>NC_083581.1:33551699-34996699 GCF_027579695.1 Neoarius graeffei
CATTTCATATCAATAGTTCAAAATTGGGCGGCACGGTGGTGTAGTGGTTAGTGCTGTCGCCTCACAGCAAGAAGGTCCGGGTTCGAGCCCCGTGGCCGGCGAGGGCCTTTCTGTGTGGAGTTTGCATGTTCTCCCCGTGTCCGCGTGGGTTTCCTCCGGTTTCCCCCACAGTCCAAAGACATGCAGGTTAGGTTAACTGGTGACTCTAAATTGACCGTAGGTGTGAATGTGAGTGTGAATGGTTGTCTGTGGCCGGGTATTTTTAAAACCGAACATTTTCCCCCCCTCAGTTTATAAAAATGTTTTATCCACACCACCTCGTCTTCGAAAAAAATCCCTTCCACACATAACCGAACATCTGCGTTTTCAATCACATTCATAAGCATTCCAAACCTGTAGATGGCATTATTTCCCCAAATCCTACCCCTTAATCACGTCAGAATAGCCCTCTGTTGGCGTCACTTCCGCCTAAACATAAAACATGACGCCAAGCTCGTTCGTCTGGACAGACTCGGAGACAGAATTTCTTCTAAACACAATTTTGGAGTATAAATTTCAAAAGACGCAAGAAAACGTTGATTGGGAATCTTGTCAGTAGTTGGGCTTCTAAAATTAAACATGTAAATAGCACCTGCACAATAATTAACGCTTTCAAGGCACTACTCCGATCCATTACTCTTTGTCCATGCTTAATCTGGCTTCTGCAGTAAACAAAGGTCGCACGTTTGACGTCAGGGCAGATTTGTTGTCATTTTTTTGCCGCAGATTGTGACGTTCTAAAACGCAAAACTCCGGTTATCTCTGTCTACACGAAAAGGCATACTGTACACGGAGTTTTCAAAAATCTTCACTTTGCCCGGAGTTTTTTTAAATATTCGTTTTTGATATGTTTTCATGTGGATGACAGGCCAAAACGTAGAAAAATATCTTCGATTTGGCAGATACCCGGCTACGTGTGGACAGGGTCTGTGTCTATGTGTCAGCCCTGTGATGACCTGGCGACTTGTCCAGGGTGTACCCCGCCTTTCGCCCGTAGTCAGCTGGGATAGGCTCCAGCTCGCCTGCGACCCTGTAGAACAGGATAAAGCGGCTAGAGATAATGAGATGAGATGAGATTACACTTACTTGTCTTCTGCTCAAAACTGACTCTTTTTTCTTAATGGGAGGAGTGGTGCTGATGCATACTAAGCATCAATGATTTAATATCTGGTTCCAAGCTGGACAGCTTTAATCTGAGATTGGGGGCCACATTGACTCGGTTTCGCTTTTTAGTTTTCAACCCAACCAGTGCTGAAAACCCAACCTCTTGTTCTTCCTGTGTTGGGGACTCAGTGCTAACTGAATCTTCTTTTATTTGCATTTTCTCCTTATTGATGCTTGTGTCGGTAGTGTCAGGTTTTTTCCTCTTAACTGAACCTGTCAGCCACTTCTCCATCCTTGTTGTTTCACTTTCAGTAAATTAAAAAAATCGCCACGTACACGAGCTAGTTAGGATTAGCCTATTATATGTTCAGAATTTTCGTTTGCTTGTTTTCAGGCCTGTTTGCCTGTGAAGCAGAGATTTGTGAGGTGACTGTTGCCTAGAGACGAGAGGCGGAATAAGAGCACGTGCACACTACAAGTTTTATGTGGTGCAAATTCAGATGCAGAACGCTTTTTAAATAATGATGAACTTACAGGCCCGTTTGATTGCCGTTAAAAACAAGATTGGATAAATTTAACTTTCTAATAATGTTACAAAGCATACGCTAGCTTACCTTGAAAACGCTGACTACATTTGTAGATCACCTCGTGGACCACGCTTTGCGAAACACTGGCTTAGGCATATTAGCCCTCAAAGGAAAGGCAACTCAATCACTTTAGTCTGACTTCCGACCAGAAAAAAAAAAAACTCAGTTATACAGGACAAAAATGTAAACAAACTGTCAGCATGTCTTCAACAACACACTCCGCCACAAGTCTCCTAACCTCCTGAGGCTGAAGGAGCATCTCAGAGCGGCAGAACGTTAATTTTGGCTGCTTGGTGATTTTATCGCCACTCTCATCCTCCGCTTGCTTCCTTGCTAACTTCATGTTACTATGGCACCTCTGGAAATGTTTAGTTAAATTACTGGTGCTATTTCGGGAAGTGGACTGTTCTTTAGGTTTAGCACACAAAGTGCATTTGACTATGAAGTTCTTCACATCCTTATTTTTCACAAACTTAAAGTAATGGGTGTATGCCCATCTGGAGAATGTGCTATCCGACGTTAGATCAGCTGCAGCTTCACTCATCTCTCTCTCCTGTCTGACTGGCCTAAAGGAAAAGGAAGCGAAACATTTTGCGCGGACGTTTCACCTCTGCTGATCTCGTGTGATTTTGGCGAATTTCTCATCTCATCTCATTATCTGTAGCCGCTTTATCCTGTTCTACAGGGTCGCAGGCAAGCTGGAGCCTATCCCAGCTGACTACGGGCGAAAGGCGGGGTACACCCTGGACAAGTCGCCAGGTCATCACAGGGCTGATACACAGACAACCATTCACACTCACATTCACACCTACGCTCAATTTAGAGTCACCAGTTAACCTAACCTGCATGTCTTTGGACTGTGGAGGAAACCGGAGCACCCGGAGGAAACCCATGCGGACACGGGGAGAACATGCAAACTCCGCACAGAAAGGCCCTCGCCGGCCACAGGGCTCGAACCCAGGACCTTCTTGCTGTGAGGCGACAGCGCTAACCACTAGTGCCGCCCTCCATGATTTTTTTTTTTATAAATTAGTTAAAACCCACCATAATTAAAGTTATTATACTTGTTACTGAGTTCTGATAATTATGATCCTGTCTGACCATTTGGATGAGTTTAGTCCAAACCTCAATAACTCAAAAATAAGTACTTAAAGTTAACTTGGACATGATGTGTACTTCTGGTGGGAAGTTCATGAATAATAATTCAAAAAAACTCCGGTGCTCTCAGAAATAGGGAAGATTTTACTGTCGAGGTTTAAGCAGTGTTTGTCAAATAGATCCACACGAACGAAAAACGTTTATTTTGTAGTATTTATTTATTTTGCTCTCACTGTACACCACATTTTGTCTTATAAGTAGTGTATTTGTTTCCGAACTTTTCAAGTCTTTATGAGTCAAAACAGTAGTGTTCAGTGAAAGTAAAATATATCAGTTTATTAAATTAAACAAGTAAAAGAATGTTCGTGAAATAAACCTGGCCCAAAGAGGTCTGAATTTATTTTAATTTATTTATTTTATTTAATTTATTATTATTATTATTATACTCTCACAGTACACCGCTGTCTTGTCTTACAAACACTACATCCCTAATAATTCAAACAAACAAACAAAAAACCACCACAAGTTCACCGACCTATAATGCCAGAATTAATGCAAATATTGTCAGCATAAAATAAAACATTTTTAATCATATATAAGGGTCCGTCTCAGAAACTGGTCTCTCATTTGGGACATTATGGTCAAAAAATAAATTTTCTAATTTTACTATTTTTTTTGCATTTACCTAACACTCAATGTTTCTTTTGTCATGTTTAATAAGAATAAAGATAGCATCTTGCTTTATCTGGCTTCCACTGTGGAATTTTTTTTTTTATTACAATTCAAATGCTTTTGTAAAATTGATTTACATATAAAATAACTAGGGCGGCACGGTGGTGTAGTGGTTAGCGCTGTCGCCTCACAGCAAGAAGGTCCTGGGTTCGAGCCCCGTGGCCGGCGAGGGCCTTTCTGTGTGGAGTTTGCATGTTCTCCCCGTGTCCGCGTGGGTTTCCTCCGGGTGCTCCGGTTTCCCCCACAGTCCAAAGACATGCAGGTTAGGTTAACTGGTGACTCTAAATTGAGCGTAGGTGTGAATGTGAGTGTGAATGGTTGTCTGTGTCTATGTGTCAGCCCTGTGATGACCTGGCGACTTGTCCAGGGTGTACCCCGCCTTTCGCCCGTAGTCAGCTGGGATAGGCTCCAGCTTGCCTGCGACCCTGTAGAACAGGATAAAGCGGCTAGAGATAATGAGATGAGATGATTATTCTGTGAGCGCACCAATCCTTAGGTGTATAAAGTTACAACTTAAAATAAAATTAGTGATAACTGTAGACTTTTCAGTGGACTACAGCCTTTTTAAGGGAATGCGATGTAGTCAACCATTTATCATGTCCCAGATCAAGCCGCCATTTTTCCACAAATTTGCAGAATTTTTGCCAAATTCTGAATAGAGTATTCACATCAAAGGTTTAGTTTTATCTGTATTATTTCTTTCATCATTTTATTTCAAATTAAAACCAACATCACCATTTAAAACCGTATAGTTTATTGACTGTGAGTATATTTAGTGGGGTACCCCCACAGTACCCAGTTTCTGAGACAGACCCATATATATATATATATATATATATATATATATATATATATAAAATCACTTTGTTTTTGCTTGTTTATGTGTAATTAACTGTGATTAAATCCACTGGAACACAAATAACCTACAAATCTCTCAGATTTAACAAATTTTTACTGCTATTTCAACATTTAAAGTAAAGAAAGTGACACTTTACCCACCAGTGTGACGTCCAACCTGCCGAAAATCTTCAGCTTTATGTTTTTAATGAACTCCATCATTATTTATTAAAAACTTTAACATCAAATTCTTTAACTTGAACTGAACATCCAGGACTCCAGCCATGGAGCTATCACTGGCTCTGTGCGCGAGCAGCTCTCAACGGCCAGAAACCTGCGCCGTGCATGCGCACAGTGCGACACGCTATCGCGCGCTCCTTAATTCGACCCACATGCACCATGGAAACGGGCTAAACACCAAACAAGGGCTCCAGTGAACATACAGTACACTACACACTTTTCACACACACATTACTCAGTATTGTATGTAGTGCATTTATAGAGTGAATAAGGAGCAATTTGGGATTAAACCAAAGTCCCACAGAGAACTGAAAAAAAAAGCCGCCATTTTATTCGTTTTATTTATGTATTTTTATATCAATGACTAAACAGACTACACTACCGTTCAAAAGTTCGGGGTCACCCAGACAATTTTGTGTTTTCCATGAAAAGTCACACTTTTATTTACCACCATAAGTTGTAAAATGAATAGAAAATATAGTCAAGACATTTTTCTGGCCATTTTGAGCATTTAATCGACCCCACAAATGTGATGCTCCAGAAACTCAATCTGCTCAAAGGAAGGTCAGTTTTATAGCTTCTCTAAAGAGCTAAACTGTTTTCAGCTGTGCTAGCATGATTGTACAAGGGTTTTCTAATCATCCATTAGCCTTCTGAGGCAATGAGCAAACACATTGTACCATTAGAACACTGGAGTGAGAGTTGCTGGAAATGGGCCTCTATACACCTATGGAGATATTGCACCAAAAACCAGACATTTGCAGCTAGAATAGTTATTTACCACATTAGCAATGTATAGAGTGCATTTCTGATTAGTTTAAAGTGATCTTCATTGAAAAGAACAGTGCTTTTCTTTCAAAAATAAGGGAATTTCAAAGTGACCCCAAACTTTTGAACGATAGTGTATGTGTAATTTTTTAGAAATATATTAAAATTAATATATTATAATATTTATAATAAATACACATACAATATTACATTATAATTATATTACACTGAAGACATCAAAACTATGAAATAACATATGGAGCATGTATGGAATTATGTGGTAAACAAAAGCGTTGGAAAAAAACAAAATATATCTGGTATTTTAGATTCTTCAAAATGGTCACCGTTTACCTTCATGATGCTTTGTACACTCTTGGCATTATCTTAACCAGCTTCATGTACACGTAAAAAAATCTTTTAAAAAGCATTTCGGTGGGGCGTCATGGCTCAGGTGGATAAGGCGCCATACCATAAATCCGGGGACCTCTCTACACTGTCCTATCCAATAATAAAAGGTGAAAAAAGCCCCCAAAAATATCTTTAAAAAAAAGCATTTTGGTTTATTTGATTCTATTTTATTTAATATAGTTTTCTTTTTATTTTAGACTAATTTATCACGGTACTGCGGCTCGCGGTATTGCTATTTTCTTTATCTTTAATTTTGAGAGCAACTACTATTACTAGAGCGGCAGCTCCAATTATCGACACCTTAACGATCTTCTGGCCATTGCAAAAGTAGAAAAGACTTTCAATACGTAAATTGTGCATGAATAATTACTCAAACTTCCACTGGGAAAAAAATGAGTTGATTCCCGATTACTTAGCGTATCAGATCACGTGACACCGTTCCACAATTATCGACACCTTTGTCCACAGTTATCGACACCGTTCTACAATTATCGACATCCAGATGATTATTTATAAAAAAATGATCAGTATGTGGTATTAAGTTAACAAAACATAGTTTTTGTTTAAAATTTGTTTTACATAGACTTATATTTAGTACACAATATCTTTTATATAAATATATCGATGTCGGTGTTTATGTAACTGAGGAAGTGATTCTAATGCTTGTAAACAAATGAACTGATAATGTTTAACCTGTCAGAAAATCTTTCTGTTCCACTTTCTACGTATTTTCGTAGATCACATTTCGTTAATCATTCGTTGTTGTTTGTATTAATTTCTAGTTTTGTAGTTTACCAATAAATGCCAACAGGCAATTGACACTGCCACCACATGAAAATCAAGGTCAAAGGTCGCATGTCATTCCTCGAACCAAAATATAAAATGTCTACTGATATTATAATATGTGGTAGATATTTACAACAAACTGAAAAAAAAATTCTGAATGGAATAGAAAAATCTGAATATTTCAAGCATGTAATTTTTTATATGCGAGGAATTTAATTCTGGTCTAATTCTATTTATTGCAAACAGATTCCAAATACTCTATAAACATTCCATTCTGTTATGAATCAGAAAAAAAATTATTATAAATCACAGCACTTTTATTTTTTTAAAGTACTTCATCTACTTCAGCAATGTTACACAAAGATCGATCCATAACAGTTGTAAATGTCACTTAATTCCACAGGGTGTCGATAATGGTGGACACCAGTGAAAGTGATCACTATTATCGACACCTCACGTGACTTCTCAAACGCACGTTTAGATAAAAAACAGTGACTGTCAAATGAAAGCGTAAGAAACAAAGTAGGTTTTGACAAGGAGATCATGAAATATCGGTGAATTTGATCAGTAAAAACATGTCCATGATCTTTCCACCATGCTTACCTGCGATGATAACGTCCGGGTTTTCATCAAATTGCTGATTGTGCTGAAAAAAATTCCATCTCAGGTAACGAGCTCAAAGGGCGAGGCGGGTCTTCCGGTTGATTAATTAACAAATAATAACTGTTGTAACCGAAACTCACCTTTGTAAAATTGTTTTTATTGGTAAATCTGAAAAGGCATCGATAATTATGGACTGTCGATAATTGTAGCCGCCGCTCTAGTACTATTTACTGTATTTGCTTTTCTCACAAGCACATCACATAAAAACTCATTTTGACTGATATTTTTTCACATCAATACACAGGCGATTACAGAAAATCGTGCTCTCTGATTGGTCGAGAAATTCGGACAATTTATCGATAATCACTTCGAGCGACTCGGCAAAATGGCGGCCGATCACTCCGTCACTGTAAGTGAGGAAGAATTACAGATTATGAAAGGAAACACTTCCTAAAAGCACTAAAGATGCTATGAAGTTTGGTCTAAAACTATTCAAAGGTAAGGTGAGATTGTGATTTACAACCCTGATTCCAAAAAAGTTGGGACAAAGTACAAATTGTAAATAAAAACGGAATGCAATGATGTGGAAGTTTCAAAATTCCATATTTTATTCAGAATAGAACATAGATGACATATCAAATGTTTAAACTGAGAAAATGTATCATTTAAAGAGAAAAATTAGGTGATTTTAAATTTCATGACAACACCACATCTCAAAAAAGTTGGGACAAGGCCATGTTTACCACTGTTGCCCCTTTTCCACCAAAGCAGTTTCAGGGCTGGTTCGGGGCCAGTGCTTAGTTTGGAACCGGGTTTTCTGTTTCCACTGACAAAGAACTGGCTCTGGGGCCAGAAAAACCGGTTCCAGGCTAGCACCAACTCTCTGCTGGGCCAGAGGAAAGAACCGCTTACGTCAGTGGGGGGGCGGAGTTGTTAAGACCAACAACAATCGCACGACCGCGAAAGGTCACCATTTTTAAGCGCCAAGAAGCAGCAGCTGTACAAACGCGAAGTCAGCCATTATTATTGTTGTTGTTGTTGCTGCTTCTTCTTCTCCGTGTTGTTGTTGCTGCTTTGATATTCGCGCCAAGGTTTATGCAAACGCAGCGACATAACTGACGTATACAGCGACGTAACTGACGTATACAGCGACGTAACTGACGTGGCTCCCCTTAGCACCACGAGCTATGGAAAAGCAAACTGGTTCTCAGCTTGCTCGCAAGTTGAACGAGTTGTGAACCAGCAGCAGCACTGGCCCCGAACCAGCCCTGGAACTGATTTGGTGGAAAAGGGGCATGTGAGACAGCCCCTTTTCTCTTTACAACAGTCTGTAAACGTCTGGGGACTGAGGAGACAAGTTGCTCAAGTTTAGGGATCGGAATGTTAACCCATTCTTGTCTAATGTAGGATTCTAGTTGCTCAACTGTCTTAGGTCTTTTTTTGTTGTATCTTCCGTTTTATGATGCGCCAAATGTTTTCTATGGGTGAAAGATCTGGACTGCAGGCTGGCCAGTTCAGTACCCGGACCCTTCTTGTACGCAGCCATGATGCTGTAATTGATGCAGTATGTGGTTTGGCATTGTCATGTTGGAAAATGCAAGGTCCAATACAGAAGCATGCCTGTATGTGATGCAGTGCCGTCTAAGGGCCCGAAGATCACGGGCACCCAGTATGGTTTTCCGGCCTTGACCCTTACGCACAGAGATTCTTCCAGATTCTCTGAATCTTTTGATGATATTATGCACTGTAGATGATGATATGTTCAAACTCTTTGCAATTTTACACTGTCGAACTCCTTTCTGATATTGCTCCACTATTTGTCGGCGCAGAATTAGGGGGATTGGTGATCCTCTTCCCATCTTTACTTCTGAGAGCCGCTGCCACTCCAAGATGCTCTTTTTATACCCAGTCATGTTAATGACCTATTGCCAATTGACCTAATGAGTTGCAATTTGGTCCTCCAGCTGTTCCTTTTTTGTACCTTTAACTTTTCCAGCCTCTTATTGCCCCTGTCCCAACTTTTCTGAGATGTGTTGCTGTCATGAAATTTCAAATGAGCCAATATTTGGCATGAAATTTCAAAATGTCTCACTTTGGACATTTGATATGTTGTCTATGTTCTATTGTGAATACAATATCAGTTTTTGAGATTTGTAAATTATTGCATTCCGTTTTTATTGACAATTTGTACTTTGTCCCAACTTTTTTGGAATCGGGGTTGTATTTTATCGATTTCAAAACAAAGTATTTTATGTGACTTGGCATAGATAAGTCATGCAAGTCTGTGCGCATTACATTTGCATGCTGCTTTTGAAGTTTGACATCGTTGATTTTCTTTAAATACGATTTTTAACATTTTTTTTATAAATACCTGTGTATTTATACTAAAAGAATTATCTACAGTGAATATCGGTGAACAATAACCTCGACTTCGTCTCAGTTATTATTCACTGATATTCACTTTGCATTCGAATAATTGTTAATTAATCTGTAATCTGCTTTATAAATCATCGTAAATCATACCTGTAGCTAATATCGTCTACAAACTTATCAATGCAAGCAGACAACAACGTGGACGACACTCAATCCTGGTTGTTAAAGGCTTTTACTTTTATTCTGACGCATTATAGCGGAGCTGCAGCGGAGCACCATACCTAAGAAAAAATGGTAAACCCATCAAGTCGGTTTTTTGTGGTTTGTCCGTGTACCACCACTCATACACACCGCCTAGTGGCCAGTGTTAGTAATTACAGTCACACACACCGCCTAGTGGCCAGTGTTAGTAATTACCAGTCACACACACCGCCTAGTGGCCAGTGTTAGTAATTACAGTCACACACACCGCCTAGTGGCCAGTGTTAATAATTACCAGTCACACACACCGCCTAGTGGCCAGTGTTAGTAATTACCAGTCACACACACCGCCTAGTGGCCAGTGTTAGTAATTACCAGTCACACACACCGCCTACACGGTGGTGTAGTGGTTAGTGCTGTCACCTCACAGCAAGAAGGTCCGGGTTCGAGCCCCGGGGCCGGCGAGGGCCTTTCTGTGTGGAGTTTGCATGTTCTCCCCGTGTCCGCGTGGGTTTCCTCCGGGTGCTCCGGTTTCCCCCACAGTCCAAAGACATGCAGGTTCGGTTAACTGGTGACTCTAAATTGACTGTAGGTGTGAATGTGAGTGTGAATGGTTGTCTGTGTCTATTGGCCCTTTTCCACTACCCTTTTTCAGCTCACTTCAGCTCGCTTCAGCTCACTTCAGCCCGACACGGCTCGCGTTTCGACTACCAAAAACCAGCACGACTCAGCTCGTTTCAGCCCTGCTTAGCCCCTAAAACTCGCACCGTTTTGGAGTGGGGCTGAAGCGAGCCAAAGCGAGCCGACTGAGGCTGGAGGCGTGAGCAGACACTCCCCTGTGCACTGATTGGTGAGGAGGAGTGTCCTCACATGCCCACACACGCCCCGCGAGCGCGCTGGGATCTGTAAACACCGCAAACCCGGAAGAAGAATAATTACGAATTACGAGAATTTCTGAAGCCTTATGCGCCTCGCCTCATCTATACGCTCTTGCCAGTATCTGTTGGCGTTGTCGGTGACAACAAGCCACAGCACCAAGACCAGCAACACTAACGACTCCATGTCCTCCATGTTTATTGTTTACTATTCGGGTCGTGAGACTACCGCTTAAAAGATCACTGAATCAGTCAGAGCATCGTGGACGAGTTCGCGGAGCGCAAGGCTCGCCGTATGCCCTTCAAATAATGCGCGCAGTAGGCTATCGATGTTTTATTATGAGCCATGTACAGTATGTCGCCTAATGTTTTTTTGTTTCTGAGTTACATGTTCGTTTGAAGGACTTAATGTACAAAATAACATAGTTGCACCCCGTAATGTTGAAATTGGTAAACACAGTGCATTCAGTGAGGTTTGCACCGCCCTCCTTTTATTTCTGACTCTTCCTGTCACCGTTGCAACCTCTGAGCGCTCATTCGTATGCCCTTCAAATAATGTGCGCAGTATAGGCTATTGATGTTTTATTATGAGCCATGTACAGTATCCTAATGTTTTGTTTCTGAGTTACATGTTCGTTTGAAGGACTTGATGTACTAAATAACATAGTTGCACCCGGTAGTGTTGAAATTGGTAAACACCACAGTTGCGGACATTTTGTAGCCTAAAATGATGTTATGATAAGCTTTAATAAAGGGCCCGGTCATTTGCCCCGCCCCCGGCCCGGCTCTGACTTGTTCCGCCACTGTCACTGATGTCACTGTTTGCGCTGCTTAACGACATCACATGACGTCCACCCACTTTCGCTAACTCCACCCAATGTGTCCACCCACTTCCAGCCAGCACGGTTCAGCGCGGTTGTAGTCGAAATGCAACTTCAATAGCCCCGCTCAGCTCGACTCAGCTCGACTCGGCACGGCACGGCTCAGCCGCGTTTGTAGTGGAAAAGCGGCATATGTGTCAGCCCTGTGATGACCTGGCGACTTGTCCAGGGTGTACCCCGCCTTTCGCCCGTAGTCAGCTGGGATAGGCTCCAGCTTGCCTGCGAACCTGTAGAACAGGATAAAGCGGCTACAGATAATGAGATGAGATGAGGACACACCGCCTAGTGGCCAGTGTTAGTAATTTCAGTCACACACACCGGCTAGTGGCCAGTGTTAGTAATTACCACTCTCACACACCGCCTAGTGGCCAGTGTTAGTAATTACCACTCTCACACACCGCCTAGTGGCCAGTGTTAGTAATTACCAGTCACACACACCGCCTAGTGGCCAGTGTTAGTAATTACCAGTTATACACACCGCCTAGTGGCCAGTGTTCATAATTACAGTCACACACACCGCCTAGTGGCCAGTGTTAGTAATTACCAGTCACACACACCGCCTAGTGGCCAGTGTTAGTAATTACAGTCACACACACCGCCTAGTGGCCAGTGTTAGTAATTACCAGTCACACTCACCGCCTAGTGGCCAGTGTTAGTAATTACCAGTCACACACACCGCCTAGTGGCCAGTGTTAGTAATTACCAGTCACACACACCGCCTAGTGGCCAGTGTTAGTAATTACCAGTCACACACACCACCTAGTGGCCAGTGTTAGTAATTACCAGTCACACACACCACCTAGTGGCCAGTGCTAGCCAGTAAAGAAATAAAACAAAAGAGACTGGCTATGATATAAGAAAATTCTACAACTCAGAAACAGATGGGAGCTCTGCTTTTAGGCAGTGCCTAAATCTATATATTATGGAGAAACATCTCACCTGCAGGTTGGTAGTTCTTTGAGTCTCGTGTGAGTGTGTGAGCGTGTTATTGAGAGAGAGAGAGAGAGAGAGAGAAGTGTGTGAACTTTATAAAGCCACTATCTGTTTGAACTACGAGAGCCATTCCTTTCTAAAACCCAAGGTGTACTCCGGAGCAAAGAAAGGCCATTAAATATGACATCAGAAATTCAGGAGGAGCTGGAGGTGAGACGAACTTATTATAATCTGGATTAGTGTTTGTTTTTACTTGCGGCTCATGCACTTGCAGTTTCCAGGTGTTAGAATAAGTACGTTCTGCATCAACAGCTTTAGATATCTGGAGTTGATCCCAAGTGATTGATTTCAGAGTTAGCTGAACTGCTGTATGGTATTATAACCCTCTAGGCCTTGCAGCAACATGCTGTCATCATTACACTTCCTGTGCACACACTGACTAAAAGCTTTTCTGGGGAAGAAAAGCCTCGGTGCATCACCCAGTACTGCCCTCTGCCAACAGATTATTAAGAAGTGTACAGGAAGCAATCAGACACACACATGATGAGTCCGTTTGAACGGAACCCTGGTGTGTTTTCACAGCACTCACACTCGGGTGAGGAAGAGAATAAACGTATGATAAAGGCAAAGTGACCTCTCGTGCAGTAAGATTCTGAATCGACCTGACTGCAGGAAGTGAATCAAACATGCTGTGTATTTTAGGTCGCGAGTTTTTTTTTTAGACACTTTTAAACTGAGCCAAAGGACAGAGCTGTAGTGCTACAGAAATGCCATCTGTTTTTTTTTGTTTTGTTTTTTTAAGAGATTTTTTTTTTCCAAGTGTAGGTCATAAAAATAATTTTCCCCGACACCCAATTAGTTTTGTTTAGTGGACTGAAAGCTAATGAATTCGAATCACAGACTTACAATTTTATTATTTTTAAAAAAATACAACAATTAATGAATTTACGGCCACGTGGCCCTAAATTCTCTGCTATTTTTTCTTGCTTCACCATGACGCAATACAAGATACTACATCATGCATCACGTGGTGGGTTTTCCCTGTTTGCGCAAGGCATTGTGAGATACAAATTGAAACAGGAGAGGAAAATGAAGGACGCGAATGAAACGTGAAAGACCGACTACAGTAACGGAAAGTGAGAAGAAAAAAACGTTATGTTATATACGAAGGAAAGGAAACGCAGGACCAAACTAATAAATATCGGCAGTCGGCGAGCACCTCGATGTGATCAGCTGTTCGTTTAGTGACAGAATGATGGAACTGTCAGTGCGCGGTCAAAGGTAAACCTGTAGATGGCAGTAATGCAACACTGTGGATGCCAGCTGCCGGAAAACCCAAAAGAAGGTGGTAAACCTGCGCATGCACACACGGACTTCCTCTGTCTGCTTGACTGCATGAAGCGAGCGATTTCATGCACGTTATTTGCTTTAATGCCCTCAAATTAAATAATTTCCCAGCCACAGGATGGGCTATTTATTTTAGCACTAGAAGCTCCGTGCTCTCTGTACTCTCCTGTTTTTTGTAATTCATGCACACACTATCTACATACTCATTGAACGGAAGAGTTTGATGAGTAGATTTTCAGTCTCCGTGCCTCACAGCCATTATTGTCCCTTTCTGGTTAGTTTAATCACATGGAGTAAAATATTGTATAGCTCGACTCTGCATCCTGAATTAAATCACTGCAGCTCTTAGTTTCTATGTTCAAACTGACCAACTGTAGTCCTGCATGTCCATATTTATCAAAACACAATTCGCAACATTTATATAGACAATTTCTAACTTTCACGCAAATTAGTTATGATGTGGGAAAGCAGCAAGTCCAAACGATCGCCTTAGCAATATCTCAGATCTTAAATCTCTACATAATTCCTGAGATCACATTGAACACTGGAGAAAATATCTCATCTCATCTCATTATCTCTAGCCGCTTTATCCTTCTACAGGGTCGCAGGCAAGCTGGAGCCTATCCCAGCTGACTACGGGCGAAAGGCGGGGCACACCCTGGACAAGTCGCCAGGTCATCACAGGGCTGACACATAGACACAGACAACCATTCACACTCACATTCACACCTACGCTCAATTTAGAGTCACCAGTTAACCTAACCTGCATGTCTTTGGACTGTGGGGGAAACCGGAGCACCCGGAGGAAACCCACGCGGACACGGGGAGAACATGCAAACTCCACACAGAAAGGCCCTCGCCAGCCACAGGGCTCAAACCCGGACCTTCTTGCTGTGAGGCGACAGCGCTAACCACTACACCACCGTGCCGCCCTGGAGAAAATATAAACGTTGAAATATGTAGAGATTTAAGATCTGAGATATTGCTAAGGCGATCGTTGGCCAACACTGGAGCCCTAGAAGCAGGGGCGGAGTCAAGGGGTGGCCAAGGCCACCCTAAATTAATCTCTGGCCACCCCTCTGGCCACCTCCAACACCGCTTTGTTGGCAACTTTTTTTGCGGAACTATGTCTGTACAGTATGCAGTCGTTCACATGTGGACGCAATTCAACGGCGCACTCTCAAACCAGTAGTTCTCCACCCAAACAGTAGGTGGTGGTAATACACTCAACTTGAATATCAACCACCACCAACACAATTATAAAAGAAAAACAAGTAGCTGTCTGTAGATGACTTGCAACCACGTGATCAAGACGTGCTACGTCATGAGCGTCCGCCATGATGGTGGATCTACAAAGCAACTAGGACGGCAGCCGCTGAAAGCGTGTCTGTAAACGATGCTGAACTTTCTCATTATTACCATGATTTGAACGGTCGAGCGGCGGTAGATGCGTGTGGTTTTGACCCATATTATTGAAAAAAGTCAAGCTTTTCTGAAGATAAGACGCTTCTACCAATCATCAAGTACAAATACAGGATATTTCGTCCAAAGCCTTTTTCATACACATGAGAAGTTATTTTATATTTCAGGTATTTGTTTGTTCGAAAAAAGGAGGAAATCTCAATCGGATTTGACCGACGCAAAACGCATTTTCGTCAAGCAAATGAGTGCCACAGTATGGATCATGTTAAATCTTCAGGCGCCGAGCAGCACTCTCACGGGGGATTTGTTCGTGAATCCCGGGCTGAGGCGTGGTCCTACCGACCTGAGACCATGCTCTTTCCAAGGGGGAGGCTTAGAGGGAGGTGCCTGCAAAATTTGGCTTCACTGTGAGCTCCGTTGGCCAAGTTATTAATTTTTAAAGCCGGCTGGATCATGTTAAATCTTTAGGTACGGAGCAGCGCTCTCGTGGGGCTTTCATTCACGAACACAGGAATACCTGAAATATAAAATAATTGATAGTGCATATGAAATAGGCTTTGGACAAAGTGTCTTAACTATTGGATGAAACGGTCATTGGATGAAGTGTCCTGATCCCCTCGTCTCCTCTCTGTACTAAGCCTCAGAGTTTCCTCTTTCTGGATCACGGAAGAAATTCTAAAAAATCGGAACGTGCCATGGTCATGAGTATAAGTACCTATAAGTACCTTCTCTTTAATATACATACACGTATACACAGTGGTGCTTGAAAGTTTGTGAACCCTTTAGAATTTTCTATATTTCTGCATAAATATGACCTAAAACATCATCAGATGGGGGCGTCATGGCTCAGGTGGATAAGGCGCCATACCATAAATCCGGGGACCCGGGTTCGATTCCGGCCCGAGGTCATTTCCCGATCTGTCTCTCTCTCCTGCTTATTTCCTGTCTCTGTCCTATCCAATAAAGGTGAAAAAAAGCCAAAAAAAAATCTCTTTAAAAAAACATCATCAGATTTTCACACAAGTCCTAAAAGTAGATAAAGAGAACCCAGTTAAACAAACGAGACAAAAATATTATACTTGGTCATTTATTTATTGAGGAAAATGATCCAATATTACATATCTGTGAGTGGCAAAAGTATGTGAACCTTTGCTTTCAGTATCTGGTGTGACCCCCTTGTGCAGCAATAACTGCAACTAAACGTTTCCAGTAACTGTTGATCAGTCCTGCACACCGGCTTGGAGGAATTTTAGCCCATTCCTCCGTACAGAACAGCTTCAACTCTGGGATGTTGGTGGGTTTCCTCACATGAACTGCTCGCTTCAGGTCCTTCCACAACATTTCCATTGGATTAAGGTCAGGACTTTGACTTGGCCATTCCAAAACATTAACTTTATTCTTCTTTAACCATTCTTTGGTAGAACAACTTGTGTGCTTAGGGTCGTTGTCTTGCTGCATGACCCACCTTCTCTTGAGATTCAGTTCATGGACAGATGTCCTGATGTTTTCCTTTAGAATTCGCTGGTATAATTCAGAATTCATTGTTCCATCAATGATGGCAAGCCGTCCTGGCCCAGATGCAGCAAAACAGGCCCAAACCATGATACTACCACCACCATGTTTCACAGATGGGATAAGGTTCTTGTGCTGGAATGCAGTGTTTTCCTTTCTCCAAACATAACACTTCTCATTTAAACCAAAAAGTTCTATTTTGGTCTCATCCGTCCACAAAACATTTTTCCAACAGCGTTCTGGCTTGTCCACGTGATCTTTAGCAAACTGCAGATGAGCAGCAATGTTCTTTTTGGAGAGCAGTGGCTTTCTCCTTGCAACCCTGCCATGCACACAGGGATGTACATCCCTGTTCTTTAAATAAAACAGGGCACCCACTCACACCTGATTGTCATCCCATTGATTGAAAACACCTGACTCTAATTTCACCTTCAAATTAACTGCTAATCCTAGAGGTTCACATACTTTTGCCACTCACAGATATGTAATCTTGGATCATTTTCCTCAATAAATAAATGACCAAGTATAATATTTTTGTCTCATTTGTTTAACTGGGTTCTCTTTATCTACTTTTAGGACTTGTGTGAAAATCTGACGATGTTTTAGGTCATATTGATGCAGAAATATAGAAAATTCTAAAGGGTTCACAAACTTTCAAGCACCACTGTGTATATATGTGTACATTTAATTGTGTGAGCTTTATCACCAATTAAAAAGGCACCATTTTCACAACTGTTTAAGGTTTTTTCTTTTAATTAGCTTATTAATCCATTAAAAAGCTTATTAGGCCAAATAAAAAAATAAAAAAGTGTGTTTCCGGTAACCCGACCGTCCGAGAATTCCGGCGGCGAAATTGCCGACCGTAAAGTTTTTATTACAAATTTCCCTCGATATTTTAGTGTAAGCGGCATTAGTTTGTCATAATTTTTTGTTTCAACGCATTCAAGTTGTGAAAGAAACGATAAAAAGTAAAATGTTTCGCCACTTCTATCAGCCCTCCTGCATAAACATGGAAGCGCACTTGTATACTGAAGGAGGAAGGCAAAACTGAGCCGAGCCGCCATTTTGAATCCTCATTCAAGGCTGTAATGCAAATTGCTTCCTTTTCAGTATACAAGTGCACTTCCATGGCAGGGAAAAACACTACATTTTGCCGTCTATGTAGTCCCCTATTTATACAAATAGGAGTCATTCAGGATTCAGCCATGTTTTTGCTCGGTGTTTTTGCTCGACCCAAGTTCTACAGTAGGCTAGGCGAGGCCGTCTGCTTTTAATGGAAGTAGCCTAGCCTAGGACGTTATTTTCACGTTATTTCTTGATAAGGTGTTTTCATGTTATTACATGAAAATATCATGAAATAACGTGATAATTTCGTATCATGAAATTACGTGATGTTATGTTATTACATGATAAATATATTGTAAAAACGTGATAACTTTGTTAACAATATCTTTTCACGTAATTACTTGATTCTAAGCCAATTTTTTTTGTGTGGCAGCAATACGCTTCCGTAGATCATAACTCGAACTCCCATGATATTTTTTTTTATTCGTTTAAAGATTTAAAACACTTTTATTTTATTATGATGTCTGGTATAAAGGATTCTGTGCCAAAATACTATTTTGTAAGATGTTTACTTGTGTTAATTTTTTCGAACAAAATAAAAAAAATTAAGAAAAAAAAAAAACTTTTTCCTACCTACCGACCTTATTTTATTATTTCATGTTACCGGAAACACACTATTTTTTTTTTTTGGCCTTATGCAGATCTTCATGATGTAATTCTACACTGGCAGTCACTACCTGCCCAAATTAATGACTGAGTGACCAAGAAACATCACTTGACCTACAGCGACTTGCCACACAGAAAAATAACAACAACAGTTTATGTGCCACCCCGTGTGAACAATGGTTTCAGTCTGGCCACCCTTGGGAAAAAATTGTCTGACTCCATCACTGCCTAGAAGTCGGACTATAAGGTTTCGAATGATCTCCGAATGTCAGTTAGGAGAGATTTATATTGATTAAAAGATAAGCACTGACCTGCAGAAGAGTCTGTGAGGTTACGATCGTTTCAGGACAGCCCCGAATGGGAGGGAAAGAGAAAAGAAAATATATATTAGATAATACGATTTACCTGACACACACACACACACACACAGAGGAGAAAACAGGAGACCGAATTTGATTAAAACCGATCGGCCGTGTTCTTCAGGAGAAACTTAGATTCTTATATTTTTTCCTTTGTCCTTTTTTCCAAAAAGTCATCATTTCTTTGCTGTAATAACAACCTAAAAAACAGAGAAATAATTTTCTACTCCGCAGAACTAAAGGCTCGACAAACTCTTCATGCGCGTAATTCCACCTGCTTAAACATCTGAGTTCGTGGTTGGCTTTGGGAAGTTAAGTATAGCTGCTAATCCTTAGTCACAGATTTAATGGATTCTGTCTCTCTGTATGTCTGGACTACACACAGTACACATGGCTTTTTTAAGAATAGCTTGGATGTGTGTCACGCGTACCCGCTGTTGTATCGTCGCGTGTTTGTGCTCCATGTCTCTTTTCTCCATCGCTGAATCAATCACCAGCTGGTCAAGCTACACATTAAAAAAAAAAAACAACCACACACACACACGGACATAAGACACTACAAATATTTTACATGACGTGTTGATTTCACGCTTTAATTGCTGTGCTATTTCTTCAGAAAGTACAATTCTGAAGCACGGTGGTGGGAGCACCATGTTGAGAATGACCCTAACCCCTGACTACGTCATCGCTTGTTTACTGCAATGCATTATGGGCGATACCCGGGGTCAGCTCCGCCGTATTGTTTACTTTCGCCTTTGTTGAACACTGCATTGTTGTGTCTAACCGGTTTTAACCATGCGGCCTAAAGTAGATTGCTGTGTGCCTTACTGTGTCTCCACGACAAAAGGGGTGTTCACACGACACATATTTGCATCGATGCTGCACCGATGTATTTTGTTGCGATATATCTTACACCGGTGTAAATTTTGTGGAGCGTTCACACGTCACAAACCTGCTTACTAGAGAGAAGCATGCTAGCACCGGTGCAGCCCCACTTGCGTTCACACGGCAGTTTTTGCGACCGTGCTATACGATAGTAATAATGTGGAAATGAAATATGCGCATGCGTGAAAATGTACTTCCTTTTCCCGGTTGTCATGGCATCACCAAGCGCCGGGAAAACAACGTGGATGAAGACACCAGTGTTGCCAGATACTGCTGACGTTTTCCAGCCCAAAATATGTTCAAATCCACCAAAATGCACTTAAAACCGCCCAATCTGGCAACACTGGAAGACACGCAGTTCTGTTGTTGTTGATATTCGCCATTTTGGAAGTGCAAAATACCAGGATGCAAATTATGCAATGCCCGTATGTACGGTAATCAACTCTGCTCACGCGTAGCGAGTCTACCCCTGTAGCGTTCAGATGTCCCATTTTATATCGGTGCTGCCCCGCAAACTAGCATTTACTCCGGAGTGAATTTCTTAAACCACCTCCCGAGCAGGGTTAGATTTGCACCGGTTTAAGCTGCTTTCAGGGGCTACACCGGTATAACTTTGTACCATGTGAACGCTCTACCGGGGCAGCCCCGGTGCTACACCGGAGTAAAAGTTGCCGTGTGAACACCCCTAAAGAGAACACCTCATTCGAGCTTTTATCAGCTGCCAGTTGAGAAGAAGAGAAGAAAGAAATGGATAAGTTTAATCTGCAATGAAAACCTTCGAACTGGATTGAAATGGACAAGTAGCTTACATTTCTCTAGTGGGAAAAAGACGTATTTAAACTGTGACCCAGTGATATTTCCGTGGTCTGCGGAACGGCCTTCGGTTATAGAAGATTATAACAACCGACACTGTTCATCATCTGAAACTAGCAATATTCCAAAGCCTGGAAAACAAAGACGCGTTCATCATCCTTTGCCTCTCGATGTACCGAAGCACTCGGCAGCCGAACGAGCCTGTCGGACCGATAAAACTCCCAAACCATGAAGGGTTCTCTTTCGGTGTGTATAATGTTCAGTGCACCTCACTAGCGGCATTTATTGAAGAAAATACATTTATACTGAACATGACACGGCAGATCAGCGGGTTTCCAAAGATTTTTTTTTTGGTAATGTTTCCTGATATCAAGTTTTATTTAACCAATCGCTCGTCTTGATAAGACATTCTGAGAATTATTTGTTGTTGTACAGTGTGGTAGACTCGGTCTAGACTCTTACCATCTCACCAAGCTTGATTTGGATTAGAGATGGCGAAAACTAAAAAAAATCTTGACCGACCACCGAGCCTCATTAGCCGGTTAAAGTCGGTTAACCTATGAGTTTAAACAGGGATGCAAACGACGCGCCTTTTGGCGGATACCGCCTTTTTCACGGCTGAATCGTGCAGATCCGATTTTTTTTTGGGGGGGGGGGGGGGGGGGGGGGCGTTGGAGTGTGTCAATAATTTCATCAGAGTAAATTCTGTATTAAAATTACTAAATAAGCAAATGCCGTTACAGTCCATGAAACATAGGAAGTATAAGTATGAGAAGAAAACAGTAAATCAGAAAGCTGCGCACGTTTTCGCGGAAGCTGCGCAGCGCAGCTTTCTGATTTACTGTTTTCTTCTCATACTTCCTATGTTTCATGGACTGTAACGGCATTTGCTTATTTAGTCATTTTAATACAGAATTTACTCTGATGAAATTATTCAGACACTCCAACGCCCCCCTAAAAAAAAAAAATCGGATCTGCACGATTCAGCCATGAAAAAGTCGGCATCTGCGCCTTTAGTTTGTGTGGAGAGATATGATCTGCAATAACATGCATTGTTGGCTACAGACCGAAACATACTTTCAGAATGCACTGGCCAAGGCAGGACTAAACTCCATGTGCCTTCTAATAATAATAAAAAAAAAAACAGAATAGTAATTTGTAAGCTAAAAAGCCTGTGTCTACACTTTTCTTTCGCCGAGTGGCAGCTGTCTTCAACTGGGGCGGGAGGGCGGGACATGACTGAATGGGTATTTCTGATTTGTCAGCTGTCGTCCTTACACCGCATGGCATGCCCCAAGCGTTTACAACACAGAATTCCAGGTTCTCCGCTCCAAAATCGGCAGCTTCAAAACGATTGATTTTTTTTTTTAA
Source organism: Neoarius graeffei (assembly GCF_027579695.1). Lineage (NCBI taxonomy): Eukaryota > Metazoa > Chordata > Actinopteri > Siluriformes > Ariidae > Neoarius > Neoarius graeffei. Next base: position 33,573,605 of record NC_083581.1, read on the forward strand.
CCGACAACTAAAAAAAAAATTAACCGGTTGACATTGATTCAGTCAACCACCGGTCAAACGGTCATCGGTTAACATCCCTAGTTTGGATTCGGATTTTCCTGCTGTAAACCCTCGACATGTTATCCACCTCTTGAAATCACCAATTTCATTGCCTTCCACGACCGAGCACGGCAAAATCGCTCCTCTCACGTCACGTAAAATTAATCTAACATCCGCTATATTGCACAGCGACCGACCCCGGCTGTCCCCCATGATGCTTGGAGGCTATTGCTTCTCTGACTAATACCCTCGTGACCTCCTGCTTATCAAATATCCCTAAGGCTTAAAACCATGATTGTGATCAGACTTTAGCATCACTCCTAAGTGAGGATGTGGGCGTCGGTCACCTCTGCTGCCAGCTTCTTCATGTAAGGGTCGATCTCATCGAGCAGATTAAAACCCTGCTGAAAGAGCGAATACTGGGCGTGCATGAACGACAGCATCTGCGGAGAAGACAAGAAGAGGAAGAAATGCATGAAAGAAACGAGAAACTTTTCTAGATGTGTTACCAGATACCGTACAAGAACGGATTCAGAAAGACGGCAAATTGGGAGCGAGGCACTGATAACACCAGACTACACCCACACAAACCAGATTAGTCCAGCTTGAAATTCGTGTTCAAGTGCTTCTTTTTTCAGCAGGGATCACAATGTAATCTGGAACGTGATTTGTGGAACTTACTGCGTCTAGGATCTCAAATTTCTTCTTGGCCTGAAGGACATTGATCTATGGAGGAGAGAAAAGGAGCAGGCTGAGAGTTGCTCACTGCATTCATGCTGGAGTGATGTATTTTTGGAGATGGAGAGATGTGTTTTGCTGAGCCGCGTGCTGTGTACAGTATAATGTAGTAGGGGATGTTTGTTTATCGTTAATGGAAGGAGTCTCCGGTGTCAGTGGTACACTGCAAAAAATGGCCTTTCAAAAATAAGAAATACAGTGGGGCAAAAAAGTATTTAGTCAGTCACCAATTGTGCAAGTTCTCCCACTTAAAAAGATGAGAGAGGCCTGTAATTTTCATCATAGGTATACCTCAAGTATGAGAGACAAAATGAGAAAAAAAAATCCAGAAAATCACATTGTAGGATTTTTAAAGAATTTATTTGCAAATTATGGTGGAAAATAAGTATTTGGTCAATAACAAAAGTTCATCTCAATACTTTGTAATATACCCTTTGTTGGCAATGACAGAGGTCAAACGTTTTCTGTAAGTCTTCACAAGGTTTTCACACACTGTTGCTGGTATTTTGGCCCATTCCTCCATGCAGATCTCCTCTAGAGCAGTGATGTTTTGGGGCTGTCGCTGGGCAACACGGACTTTCAACTCCCTCCAAAGATTTTCTATGGGGTTGAGATCTGGAGACTGGCTAGGCCACTCCAGGACCTTGAAATGCTTCTTACGAAGCCACTCCTTTGTTGCCCGGGCGGTGTGTTTGGGATCATTGTCATGCTGAAAGACCCAGCCACGTTTCATCTTCAATGCCCTTGCAGATGGAAGGAGGTTTTCACTCAAAATCTCACAATACATGGCCTCATTCATTCTTTCCTTTACACGGATCAGTCGTCCTGGTCCCTTTGCAGAAAAACAGCCCCAAAGCATGATGTTTCCACCCCCATGCTTCACAGTAGGTATGGTGTTCTTTGGATGCAACTCAGCATTCTTTCTCCTCCAAACACGACAAGTTGAGTTTTTACCAAAAAGTTCTATTTTGGTTTCATCTGACCATATGACATTCTCCCAATCCTCTTCTGGATCATCCAAATGCTCTCTAGCAAACTTCAGACGGGCCTGGACATGTACTGGCTTAAGCAGGGGGACACGTCTGGCACTGCAGGATTTGAGTCCCTGGCGGCGTAGTGTGTTACTGATGGTAGCCTTTGTTACTTTGGTCCCAGCTCTCTGCAGGTCATTCACTAGGTCCCCCCGTGTGGTTCTGGGATTTTTGCTCACTGTTCTTGTGATCATTTTGACCCCACGGGGTGAGATCTTGCGTGGAGCCCCAGATCGAGGGAGATTATCAGTGGTCTTGTATGTCTTCCATTTTCTAATAATTGCTCCCACAGTTGATTTCTTCACACCAAGCTGCTTACCTATTGCAGATTCAGTCTTCCCAGCCTGGTGCAGGTCTACAATTTTGTTTCTGGTGTCCTTTGACAGCTCTTTGGTCTTGGCCATAGTGGAGTTTGGAGTGTGACTGTTTGAGGTTGTGGACAGGTGTCTTTTATACTGATAACGAGTTCAAACAGGTGCCATTAATACAGGTAATGAGTGGAGGACAGAGGAGCCTCTTAATGAAGTTGTTACAGGTCTGTGAGAGCCAGAAATCTTACTTGTTTGTAGGTGACCAAATACTTATTTTACCGAGGAATTTACCAATTAATTCATTAAAAATCCTACAATGTGATTTCCTGGATTCTTTCCCCCCATTCTGTCTCTCATAGTTGAAGTGTACCTATGATGAAAATTACAGGCCTCTCTCATCTTTTTAAGTGGGAGAACTTGCACAATTGGTGGCTGACTAAATATTTTTTGCCCCACTGTAAAAGATTCAAACAAAGCATATTTGCTTGAATCAGGTGAAAAAAATCTGCCAATGGAACTAGTCAAATTTGACTTGGTAAGATTTCTTAAAGTAAGATGAAAAATCTAACCTGTTTTTAGATGAAATAATTCCAGAATAAGATTGGGAAACTTATTATGCGAGATCTGATTAACTCAAAATAATCAAAATAGTTCTTATAACAAGATCGTACTTCTTACATTTAGCCATTCAAGTCATTTTTATTTATTTCATTTTAAGGGTATTTCACTTAAATTCATGACAAAGTCTTAGCAGTAAAAACTGAATTTAAGATAACTATACTAATATTAGGATTGTTCAATTCTACAACTAAGCATCGCTAGCTTAAAAGATTCTCCTTTTGTAACCTGTAATTAGTAAAATACTCTAGATATGAGACCAGAGACTATCTTGAATCAAGTTGACGACACATGTAGCATTGCAACAAGTTTATTTTTTTTTCCCATTTCAACATTCAAACATTAAAACACACTGCAAAAAGTAAAATCTAACCAAGATTAAATATCTTAAATCAAGACAAAATATGCTTGTTATTTGTCTGCCAAGATAATTCTCCTTTCCAGGCAGGTTTTGTGTAAGAGTATTTCACTTACTTTAAGCAATTTTTCCCTCAATTATCTTAATAAGGTATTATAACTTGTTATTGAGATTTTATTACTGGTTATGAGTAAGTTCTGTCTTAAAATGAGAATTACCATAATTTCATCGGTGTTATATTAACCATGGCAAGTTTGTCAAAGTCAGAATTTCTTATTTCAAGCATCTTATCCTTTCTTTTAATCAGGGCTTTGAACCGGTTCAAGGAACGAAAACAAAAACCGGGAACTTTTTCTATTTCACATGGAACAGAAACGAAACCAGAAACTTTATTATTTCTTATGTTCCGGAACAGAAACGCTTATTAAAAATAATGGTAACCGGTTAATACCGGTTTTTATTTCGTTCCTCAAAGTTTCTGTAGCCTACAAATAAGTCATTCTTCTCCTGCGCAAGTTTCTATGACCCGCTGGGGTTCACTTCCTGTGTGACGTTCGCTGACTGAATGGAGAGAGCGGGAAGGTGGACTACTATCATGTCTCCACGTGATAATAAGTGAGTAAGTGCATTACTCAGTAAGTGCATTACTGAGTGTCTGAGCAAAGGAGAGCCTGAACGTTGTAACCTCCCTATTGGTTGTTTGTAAAAATGTATCAGTTGTTGCCCTTCCCACGGGAATCATCGCGGGCTCGAGAGACGAGACCTGACGAGTTAGTTCGTTCGTAGCAGAACAAAATGTCTGGACACAAATCGGGTTTTCAGAAAAGGAAAGAAAATAAACAGAGGGTCGAAAATACAAAAAAGGAGGCAGAAAATGCAAAACGAGTTTTAAGGTAGGACAAATGGTTACTTTTTAAGGCAGCCCACCGTGGCTGCAGGCTTTCAGTTGTGTCATTGAATGGTTACTTTTCTGAGGCAGCCCGCCGTGGCTGCCTGCAGGCTTATTTATTATAGCCCATTTAGTTAAAATAGTTGATATAAAATGGTTATAGTTATAGTTCTGTGATGGTTGTCCTGATTTAGACTGGTGTTTTGTTTTGTTTTTGTTTTTTTTTGGGGGGGGGGGGGGGGGGGGGGTGTTGCGCGATGTTGCACCCGGGTCCAGATTAGGGCAGAAGCGGCCCTGGCTACATTTCAGGTGTAGTTTGTTTTATGTATGTATGTACTTGCATAGATGTGTACTTGGTCTTCCAATATGGCGCCTAACAAAATCTCGCGGCGCGGTGACGTCATGCGGTAGCCCTCTATAGGGCCTGACTAGCCTTTGGTAACACACTAAACGAATTGTCTTTCATTTTTGGCACTTTTTCTGTTTGTGTAGATGGGAAGACATACTGAGAATCCAAATCGCCAACATTTGAAATAATAATTGTTTTGAATTATTTCTTGTCTTTTTTAATGAAGGTTGTAATAGAATTAGCCTACATTTGGCTTAAGCTGGAAGAGACAGAGACATAATTTTATAGCCATTTGTTAAACAGCTGACAGGGAATGTAATTAACCGTTCCGGGAACGAAATTTTTTTGTTCTAACCGGTTCAGGAACGTCTATTTAATGGTGGAACCCAAAACCGGAAACGTTAAAATTCCGTTTCTGTTCGGAACGAACCAATAGGAAAAAAATTCTGGTTCAAAGCCCTGCTTTTAATCTCTTAACACAAAACAGATAACTAAATTAAATTAATTGTTGTCTTGTCAATCTGGCAACAGAAATAGGCTACAAAATGGATTGATTTGTTGTTTTGATTTTGATTTATTTGGCGGTCTCAGTTGGTATAAACACTTACTTAAACAGAGCACACCAATATGCCCAGATGAAATAGTCAAACTGTTGGTTGGGGGACAAATTATCTAGCATGTTAAAATGAGTAGTACAACTTTACTTGTTTTTAGTATAAATACACTAGTTTTAAGACATCTGTGGGGTTTCTAAAGCTAGATATATTTACTTGTTTTTAAAAATCTTGCCAAGTCAAATTTTCTTGTTCTGTGGGCAGATAATTTTGCTTATTTTAAGTAAAATATTCCTCATTTTATTACTTTTTTTTCTTGATTTTGTAAGCCGGGTTTTTGCAGTGCATCTCTTAAGATTCCACTTCCCCAGGACCTCAGGCACCAAAAAAATAAATAATAATAATAAAAAAAAGTCTACGCATTTTGACTTACAGTGCTTACACAACGCCAAAGCAACAGTGCATTTTGGGGGCACTGACTATTCATGTGTACGAGGGGTAGGGCTGCACAATTAATCGAATTTAATTGAAAATCGCGATTTTGGCTGCCACGATTAAATTAAATGAAAATCACGATTTATTTCCATTTAAAATGTGAGCTCTGCTGTATATCTGATCAAGCACTTTTTGACCAATACTCCGCCAAACCATTAGGGGGCGAACCGACGCATGTAAGGTTTCATTACTCCGCCTAAATAAGCAAGCAAGCCAAGTACAGTGTTGCCAGATTGGGTGGTTTTAAGTGCATTTTGGCGGGTTTTGAACATATTTTGGGCTGGAAAATGTCAGCAGCATCTGGCAATACTGGCCAAGTGCGCAGAGCTTCAGTGCAGCGGTTTCTTCTTCAAGGGGTGATAGCGTAAGAGTAGGTAACAGATTGAGGTGAGAGAGAAAAGCTAACTATGTCGGAACAACAGACTATTTAGCGCTGGAGGCAATGCTGTGACCTGCCTTCGCTCATGTTTAAAGCCAGAGCATGTTGACAGGCTGGTCTTTCTAGCTAAAAACTTGTAGGCCTCAGTATAATGCTATGTAATTGTTGCAATTGAGTTTTCAGTTCCTTCATCCTTTGGTAATTTCTTGGATAAATTTCATTTATTTGTCATTTGGAAATCAGAATTTCTCTTTTAAATTTCATTCTGCACTGAAAGCTGTTCATATTGTTTGTTTGAATATAGTGAAATAAAATTTAAGTGATTTCCCTAACATCAAGAATAATCGTGATTAATAATCGCGATTACAATTTTGATCAAGATAATCGTGATTATCATTTTTTCCATAATCGTGCAGCCCTAACGAGGGGTTTACAAGATCAGGCACAAAAAAAAAAAACCACTGAACTCAACTCACAGCATTCCAAAAAGCCCTCACTAAAACGCCCTCCACTCACTCATAGGCTTTTTGAAGGCACTTGTCTGGTCTAGAGTCTGTACAGCATCTAGAAGGAGCTCACTCTGAATGACTGAGAAAACAGTCGCAGTAAACTTAGGATCTGTAAGGTGGAGTTGAATTGTAATGAAAGATTCAAAGATTTCAGTAAAGTTCATTTATTCCCAAAACAAGCATACTTTGTTTTTTTTTCTTGTAACAAGATGAACTGCATTTGACAAATGTCCAAAATGTACTTACTTGTTTTAAAAAAACTTGTCTTATTTTCAAAGGTGCTCCAAATAAGACTTTTTCAAGACATTTTGTCTATACAAGATTTTCAAGATGGACTGTCTAAAAACTAGCCTTTCTAGCTAAATGAGGTTTTGCTTGTTGGGCAATTATGTCTTATAATAAGGGTGGCTAGATGTTTTGACTTGAAAATAGACAAATAAACTTCCTAAGATTTTTATTTTTTGCAGTGTAAAGCTGGAACTTGAATTTTTCCCACACAGGAAAGTGGCAAAGGAGGAACAAAGCACTCCAAATAAAATAATCAGTCTGTGTGTGTTACCTGCAGAACATAATCCAGTGCTAGATGGCGGTAGCACTTGCGAGTGACGTTGAGGGTGCTGGTGGCCTCTTCCACCTCGTGCGGCTTGTTCCTCGGTGCCTGAGCGTTCTTCACCTGAGCGATCTCCAGGTCCTCGCGCACCTTATCGAAGTGCTTTTTCGTTTCCTTAAACTTCCGCACGTCCCTGATACACATACACGTTCACAAGAAGCTTAAAGTGATATGAAGCTAAACGGATGAAGAAGCTAAAAGCCAGGCTTCAAGAACTGTTTTCACAGTCTAATGTCACAAAGATGTCAGGTCATGCATGAGTAATCTGAGCTGTGTGTGTGTGTGTGTGTGTGTATAGGAACACGACTATGCATAAGCATATACATATTAAATCTGGAACAGGAAAATGGTGGATTACGGGATGTCTCAGCCTTCCTGAGCTTAATGTCAGCAGTTTTGTGTGTGTGTGTGTGTGTGTGTGTGTAAAACTCTTTCCCCGTTTCCTCCACACATTCATTCATGGCTGTAGCCTACAGCAGTACATCTGACATCAAGGAAGCTCTACACACTCTACTGTGTTTAAGTCTAGACAATGAATCTATAACTTCGCCGACGTTGCCACATTTAATACGAAACTACTTCTTCTGCTTCTTCTTCTTCTTCTTCTTTCAGCTGCTCCCATTCAGGGTCGCCACAGCAGATCTGTTCCACATACAGTGCTCAGTGTAAATGAGTACACCCCCCTTGAAAAGTAACATTTTAAACAATATCTCAATGAACACAAACAATTTCCAAAATGTTGACAAGACAAAGTTTAATATAACATCTGTTTAACTTATAACGTGAAAGTAAGGTTAATAATATAACTTAGATTACACATTTTTCAGTTTTAATCAAATTAGGGTGGTGCAAAAATGAGTACACCCCACAACAAAAACTACTACTTTGTATGGCCTCCATGATTTTTAATGACGGCACCAAGTCTTCTAGGCATGGAATGAACAAGTTGGCGACATTTTGCAACATCAATCTTTTTCCATTCTTCAACAATGACCTCTTTTAGTGACTGGATGCTGGATGGAGAGCGATGCTCAACTAGTCTCTTCAGAATTCCCCATAGGTGTTCGATTGGGTTCAGATCAGGAGACATACTTGGCCACTGAATCACTTTCACCCTGTTCTTCTTCAGAAATCCAACAGTGGCCTTAGATGTGTGTTTAGTCATGTTGGAAAAGTGCACGACAGCCAAGGGCACGGAGTGATGGTAGCATCTTCTCTTTCAGTATAGAGCAATATAGGGAAGTTATAGTGTAATGGTTAGAGAAACAGCTTTGGGACCAAAAGGTTGCTGGTTTGATTCCCTGGACCAGCAGGACTGGCTTAAGTGCCCTTGAGCAAGGAACCTAACCCCCAACCGCTCTAGCAAGAGTGGTGGCGTACCTTGTGTCTGATTAGCCAAAGAAAAACTGATGATGCAGATTATCAGTTTGGGCATTGAACCTGACCGACCGATAGAGCAATACAGCTGTGAATTCATGATGCCATCAATGAAACGCGGCTCCCTGACACCGGCAGCACTCATGCAGCCCCACATAAGGACACTGCCACCACCATGTTTCACTGTAGGCACCATGCATTTTTCTTTGTATTCCTCACCTTTGCGACGCCATACAGTTTTGAAGCCATCAGTTCGAAAAACATTTATCTTGGTCTCATCACTCCAGAGTATAGAGTTCCAGTAGTCTTCATCTTTGTCAGCATGGGCCCTGGCAAACTCTAGGCGGGCTTTTTTGTGCCTGGGCTTTAGGAGAGGCTTCTTTCGTGGACGGCATCCATGCATGCCATTCCTCTGCAGTGTACGCCGTATTGTGTCACGGGAAATAGTCACCCCAGTTTGGCTTTCTACTTCTTTAGATAACTGCAGTGAACTTGCATGCCGATTTTCTTCAACCCTTCTCATCAGAAGATGCTCCTGTCGAGGTGTTAACTTCTGTGGACGACCTGGACGTCTCTGTGAGATGGTTGCAGTTCCATCTTTCTTAAATTTTTGTACCACTTTTGCTACAGTATTCTGACTGATAAGTAAAGCTTTGCTGATCTTCTTGTAGCCTTCACCTTTGTGGTGTAAAGAAATTATTTTCTTTCTCAGGTCTTGTGTCATTTCTCTTCCATGTGGTGCCATTGCTGACAGCATGAAATGGGGAGGGGTTTTCTTTAAGTAACACCCTTTTATAGTCAACTGTCTGCTGGACACCTGTGTAATGACTAATTAGACTCGTCTGTGATTGTATTCTTGTTAAATTAGACATTTGTAGTCTACAATTTAGCTTTACTCCAGAGACTTTCAGTGGGGTGTACTCATTTTTGCACCACCTTAATTTGAGTAAAACTGAAAAATGTGTAATCCAAGTTATATTATTAACCTTACATTCACGTTATAAGTTAAACAAATGTTATATCAAAGTTTGTCTTATCAACATTTTGGAAATTGTTTGTGTTCATCGAGATATTGTTTAAAATGTTACTTTTCAAAGGAGCTGTACTCATTTACGCTGAGCGCTGTATTTGATTTGGAATAGGTTTTACACCAGATGTCCTTCCTGACACAACCTTCTCCAGTCTATTGGGGCTTGGGACTGGCACTAAGTATGCAGTGGCTCACGCAACCCCAGTGGCTGGGTATTTTACCTAATCCGCATGTCTTTGGACTGTAGAGGAAACCGGAGCACCTGGAGGAAACCCATACAGACACAAGAAGAACTCCACACAGAAAGGCCCCCGTCGGCCGTGAGATTTGAACCAGCCTTGTAGTCGAGTCACTAAACCTCGAATCCGAGTGCAGTCTCGAGTCCCCAGTGTTCAAGTCCAAGTCATTAAAGAAAAATTCGAGTCGAGTCCGAGTCCAACACTCCAACTGCACTATTTGACGGCGGCTGTGTCAGCGCCATTAACATTAGTTTGTTCCTGAACAGGTGAATGTGCTTCTCTTTGTCAGGGAGTGTGAAGTATTCTGTCAGAGACGGTTGGGAGACGGATGTAAGTGCAGAAGGTGTGTTTATTAATACAAGTGAAGACGGTAAACAATCCAGAATCGTAAAACGGTGAAACGGGCAATAGGTCAAGCGAGGCACAAACAGGCTATCGAAGACTCGGCAGAATCAAAGATGAGAAACAGGAAATCAGGAAACCAAACAGGAAATAAGGCTCAGTAACATGTCAACAACACAACTCAATACTTCGCAAAGTAAGTGTGTTTTTACAGTTTTTATATAGGTGCCTTAATCCTGTGCAGTTGCGAATCGTTTGCGGTGCGTGTGCGAGAGTCCGCTTGGTGTGCGCACTGTCCGGAGCACGCCCAAGAGTCTATCTGATGCACGTGCCAAGGCGCGCAGGTGCGATACTCTTGCACGAAATTAATACAAAAATTAATGTAGATATAAATATCTTATGCCAAATTATGATGGCATGTTACAAAAAATAAAGAAAAAAATCCCAGTCCTCGTCTCCAATTTACGAGTCCGAATGCAGTTAATGCACGAGTCCGAGTCATCAGTGCTCAAGTCCAAATCAAGTCACGAGTCCTTAAAATTAGCGCACGAGTCGGACTCGAGTACTACAAGCCTGGTTCGAACCCAGAACCTTCTTGCTGTGGGGTGACAGCACTACACTACACCACCATTTAATATGTACTTAATATGTATCCTATAATCACACACACACAAAGCCCTTTTGGAAAAGGCTAATGATGTGACAGCAAAAGAATAAAATGATCTTTTCTCAGCTTTATATGATTTACTAATTCACCCTGTTTTGGGTTTGTAATTAAACACTTTCAAATGAAGTCTTTGGAGTGAGCAGATGGTCAGAAAAGTCCCTGCAGAGAAAGAGTGGTGCGATAAAGTCTTACTGAAATACAGGAGTTCGTATTAAATGAGTGACAGGCAGGTGATATTATTGTGTCATAAAATCAGAGACGCAATCATGTTTGGGTCTGTGTTATTACATCATAAAATAGCCAATCATGTTCCAATACATGTTATTACATCATTAAAACGTGCCAATCACGTTCCGATATCTGTTATTTAAATAATACTGGTTGGCGTTGAGTGGTATATCAGATATATTGCATTCAGCTAGCATGATATTGAAGGAGTCAAAGACGAGTATGTATTATTTATGATACAGACACATTCCTCTCGGGTGTTCAACGTGTCTTTCTCTTTCGAAATCCTCTCAAAATCTTCTGTATTTAACGAAGCAAACCTGGCGGCCATGTTTGTTTACAAATTGTCCCAGTCGCTCGCTAGTGCGGAAGTTTTATGTCTCTGATGTGTGACGTCGTGCTGTCTTGACAACCATGTAATATTGTAAACCATATTCAACGCTTATTCTCCATTGGACAGAATGACGTAATACACACGTAGGATAAGCGATATGATAACAATATTGCATGCTGTCAAACCAAATGAATGGAACCCGCTAGAAGGGAATAGAACACGTGTTTTTATTCCATCGAAAAAGTCTCCTGCATGTAAAATAAATATATGTTATTTACCAGCTGGGAGGTCCGTATCGTGAAATACCGTGACCGAGGTCTTGAGAGGGCCGAGGTCACGGTATTTCACCATACGGACCGACCTTAAGCTGGTAAATAATATATATATTTTTTTCTTTACCAAATTCTAACAGAAAACGAGAGCGCCCGAAAGGGAAAACCGAGCCGAGCCGCCATTTTGAATCCTCATTCACGGCTGTAATGCAAATTGCTTCCTCCTCGGTATACAAGTGCACTTCCATGGCAGGAAAAAAACTACATTTTGCCGCCTATGTAGTGCCCTATTTATACAAATAGGAGTCATTCAGGATTCAGCCAAGTTTTTGCTCGGGGTTAGCAGCAGTTAGAGGTTTTTAGCTTTCTCCTGAAATGTTTTCTTTTATTTCTTCTTCCTCAGGGTAGTAAAACTCACTTTCACTGTGAACACTGTCGTTATCGCTATCCATGCTGTAAAATTAATGCTATTCTCCTGAGAAATGCTGGCAAAAATGTATAAGATTTTTGATAATCTTATAAATAAATCTTATAAAAAAAAAGATAAATGTTGACAAAAAATGCTACTATGTTTGTTGTTGTTGTGAACGAATGAGTCGCCAGAGGTCCGTAACCGGGGTCCGTACTGTAGGATACGGACCTGCTCGCCAGCCAATCAGAGCGCAGGATTTGGACCGCGAAAAAAATAATACATATTATTACATGGCTTTGTTGAATACTCTGTTCTGATCGCTCAGTTACGTCTTTCTGCGGTCTGTTATTTCTGTATAGCAGACCGTTGCTATGGACCACATCATTAGCGAAAGCAATAAAATCACTTTTAAATCAAATTATTGGTTTCTGAAGTAAGTAGCCACTTCACGTCGGGGTCCTTGGGTTTATTTCACAGTCATGACCGGCTCACTGTACATTATCCCTTACGTAATCCAGTATATAAAGAGATGATCGTGTTCCAATCATGTTCTGATATTGAACCGTAACTGGCTCTTATTTTACATGGAATTACTGAATCAAGTCAAGTTTATTTCTATAGCGCTTTTAACAATAAACATTGTCACAAAGCAGATTTACAGAATTTGAAAGACTTTAAACATGAGCTAATTTTATCCCTAATCTACCCCCAGTGGTGACGGTGGCGAGGAAAAACTCCCTCAGACGGCACGAGGAAGAAACTCGAGAGGAACCAGACTCAAAAGGGAACCCATCCTCACTAAGATCCAATCAGGTTCCAATAGATATTGCTGCATCATATCATATAAGAGCCAATCGTGTTAGGATATGCAAATTTCGCCTATGCAACCCAGAGATGTGGTTAGACTTCAGGGCGTTTCCAAAACGCGTAGTTTACCCTCTGAGTAAAATGGACTCCGATACTTACTCTTTGACAAAATTGTGCAACTGCTGCTTCACAGATCTCTGCGCCTGGTCGAACAGGATCTGAAATACAGAACGGTTGTTTATTTTAACCATGTACAGACGAGCTTTTCACCAGCAGAGGGTGATGGTGGCCTGTTTTCACTGTCGCACACATACTGTATGAGAATCCCCTCCCATTCACATGCAGCACCACCATCACTCATTCATATTCAGCTGTGCACACGGTGTGAGGAGCTTTCTGCTGATCGACGCTGCCACGCTGCAGATAAAATAGGTCAGTCGGACAGGGAGGGCGGGAAAACGGCGAGAGAGAACGGCACAGCTGGTGGAAACAAAGACTGATAATGATAGATGGAAGGAGAGAGAGAAAAAGAGAGAGGGGGGATGAGGCTACAGGTCTGCTGCTGAGACAGCTCGGGTTTTAGCACCTGTATCTGCTGAATATTCTCAATGATGCACGACACTGTCCCACAGTACAACATCTCTGAGACATACGACGCTGTATTTTAGCTTTGACACTGTCCCACACGCCCTGTGATGACCTGGCGACTTGTCCAGGGTGTACCTCGCCTTTCGTCCGTAGTCAGCTGGGATAGGCTCCGGCTTGCCTGCGACCCTGTAGAACAGGATAAAGCGGCTAGAGATAATGAGATGAGATGAGATCTTTTATTAAATTTTTCAAAAAGAAATTCAAAGCGGCACTGCTGAGGCTCAACATTCCTGAGTCTTTACATCAGCGTGATAACCAGACGTCAGGACCTCAGAAATATGACTATTGGAGGCTGTAAAAATGCGCCGAGGCTTTGTGAGATGTAACTCTCCAGGTGGGCACTTTAGCAGAAGGCTCTTTAACATTTTATTACCCCATAAACTCCAACAAGCCTGTTATAGGCCGAGTGAGGCCGGAGAACAAAAACTTCTCAACATGTTTATGTCCCTCTTGTCAGGTCGATCCTGAACGGCTGAGTGCAGTTAAACACACACTCCGCATGTCAGTGCTGTAATGAATCCTGCATCTCAGGAAATATTTGGATAGGACGCGAAACCATGCAGAAAGCGAGTATACTTAAAGGAAACGTCCACCTTGGAACACATATGTTTCCGGTTCAGAGTACGCTGTGTGCGTTTTGGCTGCCGCTTCTCACCGGAGCTTTTTCTCATCTCATCTCATTATCTGTAGCCGCTTTATCCTGTTCTACAGGGTCGCAGGCAAGCTGGAGCCTATCCCAGCTGGCTACGGGTGAAAGGCGGGGTACACCCTGGACAAGTCGCCAGGTCATCTCAGGGCTGACACATAGACACAGACAACCATTCACACTCACATTCACACCTACGCTCAATTTAGAGTCACCAGTTAACCTAACCTGCATGTCTTTGGACTGTGGGGGAAACCGGAGTACCCGGAGGAAACCCACGCGGACACGGGGAGAACATGCAAACTCCACACAGAAAGGCCCTCGCCGGCCACGGGGCTCGAACCCAGACCTTCTTGCTGTGAGGCGACAGCGCTAACCGCTACACCACCGTGCCACCACCGGAGCTTTTTGTTTTTCTTTTTTTTTCTCCTTTTCTTTTTGTATAGTTTGATGTTTTGGGGGAGGTTTTTTTGAGTGTTTTGTCTGCCGGTTGTGGTGTAGCTCCAGACCCGGTTTTGGGTGTCGGTTTCCTTGGTCCGCTGTGGGTGATGCCTGTGCTCCTCGCTATGGACTGCAGTGAGCATCAGGGTTGTCCAGCGCTCTGTGTGGCGGTGCTTCTGTGCTCGCTTTGTGGATCCATGGCGCGGTGTTCTGAGCGATGTTGCTCAGCGGCTGTGCAGGCGGTGTGGGATTTATCTTCGTGCGCCTTTTGCTGGGACTGTGGATAGCTACGCCATTGGAATTACATCCTGAGCCTTTTTTGGTGGACTCCCCTCCCAATTGTAAAGCAACCTTGGGTATGAGAAAGGAGCTATATAAATTCATAAATACAGGGTCGCAGGCAAGCTGGAGCCTATCCCAGCTGACTACGGGCGAAAGGTGGGGTACACCCTGGACAAGTCACCAGGTCATCACAGGGCTGACACATAGACACAGACAACCATTCACACTCACATTCACACCTACGGTCAATTTAGAGTCACCAGTTAACCTAACCTGCATGTCTTTGGACTGTGGGGGAAACCGGAGCACCCGGAGGAAACCCACGCGGACACGGGGAGAACATGCAGACTCCACACAGAAAGGCCCTCGCCGGCCACGGGGCTCGAACCCGGACCTTCTTGCTGTGAGGCGACAGCGCTAACCACTACACCACCGTGCCGCCCTTGTTACATGATATTAATGAGAAATCTAACGAAGAAGTAGTGGAGCTAAAAGTTAGAATTAAAGTTCCAGAATAAGGGGAGGAGTTATGGGGCGTGGCCAGGAACCAGTTCTGCTTAGTGAAAAGTTTGGAAGCTGATCTGTTTGAACAGAGTGTATAGATGGTAAGGTGCATTAACTGGACAGACCAAATGACTAAAGTGCCGCTGCATCACTTTGAGATTACAGTCCTGAGTGCTACTAGGGGAAAAACAGTAACCTATCCCGAAAAGAATTTTCCTCTGTGGAGAGGGAGAAAGAGAGGGGGGAAACAGTCTGCCATTATCCTCGTTTATAATCCTGAGATTGCGGGCAAATATTTTTCAGGAAATGTTTTATGACAGAAATCCCTGAGTGAACCTTCCACCGTCTGTTTGACTTATCCTTCACCCTTTCATCCGCCCTTTCTGACGTCATTCTGTAGCCCTCTTCATTTCCTTCCTTCCTGTCATCCCATCTGTAATGAGTCAAAAGGCTGGGAAAATCTATGCTCGCACCAAAAAGCAGATCGTTAAAAAGGCATGTGTGCGTTCCTGAGTGGCGTAACTGAAGAGCGCTCGGCGTAGCGTCAGGACGTCGCAGGTATGAATCCCGATGTTGCCACAAACTTCCATGGGTGGAGCCAAGACAGGAAAATTGTTCTGCTGTTTGGGTGGGTGTGATACAGGCATACTCTTTCTCCCAATATCCATCACACTGATACTAGCCAGTCATAGGCATCTGTGAGCTCAGGTATGCAGAAGAAGGCAGACAGCACTTTGCATGAGCAGCAGTTTGAAAAGATGAAGAGGTTGGTTTCATGTGCCTTGTAGGGTGTAGCCTTCACTCTCCCCAGTTGATATGGGGATGATCTGTTAGTATTAGTAGCACAAAAGCAAACCTTGGAAACATGAATCGGCTGATTAGCAACAACATCCCCTGCCGACAACGCCGCCATAACTCTGGTAAAATGCGACTGAATTGAAGGAAATCGCAATATGCGTATTACCGACATATAACAAAAAAATCCAGTCAAGTTTGGTGAAATTCCTCCAAAATTGTGATTGGAGTTGATTTCAGAAGGTGAGCACCCTTCCCGGGACGGACAAACGGACATCGCCATGACATAATCCCCCTTCGGGCCTTTCAGCCAGCGGGGGATAATAAAAATTGCAAGGGAAGTTGATTTCAGAAAGCAAGCACACCTTGATGAAAGTGCCAAAGTACAAGTTTGTTAATAATCAAGGGTATAACTCTGGTAAAATTTGCCCAAATTAAACGAAATTTCAATCTGCGTATAACTGTCATATAACAAAGCCTTCTGCCAAGTTTGGTGAAATTCCTCCACAAATTGTGAGAGGAGTTGATTTCAGAAGAACGTACACCCTCGTCAAATTGTCAAAACACAAGTTATTTAATCAAGGGTCAAAACTCTGGGAGAATTTTCACAAACAAAATTAAATCGCAATATACGTATTACCGTCATATAACAAGGCCTTTTGCCAAGCTTCGAGAAAATCGTCCAAAAATTGTGAGAGGAGTTGATTTCAGAAGCAAAGCACACCTTCATGAAATTGTCAAAGTATAATTTTATTAATCAAGTGCTGTAACTCTGGTAAATTGTGACCGAATTGAACGAAACTGCAATACGCATAGTACCGACATAAAGAATCCTGCCAAGTTTTGTGAAATTCCTCCAAAAATTCTTAGAGCAGTTGATTTCAGAAGGTGAGTACCCTTCCCGGGATGGACAGGTGGACGGAAATCGCTACGACATAATCCCCCTTCGGGCCTTTCAGCCAGCAGGGGATAAAAATTTGAAAACTGGATTTATACTCATAATTATGAGTATAAATACGCAGGTGATTAGAGAAAATCACGCACACTGACTGATTGAGAAATCCGAACTATTTTTCGATAATCACCTCAAGCGACTCGGTAAAATAGCGGCCGATCACTTTGTCACTGTAAGTGAGGAAGAATTACAGATTATGAAAGAAAACGCTGTTCCTAAAAGCACTAAAGATGCTCCGAAGTTTGGTCTAAAACTATTCAAAGGTAAGGTGGGATTTTATCGATTTCAAAACAAAGTATTTTATATGAGACGGTATAGATAAGTCACACAAGTCTGCACTGTACCGTTATGACATTTACATGCCGGTGTTGAAGTTTGAAATAAACTATTTTTTTTTAAAGATTTTTTGGGGGGGGGTTTTCACCTTTATTATTGGATAGGACAGTGTAGAGACAGGAAATGAGTGGGAGAGAGAGAGACATGGAGGGATTGGGAAATTACCTCAGGCCAGAATCGAACCCAGGTCCCCGAATTTATGGTATGGCGCCTTATCCACCTGAGCCACAATGCCCCCAAACTACTTTTTTTTTTTTTAAACAATCACCTGCGTATTTATACTAAAACAATTATCGACTTCGTCTCGGTTAGCAATTGTTCACCGATATTCACTTCACCTTTGTCAAATAATTGCTAAGTGTTAATTATAATAAAACACTCGAGCAAAAGTGTTTAAAATGTAATTGCTTTCTGGAAAGCATCATGTTAAAGTGCATATTCTGGGCCAATTTCGTGTTTTTTTTTTATATGAAAGTATGTCCCTTTACACACTCATCCAGAAGGGTAATTTTGCACAAGGCCATCTGTCTACAGCAGAAAAAAATAAAATAACAAAACGCATCTGGAAAAATCCCAAGGGAGTCTGGAGCCAGATTCGTGACGTCACCTGCGGAAGCGCCAGCAGGCTGCACGAGCTCGCACGGTTTCAGTGCACAGCCTGTGTACACCAAGCGCTCCCATTTCTCTCTCATTGTCCGGTCTTTTGGGAAACGATGAGTACTAATCCCATCAAGATTGGTGTTGCTACACCATCCTGCGATACATCTGTTAACCATTTTAATAATTACGCGATAACGTTGAAGAAATTTGCAGAAAACCACCAGGTCGTTTTCTCGTAAACAAACCAGCGCTGACGTAGGATTCAGAGGGAGGCGTCCCGCACGCGACGTCACGAAAATCAACGTTTGCCGGGAAATCCAAATGCCAAGTTTTTTCAGAGGCGGACCAATTCGCCTCAAATGGCTCGATTTCAACTGAATTTTTCTGGTATTGCGCAAAGTAAAAAATTTGCACAAAATGTGACAGATATTTGACCAAAGTTTAATATAAAATAGGAGAATTACATTGATCTCGCTCCTGAATTTACCTGTGATATGCACTTTTAACTGCCTCAGTTAACCGCCTCAATCAAGCCAGTGGATGGTTGATGTGTGGACATCTATCTAGCGGCTATTTCTTTGTCTCCGTCTACAACACTCACCATATTGTGTAAAATGGTGGCAGAAACAAGGTCAAAAGGGGTCGCCGTGCTTCTCCGCGAGTGTTGACCTCAGCCATTAACCTCATTGAGTTTCCAGACATGATCGCTGACCCCCTGTGCAGTCTATAGAACAGCCACAGTGCTAAAAGCTATTGACTCGATTCAAGTGTTTAATGCGAGGCTAAAAGGCCAGATCTTTCTAGAATGTTCTTCTACAGACCGAGCATTGTAACATCTCCTGCCTGGGTGTAAGGCTCACGCTGGGGGCAACTGCTCCTCCCGATCTTCCTGGTTTACAAATCTACAGCGAATTACAGCAGTATCCCAATGCATTCTGGGATGTTTTAGTCGTTCAGGACAAACAACTAGAAAACAGGTTTTCCTGAAGAATTGAGGGACTGATTTTCACCACATCAGTGTTAACGCCAAGCTAAAATATACGGTAAAACATAAATGGTATAGAGTGGATGGACAAGTCGTCATTTTCTTGGAGAATCTTTCCAAAAAATTGCCTCTCTGGTGCGGACAAGGTTTCGTGTGGAAACCAAACCAAAAAAATTAATGGTATGAATGAAATTATTGAGCTGTTTCTCCTGTTTTATTCAATGTTGTCGAAATAACGAGTACAAAAGTCTGTTACGTTTGGTAAGTTCAGGAAATTTGAATGAAAATATGAAAAAATCTTTTGTATACCGTATTACAGTAAAAACTAAAATGTAAACATTATAACAGTAAGATACTGCAAAATGTGACAAAAATATCATGATATTTAGAGATTTCTACCATACATGATCCTGTAGATTTAAGTTATTCCACCAAATCGAGTTGTACATGAGCTGACACCCGATGAGGCGCGTAGCACTGAGTCGGCTATCAGCCGTGTATGACGAGATTGAGTGGAATAACTGTTTTATTCTCTCCACATTCACTAGATTTTGAGAAATGGAGCATTTTTATTTCTATTTTTTGCAAATTTGATAAATAAAAACTTGATACAAAACGTCCAACAAAATCACGTCCGCTTAAAATGTACAGTGGTGCTTGAAAGTTTGTGAACCTTTTAGAATTTTCTATGTTTCTGCATACGGTAAATATGACCTAAAACATCATCAGATTTTCATACAAGTCCTAAAAGTAGATAAAGAGAACCCAGTTAAACAAATGAGACAAAAATATTATACTTGGTCATTTATTTATTGAGGAAAATGATCCAATATTACACATCTGTGAGTGGCAAAAGTATGTGAACCTTTGCTTTCAGTATCTAGTGTGACCCCCTTGTGCAGCAATAACTGCAACTAAACGTTTCCGGTAACTGTTGATCAGTCCTGCACACCGGCTTGGAGGAATTTTAGCCCATTCCTCCGTACAGAACAGCTTCAACTCTGGGATGTTGGTGGGTTTCCTCACATGAACTGCTCGCTTCAGGTCCTTCCACAACATTTCAGTTTCAGTTCTTTATTTTTGCACAATTAAAATTACATAAAAAATAAAGAAAACAATAATATAAAGTGCAGGGAGAGGCAAAAAACCCAAATGGGCTTATTTAAAAGCCTCCACCTATAGTTAAAATTTCATAATTATAAAGAATAGAAAATTAACATACAAATAATATTATAACTACATAAAATAATAAACGAATAATAAAAAAAACATATGTATAACATCAACAACAAGTTATAATGACAAACAAAAATAGCTAAAAATAAATTTAAAAAAATATGAACAATGAAATAAAAATATGTTATCATGTATGAATTAGTGATTGGATTAGTAATTTCGATTGGATTAAGGTCAGGACTTTGACTTGGCCATTCCAGAACATTAACTTTCTTCTTCTTTAAACATTCTTTGGTAGAATGACTTGTGTGCTTAGGGTTGTTGTCTTGCTACATGACCAACCTTCTCTTGAGATTCAGTTCATGGACAGATGTCCTGACATTTTCCTTTAGAATTCGCTGGTATAATTCAGAATTCATTGTTCCATCAACGATGCCAAGCCGTCCTGGCCCAGATACAGCAAAACAGGCCCAAACCATGATACTACCACCACCATGTTTCACAGATGGGATAAGGTTCTTATGCTGGAATGCAGTGTTTTCCTTTCTCCAAACATAACGCTTCTCATTTAAACCAAAAAGTTCTATTTTGGTCTCATCCGTCCACAAAACATTTCTCCAACAGCCTTCTGGCTTGTCCACGTGATCTTTAGCAAACTGGAGATGAGCAGCAATGTTATTTTTGGAGAGCAGCGGCTTTCTCCTTGCAACCCTGCCATGCACGCCATTGTTGTTTAGTGTTCTCCTGATGGTGGACTCATGAACATTAGCCAATGTGAGAGAGGCCTTCAGTTGCTTAGAAGTTACCCTGGGGTCCTTTGTGACCTCGACGACTATTGCACGCCTTGCTCTTGGAGTGATCTTTGTTGGTCGACCACTCCTGGGGAGGGTAACAATGGTCTTGAATGTCCTCCATTTGTACACAATCTGTCTGACTGTGGATTGGTGGAGTCCAAACTCTTTAGAGATGGTTTTGTAACCTTTTCCAGCCTGATGAGCATCAACAACACTTTTTCTGAGCTCCTCAGAAATCTCTTTTGTTCGTGCCATGATGCACTTCCACAAACATGTGTTGTGAAGATCAGACTTTGATAGATCCCTGTTCTTTAAATAAAACAGGGTGCCCACTCACACCTGACTGTCATCCCATTGATTGAAAACACCTGACTCTAATTTCACCTTCAAATTAACTGCTAATCCTAGAGGTTCACATACTTTTGCCACTCACAGATATGTAATATAGGATCAGTTTCCTCAATAAATAAATGACCAAGTATAATATTTTTGTCTCATTTGTTTAACTGGGTTCTCTTTATCTACTTTTAGGACTTGTGTGAAAATCTGATGATGTTTTCGGTCATATTTATGCAGAAATATAGAAAATTCTAAAGGGTTCGCAAACTTTCAAGCACCACTGTAAACAAACCAGCAAAATGACAGGAGCAATTTGTGAAAAATGTGATCATAATAATAATAATAATAATAATTCTTGAAAAATAAAAAAGATACGTTCTTACCATCAAATACTTTATTCCATATTTTGTTGCTTTTTTGGGGGTTTTGTTTTCAAGTAGAGTTTTTATTTCATCCTCGGTTGGTTCAGTAACACGCGCCGCCATTTTCTTCTTCTTTAGGTTTTTTTTTGGCGATTGGCAAACCAATGTAAAGGTGCATTAGCGCCACTGACTGGGCTGGAGTGTGGAACAGGAGATACTGGGGGGGGACTATAATCTCTTTGCTATTTCTGTTTCTTTTAAATACTTGATAAAGTTGATGCGCGCCGCCATTTTGATTTTCTCTACTCACGGTATATGAGCTGATAGCCTAGTAGCAGAGTAGCCAATCAGAGCATGCGATTACTCATATCCAGTGAACGTGGAGAGAATATAATCACGATACATATCGGGTTATAAACAAAATAAAAAAATACTCGTAATTTAATTTCATACCTACTAAAATAACAGATTAAGAGCAGAAAAAATTTGATGTTTTAGATCTGTAAATCTATTAATTTATTTGAATTTTTAGCTTGAAAACAAAAATTCCAAACAAAACCTTAACATCTAATCAGATGTTTTCATTCAGAAGATTGTAACTTTTTATTGTAAAAAAAAGTCTACTATAAAACAGCCATACAGTAATATACTGTACATTTTTTAAAAACTATTTGTGATATTAATATAATATCGCGATAAATTATCTCACCTGTATGCATTTCTGAGATATTGCGTGTGTTATCTGTTTACATTTTCTTCTTTAAAAATTAATTGAATTCCAAACTCGCTGGAAGCAGCCGATTAAAATTTCGTACGTTAATCTGTAAAATGGGTAAATGTTATTATTTACATTATTTATGTTACAAAATTGTTCTTTTCGCCTTTTCAGCGCTAAGTAATGTGTATTTGTTATTGCTGTGCAGAAGTTGACGGCAGTGAACCTCGTTCTCAGTAATGGACTGTAAAGTCGGGACGCAGTGATATGATGAGGTCAGTCTCGGAGGTCCAGTCTCTTTGTCCTAACAGTGACGTGTACGGAGGAAACGAGCGAGACGTACCATGTGGTAGTTCACGATCTCCTGCAGACTCTCACCACACTTCTCCAGACATTCCTGTAACAAACAGAAAGAACGGAGAGCACGGTCACCATCCAAAATACAGGAAAAAAGAAAAGCAGGACATCTGTAATAAACTGATTTGTGATGTATTAAGCCTAGGTCACAACCAGACGTACGATTTTTTGGCCGTGCGATTTTTGGCGTTTCCCAAATCGTTGCGTTTTTTTTGTTCGTGGAGAAAGACGCACGTTGGCCGCAAGTTGGTCTTGCAACCTGAAAAAAACGTAAGCGCCCGTAGAGTTTGTTTGACATGACAAAGAACCTCTGCGGCCAGTCTACGGCTCGAAAATCAGCACGTCACACGCGCGCCCTCCGTGCATTTTTTGCACGTAAACCGGCCGTAGGAGCACGTACGGCCGGTTGTGACCGAGGCTTTACGAATAAGCTTGGTTTAGATGTATAAATTATCACAGAATGACATGATACTGCAAATTTTTTAAAGCTAAAGAACCTTCATGCTAACCTAGCTAGCAATCTAATTTAGATAATATTACAGTAGTACCGAACAAAATAGTCACTGTTATTGTATAGTTTGTTATTCTAAAAGTGAAATATTTTCCCAAAGCATTTATTCCTCTTATAATCACAGCATCACATTACAGACGTTTAGCAGA
The DNA here is from genome assembly GCF_027579695.1 of Neoarius graeffei. NCBI lineage: Eukaryota > Metazoa > Chordata > Actinopteri > Siluriformes > Ariidae > Neoarius > Neoarius graeffei. The sequence goes on from NC_083581.1 coordinate 33,596,788, forward strand.
CGCTCTTATCCAGAGCGACGTACAAAACACCCGCAACAGCCTGGGGAGCAGTTGGGGGATTAGGTGTCTTGCTCAAGGGCACTTCAGCCATTCCTGCTGGTCCAGGGAATCAAAATGACGACCTTTTGGTCCCAAAGATGCTTTTCTAACCATTAGGCTTCCCCATAATGAAACTTACAGCAACTTACCATCTTGTAATTTTTATTAATTAAACAATGACATCATCCTTTCTGTTTTTACACTGCCTTACAAAAAAAAAAAAGTCACGCACTCTAATATTTCATTGGACCACCTTTAAGGCCCCGTCACACTTATTCGGAATTAGCAGGAATCAAGCAGAACCAGCCGGAATGAAACATTTTTCAAAATTCGTGCCATATTTGGGTGGGAATTTCAAACTGACCAACATTCTTACAGCTTTGTAAGAATGCCGTTCGAATACTTAGGCTACATCCACACGACAACGGCAACGAGATGTTATTTAAAAATATATCGCGTCCAAATGGGCAACGATCAGTAAAATATCAGGTCCATATGGCAACGCAACGCTTGCTGAAAACGATGCAATACACATGCCACACCTCTAGGGGCGCTGTAAGACGGTCCCTTCGGAGACACCAGAACAATAGAAGAAGTAAGGACGCATGCGCATAAACTATTATGCGCGAGACTTCATATTAGCCACAAAGTCAGGAAAATCTGTTCGTAAAATTACGTTATAATGACCAAATACAATGAAAAGTATTTTTCCAGTCTCACCTGTGAAAGGTAATCCCATGTGATCTCGTTTGGACGGCAAACCTGTTGGTACAGTTAAACGCAGCTAATCTTTATTCTCCGCTTTGACCTATCCAATATGGCGGCGAGGATGACGTATGATTCTACGCGGAAGGCGGCGTCTTTAATGGTCCGGAATAAATTGAATGCTACACGTTGATGGATTAATTTGCTCTTCTACACCCTTTTTGAGGAATGTATTGTAGGACTTAAACCAACATCTGAAGAGGTGAGATCGCTCCTTTTTTTCCCTATTTTTGCTGGTGGGATTGACTCTGCCCTAAGGGCTATTCTCTCTCTCTCTCTCTCACTTTGCACCATTACACAATAAATATTCACAGTGAAAATATTTTGTAAGCGCGTTTCATGAACCAAGTTATAGGATTTGTTGACAACTCGCATCGAGTTCGTTACACTTCTACCCGGCGTGAAGCATTCACAGTCATGTGGTTGTGACGTCATCGTAAACAAATCCGTTCTACTCATCCAGACGACTTCACAACGGCAACGTTGCCAGATCTTTCCACTCTGGAACCCGTTCTCAAAAAGATTGCGTTCTGGGCACCCAAAACGCCGGTGCCGTGTGGACGCCAGGCCTAAACGATAAGCAATTGTATCGGAGTCACCTGAATCCGTTGCCGTGTGGACAGGGCCTTAGAATGCGCTTCGAACCCGCCTCGAATGATTCTTGCACATTCCGGGTGTATTAGCTTTCGAATGCAGTTCAGATGTAGTTGGAACACAGCAGGAATACCTAGAATGCTGTTAGAATGCAGTAAGAATATTAAGAATGCACTTCGAATGCCGTACGAGTGCGGCTCGATTGCTGCCTGAATACCACCCGAAGTCTGGTCGGAAGGCGCCTCGAATGCATACCTGCCAACCTTGAAAAAATTTTATGAGTACAATTTTACAATTTCATGAGTACCCCCCCGCGTCAACCTCACCCCAACCCCCACAGACCACAACCAGCAGACCAAAAACACACTTTCAATCCAGTTTTATTGATTGACCTTGGGAACATAGTCCAGTTTTGTAAAACATTCCTATCGATAGACTTTGGGAAACTGTTATTGATGGCTCTTGGGAACTTCCTTCCGTTTTGAAAAGCACAACAAACATTAAATACACGTGCAAATGAAATGAAATGAAACCAGAGCCACTCTTTCAAAATAAATAACAACACATTAAATTAATACAGTATGTAAAAAAGGCACTTTCAACACAAAACATGGTATGCACAAATTTCCCATACAATAGGTTTAGACTTTTGCATTTTTTAACATGTTGGAAGTATATTGCATTATACAGTAAAATATTGCATTATACCGTACACTGCAGTATTTTGTAGTATGCCTTTTTCATGTGCAAACTATTGCATTTGCATTCGAAATATTGCATTTACTGCAGTAATACTGTATAAAAAAAGCATCTGATACTGCAGGACCACGCAGGTTTTTTCATAAGAGGGATGACCAATTTTCGACTTCACATCATCTACAAACATTCTAGGCTACCATTGACAGAAGTTACCGACTGCCCTTAAGATATACAACACGCTACATTTTGTTGAGCACATCAATAAAGTGGTACTTATCATAATGATTCAATGAGAGCGCGAGAGGAATTGTAATCAGGTTTCGTTGGTTACCGCATCGAATATGCAACCTCGAGTGACTGCTTCCAAGTTAAATGAAGAACTAGCCTGTACTGTTGGTGTTCTAAATGCACAAAATAACGGCTAGGAAGCTCGAGTACACGTGAAACACAACCGTTTCTGTTACAAATATAAAAACGACGTTTCAATCCCCGACTCGCTCTAGCCACCTGGCTGCACCGCTGCACTCAAGTCAGAGACGCGAAGGAAGAAGGGGAGGGGCTGAAGAGGGCAGAGCCACACGCTCTGGAAGAGGGGTGGGGGGATTGGGCAAAGCGTTCCATTCTGGCTTTGAGTTTTCTCACAGATCAGCGGTATCAACTTCAGCGAGAACTTGACTGAAATGCGAGTTCGGACGATATGCGTACTTTTTAATGTGAAAACGTACAGTCGTACAATGAGGTAAAAATTCGTAACGGCTACGCAAGATGCGTACAGGTTGGCAGCAATGTTCCCTCTAATTTTTCATGTGCCTGAGCATATGTGCCAAGTCCCTGAGCACCTGCCTTGTACCATTGTAAGCAACTTCAGACATACACGCGGGCCAACTGTATAATAACCTTACCATACCGTATCTGTACAGCAGGGCCGGCCCAAGCCTTTAAGGGGCCCTAAGCAGAATTTGATTTGGGGGCCCCCCACACCACCAAAACTACACTGGGGCACTTTCACACCAAAGGTTGCCTTTTTCAAGTTTAGCTTCTAGGGTCATAAAAGTAAACTAAATGTGACATAATGTATCACTTTTGTTCACTGTTTTTGTCTGAGGGTCGGAAAGAAGCTACACAGTCAGTGGTTCTTCCATCCTATCATTATTGTGGAAATATTAGCCATTTTTAACATGTTTTTGACAGAATCTGCAGTCCCAAATTAAATTTTAAAATATTGCATTGAGTATTAAATCATTTCTGTCCCATGCATGGCTGAGCACGCTGCTTCCTTATATAGGGGGTGAGTCAAGAAACGTCCATTCCAAATTTCATGAAAATCAGTAAATTCGTTTGGCCGCTATGGTGATTTAACTGAATCATGGCATTCCATGTTAAAACAAATAAAGCGATTGTCCTTTCCTGAACAACATGAGTAACTGATAATGTGTTGTGCATTATCAGTCTAGAATAACGTTTAAGAAATTGTTTTTCATCACTGTTTTCACCTCATTTTCAATTTGAACTGTTATTAAGCAGGTAGTGAGTTTTTCAGCTGTTCGAAATCCTGATGTAGAATCTGCGTTAAAAATCTGTCCTCTCCAGAACTTAGGATCATCTGTAAAACTTACCTCAGTTTTATGGAGAAATATTCTTACTGGATTAATTAGGGCCCAACAATATAAAACCAATGAGAAACTATCGCATTCAAATGCATGGTTGAGATACATTTACATAAAAATGTTGTTAAAGGGGATGTCCTCTCCAGAACAGGATATTTAATATCATAATGGGCATATTTTGTACTGCGTTACACAATGCACTTCATGCACCAAACAACTCAAACAACTTATTTGATAAAAAGTGAAGTTTTTGTAGCATTAGGCCTTCTTGACAGGTTTTTCTACTGATGTGTAGGAAAGAGAGAATAGACAGATGAGGAACTTCTGAGATTAATTAATAATTTAATTAATTAATAATTTGGATGTAAATGTGCCCAGGTTACAATATTGGTTAATTTTCTGAGAAAATTAAGCGTTAAAGAAAAATGGGCAATTCCATGTAAATGTCAACCTCACCATGCAAAAATAAAGCAACATGTAATACATCAAAACTACTCCCAGAGATATCACCTAGGCCTGTATTTTACAGATGTGAATAAGTTGAACCAATTTGTCACAAGAATTGTTCCCTTCGCCTTAATATGTCAGTCTTTCTTTCTTATAATGTAAAACCCAAGCTAAAATCAACTTTGATCATGTACAATTCTATATTATTGCCACAAGCCACAGAAATGTATGCTAAAATCCACAAAACAGCAAAACAATAGCCATCCTAAATATTATTTAAGAACTTTGATAGTTTTAGCTGATATTTAGAGAGTTTTTCAAAGGGTTATGGTGGTTAAATTGCTGATTTTCTAAACATATGCCATGTCTATTTCAGACGCGTCACATCCATAACGGAATTTCGTCACATCCATAACGCTGACTTTTCCTTCCGAAACTCTGCATGAAATACAAAATATTTTAAACAAAGATTTTTTAATATTCACCTTGGACCCCTCTATCAAATGGATATCTCCATTTCAACATTAGGTTTACAGTTTCACAGAGTTTGATAAAAATGTACAGTCACCCAAGAAAAGTGATACTTTTTCTGTCACATCCATAACGCATCTTTTATTGGCATTTTCTGGCATGCCCTAGATGTACTATGGGAATTGTTCTTGTTCTATCACTTCTCCAGTATGGTACAGCCTTAAAATATGCAACACCTGTTTAAATACTGGGAGACAATAAAACATGCACTGGGTCATTTGTTGCCATTTTGAATTCAAGTGTCACGTCCATAACGCTGGAATTGCTCAAATGTCCTCTCCTGAACAAATGCCCAAGACTCCCAACACTATTAATTCTCTCTCACTGACTAGATGTTAAATGTTTGCTCTCATCAAATGCATAGTTTAACATATGAAATTTGTGGCTCCAGGTGTTTTGGATGTAAATTGCTAACTTATATGTTAAGTACTTTTAGGATAATAAGGATAAATAAACCATTATTGTAAAGGTCCAAGAAATAATATAATGGTCCAAGAAACTGTGCAAAAGGTTCTATTTTCAATCAGAAAACATATTCAAAATTGTTGCCATAGTTTTCCTGAGTAATTTTTCATTTGAAAAGTGATGTTAAACATTGTCTTCTCCTGAACAGAAATATGGATTTTGTGACCTGATTTGATTTGCGCGGTGACCGGAAAGTAGATACAGTATGAAGTTGAAATTTTCTAGTCACCTACCAGATTGGTGTATCTTTCTAAAAAGGCATTTTAGCTGATTTCCTGGACCTATTTCTCATTTCTAGCTCTATTGATATGTGAAGTGACTCCTAAAATAGACTGAAAAAATTCACCAAAAACTAGATTTTCCAAAATATGTCCACCATTGATGGATATTTTGGTGTCTCTTTGTTCCACTAAGAGCAACTCCAGCATTATGGACGTGACACTTGAACTCAAAATGGCAACAAATGACCCAGTGCATGTTTTATTGTCTCCCAGTATTTAAACAGGTGTTGCATATTTTAAGGCTGTACCATACTGGAGAAGTGATAGAACAAGAACAATTCCCATAGTACATCTAGGGCATGCCAGAAAATGCCAATAAAAGATGCGTTATGGATGTGACAGAAAAAGTATCACTTTTCTTGGGTGACTGTACATTTTTATCAAACTCTGTGAAATTGTAAACCTAATGTCGAAATGGAGATATCCATTTGATAGAGGGGTCCAAGGTGAATATTAAAAAATCTTTGTTTAAAATATTTTGTATTTCATGCAGAGTTTCGGAAGGAAAAGTCAGCGTTATGGATGTGACGAAATTCCATTATGGATGTGACGCGCGGTCTGAAATAGACATGGCATGTTTAGAAAATCAGCAATTTAACCACCATAACTCTTTGAAAAACTCTCTAAATATCAGCTAAAACTATCAAAGTTCTTAAATAATATTTAGGATGGCTATTGTTTTGCTGTTTTGTGGATTTTAGCATACATTTCTGTGGCTTGTGGCAATAATATAGAATTGTACATGATCAAAGTTGATTTTAGCTTGGGTTGACAGTGACATATTAAGTTGGTTACAAATTGGTTCAACTTATTCACATCTGTAAAATACAGGTCTAGGTGAGATCTCTGGGAGTGGTTTTGATGTATTACATGTTGCTTTATTTTTGCATGGTGAGGTTGACATTTACATGGAATTGCCCTTAACATCTCTGCAATAATTAGGTGGAATGTAGGGGACCCAATCCACCAATTAGGCTTAAATCTGAATGATAATGTAAAAAAATCCAAATTTGTGAATTTTACCTTCCTGCTATGTTAAAACTAATAAATTTTGGAATTTGAAATGACTTGTAGCCTTGATACTTGAGGTACATGTTACCCAATATGTATTCTATGGAATTCAGGATGGATTTTTGCATCACATTGAAGTTCATTTTCAACTGTTTTTGGGACTTTTAAGGCAACCTTTGGTGTGAAAGTGCCCACTGCTAGCTGCCTTATTATTTCTTAGGCTGCACAGTTAGTCTAGCCACCCACCATAATCTGCGTTTTTAGTTGGTTTACATTATACTGCAACTTGTGGCTATTGCAATATAAAATATTCAGAGTGATGTGCGGCATATTTGTAAGTAAAACAACAAATCAGTAGACAAGACACTGTACATGTTAACTTGTGTCTTGTCTACTGATTTGTTGTTTTACTTACAAATATGCCACACATCACTCTGAATATTTTATATTGCAATAGCCACAAGTTGCAGTATAATGTAAACCAACTAAAACTTAGCATTATGTTAGATGTAGGCCGAATCCCATTTCACCCCTTGGACCAACCCCTTAGCCCTTCCCCTCCATTTTGCGCGTTCACGTGAAGGGGTAGGGGTATCCCAATCCCAGTTAACGCGGAGGGGTAGGGGTAGGGGAAGGGCTTCTGTACCCCTCCAAACGGAGATTTTCCTGGAGCTGACTCCGAACGAAGGGGTTTGAGTGACTTCCTACAATGCCATGCGGATTTCAGCGAGATTTCATGCGGATTTCAGAAAGATGGCGGTTCCCGCGGCGAAAGATTGTCATAAATGTATTTTCTCCATTATTTACGTGTTTTAAGTTGTTATCCAGAGGAAACACGCCGCTTGATTCGCTTTCGAGCTGAGAATGAGCAGCGATTTCTGAAATCCAAGCTGCTGCTAAAAAGCTTTGGGAGTGAGTATTGTTTTCGGTTGCTTTACTGCGTACGTTTTGTTCTGTTATTCTCGCTTTTATTGTTTACATGAGTGTTCTGACACCTCATTCTGTCGGATGTGGTGCACGAAGCGCCAAAGATATCCCATTCAGTGGTGTTAGTTAACAAATCACACCCTGCCAGCAGAGATTTCTGCCTCTGGCTCTGACTGTAGCGGCTGGTCGCAGCCAATGACGCATCTGGTCGCGTTTTGCTAACGTAAACGCTGACGGAGGTACGCGATGACGTATGCGATCGTTGAAGGGCTATCCCAATACGTAAGGGTTGAATTTCAAGCCCTATCCCTTGTAGCTCAGTTTCAAGGGGAAGGGCCAAGGGGAAGGCGGAGGGGTAGGGGTAGAAATTAGAATTGGGATTGGGCCTAAGACCCCGTCCACACGTAGCCAGGTATCTGCTAAATCGAAGATATTTTTCTACGTTTTGGCCTGTCATCCACATGAAAACACATCAAAAACGAATATTTAAAAAAACTCCGGGCAAAGTGAAGATTTTTGAAAACTCCGTGTATGCCTTTTCGTGTAGACAGAGATAACCGGAGGTTTGCGTATGTCACAATCTGCGCCAAAAAAAAATGACAACAAATCTGCCCTGACGTCAAACGTGCGACCTTTGTTTACTGCAGAAGCCAGATTAAGCATGGACTTAAGCTAGCCGCACACTACGGCGATCCACGCGGTACCGAACCGACCCATTTCAGAGCCGACTCCCGACAGGGCACGCACATATCCCCCGACTGTTGACGAGTGCAGTCGCGATTGAAGCGACACGTGACAACTTAATAGCTTTGTGATTGGCTATTGGATATAGTTACTGTTAAATCCAACACTTGAAGATGCTACAGGCTGAATTACAAATGACACAACATGGAATATGTAGCGCACTATCTAGGCTGCATGAGCTATTATTCCCAACCTTAAATAGTGCACTTATATAGGGGAGTTAAAGCGATTTGGAATTCAGCCACACAACTTGAGCAGAGTGGCTTTCCAGCCCACTGTGTCTATGGATAAAGCTTCAGTCTATGGAATTACAGTATATACCTGCATTAGGTGCTACCAACACGTATTTCTCGCGCTAGAAATTGTGTTTAATGATGTCACGTGTTATATGCGAAAGATATGATTGGCTATTGCTAGCGACTCTCGCCGATCAGTCTGGCTCCCGATTAGTTTTTCGAATCAGCTGTGAGATGAGTCGGTACCATCGAAAACTAGTCTTTACGCCTGACTCGCGACTTCAGTTGGCTCGGTACGCTGAGAATCGGCGTAGTGTGCGGCTAGCTAAAGAGTAATGGATCGGAGTAGTGCCTTGAAAGCGTTAATTATTGTGCAGGTGCTATTTACATGTTTAATTTTAGAAGCCCAACTACTGCTCCAAGAGCACAGGCGATGTGATTAGGGGGGAGGATTTGGGGAAATAGCCATCTACAGGTTTGGAATGCTTATGAATGTGATTGAAAACGCAGATGTTCGGTTATGTGTGGAAGGGATTTTTTTTCGAAGACGAGGTGGTGTGGATAAAACATTTTTATAAACGGAGGGGGGGGGAAATGTTCGGTTTTAAAAATACCCGGCTACGTGTGTACATGGCATAAGTAGTAAAGATTGAATGCACGCCGTTAATCTGCACAGCTGATGTAGGACAAAAACCTGTTCAAATGCCAAGAAATGACGTTTTGTGCTCTGCGCATGCGCAGTGGGGCTTTGTAGGACGCTTTGACGTGTAGGACAGTTTATCAGAAACCCTGCCGTGCTGTACAGTACCATGCAGCAAACCCGTTACCCATCACTTCTGTGTGTTGAGGCAAATATCACTCCAATAGCAATAATACCTTCCTATTTTACTACCTTACTTTGGCTTCGCAGCACGTCTTGCAGAGCAGCCCTTTCTCACTCGAAAACATGTCCCCAAGTTTTACATCCTGTCCGTCCGTGCGCGCATACTCCGACAGCCAGTCCAGTTTAAAAGCTTCACATTTCTTTTTTATTCTCGCTTGATGCGTGGACGTACCCGGTCGTTTCGCCATTGCTGCATTTACCTCAGCTTCACACTCCGAGCTCAAACAGCAAGCACTAGCAACAGAATCATAACATGATGGCACGTAACAGTTCCGGTGGACGTGCCATACGTAAGCTACAACGTCACATAAACATTTCATTTTACTAATAGTAATAACACAAAAAATAATGAAAAATATTTTTATTGTGTATTATTGTCTATAATTGTGTCTGGCCATCAGTTTTTTTTAATATTGACTCTAAAAAAAAAAAAATTAGGAGTGCCAGGAAAGCAGGTGAAGCTAACAAGCTAACCCATTCAGAATTCTCTGCGCTGGCACTGGGTTGCTCTGCGCGGAGAGCGTGGGAGCACTGCGCGATTGCGCAGGCGCGAGGGAACAGGTTGGCAGGTATGCGAATGCTGGACGAATTCACCTCAAATGCAGTCAGAACGCTCCCGGAATCGCCGCCGAATATGTTTCGAACGTCTAAGAATTCAAAGAGAATGCAGCTCGAATACTTAGAATGCACTTCGAATATCCCGGAATATACGAAGAATTTTCATTCCGACGGCATTCCGGCTCATCCGAGGCTCATTCAGGACATTCTGGCAGGATTTGAAGTGGCTTGCCGTTTCGATTTTTTCCCTCGAACGCGATCAGAATGTTTCGAATGCTGTTAGAATGCAGTTCGAATACACTTCGAATGCCGTTCGATATTTCTCCCCTTCGAATGCACCTCGAATGTTTTGAGCTTGAGCAAAACATTCGGGCCGGCCACAGGAATGGGCCCGAATGTTTGGAACGCACTCAGAATTAGGGGTCGACCGATCATCGGCCTGGCTGATATATCGGGCCGATATTCTGCATTTTTAGGGTTATCGGTATCGGCCATAATTTCCACCGATATGCCGATAACATGCCTTTTTGCAGCCATTTCGTTCCTAACGCGACTGTCACTGCACGTCCTTTCCTGCACTCGCCTCTCTGAGTTCAAGAACACGGTCCCGCCCACCACAACATCTGATTTGTTTGGCACAAGATATATAGCCAATCAACACGCGTAGCTAACCGCTGTGAACTGTTTCAAGCCGCCCCCTCACTCCGACTTCCGTTCTCTGAACAGACTCTTGCGCTACGTTCACACTGCAAGGCTTAATGCTCAATTCCGATTTTTTTGTGAGGTCGTTCACATTAACAAATATATGCGACTTGTATGTGATCCTCAGTATGAACGAAAAGCGACCTAAAAGTGTTCCGCATGCGCATTGCAGGATACGACGACGTCACACGCAGTGAGCATGGCCAGTGTTTACGGAAGTAAAACCGCCCGGTTGCGGTATGACCCATCCAATCTAGCTTGAATAGCTGCATCCCCCCAAATGGAAATCAGCTCCCTAACCTCTGCGTCCTTCCATTGAGAAGATTCAGAACCTTCACAGCCCGAAGCGTCCCTCGCATTGATGTCATGCGCAGGGGCGCAGATACGTTTTTTGAACTGGGGGGGACAAAAAACTGGGGGGGACAAAGCTGCCAGCAAACCAACCCCAACCCCGATATGCCTGTCAAACTTGTTGTGGGTTACTATAGCAACCAAGTTCGAGCTCGCAGTCTGCGCAGCTCAACCAACCGAATATCAGTCTTTGTTTTGTTTTATGTGAGTTGTTGCAACTATGTATACACTGCTGTGCACCTCAATAAACCGAATGGTAATTAGTCTTTTGATTTTTCCGTGAGGTTTGCCTTATGCAAAGTAGGGGGGACCGAACGAAGTGAATTTAAATCTGGGTGGGACAAATCCCACCCGTCCCACCCTCTATCTGCGCCCGTGATTATGCGCCATGTTGTTGTAACTTTTTTTGAGAGACCCGCCGCCTACTTCAGCGCAGAATAGTGACGTTTGTGGCTTGTTGATGACGTGCAAGTCGGATGAATGCGACCTGGCGGTTCAGACTGAAGTCGCATATGAAAAGAGCGGATAGGAATCGGAATTAGGACCACATATCCAAACGGCCTGGGTCGGATTTGAAAAAATCGGATCTGTGTCGTTCATATTGTCAATAAAAGATCGGATACAGGTCACATATGGGCGAAAAGATCGGATTTGAGTCACTTCAGCCTGCAGTGTGAACGTAGCCTTAAAGGAGCAGCCGCTCCTTTTAACATGCAGAGCAACTGTGCTTCCTTCACTACAATAGAATCCTCCTAAATTGGGAATATTAGGCTTGGGCATTAAAAGCATTAGAATGTAGACGGTTACTTGTTAAGTTGTTACATAATAGGGAGTGATAGCCGACTTTATGTTTGATTTTACTTTTTAAAAAATGCTGCAGGCAGCTCCCTACACTTGATTTATTTAAAAACTACTTGAAGTTGGTAAGTCTTACTTAGTTCTTAGTGTAAAAGAATCCAGAGTGTATTTTCATTTATTTTCCACTGAAAATGGTGAGCTGTAATATAGCAGAGTGATTTTTTTTTTTTATTGGTGAATATTTATTTTATTATTTTATTTCTCATTTTATTCTAACTAATGTTTGACTTTATTGTACAAATGCTGCTGGCATCTCCCTGCACAAAATTTCATGTTCAATTTTACAATTAAACATACATTTCATGGATATGAAGGTCTGTGTCAGTGTGTGCTATGTTTAATTTCATGTGAATTATAACGTTTACATTTATCGGTTGCACATATCGGTTATCGGCATCCCAATTCCATAATAATTGGTATCGGTATCGGCCCTGAAAAAAACATATCGGTCGATCCCTATTCAGAATGCAGCCAGAATTTTTAGAATGTACTTCGAATATACGAAGAATTTTCATTCCAACGGCATTCCGGCTCATTCCGCCTCTAGTGTGACTTCCCTGTTAGCTTTGATTACAACATGGATTTGCCATAGCATTGTTTTGATAAACTTATGTAATGCGACAACATTTATTTCAGTCCAGAGCTGTGTTAATTTTTCACCAAGATCTTGTGTTGATGATGAGAGTCGAACCACTGCGTAAAGTCTTCTCCAGCATCCCAAAGGTTCTCAACGGGGTTAAGGTCAAGACTCTGTGGTGGTTAATTCACGTGTGAAAATGATTCCTAATGCTTCCTGAACCACTCTTTCACAATCTGAGCCCTAATTATATCCCCGTGCCATCAGGGAAGAAAAAATCCATTGATGTGATGATAACCTGGACATTTAGGACATTCAGTTCGTCAGCTGATTTCGTTTTATTGCCCCATAACGTTACTGAGCCTCGACCTGACCAACTGAAGCAACCCCAGATCGTAACACTCCCTCCAGAGGCTTGTACAGTGGCCACTGGGCATGATGGGTTCTTCGCTTCATGAGCTTCCCTTCTTACCCTGACACGCCCATCACTCAGGAACAGGGTAGATCTGCACTTATCAAACCACATGACCTGTTTCCATTGCTCCAGAGTCTAATTGTTATGCCGCCGAGCAAATTCAAGCCTTTTCTCCTGATTAGTCTCACTAACAAGTGGTTTTCTTTTGGCCACACAGTTGTTTAGTCCCAATCCTGTGAGTTCTCATCCCATTATGAGTACAGAAATGCTCTTACTTTCACTCCTAACATAGCCGTGAGTTCTACTGCCGATTTTTTTTTTTTTTTTTTTTTTTTAACGATTTGACTTCACCAAGCATTTAAGTGATCTCTGATCATGGTCAGTCAGGATCTTTCTCCAACAACGTTTTTTCCATGAATTTGACGGTTCTCCACTATCCTTCCAGGTTTTAACAATGCGCTGGACAGTTCTTAACCCAATTCCACTCATTTCAGTAATCTCCTTAGTTTTTTTCTTTGCTTGATACAGGTCAATAGTTTGACTCTTCTAAAACACAGTAGCGTCTTTTCCATGAGTACGGGACGAGTCTTCCGACATGTTTGTTTAAGAAATGAGAAGCTACTCACTGCATCAATTAGGGTTAAAAAATTGTTGAGTGCTGAGACACATTAATCACTGCAGTAATTATCTAATCAAAGGCTTGTAAGTATTTGTTTGTTTTAAACCTAAATGGTAATTCTTTTGGGCTGGGTAGTGTAATTATTTAATGTTATGGAACGTCCAAAAAACCAAAAACAAATTAGTTCTTCTTGTCACTTATGTCATCACAGCTTGTTATGGAGAAAATGTAGAAAAAATGTAGAATACCTCATGAAGACTTTCCCATGGTGGAAAACCTACACTACCATCCAAAAGTTTGGGGTCACTTTGAAATGTCCTTATTTTTGAAAGAAAAGCACTGTTCTTTTCAATGAAGATCACTTTAAACTAATCAGAAATCCACTCTATCCATTGCTAATGTTGTAAATGACTATTCTAGCTGCAAATGTCTGGTTTTTGGTGCAATATCTCCATAGGTGTATAGAGGCCCATTTCCAGCAACTCTCACTCCAGTGTTCTAATGGTACAATGTGTTTGCTCATTGCCTCAGAAGGCTAATGGATGATTAGAAAACCCTTGTACAATCATGTTAGCACAGCTGAAAACAGTTGAGCTCTTTAGAGAAGCTATAAAACTGACCTTCCTTTGAGCAGATTGAGTTTCTGGAGCATCACATTTGTGGGGTCGATTAAATGCTCAAAATGGCCAGAAAAATGTCTTGACTCTATTTTCTATTCGTTTTACAACTTATGGTGGTAAATAAAAGTGTGACTTTTCATGGAAAACACAAAATTGGCTGGGTGACCTCAAACTTTTGAACGGTAGTGTATACATAGCTAGAACTTTAGACTGGAGACTCCTTCCAGAAATGTGAATCCTGACACAAAGACAAGTATCAACAACTACATATTTTTCTTTTCATTAACATCCCATATTATACATGTATACGAGTTATATATGGGGATTAAACTCACTATTTACTTTTTCAGAGAAACCAGTAAAGATACTGTATATATTCAATATAATCTGTTCCCACCAGGCTTGTAGTACTTGAGTCTGACTCGTGCCTTAATTTTAAGGACTCGTGATTTGACTTGGACTTGAGCACTGACGACTCGGACTCGTGCATCAACTGGATTAAACTGGAGACGAGGACTCTGATTTTTTCTTAATTTTTTTGTAACATGCCATAATAATTTGGCATAAGATATTTATTTCTATCTACATTAATTTTTATACTAATTTCGTGCAAGCGAATGCACATTCACCTGTTCGTACGTCATGTTGAGGAACAAACTAACGTTAATGGCGCTAAAATGCCTGGAGAGAAGCCCCTAGGATTGTCCGCTTTGCTTAGACGGACTTCTCGTGCAGTGGGAAAAAATGCACTGCGATGTGTTCCATATGTAGAAGAACTATCGAGGAGACGACGGGGACGACCTCGAACTTCAATTGTCATTTGGCGAGACCACACCCAGAGAAGGAAGTGACACGCTATGGTCATTGCTCTGTTGATAGTGGGCGGGGTTTGCTTGCTGAGCAATGAACTAGCTAGTGTTAACCCTGTCTCATGTTATTTGCCCTGTTGATAGTGGGCGGGGCTTGCTGAGCGATGAATAAGCTTTTTATCTGTAGCCTGTTAACTAAAACGGGGCAGTCGGGCAGGAACGTTAGTCCGACACGGTAGCAGAGACGCTTTCACATAAAGGCAGCAACAGCCGCCGTCAAATAGTGCGTCTCGGACTCGAATTGAAATTTTCTTTAATGACTCGGACTTGAACACTGGGGACTCGAACTCAACTACAACACTGGTTTCCACACACACACACACGCTTACTGATATCATTTCATCCTTCTTGCACTGTTGAGACAGGTCTCGGATGCCATTGACGAAAAACTTGTTGGCGCTGATGTACGCCTTCCCGGCTTCGATCATCCCACTGCATAACTTCACCAACTACAGAGAAACACACACACACACACACACACAGAGAGAGAGAGATGAATAAAAAGATGAATAAAAACGACACAATGATAGAATTCGCATTATTACGAAACCTTCAGCAACAATCTTCTTCCCCATTTATCAGCTTCCACTTCTGTGTTCTAGCTTGAAGCCAGTCCTTTATTAAAACACTGTTATTGAGATGATTAAATGGCAGACTACCTACTTTAGCGAGCAGACACACACTCATACGGTGAAAGAAAATATTCCCTACGCACACAACAGGTGTAGTTTCCTCTGCAGTGACTAAGTGCTCTCGCTAATGTTCCTAATAGATTCCCACATAAAGAGCAGAAGAACAATTTTCCCACTTTTCCCTGCACGCCACTGAGCCGCAGATTCACGCACACAGCCGTCTCATGTGGTTTCGTGTTTGTTTTAAGCCCTCAATTATCACCCTGTGTGTGTGTGTGAGAGAGAGAGAGAGACACATTCTCAGGTGGCCTCCATGTGTGAGACTGTACCAGAAAGCAGTCACGAGGTGCTGAATCTCTTGCTGTGGCCTCCAGAGCAGCGCGTTTGATCTCTCTCTTTTTTTTTTTTGCTTATTCTTTTTCATTTGTTCTTCTACTCTTCTTCCCTCACTCACTCTCTGAGTCCTCCATTCTCTTTTCGGTCACCGCACGCTACTTTCAAGACGTTGCATGTTTCTCTCGAGCTTCAGATACACTGCAAATAATAAAAATCTTAGGAAGTTTATTTGTCTATTCTCAAGTCTAGCCACCCTTATTATAAGACATAATTGCCCAACAAGCAAAACCTCATTTAGCTAGAAAGGCTAGTTTTTAGACAGTCCATCTTGAAAATCTTGTATAGACAAAATGTCTTGAAAAAGTCTTATTTGGAGCACCTTTGAAAATAAAACAAGTTTTTTTTTAAAACAAGTAAGTACATTTTGGACATTTATCAAATGCGGTTCATCTTGTTTCAAGAAAAAAAAAACAAAGTATGCTTGTTTTGGGAATAAATGAACTTTACGGAAATCTTTGAATCTTTCATTACAATTCATACATTTCAAAACATATCCTCTAGACCAGACAAGTGCCTTCAAAAAGACTACGAGTGAGTGGAGGGCGTTTTAGTGAGGGCTTTTTGGAATGCTGTGAGTTAAGTTCAGTGGTTTTTTTTTTGTTGTTTGGTTTGTTTTGTGCCTGATCTTGTAAACCCCTCGTACGGTACACATGAATAGTCAGTGCCCCCAAAATGCACTGTTGCTTTGGCGTTGTGTAAGCACTGTAAGTCAAAATGCGTAGACTTTATTTATTTATTTATTTATTTTGTGCCTGAGGTCCTGGGGAAGTGGAATCTTAAGAGATGTTTTAATGTTTGAATGTTGAAATGGGAAAAAAATAAACTTGTTGCAATGCTACACGTGTCGTCAACTTGATTCAAGATAGTCTCTGGTCTCATATCTAGAGTATTTTACTAATTACAGGTCACAAAAGGAGAATCTTTTAAGCTGGCAATGCTTAGTTGTAAAATTGAACAATCCTAATATTAGTATATCTCATCTCATTATCTCTAGCCGCTTTATCCTGTTCTACAGGGTCGCAGGCAAGCTGGAGCCTATCCCAGCTGACTACGGGCGAAAGGCGGGGTACACCCTGGACAAGTCGCCAGGTCATCACAGGGCTGACGCATAGACACAGACAACCATTCACACTCACATTCACACCTACGGTCAATTTAGAGTCACCAGTTAATCTAACCTGCATGTCTTTGGACTGTGGGGGAAACCGGAGCACCCGGAGGAAACCCACGCGGACACGGGGAGAACATGCAAACTCTGCACAGAAAGGCCCTCGCCGGCCACGGGGCTCGAACCCGGACCTTCTTGCTGTGAGGCGACAGCGCTAACCACTACACCACCGTGCCGCCTCAATATTAGTATATTTATCTTAAATTCAGTTTTTACTGCTAAGACTTTGTCATCCACTTTGGCTCAGGTGGATAAGGCACCATATCATAAATCCAGGGACCTGGGTTTGATTCCGACCTGAGGTCATTTCCCGATCCTGTCTCTCTCCCGCTCATTTCCTGTCTCTACACTGTCCTATCCAATAAAGGTGGAAAAGGCCCCAAAAAAATCTTTAAAAAGAATGGCTAAATGTAAGAAGTACGATCTTGTTATAAGAACTATTTTGATTATTTTGAGTTAATCAGATCTCGCATAATAAGTTTCCCAATCTTATTTTGGAATTATTTCATCTAAAAACAGGTTAGATTTTTCATCTTACTTTAAGAAATCTTACCAAGTCAAATTTGACTAGTTCCATTGGCAGATTTTTTTCACCTGATTCAAGCAAATATGCTTTGTTTTAATCTTTTATTTCTTATTTTTGAAAGGCCATTTTTTGCAGTGTAGGATATGTGAGCTGACAAAACATCTACGCATTTTGACTTACAGTGCTTACACAACGCCAAAGCAACAGTGCGTTAAGATTCAAAGATTTCCATAAAGTTCATTTATTCCCAAAACAAGCATACTTTGTTTTTTTTCTTGAAACAAGATGAACCACATTTGACAAATGTCCAAAATGTACTTACTTGTTTTAAAAAAAAAAAAAACTTGTTTTATTTTCAAAGGTGGCGGCACGGTGGTGTAGTGGTTAGCGCTGTCACCTCACAGCAAGAAGGTCTTGGGTTCGAGCCCCGGGGCCGGCGAGGGCCTTTCTGTGTGGAGTTTGCATGTTCTCCCCGTGTCCGCGTGGGTTTCCTCCGGGTGCTCCGGTTTCCCCCACAGTCCAAAGACATGCAGGTTAGGTTAACTGGTGACTCTAAATTGAGCGTAGGTGTGAATGTGAGTGTGAATGGTTGTCTGTGTCTATGTGTCAGCCCTGTGATGACCTGGCGACTTGTCCAGGGTGTACCCCGCCTTTCACCCGTAGTCAGCTGGGATAGGCTCCAGCTTGCCTGCGACCCTGTAGAAGGATAAAGCGGCTAGAGATAATGAGATGAGATGAGATTTTCAAAGGTGCTCCAAATAAGACTTTTTCAAGACATTTTGTCTATACAAGATTTTCAAGATGGACTGTCTAAAAACTAGCCTTTCTAGCTAAATGAGGTTTTGCTTGTTGGGCAATTATGTCTTATAATAAGGGTGGCTAGACTTGAAAATAGACAAATAAACTTCCTAAGATTTTTATTTTTTGCAGTGTGGAACAGATCTGGAATTATGTGTTAAACAACAAAGGGTTAAAAACAAAATATGTTTGATATTCTTCAGCGTAGCCAGCGTTTCCCTTGAGGACGCTTTGTACACTATTGGCATTATCTTATCCAGCTTCATGAGGTAGTCGCCTGCAATGCTTTTCAGTTAACAGCTGTGCCTCGTCAAAACTCAATTAGCGGACGAGTTTCTTGCCTTCTTAATGTGTTTGAGATCAAACCGTAAACAGTAAATAATAAACATACAGTAAATTGCCCTATTCCATCCACAACTGTAGTCATCCATATTATGTCAGGAAGCGCTCAACGAAGTAAAAAGAAACGACATCCATCATTACTTTAATGCAGGCTTGTAGGGCTCGAGTCCAGGACTCGTGCGCTAATTTTAAGGACTCGTGACTTGACTTGGACTCGAGCACTGATGACTCAGACATGTACATTAACTGCATTCGGACTCATAAATTTGAGACGAGCACTGGGATTTTTTTCTTTATTTTTTGTAACATGCCATAATAATTTGGCATGAGATATTTATTTCTATCTATATTAATGTTTATACTAATTTCGTGCAAGAGAATGCACATCCACCTGTTGGTACGTCATGCTGAGGAACAAACTAACGTTAACGGCGCTAAAATGCCTGGAGAGACGCCCCTAGGATTGTCCGCTTTGCTTAGACAGACTTGTCGTGCAGTGGGAAAAAATGCACTGCGATGTGTTCCATATGTAGAAGAGCTATCGAGGAGACGACGGGGATGACCTCGAACTTCAATCGTCATTTGGCGAGACCACACCCAGAGAAGGAAGTGACACGCTATGGTCATTGCTCTGTTGATAGTGGGCGGGGTTTGCTTGCTGAGCGATGAACTAGCTAGTGTTAACCCTGTCTCATGTTATTTGTCCTGTTGATAGTGGGCGGGGCTTGCTGAGCGATGAATAAGCTTTTTATCTGTAGCCTGTTAACTAAAACGGGGCAGTCGGGCAGGAACGTTAGTCCGACACGGCAGCAGAGACGCTTTCACATAAAGGCAGCAACAGCCGCCGTCAAATAGTGCGTCTCGGACTCGACTCGAAATTTTCTTTAATGACTCGGACTTGAACACTGGGGACTCGAGACTGGACTCGGTGTATTCAGACCAGGATAGTTCGATAGTTCACTTGCTTTGGTCCGAACCAAATGTTTTTTTTATTTTTTCATTTTGGTGCAGTTCGCTTTCACACTGTACATTTTAGTAAGCGGACCAAAATCTGTCAACAAAGCCACGCGCCCTGAGGTCGTTCAGCTATTGGTCAGAGACGACACGCGCACAAAGCGTCAAGTTCAAAAGTAGTCATGGAGGCTTTCCGTGCTGTTATTCTTTTTAATGTCATCAGAGCTATACGTTTATTCCAGTTTTTACTGTTTTCACAATTGTGCGATTACTATGCTGTTGTACAAGTAATTTATCAACGACGACGACAAAGGGCAAGGCGGCTACGGAGGATAGCGCTGATGAGCGCACATCATGTTGTGACAGTTCTGGCTCTTCACGCAATAGATGAATTTCTTTTTTGCCTCGTTAGTACCGCCACTTTTTGAAAGAATGTCCCTGATTTTAATGTAGGTCTGACGGAGTTTCTTCACTTTTAGCCGACATTGTTCTGGGGAGCGCGTGAACCCCTTCTCCTTCATTTTCTCACTGAATACAGCAAACACGTCGGCATTTTTGTGTGTTCTCTCCAAAAGCTCAGATATGTGCACATCTGCCCATATATCCACAAGGGTACGCGTTTCTTCCTCGGCCCACGTTTGCCCCCTACTCATTTTTTGTACTCTGTAGTCTAGCCTACCACTGGTCTGAATGACTGAACGACTGTTGTAGGGTTCCCTTGACAACCGAAACAGTGTTTGCACTTTGCGGTGGAGTGTCAAGACTCCGTTTCCCATAATGCTCGACAAACGACGGAAGCTCCCGAGGTACAAAAAAGCAAAACTGTCGGATTAGGTCCGGTCTGCTTTCACACCTCCAAAAGATCCGCACCAGGGTTCCTTTGGTCCGGACCGAGTCCGACCTTGCAGCTTGGTCTCGGTCCACTTGTTTAGTCCAGACCAGAGTTCGGTGGTTTGTATTCAGACCAACCCAAAAGGTCCGGACCAAGGGAAATTTGGTTCGTTTGGTCGTTTGGTCCAGACCAAACAATGTAGGTGTGAATACGCCATCAGATTCGAAGTTTAGTGACTTGACGACAGCACTGCTTTAAGGCATGAAGTGACTTTTAATTAATAAAAATGAAGAAAATCCATTGAATTAGAAGCTGTGTCCAAACTTTTGATTGGTACTGTGTATGTTAGCTAATAAACTAGCTAACAAAATTTAATAGCAGGCTTACTCTACTCCGACGTCATGATGCCATAACCTGGCGTCGTTCGTTTTTCTGTGGACGTGTTTGAAAAGTTCATTATTTCTTGCATTTCTATCATCTAGTCGTACAATAATGTCAAGTTCTTTCAGAATTTGGATTAAAAACAAGTTCTGCGCAGAGGTCCAGTCGAGTTTGGAAGCCGCCATTTTGAGAAACGTACATCACCAGACATGAATGCAAAGACAGAGGGTATGAGTTGAAAGAACACAGCCAGGAAGTCAGTCCATCCATCCATCCATCCATCCATCCATCCATCCATAATCTCTACTGATTATCCGTCAGGGTCGTGGGGAAGCTGGAACCAATCCCAGCTGACACTGGGCGAGAGGCATGGTTCACCCTGAACAGGTCGCCAGTCTGCATCCATAAAGTAATTGGGTTCAATCTTTTACATGGTATAATTTTTCTTTTGATTGGTTTCTGAAAAGGCTTAAAGGAACAGTCCACCGTACTTCCATAATGAAATATGCTCTTATCTGAATTGAGACGAGCTGCTCCGTACCTGTCCGAGCTTTGCGCGACCTCCCAGTCAGTCAGACGCAGTCCGACGCGCTGTCACTCCTGTTAGCAATGTAGCTAGGCTCAGCATGGCCAATGGTATTTTTTGGGGCCGTAGTTAGATGCGACCAAACTCTTCCGCGTTTTTCCTGTTTACATAGGTTTATATGAGCAGTGATATGAAACAAGTTCAGTTACACAAATTGAAACGTAGCGATTTTCTATGCTATGGAAAGTCGGCACTATAATGACAGGCGTACTAACACCTTCTGCGCGCTTCGGCAGCGCATTGATATCTGAGCTCCGTATCAATGCGCTGCCGAAGCGCGCAGAAGGTGTTAGTCTGCATATGATTTGAAAATTTTAATTCTTTTTATTCTGATTGAGGTGTTTACATATGAAGCATTTTTATTACCTCCGCCAAGGAGGTTATATTTTCGGTAGCGTTGGTTTGTTTGTTTGTTGGTTTGTCTGTTAGCAACATTACGGAAAAAGTTATGAATGGATTGCTTTGAAATTTTTCCCAGAGGTGTGACTGGGCACAAGTAACAATCCATTAAATTTTGGCGGTGATCCGGATCACCTTCTGGATCCCGTATTTTTTTAAAGGATTCTTGGCGGAGGTCTGCGCTCTCCCAGTGCTTTTCTAGTTCAGTTTGGGTTTTTAAACCGATTATAATCAGAACATTAGGCTCCATGTAAACCCAGCCAGTGTCCTTATTACTGGTGAGGAAAGGAGACATAACTTCAAACAATCAGTAAACTCTAGTCATGAAGTGACGCTGAACCCCAGAACCCGAAAACATCCTTCGACAGCAGAATACTTTTGGTACGGTCAGGAATAATCACATCCGCCCTGATAATGATATGAGCTAATGGGAGAGGAAGATGACGATGAAGAGGATGAGAAGGACGAGGGGGCGCAGTCATAGGAGTTGACAGCCGTCACTTAAGGTCGTCAGGAACAGATGGACCAGTGACCTCAGCAGCATCAGTGCTGCATCTGTTGGAGTGATTTCAGCTTAACGCTGAGCGGAGACACCGCAGAAGCACTTACTCTGCTCTAATGGACAATTCACTCTCCAGGCTGTTGGTACGATCGTAAATCAAACCACAAACGCATCAGATACTGCACTCGTAATCTGTCTACGAGGCAAAACACAACCACAGGAATGAAGTACTGGAGTCCCGACTCGGCGAAAAACCACACAGATGTGTCTCAAATGGTTTTCTTGCATATTTAATATTATATACTATGCACTAATGTAGAAGAATATAAAGTACAGGATATCTTTGATATAATATAAATTATTATGCATACGGGCCACTTTTCCATGGAATAAAAACATGTATTCTATTCGCTTCTCGTGGGTTTATTGATGGTATGCAATATTATTATCATATCGCTTATCCTCCATGCATTACGCCACTCTCCCCAATGGAGAATGGGCATGCAATATTGTTATAATATTGCACGTTGTCAAGACAACACGATGTCACACATCGGAGCTCATGCGAAGATCCAATGACAAAACTTTTGTGTTGCACAATCATTTCTTTGTCCACCGGGAAAAAGAGAAGACGAGGCGAATCCAGTGCTCGGTTTAAGCACTAAGTAAATAAACTGAAACTAAAGGCGTGCTGAAAACCCGAAAGGCTACCGAAACTTCATTATATAGTCTTCATGCGTATTTACAAGAGAAAAACATACCAACGGATATCGAAAAACTGGAAAAGAGACACGTCGGAGATGTAAAACTTCTGCACTAGCGAGTGACTATGACAGTTTGTACACAAACATGGCCGCAAGGTTTGGTTTATTAAAAGCGGAAGGTTTTGAGAGAATTTTGGCTGTCGGGTCGCTCTGTTGTGTGTAACTGTCGATGTTGATTTTAAAAGTAACTAAGTACATTATGCAAGGAAAATAATAATAATGATAATAATATTATTTGTCTTGACTGTGCTAGCATTAGCCTGCGCTTACGCTACACCGGCTGGAAGGTAACTGGACTGCCGCGCTAACAGCACTGAGTCGCGGGTAAGCTAGCGTTGGCCTTCGAGAATGCTGATATGAAGAGAGTGTGTATGTATAATAATAATAATAATAATAATAATAATACACGGCTCGAAAATTCGCGGTGGTCCGGTCGCCTGAGGCGACTTAATTTGTCATTTGGTGGGTAATTCCTGTCATTAGCCAGCCCGGCTGGCTAGTTGAAAATAAAAAATATATATGAAGCGAAGATTCAGACACACCGTCAACTAAAGCCGCAACATGTGCCGTGTCTGTATTCATCGATGTGTTTATCGGCAGGACGGAAAATACCGAAGAATTCCGAATCATATCGTGTACGAGTCAGGCTGTCGGTTTTTTCACTACTGCGCATGCATATAACGCATCTCGTTGAATATCGTGGTAATCACGTTATCAAAGTCAATAGATGTGGCCACATTATCGCCCATTTAAACACGTGTTTTTGTTGTCGTTTACATCTACTGTACATCTGCCAAAGCTACGTTGCGATGTGGAATTTTCTGAAAGGTGTACAGAAACCGCCAGAGACGGGGACAAAGCGACCTCGGTCTGAAGAGGAGAAATGACAAAGGGCTTATAAGCAAACGTGGGAGCAGGGTAGGCCTTGGCTGCGATACAATTTTTATGGAATAATTAATTTCTTTCAAGTTGATTCCTAGTCAATATGAAGCTCCTAATGCTTTCTCTCTCATAAATGGTTAAATACAGAAAGCATGTTGGACATATTTTGGGTGCTATAGTCATGATACAGTAGTAAGTATATTTGCTTTTAATACTCATACAACAAGTTGCCAAGTTTTCCAATATTATTTGTTGATATTATATTATGGTGCTCTGTGTTGTTCTCATTTCTGTATTTAACAACAGTATCAAAATACTCGGGTCTTGAAATAAATGCACATTAGTCATGAACAATGGGAACTACTCTCTTTTGCGTTATTTTTGACAGAAGTAAAATTCATACATGAACAAGTTTTGGCTAGTTGATTTTCTGTTTGGCGAGTTACTTTGGAAGGGAACTAGTCCGGCTGGCTGGTGAAAAAATATATGAATTTCTAGGCCTGCAATAATATTAGCTGACTCGTCTTCGACTCGTTCAATATCATGCTAGCTGAATAGAATATATCTGATACACCACGAAAAAAAGCCAGCCAGTTTTTATTTAAATATCTCATCTCATTATCTCTAGCCGCTTTATCCTGTTCTACAGGGTCGCAGGCAAGCTGGAGCCTATCCCAGCTGACTACGGGCGAAAGGCGGGGTACACCCTGGACAAGTCGCCAGGTCATCACAGGGCTGACACATAGACACAGACAACCATTCACACTCACATTCACACCTACGGTCAATTTAGAGTCACCAGTTAACCTAACCTGCATGTCTTTGGACTGTGGGGGAAACCGGAGCACCCGGAGGAAACCCACGCGGACACGGAGAGAACATGCAAACTCCGCACAGAAAGGCCCTCGCCGGCCGCGGGGCTCGAACCTGGACCTTCTTGCTGTGAGGCGACAGCGCTAACCACTACACCACCGTGCCGCCCCGTGAAAAAAATAAAACTAAATAATTTTTAAAATATTTCTCAATAAAATATACACCATCTAAAATAGTTCTGCTATTTTTTATATACCTGTATATCTTTAGAATATTGAATATGCTAATTTTCTAAAATAGTATGAAAACTATTAGTTTTAGAAAAGAAGCATATTCAAATATTTAAAAAAATCACTCATTTTTATTTTAGTTATCACTAAAGCAATATGCCTAATAATAAAAACTGCTGAAAAAGTGAGTGCTGATACTTTTCTGTTTTAGACAGCATTAACTTTTTCAGCAGTTAGTACCTTCAGTAGCTCTTCTGTGGGATTTGACCATATGGGCTAGCCTTCATGCCCCACGCGAATCAATGAGCCTTCGACGCCCATGACCCTGTCGGCGGTTCACTGGTTGTCCTTCCTTGGACCACTTTTGTTCGGTACTAACCCCTGCATACCGGGAACACCCCACACGATGCGCCATTTTGGAGATGCTCAGACCCAGTCATCCAGCCATCACAATCTGCCCCTTGTGAAAGTCGCTCAGATCCTTACACTGGCCCGTTTTTCCTGCTTCCAACACATCAACTTCACAAACTGTCTGTTCTCTTGGTGCCTAATATACCCCACCCCTTGACAGGTGCCACTGTTGTAATTCGTTATGCTTTATTTCATTCGCCTGCAGTAGCACGTCTCACCTTGTCCAGCTTCGCCTCAATCTCCACCACTTCAGTCTCCACCTCATCGATGTTCGCCCTGAAAAACACAAAACAACATGGAGTTACTGCACCACTCCGGAAATACGTCTTTATTCTCCACCACCATCATCGCATCACTTCCTTGAGGGTTACGTTTAACAGCTTAACACTTTCCCGAGACGTGTAGAGTAAATGACAAGGCATGTTAAAACACACTTTATCTTAACTAACACACTTTCTTTCCTGTACGTTACCACTCGACAGACTAAACACATGACTGTGCAAAAGTCTTAGGCACCCTATTTGTTTTTGTTTTTTTTATAGAAACTTGATGATGATGATGATGATGATGATGCCCTTTATTGTCACTAGTCACATGTACCAGCGAAATTAGCCGTCAACCTGTCCGTACATATACAACATACAATTGACATAGGGTAGACAGGACAGGAAGACAGGGATAAAGATAAAAAGGAAACAAAACATGAGGAGAGATGAGGAAAAAAAGAACACCCCCCCCACTATGCTCCTGTCAGGAGTACAGTGTGGGAACATTTAAAAAACCTTTGCACAAAGCACACAACAACACAAGTACACTTTAAAACACGGGACTTGAGGGGGGGAATCAGGGGTAGGGGGTAAGGGGGGGGCCGGGGTAGGGGAGGAGGTAATCCAGCGCAAGCAAGCAGCCATCCACTACTGCAGCCATGAAGGCGCTGGTCACGCACCCGCTTGTCACACTGGGGGTAAAAATGGCGACCGCGGAAAGTTAGAGAAGGAATGCGAGGAAGGCGAGAGTGTCTCCCGGCAGTGACCTTCAGGGGGAAATGTTGCCTCAGCAACGGCCTGAACCGAGGCCGGTGCTGTCTCAGGGCGCCGAATGTCAATAAGATATGAATTGTTTGGTCTTTCCAGACGCAGTCTTTGCACGTCCACACCGCTCGTCCATATCTGTCCATTCCGTCCATTCTATTCAAATTGATCTCCAAAAAACGTATTCCTTGCAAAGTAGAAAGCTGCTCCAAGATAACAACCATTTTGTGGTTAAAGTTCTGAATGTCCACAGTCTGAGTGCAAACAGCTTTGCCCACCACTCCAATCATATCAGGCAGCTTTGTGGGGCTTTGAACAGCTGTCACTGTTGTCTGATTTCCTCGATATACCAGGGCAATGCCTAATCCAATCAGCAAAAGTCCTGTAATCATGGTTCCGAATAGGTAGATATCTTCAATGTCCTCCACAGAAAGAATCGCCAGGCACACGACCCGCCACCGCTCCCACGCGTCCATCGTGTAACCAGCCGCAAACGTTCCGGCAGGACAGACGGGTTCCCCCGAACCCCAACTTTGTTAGATTTCTATTTTATGACTTCTACTGTATTATCGAGTCAGTACAAAAACATTTCTGAGTTCCAAACTTTGGGGGGTTTTTTTTCACCACAAAATTAAATGCTACAGAAAAAAAGCTTGTATCTGAGCAGCATGTTACAGAAGAGAGCACTTTTCAGATTAAAAAAGAAAAAACATAATGAAGGCTGCTGGGCTTTGGTGCAAAATTAAGAAGCGAGTGTGACAGTCAAAGTGTTCTGTAAGATGGTCAGTAAAACCTACAGCTCATTTCCGCATAAAACTGCACTCATTGTACCTGCAACTACTTTTTTTTTTTTTAAGCAAAGGGTCGACTCGTCTCACACCAAATATCGACTTTTACCCTGTCCACACTAGGGATTTTGTACCGATACGAAACTACTTTCGTACCGCAACACCTGTCCACACTAGCAACTATACCGGTACTGTACCGGTATAACTGTATCGGTACGAAACCCACAAATGTATGGGTTTCGTACTGGTACAGTATCGGTACTGTAGCGCTTCGCTGTAGTGTGGACAGATGAAGCGGTTCTGTATTGATACAAATATAATGCGCATGCGCAATGAACCATTCCTACGTCTTCCGGGTTATTCATACAATGCAATACGCCCGTGCTTTCCAGCTGTAAATAAAACGTCAAAATGGCTCAAAACGACCGTGGAGATACATGGAGCAAAGAAAGGAGGGAGAAAGGGAGAGGGGGAGGGAGGGAGGAAGAAAGGAGGAAGAGGGGAAAAGGGAGAGAAAGGGAGGGGAAGAGAAGGAAAGAGGGAGAAAGGGAGGGGAAGAAAAGGAAAGAGGGAGAAAGTGAGGGGGAGAAAGGGAGATTCGTTTTCTTTGTTTCTGCCTCGCGCGTTTTATACGATTCGACTGAGGCCCACTTTACACGGGGACGGTCTGAAACAAAAACGCAAAAGTCCGTTTTCGTTCTCACTTTTTTCCGCGTCTACACGACCATTTTCAAGGAGGAAATCTGCGTCTATACGGTGACGCATAAATGTGTGGAATTCAATTGGATGTGCATGCCAGGCGGCTAGGTGGTGCTGTGAAAGACCTCCGCTATGTCTGCACGCATGCGCAACGTCTTCCGTCTTGTCTGATCTGCACATCTGCGCCGCGAAAACTTTGACTACTCTGGCTATGGTAAGTAAGAAAGTAAGTAAAAAAGTAAGCGCATACTATACCCGCCTCTGTTCATTAACGGTATATGTGCAGATTCGGTATAGAGGTTCGAAGGACTCCTGGACGTTTATTAAAGCTGCCAGAGCAGCTTGAAGGTCCGTTGGATCGATGTAATCAGACATGCTCTTACTTTTTTACTTACTTTCTTACTTCCCGGGCTGGCATGTACAGTATATGACATATGTATGACGTAAACGCGTACCCGACGTGAGCAGATCCGAGCAGAGTTTCGCGTATTGGGTAGTTTAGACGGATATGCAACGGGGGCTGTTTTTAACTTATCCACTCTGGAAGGCGTTTTCAATTTTTTCCGTTTTTCAGCCTCGGAAACGCCGTCCCCGTGTAGACGAAAGGCACTTCCAATAAAATATTTAGTCGTTTTTACCCGTTTTTACATTTCTTTTCCATCCCATCCTGATGCTACAAATGCGAATCGCTTTTACAAATCGGTGTATATCACTGTCAGTCGTTCGCACTTTCTCTCCTCATGAATACGTGTCTTCGTACCTTGTTCTGCGTTCATCATATGCAGGACGAGGCTGTAATCCGGAGCCGGAGATGTTCGGAGACTGATACTTGTGATTATGACGTAATTGAATAATTAAATAAAGAGAAATGACGGCAGTGTTCTTGTGAAAAGTGTCCAGGAAGGTGCTGTTAGCGTTGCTAAGGGCTGGGGTTATTTTCAGTACGATGCGTTTTTTTTTTTTTTTGCTAGATGATTGGATCAAATGGAGCTTTGCATCATTTGATACAGCATGAGACAGAGAGACGCGAGAAATGTGTGAGACTGGGCTCATAAGTCTCGACACAAAAATTCACCACAACACATCACAATTTCACCTCATCCTGAAGCTTACTGTTTGCAAGAGTAGCTAAAATTTACTGTGACTAATAATAATTTAAAAAAAAAAAAAAAAAGGAATCTAACAGCAGGACCTGGTGAAATGGAAATGTAATAGCTTGTGTGACGTTTCTCGCTTTAGGCTTTAATGAAATCCTCAGCATTAATCATAACGATGAGCCACGGTGACCTTTAATCGCCACCCTGCTGGCACGGAACCTGAGAACGGGTTGGCGTGGATCGTCTCAGCTCTCTTAGACAATAACATTTGACTCATTGTTTGACCAAAAGAGAAAGAGCAAGAGAGAGAGAGAAGGAAGACCTTTCACATAATCAGTTGAATTTTAATAAATTTTTCAATAACTCAGAATTAACTGTGAGAAAATAAATAAATAAATAACCCATAATGCCATGCTTCTTGGACCAGGTGATAATTCTTTGTTAACATTCGCCACCTTTCTCGACTACAGCAATAAAATATTTGTTTGGCACTTTATCCCACAGTGTAGCTAAATTCTTAATTCTGATTGGTCGGAAGATATTGATTAATTTTCCATAACAGCAGCTCTGACAGTAGGTTTGCCAGTCGTTCTAACAAGGCTGGGATCAGACTACACAAATTCAGCACAATTTTGACACAATTTTGTTGTGGCTGACAAATTTCCAGCATCCGGACTGAATGACGACTCGGCCTTGTAGTGTGATATAATCAAAGAACAGCGAGTAGCATCTGGAACGCCCCACAACGCCCAGACGTATGTCTAGCATGTCAGAATGGTTTGTATTTTCTCGCAGAGTGACGCGTTCCATAGATAGCCATGACTGACAACTTCTTGACCCTCCTCCTTGATGGACATGAACGATGATTGGTCAAGGTCAAACTTATAGAGTGGCCAAGACAAGGCAAGAATTTATGGCGACCATTGTGAAAGACAAAAATATTGTGTAGTCTGATCCCGACCTTGCAAAAGTATTCATCCCCCTTGGTGTTTGTCCTGTTTTGTCGCATTACAAGCTGGAATTAAAATGGATTTTTGGAGGGTTAGCACCATTTGATTTACACAACATGCCTACAGCTTTAAAGGTGAAAATTGTTGTTTTATTGTGACACAAACAATAATTAAGATGAAAAAAAAAAAACAGAAATCTGGAGTGTGCATAGGTATTCACCCCCTTTGGTATGATGTCTGCATAAATGACCCTGTTCTGGAAGGACCCTGACTCTGCAACACTACTAAGCAAGCAACATGAAAACCAAGGAGCCTCCAAACAGGTCAGAGATAAAGTTGTGGAGAAGTATAGATCAGGGTTGGGTTATAAAAAATATCCCAAACTTTGAATATCCCACGGAGCACCATTAAATCCATTATAGCAAAATGGAAAGAATATGGCACCACTATAAACCTGACAAGAGAAGGCCGCTCACCAAAACTCACAGACCGGGTAAGGAGGGAATTAATCAGAGACGCAACAAAGATACCAAAGATAACATCGAAGGAGCTGCAAAGATCCACAGCGGAGATGGGAGTATCTGTCCATCGGACCACTTTAAGCCGTACACTCCACAGAGCGGGGCTTTATGGAAGAGTGGCCAGAAAAAAGCCATTGCTTAAGAAAACACGTTTGGAGTTTGCCCAACAGCATGTGGCAGACTCCCCAAACACATGGAAGAAGATTCTCTGGTCAAATGAGACTAAAATTGATTTTTTTGGCCATCATGGGAAACGCCATATGTGGCACAAACCCAACACCCTGAGAACACCATTCCTACAGTGAAGCATGGTGGTGGCAGCATCATGCTGTGGGGATGTTTTTCATCTGCAGGGACAGGAAAGCTGGTCAGGACTGAAGGAAAGATGGATGGCACTAAATACAGGGCAATTCTGGAGGAAAACCTGTTTGAGTCGGCCAGAGGTTTGAGGCTGGGACAAAGGTTCATGTTCCAGCAGGACAATGACCCTAAACATCCTGCTAAAGCTACACTGGAGTGGTTTAAAGGGACACATTTAAATGTCTTGGAATGGTCTAGTCAAAGCCCAGACCTCAATCCAATTGAGAATCTGTAGCATAACTTGAAGATTGTTGTACACCAACACGACCCATCTAACTTGAGTTGGAGCAGTTTTGCTTTGAGGAATGGGCAAAAATCCCAGTGGCTAGATATGCTAAGCTAATAGAGACATACCCCAAGAGACTTGCAGCTGTAATTGCAGCAAAAGGTGGCTCTACAAAGTATTGACTTGGGGGGTGAATACCTATGCACACTCCAGATTTCTGTTTTGTCATCTTAATTATTGTTTATGTCACAATACAACAATAATTTGCACCTTTAAAGCTGTAGGCATGTTGTGTAAATCAAATGGTGCTAACCCTCCAAAAATCCATTTTAATTCCAGCTTGTAATGCGACAAAACAGGACAAACACCAAGGGGGATGAATACTTTTGCAAGACATTGTATAAATGGATTAAATATATGATATGTCATGATTTAATAATATGTTCTGATTGGCTGGCTTCACATGCCTCAGAAGAAAAGGTTCCTGGAACTCCAAGAGAAATAAATCAGCTCCAGTGGCAACTCAAGAAGTTCGAAAATTCCTGAAAACGTTCTTGCACTAGAAAAGCACCATGATAGCTTCTCTTCTGCATTTATACAGTTAACTTTTCTCACTGATATTTGTGAAGACTTTGTCAGAGCTCAGTTGGCTTTCTGATAAATGATGAAACGTTTCTTGGGGGTGAACCTCAGACTTCTGGAGCCGAGCGCAGCGGTCGAATCTGGCAGTCAGGGAAGTAAAATATAACTGAGACACACACCCACTACGAGGCAGTGAACTCATCTACACACTGTCTGCCAGCTAACCGAGAGCTCTGTGTGTGCGTGTGCATGTGTGTGTGTGTTTTTCACTGCTAGTAATTCGACACAGACAAAACAGACAGGAGACAAACAGCGCCTGGGTAACTGTGTGCCAAACCTCCATGTCTGAATGTCTGAGACAAAATTGGAGAAGTTTCTTGTCCAGATGAAGGCGAGTGTTTATTTAGACTGAGTATGCGTGCGTCCTGCTGTTTATCCTGGGCAAATCTCCCTCTTTTGAGCATCACTGCTGTTGGATGTGAGACTGAACACAATACCGTCTCAAACTACAGACAGCTTATGGACTCGTGTGTGTATTTCACCTCATAGTGCGACACGTGATGGAAATCTGAGCTTAAAGACAGCACAGTGCATAAATGAAGACATGGTGAATCATAAGATACTCAGAGTGAAATTGTGCTGTCTACCCTCTTCCATATTCCTGAGCTCACATACCCCTTTTCCGCCAAATCAGTTCCAGGGCTGGTTCGGGGCCAGTGCTGGTGCTGGTTCACAACTCGTTCAACTTGCGAGCCAGCTGAGAACCAGTTTGCTTTTCCATAGCTCGCAGTGCTAAGGGAAGCCACGTCAGTTACGTCGCTGTATACGTCAGTTACGTCGCTACATTTGCATAAACCTTGGTGCGAATATCGAAGCAAAAACAACGCGGAAGAAACAGCAGCAGCAACAACAATAATAATAATGGATGACTTCGCGTTTGTACAGCTGCTGCTTCTTGGCGCTTAAAAATGGCGATCTTTCGCGGTCTTGTTATTGTTGTTGGTCTTAACAACTCCGCCCCCCCCCCCCCCCCCCCCCCCCCCCCCCCCCCCCCCCCCCGCTGACGTAAGCGGTTCTTTCCTCTGGCCCAGCAGAGAGTTGGTGCTAGCCTGGAACCGGTTTTTCTGGCCCCAGAGCCAGTTCTTTGTCAGTGGAAACAGAAAACCCGGTTCCAAACTAAACACTGGTCCCGAACCAGCCCTGGAACTGCTTTGGTGTAAAAGGGGCAAGAGACACTACCGATCGGCTAGTGTCACTGTGAATGACAGGAGAAAGAGAGAACCCTTCTCCATCCCTCGCAACCAGAAAGCATTGCCAGTTTTACTCTCTTGACAGCAGAGCAAACACTTTTTTTGTTGAGCCACTTGAGAGCAAGGTATTATCTAGAAATTGAGAGAAGGGTGTCTGATGGCCCAGCGAAGAACTGCTAGAGGGGTCCAGGGGCATGCTCCCCTAAGAAAATTTGAGATATTGAAGAAGATTTGGGGCCCTCTGGTGCAATCTAAAGCTAATGCATTAATGCTAAGGGGGTCTGGGGGCATGCCCCCCCCCCTCCCCCCGAAAATTGGGTGATGGTGGTGTAGTGGTTAGCACCGTCGCCTCACAGCAAGAAGGTCCTGGGTTCGAGCCCCATGGCCGGAGAGGGCCTTTCTGTGTGGAGTTTGCATGTTCTCCCCATGTCTGCGTGGGTTTCCTCCGGGTGCTCCGGTTTCCCCCACAGTCCAAAGACATGCAGGTTAGGTTAACTGGTGGTTCTAAATTGACCGTAGGTGTGAATGTGAGTCTGAATGGTTGTCTCTGTGTCAGCCCTGCAATGACCTGGCGACTTGTCCAGGGTGTACCCTGCCTCTCGCCCATAGTCAGTTGGGATAGGCTCCAGCTTGCCTGCAACCCTGTAGGACAGGATAAGTGGCTACAGATAATGGATGGATGGATGGACATGCCTTCCGGTGGCTTCTGGTGCATTCTCAGCTAATAAATTACAAACCATTTCCCTGTAAAATGCTTGCAAAATATGTATGAAATTTCCCTCCAGATGTGTGTGCTTGGCTTTCTCAGTCACCCTCTGTAGTACACTGCCTGGCTCTGTAACATGACTACATACTCTATGACATGGTCACGTGGTCCAGCTCAGCCAATCAGAGCATAAGAATCGATCAACAACTATGGCGTGGCTTCTGGTCATGACCCGAATTGAAGACCATTTTAATGGTGAAATAATTGAATTTGCAGCAAATGATGGGCAGAGGAGACAATATAAAATCGCTTGAACACTGAAAGGAAAGTTGTTTTTTTTCTGGGCTCGAGTAGCTGGTGCAGACCGTCTGCGTAGATGGAGAAAACCGCCAGTCGGCGGCACTTCTGGACATCTCTGATTAGAGATTACACACACACGCCTCAGATGAGGTTGTATGAAAAGTTCTATGGCTTCCTAAAATGGTAAGTCCTCAATGGCTATCTTGGAACAAGATGGTCAAATGTACGGATGCTAAGTTGGTTGCAGAGGCCAAGCTTTATTCTGTTGCTACAGCTGAACCTGAATGTAGTATGAAACAAGGACGATGGTTGGTTGCCGTGCCGCGTGCTGGCCAATGGGAGCACGATATCGGTTCTGAGCAACAAATCACGTCCCGCTTCGGAAATAAGGGAGCGCAAACAATGTACTGGAGAAACACGCACGTGGGATGCAGATTTATTGTGTTGTTTGGGGTCCCCACTCAGTCACTGGCGTTTATTTTGATCTGCCAGTGCGACTAACGTTGCTTGTGTTTGTTTCATCATCTCATCTCATCTCATTTTCATCCGCTTATCCAGGGCCGGGTCGCGGAGGCAGCAGTCTGAGCATGGAAGCCCAAACTTCCTTCTCCCCAGACACCTCGGCCAGCTCCTTGGGAAGAACACCGAGGTGTTCCCAGGCCAGCCGAGAGACATAGTCCCTCCAGCGTGTCCTGGGTCTTCCCTGGGGCCTCCTCTCAGGGGGACATGCCTGGAACACCTTCCCAGGGAGGCGTCCAGGAGGCATCCGAAAGAGAAGCCCGAGCCACCTCAGTTGATTCCTCTCGATGTGGAGGAGCAGCGTCTCTACTCCGAGCTCCTCCCGAGTGACTGTGCTTCTCACCCTAAGGGTTATGTTTCATCATAAGTTTCTCTAATAGGAATTTTGACGCCTGTCGTTGCAGAAAATTACCCATCGACTTCTAGTATTGGCCGCTGAAAAGACGGGTCGACGGGTCTCTAGATAACACGGAGCTTGAGAGCTCCTTTCTCTTGAAAATGCAGCTACCAAAGAACCACATTCTTCCTCTTTCTGAAGACTTTTCCAGTTTCTCAAGTCTTGACACTGGAGACTCCTTCCATAAATGTTTAATAAATGTCTCCTCACAGCCTTAAAGTCTTTCCTGAAGCCCTCTCTTAAAAAAGATAATAAATTTAAATACATTTATCTTTAAAGCTTTGAGATGGTGAGTGGTATACGGTTGTGTAATGTGGCTGGGTTTGTATTTGTGTGTGTTTCCTGAGTGGAAAGACACATGCTTGGAGGACAGCTGCTCTGTCTGAACCTCAGCCTCTCTCTCTCTCTCTCTCTCTCTGACTGTCCTGCTTCATTGCACATGGCACTCCAAAGCCCTACGGTCACATCCCCATCTTCCCCGGGGATTGTAACCATGGTAACGGATGCTGGCAGGGGGCTGTCCCATTTCACTCAGCCAAACCACTTCTCTCTACTCTCTGAATACTCTACTGAAGACTAACACTTGGCCAATGGATAACTGTGATGTCATCGTTACTTTCACTACACTATATAATCAGGAGCTGTTGAATTCTGGATTGTGATTGGTCAGAAGACGTTGATTAATTTCATATCACAGCAGTTCTGACAGTCTCAAAGCAAATCACATGTTTACACACGCAATCGTTCAAGATTACTGCTCTACTGTACATAAACAGTAGGCCATTGTTGATATACTGATGATATGTTGATGTTTCTTTTAATATAACATACCGTAATTGGTTAATACACTCACCGGACACTTTAATAGGAACTTGTTCTTGATTTTAAGATTCCTGTTTTTGGCTGCAGGAGTGGAGCCTGATGTGGTCTTCTGCTGTTGCATGCTGAGATGCTTTTCTGCTCACCACGGTTGTAAAGAGTTGCTATATCCTTCCTGGCAGCTCCAACCAATCTGGCTATTTTCCTCTGACCTCTCTTATCAACAAGGCGTTTGTTTCCACCCACAGAACTGTCGCTCACTCAACTCAATGTTTTTTTGTTTTTCGCACCATTCTGTGTAAACTCTAGAGACCGCTGTGTGTGAAAACCCCAGGAGATCAGCAGCTTCTGAAATACTCAGACCAGTCCATCTGGCTCAAAACAACACCCATGCTACAGTGAAAGTCACACTTTGAGATCACAATTTTTCCCATTCTGATGTTTGACGTGAACATTCACCGAAGCTCTTGATTTGTATCTGCATGATTTGATGCATCGTGCTGCTGTCAAGGGATCGGCTAATTAGAGAACTGCATCAAACAACAGGTGGATAGGTGTTCTTAATAAAGCAGCCGGTGAGTCTATCACTACGTTCAGACTGCAACCTGAAATGACCCATATCCGATTTGTTGTGAAATCCGATTTTTTCGTTAGGCCGTTCACATTACCAATTATATGAGACTTGTATGCGATCTCCAATATGAATGGAAAACGACCCAAAAGTGTCCCGCATGCGCAAATTGACACGTAATAAGCACATCTACGTAATACGTAAACCAAAAAAAAGCGCACTCTTCAAGTTTGCAAGTAAAGCATGGAGATGAGGCGAGACCTGGCGACGTGGTTTTTGTGGCGGCGGCGGAACTCGCACAATAATCTGATTAATGTGGGCAGCAGACTAACGAGACCGAAGGTGTCAAATTACTGGGAATTTCCAGAACAATCTTATAATCTTGTAATACAGGATGGTTTAACATCCAGGTCCCTACCAAATCCACCATTAGCTTGATCAATTCTATAAAAGTCTATTTAAATTCTGAAAACTGTACAAATGTTGTTGTTTTCCACCAAAGAGGCGGGATTAGCCAACGCAGAATAGTGACGTTTGTCTCTTGTTAATGACGTGTAGGTCGCATGAATGCGACCTGTCCGGTCAGACTGCAGTCGCATGTGAAAATAACGGATATGCATCAGAATTAGGACCACATATCCAAGCGGCCTGGGTCGCATGTGAAAAAAATCGGATCTGTGTCGTTCAGATTGTCAATAACAAATCGGATACAGGTCGCATATGGGCAAAAAA
This sequence comes from Neoarius graeffei, assembly GCF_027579695.1. Classification (NCBI taxonomy): domain Eukaryota; kingdom Metazoa; phylum Chordata; class Actinopteri; order Siluriformes; family Ariidae; genus Neoarius; species Neoarius graeffei. Next base: position 33,633,750 of record NC_083581.1, read on the forward strand.
ATCGGATATGGGTCGTTTCAGGGTGCAGTCTGAATGTAGTCTCTGTCTCTCGCTGCTTTTGAGTTAAATTATATGTTAGTTGCTGCTTTTTAGCCTTCTAGAAAGTATATCATTGGACCGGGCAAGCACTTTGCCAGGTCTTGCGAGTGAATTTAGGATTTGTCTACCCTTGTAATACCGGATTAAGATGGGATTTAAAAAAAGAACAGTCCAGTCCAACACACACCTCTAGCATCATCTATTTCCATTCCTCTGGAAAGTACTGCTCGTCTGAGGCATTTTTGCCCAGCTGCTCCATGACTGCCTCAATGCCGATGATGGATGTTGTTATTGTGCCCTTGAACAAGACATTTAATGCCAAGCTGTTCCAGGGACACTGTGTTCAGACTGTTAACATCAGCTCTGCCACTTTAGACAAGATTCTTATCTAAATCATAAAACATACATCATTACAAAGCTTCTGCTCAACCCACAGCCACGAGTCTGCTATCATCAAGGGCAAACTCATAAACTGCACTAAGATGTAACATTTCATTATTCATTTATTAGCACTACAAAAAACGTTTTCAGACATCTTTGAGTTCGGTTTAGGATCAGAGTACGGGTTTAGAACAAAGAAGTAGCAGAGAACAGACACGCTAATGAGCACAAAGCTGGCATCTCTATTATGGCTGTGGCACTTGTATATTCTGCCAAATAGGACCTACTGAGACGATCCTTCAAATGGGGTGCCAATAATAATAAGACATAACTTATGCACACTATTAGAGTCTTCAGTGTACTTCAGTCCAAGGATTGCATGAATAAGAATGCACATTGACTTTAAAGGTGCAAATTTATTAATTTTTTAATTTTATTTTTTTATTGTGACACAAACAATAATTAAGATGACAAAACAGAAATCTGGAGTGTGCATAGGTATTCATCCCCAAAGTCAATACTTTGTAGAGCCACCTTTTGCTGCAATTAAAGCTGTGAGTCTCTTGAGGTAGGTCTCTATTAGCTTAGCACATCTAGCCACTGGGATTTTTGCCCATTCCTCAAGGCAAAACTGCTCCAACTCCTTCAAGTTAGATGAGTTGCGTTGGTGTACAGCAATCTTCAAGTTATGCTACAGATTCTCAATTGGATTGAGGTCTGGGCTTTGACTAGGCCATTCCAAGACATTTAAATGTTTCCCTTTAAACCACTCCAGTGTAGCTTTAGCAGTATGTTTAGGGTCATTGTCCTGCTGGAACGTGAACCTTCAACCCAGTCTCAAACCTCTGGCCGACTCAAACAGGTTTTCATCCAGAATCGCCCTGTATTTAGTGCCATCCATCTTTTCGCCAGTCCTGACCAGCTTTCCTGTCCCTGCAGATGAAAAATATCCCCACAGCATGATGTTGCCACCACCATGCTTCACTGTAGGAATGGTGTTCTCAGGGTGTTGGGTTTGTGCCACACGTGGCATTTCCCATGATGGCCAGAAAGATCAATTTTAGTCTCATTTGACCAGAGAATCTTCTTCCATGAGTTTGGGGAGTCTGCCACATGCTGTTGGTCAAACTCCAAACGTGTTTTCTTAAGTAATGGCTTTTTTCTGGCCACTCTTCCATAAAGCCCCGCTCTGTGGAGTGTATGGTTTAAAGTGGTCCTATGGACAGATACTCCCATCTCCGCTGTGGATCTTTGCAGCTCCTTCAGTGTTATCTTTGGTGTCCCCGGGATATTCAAAGTTCGGGATATTTTTTATAACCCAACCCTGATCTATACTTCTCCACAACTTTGTCTCTGACCTGTTTGGAGGCTCCTTGGTTTTCATGTTACTTGCTTAGTAGTGTTGCAGAGTCAGGGTCCTTCCAGAACAGGTTGATTTATACAGACATCATGTGACAGATCATGTGACACTTTGATTGCACACAGGCGGATCTTAATCAACTAATTATGTGACTTATGAAGTGAATTGGTCGGACCAGCTCTTATTTAGGGGTTTCATACGAAAGGGGGTGAATACCTATGCACACTCCAGATTTCTGTTTTTTCATCTTCATTATTGTTTGTGTCACAATAAAACAACAATTTGCACCTTTAAAGTGATAGCTATGTTGTGTAAATCAAATGGTGCTAACCCTCCAAAAATCCATTTTAATTTCAACTTGCAAGGCGACAAAACAGGACAAACACAAAGGGGGGTGTATACTTTTGCAAGACACTGTATAAGAGCAGAACTGACAGTAGTGCTGACAGGTTTACATCTTGTTCAAATATGGTATCGTTCCTTCCATCCATCCATTATCTGTAGCCACTTTATCCTGTTCTACAGGGTCGCAGGCAAGCTGGAGCCTATCCCAGCTGACTACGGGTGAAAGGCGGGGTACACCCTGGACAAGTCGCCAGGTTATCGCAGAGCTGACACAGAGACAAACAACCATTCACACTCACATCTACGGTCAATTTAGAGCCACCAATTAACCAAACCTGTATGGTCTTTGGACTGTGGGGGAAACCGGAGCACCCGGAGGAAACCCACGCAGACACGGGGAGAACATGCAAACTCCGCACAGAAAGGCCCTCGCCGGCCGCTAGGCTCGAACCCAGGACCTTCTTGCTGTGAGGCGACAGTGCTAACCACGACACCACCGTGCCACCCCTGGTATCGTTCCTCTCGTAACAATTTACACAGAGGCTTGTAGCAGAGACATTTATTTAGCATTACTGGAAGGAGTCTCCAGCGTCAGCAAGGTTCCTGGCATGGGGCATTCTTCAGGATGGAGGGCTTTGCCATGTCTCGGTAACACGACAAAGTGTATTTCCTACAAACTGCACTCTTATTAACGTCAAGAGAGAGCAAAAAAGCTGCTGGCGAAGGAACGACTGTCTACAGGTGTTATAACATAAGTGATAATTGGAACGAACATGTTTTGCAGGCGTTCCATATAAAGTTTATATATAAAGTCTGTCTCAGGTCAAGTTTAAGGTCCAGTCAGAATTTATTTTTGTGTGCCCTTTAACAGGAAACAGCGTTTTTATTTACAGTCTGAAGTTGAAATTTAAGGTTTATTATTTATTTAAGTTTAAAATTTAAGGTAAATTTAAAGTTTAAGTTTAAATGTCCTGTTTACATGTTCGCACTTTAAAGGCAATTGAATGTTTTATACTTTTTATATTTTGAAGATTTTACACAAAACTGAGAGACACTTATGTTTCCTAAGGTGCTGTATCTTTGGTTCTTATTTACAAACGGTATAATGACCGTTAGGTTACTTTGAAGCCAGTAACCAGCAATCTGTTCACATTTACACTGGCTAAGAATCTCTTTTCTCACATTATAAAATAAAAATGCATTTGTGTGCAACAGCAACAGCTTTTGGGTGAATTCTTAATCTTAATAATGCACCAGGTTAGTGTCCCATTTGGACACTATTGTTGCAGGTATAGACCCCTTTCACATGACGTCACCGCGCCGCGAGATTTTGTTAGGCGCCATATAAGTCAGCGCTTATCTCACCACTCCAAGATGGCGACCGTATTTCTCGCGTCAGAACAGCCAACGCTCCGTCTACGTAATAATAGGATGTCTATGACAGGATGTGGACCCTTTTCACGTGACGTCACGACAAACGCGGCCGCCATTTTGGACATGTACTACCAGTAGTTTACCACAGCCAGCATTGAGGAACGGCAGCAAAGAAAGTGTTTATTTTCAGCAAGACTTCCATCATGCCACTATATTGTTGTGCACCTGGATGTAGTAACCATCAACAAACAAGGCAAGGGTTATCATTTTATCGGATCCCGGTAGATGCTGACCGATGGAGAAGATGGATAGCGGCCATAAACAGGAAAGACTGGCAGCCCTCGGCATACCAGCGCTTGTGCAGTGACCACTTTGTTGGAGGTAAGACGAATAAAATTAGCCAGAAAAGGCATTACGTTGCTGTTAACATTCTGTGGCGGCGAGTGTGTAACCAAATAGGCTAAAATAACCCATTGTAACCTCTTTGTTCTTCTGTAGTAGCTATTAGCTAACGACATTAGCTAGCGTTGTGTTCCTTTGCTGTTGGTAGACTGTAGGACAGATCAGAGGCAGTGTCCTACAAACAGCGCTTAATTTGAGGGGGAGCAAGCCGGAGCGCGCTCCGGAACCTCGGGCGTTGGCTCCGGCAGCTATTTACACTGGATCCAGTGATCCGACACCTCTTTTGACTATGTAACAAACAAAAAAAACAAATAAATAAAAAAATGCAAGTTTATTTAGTGTTAATGTCTGATTTTGATATCTGCCTTGTTGATTTCTCTCATGAAACGACATCCACAAAATATCTGCAGATGAACTTAATTTGCAGTGTTATTACAAAACATGCCCAGAAGCGCAGCGCAGCGCCGCGCCCCCCTCCCCCCCTCTTTTTTTCCGCACCGGAGCCGCTCATCCTCCGGGACCTCCCACTTTACAAATTAAGCACTGCCTACAAATAAGTGTTCAAAACAAGAGGAACATGTATTTGTCTCTTAAATCCAGGCCGTTCCCTGTAATCTGTCACAACGGTTGGAGAAAGTAATGGCAAATAGTGAGTGCACAAACCATAGAAGGTAAACTGTACACAGCGCCAGGGCAGTGTGATGGTATGTCTACTTTTAGATTGTGTTAGCTTATCAATGAACACACTCGTCACTCGACGAGTTTCACGTCTTTACGACGGATACTTAAATGTGTGTTAGGTATTATTGTTGCAGTCTAAGCAGTCATTGTAGCAGCTAGATGAGCGAGAACCGAAAGGGTCTGTGCCATAAACCGTTATTTCTGTACGGCGTTACTAATGTGTCGTTACTGTTGTTATTTCTCCCTCTGCTCGCCCTGTAAATGCCCTACGTCGCTCCTTTTTCTTGTATGTTCTCCGTTTGTCGCCTTCCTCGCATTCAAACCAATTCGAGCCGAAGTCCGCTACATGTCCAAAATGGTGGGCGCGTTTACGAAGGTCACGTGACTGAAAAGGGTCTATAGGAAAATACCACATTTCCATGTAGTAACTGCTTCATATCAGGCTGCATCACAACCACCACGGAGCTGTTAAGGGGTAAAACCTGATTAAAACTTAAAAAAAAAAAAAAGCAAAAAACCTTTCTTTAACTAATACAAACAGATGAATTTCCTGGAGGATCAAAGCTTTAGAGAATAAAAGCAGAAATCAGCCACCTGGTATGTTTTATGGTCCACTCTCTAAAGCAGGCCTCAAGCAGGCCACATGTTAAATCATGAGGTCAAATGAGAACATGAAACAGCGTACCAAGCATACCAAGCATTATGGCTGAACAGAATTTCCAGGAGGTTAGCAACTTTTTTTTGTTTTTGTTTTTGACTTGCTTTGAGTCTTCCTGAAGAAGATCAGTATGTGAGTCATATCCAAAAAGGCATCCCTTATTTACTATAACTCTACTGTAGTCACTTCCTCTCTCGAACACACTACACACACACACAGGTTCACTAACGACCTCCCAGAGACACCCAGGCTGTAATTAATCACTCACGCTCGGTTGACGATGAACCACAACATGGCTACGGCCAGGCATTCAACCGCATTTTCATTCTCAGTGCCTTTACACAGGCTCTGCTCAGGAATATCAGTACTGATTTTATATCCACATTCTCTGGATATGAGCAATCGCGCGCTCTGATTGGCTACTCTACTACTAGGCTATCAGCTCATATACCATGAGTAGAGAAAAACAAAACGGCAGAGCGTGTTGCTGAACCAACCGAGGACGAAATAAAAACTATTCAAAAACAATACCCTTTTTGTCTTTTGTTCTTTATGTCTTATCTACTTCTGCATACCACACTGTATGTCTTGCATGTGTTGCTTATGTAATGTATCACTTGACTGCATAATTTATCAGGCTTTTTTTTTGTAAGAATATGGCATCAGATATTTGTCTTGTCAAATAAACATCTTCCCTTTTTAAATCCAGAATGAAAAACACCCCATACAACTAGAGATCAAACATTATCCAGTTTGTAACTCATTACCTGACCTACCTCAATACAAATACACTAAGCTCACATGAAAATACTTGAGTCATACACGTTAACTTGGTCCGACAGGAAATTTTCTGTCTTTCCGGATTTCTTGATTTCTTGTGCCAGCTTTGAAGATACCTGCTTCAAAAATCTGCAAACTCTTTCAGGCCAAATCAAGCCCACCTTTGAACATTTACATTTCCAGCATTTAGTAGATATCCTTTTCCAAAAAGACATACAAAAGTGCTCTGTTGTCTCGATTGAAAACATACCCTCGTACTAATTCACTAAGTGAGGAACTAAGAATACCATCCATCCATCCATCCATCCATCCATTATCCGTAACCACTTATCCTGTGCAGGGTCACAGGCAAGCTGCAGCCTATCCTAGCTGACTATGGGTGAGATGCGGGGTACACCCTGGACAAGTCGCCAGGTCATCACAGGGCTGACACATAGACACAGACAACCATTCACACTCACGGTCAATTAGAGTCACCAATTAACTTAACCTGCATGTCTTTGGACTGTGGGGGAAACCGGAGCACCCGGAGGAAACCCACGCAGCTACAGGGAGAACATGCAAACTCCACACAGAAAGGCCCCCGTCAGCCGCTGGGCTCAAACCCAGAACCTTCTTGCTGTGAGGCGACAGTGCTAACCATTACATCACTGTGCTCCCAACTAAGAATACCTTCAAACGAAAATTATTACTTGGGGGCCAAGCATCAAAGATGTATAGTTGTGAACTGTGGCTATCAATGGGGTAAAATATGCATAATATAATCCCATGACTACATATCTTAAATTTACCAAAATGCAAGGCACCTTATAATTCGGAGAGGACACCATGCAAGCAGGGCTAAGGGTCTAGCTTTCCAGCAGATCACTATAACCAGCAGATCACTATGCCCAACATTTCAAACCCCACTGGTCAGGAAGTGCCCAGATTTAATTGTTGATGTGGTAAATCCAAGTTGATCTGACTTGACCCTTTGATTCTTGGCCAACATGGCTCCTTCCACAGTCACACTCCATCAACTCAGTCAACACGTCCCACAATGCACTGGTGTCTCCACTGAGAACTCTTGGCATCAGCTGTCAGGTGGAAACTGATTTTGACACGGATGCAGGGTCAGTTAGAAAATGCAAACCCAGTATATACGGGCAGTATCTTTTCTCACATGTTTCCCACAGGCTGTGGTTTGGGAATTGTTGGTATGCTAAGGCCAGCTGGACTCACTTAAGCCTGCCAGAGAGCGACTAAACACATGTAGATCACCACAACTTGGCTGTCAGGTCTAGAATGTAAAGTAGCAACAGTCAGAATATAAAGAATTGGGGAAAGTGTAAACGTGAGGGTGTTCTGGTCGGCTTCTCTTCTGGATCACAATGCAGTTCTCTTGGCTGCTTGTGTTCTGACCCAACCCATGGGCTAAAGGTTAGAGAAGCAGCTTTGGGACTAAACAGTTGCCAGCTTGATTCCCTGGACCAGCGGGAATGGCTGAAGTGCACTTGTGCAAGGCGCCTATGTCAGGGTCCAGTTGTACGTTGCTCTGGATAAGAGTCACTACGTTTACATGCACATAGAGAGAATCGAATTTCTGCCGTTGCTCGACTGAAATCGAAGTTCAAAATGCCATGTATACACCTTAATTCGGCTGAAATTGAACCGAACTTGATTTCTCGGAATCGAGCTACACGACCTAGTTTATGCGATTTCTGCCGAGCTACTTTGTGCATGTATACCCTATCGAGCTAGTTGTCGAGCTACTTCCGGAAGTGACGAGTGACGAGACCACAAGCGGGAAACACAACAGCCTCGGTCGGCATGACAACAGTAGTAGCGAGCAGCAGAAGAGGTCAGGAGGAACAAACGAAGAAGAGAAAATGGCGATGTAGAGCTCTCTGAAGTGTGGGTGGAGCACAGAGGACGGCAGGACAAAGCTTCTGGTACTAATAGGCTTTTTATTGTCAGACTTTTCAGTTTAACAGCCTACTTTTATTCTTGAGAGAAAAACACACACGCGTGCGCTGTGTTCTAGTCCTGGGATGAGCTTTCCCCTCTGCTCTCCCTCTGCCTCCTTAAATAGGGTGCGGTTACTGGGAAGACACACAAACACAGGTTAATTACCGTCAGGTGAAGTGATTCTGCCACTCACCTTCCCTGGCTCCGCCCTCCTGTCACAGACCGGCGCTTGACCACGCCCCCACTGCCACAGGCAAGCAGAAACGTGCACTTCTGGAGCAATGAGGAGATAGAGTTCATGCTCATTCAGCTTAAGGAGTTGAATATATTAAAATTCATGGACGGGAGAAAAACGCGCAATGGAGAACACGGAACTGATAACTTTGTTTACACTCTTGAATAGCTCTTCTTCATGACGACAACCGGAAGTGTACCAACACGATGGGGCGTGTAGCGCCACCTGTGGCTCGGGTGCACAATGCACCTCACACAATAGCCCGATTTCATTGTGTGCATGTAGGATTGGATTTCTCTGGCACCCTGCTGGGACCTTCAGCTCGATTACCGACAGCAGCTCGATTTGGATGTGCATGTAAACGTAGTCAGTGTCTGCTAAATGCCTGTAATGTTACCCAAGTCAGACCCAAATTCATCCAGAGACTTTGAGAGGGTCTACAGTACTTGATAGGACAAGGCTCCTATCTGTAGAGTATTTGCCGGTGCATTCTTCTTTGTCAGCCAGTATGGGTGAGGTCGATCACTCAACTAAATCAGTGTACAGATGTTCGGAGATATGGTACGGATATTAAGCCAAACAGAACTTGTCTGTTAACAAATGAGCACTTAGATCAACAGCACCTCTGGTTGTGTGCAGCACTGTCGATTGTTTAACCGCTATGTTGATTTGTTTCAGGCAGCTGAAAGCTTGGCAGAGTCACAAGTCTCAGTTCTTAAAGACAGATTAGGACAGCTGAGAATGCTTCCATTAAACTGGCCTCCGTTCAAATGAAAACAAGGAGACAAGTCAGCTTGTTGTGTGAGCGGGACAACGTCTGTACAGATTGGAAAGTGTCAAATAATGGTAACATGTTTCTGCTCTCCAATCTTGGCATGTGCATCCTCTATGACGAGTCGGAGACAGAAAGACAGGAGTGTTCAAGTCTCTTGGAAAGATTTATACCCTTTTGGCTATGAGGAACCGGATGCTGCTGGTTAAGCAATACAGACCTTCTCCCACAGATAACATTCTGCAGACTATTACTATTACCCTTTAGAAATCAGGCTCTGTTATCGCCCATCGCTGGCCAAAACCAGCTGCTGAACTCTAGAGTGTGAGAGATGGATCTGTATCAGGGGTGTGATGAAAATCTGAAATGGTTATAACATTACACAATCCAGATACAGATAATAATTTTACAAAGCTGTGCTGTCAGATTAGCGGATTTCTAAATCAGGGTAGTTTTACTTTAACCCTTTTCAGGACCTGAAAGCATAATGTGAGACTAATGGTTTACCATTTTATTGAGCAGAGAAATACAATTAGACACTCATTAACCTCTGGTCCTACTGTATATGGGTCTGAAAATTTCTTCTGGGTCTGGAAAAACTGGGTAAACTCATTACCTTACAGCTCCAGGGACTCAGGTTTGATCCTGATTTACTGTCTGCAGGTTCTTCCTTTGTGTTGGTACCCTCTGGTTTCTATGGCAGTAGGTGGATTGGCTCTGCTAAATTGCCCCAAGGTGTGAATGAGTGGAAGAAAATGTGTGCATGGTCATCTGCGATGGACTGCTGTACTATCCAGGGGCATGGTGGTGCAGTGATTAGCCACAGCGAGAAGGGTCTGGGTTTGAACATCGGGGCCGACCATGTAGAGCAGGGGTACTCAATTATGGCCCTTTTCCACTACCCTTTTTCAGCTCACTTCAGCTCACTTCAGCCCGACACGGCTCGCGTTTCGACCATCTCAAAACAGCACAACTCAGCTCGCTTCAGCCCTGCTTAGCACCCAAAACTCGCACGGTTTTGGAGTAGGGCTGAAGCGAGCCAAACCGAGCTGAGTGAGGCTGGGGGCGTGAGCAGACACTCCCCTGTGCACTGATTGGTGAGGAGGAGTGTCCTCACATGCCCACACATGCCCCGCGAGCACGCTGGGATCTGTAAACACCGTAAACCCGGAAGAAGAAGAATTACGAATTATGAGAATTTCTGGAGCCTTATGCGCCTCGCCTCATCTATACGCTCTTGCCAGTATCTGTTGGCGTTGTCGGTGACAACAAGCCACAGCACCAAGACCAGCAACACTAACGACTCCATGTCCTCCATGTTTATTGTTTACTAGCCGGGTCGTGAGACTACCGCTTAAAAGATCACTGATGTCACTGTTTGCACCGCTTAACGACATCACGTGACGTCCACCCACTTTCGCTAACTCCACCCAATGTGTCCACCCACTTCCAGCCAGCACAGTTCAGCGCGGTTGTAGTCGAAATGCAACTCCAATAGCCCCGCTCAGCTCGACTCAGCACGGCACGGCTCAGCCCGACTCAGCCGCGTTTGTAGTGGAAAAGCGGCATTAGAAACTCAGAAGGTCCACTCACCAAATTTCCAATCTGTCCAGGGTCCGGAATAGTGACGATTTAATTCCAAAATTAGAACTCCGAGCAAAAAAGGCAGTAAGTCCACAAAAACGTTTATTGAACTATGCACAAAATGTGATAGTGCTGTCCATATCAGTGACACCTTTTTTGTGCCACCAGTTCTTTAAACTTGGGCATGAAAGGTGTGAGGGCCAGGCGTAGACACTGGTGTAAATGTTCATTAGTGAGTGTGCTCCTGTATTTGTTCTTCAACATATTCATAGTTGAAAAGGCAGACTCACAACTAGGGATGTTAACCGATGACCGTTTGACCGGTGGTTGACCGAATCAACGTCAACCGGTTAATTTTTTTTGGTTGTCGGTTAAAAAAAAAATCAATCGTTTTGAAGCTGCCGATTTTGGAGCGGACAGCTGACAAATCAGAAACACCCATTCAGTCATGTCCCGCCCCAGTTAAAGACAGCTGACAAATCAGAAACACCCATTCAGTCATGTCCCACCCCAGTTAAAGACAGCTGACAAATCAGAAACACCCATTCAGTCATGTCCCGCCCAGCTGCCACTCGGTGAAAGAAAAGTGTAGACACAGGCTTTTTAGCTTACAAATTACTATTTTTTAAAAAAATTATTATTAGAAGGCACATGGAGTTTAGTCCTGCCTTGGCCAGTGCATTCTGAAAGTATGTTTCGGTCTGTAGCCAACAATGCATGTTATTGCAGATCATATCTCTCCACACAAACTAAAGGCGCAAATGCCGACTTTTTTTTTTTTAATCGCGCAGATCCGTTTTTTTTTTTTTTTTTTTGGGGGGGGGGGGCGTTGGAGTGTCCGATTGTAATTTCAAGGTGGAGTCTGTCTTAAAATTACTAAATAGGCAGGTGCCGTTGCAGTCCATGAGGCGTCGGGGGTGTGAAAGGAGAGCAGTGGATCGGGGGGCTGCGCGCGTTTGCGCGGAACACTCTAAAAAATAATGGGGCCAGTACCGGTTCTTCAGGGCGATGCCATAGAAGAACCTTTTTCAGGGCTTCAAAGAACCGTTCATGCAACAGTTCTTTAAAGAACCATTTAAACCATTTGTTTGAGCAGTGAAGACAGATTTGTGTAAACATAGCCTATGTGCATTGACCAGCAAATGGTAAGAGAATGCCAGGCTCTGAAGAACCATTTCCAATGTGAAGAACCTTTCGCATAATGTAATGGTTCATCACAGAGTTTTGACTCTCCATGGAACCATCCAGAGATTTGAAGAACCACTGAAGCACCTTTATTTTTTAGAGTGAAGCTGCGCAATCAGATCAGAATTCGCACATTAAATTTTGCGCGGGCGCGCGGCTTTCTGATTTGCTGTTTTCTTCTCGTGCTTGTACTTCCTGTGTTTCGTGGACTGTGGTGGCATTTGCTTATATGCAGAATTTGCTTTGATGAAGTTGTGGTCGGACGCTCCAACGCCCCCCCTTGGGAAAGGAAGGTCGGATCTGCGCGATTCAGCCGTGGAGAGGGCGGCATCCGCCAAAAGGCGCGCCGTTTGCATCCCTGTAATAATTCCAATTCTAGAATTTTAAACTCATAGGTTAACCGATTTTAACCGGCTAATGAGGCTCGGTGGTCGGTCAAGATTTTTTTTAGTTTTCGCCATCCCTACTCACAACAGTATGTTGAAGGGAACATGGTGAGAATTTGAAGGGCCATTTCCTGCAAGACGGGGACACCTGCTCCAGGGACCATCTTATGCCGCTTTTCCACTACAAACGCGGCTGAGTCGGGCTGAGCCGTGCCGTGCTGAGTCGAGCTGAGTGGGGCTGTTGGAGTTGCATTTCGACTACAACCGCGCTGAACCATGCTGGCTGGAAGTGGGTGGACACATTGGGTGGAGTTAGCGAAAGTGGGTGGACGTCAGGTGATGTCGTTAAGCAGCGCAAACAGTGACATCAGTGAGCTTTTAAGCGGTAGTCTCACGACCCGAATAGTAAACAATAAACATGGAGGACATGGAGTCGTTAGTGTTGCTGGTCTTGGTGCTGTGGCTTGTTGTCACCGACAACGTGGACAGATACTGGCAAGAGCGTATAGATGAGGCAAGGCGCATAAGGCTTCAGAAATTCTCGTAATTCGTAATTCTTCTCCTTCCGGGTTTGCGGTGTTTACAGATCCCAGCGTGCTCGCAGGGCGTGTGTGGGCATGTGAGGACACGCCTCCTCACCAATCAGTGCACAGGGGAGTGTCTGCTCACGCCCCCAGCCTCACTCGGCTCGCTTTGGCTCGCTTCAGCCCTACTCCAAAATGGTGCGAGTTTTAGGGGCTAAGCAGGGCTGAAGCGAGCTGAGTCGTGCTGGTTTTTGGTAGTCGAAACGCGAGCCGTGTCGGGCTGAAGTGAGCTGAAGCGAGCTGAAGTGAGCTGAAAAAGGGTAGTGGAAAAGGGCCATAAGTCCAAAAGGTGGCAGGGTCACAGACAGATTCCTGCAGTGCAAGGTTTTCCTGAAGCTCAATCAGCTCTGATTGAAGGGAAGCAGCACTAGCCCATGGGCAGAACCTTCAGGGCTTCAGTTGAGAATTCTGTGATATTTTTTTTTTTACCAGGAATGGATTTTCAATGCACAGTAAGACTTGTTTTCCCAAAGTGAAATCTCCAAAGCGAGTTTCAAAATTTTCAATCAATTTGTCCAGGAATTCAGCAAAATTGTAATGGTGTCTTCATGAAGCTGGACTTTTCACCTTTGGAAAGTGAAGCAGTCCCTCCTCCTGTACAGTATGTCACTTTTGAATATTTCCAGTTTCCTTTGAAAAGCACGGATAGCTGACATGAGGTTACACACTGTGTTATTTTTGCCCTGGAGCTTCAAATTCAGATCATTGAGGTGGCAAGTAACGTCAGATAGAAATGCAGCAATTTCCATTTTTTCATTGTTTTGCAGGAATTCCACAAATTGTTTTGCTTTTGGACTCTTCTGATCCAACAGAAACATTTCTAGCTCTGTCCGTAGTGTCCAAAACCGCTCCGGTACTTTGCATTTACTAAGCCACTGACATTGTTGTGAAGAAGCAAATCATTAAATTCTGCATTAACCTCTGTGAGGAACGAGCGCAGCAAGCGATGCTGCAGAGCAGACGATGCCCTCAAAAAGTTGACAAGTCTCATTACTGTTGTCAAGACTTCTGAATACTTCTCTCCAAGGCTGGCACACAAAACCATCTGATGAATGACACATTGGTACGCTATGAGGTCAGGGTGATGAGCTTTTAAGTGGGACGCTAACCCCCCGTCTCTCCCAGTCATACTTGGGGCTCCGTCAGTAGCAACTGAAACAACATGCTTCAGGTCCATCTCTCTGACTCTCAACATCTCCATCCCTGCTTCATAAATGTCATCCCCTCTTGTGTGCCCATCAAGGGTTGTGAGGCCTAACACATCTTCAAAGAATTCCCCCTTCTCTTCATCAAAAAATCTGACAAACACCAGAAGTTGGGCATTATCTGTGTTGTCTGTGGATTCATCCAAAGCCAATGATACGCATTTAGCCTTTTTAACAGCAGATTCCATTTGGTCCAGTAAATCATCAGCAAGGATTTCAGTTCGTCTTACTGCAGTGGAATCGGAGACGGGTATTTGATTTATTTTTTGTACGATGTCATCTCTTTGATTTCCCTCAAACAGAGCGATTGCTACTTCATTCACGCACTCCTTCACGATTTCCACGTCAGTGAATGGTTTTTTGTGCTTGCCTAAAGGCCAATTTATGCTGACAACCCAGTCCTCGCAGACGGTGTCGCAGATAGTGTCTGCGTAGCCCCCCCACCTTCGCAGACGCTCTGCGTGCACCTCCCAAAAATTGTGACCACCGCAGAAGCCTCGCAGACAGCGTCGCAGACAAGAGGGCTCTGATTGGTCCACTCTACATCCGCTGTACACGCACTTCCGCTTCCCTACTTTCCCGGTTTGTTTTGTTTTCACGACCGCCATTTTTAAAAACACGAGCGAAGATGGAGCAGCATGAAGAGCGGTTGATTGAGGAAGTATGTACATCTATACGACTCCAGTTCTAGTCATTATAAAAAAAAAGTTCTAGTCATTATAAGTAACCGGAGGATAAACACTCCACTAACCACACCCACCAACTACTCCTAGCGACTTCGCGACCCCTTGCGTTGTGGCGGTGAATAACATCGCACACGCCTATAACTCCCCGCTCAACGATAAATTACAACTGTCTGCGAAAAGCTATCTGCGAAAGCCTTGTCGCAAGAGCATGCAGAGGCCTTAAGACCCATGCCACTCGCAGTGAGGCTTCAGTTGCACGCTCCTGTTGTGTGGCTGACCTGACTATCACACCGCGTGTTGCTTGGTATGATGCTTGCATTTGGCTTATCTTTCTGGTCCTTACCTCGGAGTTTTGTGGCTAATTCTGCTCGAAGTGGCCATGTTTTGTTTCGTAATGACGTTTCGCGTTTCCACTTTTGACAAGGGCAACTGTCTCATTACAAATTAAACACACTGGTTTCGTGCTCCCCGCAGGCAGCACAAATGCATATTTGTCGGTCCACTCTAACTTAAATTCACGATTTTCAGAATCTACCTATCGCTTTTTGTCATGTTTGGAGCACGCCATGATTTTTGCTTGCTAAACAAACAGGTACCGTTCGCAAATCTGCCCGCGTTGTAGTGAATGGTGACCTGCGTGATCCACAGACAGCGGTGGGGAAAAACACTCGCAGAGCTCGCGGTAACACTGAGTTGTCATAGTGATGTTATTATACACATCTGCTGATTGGACATTGGATTGGGCACGAGGTAAATACATGATCGGAATCACATCCAGTAGTGGAAAAAAGATAGATATAGCGTGTAATCACGTGCCAATGAAAAGAAAGAAACCTTTATTATTCGTCACATGCACACTTCAAGCACAGTCAAATTCATCCTCTGCATTTAACCCATCTGAAGCAGTGAACACACGCACACTCAGAGCAGTGGGCAGCCACCCCAAAGCGCCCGGGGAGCAGTCAGGGGTTCGGTACCTTGCTCAAGGGCACCTCAGCCCAAGGCCGCCTCACTGCATGTCTTTGGATTGTAGGGGAAACTGGAGCACCCGGAGGAAACCCACACGGACACAGGGAGAACATGCAAACTCCACATAGAAAGGCCCTCGCCGGCCGCTGGGTTCGAACCTGGAACCTTCTTGCTGTGAGGTGACCGTGCTAACCACTACACCACCGTGCTGCCCAGTGAAATCTCGCTTGGATCACTATGATGAAATTAGAATATTGAATTTCGTCTCGGTCCGAATTTCATTGCGTTTGGGTCCGGATCGGAGTCCGCCTATTAAGTACCCCTGGTGTAGAGTTTGCATGTTCTCCCCATGCCTTCTTCTGGGTGCTCTGGTTTCCTCCCATGGTCCAAAGACATGCAGATTAGGTCAACTGGCCACTCTAAATTGGTGACCTACCCAGGGTGAATGATACCCCAAGCCCCTGAAAGTGACCAGTTCAGTACTGGAACCATTTATCAGACAAAAAACTATTTCATTTGCAGTGGAAATGTAAAGAACAGTTACAGAGATGCCTACCCCAAATTTTGAATTTCAGTATTCTTGAAAACATTTTTCAGTATTTTGGAATGACTTTCAGTAACATTAATTTATGCGCATTTCCATTATAAAGAGGTGTATATACCAATATGTTTAACATTTAAATTATTAAAAAGAACTGTTTTGTGTGAATCGAATAAACAAAACGCAAGCAGCCATCTCAACTGAATTTCCACTCAACAAATTTCTAGAGCATACAATATATCACATTTTTATAAATACAATAGTGTTCCCTGTTTGCAGACATTACGGTTGACTACCAATCATTGGTATTGAATGTAACTCCTCAAAAGTATTATATTATATTGCCTGGCAAAATGTTCTACCTGTTAACGGATTCTAATAAAATAAAAAAAAAATTTCTTACTTCATGCCAAAGAGAGTCCGACATTGTTATCTTAATGTCTCAATATATAAATACTTCAGCATAATGCTTCAGAAGAGACATTGAATAAAATGACATTTATACTTGTATTTAAAACAGTGGAATGATCAATTTTTTGCCACAATCCCAACAGCACTAATCATAAAATTCTGTTTTTGATCATACTACATGTACATTTGCACTTGCAACACTGAAAAGACTTTGAATTAAAGAAGTACAGCCAGTGTTTGATATTTCAGTGAATAAAAATCAGACATGTAAAAAGAAACTGAATAAGTTTAACTCACATTTCATGGCACTAATTGGCAAGTTCAACTCCAAGCATAGGTCAACCATCACCGCTTCAGCACGGGTCACGTTCCGTGTCTTTTCATCCACAGATTTCGTAAAAACTGCTGGATACCCCCAGATTTACTTTCCGCCTGACTCGCCATTTCAGCATACTCCATATGCTTTTTGGAGTTGACATGCTGCGTGCAGTCATCGCGACCACCATGAGTGATGTTAATGTCAGTTCTACACAGTTTGCAGTGTGCGTATCCATTGCCCTTTTGACTGGGTGTAATGCACGGCCATTCTACCGTATCGAAAATAGCGTGAACAAATGTGCGGAATCTGCGCATGTCACGCACAGCATGTGCGGTTGTCGTAAAAATAAATAGCCGTGAATCGCGCATGGATTGAAAAAGTCGCTTGGACATTTAAAAACAACTCACTGGAATTTTTTAAGACTTTATAATAATTCCGTACAGAATAACACTGTTTGCCGTAACATCGTATTTACGTAACTTTTCCGTACAAAATACGGCCAATCCGTACTAGTAGGCATCTCTGCAGTTAGGATGTAATGTAAAAAAAGATCATGCAATGGCACTAAAATGACTTTTAGTCAACCTTAAATCTACAGTATGCTTACACAATCCTGATTGTCTTATTGAGACACACATTTTATTGTCTCTAATATGTAATCAGGAGGAAAAAGCAAGGAAACCAGAGAGGACAGATCCTCTGCAGTGATGGCAAGTGCGAAACCTCCTTCCTTCCTGTCGTCCTCTACAAGGCCACGCCGCTTCAGCTGATAAAGCTCCGGCCTGAGTGATATGGAATAATCCATGGAGTGTGTTAAGGCTCTGATCCACAGTGGAAAGAAAAAAAAACTCAAAGAAGGTCAGAGGAATGGTGTGGGAACTGGAAAATCTCAGGGTTCGGACAATTTGTGAGAAACATAACAGCTGAAGGGAAACTATGCCTCCTGGCAGTTATTGAAGTATTTCCAGGAATGTGGAACTAACAATGTCTTGGCAATACCATTGGGGCAGGGTTTTATTTATTTTTTTATTAAAGATAACTCATATTTGAAAGTTGCATAAATGTTTTGCAGCAGAAGATATTTTGGAGTTTTGCACTAATGGGTTTACATTCCTTTGCTGCAAAAAGCACTTAAATTATTTTTAAAGTCATCACAATGAATCTGTGCTGCTGTGAAACTCAAAACGTCTCATTTTCGCATCGTACCCTTGTTATGATAATCACCTGTCCGTTTGCTCAGGTACCACGCTGTGCAATATCACAATCAAGTACATATTTCACAGGAAATGCAGCCAGACTCCACAGGCCATCTAATGAGCTGATTAGTCACTCTCAATTTAGCTGAAGCTAAAGCATGACCCTCTGAGCGCTGACCTCTGACCCCTGCCGAGAGAGCAGCTGCCCCCACGCTGCCTCATCCCGGCTGGGATTAGACAACACAAAAGCTGATACATAGGGCAGGAGGCTGTGCTGCAGTGACTCCAGTCCGCACACTTCCACACCCCCATGCACATGTTCTCTGACAGAGACTTGCCAGAAGAGGCAGGGTCAGTCCGAAGGGTTTCCCGCTTTTTTCCTCCCTGACATTTACCAGACACAGCAAACCCTTCAACCTAAAAGTGTTTTCATTTCTTAACGCATCCCATTTTATTACAAGAGCATAATAAGGCCAAATCAAAAAAAATAGTGTGTTTCCGGTAACCCGACCGATCGAGAATTTCCGCGTCGAAATTGCCGACCGTAAAGTTTTTATTACAAATTTCCCTCGATATTTTAGTGTAAGCGGCGTTAGTTTGTCATAATTTTTTGTTTCAACGCATTCAAGTTGTGAAAGAAACGATAAAAAGTAAAATGTTTCGCCACTTCTATCAGCCCTCCTGCATAAACATGGAAGCGCACTTGTATACTGAAGGAGGAAGGCAAAACCGAGCCGAGCCGCCATTTTGAATCCTCATTCAAGGCTGTAATGCAAATTGCTTCCTTTTCAGTATACAAGTGCACTTCCATGGCAGGGAAAAACACTACATTTTGCCGCCTGTGTAGTCCCCTATTTATACAAATAGGAGTCATTCAGGATTCAGCCATGTTTTTGCTCGGTGTTTTTGCTCGACCCAAGTTCTACAGTAGGCTAGGCTAGGCCGTCTGCTTTTAATGGAAGTAGCCTAGCCTAGGACGTTATTTTCACGTTATTTCTTGATAAGGTGTTTTCACATTATTACATGAAAATATCATGAAATATCGCTTCCGTAGATCATAACTCGAACTCTCGCGATATTTTTTTTATTCGTTTAAAGATTTAAAACACTTATTTTATTATGATGTGTGGTATAAAGGATTCTGTGCCAAAATACTATTTTGTAAGATGTTTACTTGTGTTAATTTTTTCGAACAAAATAAAAAAAAATTAAGAAAAAAAAAAAACTTTCCTACCTACCGACCTTATTTTAGTATTTCATGTTACCGGAAACACACTATTTTTTTTTTTGGCCTAATGTAAAGATTTTCCTTATAAATCCAAGATGGGGAAACTATACATTACTTGAACAATCACAAGAAAGAAGAAAGGATTTAAAACACGACCATCAACTTCATTGTTGGCAGATTAGGTCTTAATCCAATTTAATTTTTTTTTTACTCATGAAAATTGTTTAGTTTTAGTTCATTAAATTTGGTTTTCAGTGGTAAAACTGGCCATCAACTAAAGCTGTGTTCACATATATACCGGTACGAAAGTGGTATAACTGTATCGATACAAAGTATACCGGTACAGTTTAGTGCATCTGTCCACACTAGCGAGAAATGTTTGCGGTTTTCTTTCACGGGAGTTGAAATGCGCGTGCGCGAAATATTTCCGTGGTTACCGAGTAACTTCCTTCCGAGAATATGGCGGATGAAACAACGTGTGTGTGCTTTTTGTTGTCGATGTACAGTCTGTATTTCTGGTGGTCATTTATTCAGTCAAATCGTATAAAACGCGCGAGGCAGTTGAGAAAGAAACAAAGAAAATGAATCTCCGTTCTTCACTATTTATTCAGCGAAGACATCGATTGAGGTGTGTGACTTTGTGCATGCACATTATATTTGTATCGATACAGAGCCGCTTCATCTGTCCACACTACAGCGAAGCGCTACAGTACCGATACTGTACCGGTATGAAACCCATACGGTACATTTGTGGGTTTCGTACTGATACAGTTATGCCGCTACAGTACCGGTATAGTTGCTAGTGTGGACAGGTGTTGCGGTACGAAAGTAGTATCGTATCGGTACAAAATCCCTAGTGTGGACAGGGTATAATTCTACTCTACATTCACACAATCTGAAGCTGCTCTTAAAGGGGCGAGATAAGCAGCGAAGTGAAGACAGAGCTTGGCACACGTCTCCTCCCCCCGGGATCAGTATCACTCAGCAGAAGAGGAGGTTGTCACTTTCGACTGTCAGCACGTGATTAGTCAGCAAAAGTGTACAATAATACAGAGCTGGAAATCATCACATACAGTTACAGTGCAAGTAAACAAAAGACACCGGAGAGTAATGAAGTGTTGGTACAGCGCTGTGACAACTTTAAAGGACACGATACTTTGTACCAAACTAAACCCCAAATCAGAAAACGTTGGCTTGGTATGTCTCATCTCATCTCATTATCTCTAGCCGCTTTATCCTGTTCTACAGGGTCGCAGGCAAGCTGGAGCCTATCCCAGCTGACTACGGGCGAAAGGCGGGGTACACCCTGGACAAGTCGCCAGGTCATCACAGCGCTGACACATAGACACAGACAACCATTCACACTCACATTCACACCTACGCTCAATTTAGAGTCACCAGTTAACCTAACCTGCATGTCTTTGGACTGTGGGGGAAACCGGAGCACCCGGAGGAAACCCACGCGGACACGGGGAGAACATGCAAACTCCACACAGAAAGGCCCCCGCCGGCCCTGGGGCTCGAACCCAGGACCTTCTTGCTGTGAGGCGACAGCGCTAACCACTACACCACCGTGCCGCCCAAAATTCATTATATTTTGTGAAATTATTCCTGTCTAAATATAGGTTATGGCAGCCATCTTGAAAAAAAAATTCAAAAAAAAAAAAAAAAGCCTGCCTACCGACCCTAGTTTTGAAATCTACGTAACCGGAAACACACTTTTTTTTTTTTTTGGCCTAATGTATTGCAGGCCTGAAATGCAGGAATGGATGTATATTAACAAATGAAATGAAGCTGACCAGAGAAAACATGGAGTATCTTGGGTTCATTCTGTCTGCAATGAAATACAGGTCAGAGTAAATTTAGAAATCACTGGTTTTTTTTTTTTAAATTTGCATTTCCCATACCGTCCCAACTTTCTGATTTGGGGTTGTCATAAAAGAACAAAATTAGAGTCTAAATTTTTTGAGGGCAGGGAATTAAGCGTTAGCAGACATCTCAATAAGAACAAAGGATCTGGCTTCCAGAATGGCTTCCTTTTCTCCAGCAGATGCCTCATTAGCGTAGCATGCTGTCCTCATTAACTATGGCCAGTTTCCGCAAATACAGACAGATTGACGAGTCGTCTGAAGAAAGACGGTCTAGAAAATGTGATAGACAGCATTTGGTGTGACCCAAGACCTTTCCATGTGACTCATACGTGTTTCATATACTCCATCATAACAGACAGGCGTTCAAATAAAAACATCGGCCACTGTAATCCGAACAACGGTACACCTGTGTATTCTTGCAACTCTCCAACCAATCAGCACAATACATAAAATCATCCAGATACAGGTCAAGAGCTTCAGTTAATGTTCACTCTCAACCATCAGAATGGGGAAAACTGTGATCTCTGCAGTGCTGTAGTCGAGTCACTAAACCGAGTCCAGTCTCGAGTCCACAGAGTTCAAGTCCAAGTCATGAAAGAAAATTTCGAGTCGAGTCCACTATTGATCCGAGTTGAGTCCGAGAACAAGACTCCAACCGCACCATTTGACGGTGGCTGTTTCAGTGCCATTAACATTAATTTGTTCCTGAACATGACGTATGAACAGGTGAATGTACTTCTCTTTGTCAGGGAGTGTGAAGTATTCTGTCAGAGACGGTTGGGAGACAGATGTAAGTGCAGAAGGTGTGTTTATTAATACAAGCGAAGACAGTAAACAATACAGAACGGCAGGCAAAATGGTAAAACAGTGAAACAGGCAATAGGTCGAGTGAGGCACAAACAGGCTATCGTAGACTCGGCAGAATCAAAGACGAGAAACAGGAAACCATGGATCAGGAACCCAAACAAGGAAATAAGGCTCAGTAATGTATCAGCAACGCAACTCAATACTTCGCAAAGTAAGTGCATTTTCACAGTTTTTATACAGGCGCGCTGTTTGCGCCTTAATCCTGTGCAGGTGCGAGTCGTTTATGGCGTGCGCGAGAGTCCGCTCGGCGCGCACATGCTGTCCGGAGCGCGCCCGAGAGTCTATTTGATGCAAGCGCCAAGGCACGCAGGTGTGACACTTGTGCACAAAATTAGTACAAAATTAATGTAGATATAAATATCTTATGCCAAATTATTACGGCATGTTACAAAAAATAAAGAAAAAATCTGAGTCCTCGTCTCCAATTTACGAGTCCGAATGCAGTTAATGCACGAGTCCGAGTCATCAGTGCTCAAGTCCAAGTCAAGTCACAAGTCTTTAAAATTAGGGCATGAGTCGGACTTGAGCCTGAGTCCTGGACTAAGCTTTAAAAAAAACGGAGGAGGTGAATGAAACGTGAAAGACCGACTACAGTAACGGAAAGCGAAAAGAAAAGACGTTATGTTATATACGAAGGAAAGGAAACGCAGGATTAAACTGATAAATATCAGCGGTCAGCGAGCACCTCGGTGTGATCAGCTGTTCGTTTAGCGACAGAACGATGGAACTGTCAGTACACGGTCAAGGTAAACCTGTAGATGGCAGTAATGCAACGCTGTGGATGCCAGCTGATGTAAAACCCAAAAGAAGAAGAAGGTAAACCTGCGCATGCGCACACGGACTTCCTCTGTCTGCTCGACTGCGCAAAGCGAGCGATTTCATGCACATTACTTGCTTTAATCCCCTCAAATTAAATAACTTCCCAGCCATAGGATGGCCTGAGTTTTTTAGATATTACAGAAATAAACGTATATCACAATGACCAAATTTCAGAGGGAATTAAATTTCACTGATTTTATGAAATCGAAAGGAAGTCTAGCTTTAAAGAGAGAAAAAAGACAGGCTTGTAAGGGAACGAGTGTTTATAGCTGTTATGACAAGAACTCACTTGCTTGTTTGGATGTTCCACTCTTTTAAACAGGCAAAAGTGTGATGTTCTGTTGCTTGATAAAGGAAAAATTGTTCACGTTGACAAACTACTGTGTTTGTGGCGGGACCTGTGACCTAATACTTCCTTATAAAAGTACACTACCGTTCAAAAGTTTGGGGTCACTTTGAAATGTCCTTATTTTTGAAAGAAAAGCACTGTTCTTTTCAATGAAGATCACTTTAAACTAATCAGAAATCCACTCTATACATTGCTAATGTGGCAAATGACTATTCTAGCTGCAAATGTGTGGTTTTTGGTGCAATATCTCCATAGGTGTATAGAGGCCCATTTCCAGCAACTCTCACTCCAGTGTTCTAATGGTACAATGTGTTTGCTCATTGCCTCAGAAGGCTAATGGATGATTAGAAAACCCTTGTACAATCATGTTAGCACAGCTGAAAACAGTTGAGCTCTTTAGAGAAGCTATAAAACTGACCTTCCTTTGAGCAGATTGAGGCCCTGTCCACACGGCAACGGATTCAGGTGAATCCGATAAAATTGTTTATCGTTTCGGCCTGGCGTCCACAAGGCACCGGCATTTTGGGTGCCCCAAAACGAAATCTTTTGAGAACGGGTTCCAGAGTGGAAAGATCTGGCAACGGCGCCGTTGCGAAGTCGTCTGGATGAGTAGAACGGATTTGTTTACGATGACGTCACAACCACATGTGCTTCACGCCGGGTAGAAGTGTAACGAACTCGATGCGAGTTGTCAACAAATCCTATAACTTGGTTCATGAAACGCGCTTACAAAATATTTTCACTGTGAATATTTATTGTGTAATGGTGCAAAGTGAGAGAGAGAGAGAGAGAGAGAGAGAGAGAATAGCCCTTAGGGCAGAGTCAATCCCGCCAGCAAAAATAGGGAAAAAAAGGAGCGATCTCACCTCTTCAGATGTTGGTTTAAGTCTTACAATACATTCCTCAAAAAGGGCGTAGAAGAGCAGATTAATCTATCAACGTGTAGCATTCAGTTTATTCCAGACCATTAAAGACGCCACCTTCCGTGTAGAATCATACGTCATCCTCGCCGCCATATTGGATGGGTCAAAGCGGAGAATAAAGATGCCTCATTCATGTGCTGCGTTTAACTGTACCAACAGGTTTGCCGTCCAAACGAGATCACATGGGATTACCTTTCACAGGTGAGACTGGAAAAATACTTTTCATTGTATTTGGTCATTATAATGTCATTTTACGTTACGAACAGATTTTTCTGACTTTGTGGCTAATATGAAGTCTTGCGCATAATAGTTTATGCGCATGCGTCCTTACTTCTTCTATTGTTCTGTGTCTCCGATGGGACCGTCTTACAGCGCCCCTAGAGGTGTGGCATGTGTATTGCATCGTTTTCAGCAAGCGTTGCGTTGCCATATGTACCTGATATTTTACTGATCCGTTGCCCATGTGGACGCGATATTTTTTTTTTTTAAATCTTGTTGCCGTTGTCGTGTGGATGTAGCCTGTGTTTCTGGAACATCACATTTGTGGGGTCAATTAAATGCTCAAAATGGCCAGAAAAATGTCTTGACTATATTTTCTATTCATTTTATAACTTATGGTGGGAAATAAAAGTGTGACTTTTCATGGAAAACACAAAATTGTCTGGGTGACCCCAAACTTTTGAACGGTAGCGTATGCTTTATTTCTTACATAAGATTCTTCTTGCAGATCGGGTACGTCTTTGCGCTTGTGTTTAGGTTACTTCAAGGGTGAAGGACTCACAATGCGAAGCGTCCTGCCACCCCGGTAAGTAGTAATTAAGCCTGGTCCCTGGGGAACACTTCACACACACACACACACACACACACACACACACACACTGGCAGACAGAATAATGGTCCAACAAAGGCTGGCATGGGGAAGATGTGGTGAGATTAACCCTTTCAGGTCACTCAGATGGCACTGAGCTTTCATTCAGTCAGTCCTTGCTTCTGAGTCACTGTATGGAGAGAGCAGTTCACACACATTCCTCAAATAACAACGCAGTGATTAATGCCAAACCCCGACTTAGCAGTACAGCACGCAGCATAGAATTTCATTTCTCCATGGACTGATAACATGATTAAAACTGGTTTCAAGCCTTGCGTTCTCATATTCATCTCATCTCATTATCTCTAGCCGCTTTATCCTGTTCTACAGGGTCGCAGGCAAGCTGGAGCCTATCCCAGCTGACTACGGGCGAAAGGCGGGGTACACCCTGGACAAGTCGCCAGGTCATCACAGGGCTGACACATAGACACAGACAACCATTCACACTCACATTCACACCTACGGTCAATTTAGAGTCACCAGTTAACCTAACCTGCATGTCTTTGGACTGTGGGGGAAACCGGAGCACCCGGAGGAAACCCACGCGGACACGGGGAGAACATGCAAACTCCACACAGAAAGGCCCTCGCCGGCCACGGGGCTCGAACCCAGGACCTTCTTGCTGTGAGGCGACAGCGCTAACCTCTACACCACCGTGCCGCCCCATTCTCATATTAAATCTTTAATAAAATGCAAAAAAAAAAAAAACAATAAGAGAACGGTTTTCCACCTTTATGCTTGGCTCGAGCTCAGTTTCACAAATGCACATAAAACAATTAGATTTATATCTCACAGATGTTCAGGCCATTTTGACAGTCCCATGACCTCCATCTCTTTATCTACACTCACACACTCACACACAGACCAGGAGGTAAATCAGGCTCCCCAAGCATGTATGAGGGTTTCGTCTGTCATTATCCACGAATATTGATTAGAGTCATATTTATAAATGGTCAAATTTCGACGACGGATTTCTGCAAAGGCATTCCAGAGTCATATTTATAAATGGTCAAATTTCGACGACGGATTTCTGCAAAGGCATTCCTGAACTGAATTATGTTCCCTTTGTGCACATTTCTCAATCAAAAGTAAACATCGAGCATTTCAAAGTTTTTTTTTTTTTTTGTTTAAACAGGAAAATTGAGTCAAATCCTCTGAAAGACCTCTACATTTATAACATATCGGACAGGTTTACCCGAGCCACCTCATATACAGGGCGTCATCACAATACGACGCCTTCTTCATTAAACTGACCTCAGCTAAAGTTATCTACAACCCCGATTCCAAAACAGCTGGGACAAAGTACAAATTGTAAATAAAAACGGAATGCAATGATGTGGAAGTTTCAAAATTCGATGTTTTATTCAGAATAGAACATAGATGACATATCAAATGTTTAAACTGAGAAAATGTATCATTTAAAGAGAAAAATTAGGTGATTTTAAATTTCATGACAACAACACATCTCAAAAAAGTTGGGACAAGGCCATGTTTACCACTGTGAGACATCCCCTTTTCTCTTTACAACAGTCTGTAAACATCTGGGGACTGAGGAGACAAGTTGCTCAAGTTTAGGGATAGGAATGTTAACCCATTCTTGTCTAATGTAGGATTCTAGTTGCTCAACTGTCTTAGGTCTTTTTTGTCATATCTTCCGTTTTATGATGCGCCAAATGTTTTCTATGGGTGAAAGATCTGGACTGCAGGCTGGCCAGTTCAGTACCCGGACCCTTCTTCTACGCAGCCATGATGCTGTAATTGATGCAGTATGTGGTTTGGCATTGTCATGTTGGAAAATGCAAGGTCTTCCCTGAAAGAGACGTCGTCTGGATGGGAGCATATGTTGCTCTAGAACCTGGATATACCTTTCAGCATTGATGGTGTCTTTCCAGATGTGTAAGCTGCCCATGCCACACGCACTAATGCAACCCCATACCATCAGAGATGCAGGCTTCTGAACTGAGCGCTGATAACAACTTGGGTCGTCCTTCTCCTCTTTAGTCCGAATGACACGGCGTCCCTGATTTCCATAAAGAACTTCAAATTTTGATTCGTCTGACCACAGAACAGTTTTCCACTTTGCCACAGTCCATTTTAAATGAGCCTTGGCCCAGAGAAGACGTCTGCGCTTCTGGATCATGTTTAGATACGGCTTCTTCTTTGAACTATAGAGTTTTAGCTGGCAACGGCGGATGGCACGGTGAATTGTGTTCACAGATAATGTTCTCTGGAAATATTCCTGAGCCCATTTTGTGATTTCCAATACAGAAGCATGCCTGTATGTGATGCAGTGCCGTCTAAGGGCCCGAAGATCACGGGCACCCAGTATGGTTTTCCGGCCTTGACCCTTACGCACAGAGATTCTTCCAGATTCTCTGAATCTTTTGATGATATTATGCACGGTAGATGATGATATGTTCAAACTCTTTGCAATTTTACACTGTCGAACTCCTTTCTCATATTGCTCCACTATTTGTCGGCACAGAATTAGGGGGATTGGTGATCCTCTTCCCATCTTTACTTCTGAGAGCCGCTGCCACTCCAAGATGCTCTTTTTATACCCAGTCATGTTAATGACCTATTGCCAATTGACCTAATGAGTTGCAATTTGGTCCTCCAGCTGTTCCTTTTTTGTACCTTTAACTTTTCCAGCCTCTTATTGACCCTGTCCCAACTTTTTTGAGATGTGTTGCTGTCATGAAATTTCAAATGAGCCAATATTTAGCATGAAATTTCAAAATGTCTCACTTTCGACATTTGATATGTTGTCTATGTTCTATTGTGAATACAATATCAGTTTTTGAGATTTGTAAATTATTGCATTCCGTTTTTATTTACAATTTGTACTTTGTCCCAACTTTTTTGGAATCGGGGTTGTACTTTGTTAATGTATATACTGTAATAGAGATTACTCTCTCCACCTTCACTGGATATGAGCAATCACACACTCTGATTGGCTACTACTACGAGGATATCAGCTCATATACCATGAGTGGAATAAAACGAAATGGCGGCGCGTGTTGCTGAACCAACCGAGGACGAAATAAAAACTACTCGAAAACAAAGCCACAAAAATTACCAAAAAAAAGCAACAAAATATGGAATGAAAGTATTTGATGGCGAGAACATATCTTTTTTAAAATTTTTCAAGAAATATATGTTATTTACCAGCTGGGAGGTCCGTATGGTGAAATACTGTGACCGAGGTCTTGAAAGTACTGAGAGAGGCCCTCTGGGCCGAGGTCAGTATTCAAGGCCGAGGTCACGGTATTTCACCATACGGACCGATCTTAAACTGGTAAATAATATATTTATGTTTTTCTTTACCAAATTCTAACAGAAAACGAGAGCGCCCAAAAGGGAAAACCGAGCCAAGCCGCCATTTTGAATCCTCATTCACAGCTGTAATGCAAATGGCTTCCTCCTCGGTATACAAGTGCACTTCCATGGCAGGAAAAAACTACATTTTGCTGCCTATGTAGTCCCCTATTTATACAAATAGGAGTCATTCAGGATTCAGCCATGATTTTGCTCGGCGTTAGCAACAGTTCGAGGTTTTTAGCTTTCTCCTGAAATGTTTTCTTTTATTTCTTCTTCCTCAGAGTAGTAAAACTCGCTTTCACTGTGAACACTGTCGTTATCGCTATCCATGCTGTAAAATTAATGCTATTCTCCTGAGAAATGCTGGCAAAAATTTATAAGATTTTTGATAATCTTTTAAATAAATCTTATTAAAAAAAGATAAATGTTGACAAAAAATGCTACTATTGCCGCTTTTCCACTACAAACGCGGCTGAGTCGGGCTGAGCCATGCCGTGCTGAGTTGGGCTGAGTGGGGCTGTTGGAGTTGCATTTCGACTACAACCGCGCTGAACCGTGCTGGCTGCAAGTGGGTAGACACATTGGGTGGAGTTAGCGAAAGTGGGTGGACATCAGGTGATGTCGTTAAGCAGCGCAAACAGTGACATCAGTGATCTTTTAAGCGGTAGTCTCACAACCCGAATAGTAAACAATAAACATGGAGGACATGGAGTCGTTAGTGTTGCTGGTCTTGGTGCTGTGGCTTGTTGTCACCGACAACGCGGACAGATACTGGCAAGAGCGTATAGATGAGGCGAGGCACATAAGGCTTCAGAAATTCTCGTAATTCATAATTCTTCTCCTTCCGGGTTTGCGGTGTTTACAGATCCCATCGCGGGGAGTGTCTGCTCACGCCCCAGCCTCACTCGGCTCGGCTTGGCTCGCTTCAGCCCCACTCCAAAACGGTGCGAGTTTTAGGGGCTAAGCAGGGCTGAAGCGAGCTGAGTCGTGCTGGTTTTTGGTAGTCGAAACGCGAGCCGTGTCGGTCTGAAGTGAGCTGAAGCGAGCTGAAGTGAGCTGAAAAAGGGTAGTGGAAAAGGGCCATATTTGTTGTTGTTGTGAACGAGCGAGTCGCCAGTGGTCCGTAACTGGGGTCCGTACCATAGGATACGGACCCGCTCGCCAGCCAATCAGAGTGCAGGATTTGGACCGCAAAAAAATTATTATAATTATTATTATAGCATTTTTCACAAACTGCTCCTTTCATTTTGCCCGTTTATTTACATTCTAAGCGGAAATTATTTTGTCTGACGTTTTGTATGAAGTTTTTATTTATTGAATTTGCAAAATAAATAAATCAATAAAAATGGTCTCTTTCTCAAAATCCAGTGAATGTTCATGGATAGAATAAAACAGTTATTCCACTCAATCTTGTCGTACATGGCTTATCAGCTCATGTACGACTCAATTTCGTGGAATAGCTGTTAATCGTTTTCTTATTGACGCTGGTGCGTCCAGTCACAATAAGCACCTTCTTATGTTTGAAATGCCTGACCAATAACTGTAATAGTGCAATCTGACAATTTTTCTCATTTCTGCTTCAGTCTGAGACTGGAAACAAAAACTGGGGTATATCTGCAAAAGTTAAGCTCAATGGACAATGTGTAGTACTGAGAGCTGGTCTGGTGGGTCGCATGTCCGCCTCTTGACCGGAAGATTGTGAGTTCTACTTGCGGTATCAAAATGGTACTGTCCCTACTGCCAGCTGGTGAGGCACGCTGCAATCCAGATGTGAGTTGGGAATCAAACTCTCGCAGTTCCCAGAGGACCAGCCTCCTACTGAACTGGAGATCGGTACAACACAATGCATGGGCCTGGTTAGTACTTGGATGGAGGGATGCCTGGGAAGACCAGGTCGTGTAGTACTTTAAAATAAATTTCACATTTGTGTAAAACTGTGAATTCAGCCTCTAGGTGGGTTTCCATTAACCTACTGAATGCACCAAAATCATTAATGGAAACGTATGAATTTTGAACAAACTCAAATATCGCAAAGAGTTTGTACGTTCAAAATGGAAACAATTTTTGCCTTGACATAACATGAAGAGGAACAAAACGAATGAAAATCACTGTGTTAACACTTATCAGGGCTTAGAGATCCATCACCACGTTGAACTGGAATGACTATTGCGAGACGAGAAAACCCAGCTGTAAAGGAATACGCCACCCCCAAGTGAAATTGAGTCAGTCCTTGCAGTTCCTAGAGTTGGATGAGTGAGCCAAAGCGTTTTGTAGCCGACCCAGCCATTGTCCTGATCTGGAAACGTCCCGGTTAGCTTTAGCTTAGCGTAGTCGCTGTAATCCGGCGTGTCCAGATAGCATTGTCGTTGCAAAAGTGAATCAAATAACTCACGATTTTTTATAATTATTTCTCATGACCTGTACATTCACATCGAGTACACATATCAATGCAAATTAACACGAAGGGATTTACTAGACCAATTTATATCTGGAACTATTTTCGGCGAGGGCCTTTCTGTGTGGAGTTTGCATGTTCTCCCCGTGTCCGCGTGGGTTTCCTCCGGGTGCTCCGGTTTCCCCCACAGTCCAAAGACATGCAGGTTAGGTTAACTGGTGACTCTAAATTGACCGTAGGTGTGAATGTGAGTGTGAATGGTTGTCTGTGTCTATGTGTCAGCCCTGTGATGACCTGGCGACTTGTCCAGGGTGTACCCCGCCTTTCGCCCGTAGTCAGCTGGGATAGGCTCCAGCTTGCCTGCGACACTGTAGAAGGATAAAGCGGCTAGAGATAATGAATGAATGAATGAACTATTTTCGGCCACAGCACAGGCAAAGCACCGCTGCAGGCGCAAAGACACCACGCAGCACCTGAAAACCCTGGTTTCCCTGGTAACACTGGTGTATTGACGGAAGTTGTGGTGCTGCGCGGTGTCTTTGCGCCTGCAGCGGTGCTTTGCCTGTGCTGTGGCCGAAAATAGTTCCAGATATAAATTGGTCTAGTAAATCCCTTCGTGTTAATTTGCATTGATATGTGTACTCGATGTGAATGTACAGGTCATGAGAAATAATTATAAAAAATCGTGAGTTATTTGATTCACTTTTGCAACGACAATGCTATCTGGACACGCCGGATTACAGCGACTATGCTAAGCTAAAGCTAACCGGGACGTTTCCAGATCAGGACAATGGCTGGGTCGGCTACAAAACGCTTTGGCTCACTCATCCAACTCTAGGGACTGCAGGGACTGACTCAATTTCACTTGGGGGTGGCGTACTGCTTTAATCATATAACATCGCTCAACTTGTGAGTTGTCGACTTTTTTTTTTAACAAACACTTCTATTTTGTGCAAAACTGAAATAGAAACCCATCTTTCTCACATGACATTATTGATAAGGAACCAATAAGGAACAGGACATGAGGGTTAACATGCTCACTTCTTCGACTACATTCGAGTAAAAGTCATCCGTATGAAAGACAAAGCCACGTGTTTAGCGTTTAACGATCCGTACACGGAGAGCAGAGAGCGAGTGTACAGTACGTGAGACGACTCGTGTAGAGTTTAGTACAGGGTGGTCCATCATGACTACAGTGTACAAGAATGTCAGTGGATATACAGAAGGGAACTGAAACGCACACACGTTCTCTCTCTCTCTCTCTCTCACACACACACACACACACACACACACACACACACACACACACACATATGCAGGCTGTGAGAACGACTGTAGACAATACTCCATTGTCCACTGCCTCTCGTTCTCCAAGATGAATGGGGGAAAGATCACGCTGTGCTGTAGATAGTGGATTTCAAACGCCTCTTGTGGTATTCTGTCATCTTCACTGAATGGGAAGTTGAATTAAAAGCGCCATCGTCATCTTCAGCGGAGCACGCTTACACTTACGCTTTGGGAAGCTGTGTGAAAATATACAATGCAGCTCCAAAACCTGTCACGAGAAATGTACTTAGAAAAATAATCGAGTTACGCGTCTGTCCAGTAGAATGAATACTGCAGCCAGGCTTGTAGTATTCGAGTCCGACTCGTGCCCTAATTTTAAGGACTCGTGACTTGACTTGGACTTGAGCGCTGATGACTCGGACTCGTGCATCAACTGCATTCGGACTCGTAAATTGGAAACGAGGACTTGGATTTTTTTCTTTATTTTTTGTAACATGCCGTAATAATTTGGTATAAGATATTTATATCTACATCAATTTTGTACTAATTTTGTGCACAAGTGTCACACCTGCGTGCCTTGGCGCGTGCATCAGATAGACTCTCGGGCGCGCTCCGGACAGCATGTGCGCGCCAAGCGGACTCTCGCGCGCGCCGTAAACAACTCGCACCTGCACAGGATTAAGGCGCAAACAGTGCGCCTGTATAAAAACTGTGAAAACACACTTACTTTGCGAAGTATTGAGTTGCGTTGCTGATACATTACCAAGCCTTATTTCCTTGTTTGGGCTCCTGATCTCTGGTTTCCTGTTTCTCGTCTTTGATTCTGCCGAGTCTACGATAGCCTGTTTTATTGCCCGTTTCACTGTTTTACTATTTTGCCTGCCGTTCTGGATTGTTTACCGTCTTCGCTTGTATTAATAAACACACCTTCTGCACTTACATCCGTCTCCCAACCATCTCTGACAGAATACTTCACACTCCCTGACAAAGAGAAGCACATTCACCTGTTCATACGTCATGCTCAGGAACAAACTAATGTTAATGGCGCTGAAACAGCCACCGTCAAATGGTGCGGTTGGAGTCTTGTTCTCGGACTCAACTCGGACTTGACTTGAAATTTTTTTTAATGATTTGGACTTGACTCGGACTTGGACACTGGGGACTCGAGACTGGGCTCGGACTCAAGGTTTAGTGACTCGACTGCAACACTGACTGCAGTACGTGATGAAATGTCCGACTATCCCCAAGTTTGTTATCAGTGCCATGTTTTGCATCGATATCTACGACATCTGGCATAATTAGAAAAGGAAAAAAACCCCCGACAGCATGTAGGAAAATAATCAGTCGCAGAGAAATGTGATGCAGCCCAACATGAAGCTGAGGTTGACTGTTTTCCTTTAACTTTAGGCTACATTCTGAAGTGCTTTCTTTATTCCTCTTATACCACAGAAATCTGTTACAAAGCGCTGACACTGAAGCCTCCTTCCATAAACCCAGAATAAATATTCAACATACGAGGGTACTTCAAAATGTTCTCAGCCTCACCCAGAAACAAGGGGCGTAACTCCAATGTTGGGGCATAACTACACTATACACTATACTATAATAAAGCCTTATATCACTGTCTACAAAAACTCAACTGGAAGAAGCAATCAAAGAAAAAAAGGAGAGGAAAGAAAGCTTCAAGCTGGCGTGATGTTGCTCCAGGACAATGCGCCTGTCCACAAAGCGCAGGTAGCAGGGGCAGAAGCAGGTAAATGTGGCTTTGAACTGTTGCCCCGTGCACCTTACTCACTCGACCTGGTACCGTCTGACTTCGATCTGTTTCCCAAACTGAAATCCCACTCGCGTGGTCACCATTTTCAGAGTGATGATGAAGTCATCCGTGCTGTCGAGGAGGATCTGGAGGCTCAAGCTGTGACCTTCTTTCACAAAGGGATAGAGAAGCTTGAACATTGGTGGACCAAGTGTTTTACTGTGCAAAATGGGCGGCACGGTGGTGTAGTGGTTTGTACTGTCGTTTCACAGCAAGAAGGTTCTGGGTTCAAGCCCAGCGGCTGACGGGGCCTTTCTGTGTGGAGTTTGTATGTTCTCCCCATGTCTACGTGGGTTTCCTCCGGGTGCTCCGGTTTCCGCCACAGTCCAAAGACATGCGGTTTGGTTAACATGGGGTGGCCATGGCCTGAGGTTGGGATGACGTGCCCTTGAGCAAGGCACCTAACCCCCAACTGCTCCCTGGGTACTGTAATGTGTGTGTGTGTGTGCTCAATGCTCACTTGTGTGTGTTCACTGCTTCAGATGGGTTAAATACTGTGTGTGCTTGAGTGTATGCATGACAGAATAAAGGCTTCTTGCCTTGGCTTGGCTTCTTAAAAGTCTTAGGGCACATGTAAACTAGCCTGGCTAGCGCGACTTCAAAGCTCTCCGAGCATTTGGTCTGACCAAGCTATTAAGCCAAACCGTTTCCCAGAGCCCGTGGTTGGCCCGCCTCCCTGAAATTCCTCAGTTTGCTACTGGTCGAAGCCAGAAAAGGCTGTGACGAAGCTTAAACCAATCACATCACTCTTTCCTCTGACGTATGCGACGCGACGGGGCTAACTGGTAGATTAAACTCTTACCGAAGCCGGTCGGGAGCAAGGCGAAAACGTCCTTCCTTTCAATAAATACCTCCAGGGCTGCTCTTTGCTCCGTTTTCAATGAGAACTTCCCGTTGAATGCTTTCAATACAGCATCTACCGCTGTGTTAAAGGCTTGCCGCTGCTCCATGTTCGTGATGTGAATGAAGCGCTTCCGGTATAGATTCTGTAAACAATCTATGGCTTCCGGTCGCAGTTCTACTACGTCACTGCCTTGAGCACGCCTCTACCCAGGGCCGTTGGAGATGCTCAAAGTTGATTGGTTCCCGATTTTTCGGGAGCTTGGAAATGCTGTAGATAGCCTGCCTGGCCAGACTAAGCTCGGAACAGGCCCTCATGTTGCGTCACGCTTAGGATGGGCGGGCCCAGGCTACATGTAAACCAAAAATGGCTTAAAAATAATAAAATGAAATGTGTGAATATAAAAAATACTATAAACAGTAAGCAGTGAGCCATAATAAATGAAACAAAGTCAATATTCGGTGTGAGACCCTTTGCTTGAAAAAAAAAATAGTAGTCTCAGGTACAGTGAGTGCAGTTTGATGCGGAAATGAGCTGTAGGTTTTACTGAGCATCTTACAGAACCAGCCACAGTTCTTCTCGACACTTTGACGGTCACACTCGCTTCTTCATTTTGCACCGAAACCCCAGCAGCCTTCATTATGTTTTCTTTTTTAATCTGAAAAGTGCTCTCTTATGTCATATGCTGCTCAGATACAAACTTTGTTTTTTCTGTAACATTTAGCTTTGTACTCGAAAACGAACGTTTGGACTCTAAAATGTTTTTGTACTCACTCGATAATGCAGAAGTCTCATCTCATCTCATTATCTCTAGCCGCTTTATCCTGTTCTACAGGGTCGCAGGCAAGCTGGAGCCTGTGACGGTTAATTTAGAGTCACCAGTTAACCTAACCTGCATGTCTTTGGACTGTGGAGGAAACCGGAGCACCTGGAGGAAACCCACGTGGACACCATGCAAACTCTGCACAGAAAGGCCCTCGCCGGCCGCAGGGCTCGAACCCGGACCCTCTTGCTGTGAGGCAACAGCGTTAACCACTACACCACCATGCCGCCAATATAGAAGTCATAAAATTGAAATCTATAACAAAGTTTGTATGAAAAACAAAACAAAACAGGGGGCCTAAGACTTTTGCCCAGTACTGTAGGTTGAAAAACGATGCAAGAGCAATCTTTCTCCTGCGATGTTTTCTGGGTGAGGACGAGAACTTTTTGCAGTACCCTCGTATCAAACTGCGAATTAAACTTCGCTCATGAACACGTTTTTGAAATCTGTTTTTTATTATTAGACTTAGGTAACGTGGAATGTCTGACCATACAAATCCCTGTGAGTTAGCTGTTACTATAGCAAAGATGTCGTATTAGAAGGGGCGTGTTCATATAAATCTGGGATTTGCCTCGAGAGTTGACGCATACTCTATTTGATGCAGTTAGTTACTTAATAATTCCTCAATAAAGAAAAATTCCTCAAACCCAACACGTCTGTCTAGTTGGTATAAATTGCATTTCCTTGTCGTCTTGAGGTTCTGCAAGTCAATTATTAACATTATCTTGATGGACAAACATCCAAAATGAGGCTGTATTCGATGAAATCTATCAAATCAGGTGTGACCCCTTTGCCAGAAGGAGGCTTTGTGACTGATAAACAACAATGGAGTGACAAAAATAAACATTCACAAAGAGAGCGAAAGGGAGGTAGCAAGACTGAAAGGCTACGGGTTATATCCATCTATCCTTTTTTCTCTCCACGTGTTTCCGTCAGCTCGTTTTCACTGCTGCTCTCTTGACGTCATGGCATGGGTTTGTGCCAGGATGCTGATGAACTCATTCTCGTGGCCTTAACAAAGTCCCACGAGATGAGCAGAGAGATAAGGTGTGGGTAGGAAATGGACCCCAATGTGACGTACATTGCATTATTAGAGAGTCAGCTTTCACATCCTATGGAGCCCAGACACATGACTATATTGCTGAGGGTATAGCATTGTAGTGAAGTGGACTATATACCTTGTAAACCACGGCACTGTCGAAACTGATTGGTCAGAAGGTCTCATCTCATTATCTCTAGCCGCTTTATCCTGTTCTATAGGGTCGCAGGCAAGCTGGAGCCTATCCCAGCGGACTACGGGCGAAAGGCGGGGTACACCCTGGACAAGTCGCCAGGTCATCACAGGGCCGACACATAGACACAGACAACCATTCACACTCACATTCACACCTACGGTCAATTTAGAGTCACCAGTTAACCTAACCTGCATGTCTTTGGACTGTGGGGGAAACCGGAGCACCCGGAGGAAACCCACGCGGACACGGGGAGAACATGCAAACTCCGCACAGAAAGGCCCTCGCCGGCCATGGGGCTCGAACCCAGGACCTTCTTGCTGTGAGGCGACAGCGCTAACCACTACACCACCGTGCCACCCTTGGTCAGAAGGTGCTGATAAAATTTCTATAACTGAATGAGAGAATACAAAGAGAGAAAGAATATTGCTTGCGTATTTAACATATGAGAGGAGGTCATGCTTGGATGGGTAGCTGGTCTACACCAAACAAACAGACCACCACTACAGTTAAGGAGCTCCTGTCATGCCTCAGTGAGCACCAATACAAACCACAGAGCCTCCGGAGGCTGTGCAACAACAACCGGCATACCACCGGCGGAGGTGAGGGCTGGCATTGAGCCTGGCAATGCCACTTAAACTGGCCCTGTTACTGTGGCAGATGAATTACATTCCTGCCTAGATCCACATCTGGATGGAAATCAACACCACCCTTCATTAATCATGTGGTTGCTTCAGTCTAACCAACACCTTCATTAATAGTCGTTTAGCATTACGTACAAATAAGATCTGATTCACTTCAGTGTTAAAAGTGCTGAGTGCTGATTCAGTCCTTGGAGAGATGGTGAGGTCAGTCCCATCCAAATACACATCCACATACACCCTTCCTTCTAGCCATGGCACTTGGCCTGTGTTAATATTTCAGTGGGCTGCTGTCGGCCTCGACTGTTTCCTGTTGGTGAGCTGGAGGACTGCCTCAGAGCATGCTGGGAGAGGAGTGTGCAGGCTGGGTCAAATCAGAACCAGATGAGCTGCAGATGTGAGTCAGCAAACATCTCGGCACCAGCACCACACAGCTAATGACTGAACCGCATGATTCAGAGTCTCACTTCTGCTTCACGGGGAACAAAACATGGAAGGAGAAGTACAGAACAAAGATACAGAAGTAACTCTAAAGACAAGTTAACTTGCTCAGAGCTGCTACTTCCCTCCATAGGTACATGAATTCAATAGATGGTTTTTGGTTGCGTGACCAGTGAGTGTATCACTGCTGGAATTTGATGCCTTTCCAGAGCGAGCAAACAGAGACAGACATGAAATGTGGGCTCGTGATCTCTAGTACATCAGGGAGATCTCCACTTCCTGATCAAGGGGGATCTGCATGATGAATATGGGGAATGGGATGTGTGGATGTTGCTGCTCAGGCCGTGTTTATACACCTGGAAAATTCCCAACGAGCTCTGTAGGAGGCTTCAGTCTGACTTTGGTCATGGCTGCTGAGGGAATGATTTCACCCGCTTGCATTAGACAGCTGCACTGAATCATGGAATGAATGTGACCAAAAATCTCCAAACTGACAAAAACATGGTTAGGGAAACATCTTAGGATAGCTTGGAGTTTATATTTAAGGTTCCTAAAATGAACTAAAGGTACAGTGGTGCTTGAAAGTTTGTGAACCCTTTAGAATTTTCTATATTTCTGCATAAATATGACCGAAAACATCATCAGATTTTCACACAAGTCCTAAAAGTAGATAAAGAGAACCCAGTTAAACAAATGAGACAAAAATATTACACTTGGTCATTTATTTATTCAGGACAAAGATCCAATATTACATATCTGTGAGTGGCAAAAGTATGTGAACCTCTAGGATTAGCAGTAAATTTGAAGGTGAAATTAGAGTCAGGTGTTTTCAATCAATGGGATGACAATCAGGTGTGAGTGGGCACCCTGTTTTATTTAAAGAACAGGGATCTATCAAAGTCTGATCTTCACAGCACATGTTTGTGGAAGTGTATCATGGCATGAACAAAGGAGATTTCTGAGGACCTCAGAAAAAGCGTTGTTGATGCTCATCAGGCTGGAAAAGGTTACAAAACCATCTCTAAAGAGTTTGGACTCCACCAATCCACAGTCAGACAGATTGTGTACAAATGGAGGAAATTCAAGACCACTGTTACCCTCCCCAGGAGTGGTCGACCAACAAAGATCACCCCAAGAGCAAGCCGTGTAATAGTCGGTGAGGTCACAAAGGACCCCAGGGTAACTTCTAAGCAACTGAAGGCCTCTCTCACATTGGTTAATGTTAATGTTCATGAGTCCACCATCAGGAGAACACTGAACAACAATGGTGTGCATGGCAGGGTTGCAAGGAGAAAGCCACTGCTCTCCAAAAAGAACATTGCTGCTCATCTGCAGTTTGCTAAAGATCATGTGGACAAGCCAGAAGGCTATTGGAAAATTGTTTTGTGGACGGATGAGACCAAAATAGAACTTTTTGGTTTAAATGAGAAGCGTTATGTTTGCAGAAAGGAAAACACTGCGTTCCAGCATAACAACCATCTCTGAAACATGGTGGTGGTAGTATCATGGCTTGGGCCTGTTTTGCTGCATCTGGGCCAGGACGGCTTGCCGTCAGTGATGGAACAATGAATTCTGAATTATACCAGCAAATTCTAAAGGAAAATGTCAGGACATCTGTCCATGAGCTGAATCTCAAGAGAAGGTGGGTCATGCAGCAAGACAAAGACCCTAAGCACACAAGTCATTCTACCAAAGAATGGTTAAAGAAGAATAAAGTTAATGTTTTGGAATGGCCAAATCAAAGTCCTGACCTTAATCCAATTGAAATGTTGTGGAAGGACCTGAAGCGAGCAGTTCATGTGAGGAAACCCGCCAACATCCCAGAGTTGAAGCTGTTCTGTACGGAGGAATGGGCTAAAATTCCTCCAAGCCGGTGTGCAGGACTGATCAACAGTTACCGGAAACGTTTAGCTACAGTTATTACTGCACAAGGGGGTCACACCAGATACTGAAAGCAAAGGTTCACATAGTTCTACCACTCACAGATATGTAATATTGGATCATTTTCCTCAATAAATAAATGACCAAGTATAATATTTTTGTCTTATTTGTTTAACTGGGTTCTCTTTACTTACTTTTAGGACTTGTGTGAAAATCTGATGATGTTTTAGGTCATATTGATGCAGAAATATAGAAAATTCTAAAGGGTTCACAAACTTTCAAGCACCACTGTAAAAATGTCCTGATCCCAAAGGTACCACTAGTCATATCCAGTTAGAGCCTATACGTCCTACTGAATATCAGCAAGAGCCACAATAACTCAGATACCAATACCAAGTTTGACAATAATAATAATGGTTTATACCAAAATAATATTGTAAAAAATAAAATACCCAATAATTATGACCTCCTATTAGCAGACCACTCATGGGTAGTGGGGGTTTAGGTGATTAAAGTCATAGGTCTCAAACCCAGCACCACCAATCTGCCACCATTGGGCTCTCAAGCAAGGCCCTCAATCCTTAATGGTGCTGCATCATGGTATCCTTACCAGAGGACTAGCCCCCCACTGTAACCCTAGCTGTATAGGCAAGAGGCCAAGAGCTATGGAAACGGAGATCGGTGCTGCACCCATACACCTAAAAAAAGAGCTGATTATTGCTGGGACAGGAGACTGCCTGGGAAGACCAGATTCTGGCGTGAGAGGGACTTTGACTTGACTTGATCATGGTATCCTAACAAGGGGGGATAATGTGAAGAAAATAATTTAGCTGAACTGTCTTTTTTCTTAATTCCAACAGTCTAGTCCATCGAGAATGTCCATCACAAGCTTGCCACCCAACTGGCACTGTGCCTGATGCCCCACCACAAACCTTGCAAGTGGCAAGCTGTGGGTAGTGACTGAAAGAGTAAGGTGGTGGAAAGAAGGTTCCTTAACAGGGTTGCTGGGCATACTCTCTGTGATAGGGTGAGGATCTTGACAATCCAGAAAAGCCTTGGGCACCTTGAAGGGAGCCACTTTAGGTAGTTTTGTCACCTTAGAAAGATACCCCTGTTTGGCTCCTGGTAGAACTGTACCAGGAGCATCACAACGAACAGAGATCCTGGACTATAGATTATAGAGATTATATCTCACAGTTGGCTTGGAAATGTCTGGAGATACAATTAAATTTGGCAGTGATGATTGCTGAAGCCTATTTTTGCACTGGACCTAATTTGTAATGCCAAGGCAACAATTTATGCTTGCTGGGCTGGGTAGCTCATCCTATTTCACATGTGGTTGCAAATTAAGTCAAATTGAGTCAAATGTAATCAAATTCAACCTACTCCCTTTCCCCTGCCATGCAACTCACATGCCATGTTTCTTTTTCCATCCTAGGTAGCACTCTATGCTTCAGATTCAGTAATGCTCTGTGTCAAGGCAAATTAGCGCCAGTCTTTACCAAGGCCAAATATGTCATTACAGCCTAGGGAAATAAAGAACATAAAGTATTGCTTTTGAGTGGTACAAAAATGTGTTCATGCAGTCCTCAGGAGACCATCAGTCTGAATCCCAATGATGACATCCATGTGGAAGTCAAGAGAGCAAATTGGCCATACTCAATACTCAGGAGACCACGCTTGTAAAGAGCTGCTATGAGTTGCTATATCCTTCCTGGCAGTTCGAACTGATCTGGACATTTTCCTCTGACCTCTCTTCTCAACAAGGCGTTTGTTTTCACCCACAGAACTGTCACTCACTCAATTTTTTTTTGTTTTTCGCACCATTCTGTGTAAACTCTAGAGACTGTTGTGTGTGAAAACCCCAGGAGATCAGCTGTTTCTGAAATACTCAAACCAGTCCATCTGACACCAACACCCATGCCACAGTCAGTGCGTTTACATGCACATACAGAAAATCGAATTTCTGCCGTAGCTCGACTGAAATCGAAGTTCTAAATGCCATGGAAACACCTTAGCTCGGCTGAAATCGAACCAAACTGGATTTCTCGTAATCGAGCTACGTGACCTAGATTATGCGATTGTAGCCGAGCTACTTAGTGCATGTAAACCCTATTGAGCTACGTAGTCGAGCTACTTACTTCAGCACGGCCCCTTCCGGAAGTGACGAGTGACGAGACCACAAGCGGGAAACACAACAGCCTCGGTCGGCATGACAACAGTAGTAGAAACGTGCACTTCTGGAGCAATGAGGAGATAGAGTTCATGCTCATTCAGCTTAAGGAGTTGAATATATATATATATATATATATATATATATATATATATATATATATATATATATATATATCTCGATGTTGCTGTCCTCGTCGTCGTTCTTCTTGTGAACACGGAACTGATAACTTTGTTTATACTCTTGAATAGCTCTTCTTCATGACGACAACCGGAAGTGTACCAACACGATGGGGCGTGTAGCGCCACCTGTGGCTCGGGTGCACAATGTACCTCATACAATAGCTCGATTTCCTTGTGTGCATGTAGGATTGGATTTCTCTGGCACCCCTGCTGGGACCCTTAGCTCGATTACCGACAGTAGCTCGATTTGGATGTGCATGTAAACGCACCGAGTGAAAGTCAAAAAAAGAGATCACAATTTTCCCCATTCTGATGTTTGAAGTGAACGTTAACTGAAGCTCTTGATTTTTATCTGCATGATTTTATGCATCGTGCTGCTGTCAAGGAATTGGCTGATTAGAGAACTGTATAAAACAGCAGGTGTATGTATGGGTGCTCCTAATAAAGTGGCCGGTGAGTGTAAATGTCTCCTTGCACAAAATTTCACCACTCTCATTCTGTTTATTATTAGTCTGAGATTGTGTCTGCCATACAAGCCTCTGTAAATTAGTTGTTACTATAGAAAAGATAATGTTTTCGAATGGGCACATTAACATAAACCTGTGATTTGAATTTCAGCTGGCACTACTCTCCATGCTGCTGTTATAGTACGTAAATGAATCAACACCTACTGACTAGTCAGAATCAAGACTGTAACAGTAAGTACTATGGTATAATGCCAGTTAGGACAGCTGTGGAAAAGTAAAATAATAGTGAAAATA
Source organism: Neoarius graeffei (assembly GCF_027579695.1). Taxonomy (NCBI): domain Eukaryota; kingdom Metazoa; phylum Chordata; class Actinopteri; order Siluriformes; family Ariidae; genus Neoarius; species Neoarius graeffei. The sequence continues at coordinate 33,676,509 of NC_083581.1, forward strand.
TTCAAGAACCACCCTAACACAAGTCCAGACCATTTACCAGCAAGCTGACTCATTCGGAGAGGCCACAGCCCTACATCTGGTCAGTAAGATCTGAAACGTGAGAGGAAAAGTGTTCCATGTAACACAACCAAAAACTAATACATTTTAACACTTATTCTGGCATCATATCCTCTGCTTGTTGAGAAAGCACACACACTGCTATTAAGATACTGTATAGCGATGTAAACGTTACTGTAGGTCAGCATCAGATTACACTGTAGAAGCCATTCTGACACAAATCCAGTTCAGTTCCAAAGGGTATAATTCACATGTGGAGTCCATCCATCCATTATCCATAGCCACTTATCCTTTGCAGGGCTGCAGGCAAGCTGGAGCCTATCCCAGCTGACTATGAGCGAAAGGCGGGGTACACCCTGGACAAGTCGCCAGGTTATCGCAGGACTGACGCATAGAGACAAACAACCATTCAGACTCACATTCACACCTACGGTCAATTTAGAGTCACCAGTTAACCTAACCTGCATGTCTTTGAACTGTGGGGGAAACCGGAGCACCCGGAGGAAACCCACGCGGACACGGGGAGAACATGCAAACTCCACATACTGTAGAAAAGCTCCCATTGGCCACTGGGCTCGAACCCAGAACCTTCTTGCTGTGAGGCAACAGCGCTAACCACTACACCACCATGCCGCCCACATGTGGAGTCACACTGCAGAAAATAGTAAGGTTCTCAATGCAAAGACAATGAGGAAAGAGGTGAGCTTGAACTGTTCATTAAGGTGCATCAGTTGCCCCCTAAAAATGAAAAGTTCCTCCGATCATGATGCATTTTTGTTTTTATGTTCCTTTTGGTAAGAAAACACACTGGGTGAAATATTTTGACAAAATTCAAAAGTTTAATGGTGGCACCAGGAGCTCAAAGTTATGGAAAAAGCTGCTATTTTATGACAAAATTTCGATCACTTTTCATGAAACATTACGGCACCTTATAGAGTATACCAAATATCTTGGATACACATTTTTAGTACATATTCTAAATATATTATTAAGCACAGTTTGAGTTTTAGCTGTTCATTGAATCATTATTCAACTACTTTTAAACAATACAAATGTATTATGAATCACATTAATGCTTCTCAATCCCTTGCAAAGGTTCTTAACATGATCTCTGGCTCACAAGAAATCAATAAATGGAGTCCAACATTGTGATTCAAACCTTACGCGAAAACATGAAATAAGTAGCCTGGCAAGCCAGACTAAATGTGAATATTTAGTCTGGCCTCGATCCGTAGACATTTCCGACGGGGGTGGGAGGAACAACCCGCTGTCTTTCAAACTGTCTCTGTGCGTATAGGCCAACGCTCTGACCAATCAGCGCAACAGTGACTGTGACGTAGTCAGAGCGACAGAAAGCAGTGGGGGAGGCCTTGAAATTAAATAATTTTTCAAAATGCGTATTAATTAATAAACAGGTTCTAGATATTAAGAAGTTTGGAGATAATGACCACAAGTTTGGAGTCTGTACCACATAACTCTTTTTTTTTTCAGGTGTTTTTCAAGGGTTTGCTTAAACTGTTTTTGAGAGTTTTTATTTAGTGGTGTTTGGTGAAATAATTTCCCTTAAATTTAAAATAACGGGAAAATAAGAAACAATCAAAAAGTAATGTTTCAAAGCTGTTTATTAATTCTTCGTACTGCACAAACTAGCCCCATCCTTTTGGCTACGAGCGGAGCCAGCTGGTAGATCAGACTTTTGCCATAGCCGGTCGGCAAAACAGCGAAAACGTCCTTCTTGAAAAGGAACGAGCGGAGAGCCTCTTCCTGCTCATGTTTCAACGAAAACTCCAAGTCTAATTCTTCTAAAACTGATTCCAAAGCGGAGTCAAACGAGCGCTGTTCACTAGCCCGTAGCCATCTTTCCTGCTGTGCTTTCTCCAGCGTCGTGCAGCTTTGTCGTCACTCCTGCAAAAGCCCGCCCAAAGAATCCAAACAAAAACCTTGCGTTGTGATTGGCGGGCACGATTTGATGCCCGGGGTGTTTTTGTTTATATGGTGCGAGGCTAGACCCATTCGCTAGGCAAAAATATTTTTGGCCGCTAGGCGGGTGGGTCTAGTTTACTAGGCTATAAAATAAGCATTTTTTGGCAAAAAATGAACCTCATGGTGCCACCATTAGACTTTTGAATATGGTCAAAAAATTTTACAGGATGTCTTTACTGGTGACAAGGAACACCCAAATAAAAATGCATCAGATTTTATGAAAGTGAGGGCAACTGATGCACCCTACTGTTGGTGGACAACACAACCCTCATCAAGGTCATTCACCTCTTGACACTGTGCATGAGACTGACACAATGGAGCGGTGGATCCTTGAGCAAAATTAATAAATCTCCACAAAGGGCAAGGAAAATGATACACAATCAAATCTATTTTCAAGAACATCTTGAAGTTCCTCCTATATTTTTACTTGGGATGGGTCATCGAATAGTTAACATTACTCATTGATTCATATAATTTGTACATTGGACCTCCACTAATATTTCATCAAGTATCTTTTGATGTAGATGCAGCAAAAGAATCAGTCCTATGCCTGAGCTGACAGAACAGCCCTAACCCTAACTCTGGCAGTTCTTCAAATTTGAGGAACCTTTCTGATTCACATCAGAGTTAAAGTTCTACCAGCAAGAGAGATCCATCCATTATCCTTACTGCTTATCCATCAGGGTCACTGGAGAAACTGGAGCCAATCCCAGCTGACTTTGAGATGGCGAGAGATGGGGTACACCCTGGGCAGGTCACCAATCTATCACAGTCTTTAGACTGTGGGAGGAAACTGAAGCACCCAGAGGAAACTCACACAGGCACGAGGAGAACATACAAACTCCACACAGAAAGACCCTAGTCAGCCACGAGTTTTGAACCCAGAACCTTTTTGATGCGCAGATGGTGAGTTCATAAAACTGAGACTAGTTTCAAAACCAAACCTTAAATATGCACTTTGGATGTTTACGAAAAGTTGGAATAGCCTCAGAATGGAAGCAGATCCTTCATAGAAATCTGGTTCAAGGAAATGTGAGCTTGCTAAGCATAAGCAACAAAAGAGGAATTTATAGTGGCCTAATCATGAGGAATAAGAGTGCACAGGAAAACAACCCGAGTCACATGATGTCACAATCTGATTGCCTTTTACTTAATAAACCGTTCGCGCACTCATGCGCCCATCTCTTCAAGCCCATCAAGATGCCCTTGGGCATCTATTCATGCTGACTTTCCCACTCAGTGGCCCTTTGTCATGTTGCAGAAGGGTCTATTGAGATAAATTAGCAGGCTGCTCAGAATGTAGCAGTCTGCACTGCGTGCTTTGTATTCGATTAGACCAGCTATTCAGCCCCACCAAAACAGGAAGGACAGCCAGGATTCACATGGTGCCCCCACAACAAAAGGTAGATGACATCATCGCCATAGTTTTGGCGTCACATCAGGATTCAGATGTTTCATACTCAGGTTTGCATGGGGGAAAAATTCTCCCTGTGTCCACTGATTCCCATACACAAGTTATACACTTCGGGCCATCGTTAAGTATCAAGTATATCATATTTTGTCTCATTTACGAAAAATGGTTTGCATTTTAGGACCTGGGCCAGGGGGAAGGACAGGAAGCAAGAAATGGGGGAGTCAAGAGAAAAGCAACAATAGCCCAAAAGCAATCAACAAGTAAAGACCAGAACCTTCCAGACCTGATACAGCTTCTCCTTCCATGTACATTTTGCGCTTTCTTGCTTGCTTTTTTTATTTACCTTAGATCTCACGCCCTGTAATCCCACCAAATAACACCATTAAGTGACTCTGGCGTCTTTTTCACTGGTACATTCAATTTCCAGATAGTACTGAATTCGATCTAAATGAGGTCAAATTAGGAATTAAGAATTGGTGGACCACAAGAAAAGAGAAATGCTACCATATGACTTTAGTTCAGTTTTTTTTTTTTACCCCACATTAAAATAATCTTCTTCAAAAATGCACGGAGCTCCATATCAAAGAAAAAGAGGATTCAAAGCTTTTCTCAGATCCTCAGCCATCCTGTAAAGCCTGCTGCTCTCTTCACTCTCTCTCTCTCTCTCTCTCTCTCTCTCTCTCTCAGAATCCCTGTGGCTTGCAAATCTCCCTGCTGCTTGGGAATGCTTCCTTTCAGACCCCTAAAGCCAGAGGGATCCTCCAATCAGTGTCCTGGAAAGAAGACCAGCCAGTTGAGTCCAAACTGGCAAAGAAGCAGCATTTTATATTCTGAAAGATAGGATCTCTGAAATGTGGCGGTTAAGGGAACTGGGGGATTTTGTAAAAAATAAATAAATAAATAAATAAATAAATAAATAAATAATTTTTTTTCATTTTCTTTCTGGTCTTTCAGTGAAATAAGATTATGTATGTAATTGGGCAGCACTGCCACATGACATTTCCAGGCTCCCTGCTTCAAACATGAGCTCAGGTTACTGGCTGTGCCAAGGTTCTTTCCATGTCCATTTGGGATTCCTCCAGATTCTCTGTACCAAAAATATGCCAGTAGGTGGACTGGTAATGCTAAATTGCCCTGTGGTATGAATGCATAGTGCACTGTAATGTGCTGGCATTCCATCAAGGATCTATTCCCATCTTACACCCAGTGTTCCCAGAAAAGGCTCTGGATCCACCGCAACCCAAAGATGAATGAAATGGTATTTACTTAGAAAGATTTCCTTTGGATGGTGAGCTTTCTAAACCTGTTCTGAAAGGGAGACCTTCTGTTTCCAACACTTGAAGGGATTCCCCCAGAGGCACAACTCAAAAAAACCCTTTAGAGGGATTGATGATCCCCCCCACCCCTCCATCCCCCCATACTTGGATATAGACAGACAGAATGTGGGCTAATGCACAATTACCCAAGGCATCCAACCTGCTGACTTTAATCTTTAATCTACATTGTTTGTTGTCACCTTCTGTGGTCATCCTGGGAGGCAGGCCAGTTCCCTTAATGAGATGAGAACTTCTACCTTGCTCCCAACATCACACTTCAAGGGCCTTATTCAGAAACCAGGCAATGGCCTGAATTAAATTTACATGGTTGGGTTGAGGCTGGAGCTGGAGTAAGAGCAAGACGTCTGTGAGGACTAACAGATTTTCTTAAGTGCTTAGATTGATGCATAACTGAATTATGATTCAATCTCCGCTCTTCTCTTTTTACTTTGTAGGAGGAGCAGGTTATGTATGCTGCCAATTTTACATCAGACAGGATACAATAGGAAACACATACAGGGTCTTCCAGGGTCTACAGTCAACCAGACTGGTTACTGGCTACCTTAGCACAGAACAGGATTCTGAGAAAACCCCAATGACAGAAAGACAAAGGGCCAAAGTGGCACCAAAACTGAAGAGCAACTAAAATTAGAAGCTCCAAATATCCATCCATCCATTATCTGTAGCCACTTATCCTGTACAGGGTCACAGGCAAGCTGGAGCCTATCGCAGCTGACTATGGGCAAGAGGCGGGGTACACCCTGGACAAGTCGCCAGATCATCGCAGGGCTGACACATAGGCTACGTTTACATTAGACCGTATCTGTCTCGTTTTCTTCGCGGATGCACTGTCCGTTTACATTAAACCCCCTGGAAATGCCAGGAAACGGGAATCCGCCAGCGTCCACGTATTCAATCTAGATCGTGTCAGCTCCGGTGCTGTGTAAACATTCAGAATACGTGAATACGCTGTGCTGAGCTCTAGCTGGCGTCTCATTGGACAACGTCACTGTGACATCCACCTTCCTGATTCGCTGGCGTTGGTCATGTGACACGACTGCTGAAAAACGGCGCGGACTTCCGCCTTGTATCACCTTTCATTAAAGAGTATAAAAGTATGAAAATACTGCAAATACTGATGCAAATACTGCCCATTGTGTAGTTATGATTGTCTTTAGGCTTGCCATCCTTCCACTTGCAAGTAGTAAGTGATATGCGCTGGGATCACACACACAGCGGCTCAGTCCCGAATCGTGGCTTGTTCACTTCACTCGCGCGCTGTGTGAGCTGCGCAGGGCCGGAGTGCGCACCCTCCAGAGGGCACTCGCTGTTCAGGGCGGAGTGATTTGGAGCGCAGGATGCCTGCGGAGCCGAGCGTATCCGTGTATTAGGCTTGACATCGTTCTACTTGCAAGTGGTGAGCCTTGCGCATGCCCTAAATGCACTGGGATCATGTTACGCGCCGTCTGAAATGCACTGGGATCATGTTACGCGCCGTCTAAAGTCATGTGATTAGCGTATCCGCGTATTGGCGTTGCTGTGTGCACGGCTAACGGTTTTAGTGTAAACGCGAATCGTTTTAAGAACGTTAATCTGATGATCCGCTGATTCGACGTAATGTAAACGTAGCCATAGAGACAAACAACCATTCACACTCACATTCACACCTACAGTCAATTTAGAGCCACCAATTAGCCTAACCTGCATGTCTTTAGACGGTGGGGGAAACCGGAGCACCCGGAGGAAACCCATGCAGACACAGGGAGAACATGCAAACTCCGCACAGAAAGGCCCTCATTGGCTGCTGGGCTCAAACCCAGGACCTGCTTGCTGTGAGGCAACAATGCTAACTACTACACCACCGTGCCACCCCTCCAAATATCCATCCATCCATTATCCATAACCACTTATCCCATGCAGGGTCGCAGGCAAGCTGGAGTATATCCCAGCTGATTATGGGCAAGAGGTGGACTACACCCTGAGCAAGTCACCAGGTCATTGCAGGGCTGACACATAGAGACAAACAACCATTCACACTCACATTCACACCTACGGTCAATTTAGAGTCACCAGTTAACCTAACCTGCATGTCTTTGGACTGTGGGGGAAACCGGAGCACCCGGAGAGAACCAACGCAGACATGGAGAGAACATGCAAACTCCACACAGAAAGGCCCCCATCGGCCACCGAGCTCAAACCCCGAACCTTCTTGCTGGAGGCGACACCACCGTGCCGCTAGCTCCAAATATTTTTTCTTAACTCAGGAAAAGCAGAGCAAATGATACAGCTCATAGAAAAAAAGTTTTTAACATCCAACTAGTGACTTGTTTAAGTATGGAATAATGGAGTTGCAAACTGACGTAAGTATTGCGATAGCAATATCATAAGGGTCACATAATCCAGCCCAAATTAAGCCTTGTGTTTTCATGGTGGATGTTCCTAATTACATTTTCATAATGTAGGTTATAGAAGGGGCGGCATGGTGGTGTAGTGGTTAGCGCTGTCGCCTCACAGCAAGAAGGTCCGGGTTCGAGCCCCGTGGCCGGCGAGGGCCTTTCTGTGTGGAGTTTGCATGTTCTCCCCGTGTCCGCGTGGGTTTCCTCCGGGTGCTCCGGTTTCCCCCACAGTCCAAAGACATGCAGGTTCGGTTAACTGGTGACTCTAAATTGACCGTAGGTGTGAATGTGAGTGTGAATGGTTGTCTGTGTCTATGTGTCAGCCCTGTGATGACCTGGTGACTTGTCCAGGGTGTACCCCGCCTTTCGCCCGTAGTCAGCTGGGATAGGCTCCAGCTTGCCTGCGACCCTGTAGAAGGATAAAGCGGCTAGAGATAATGAGATGAGATGAGTGAGTCAAAGAAGATGACACCAATAAACAACTGGCCACTGCTGGCTAGCTCAGGTTGCGTTGTTTTCAAATCAGAGGTGATCTGAATTGTCCTTTGCATCATAAGCTCAGGGTCTCTCATGAGTCATGAAACTCAGGAATTACTCAAGCCTTGGAATCCAGCCTTGCAATCGGCAATCAGATAACCAAGGTCACCATAAAAAACCCCACACTTCCTGAAGGAAATGTGTTTTTTTTTTTCTCTCTCATGCTCTCCATCTCAGAGCATCATGATCCTGAGTCAGTAAGGAGCCCCATGGCGAAGAGGCCTCCACACATCCGGCAGCTGCTCCAGAAGAAGCAGAGCCAGTGAAAAGAGCGAGTATGACAGCACAGAGCATGACGATTCATAACAATGGGTGCATTCTGTCAGAGGAGATATAGGACAGACACGCATGGGAATCAAACAGGCCATGTGAGAGGGACTGGAGGCATGGAAGAGTCTCTGTAAGGTCCATAAGTGTCATGTGATGTAAGTCGCTTATAAAGAAACAGTGGCTTAATTCATGACTAAGCAAGATGGTGTGGATCAAAATCACATGGCCTGCAGGCAGCGGAATCGACCAGCTAAATCATGATTCACCATCGGATCTTTTTGATTTCTGCTTCATGGATTTTGCAGCTGTAGAATCATAACACTGATTATATTTGAGTTTTAACCACAAGTAGGTTCTTTTAACTGTATGCTGTCAGTAAGATTCAGCGTGTGCGGTCATTTGCTACTGCAAAAATAGACGCAACTCAGGCTCTCTGTCACATGATTCGAAAATAGTTCAGGCAAAACCACAAATCAGTGCACGTGGCACAGTGTATATGTACACCATGCTTCTTTCAGAGAGTGGCTTTTGAACACGCCAGACAACTGTTTACTATCCAGTATTTATTATACGTGCCCTTGTATCGTGGTCCATCTCATGTGCTTACTTTCTAACGAAGATAAATCTGGCTCATGGGAAGTTCATATTGAAACCGAGTCTTTTGATGTAATCAAACTGTAATTTCCTATTTCACTCACAGGAATGTTCAAGGGCTTGAACCACAGGGTGACACAGCAGTCTTAAAAGAAGACTAACGAATAATATTTGGTCAGGTGGCTCCAATCTGCTGGACGCCACATCTTTCAGCACTAGAATTATGACCAGAGAGGGAACATTAGGGGATACTGGAGGTTGTTATTACAGTCAGAAGAATTCTTCCATGTGTAGACTTGAAGATTAACCCAGAACTGAGGTTCAAATCCAAAAGGAAAAAAAGGACTGTTTTTCCATCATAAAATGATTAACATACACACAAAAAAACTGGGGGCGGCACGGTGGTGTAGTGGTTAGCGCTGTCGCCTCACAGCAAGAAGGTCCGGGTTCGAGCCCCGTGGCCGGCAAGGGCCTTTCTGTGCGGAGTTTGCATGTTCTCCCCGTGTCCATGTGGGTTTCCTCCGGGTGCTCCGGTTTCCCCCACAGTCCAAAGACATGCAGGTTAGGTTAACTGGTGACTCTAAATTGACTGTAGGTGTGAATGTGAGTGTGAATGGTTGTCTGTGTCTATGGTGGGGTTTACATTAGACCGTATCAGCGGATCATCAGATTAACGTTTTTAAAACGATTAGTGTGCACACAGCAACGCCAATACACGATTCGCATGCACATAGCAACGCCAATACACGGATACGCTCGGCTCCGCAGGCATCCTGCGCTCCAAATCACTCCGCCCTGAACAGCGAGTGCCCTCTGGAGGGTGCGCACTCCGGCCCTGCGCAGCTCACAGAGCGCACGAGTGAAGCGCACGAGCAGTGATTCGGGACTGAGCCGCTGTGTGTGTGATCTCAGTGCATATCGGGCATGCGCGTCACTTACCACTTGCAAGTGGAAGGATGGCAAGCCTAAAGACCATCATAACTACACAATGGGCAGTATTTGCATCAGTATTTGCAGTATTTTCATACTTTTATACTCTTTAATGAAAGGTGATACAAGGCGGAAGTCCGCGCCGTTTTTCAGCAGTCGCGTCACATGACCAACGCCAGCGAATCAGGAAGGTGGATGTCACAGTGACGTTGTCCAATGACGACACCAGCTAGAGCTCAGCACAGCGTATCCGCGTATTCTCAATGTTTACACAGCACCGGACCACACACGATCTGGATTGAATACGTGGACCCTGGCGGATTCCCGTTTCCCGGCGTTTCCAGGCGTTTTAATGTAAACGGACAGTGCATCCGCGAAGAAAACGAGACAGATACGGTCTAATGTAAACTTGGCCTATGTGTCAGCCCTGTGATGACCTGGCGACTTGTCCAGGGTGTACCCCGCCTTTCGCCCGTAGTCAGCTGGGATAGGCTCCAGCTTGCCTGCGACCCTGTAGAACAGGATAAAGCGGCTAGAGATAATGAGATGAGATGAGATGAGATGAGATGAGATGAGATGAGATGAGATGAGATGAAAAAAAAACTGGTCGGTCTGCCAGGCAAGGAAGTGACAATCCAAAATTTCCCAAAAGGTTCACAGGACAAAAGACGGTTGTTAAATGGTAGAGTGAGCATCACGGTGAATGCTCTCTCTCTCTCTCTCTCTCTCTCTCTCTCTCTCTACTTTGGGAAACTGGACCCAGGCTGGGCATCCGCTTAAAAAGAAATATTTGCCAGGATCTGGTAAAATCAAATAAGTCTGACAAACTAACGTTAAAGAAGAGTTCATTCAAGGTAGAGTGTGAAAGCACCCATGCAGTGACCACACTCAGCATGCTCCATCAAATGAAGGAAGTGGAATTCATTTCACATACTGATTGAGAGAAAGGACATAAAGCATCCAAAAACACCAGGACTTTCTTTCCTTTCATTCATATCTACCTCCTGGGATGTTATGTAACAGTTCTGTTGCTTTTACCTCCACAAAAGAGCCACTAATACACCAGGCTCCTCTCAAGCTGCTCTTTTAGTCTGGGAACCTTTTCAACAGCGTTCCAAAACTTCAGGATTTCAAGTTATGGGCCTTTCTCGAAACCGACTCACCAGACTAAATAAAAAAACAATACTGCATATAAAAATCAGGGCGTCAACTGACCTCATTTGATCCTCTTCCCAGGATTAAAGAAGAACAGATGCAAACTATTAAAAACACTCGAACAGAAAAAAAAAAACGTCGATGGATAATTGGATCATTAAAAGGGGATTGAGAAATGAACATACAGTATGCTAACAGACAGACAGAGAACCTTTCTTCTTTCACACATAAACACAAGGAGGTTCCTGTAAATACCTTTCGCTCTGCACTGTACAGGCCTCGGATACGAAGCCATATGGCAGCCATTACTGCGAGCGAGTCTGGAAGTCTTTGATTTGGAGCAGAGATCATATCTGCCGCCTGTTCTCACACACTCTCACGGCAGAACGTTCACTCTCGCTGGATCTCTTTCACACTCACACACATGTGCACGGTAATGGGAGCTGGTTGTGTGGAGAGGATGTGGCCGCGAAGGAATGCATCCTTTATTTGTCTAACCTCAGCAGCATGACCTGTGGACTCGGGCCTGTGTGTGAGACTGCCACCTTTCATGCCAACCCATGTTCCTTTGCTTCGTGTCCGTCTCCTCCTCGATGCGTCAGTGGAGCACTTGCATGGGAAAGGGGTAATTTGGTTCAGCATTTGGGCTACACATGTGCATCAGGCACACTGCTTTGAAGTGATATGATTCCTCATAAAACGTCCCTCAAAAAGGGCATTCTCCCATAAATTTAGGGATTTTTCCATGACAGTAAAAATACAATATGGAGGACTATTAAATGCAAGTCCTGTGTATGTTAAAGCCCAAGAATGGACGTCTTGTCTCGAAAGATTTACACATCAAAAACAAATTAATCATCCCTCACGCAGACATGGAATAAGCTTCTTATAGTGACCATGCTGCTGTCTCTTTTAACACACAGTGGTGCTCTCTCTCTCTCTCTCTCTCTCTCTCTCTCTAACTCTCAGTGAACGGGATCCCTGCAGATGAAGCTCCGCATGCCGTTCCTGCCAAACGGTCCATTTTTGTTACAAGAGGAAACATCTATGTTTTCCACATGCAAAATTTATCCAGATGTATTTCCAGTGCGCCACAAGCTTGGGATCAAACGACACAAAAAAAATCGATCAGTCTGAGGGGAAATCTACAGAAATGAAAGCTACCAAATCAAAAGATCACGTCTCTAATTATAAAAAGTAACTGGTCTGTCAGCAACATATTTCAGAGAACTGAACCAAGCACTCGAAACGCAATATGTACGTGAAGGCAGCAGCTCATCAAGAAAGGAAAGTTTTCAAAGGCTTTTGTAGATGTTTAAAACATTTATCCTGCCTGGTCTGATTAGCAAAATGATCATATGGCAAAACAACAAAAACAGAACGCTAAAAGATGACTGAACAGGTGGTTAGCAAGGAATTTTATGGAGCTGGCCCTTTGTAAATTCTCAGTTGGATTCTGGCTGAATTGTGCCCTGTCCTGAATTTGTACCAAAGATTTGTGGTACATTTTCCCCATTTTTAACCGCGGTCTGGTCTAGTGGTTAGCGGGTCCACCTCTCGACCAGGAGATCGCGAGTTCTACACTGTCAGAAAAAGGGGCACAGTAGGAGTCCATTTCTGTCCCCCAAGGTACACTCTACACTAATGCACCCCCTAGGGCTCATTATTGGACCTCAAGGTAACTATGTGTACCTTCTCAGGCCAAAATATACTAGTATGTTCCCGATCAGTGTATAAAGGGTACAAATAAGTACCTTATGGCCCTTTTCCACTACCCTTTTTCAGCTCACTTCAGCTCGCTTCAGCTCACTTCAGCCCGACACGGCTCGCGTTTCGACTATCTAAGAACAGCACGACCCAGCTCGCTTCAGCCCTGCTTAGCCCCTAAAACTCGCACGGTTTTGGAGTGGGGCTGAAGCGAGCCAAACCGAGCTGAGTGAGGCTAGGGGCGTGAGGAGACACTCCCCTGTGCACTGATTGGTGATGAGGAGTGTCCTCACACGCCCCGCGAGCACGCTGGGATCTGTAAACACCGTAAACCCGGAAGAAGAAGAATTACGAATTACGAGAATTTCTGAAGCCTTATGCGCCTCGCCTCATCTATACGCTCTTGCCAGTATCTGTTGGCGTTGTCGGTGACAACAAGCCACAGCACCAAGACCAGCAACACTAACGACTCCATGTCCTCCATGTTTATTGTTTACTATCCGGGTTGTGAGACTACCGCTTAAAAGATCACTGATGTCACTGTTTGCACCGCTTAACGACATCACGTGACGTCCACCCACTTTCGCTAACTCCACCCAATGTGTCCACCCACTTCCAGCCAGCACGGTTCAGCATGGTGGTAGTCGAAATGCAACTCCAACAGCCCCGCTCAGCTCGACTCAGCCCAACTCAGCACGGCACGGCTCAGCCCGACTCAGCCGCATTTGTAGTGGAAAAGCGGCATTAGAGGGTCCTGCCCCATTGACAAACTATTGTACCCCTAAAGGTACAATAATGTACTTTATTTTCTGAGCGTGTACTCACAGTTGGATTATACCAAAGACCATCATACAAATGGTACCTACTGCCATCTGGAGAGGCACACTGCAATACAGATGTGAGTAGGGAGTCAATCCCTCACAGTTACCAGAGGACCAGCCCCCCACTGTAACCTTAGGTATGTAATAGATGAGAGGCCGAGGGCTATGGAAATGGAGATCGGTGTCGCCCAATGCGGTAAGTGCCTGGTTAGTACTGGGACAGGAGACTGGCTGGGAAGACCAGATACAGTAGGGACTTTGACTTTTCCCATCTTCAATATGATTCCAATATCAGATCTCTGAGACTTGCTGATCCTTGGTACAGATCCAATACGGGGGTCCCCAGAGTAGCTGAGTCATCTCTCTGCAAGCATCTGCTGCTGCCAAGTTATGAATCAGAGGTGGAAAGGTGGCTTGTACTATGTGCAAGATGGATGTTGGATCAGTCAGCATCACATTGGTCCACAGCATTAAACAGGGTAATCTTTGGATTATTGGAGGAAACCCATGCAGGCATGAGGAGAAAATGTAAGCGCCACACAGAAAGGACCCAGTCGCCTGGCAGGTTCAAACCCAGAACATGCTTGCAGTGAGTCCTAACCACTGCACCACAGTACCACCAATTATTCTGTCTGTTATATCCGGTATATCCAAAATCCAGTCCTATCCATGAAAACCAATGTTTTCTTGAAAGTTGGTTTGGGCACCTTACAAGGATGCCCCCTGGTCAGCTTCTGCTACAGCTGTATCAGGCACGTCCCACTGGATGGAGACTCCAGGGCAGACCTACCGTAGAATCTGCTGGAGAGATTAGAGCTCAACAGGAACATCTGGGGATCTTCCAGGAAGAGCTGGACTCCATGAATTGAGAAGTCTGGGCTGACGTTCCCAGTCTGTTACCACCACAACCATGAACAAGAATGAATGAATGAATGAATGAATGAATGAGGGCAGCACGGTTAGCACTGTCGCCTCACAGCAAGAAGGTTCTGGGTTCAAGCCCAGTGGCCGACGGGGGCCTTTCTGTGTGGAGTTTCCTCCGGGTGCTCCGGTTTCCCCCACAGTCCAAAGACATGCAGGTTCGGTTAACTGGTGACTCTAAATTGAGCGTAGGTGTGAATGTGAGTGTGAATGGTTGTCTGTGTCTATGTGTCAGCCCTGTGATGACCTGGCGACTTGTCCAGGGTGTACCCCGCCTTTCGCCTGTAGTCAGCTGGGATAGGCTCCAGCTTGCCTGCGACCCTGAACAGGATAAGCGGTTATAGATAATGGATGGATGGATGGATGGATGAATGAATGAATGTGTCCCTGAGTTCTCTGATCATCTTGAAGAAGAAGAGAGGGTCCCATATACGATTCGTACATTGGGGGAGTGCCTGTTAGAGAGCGCACTTGTCCTGGGCCATCGGCATAGTGAGGTAGGGTGGCCAGTTCCTTTCCTCGCCGCCTTACTTCCCCCAGTGTTTCCACCAGGTCCCCATTCACTGCTGGGTGGACAGGGATCGAGCCCCAGATCCCCGTTGAGCCGAGGCTCGAACCGGGGACCGTTCGCTTAGTGGTCAAGCGCTCTAACCACTTGGCCACTTTGCTTCCTGATCATCTTGAACAAACGCAAGACACTCGAGTTGAAACAGTCTGCTGGGTTTTAACGTCTTGATTCAACAAAATGAATTTTTCTGGGCTTTAACCAACGGGTTTGAAGCATTTTGTATCCAAAACGTGCTTCGGTATGAACACAGCATGATGTTCGGTCTGTACCGTACAGCCCTACATGGAGGAGCTACTCCATCACCATGCCACTTCTCCTACTGAGTGAGTCATGAAGAGAAGGTCTCACAACTCCGGCCGGGTTTCCCGTCATCCTTTTCTCATTTTATCCCTTGACATGAACTGCAGCACCAGCTTCCTGTCAAGTATTATATTATAACAGCTCTGTCACCAGCCATAAGGCTGTTATAACATTACACCATTTAACAGGTTACAAATATAGCTACTGAGGTAATGACCAGCTCATAAAAACCATCATTTGCTTCCAGTAAAGCTTCAATAAACCTTTTCCTGACAGAAAGGGTGTGTTTTTAAGGCTTTTTCCAGCTAATTCACGTCGAAATTCATGTTTTTAAAAAATAAAAAATAAAAATAAAATATGACGCGCGTTCAAGAGCGCAGGAATCAGACAAAATGACAACATGCGTTCATTGTAATTGTCCATAACAGACTACAGGTTGTTGAAGACCTGAGAATGTGTAGCAGAGTGACAGTCCCATTCATGTCTTTGATTTTAGGATTAAAATATGAAGGAAGGAAGATACTCTTCCAGGAGATGATATAAACTAAAAGATACTGCACTCAGAAACCATGAAGATGTGAAACACAGAGAGAACAGTGAACATCCCTCATGGACTCTGGCTTACAGCAGGCAGGATGTCTACATACTGTACACCAGGACAGAAATGAAGAGACAATATCTAATAAGAAAACGATGTACTGTTAAAAGGTTAGGTAATTTGTTTAATGGTGATATCTGAGAGGAAATCCAGATCTTCAGCAGCACCGATCAAATGAAATGAAGTGTAAAAGGTACCTAAAGCGGGGTGAATCTTTCAGGCAGTCTTCAAAATCCACAGTCATTTTGCAGGACGAATTTGATCCTCCTTTCTGTTTAAAGCAAAAATTTCATCGCACGCAGAAAGAAAGGGGAAAAAAAGAGAGAGAGATGACTATGATCAGTCCTGAGTGTGTGAACTGGTCCACAGAGGAGGAGTGTCTGTCTGTCACTGCAAGAGCAGAGCTGCCTGAGCGGCTTTACAGACTGAGAGTCAGGGAGCGTCACGAAAGAGTCGGCTCTGGCAGAAAACGTCAAAAAGAAAAAGGGGACGTCTCATCTCATCAGCGCTACGTTCACACTGCAGGCTGAAGTGACTCAAATCCGATCTTTTCGCCCATATGTGACCTGTATCCGATCTTTTATTGACAATATGAACGACACAGATCCGATTTTTTCAAATCCGACCCAGGCCGTTTGGATATGTGGTCCTAATTCCGATTCCTATCCGCTCTTTTCATATGCAACTTCAGTCTGAACCGCCAGGTCGCATTCATCCGACTTACACGTCATCAACAAGCCACAAACGTCACTATTCTGCGCTGAAGTAGGCGGCGGGTCTCTCAAAAAAAGTTACAACAACATGGCGCATAATCACGGGTGCAGATAGAGGGTGGGACTCGTCCCACCCAGATTTAAATTCACCTCGTTCGGTCCCCCCCACTTATAGGGAGGAAAAAACGTCTATGCTGTCTTTCTTTGCATAAGGCAAACCTCACGGAAAAATCAAAAGACTAATTACCATTCGGTTTATTGAGGTGCACGGCAGTGTATACATAGTTGCAACAACTCACATAAAACAAAACAAAGACTGATATTCGGTTGGTTGAGCTGCGCAGACTGCACAGGTTGCGAGCTCGAGCTTGGTTGCTATGGTTACTAACAACAAGTTTGACAGGCATATCGGGGTTGGGGTTGGTTTGCTGGCAGCTTTGTCCCCCCCAGTTTTTTGTCCCCCCCAGTTCAAAAAACGTGTCTGCGCCCCTGCGCATGACATCAATGTGAGGGACGCTTCGGGCTGTGAAAGTTCTGAATCTTCTCAATGGAATGACGCAGAGGTTAGGGAGCTGATTTCCATTTGGGGGGATACAGCTATTCAAGCTAGATTGGATGGGTCATACCGCAACCGGGCGGTTTTACTTCCGTAAACACTGGCCATGCTCACTGCGTGTGACGTCGTCATATCCTGCAATGCGCATGCGGAACACTTTTAGGTCGCTTTTTGTTCATACTGAGGATCACATACAAGTTGCATATATTTGTTAATGTGAACGACCTCACAAAAAAATCGGATTTCACAAAAAATTGGAATTGAGCATTAAGCCTTGCAGTGTGAACGTAGCGTTAATGCTCAATTCCGATTTTTTTGTGAAATCCGATTTTTTTGTGAGGTCGTTCACATTAACAAATATATGCGACTTGTATGTGATCCTCAGTATGAACGAAAAGCGACCTAAAAGTGTTCCGCATGCGCATTGCAGGATACGATAACGTCACACGCAGTGAGCATGGCCAGTGTTTACGGAAGTAAAACCGTCCGGTTGAGGTATAACCCATCCAATCTAGCTTGAATAGCTGAATTTCCCCCCAAATGGAAATCAGCTCCCTAACCTCTGCGTCCTTCCATTGAGAAGATTCAGAACCTTCACAGCCCGAAGCGTCCCTCGCATTGATGTCATGTGTGTGTCATCACACCTATACAGTATTGCCCCTTTTCCACCAAAGCAGTTCCAGGGCTGGTTCGGGGCCAGTGCTTAGTTTGGAACCGGGTTTTCTGTTTCCACTGACAAAGAACTGGCTCTGGGGCCAGAAAAAACGGTTCCAGGCTAGCACCAGCTCTTTGCTGGGCCAGAGGAAAGAACCGCTTACGTCAGCGGGGGGGGAGTTGTTAAGACCAACAACAATCGCAAGACCGCGAAAGGTTGCCATTTTTAAGCGCCGAGAAGCAGCAGCTGTACAAACGCGAAGTCATCCATTATTGTTGTTGTTGTTGCCGCTTCTTCTCCGTGTTGTTGTTGCTTCGATATTCGTGCCAAGGTTTATGCAAACGCAGCGATGTAACTGACATATACAGCGACATAATGACGTGGCTCCCCTTAGCACCACGAGCTATGGAAAAGCAAACTGGTTCTCAGCTGGCTCGCAAGTTGAACGAGTTGTGAGCCAGCACCAACACTGGCCCCGAACCAGCCCTGGAACTGATTTGGTGGAAAAGGGGTATCAGACACAAACAACCATTCACATCTACGGTCAATTTAGAGTCACCAGTTAACCTAACCTGCATGTCTTTGGACTGTGAGGGAAACCGGAGGAAACCCACACGGACAACATGCAAACTCCACACAGAAAGGTCCTTGCCGGGCACGGGGCTCGAACCCGGACCTTCTTGCTGTGAGGCGACAGCGCTAACCACTACACCACCGTGCTGCCCCTTCTATAGCCTATAGCCTATAGTCTACTGATTACCTCGCCCTCGACGAAGTAAAGCCAGTATTTAGGCGGCACGGTGGTGTAGTGGTTAGCACGGTTGCTTCACAGCAAGAAGGTTCTGGGTTCTAACCCAGTGGCCAGCAAGGGTCTTTCTGTGTGGAGTCTCCGTGGGTTTCCTCCGGGTGCTCCGGTTTCCCTTACAATTCAAAGACATGCAGTTAGGTTAATATGGGACGGCCTTGGGCTGAGGTGCCCTTGAGCGAGGCACCTAACTCCCAACTGCTCCCCGGGCGCTGTTAGCATGGCTGCCCACTGCTCTGGGTATGTGTGTGTGTGTATGTTCACTGCTTCAGATGGGTTAAATGCAGAGAGAAAATTTCACAAGTGTGTGATGAATAAAGTTGTGCTTTCCTTTCTTTCTTCTTAGTATCTCGCTGGGCTGCAACAACCTGCGACTAGTTGGAGACACAACAATTGCGATAAAATATGCGAATTTTCACTTGGAATCACACTGAATTGATATTCGCATATTTTACCGCAATTGTTGTGTCTCTAACTAATCACAGGCTGTCGCAGCCCGGCTTTCCCTCGGCAGGCAGGGAAGTAGATGAAGCCTCACGGAAACTGACTTGAGAAGGGTTCGCGATGGCTTTGCGACACCAGCGACGCATTTGCGGCTATTTTGAGAGAAATTTTGTGGCACTAATTTTTTGAACATGTTCAAAATTTCAGCGACGAAGGAGTGACACTTTGCGACTCATGCGAGGAAATTGAGAAGCCCTGCAAATGTTTCAAGACACTTTTGAAACTCTGTCGCGAATGAGGTTCACAATTTGCTGCAAGCTGTCGCAGCCCAGTGAAATACTGGCTTAAGCGGGGCGAGGTATTGTAATCAGTGCGGTTTGTTTGTTTGTTTGTTTGTTAACAACCTAGTGTCTAGACAGTTGCACCGACTGACTTCAAATTTTCAACCTAGGTGGGCAATGGTCTGTAGATTACCTGATTAAATTCGGGTGGGGGGTAATTGGGTCAAGGTGAAGATGAAGGTCACCAGAAAGGTCAACCTTTTGGTCAAAATAACATTTTCCATTATACCTCAAAAACGGTTGCTGATAGACATCCATCCATTATCTGTAGCTGCTTATCCTGTCCTACAGGCAAGCTGGAGCCTATCCCAGCTGACTATGGGCGAGAGGCGGGGTACACCCTGGACAAGTCGCCAGATCATCACAGGGCTGACACATAGACACAGACAACCATTCACACCTACCGTCAATTTAGAGCTTCCAATTAACCTAACTTGCATGCCTTTGGATTGTGGGGGAAACCGGAGCACCCGGAAGAAACCCACGCAGACACAGAGAAAGCATGCAAACTCCACACAGAAAGGCCCTCATCGGCTGCTGGGCTCGAACCCGGACCTTCTTGCTGTGAGGCGACAGTGCTAACCACTACACTACCGTGCCGCCTACCAATTTTTACTATTTATGAGCATATAGGACCTTTCATTTGGCACCATGATCTTTGACTTTGAGTGACCTTGAAAGGTCAAACTCAAGGTCACGGATTTTCAGAGGGCTGTAACTTGAAAATGGTCAATAGTAGACAGATATTTACCATTATCAACTTATAGGAAGTGCCATACAGGCCTTCATTAGGCACCATGACCTTTGACCTTGAATGACTTTGAAATGTCAAACTCAAGGTCATCGATTTTCATAAGACTATAACCTGACAGCTGATGATTGAGAAATATTACCATTATCAACATATAGGTATAAAATAAGTACTGCCAGGCGAGGTTTGTTTTGCCTGGCAACACTTGTTTTACTACTGATTTTAGTTCTAAAAACGACCACATTACAAAATATTCAGTGAACACTGTTGGATTCGCTCTTCTGACCTCACGTCAACTGTTTTCGGCACATGGGACACAAGTATATAGCACCAAATAGTCATATTAAATGAAGCCGAGAACCAATGGAACGGCACAATAATGATGTTGAATCTAAATTGGATCAATCTTTTGTGCCATTCCATTGCTTCTCATTATACTTCTAGCCAATCAGCAATGAGGTCACATATTACAACAAACAGCGTGTAGTTTAACCACTCGCCACTCGCCAAATGCGAGTTGTGAAATCTAATGGCGAGTAAAGATCGCCTCAGACTCGCCTTTCTCAGCAAGTGTGGTCAAAATGATGGGTTCCTACCTAGTATTCATGTAAAATACAAGGAATATTCAACAAAAACTCCTTCCTCGTGCATGTTGGGGGCTGCCATTGCAAAATGAAAATAAAATTGGAAATGATGGGAATCAGCGAGTGTCAACTTCGGGTGCGTTCAGCTGGGGCCACTTGTGGGAAGAGATCGTTTTTATTAGACCAAATTACATAGAAAATCTATACTCGCACAACTCGCACTTGCCAGATATCCTTTTTTGGGGTCCCAAATATTATGTAGGAGGTACATATAGGTTATTAGGTACCCCCCCCCCCCCCCCCCCAATTAAGTCATGTACGGGCCTGATACATGTGGTGAGTGTTCAACAGGTTTGGCGAGTGCTTCCTGAGAGGCACTCGCCAAGCTTGGCGAGTGCTCAAAAAAAGTTAGCCAATACACTGACAAATCACGCCAGTGTTTGTAAAAGCCAAACATGCTTTGGTGATAATGAACAATGAAAACTCTGAAGAAAAAAAAGATTCGCCATGACAACAAGTTCAAGGCCATTTGGTTATCAAATCATCCAGCAAAGCATCGAGGCAAGGTGAGAAGCTGCATTTTGTGAAGTACATTGTTCCAATTTCTTGATCAATCATCTTCAAATATGGTACTCAGAATGAGAAGGAGAATGCACCATTTTACACCATTTTTTTTTTCAAAATGTTCCAGGGACGGAGTGGGGCATACCCCCCCCAGGGGTTAGCAAGTATGTATCAATATATATGTGATTCCATGATTTGGGCCCCATTTGGCCCTTGTAAGGGAGAGCAGGGAGACTTGGGGCAAGTTTTCAGCTTTTGTAGATTGTGTGAAATTCTTTGCAGGTAGCATTACATTCATATTGCGTTAGAGAGTATTTACTCTACCTTCTTACCACAACATTAGTTTCTCAGCTTGTCACATACAGTGGGGCAAAAAAGTATTTAGTCAGTCACCAATTGTGCAAGTTCTCCCACTTAAAAAGATGAGAGAGGCCTGTAATTTTCATCATAGGTATACCTCAACTATGAGAGACAGAATGGGGGGAAAGAATCCAGGAAATCACATTGTAGGATTTTTAATGAATTAATTGGTAAATTCCTCGGTAAAATAAGTATTTGGTCACCTACAAACAAGCAAGATTTCTGGCTCTCACAGACCTGTAACTTCTTCTTTAAGAGGCTCCTTTGTCCTCCACTCGTTACCTGTATTAATGGCACCTGTTTGAACTCATTATCAGTATAAAAGACACCTGTCCACAACCTCAAGCAGTCACACTCCAAACTCCACTATGGCCAAGACCAAAGAGCTGTCAAAGGACACCATAAACAAAATTGTAGACCTGCACCAGGCTGGGAAGACTGAATCTGCAATAGGTAAGCAGCTTGGTGTGAAGAAATCAACTGTGGGAGCAATTATTAGAAAATGTAAGACATACAAGACCACTGATAATCTCCCTCGATCTGGGGCTCCACGCAAGATCTCACCCCGTGGGGTCAAAATGATCACAAGAACGGTGAGCAAAAATCCCAGAACCACACGGGGGGACCTAGTGAACGACCTGCAGAGAACTGGGACCAAAGTAACAAAGGCTACCATCAGTAACACACTACGCCGCCAGGGACTCAAATCCTGCAGTGCCAGGTGTGTCCCCCTGCTTAAGCCAGTACATGTCCAGGCCCGTCTGAAGTTTGCTAGAGAGAATTTGGATGATCCAGAAGAGGATTGGGAGAATCATATGGTCAGATGAAACCAAAATAGAACTTTTTGGTAAAAACTCAACTTGTCGTGTTTGGAGGAGAAAAAATGCTGAGTTGCATCCAAAGAACACCATACCTACTGTGAAGCATGGGGGGTGGAAACATCATGCTTTGGGGCTGTTTTTCTGCAAAGGGACCAGGACGACTGATCCGTGTAAAGGAAAGAATGAATGGGACCATGTATCCTGAGGTTTTGAGTGAAAACCTCCTCCTTCCATCAGCAAGGGCATTGAAGATGAAACGTGGCTGGGTCTTTCAGCATGACAATGATCCCAAACACACCGCCTGGGCAACGAAGGAGTGGCTTTGTAAGAAGCATTTCAAGGTCCTGGAGTGGCCTAGCCAGTCTCCAGATCTCAACCCCATAGAAAATCTTTGGAGGGAGTTGAAAGTCCGTATTGCCCAGCAACAGCTCCAAAACATCACTGCTCTAGAGGAGATCTGCATGGAGGAATGGGCCAAAATACCAGCAACAGTGTGTGAAAACCTTGTGAAGACTTACAGAAAATGTTTGACCTCTGCCTTGCCAACAAAGGGTATATAACAAAGTATTGAGATGAACTTTTGTTATTGACCAAATACTTATTTTCCACCATAATTTGCAAATAAATTCTTTAAAAATCAGACAATGTGATTTTCTGGATTTTTTTTTTCTCATTCTGTGTCTCATAGTTGAAGTGTACCTATGATGAAAATTACAGGCCTCTCTCATCTTTTTAAGTGGGAGAACTTGCACAATTGGTGACTGACTAAATACTTTTTTGCCCCACTGTATACTGGCCTTCAGACTTCACTTTTTCTCTCATTTTATTTTTTGTGGGGAGACATGGGACATTGAGGGGATACATGGGACAAAAATAAAATGCCTAGCTTAATCCTACATGTTTAATTTTTATTTATTATCAGAACTTGTACCATATGAACTGTATGAACACACAATACTGGTACAGCGATAGAAAAATGTCAGTTTACCCAAAACCTGACTTGACAAATCAGTTCCATTCTCAAGAAGGAATGAAATAAGATTCATCCTCATACAGGGACATGCCCATGTTACTAACAAACGTATTTAAACAATTTTATATTTGTAAACCACAAGAAAAAAACCTGTAACTTGAATAACTGTCCCAACTCTCCCCATCTAGCTATTTTGAAAGAAAAAAATCCTGAAATTTTTTTCCCCACAGAATTTGTTTAATAAATAATACTATACAGTGCTGAGCGTAAATGAGTACACCCCCTTTGAAAAGTAACATTTTAAACAATCTCTCAATGAACACAAACAATTTCCAAAATGTTGACGAGACAAAGTTCAATATAACATCTGTTTAACTTATAACATGAAAGTAAGGTTAATAATATAACTTAGATTACACATTTTTCAGTTTTACTCAAATTAGGGTGGTGCAAAAATGAGTACACCCCACAACAAAAACTACTACATCTAATACTTTGTATGGCCTCCATGATTTTTAATGACCGCACCAAGTCTTCTAGGCATGGAATGAACAAGTTGGTGACATTTTGCAACACCAATCTTTTTCCATTCTTCAACAACGACCTCTTTTAGTGACTGGATGCTGGATGGAGAGTGATGCTCAACTTGTCTCTTCAGAATTCCCCAAAGAAAATAATTTCTTTACACCACAAAGGTGAAGGCTACAAGAAGATCAGCAAAGCTTTACTTGTCAGAATACTGTAGCAAGAGTGGTACAAAAATTTAAGAAAGATGGAACTGCAACCATCTCACAGAGACATCCAGGTCGTCCACGGAAGTTAACACCTTGACAGGAGCGTCTTCTGATGAGAAGGGTTGAAGAAAATCGGCATGCAAGTTCACTGCAGTTATCTAAAGAAGTAGAAAGCCAAACTGGGGTGACTATTTCCCGTGACACAATACAGCATACACTGCAGAGGAATGGCATGCATGGATGCCGTCCACGAAAGAAGCCTCTCCTAAAGCCCAGGCACAAAAAAGCCCGCCTAGAGTTTGCCAGGGCCCATGCTGACAAAGATGAAGACTACTGGGACTCTATACTCTGGAGCGATGAGACCAAGATAAATGTTTTTGGAACTGATGGCTTCAAAACTGTATGGCGTCGCAAAGGTGAGGAATACAAAGAAAAATGCATGGTGCCTACAGTGAAACATGGTGGTGGCAGTGACCTTATGTGGGGCTGCATGAGTGCTGCTGGTGCATGATGCCATTGATGGCATCATGAATTCACAGATGTACAGTATTGCTCTATACTGAAAGAGAAGATGCTACCATCGCTCCGTGCCCTTGGCTGTCGTGCACTTTTCCAATATGACTAAACACACATCTAAGGCCACTGTTGGATTTCTGAAGAAGAACAGGGTGAAAGTGATTCAGTGGCCAAGTATGTCTCCTGATCTGAACCCAATCGAACACCTATGGGGAATTCTGAAGAGACAAGTTGAGCATCGCTCTCCATCCAGCATCCAGTCACTAAAAGAGGTCATTGTTGAAGAATGGAAAAAGATTGATGTTTCAAAATGTCACCAACTTGTTCATTCCATGCCTAGAAGACTTGGTGCTGTCATTAAAAATCATGGACGCCATACAAAGTACTAGATGTAGTAGTTTTTGTTGTGGGGTGTACTCATTTTTGCACCACCCTAATTTGAGTAAAACTGAAAAATGTGTAATCTAAGTTTATATTATTAACCTTATTTCACGTTATAAGTTGAACAGATGTTATATTAAACTTTGTCTCGTCAACATTTTGGAAATTGTTTGTGTTCATTGAGATATTGTTTAAAATGTGACTGTTCAAAAGGGGTGTACTCATTTACGCTGAGCACTGTATATTATAACTCTAGGCCACAAACTTTAATCCCTAATGAATCCTGAATTCACCAATGTACATTACACCATAGAATGGAAGTGGAGGTGAAGTAGAAAATACAAGTTTTGGTTGGCAATAAGCAATTATTGTACAAGGCTGAACAAAATATCGTGATCTGTTAGCGGCGAGCAAGCAATTATTTGCTGATGCCGAAGGCAGACACTAACAAATCACGATATTTTGTGAAAACCGAGTTCAATAATTGTTTGATCATTCAAAATATTATTTTTTGAAAGACTGATTATAAAGTTTGTGCGATGTTGACAAAAGGGTGAAGTAACTGTGCATGACCAAACCATTATTTGTAGGCAGTTATTTGTGGTTTGCTCAGCCAATCAAAACAGCGTAAAAAATAATGTCAGTGATAAAAATATTGAACTGCCCAAACCTTAATGCAATGTCCAGCTTCATGGCTCCAAAGAAAGTAGGTTACTCTAAGGAGCAAAGTCTAACTTCTGATGTAATCCAAAACCTGATTGGTTGAAAATCATTTATAGGAATACAAATTGTCCCAAGTCTCCCCGCTCTCCCCCATTCATTCATTCATTCATTCATTCATTCATTTTCAGTAAGCACTCTATCCCAGAGTCTATTCTGGAAGCCCTGGGTGTGAGGTGATAATACTGTACATCTTGAATGGGGCTACCATGCACAAACACATTCATACCCAAGGGAAATTTGGTGGAACCAATCCATCTACTGACATGTTCTGAAATCCACAAGGACAGAGCACAACATTTGAAATTCTGTCATAGGCCCTGTTCACACATGGTATTAACATGTACCCTGGGTGATCAGGTCAGAAGTGGTAAGCTCTAAGTAAAGGTGTGAACTGTGTCAACTTTGTTATGAGATAAATAGTCATAGCCAGGGCAGGAATTTCACGAGGGCCACGAGGGCCATGGCCCTCGTGCCCTCTCAATTTGGCCTTGCGCCCTTGGAAAAAAATATCTGCTGTAAGGCCACAGTGGCCTTGATGCCCTGCGGTTTTGCGGTTTTGTAGTCTGCCTCGTGACTGCCAATAGGCTTTAACATCACCTATTGAGAAAAAAATACGTCTTTTGATGACATTCTGGACTCTTATTGGGCAACTCATCAGTGATGGATCGGACTAGAGCCTGGCATGAACCGCTCCGACGTGCTATAATGACACCAATCTATCACCAGCCAACCAAGAGACTTAATCAAACGCATCCCCCGCCCACTTGTGTCCGCGTCTGAGATGTTGAATTTTCACAGAAGGAGGGAAGAAGTTGACTGAGGTAAGACTGTGTAATAAATTAACGAACGAATAAGAGAGGAATTTCAACATATAGGGCTTAAGTTTGTTACCGTTAAATAAGCATTGCTTGTACAGTAACGTTATGTTGTTACAACGTTGACCCACTTTTAACGTGCCGAGTACCGACTGTAGCCGGTAACAAATGCTAATTAGCTTGCTGTCAAGTTTTTCCTTTGTCGAGCTTTAAGCGTAAAGTCATGGGTGTTACTACTGCTTGTTCCTGCCGTAATATGATACGTGATATGTGCTGTTGTCTGTTCATAGCCACTTTTTTAATCTATGCAGTTAGCATTGTTTTGTTACTAGTATTGTATGTTTCTTTTTGCTGTTTAACCGAAGTGTAACTGCTGCCATCTTGACGAGATCACCATCACAAGAGATTTTTCTATTCTAGTATATGTTCCATTTACAGTCAAACATTTTGATGGACTCCAGGCTCAATTTTGATTAATCAAAAATCTGCGTAGTAGTACAGTCTGAAGATGCTCTTGCACATTCGGTGTCAATTGAACAAAAATTATGGGAGGATACAGGTTTAATAAGTTTTACAATTTTTGAAGTGAGTGATGGATTGATAAGTTTAGATGTGTTCAATATTTTCTTATCTTCAGACATAGTGTAGGAGGAGATGTTTCTTTACCTGCTTGATAGTTTCGACTGAGACTCCAATCTTCCTCAGAAGAGTCATTAGTCCTTAAATTAAATTCATTACAGATGTGAACTTAAAATCATTGTTTTATTTTATGGCCTTGGTGCCCTGGCTTTTGGTCTTTGTGCCCTCAAAACATTGACAGCATGAAAGGCCAAGTGGCCTTGCCCCTAAAATGACGAAATTCCAGGCCTGGTCATAGCCAACACCATATTCGTTTGACATTGTTTAGAATTATTACAGAGTAAACTGGTAAATAGTCAGGCAGCTGCTGTTTCTGTACAACAGTTTTCTGAATGCAATCAATGTTCTTGTACTTCATAAAAATATACAAGCAAACTCTTTTTATACAGTCCCTAAATAACCTCACTACCCACTTCTGTCTATATTCCTCTCGATTCCAGGCAATGCGTGTGATTAAAAATCCAAAAAAATTGCAAGCAACTTCTTATTAATTATAAAACTGTTATGTGTGTGAAAACCCCAGGAGATCAGCAGTTTCTGAAATACTCATCTGGCACCAACACCCATGCCACAGTGAAAGTCACAGAGATCACAATTTTTCCCATTCTGATGTTTGAAGTGTACATTAAAGTGGTCTGTGTGTGTGTGTGTGTGTGTGTGTGTGTGTGTGTGTGTGTGTGTGTGTGTGTGTGTGTGTGTAAAATTACATACACACAAGTGTTTTAGTGGGAAATAAGCCACTCATATTTTTTATACACGCTACATCTGGGACATGGAGAACCAAAACCGTGACATATTTTTCAATATGCTCACTCGTGAGGAAATCAGTGAATTGTTTTGATAAATTTGGGTACTTTTTGTGGCGGCACAGTGGTGTAGTGGTTAGCGCTGTCGCCTCACAGCAAGAAGGTCCTGGGCTCGGGCCCAGCGGCGGGCGAGGGCCTTTCCGTGTGGAGTTTGCATGTTCTCCCCGTGTCCGCATGGGTTTCCTCCGGGTGCTCCGGTTTCCCCCACAGTCCAAAGACATGCAGGTTAGGTTAACTGGTGACTCTAAATTGACCGTAGGTGTGAATGTGAGTGTGAATGGTTGTCTGTGTCTATGTGTCAGCCCTGTGATGACCTGGCGACTTGTCCAGGGTGTACCCCGCCTTTCGCCCGTAGTCAGCTGGGATAGGCTCCAGCTTGCCTGCGACCCTGTAGAACAGGATAAGCGGCTACAGATGATGGATGGATGGATGGATGGATGGATGGATGGATGGATGGGTACTTTTTGTTTGTCAGTGTATAATAAAAAGAAAAATCACATGTTGGCTTGAAGATATGAAGTTTAACTTCTCGTGTTGAAAAACTCGCATTTTTCATGTGAAATACATTGCGGATCTGAGTGACATATTTAAGTAATATTGGCTGGTGTTGAGTGGTATATCAGATATATTCCATTCAGCTAGCATGATATTGAATGAGTCAAAGATGAGTCAACCAATATTATTATTATTATTATTATTATTATACATACACATTCAGTGGAACGATGGCATTTTCAAATCACTGTGACAGTTTACTGTGGGCGCCGACGGCAAACAAAATAATGCTTGTGCGCATGCGCAGCAGAAAACTTTCTCACTGAATATTCGCATCAGCGCCGATGCGTGACATCATGCTGTGTTGACAACCATGCGATATCGTAAACCATATTCAACGCTCATTCTCCATTAGGTAGTGACGTAATACACATAGGATAAGCGATATGCTAAAAATATTGCATGCTGTCAAACCAAATGAATGAATACGTTTTTATTCCATGGAAAAAGTGTCTTGTATGTATAATATTTCCCAATATATCACTCTGATGACATCACTTCTAGTGTTTTCCTGCTGACTGGACATGCATTGTCAAAATGGCGAACCGGTTCAAAATTAAAATTCTTTTGATTAACTTGTTTTTTTTTTTTTTGTGGATGTGTCCATATAATATAGAGAACATTACCACTTGAAGTTAAACTAAATATCTTCGCGCAACCATGTAATATCCTCTCTCTCTCTCTCTCTCTCTCTCTCTCTCTCTATATATATATATATATATATATATATATATATATATATATATATATATATATAATCTCATTATCTCTAGCTGCTTTATCCTGTTCTACAGGGTTGCAGGCAAGCTGGAGCCTATCCCAGCTGACTACGGGCGAAAGGCGGGGTACACCCTGGACAAGTCGCCAGGTCATCACAGGGCTGACACATAGACACAGACAACCATTCACACTCAAATTCACACCTACGCTCAATTTAGAGTCACCAGTTAACCTAACCTGCATGTCTTTGGACTGTGGGGGAAACCGGAGCACCCGGAGGAAACCCATGCGGACAACATGCAAACTCCGCACAGAAAGGCCCTCGCTGGCCACGGGGCTCGAACCCGGACCCTCTTATATAAACTGTTTCTCCTGTTGTATTGTAAAATTAAAAGTATGTACCAAATTTGTCAGAGCAACTTCATACACTAAATAACATAATTATACAAAAGGCACAGGAGAAGAGCATTTTAAGAGCATAATTAGAGCAGCAGTGTGTAAAGGGCCACTTACACTTCTTTTAATGACAAGCTCCAGGCCACAGTTATGTCACGTGTCTAGATTACCCCTAGTTCAAATCAAAGCACTCCATAAACAAAAAGTATCCTGCTGCCGTAATGACATGGAATTGACATAATTAGAAAGAGGAGCTAATTTATTTATTTATTTTTTTGTGAGGGTATTGAACTAAATTTCACAGTAACCATGTTCAATGTAATGAAGCTAACACTAGATTACAGGCCAGTACTAGAAACTGCATATGTATGCTAATTGCTGAGCATTTCAGCAATTCAAGGTACTCAGATGTTGAAGTAACATCTGTTAGGTACATAGCATTCACGTTGAGTTAAACCAAAGATTTCGAACCTGTTGTGTATTGTACTGTAGTGTTCTTGTGCCTTGTGCTCTGCTATAGTTCACTAATTGACTCATTCTCGATACTGACATATGATTAATGGTACATCACAGTCTGAACTTTTGCTCATTTTAAAGAGACTGTTGTTCCAATAACAAGAGGGAAAAAAAACGTAAAAAAGTTTGATATCATACAACATGTTGTAAATGATAATTCTTAGTCATGCCTCCTAGGGGAATTGTGGATTATTAACCAGTCTGCAGCTGAAGCCAGGTTTCATTTGGCCACATTGTGTTACCCCTCAAATTCTCAGTGACTTAGAAATATCTCATTCCAGAATCCAGAACCCCTGGATCCTGAAGGTGAGCTGGGAATATGCCTTGAACGGAACATCCATCCATCACAAAGGCAGCTTGCACACGCATATACATTTGTACACTAATTCACACCGAAGAGCAATTTATCATAGCCAATCCACTTACTGGCATGTTTTTGTGAGGTGCGAGGAAACTGGAAAACCCAGAGGAAACCCACACAGACATGAGGAAAACACACAAAACTCCACAGATTCTGTGATCAGGATCGAATCGGGGAATTTGGAGCTGTGAGGTAGCAACACTATAATAATTGTGAAATCTAAATGTTATTTGGAGAACTTGTTACGTGGTTTTAGGTTCCTTCTTGGTCAGAGCAAAACAGTACCTGAAACTGAAGAAGGAACATTTCATAGGAATAAACAATTCATCAGAAGTGCCTTCAATATTATTTTTCAGAGCACTAAGGAAACCAGTGGGGTTTTTTTAATTTGTTTTTGGGTGTTTTTTTTATATTTATCAGTTTCATTTTCTGTGTTGTGTCACATAATCATATGCTATACACCCTTAACCTATATTAACACCAAATCTGCACTGAAATCATCAGTTTTTTTAACTTTAAAACTCCAAAGACATGCGGTTAGGTTAATATGGGATGGCCTTGGGCTGAGGTGCCCTTGAGCGAGGCACCGAACTCCCAACTGCTCCCCGGGCGCTGTTAGCATGGCTGCCCACTGCTCTGGGTGTGTGTGTGTGCTCATTGCTCGTGTGTGTGTGTGTGTGTGTGTGTGTGTGTGTGTGTGTGTGTTCACTGCTTCAGATGGGTTAAATGCAGAGAGGAAATTTCACAAGTGTGTGATGAATAAAGTTGTTCTTTCTTTCTTTCTTTCTTTCTTTCTTTCTTTCTTTCTTTCTTTCTTTCTTTCTTTCTTTCGGTTAAATCCTTTTGAGTCTGTTTCCTCTGAAGGTATCCTCATGTTGTCTCAGGGAGTCTTTTCTTCAAGACTCTCGCCTCTGTCTTGTTCATTAGGGATCCTCCTGCATATTGAAATATTTTAGTGAGGTAGGGCCAGGATGCTCATCCTCAAGTTCAACACTGTAATCTGATGGCTTATACAAGCCCAAATCAGAAAAATTTGGGACGGTATGGAAAATGCAAATAAAACAAGAAAGCAGTGATTTCTAAATTTACTTTGACTCATATCTTATTGCAGACAAAATGAACCCAATATATTTCATGTTTTTTTTTTTTCTGGTTAACTTCATTTCATTCGTTTATATACATCCATTTGTGTGTTTCAGGCCTGCAACACATTCCAAAAAAGTTGGGACTGGGCAATTTAGTGCTAGTAATGAGGTAAAACAATTAAATAATGATGTTATTTGAAACAAGTGATGTCAACAGGTGAGTGTAACTATGACTTGGTACAAAATCAGTATCCAGGAAAGGCCTAGTCTTTGAGGAGCAAAGCTGGGCTGAGGATCTCCAGTTGGTCAACAAATGTGTGAGAAAACGACTGAAATGTTTAAAACTATGTTCCTCAAAGAAGGATAGGAAGGGATTTGGATATTTCACCCTCTACGGTGCATACTATCATTAAACCAACACACACACACACACACACATACGTACATCTCATCGTTCATTAACACACTGAACTCACATCTCACTTTACCTCGCTCATTTGCACTATTCCGCACTACCTCATCTTAACAGCTGCTAGTTTGTTTATTCTGCTTATTTCATGTTTCATGTTTACCTGCTATACCTCAAGTGCCCTTGACTGTTTGGTTATTTGAACCAATTTATATGTGTGTATATATATATATATATATATATATATATATATATATATATATATATATATATATATATATATATACAGTGGTGCTTGAAAGTTTGTGAACCCTTTTGAAATTTTTATATTTCTGCATAAAGATGACCTAAAACAACATCAGATTTTCACACAAGTCCTAAAAGTAGATAAAGAGAACCCAGTTAAACAAACGAGACAAAAATATTATACTTGGTCATTTATTTATTGAGGAAAATGATCCAATATTACATATCTCTGAGTGGCAAAAGTATGTGAACCTCTAGGATTAGCAGTTAATTTGAAGGTGAAATTAGAGTCAGGTGTTTTCAATCAGTGGGATGACAATCAGGTGTGAGTGGGCACCCTGTTTTATTTAAAGAACAGGAATCTATCAAAATCTGATCTTCACAACACATGTTTGTGGAAGTGTATCATGGTACGAACAAAGGAGATTTCTGAGGAGCTCAGAAAAAGCGTTGTTGATGCTCATCAGGCTGGAAAAGGTTACAAAACCATCTCTAAAGAGTTTGGACTCCACCAATTCACAGTCAGACAGATTGTGTACAAATGGAGGAAATTCAAGACCATTGTTACCCTCCCCAGGAGTGGTCGACCAACAAAGATCACTCCAAGAGCAAGGTGTGTGATAGTCGGCGAGGTCACAAAAGACCCCAGGGTAACTTCTCAGCAACTGAAGGCCTCTCTCACATTGGCTAATGTTAATGTTCATGAGTCCACCATCAGGAGAACACTGAACAACAATGGTGTGCATGGCAGAGTTGCAAGGAGAAAGCCACTGCTCTCCAAATAGAACATTGCTGCTCATCTGCAGTTTGCTAAAGATCACATGGACAAGCCAGGCTACTGGAAAAATGTTTTGTGGACAGATGAGGCCAAAATAGAACTTTTTGGCTTAAATGAGAAGCGTTATGTTTGGAGAAAGGAAAACACTGCATTCCAGCATAAGAACCTTATCCCATCTGTGAAACATGATGGTGGTAGTATCATGGTTTGTGCCTGTTTTGCTGCATCTGGGCCAGGACAGCTTGCCATCATTGATGGAACAATGAATTCTGAATTATACCAGTGAATTCTAAAGGAAAATGTCAGGACATCTGTCCATGAACTGAATCTCAAGAGAAGGCGGGTCATGCAGCAAGACAATGACCCTAAGCACACAAGTCGTTCTACCAAAGAATGGTTAAGGAAGAATAAAGTTAATGTTTTGGAATGGCCAAGTCAAAGTCCTGAGGTTAAATCAATCGAAATGTTGTGGAAGGACCTGAAGCAAAGTGTTCATGTGAGGAAACCTACCAACATCCCAGAGTTGAAGCTGTTCTGTACGGAGGAATGGGCTAAAATTCCTCCAAGCCGGTGTGCAGGACTGATCAAGAGTTACCGGAAACATTTAGTTGCAGTTATTGCTGCACAAGGGTGTCACACCAGATACTGAAAGCAAAGGTTCACATACTTTTGCCACTCACAGACATGTAATGTTGGATCATTTTCCTCAATAAATAAATGAGCAAGTATAATATTTTTGCCTCATTTGTTTAACTGGGTTCTCTTTATCTACTTTTAGGACTTGTGTGAAAATCTGATGATGTTTTAGGTAATCTTTATGTAGAAATATAGAAAATTCTAAAGGGTTCACAAACTTTCAAGCACCACTGTATATGTATGTGTTTAGTCTATGTCTAGTTCATATCTAGCGTGTTTATACTGTTTATATTGTCTGTTTGAGTGTTTAGTCTGTGTGTAGTTCTTATCTAGTGTTTACACTGTTTATATTGTTTGAGTGTTTAGTCTATGTCTTGTTCCTATCTAGAGTGTTTATACTGTTTATATTGTTTGTTTTTTTCACTTATTCTATTTTTATTTATTGCATTGCCTGTTTGCACCGTGGGTCAGAGAGGACTGATATTTCATCTGTGCTGTATGTCGAGCATGTATAGCATATTGACAATAAAGTTGATTCTTGATTCTTGAACAATTCAAGGAAAGGATAAGGGCACAAGCCTAAGCTGAACACCCGTGATCTCCGATCCCTCAGACGGCACTGCATCAAGAACCGTCATTCATCTCTAGCCGATATAACCACATGGGCTCGGGATTACTTTGATAAACCTTTATCAAGCACTACAATACAGAGTTACATCCACAAATACCAGTTAAAACTTTACTATGCAAAAAGGAAGCCTTATGTTAACTGTGTCCAGAAGCGCCGTTGATTTCTCTGGGCTCGGAAGCATCTCGGATGGAACATCACACAGCAGAAACGTGTATTGTGGTCAGACAAATCAGTATTCCGGTCTTTTTTTGTAAGAAATGGATGCCATGTGCTCTGGACCAAAGATGAAAAGGACCATCCAGACTGTTACCAGCAATGAGTCCAAAAGCCAGGGTGTGTCATGGTATGGGGTTGTGTCAGTGCTGTTGGCAAAGGTAACTTACACTTCTATGGTGGAGCATTAATGCAGAAAAATACACTGAGATTTTGGAGCAACATTTGCTGCCTTAAAGACGACATCTCTTCCAGGGATATTTCAACAAGACAACAAAACCACATTCTGCACACATTACAAAGGCATGGCTGTGGAAAAAGAGGGTGCCTGTCCCCTCTGTCCCCAATAGAGAATGTGTGGAGAGTTTTGAAACTCTAAACTGAACCCATTCTATTGATTAATAGCACTCAGTCATTGGGTGGAAGTGAGAAGAAATACAGTAGTAGTCCTGGAAATGTCTCATCTCATCTCATTATCTGTAGCCGCTTTATCCTGTTCTACAGGGTCGCAGGCAAGCTGGAGCCTATCCCAGCTGACTACGGGCGAAAGGCAGGGTACACCCTGGACAAGTCGCCAGGTCATCACAGGGCTGACACATAGACACAGACAACCATTCACACTCACATTCACACCTATGGTCAACTTAGAGTCACCAGTTAACCTAACCTGCATGTCTTTGGACTGTGGGGGAAACCGGAGCACCCGGAGGAAACCCACGCGGACACGGGGAGAACATGCAAACTCCACACAGAAAGGCCCTCGCCGGCCACGGGGCTCGAACCCGGACCTTCTTGCTGTGAGGCGACAGCGTTAACCACTACACCACCATACCGCCCTCCTGGAAATGTAATTAAGTAAAAGTACAAGTGTTCAATTCCAGTAAAGTATACAGTAAATAAGCCAAAAGAATACTTAAGTATATTCGAGAAGTACAATTACTTATAGTGTAGCTTGAAGGATTTTTCCACTCAGACCTCAGAGGGTTGAGTTGCAAGATGTACCGTATGCTGAATAGAGAGGAAAGTCTGGCATCTTATGACGTTAGTCAGAGCAGAAATAGCACAATGTAGAGGAGCAGGTGGAGAATCTCATTCTGGTCCAAAGGCTGAAATAAATCACACTCTTTTCTTGACAGGATGTACTTGCAATCATCAACACTACTTTTTTTCCACCAAAAGTGAGTTCCCTTTCTCGGTTTTGTTTCTCCAGCATACACTCATCAACCAAACTTCTGTTTGCTGCAGTCCTAGAAACATGAGCTCTCTGGTGAGATGAAGACAAACACTGTTTGAAGTGAAAGTATCTGCAAGGATGTAATTTTATACCATTAAAAAACATAGAGTCATACATTTTTTGTATTATATTTCATTCTAATTGGTCAGAAAGTGTTAATTAATTTAAAAAAAGTTGTGCCAACTGTAGGACGAATGAAAGTTTATACAATATTAATGCACTTATTTGAACATGTTATAGTTTCTGTAGTAACCGCTAATTCACTTGGATGTGTATGGCAGACGCACCACATAACCTAAGACTATTAATAGACAGATAAAGCGTGTTGCTGTTTAACAAAGAGTGATGTATAATTAACAGTAATTCCATGAAATCAAGTCATACTTGAGCTATTAGCCGACGAGGCGCATAGCACCGAGTTGGCTATAAGCCATGTACGATGAGATTGAGTGGAATAACTGTTTTGTTCTATCCACATTCACTGGATTTTGAGAAACAGAGCATTTTTATTTTTATTTTTTGCAAACCATTTCTGCTTAGAATGTAAACAAACTGGCAAAATGACAGTAGCAATTTGTGAAAAATGCGACAATAAAAATTCTTGAAAAATAAAAAAGATATGTTCTTACCATCAAATACTTTTATTCCATATTTTGTTGCTTTTTTGTATTTTTGTAGTTTTGTTTTTGAGTAGAATTTTTATTTCGTCCTTGGTTGGTTCAGCAACACGCTCCGTCATTTTGTTTTTCTTTACTCACGGTATATGAGCTGATATCCTATGAGTAGAGTAGCTAATCAGAGCGCACGATTGCTCATATCCAGTGAATGTGGATGGAATAATCATTGATATAGTGAAGTTTTCTGTGTGTAGATGTTTCTTGAACATGGAAGAAGTCTTCAGGGTCAGCGCTTTGTAAATGTCAGAGGTAAGTTTTCCACCATGGGAAAGTCTTCAGGATGCAGGACGTGACAATAGGTCACTTACAAGCTGTATTTTCTTTCTCTTATTAACTCCAAGCAAGAGAAGAAAAGAAGATGGTGAAGATAGTGAGAAAACGACTGTTTATAAGTGCAAAGTGATAGCAAGCCGTTCAACGACATTGAATGTAACTATAAAAGGATAAAAAAGCATAAAATATATTTTATTAAATTAGATTTATAATTGCTAGTAAATTGCTGATGTATCATGCTTTATTTATTTATTTATTTATTTATTTTTACTGTTAGTTACCCTAATATCTTAGTATTTAAGTAATTAAACATTCATATCAACATACAGGTGCATTTGACCCGGAATTTTGCAGATATAAAGAAAATTCATGTACGGGCCCCAGGGAGGTCCCTGGGGGGCACAACATCCACCCACCCCCTCCCTCAATGCCTTTCACGTTACATGTATCAACACAAACTCTCAACACATCTTCACTAAACTTGGCACATAGGTACAGGAGATAGCCACAATTTGGCAGAACTCAGAAATTCCATATTTGGGCCCCAGGGGTCCCCAGTGGGCCCCTGAGTGGTGGATGTTTGGATTTTTGTTTGTCTTGGGTTAACATATTGTATATCACATACTAAAAAAAATTAAGTCCGAGCTTTACATATATACACATATATATGTATGTGTAATTAACCCCGCCGACAGTAGTCACCTGCGTCAGTCTGTGTGTGTGTGTGTATCTGTCTGTCTGTCTGTCTGTGTGTCTGCAAGATATCTCAAGAACCAATGGATCGATTTGGACCAAATTTTGTACATGTGTTGCCAATCACCCAGGAAGGAAACCATTAAATTTTGGAGGTCAAAGGTCAAGGTCATGGCAGAACTTCGAAATTTTCGCCCAATGTATTTTAATAGGGAAAAGGCGGGGTTTGCACTCGTTAGAGTGTCCCTGTCTAGTTTCCTTTTGCAAATACAACCCCGATTCCAAAAAAGTTGGGACAAAATACAAATTGTAAATAAAAACGGAATGCAACGATGTGAAAGTTTCAAAATTCCATTTTTTATTCAGAATAGAATAGAATAGATTGGTGGCCCTCTTCCCATCTTTACTTCTGAGAGTCGCTGCCACTCCAAGATGCTCTTTTTATACCCAGTCATGTTAATGACCTATTGCCAATTGACCTAATGAGTTGCAATTTGGTCCTCCAGCTGCTCCTTTTTTGTACCTTTAACTTTTCCAGCCTCTTATTGCCCCTGTCCCAACTTTTTTGAGATGTGTTGCCGTCATGAAATTTCAAATGAGCCAATATTTGGTATGAAATTTCAAAACGTCTCACTTTCGACATTTGATATGTTGTCTATGTTCTATTGTGAATACAATATCAGTTTTTGAGATTTGTAAATTATTGCATTCCGTTTTTATTTACAATTTGTACTTTGTCCCAACTTTTTTGGAATCGGGGTTGTAATCTGTACACACACAGATGAGACACGCTGTCTTGAAAGTGAAGTTTGTACACATTTACACACTTTGTGCACAAATACACACTTTGGTGGCGTAATCTCTGTCTGGCCTTGACCATACACTCTCAGAAAACAAAGTACATCATTGTACCTTTAGGGGTACAGTGGCTTGTCACTGGGACATTACCCTCTAAGTTACTTATTTGTACCCTTTATATACTGCTTGGGAACATATATGTACCTTTTGGGCCCTAAAAAGGTACACATAGTTACCTTGAGGTCCAATAATGAGCCCTAGGGGGTACGTTAGTGTACCGTAGACTGTACCTTGGGGGGACAGAAATGGACTCCTACTGTACCCCTATTTCTGACAGTGTATGGCTGCTAATGGTTATTTATTTGCCAGACTAGAAATTGTCCCAAATTTACCACAATGTATGAAAGTTTATTTGAATCCGCACTGCTGAGCTCCAAAACATCAGTCACATTATAAGAGCCTTATTGCAGGTAGATGTACTAAACTAGCACTGCTTCGTGTGTCAAATTTGAATGGCACAGACTAAAACAGGATTATATAAATGCTTGCTTTTCCTAGCCACAGCCAGAAATAGAAGATGTTATTAATTCAGAGGAAGTGGAACAACCCGAGGGAGGGTGGCTGAGTGTTTCAATACAGGCTGTCAGTGTGCTATTGTTCAGAGGTACCCCACGTAGGGAGCCTGGGCTACCGATTAGCAATGATCTCATTCTGCCCTTTTTGGGGACAGAGGAGTGTCCAAGCAGGTGCGTGAATGTGAGTTTGGGGAGTGTGTTCACAAAATAAGGAAAGCATTTAATACAGGAAGCTGGAAACATCAGGGGTTTCTGAATGAAACAGACTTTCTTACTGAACTTGTTGATAAACTATTAAAGGTCCCATGGCATGAAATTTTCACTTTCTGAGGTTTTTTAACGTTAAAATGAGTTCCTCTGACCTTCTTAAGTCACCCCAGTGGCTAGAAATTTCATAATGGTGTAAACCAAACTATGCCCAACATTTGAGAATGGCGCGTCAAAACGGCGCGTTGATAAGCTCTTCCCTTTACTACGTCAGCAAGGGAGATGATCCCCACGCCCCCCCTCTGGATTCCCACCCACTGTATGGATTGCCCCGCCCAGTTGTAGTGAGGAGACCATAGAGGACACAACAACATGGCATCACCTAAGCGAGCGAAACATGGAAATTGCGCTGTACATGGATGTGACAACACAGAAAGGAGTCTGTTTTTACTGCCGACGGGAGAGCCCCTGAAGACGCAGTGGCTTAATTTTATTTACTTCAATAATACGCCGTCGAGTCTACCTAAGACGGTGTATGTTTGTCGGAAGCATTTTCCTGAGGAATGTTTCCACAACTTGGGACAGTACAGGGCAGGTTTTGCACATCAACTGTCACTGAAGCCTGGGTCCGTACCAAGCATCCCTGCCGCATCAGCAACAAACACCAAACAAGTAAGTGTATAACTGGTCGTTTTGCCGTGTTTTAAAATCTGTGCGTTAGCCTAGCAATGGCTACATTAGCTGTGCAGCTAACCGCTTCCTGCAGTTAGCCAGGTAATCTGCGCTACAAAACTAAAGAGCATGCAGCATGCTCTGTTAAACTGAGTTTAGTCTGGAAATTGACTGTAACTTATGAGCTTATGTTTGACTATTGCTCCGCAATGCATGTCTTCTGTTGGATAAGCGATATGTTGCTGTAGTTGCTGCTTCTATCCTCTTTGGTTATGGAGTGCGTGTTCAAGCCTAGGGTATTATACGTTCGTAAACTACCACTCCGAACACTCTCACTCTCTGCTCTCTGTGTCACGTTGAGTTTACGAAAGGAGTCTGAGGGAGAACGGGGTTTTGTCTTAGCAGCGTGGCTACAGGCGCTGATAGCAGCGAGTATGTGTGTGCGCAGCTTGGTCAAGCCCCTCCCCCTCCCCCATGACCCGCCCCCACCCTCTACCCTTCCCCGCCTCCTGCTTCTCATTAGCAAAACGACGCACTGGGAAAAGCGCTGAAATGGGGCTTTCTCCCAGGAGGCTATATTTACGTGCCGAGGGTTCATTTCGAGAAAGGCTGCGGATATAACATCCGGAAGCCTCCATGAGCCCGTTTCAAGCATCAACAAACCACCATGCCATGGGACCTTTAAGTAGTATTACTGCTTAATTCCTCTTTACACCTGTGTGTCTTAAGCATTTATTAACAAATTTACAATCAAACTGCTCTCATCAGTCAAAAACTAATAGATACCAAATGGAGTGTTTGAAAAAGATTTGAACAACATTTCAGATATGTACTGATGTACTGTAGGTGATTAAATCAGCAGTTTGTAATGTTTCGAGTCCCCTTTATTATTCCAATTCCAATTAATAAAATAAAATCGGATTCTTTCCCTTTCCTCAAACTGACACTATTAAAACTTTCACTGTTTTAACATTATTAACCTCTGTCAACTTTGTTGGAGGAGGTTATATTTTCGCCTCCATTTGTTTGTTTGTTCCCAACGTAACTCAAAAAGTAGTGAACAGATTTTGATGAAATTTTGAGGAAAGGTGAGCCATGGGTCAATTGATTATATTTTGATCCAAATCCAGATATGTATGTGGATCCAGGATTTTTTTGGTCTGTTTCCAATGTAGCTCAAAAAGTAGTGAACGGATTTGGATGAAATTTGGTGGACAGCTTTGGTATTATCCAAGGTTCAAGTAATTTGATTTTGATGTTGAAATATGTGGCTTGGTGGAGGTATTCACTCTACTGAGTGCACTTCTAGTTGTTGTTGTTTTACTAAAGGAAAAAGGGCAGAGCTACCGGTAAGTAACAGTTTTAGGAGGGATTGGCACCAAGTTGGGCC
The DNA here is from genome assembly GCF_027579695.1 of Neoarius graeffei. NCBI lineage: Eukaryota > Metazoa > Chordata > Actinopteri > Siluriformes > Ariidae > Neoarius > Neoarius graeffei. The sequence continues at coordinate 33,717,322 of NC_083581.1, forward strand.
ATAAAAATGTAACCAGAAACCTGGACTAAAGGAACTAACGAGATACTGTTGGATTCCCAATTCTGATTGGCCAGAAGATGTTGATAAATTTCCTAGAGCAATGGCTCTGACAACAACTTACTGAGGAACTTATTTGGTTGTTGCTCATATAAAAGGACTAAAAGAAGCACATGTAATTGTTGATATGATGAAGCTTTTTGTATGGAGATGTTTATTTAACATTTATGGAAGGATTCTCGTCTCCAGTGTCAGTGATTTGTAACAGTCAGTGGTAAAGCTCTAACTTTAAGTTTTCCACTACTTAAAAGTCTTCAGGATGACGAGGAAAACATGAGGCTGGTGAGAGAACAACTCTACAGGAGGTTATTGTGTTTCGTGGATATTCCACAACTTTAAATGCAACTATAAATGGATAAAAAGTAAGATGTGCCATCTTTTGATTAAAAAAATTGCAATCGTTGGCAAGATGCTGTGGTATAAGAAGAAGAAAACACTTCTGGACATGCAGTTATAGAAAAATAATCAACGTCAGGGTGGTAACAGTAATTAATCGTGGATTATTTTCCTATAAAAGGACGTCACACATGTTTTGTTCCTGACATACCGACTGCACCTTTAAAATATAACAAGTTCTGCTCCACTGAAACCCCCTGCACAGATTGGCATGCTTAAAGCTACTGCCTGTAATCCCTCTCCGCTCCAGCTTGATATGGAAAATTATTGCTCATGCATAAATACTGAAACAGCATCCAGGTCTCAGCATGACTGGACTCAGGGCTGTTTTGGAGCTTGCGATGGAATCCCGTGGTTCTACCAGTACAAGAGTTCTAGAGAAGTTTCTCCTTGCTTCTGTTTCTTCACTCACATTCCTGTGTCTCTTATGTAAACCTCCTCCACCGTGTTCAGGGACTAAAATTAGCCAAACTCAAATCCACTGTGATTTCTCACACTTCCCACCTCTTTTCCTTCACTTCCTCTCTATCAGCTAGCTCAAAACAGCAACCTTTCTTTTTCGGTTTTCACTCCCTTTCATTCCTTTGAAGCTGATGAATCAGCAGCCTCAACTGGAAAAGACGTATGGCAACCTTTTGATTTGAGGTTGCTCATGAATAGTACTGAGGGACTGTTGGCAGGCAGATGCCATACCAGCTGAACACAGCGAGTAAAATATTATCACCTGCAAATGACAGCAATTTATCACTGTCAGTGATCAACAGCATGGGTCCTGTATGGAAATCCGACCATCTGCTTCACTCACGTGTGTTCACAAAGCACTAATAGATCTCCTACATACTCAAGTTTTCTCTTCAGATTTTAGAGTCAAATATGGTTTAAATGAAAGCACAGTAAAGCTAGAAGATTGGAAATGGATGTTTTGATATTCTGCACAATATTATTATTCAGCACAATGTTTTCATCAACACTAACCATTTTATATTTACCACCCCAATCAGAAAAAAGTTGGGATGGTATGTTGAAGTTGAAATTGAAATTAAAACTGAAAACAATGATTTGTAAATAACCTTTGACCTGTATTGCACTCAAAACAATACAACAGCTATTTTACCTCATGGCTTTTATTGTTTTTCAAAATAAACACCTTTCAATTTTGATTCTTGCAACACATTTCAAAAAAAAAAGTTGGGATGGTAAAGCATTTACCATTTTATAATGTTGCCATTCCTTCTCACAAAACTGAAAAGATGTTTAGGGACTGAAGACACTAAGTGATGAAGTGTTTCAGGTGGTATTTTGTTCCATTCTTTCTGCAAACAGGTCTTAACGTACAACCCCGATTCCAAAAAAGTTGGGACAAAGTACAAATTGTAAATCAAAACGGAATGCAATGATGTGAAAGTTTAAAAATTCCATATTTTATTCAGAATAGAACATAGATGACATATCAAATGTTTAAACTGAGAAAATGTATCATTTAAAGAGAAAAATTCGGTGATTTTAAATTTCATGACAAAAACACATTTCAAAAAAGTTGGGACAAGGCCATGTTTACCACTGTGAGACATCCCCTTTTCTCTTTACAACAGTCTGTAAACGTCTGGGGACTGAGGAGACAAGTTGCTCAAGTTTAGGGATAGGAATGTTAACCCATTCTTGTCTAATGTAGGATTCTAGTTGCTCAACTGTCTTAGGTCTTTTTTGTCATATCTTCCGTTTTATGATGCGCCAAATGTTTTCTATGGGTGAAAGATCTGGACTGCAGGCTGGCCAGTTCAGTACCCGGACCCTTCTTCTACATAGCCATGATGCTGTAATTGATGCAGTTGTGAGGCATCAATTGGAAAATGTTGGAAAATGCAAGGTCATCCTTGAAAGAGATGTCGTCTGGATGGGAGCATATGTTGCTCTAGAACCTGGATATGCCTTTCAGCATTGATGGTGTCTTTCCAGATGTGTAAGCTGCCCATGGCATTGTCATGTTGGAAAATGCAAGGTCATCCTTGAAAGAGATGTCGTCTGGATGGGAGCATATGTTGCTCTAGAACCTGGATATGCCTTTCAGCATTGATGGTGTCTTTCCAGATGTGTAAGCTGCCCATGCCACATGCACTAATGCAACCCCATACCATCAGAGATGCAGGCTTCTGAACTGAGCGCTGATAACAGCTTGGGTCGTCCTTCTCCTCTTTAGTCCGAATGACACAGCGTCCCTGATTTCCATAAAGAACTTCAAATTTTGATTCGTCTGACCACAGAACAGTTTTCCACTTTGCCACAGTCCATTTTAAATGAGCCTTGGCCCAGAGAAGACGTCTGCGCTTCTGGATCATGTTTAGATATGGCTTCTTCTTTGAACTATAGAGTTTTAGCTGGCAACGGCGGATGGCACGGTGAATTGTGTTCACAGATAATGTTCTCTGGAAATATTCCTGAGCCCATTTTGTGATTTCCAATACAGAAGCATGCCTGTATGTGATGCAGTGCCGTCTAAGGGCCCGAAGATCACGGGCACCCAGTATGGTTTTCCGGCCTTGACCCTTACGCACAGAGATTCTTCCAGATTCTCTGAATCTTTTGATGATATTATGCACTGTAGATGATGATATGTTCAAACTCTTTGCAATTTTACACTGTCGAACTCCTTTCTGATATTGCTCCACTATTTGTCGGCGCAGAATTAGGGGGATTGGTGATCCTCTTCCCATCTTTACTTCTGAGAGCCACTGCCACTCCAAGATGCTCTTTTTATACCCAGTCATGTTAATGACCTATTGCCAATTGACCTAATGAGTTGCAATTTGGTCCTCCAGCTGTTCCTTTTTTGTACCTTTAACTTTTCCACCCTCTTATTGCCCCTGTCCCAACTTTTTTGAGATGTGTTGCTGTCATGAAATTTCAAATGAGCCAATATTTGGCATGAAATTTCAAAATGTCTCACTTTCGAAATTTGATATGTTGTCTATGTTCTATTGTGAATACAATATCAGTTTTTGAGATTTGTAAATTATTGCATTCCGTTTTTATTTACAATTTGTACTTTGTCCCAACTTTTTTGGAATCGGGGTTGTATGTAACAGTACAGGGTCGTCATTGTCATATTTTTCCTTTTCAAAATTCTCCACACATTCTCTATTGGGGACAGAGGGGACAGGCACCCTATTCTTCCACAGCCATGCCTTTGTAATAATGTGCAGAATGTGGTTTTGCATTACCTTGTTGAAATCTCCCTGGAAAAGATGGTAATCTTGAGGCAGAACATGTCGCTCCAAAATCTCAGTGTACTTTTCTGCATTAATGCTCCATCACAAAAGTGTATGTTATCTTTGCCAAGGGCACTGACACAACCCCATACCATGACAGACCCTGGCGTTTGAATTTGTTGTTGGTAACAGCCTGGATGGTCTTTGGTCCAGAGTACATGGAATACTAGAGCAAAAAAGACCTGGACTACTGATTCATCTAACCAAAATGCATGTGTCCACTGTGTGATGGTCCATCCCAGATGCCTCCAAATCCAGATAAGTTGGCAGCGCTTTTGGACACAGTTAACACAAGGCTTCCTTTCTGCACAGTTAAATTTTAACTGGTATTTGTGGCTGTAGCTCTGTATTGTAGTGCTTTACAAAGGTTTGACAAAGTAATCCCAAGCGGTTATATCAGCTATAGATGAATGATGGTTCTTGATGCAGTGCCATCTGAGGGATCAGAGATCACAGGTGTTGAGCTTAGGCTTGTGCCCTTGCCCTTTACACACAGAAATTCCTACAGATTCCTTGAATCATTTAATGATATTATGCACCGTAGAGGGTGAAATATCCAAATCCCCTTTTTAAAATTTGCATTTTCCATACCATCCCAACTTTTTATGATTTGATGTATTAAAGAACAACACATTGCAGTTTTTTTAATCCATTTATAGTTATAAAGTGATTGCAAGACTACTTAGTTCCTGTCATCACTTATGTTATAGTATCTATAACAGCTCCATCATCAGCCTCTCTCTTTTTATCTCTTGAAGTTAATAAGGCAAAATAAAAGAAAAAAAAGAAAGGAGCAAGTCAGGTTACCAGGAAGCGACAAAATACAATGTCCTCCAGTCTGAAGACCTTCCCATTTCAGAAAACTGTCTGATTGTTACAAAGTGTTGACACTGGAGACTCCTTCCATAAGTAGTAATAATAATAATCTCATCTCATCTCATCTCATCTCATCTCATCTCATCTCATCTCATCTCATCTCATCTCATTATCTCTAGCCGCTTTATCCTTCTACAGGGTTGCAGGCAATAATAATAATAATAATAATAATAGGGCGGCACGGTGGTGTAGTGGTTAGTGCTGTCGCCTCACAGCAAGAAGGTCCGGGTTCGAGCCCTGTGGCCAGAGAGGGCCTTTCTGTGTGGAGTTTGCATGTTCTCTGCGTGGGTTTCCTCCGGGTGCTCCGGTTTCCCCCACAGTCCAAAGACATGCAGGTTAGGTTAACTGGTGACTCTAAATTGACCGTAGGTGTGAGTGTGAATGGTTGTCTATGTGTATGACCTGGCGACTTGTCCAGGGTGTACCCCGCCTTTTGCCCGTAGTCAGCTGGGATAGGCTCCAGCTTGCCTGCGACCCTGTAGAACAGGATAAAGCGGCTAGAGATAATGAGATGAGATGAGATGAGATAATAAGACTCCTCATGGAGAACATCATCTCATCTCATCTCATCATCTCTAGCCACTTTATCCTTCTACAGGGTCACAGGCAAGCTGGAGCCTATCCCAGCTGACTACGGGCGAAAGGCGGGGTACACCCTGGACAAGTCGCCAGGTCATCACAGGGCTGACACATAGATACAGACTCACACTCACATTCACACCTACGCTCAATTTAGAGTCACCAGTTAACCTAACCTGCATGTCTTTGGACTGTGGGGGAAACCGGAGCACCCGGAGGAAACCCACGCGGACATGGGGAGAACATGCAAACTCCACACAGAAAGGCCCTCGCCGGCCACGGGGCTCAAACCCAGAACCTTCTTGCTGTGAGGCGACAGCGCTAACCACTACACCACCGTGCCGCCAGAACATCATCATATCTATATACATTTTAAACAGTTGTTTAGATGAAAGGTCCACCTTAAAAGTGTATGTTGTTACTATAGAAATGATAACCTGTCAGAATGAGGATGTTAATATACACCTTGCATCTGGAACTACTGTCCAGGCCATGAAATTACAGGATATTAATCAACACCTTTTGACCAATCGAGAATCCAGCAGATGAGCTGGCATAATGAGACATAGAGTGAGAAAGGAATGAATAACGCTTTTGTTTCTGATACATTTTTGCTACTAATACAGTATTACTATCAGCATTGAGAACATGAATGACACTGCAATATCAGTCTGATCAAAAAGAAGCTTCATGGTTCAGTGTGTGTGTGTGTGTGATAAGGGGTTTCCTGTGTCAGCTCAGTTCAGATTTTGGTTTTTATCTCCCTCTTATGGCAGACACATGCAGTGGAACAGCGTGGAGCAGCAGCTCAGTTTGGAGAGAGATGTGAAGCGAGGCTCGCTGATGGATCATGACCTACTTTCTCTCCCTTTCCTTTCTCCATTTTTCCCTGTTCCTCCTCCCAGTCTTTCTGCTTCTGGTCTTTTAGAGGAAGCCAAATGCTACACCCCTGAACACTCAGCATGTCACATTATTCAGACTGCAGGTGCGAGATACAACTGACAGCCACCGGCATGGATCAGACCAGCCATTTCTCATTTAGTGTTTCAAAGTTAAAGCTGCTCTCTCTGTCTTTCTCGATCTGATCCATTATTTATCTGTACTGTCAATATTTTTATTTCATACATCCACTATTCTTTGTTTTTCTGTTTTCACCTCATTTCATTTCCAGAGTGACCTTTCAAAAATCCTTGCTAATACGCTAGTTAACTTAATGATTTGGCCAAAAAGATCACTCTCTGCAGCCTTGGATTTTAATCCTGACTATATTAATTACTTAACTCATTCAGTTTACACCGAGTCATTGACGCTCTCGATTCGCTCTGAGCTCCACAACGTCTCGTCCTGCCTCAGCCACCCAAACACATTTAGATGGACTGAATTGCTAAACAGATCTGAGAGAGTGAGACCCTCTCAGCACTTATGGCTAAGGTTTCCTTTGGAGATTGTATTATATAAATGCACATCCAGTAAATCCCAGTTTCTATGGAGTCTGCTTTGGTCAATAATTTCATGCGGATTATGTGGCGAAAACAAGGTTTCAGATGGTTTCAGATGATGTAAACCCAGAAAGGGTCTTTTGGCTGTGTCTGTGAATGGAAAATTTAACAGCCTTAACATTACCAACTCTGAGTTTAAAGGCATACTTAAAATTTTTTTAAACCTTATCTTTATCGAATGCATCTGAAGAGAGTGTGTGTGTGTGTGTGTGTGTGTGTGTGTGTGTGTGTGTGTGTGTTTACCATGGATAATAATTCCAAGAAGAATGGAAAGGAAAACCTGAGGTTACTTACAATGGAAGTCTATGGCAGCTGTTTGTTTCAAAACAACTAATCTACACAGGATGCTTTGCATAGTTAAAGGTTCTTTGCAAAAGGGTATTACTTGGAACACTTTTAATACTGTTGTAGGGTTCTATGTAGAACCTAAAGGAAATCTGATCTCAATTTAAATATTTATACCTAAGAATGTGAAAAGTAAAATCCTGGGATGTGATATACAACCCCAATTCCCAAAAAAATTGGGACGCTGTATAAACTGTAAATAAAAACAGAATGTGATAATTTGCAAATCTTGGAAATGCTATATTTCATTGAAAATAGTAGAAAGACAACATATGGAATGCTGAAACTGAGAAATGTTATTGTTTTTTGGAAAATAGATGCTAATTTTAAAGTTGATGTCAGCCATACGATTCAAAAAAGTTGGGACAAGGGCATATTTACCACTGTTTTGCATCACCTCTACTTTTAACAATGCTCTGTAAACATTTGGGAACTGAGGAGACCAATTGTTGTAGTTTTGGAAGAGAAATGTTGTCCCATTCTTGCCTGATATACAATTTCAGTTGCTCAACAGTTCAGCGTTTCCTTTGTCATATTTTGTGCTTCATAATGCACCGAATGTTTTAAATGGGAGACAGGTCTGTACTGCAGGCAGGCCAGTTTAGCACCTGGACTCTTTTACTACAGAGCCATGCAGTTTTAATATGTGCAGAAAGTGGTTTGACATTGTCCTGCTGAAAGAAGGAAGGCCTCCCCTGAAAAAGATTTTGTCTGGATGGCAGCATATTGCTCTGAAACGTGTATATATCATTCAGCATTAATGATACCTTCCCAGACGTACAAGCTACCCATGTCATGTGCACTAATGCACCTTCATACCATCACAGATGCTGGCTTTTGAACTGTGCACTGATAACAAGCCGGATGGTCCCTCTCCTCTTTAGCCTGGAGGACGTGGTGGCCATTATTTCTAAAAAGAATTTCTACTTTTGATTCGGTAGACCTCGGGACAATTTTCCACTTTGCCTCAGTCCATTGTAAAAGAGCTCGGGCCCAGAGAAGGTGGCGGTGTTTCTGGATATTGTTTATATCTGGTGTTAACTTGCATTTGTGGATGCAGTAATGAACTGTTTTCACAGACGATGGTTTTCTGAAGTGTTCCTGAGCCCATACAGTGATTTCCACTACAGACACGTGTCTGCTTTTAATGCAGTGTTGCCTGAGGGACTGAAGATCACAGGCATCCAATGTCAGTTTTCAGCCTTGTCTCTTGCAGACAGAGATTTCTCCAGATTCTCTGAATCTTTTAATGATATTATGGACCATAGATGATGTGATCCCCAAAATCTTTGCAATTTTACATTGAGGAACGTTATTCTTAAATTGTTGCACTGTTTGCCCACACAGTCTTTCACAGAGTGGTGAACCCCTCCCTGTCTTTACTTCTGAGAGACTCCACCTCTCTGGGATGCTCTTTTTATACCCAATCATCTTACTGACCTGTTGACAATTAACCAAATTAGTTTTCTTTTCTTTTTTTTTAGCATTACACAACTTTTTCAGTCTTTTCTTGCCCCATCCCAATTTTTCTGAAACATGTTGCTGACATCAAATTTAAAATGAGCATGTATTTTTCAAAAAACAATAAAACTTCTCAGTTTCAACATGTGATATGTTGTCTTTGTACTATTTTCAATGAAATATAGGGTTTCCATTATTCGCAAATCTCCACATTCTGTTTTTATTTATGTTTTACACAGTGTCCCAACTTTTTTGGAATTGGGGTTGTACCTACACAAGAAAAAGTCTTACCAAAACAGTTATGTGTGACAGAATGACAACAAAATGTCATTCTGGTCATTAACGTGTTATGATTGGCTGATTTAGAGCTTAGAGTTTAGGATTTATACATTTTTTAATCAGTACAGGGAAATATCTGATAATCACAAATACATTACAGATGTTGGAGATAGAGAGGTTGGGGAAAAAAATGTTTTCAGCTTTGCATCCCACCAAGGGATCATTCATGACCAGGTTGAAGGATAAAGGCAGTTGGTACATGATGAAAAAGTCTTTGTCACATCGAGTTCAGCACAATTACCTACCAAACTTATTGCAGTAATGATGAGTGAATCAGGTGTCTTTCCTCAGGGCAAGCACAATATTGTGTGGAAATCCAGGCCCCTACTGTTGAATCCTTGCATATCATAAACACATTCATGCATTTGCATTTGCAATGATTTTGTGTTCCCAGAGGAGCAGGACATCAATTAGCTTCTATTTATAAATTATGATGGGGGATGACTACTGCTAGAGGCATGTAGCAAGCTTGCTGAAGAGTAATTTATTCTGTCTTATTCATTTATTTATCATATACCTCCTGGGGCTTGTGTCTTCCAGCCATTCCTTTGCAGGAGTAGCCCAGTTTCTTGATGTCCACCTCTGAGTCTTGACACCAAGTACTGCACAGCCATCCTCTTTTTCACTTGCCTTGGGGATTCGAGGTCAAGGCTTGTCTAGAAACATTTATGGACTTGTGAAGCATATGGCCAATCCATCCACAGCATCTTCTTATGGTTTCTTCCTCTACTTCCTGCTGTTCTGTCCTCTGCCTCTTGTTGGGGTCATCAGATCTATAGGCTTCTCCTCAGGGCATTTTTGATGAAGGTCTGGATCTCTTTCATTGGTTGTCCACCATGACTCTGTGCCATAGAGAAGGACTGATTTGACACTGGTGTTCAAAAATCTGACCTTGAGTCATAGGGTCAGATCTTTGCAGTCCCAGATATTCTTTACCTTCAAGAAGTCTCTGTTAATGCTAATCAGAAGGTAAGAAAGTTAATTAGTTGATTAATTGGTTTACTTTGATTCTACATACCATTTGGATTTGGTCGAAATGTTTAAATGAGCTGTCATTTATGAACTAACTGTTGTCTCAGGTATCAGACATGTAATGCTACTAGTACAGGTTTTCCAGCCGCAGATTGAACCAAGCAGATTGATAACTGCTGCCACTTGTTCAGAATTAAACATAATCTATAAATGGTTCAATAATATTGAGATGTGACCCCAACCCCCAGAATGGACCCATTTTAGATCACAAGAATTGAGATGTCACTTGACATTTGCTTGACCTTGTTGCAAATCTGTGGTAATCGCATTAGAGCGAGCCTAATCACATAAGCAGGCTCAGAACACCATAAAAAGCATATAGATGCTGTAAACCTGCAAAGTCCAAACAGGAGTGTCAAGGCTTTTTCAGGCTTTAAAGAAAATGAAGTCACAGTCAGTCTAAAGCCAAGAGAAACATATCAGAGTCTGAGTTAGTGCAGCTGGAAGAATTACAAAGAAGCACATCTTATAAAAGTCTATCCAAAAGAAAATTCAGACTAAAGTCAGTGTGTTTTAAATTTGAAGATGTACATGGAAGGAGGTAAGATTTTAGATCTATCCATCTATTATCTATACCGTTTATCCATCAAGGTTGCAGGGGAAGCTAGAGCCAAGCCCAACTGATTCTGGGTGAGAGGTGGGGTACACCTTGGGCAGGTTGCCAATCTATTGCCAAGCTAATACAGAGACACACAATCATTCATACCGATGGGTAATTTAGAGTAGCCAGTTGACCTAATTTGCATCTCTTTGGAAGGAAACCAGAGTACCCAGAGGAAACTCACGCAGGCACAGGGAAACCATGCAAACTCCACACAGAAAGGACCCAGTCAGCCACGAGGTTCAAACCAGGCTTGTAGTACTCGAGTCCAGGACTTGGACACTCTAAGGCTACATCCACACGACAACGGCAACGAGATTTTTTTTTTTAAATATCGCGTCCACATGGGCAACGGATCAGTAAAATATCAGGTTCATATGGCAACGCAATGCTTGCTGAAAACGATGCAATACACATGCCACACCACTACGTGCGCTGTAAGACGGTCCCATCGGAGACACCAGAACAATAGAAGTAGACGCATGCGCATAACTGCACATGCGCACAGTGACTATCCCTGTCGCACGCACACACTTTCTCACTCCCTATCCTATGAATATAGTCCCTTTAAATCACGTGCTCGTTTTTTGAATGGAGACGCGGAAAGAGGAATGAACAGGGGTAGATGGAGAGAGAGAGGAATGAACGGGGTAGATGGAGAGAGAGAGAGGAATGAACGGGGGTAGATGGAAGCCGGTACGCCAACATTCTGATATCCTCCAGAATTCTTTAATGGTCCGGAATAAATTGAATGCTACATGTTGATGGATTACTTTGTTCTTCTACGCCCTTTTTGAGGAATGTATTGTCGGACTTAAACCAACATCTGAAGAGGTGAGATCGCTCCTTTTTTTTCCCCTATTTTTGCTGGCGGAATTGACTCTGCCCTAAGGGCTATTCTCTCTCTCTCTCTCTCTCTCTCTCTCTCTCTCTCTCTCTCTCTCTCTCTCACTTTGCACCATTACACAATAAATATTCACAGTGAAAATATTTTGTAAGCGCGTTTCATGAACCAAGTTATAGGATTTGTTGACAACTCGCATCGAGTTTGTTACACTTCTACCCGGCGTGAAGCACATGTGGTTGTGACGTCATCGTAAACAAATCCGTTCTACTCATCCAGACGACTTCGCAACGGCTCCGTTGCCAGATTTTTTTACTCTGGAACCCGTTCTCAAAAGATTTCGTTTTGAGGCACCCAAAATGCCGGTGCCATGTGGACGCCAGGCCGAAACGATAAACAATTTTATCAGATTCACCTGAATCCGTTGCCGTGTGGACAGGGCCTAATTTTAACAACTCGTGACTTGACTTGGACTTGAGCACTGATGACTTGGACTCGGATTCGTGCATTAACTGCATTAGGACTCGTAAATTGGAGATGAGTGTTAAAGTCTGTTACTTCATCCCAAGAAGCGTACACTGTTCGTACTGTATAACCCTACTGGGTTACAAACTTTATTAAACTCTTGGTGTGTAAGGTACATTCAGCTCGGTCCGGTAACTCAGGTGGTGTCACTTCAAAAAATATCCGTGTGTCACACTCAACTAAACAAAGGTTCCTAACAATAATTCCTATTGTTACAATGAGGACTCGGATTATTCTTTATTTTTTGTAACATACCCTAATAATTTGGCATAATATATTTATATCTACATTAATTTTGTACTAATTTCATGCAAGAGTGTCATACCTGCATGCCCTGGCATGTGCATTAGATAGACCCTTGGGCGTGCTCCGGACAGAACACGCTTACTTTGCGAAGTATTGAGTTGCGTTGCTGATACTTTACTGAGCCTTATTTCCTTATTTGGGTTCCTGATCCCTGATTTCCTGTTTCTTCTCTTTGATTCTGCCGAGTCTACGATAGCCTGTTTGTGCCTCGCTCGACCTATTGCCTGTCTCACTGTTTTACGATTTTGCCTGCTGTTCTGGATTGTTTATCTGTCTTCACTTGTATTAACAAACACACCTTCTGCACTTACATCCGTCTCCCAACCATCTCTGACAGAATACTTCACGCTCCCTGACAAAGAGAAGCACATTCACCTGTTCATATGTCATGTTCAGGAACAAACTAATGTTAATGGCGCTAAAACAGCCACCATTTAAAATGGTGCAGTCGGAGTCTTGTTCTCGGACTCAACTCGGATCAATAGTGGACTCGACTCGGACTCGACTCAGTTTTCTTGAATGACTTGGACTTGACTCATACTTGAACACTGGGGACTTGAGACTGGACTTGGACTTGAGATTTAGTGACTCGACTACAACACTGGTTCAAACTCAGAACCTACTTCCTCTGAGGCAACAGTGCTAACCACTGCACCACCGCACCACCCCAAGAATTCAGATATTACAGGTTTTTACTCTTGATCAAAAATCCCAACTCCAATTCCATTCCCATTGTCAGGCCCTTGATTCTCAAATGCACATCAATATTCCTATTTCATTAGTCACTAGTGGGTGGAAAAAGAATCAAGAAACAAATACATGTAAAAGTGGTTACACACCATCACGCTTAGGAAAAACGGTTCCTCCAGGATTCTTTGAATATCTGAATCCTCAGCTTTGTAAAGGGGAAAAAAATCAAACAATTAAAGAGGCGAAATTAGAAATAATGGACACACACTGAATCATTTTCCAAACTGACTGCCAGCTGCATCCACACAGGAAGTGTAGGACGTCTCTGAAGAGCTGAGAAATCAATAGACATGATGCAAAGTTAAAGGCCAGAGTGCACAATGCCTCGTTCATCCCATAAGCCTGGAATCTTCACTGCAAACATCTTCTTCTGTGTGTAGTTTTCTACATGCCTTTGTTTTCATTGACTCCAATCCAACATTATGTCCCTGACTGCCCCTTCCATCAACAGATTATGTGCCAGGATTCACTAATGGAACATTTGGCCTATGGACCTCTCTCTCTCTCTCTCCGTTGCACATTTCATCATATAAGAGATGTGACTAAGGTTAAAATGAAAGCAATATGATGGTATCCAGAAAATGTGCTTTCTATTCCAGGGTAAAACTTAATATTACATAAAAGTGAAATATTGCAAATACTGCAAATCTGAATTGAACAGCGCCATCTAGTGTAATGCTTGTGTAAAAAAAACACCTGATGAAAGATGTGGCATTTCCTGTAGTCCTGCCTATTATTTTTAACTTGTTCAGTAAGGCAAACTGTGCTTTAGGGATGTAACTGAATACAAAATATTATTCAGAATATATAGAAATACAGACCCAAAAGAATATGCATTATTATTATTATTATTATTATTATTATTATTATTATTATTAAGGAAAGCTTGACAGAAAGGTCTGCATCAAGACTCAGATCCTGGAGGAATGTGAGGTTTTTACTTTCATGAGGGTGAGTGAGTGGTCAGGTATGAAGCTCGTGGAACAAAGAAAGACCATATACAGTAATGGTCAAAAGTTTGTACACCCCTACTCATTTATAGGTCTTTTCTGGTCTCTGAATGGAGGTGTGGGTTGGGTGGCACGGTGGTGTAGTGGTTAGTACGGTCGCCTCACAGTAAGAAGGTTCTGGGTTCGAGCCCAGCGGCCAGCGAGGGCTTTTCTGTGTGGAGTTTGCATGTTCTCCCCGTGTCTGCATGGGTTTCCTCCGGGTGCTCCGGTTTCCCCCACAATCCAAAGACATGCAGTTAGGTTACTATGGGACGGTCTTGGTCTGAGGTGCCCTTGAGCATGGCACCGAACTCCGAACTGCTCCCCGGGCGCTGTTAGCATGGCTGCCCACTGCTTTAGGTGTGTGTGTGTGTGCTCATTGCTCACGTGCATGTGTGTGTTCACGGCTGCAGATGGGTTAAATGCAGAGAGGAAATTTCACAAGTGTGTGATGAATAAAGTTGTGCTTTCTTTTCTTTTCTGTATTGTGACTATTTTCTACATTGTAGAACAATACTGAAGACATTAAAAAACTATGAAATAACATCTGGAATTATGTATGGAATTATGTGGTAAACAAAAAGTGTTTAAAAAAACAGAATATGTTTGATATTTTAGATTCTTCAAAGTAGCCATCATTTCCCTTGATGACGCTTTGTACACTACTGACATTATCTTAACTAACTTCATGAGGTCATCACCTGGAATGCTTTTCAATTAAACAGCTGTGCCTCGTCAAAAGGTAATTAGTGCAATTTCTTGCCTTCTTAATGAGTTTGAGATCAAACAGTAAACAGTAAATAATAAAAATACAGTAAATAGCCCTATTCCACAACTGTAGTCATCCATATGATGTCAAGAACCACTCAACTACGTAAAGAGAAACAACATCCATCATTACTTTAAGACATGCAGTGTTTTTTAAATAATACAAATAAAGAAAAACATTGAATTAGAAGGTTGTCCAAAGTTTTGACTGGTACTGTGCATTAAAGGCAGGGTAGGTAATTTATTTTAGAAGCATTTTTGTTATATTTCTTGAAATTCTCTTTACATTGTGACAGCAGTGAATAAATCAAAAGCTCTGACCATCTCATCTCATTATCTCTAGCCGCTTTATCCTTCTACAGGGTCGCAGGCAAGCTGGAGCCTATCCCAGCTGACTACGGGAGAAAGGCGGGGTACACCCTGGACAAGTCGCCAGGTCATCACAGGGCTGACACATAGACACAGACAACCATTCACACTCACACCTACGGTCAATTTAGAGTCACCAGTTAACCTAACCTGCATGTCTTTGGACTGTGGGGGGAAACCGGAGCACCCAGAGGAAACCCACGCGGACACGGGGAGAACATGCAAACTCCGCACAGAAAGGCCCTCGCCAGCCCCGGGGCTCGAACCCAGGACCTTCTTGCTGTGAGGCGACAGCGCTAACCACTACACCACCGTGCCGCCCAGCTCTGACCATAAAACGAAAAAAAAAATCCATCATCTGTGCAAGTCGCAGGGCTGTAAAAAGCCCATCCAGTCATTTCATTCGGTCCAAATGAAATGTTTGGATGACATACCTGCCTGTCTACCTGCATACACTCCACCCCTGAACTCATTGCATGTGACCAGAATCTACCATAAGTTCTTCATTTACAAAGACCAAAAGTTCTTCATTTACATTTATTTTGATAATGTTAGATTTTAGTTTTCATCCATGTGAATGAGACATGAGATAGTTTTGATATGACAACACCGCACAACACTCCCCTACCCACAAGCTCTCACCAGTGGACTCATCCTGCAGCAGTAATCAGGCAGTGCATGTTCATGTATTTTGGAGGAGTGGCTTGATGAAGGCCAAAGGGAGGGGGTATGATGTTTTTAGTTGTATGCTTTCAAAATCTAGCTTACTCTTGCTAATTTCTTCAAATCTACCTACTCGACCTTTAAAATGACCATGAGTTGGCCTAGTGGTTAGCGTGTCTGCCTCTCGACCAGGAGATCATGAGTTCTACTGGTGGTCGTATCATACCAAAGACCATCATAAAAATGGTACCTACTGCCATCTGGCAAGGCACGCTGCAATACAGATGTGAGTGGGGAGTCAAACTCTCACAGTTACCAGAGAACTAGCTGTACAGGTGAAGGGCTATGAAAACAGAGATCAGTGCCACACCCATGCGCCTCAAAGAGCTGGTTAGTACTGGGACAGGAGACTGCCTGGGAAGACCAGATCCTGGTGTGGAAGGGACTTTGATTTGACCTTTGAAATGAATGTGCAGTGGATTTACATTATCCTTAGCAAATGCCTAGTCAGGGTTGTGGAGATTTAAATCAGGCTGTTAGTTTGTTAATATGAATTAGCACTAAGTAAATGTATTGGAAAACATCATAGGTAAGTGTAAACAAAAATACTGTGTGAGTGGGATTAAAAAAACCGTGAATATAAACTTGAGCGATGGAGCTGAGGTTGAGAAACTCTGAGAAACAGAATTCACACTATTTCTTTTTCTGGGAGTAATAAACCACTTCACAGATACAGATGTGGACAAATTTATTGGTACCCTTACAGCTGGTTGAAGCAATGCTTTATTGCTCCTGAAAAGTGATGAAAGTAAAACCAAATTTCTCATGTATACTTGCATGCCTTTGGTACAGTGGTGCTTGAAAGTTTGTGAACCCTTTAGAATTTTCTATATTTCTGCATAAATATGACCTAAAACATCATCAGATTTTCACACAAGTCCTAAAAGTAGACAAAGAGAACCCAGTTAAACAAATGAGACAAAAATATTATACTTGGTCATTTATTTATTGAGGAAAATGATCCAATATTACATATCTGTGAGTGGCAAAAGTATGTGAACCTCTAGGATTAGCAGTTAATTTGAAGGTGAAATTAGAGTCAGGTGTTTTCAATCAATGGGATGACAATCAGGTGTGAGTGGGCACCCTGTTTTATTTAAAGAACAGGGATCTATCAAAGTCTGATCTTCACAACACGTGTTTGTGGAAGTGCATCATGGCACGAACAAAGGAGATTTCTGAGGACCTCAGAAAAAGTGTTGTTGATGCTCATCAGACTGGAAAAGGTTACAAAACCATCTCTAAAGAGTTTGGACTCCACCAATCCACAGTCAGACAGATTGTGTACAAATGGAGGAAATTCAAGGCCATTGTTACCCTCCCCAGGAGTGGTCGACCAACAAAGATCACTCCAAGAGCAAGACGTGTAATAGTGGGCGAGGTCACAAAGGACCCCAGGGTAACTTCTAAGCAACTGAAGGCCTCTCTCACATTGGCTAATGTTAATGAGTCCACCATCAGGAGAACACTGAACAACAATGGTGTGCATGGCAGGGTTGAAGGAGAACGCCACTGCTCTCCAAAAAGAACATTGCTGCTCGTCTGCAGTTTGCTAAAGATCACATGGACAAGCCAGAAGGCTATTGGAAAAATGTTTTGTGGATGGATGAGGCCAAAATAGAACTTTTTGGTTTAAATGAGAAGCATTATGTTTGGAGAAAGGAAAACACTGCATTCCAGCATAAGAACCTTATCCCATCTGTGAAACATGGTGGTGGTGGTATCATGGTTTGGGCCTGTTTTTCTGCATCTGGGCCAGGACGGCTTGCCATCATTGATGGAACAATGAATTCTGAATTATACCAGCGAATTCTAAAGGAAATGTCAGGACATCGGTCCATGAACTGAATCTCAAGAGAAGGTGGGTCATGCAGCAAGACAATTACCCTGAGCACACAAGTCATTCTACCAAAGAATAGTTAAAGAAGAATAAAGTTAATGCTTTGGAATGGCCAAGTCAAAGTCCTGACCTTAATCCAATCAAAATGTTGTGGAAGGACCTGAAGCAAGCAGTTCATGTGAGGAAACCCACCAACATCCCAGAGTTGAAGCTGTTCTGTATGAAGGAACGGGCTAAAATTCCTCCAAGCCGGTGTGCAGGACTGATCAACAGTTACCAGAAATGTTTAGTTGCAGTTATTGTTGCACAAGGGGGTCACACCAGATACTGAAAGTAAAGGTTCACATAGTTCTACCACTCACAAATATGTAATATTGGATCATTTCCCTCATTAAATAAATGATCAAGTATAATATTTTTGTCTCATTTGTTTAACTGGGTTCTCTTTATCTACTGTACTTTTAGGACCTGTGTGAAAATCTGATGATGTTTTAGGTCATATTTCATCTCATCTCATCATCTCTAGCCGCTTTATCCTGTTCTACAGGGTCGCAGGCAAGCTGGAGCCTATCCCAGCTGACTACGGGCGAAAGGCGGGGTACACCCTGGACAAGTCGCCAGGTCATCACAGGGCTGACACATAGACACAGACAACCGTTCACACTCACACCTATGGTCAATTTAGAGTCACCAGTTAACCTAACCTGCATGTCTTTGGACTGTGGGGGGAAACTGGAGCACCCGGAGGAAACCCACGCAGACACGGGGAGAACATGCAAACTCCGCACAGAAAGGCCCTTGCCGGGCACAGGGCTCAAACCTGGATCTTCTTGCTGTGAGGCGACAGCGCTAACCACTATACCACCGTGCCGCCCTAGGTCATATTTATGCAGAAATATACAAAAATCTAAAGGGTTCACAAACTTTCGAGCACCACTGTATGTCAGAGTAAAGCAAAAAAAAAAGTGTGAAAAGAAATAAATTATTGCTTATACTGCAAAGATATTCTAAAATAGCCTGGACAGATTTATTGGTACCCTGAGAAAAGATTATAAATAATTGGATTTTAGTGATATTTCAAACTAACTGATTTCTTTAACTGGTGTCACACATGTCTCCAATCTTGGAATCAGTCATTCAGTCTATTTACATGGAGAAAAGTTGTCACTCTTCCATTTGGTATCATCATGTGCACCACATTGAACATATACCAGAGAAAGCAAAGGAGTGAGCTGTTTGAGAAGATCAGAAAGAAAATTATAGACAAGCATATTAAAGGCAAAGACTATAAGACCATCTCTAAAGCAGCTTGATGTTCCTGTGACTACAGTTGCAAATATTATGAAGAATTTTAAGTTCCATGGGACTGTAGCCAACCTTCCCGGATGTGGCTGCAAGAAGACAATCCTTCACAGATTGAATAGAAAGTGGCACGGTGGTGTAGTGGTTAGCGCTGTCGCCTCACAGCAAGAAGGTTCTGGGTTCAAGCCCAGTGGCCAACGGGGGCCTTTCTGTGTGGAGTTTGCATGTTCTCCCCATGTCTGCATGGGTTTCCTCTGGGTGCTCTGGTTTCCCCCACAGTTCAAAGACTAATTGGTGACTCTAAATTGACCGTAGGTGTGAATGTGACTGTGAATGGTTGTCTGTGTCTATGTGTCAGCCCTGTGATGACCTGGCGACTTGTCCAGGGTGTACCCTGCCTCTCACCCATCGTCAGCTGGGATAGGCTCCAGCTTGCCCACGACCCTGCACAGGATAAGCGGTTATGGACAATGGATGGAGATTAAACAGAAGGATAGTGCCAATGGTAGACAAATAGCCAAGGACAACTTCCAAAGAGATAAAAGTTGAACTCCAAGGTCAAGGTACATCAACTTCTGTTTGTACCATCCATCACTTTTTGAGTGACAGTGTGCTCAATGGAAAAAGACACAGGAGGAATCCATTGTTGAAGGAAAACTTTAAAAAAGCCAGACTGGAATTTATTAAAATGCATAGTGACAAACCACAGTGCTTCTGGGAGCATGTCCTTTGGACAGAAGCGACAAAACTTGAGTTTATTGGTAAGTCACATCAACTCTATGTCCACAGAAGAAAAACTGAAGCTTTCAAAGAAAAGAACACCATACCTACCGTGAAATATGGAGGAGGCTTGGTTATGATTTGGGGCTGCTTTGCTGCAGGGTGACTTGAATCTGCCCATGGCAAAATGAGATCTCTGGGCTATCAAGGCATCCTGGAGTGAAACGTATTGCACACTGTCAGAAAGCTCTGTCTCAGTCGCAGGTCATAGGTCCTCCAACAGGATAAAGACCCAAACTACACAGCTAAAAGTGCCCAAGAACGGCAAAGACAAAACATTGGACTATTCTGAAGTGGCCTTCTATGAGCCCTGATCTGAATCCTATCAAACATCTCTGGAAAGAACTGAAACATGCAGTGTAGAGAAAGCTCTCTTCAAACCTGAGACAGCTAGAGCAGTTTGCTCAAGAAGGGTGGGCCAAACTCCCTGTTAGCAGATGCAGAAGTTTCACTGGGAGCTACAGAGATCACTTGTTAGCAATGATTTCCTTTACAGGTTGTGCAACAAAATATGAGATTAAGGGTCCCATCATTTTTGTCCATGTCATGTTCATTTTTTTTGTTATTTAAAATCTCATCTCATTATCTCTAGCCGCTTTATCCTTCTACAGGGTCGCAGGCAAACTGGAGCCTATCCCAGCTGACTATGGGCGAAAGGCGGGGTACACCCTGGACAAGTCGCCAGGTCATCGCAGGGCTGACACATAGACACAGACAACCATTCACACTCACATTCACACCTACGGTCAATTTAGAGTAGCAAGTTAACCTAACCTGCATGTCTTTGGACTGTGGGGGAAACCGGAGCACCCGGAGGAAACCCACGCGGACACGGGGAGAACATGCAAACTCCGCACAGAAAGGCCCTCGCCGGCCCCGGGGCTCGAACCCAGGACCTTCTTGCTGTGAGGCGACAGCGCTAACCACTACACCACCGTGCCGCCCCGTTATTTAAAATATTCTGCTGAATGAAAAATCAAAAGCAAAGTCTGACTTTTTTAATGAAATACGGAATAAACAATGATGGATGCCAATTAATTTTGTCAGTTTCAAGTTATTTCAGAGAAAATTGTGGGTTCTTCTTTTTCTGTGGAAGGGTACCAGCAAATTTGTGTACATGTGTAGGTTAAGGTCACTTCACAGATAAAGATAATGTCAGATTGTGTAACAGATAGTGTTTGAAGTAAATCTCATTCATCTCATCTCATTATCGCTAGCTGCTTTATCCTGTTCTACAGGGTCGCAGGCAAGCTGGAGCCTATCCCAGCTGACTACGGGTGAAAGGCGGGGTACACCCTGGACAAGTCGCCAGGTCATCACAGGGCCGACACATAGACACAGACAACCATTCACACTCACATTCACACCTACGGTCAATTTAGAGTCACCAGTTAACCTAACCTGCATGTCTTTGGACTGTGGGGGAGCCGGAGCACCTGGAGGAAACCCACGCGGACACGGGGAGAACATGCAAACTCCGCACAGAAAGGCCCTCGCCGGCCACGGGGCTCGAACCCGGACCTTCTTGCTGTGAGGCAACAGCGCTAACCACTACACCACCATGCCGCCTGAAGGAAATCATCTTTTTAAAAAAAAAAAAAAAAACTGAGTTGCCTCACTTCCTGATAAAATAACTTAAAAACTATGTAACAATGTAAATGCAAAGTGGAAATAATACAGTCACAGTAGAAATTTCATACCTCACTTTTGGTGTGTTACATCCTTCAGCAAAGCACACACTACATCACAGCAGAAATTATTAATAATACAAGGCTGCATATTAGAAAACACAACACATAAGATTAAGTTCATTAGACGGCTGTCGATAAACAGATTTTTTTTTTAAAATGTGAACCCATAGACATGATTTCATGAAATGAACGATGAGGTAATAAGAACAGATGCTTGCTCATATCTTTTGATGTGGTTTGTAGCTTCAGGAGCATGTAGCAAACACTTATGATGGTTTTTTTTTTTGGGGGAGAAGTAGGTCAAGCGAGGCTGCAGGCTTATTCAGCAGCATGTTTCAGTTCCTCACCACAAGAACTACAAATCATTAAAAGAAATAAAAACTACCTCCAAGCTTGTCACATCACATATCACATTTGAGTATCAGTCTGTAGAAAGGACTGACCATTCAAGTGCTTCATGAATAATACATGGTACAGATGAAGTGAAGAGTTATCTCTATACGTTGTCTTGATTTGATTCAACAACTCTTGGGGTGCCAAATGCGTCGTCGTTGCATTATGTCCAAACATAAGTATGACGTGTTTTCATTTCAAATACACAGAGCCAATTATTTATCAGCTACAACCCCGATTCCAAAAAAGTTGGGACAAAGTACAAATTGTAAATAAAAACGGAATACAATAATTTACAAATCTCAAAAACTGACATTGTATTCACAATAGAACATAGACAACATATCAAATGTCGAAAGTGAGACATTTTGAAATTTCATGCCAAATATTGGCTCATTTGAAATTTCATGACAGCAACACATCTCAAAAAAGTTGGGACAGGGGCAATAAGAGGCTGGAAAAGTTAAAGGTACAAAAAAGGAACAGCTGGAGGACCAAATTGCAACTCATTAGGTCAATTGGCAATAGGTCATTAACATGACTGGGTATAAAAAGAGCATCTTGGAGTGGCAGCGGCTCTCAGAAGTAAAGATGGGAAGAGGATCACCAATCCCCCTAATTCTGCGCCGACAAATAGTGGAGCAATATCAGAAAGGAGTTCGACAGTGTAAAATTGCAAAGAGTTTGAACATATCATCATCTACAGTGCATAATATCATCAAAAGATTCAGAAAATCTGGAAGAATCTCTGTGCGTAAGGGTCAAGGCCGGAAAACCATACTGGGTGCCCGTGATCTTCGGGCCCTTAGACGGCACTGCATCACATACAGGCATGCTTCTGTATTGGAAATCACAAAATGGGCTCAGGAATATTTCCAGAGAACATTATCTGTGAACACAATTCACCATGCCATCTGCTGTTGCCAGCTAAAACTCTATAGTTCAAAGACGAAGCCGTATCTAAACATGATTCAGAAGAGCAGACGTCTTCTCTGGGCCAAGGCTCATTTAAAATGGACTGTGGCAAAGTGGAAAACTGTTCTGTGGTCAGACGAATCAAAATTTTAAGTTCTTTATGGAAATCAGGGACGCCGTGTCATTCGGACTAAAGAGGAGAAGGACGACCCAAGTTGTTATCAGCGCTCAGTTCAGAAGCCTGCATCTCTGATGGTATGGGGTTGCATTAGTGCGTGTGGCATGGGCAGCTTACACATCTGGAAAGACACCATCAATGCTGAAAGGCATATCCAGGTTCTAGAGCAACATATGCTCCCATCCAGACGACGTCTCTTTCAGGGAAGACCTTGCATTTTCCAACATGACAATACCAAACCACATACTGCATCAATTACAGCATCATGGTTGTGTAGAAGAAGGGTCCGGGTACTGAACTGGCCAGCCTGCAGTCCAGATCTTTCACCCATAGAAAACATTTGGCGCATCATAAAACGGACAATACGACAAAAAAGACCTAAGACAGTTGAGCAACTAGAATCCTACATTAGACAAGAATGGGTTAACATTCCTATCCCTAAACTTGAGCAACTTGTCTCCTCAGTCCCCAGACATTTACAGACTGTTGTAAAGAGAAAAGGGGATGTCTCACAGTGGTAAACATGGCCTTGTCCCAACTTTTTTGAGATGTGTTGTTGTCATGAAATTTAAAATCACCTAATTTTTCTCTTTAAATGATACATTTTCTCAGTTTAAACATTTGATATGTCATCTATGTTCTATTCTGAATAAAATATGGAATTTTGAAACTTCCACATCATTGCATTCCGTTTTTATTTACAATTTGTACTTTGTCCCAATTTTTTTGGAATCGGGGTTGTATATCATCCTATAGTGTATATCCTATACTGTAGGCCCCTATTGTGTTGCCAAACTTATGGTTGTTTGAATGAAAAAATGTCATCTGACGACAACACACAATGCCATTTGCAGTTTCAGTGCTGCATTTTGCAAGATGTTTTCAGGACGGGCTTCCTTCTTTTGGCACATCCAAACAACATGTTGGTATAAAAGTGGTGATTAACACAAGAATTAATGATCCAAAAACAAACAAACCCACCTCTGATTAGATGGTGTTAACAATCTTTTTTTTAAAAAAAAATTCCATGATGTAAATAAGTACCAAATGGTTGTCTCTACATCAGCATCAGCCTTGCATGGTTCAGGATGATTTTAACCAGTAGATGGCATTTTGAGCCTTTTTTAACCCATAAGATGACAATCCATCCATCCATCCATCCATTATCTGTAGCCACTTATCCTGTACAGGGTTACAGGCAAGCTGGAGCCTATCCCAGCTGACTATGGGTGAGAGACAGGGTACACCCTGGACAAGTCGCCAGGTCATCGCAGGGCTGACACAGAGACAAACAATCATTCACACTCACATTCACACCTATGGTCAATTTAGAGCCACCAATTAACCGAACCTGCATGTCTTTGGACTGTAGGGAAACCGGAGCACCCGGAGGAAACCCACGCAGACACAGGGAGAACATGCAAACTCCACACAGAAAGGTCCTTGCTGGCCGCTGGGCTTGAACCCAGGACCTTCTTGCTGTGAGTTGACAGTGCTAACCACTACACCACCCTCATAAGATGACAAGTTTTATAAAAATTTCAAACCAATTTTCTCAAAACTAACATTAGCATTGATGTGTTTCATCACAGTACAGTCATATCATTTAGCTTACAGCTCAGAAAACACATTTAAGTTTGCAGTATGTCTTTAATGAAGGACATATTGTGCAGGGGCGTAGCTGGGGGTGTGTGTGCCCGTGACCCCCCCTTTGTCGGACTTTACATTTTTTCAATAGCTGCATAAGAATATTAGAAAAGCGCCTACTGTAATTTTTCTAACATTTTTTAAAACTAGATTGTCACCTCAGCCTCATTAGGGTTTCTATAATCTTGTATGGACTTCCTGTGGTTTGGGCACGAAAACCCAGTTCTACACAAGTGCAACACGATCGCACTAGAAAGCATGGTCAAGCTCCCAGTGTAGCTGCAGTCTTTTTAGTTGTGAATTATGAGTATTTCCTCTTGTGTTAATAATTGGCCATGTCAAAACAAGTGAAACTTTCCTCCTTCGTTTGACGTGAAGAGAGGTCAGCAATTTATTGTATATTTTTTTCCATCAAAGTTGCATTTTGTGGCTTCGAAGCTAAGTTTTAGTGTGGCGTTCCTAGTACTCAGTTCTAATGTACTCAGGCTGCCAGTCAGTGTGTGACCCCTCCTTTGAAAAATTCTAGCTACGCCCCTGTTGTGCATTTTAAAGGTTCTGACTGCAAAGTTGAATTCTGGACAAAAATGTTGCATTTCTATTGCTGTTGGAGTTTCGAGATGTTGCACTGCTGCACACACCATGTATCCTGCGTGTAAATATTTTGCTAAGATAAAAATCGTCCTGCATTTTATGATTCTGGAGACTGCAGAAGCAAGTGAGCAACAATATCACGTGACCACCATGGGGCGTGTTTGACCTACTTTTAATCAATACAAGTCAGTGTGGGCAAACATGGCAGACTCTGCTCTCCCTCGAACCAAAAGCCAGTGGAAAAGACATACATGTCAACCCCAAATAAACATCACCTGTACTACAGTGTCTCAAAATCCTTACTTTCTATAAAAAATCTGTAGTAACTACTGACATAACCATGCATAAAATAAGGTAATCTTACCTCAATTTCTTTCAGCAATAACTATTAAACTGTGATATGTTGCACACTGCATTTAATCCAAAATGATGTGTGATAAAATTGCAGAACACAACTTCGGATTTCACTACATTGTCACTACCAACTTTACTAGGTTGTATCTGAGCAAAAAAATTTACTGGCCTCTGATTCTTTCTCTGTTACATTTCGCTGATGAAGCTTCAGTTTCATATGTTCTTTTAGGTCATACAACCCTGATGCCACAACCTTAGCGTCCTGAATACAAAGTGAACAATTGGTGTAATCACTTCCTAGTTTCGATGGAAGAATAATGCCATCAAACATTTCCATCCATTCTGGAAGAAAACGATCCCCTGATTTTGTGTTTAATCATTTCTTTGGTGGAACCTCCACCATGACTCGCCTTGTGTGCTTGAAAAATTCACGCTCAGCTGGAAGGTAACTGCTCGCACAACTGTGCATGTGTGGACATTCAGATCGAGTAATTCCGAAGGTAAATGAAGGCGTCTTCTGCGATGTTTGTGTACTACAACTTTAAAAATATTATTTTTAGGGTAAAAGCATAATTTCCATAGTTCACCAATACAACCCTGTTAATTTCAAACGCCCAAAATCCAAGCTATATATGGATAAACCGTAGGAGTTGACATGTATGAAAAGAAAAGGAAAATATAAAAGCAAATCAGCTAGAAAGAGCGCCAGAAAAGTGATGGAAACCAAAAGGTTGTCATGAAGGAACAGATCGACTGCTGGACTTGACTGAAGGATGAAAAGGCATTAAATCTGACGCAGAATTTGCAGCACTTGTCTTGGATTGGTGAGTCCAAGTATGGAGTTATACACCTAATGTTTTGATCTTACAGAGAAAGAAATGAGAACACAAATGTAACGTGGCTGTGACAAACCAAATGCTCATGGATTAAAAATACTCAATGCTTTAATGAACACAGTGGGAGAAGACAATGTACAAAAGCCAGGCCAGGTCAATACCGAGAAATCTAACACAGTAACGAAGGCTAGACAAATCAGAGTTGAAAAGAGTTGAAAAACAGGTGAGGATCGAGAAACCAGGAAGCGAGAGAGACAAGCAAACAAACACAAGGGCTAGGCGAAACAGGAAGAAACCAGAAGGCAAAAAGGGTCATACACAGGAATGCAATCAGAAATAGAAACGTTCAGTAGGCTCATGAAAATGTGGAGGCAATACTGTGCAAAGGGTAAAACAAACAGAGGGGTATAAATACAGATATAAACAAAGAGGTACAGGTGATGATAATTAGAACTTGGGGGAGCCACTCCTAGGAAGTGGCTCCGGGTTGGCTGATGGAGTGCATGTGGTAGCGACAGGTGTGTGAGGGGGATTGTGGGAAGTGGAGTCCTGAGTGTTAGGTGAGCCTGGGAGCGTGACAGTACCCCCCCCCCCAGGAGTCCAAGGAGGGCTGAGGGCGACGACCACCAACCACTCTGTCGAGAACACTCCTGAGCGTGCCATCAGAACTGCCACGGTGCTGGACAGAGGGTCGTTGCCGCGGACGACCTCTGGGACCATTGCTGCGCAGACTGCCAGGAGGGCTGGACCCATGGTGCCTGGGACGGCCCCTAGGCCGAGTCGTGGGCTTCTCTGGATGATGCTGATGGAACTCCTCCACCAGCCCCAGATCCAGGATATCTCGTGTGGGAACCCAGCTACACTCCTTGGGCCCATAGCCCTCCCAGTCCACAAGGTACTGCAGAGTCCCTCCTCTCCTTCTGGAGTCCAGCAACCAGTGGACAGCATACACTGGGGTACCTTCTATGTCCACAGGAGGTGGGGGTGTGACATTGGGTGTGGCCTCATCCAACGGACCTGAGACAACAGGTTTCAAGAGAGATACATGAAAAGAATTCGAAACGCGGTAATGCACAGGCAGATCTAATTTGTACAGAACTTCATTAATTCGCTGGAGAATTTTAAACAGACCTATGTATTTGGGTAATAATTTTCTACCTCCATCAGGAAACCTGAAGTCCTGGGTCGACAGCCACACTCAGTCCCCAGGGAGGTAGGTAGGGGTGTCCCCTCTATGACGATCTGCCAGCCTCTTGTGTCAGTGGAGGGCGTCCTCGATCCGCTGGTGGGTCTGTTCCCAGACCTGCTCACTCCATTGCATCCAACTGTCCACGGCAGGGTTGTCAGAGGGCATGGCAGACCATGTCATTAAGGGGGGTTGGTAACCCAGCATGCATCGAAAGGGTGTGAGACCCATAGCAGAGCTAATTAATGAGTTTTGGGCCATTTTGGCCCAGGGCAAATAGTTGGACCAGTTGGCTTGGTTCTCATGACAGTACAGTCTCAAAAACTTTCCCAGTTCTTGGTTAACCCTCTCACATTGACCATTAGACTGGGGATGGTAACCGGAGGTGAGGCTGATGTTAACTCCCAGCCTCTCAAAGAAAGCAGACCATACTTGCGAGGTGAATTGGGGTCCTCAATCGGACACTATATCCTCTGAGATACCAAACATATGGAACACAAAATTAAAAAGGGTTTTAGCTGTCTGAAAGGCGGTGCGTAGGCTAACGAAGGGAATAAATCTAACTCCATCTGAGAACCTATCAACAATGGTCAGAATGACCGTGTAATTCTGTGAGGGGGGCAGGTCATTGACAAAGTCTACCACTACATATGACCATGGACGGGAAGGGGCAGGCAAGGGCATGAGTTTACCAGCAGAGAGCGTTTTGGGTGTTTTGCATTTAGAACAGGTGGTGCAAGAGGAGACAAACCTATGGATATCTGATAGCATATTCTCCCACCAATATCTGCCAGACAATAACTGGTGCATACGTGTCTCTCCCGGATGGCCGGACGACAGAGAGGAGTGGGCCCATGTAATCAGCTTGTCCCTGCATTGAGTGGGTACATATTTACTTCCTACAGGGCAAGATTCAGGGGCAGGAGTGACAGATAGTTCTCAGTCAATCTCTTTGTCTATTTCCCATCTAACAGGGGCAACTACAACTGACGGGGGTAGTACATTGACTGCCTCCAGGGAGGATTCAGGACTGGGATATATGCGAGACAGAGCATCTGCTTTAGTATTATGGGATCCGGGGCGATAAGAGATGGAAAAATCAAACCGGGAAAAAAGAGAGACCACCAAGCCTGATGGGGGTTGAGCCGTTTAGCTGACCATAAATATTCTAGGTTTTTATGATCTGTTAACATGAGGAAGGGATGCGTAGCTCCCTTTAGCCAATGGCGCCATTCTTCGAAAGCTAGTTTCATGGCCAGCAATTCTCTATCCCTGATACCATAATTACATTCGGCAGGGGTCAGTTTGTGGGAGTAGAAGGCGATTGGATGTAGTTTACAGGGGTCACCTACACGCTGGGACAGCACTGCCCCAGTGCCTACCTCGGAGGCATCCACCTCCACTATGAAAGGCTGAGTGGGATCAGGATGCTTCAGAATGGGGGCAGAGGTGAAGGCTACCTTGAGGGATTCGAATGCCTCCTGCGCCCGGGGGTTCCACGAGAGTCTCTTGGCCAGTCCTTTCAATAAGGTGGTAAGGGGAGCTGCTAGACTACTGAAATTGTGAATGAAACGACAGTAGAAGTTAGCAAACCCAAGAAATCGTTGGAGCTCCTTTATGGACGTAGGGACGGGCCAATTTGTTACGGCTTTGACTTTCTGATCGTCTATAACGACACCTTCCAGACTGATGACATAACCTAGGAAGGAAGTAGAAGGGAGATGAAACTCACATTTCTCTCTTTTAACATACAGCTGATTCTCAAGCAGATGCGTAAGGACGGAATGGACATGACGAATATGAGTTTCAAGATTAGGGGAGTAGATCAAAATATTGTTGACGTAGGCAATGACATATTTGCCAAGCATATCCCGGAGCACATCATTTACGAAAGCCTGGAATACGGACGGAGCATTGCGCAACCCGAAGGGCATTACCAAATACTCATAGTGCCCCCTAGTGGTAAGAAATGCTGTTTTCCATTCATCACCTTTCTTTATTCGGACTAGGTTGTATGCACTTCTTAAGTTGAGTTTTGCAAATATTAATGCTCCACATAGTTGTTCAGGGCAGCGGGTAGGAATAAGGTTTCGTGATTTGATTTAACCCATGATAGTCAATGCAGGGCCTAAGTCCCCCATCTTTCTTGTTGACATAAAAGAACCCTGCAGCTGCGGGGGAAGTAGAAGGATGGATGAAACCCTGTTGGAAGGCCTCCTGAATGTACTCCTCCATAGCTCTCTCCTCTGCCTGAGTATAAGTGGGTAAATCCTAGATTTAGGTGGGAAAACATCATCTAGTAACTCAATGGAACAATCATATTCTCTGTGAGGGGGAAGTTTGGTAGCACTTTTCTTACTAAATACTTCTAACAGGTCACTGTATTCGGGAGGCCTGGAAACTATGACATTGTCATTGGGGCTTTCGATAGTCATAGATGACACCTGGGCTGTGGGAAGCATGAGACAATGATCATAACAGTAACTGGACCATGAGAGTATTTCTTTGTCACACCAGGAGATGACGGGATTATGTTTTCTGAGCCAGGGCAAACCTAAAATAATGGCATACTCACAGGTATTCAGTACAAAAAAAAATCTCTTCAGAATGCAAAGCACTGACAGTCATAGTAATGGGTTTTGTGACCCGGTTAACAAGTCCTTCTCCCATGGGATCTCCATCGACGGCAGTCAATCTCAGTGGCATCTCCAGTGGCTCCACGGGAATCTGGAGTTTCTCCACCAGCTCAGCGTGGATAAAGCCCCCCTCAGCTCCGGAATCAATTAATGCTGAAAACACAGACAGACTGAGGGCATTTAACTGTCACAGGCAGGAGGAAGGACTTGGAGACCAACCCCTTAGTGGGTGCACTCACCACATTAGCGTGTGGGGCTTTCCTGGGGTCAGTGCCAAAGTACTGCGTCGGCGGATTTGATAGTCACGTAGAAGGTGACCCTCAGCTCCGCAATAGAGACACAGCCCCTCATGGAGACATCGTTGCTTCTCCTCTGCAGACAAATGGAATGAGTCACACTGCATGGGTTCGGGGGATTCTGGCTCCTTATGAGTCCAGGTCAGCAGTGGGCATGGATGACGAGGAGTCAGTGCAGCAGCTGGAGCCATAGGGGAATTTATGCAGACCTCTCCCATGCTTCAGTTGGTCTAGGCGAATGGCTAGAGAAACCAGCTTCTCTATTGAAAGGCCATCATCCTTGCATGCCATTTCCGCTAGTATGTCGGAGTTCAAACCATTGCGAAATGTCACCAGTAATGCTGGCTCATTCTAACCACTCCCAGCCACAAGAGTGCGAAACTCCAAAGCATAGTCAGACACTGAGCGATTACCCTGACGTAAACGGGTGAGTAATTCCCCTTGAAAGCGGCCCTCATTGGCGTGATTGAAAACTGCTTTAAATTCTTTAATGAAATTGACGTAAGTGTCGGACTGGACTATGGGCCAGACTGCAGTAGCCCATTCTAAAGCCTTGCCTGTAAGGCGAGAAATCATAAAAGAAATAAAAGCCTTGTCCGAGCTCAGAGGGAATTCGCAAAAAATATTGAACATTGTAACAAAAAACCCTTACCCTGATTAAGTGAGCCATCAAATTTATCCGGCTTGCTGACAACAAACGGACTGGAACCTGCTGTGGGGGGAGCAGCCTGGTTAGTGACCATAGGTGCGCCAGAGAAGCTGAGTCATTGGAGTTGGGTAGTAATTTCTTTCATGCTTTCAACAATCTGCAGTAATTGTTTTTGCTGCTCCCCCTGCTACTGCGTAAGATTCTGGATGGACTGAGTCACGGAGTCAAAACACTGGTGATGTTGTCCAAGCATTTGTCCTTGGCTGCTAAGCGCCACCTGTAGCTCCATGTAATCCGCCGTCTGCATGTTGGCACAGTATTCTGTAACGCGGCTGTGACAAACCAGATGCTTATGGATTAAAAATAAACTTAATGCTTTAATGAACACAGTGAGAGAAGGCAATATACAAAAGCCAGGCCAGGTCAATACTGAGAAATCTAACAGTAACGAGGGCTAGACAAATCGGAATTGAAAAACAGGCGAGGATCAAGAAACCGGGAAGCGAGAGAGACAAGCAAACAAACACAAGGGCTAGGCAAAACAGGAAGAAACCAGAAGGCAAAAAGGGTCATACACAGGAATGCAATCAGAAATAGAAACGCTCAGTAAGCTCATGAAAATGTGGAGGCAGTACTGTGCAAAGGGTTAAAAAAACAGAGGGGTATAAATACAGATATAAACAAAGAGGTACAGGTGATGATAATTAGAACTCTGGGGAGCCACTCCCAGGAAGTGGCTCAAGGTTGGCTGATAGAGTGCATGTGGTAGTGACAGGGTGTGAGGGGGATTGTGGGAAGTGGAGTCCTGAGTGTTAGGTGAGCCCGGGAGCATGGCAACAAAACAGTAACAGAGAAAAGATATATTCATCTTTTGTTTCACGGATCTATTTGCGAACGTCAACCACAAATTACACACCTGCAAATCAAAACTCTCAGAGGTTGATGCAGAGTCATGACGTTTTCCGCACGTCACCAGATCCAGTTCCATAGTTATGCTAATTAGTTAAAGCTCCTCATGTTTGGCTGTTTCTGTTGGGCCATACTGTTTACCTCAAGAGGGAGGAAAATGGTCCCAAAATGGAGAATAGCGACCCTCAGCAGATCAAAATGATCACATCTCATCCACATGATATTGTTCTTGTGGTACATAGGAAAATGCCATGCACAATAAAAAAAAAATTCAGATGACTTTGCAGTCAGTACATTTAATAGTTTATAGTTACCACTTTAAAGGTGAAAATTGTTGTTTTATTGTGACACAAACAATAATTAAGATGAAAAACAGAAATCTGGAGTGTGCATAGGTATTCATCCCCCCCAAAGACAACACTTTCCTTCAGAATTGCCCTGTATTTAGTGCCATCCATCTTTCCGTCAGTCCTGACCAGCTTTCCTGTCCCTGCAGATGAAAAATATCCCCACAGCATGATGCTGCCACCACCATGCTTCACTATAGGAATGGTGTTCTCAGGGTGTTGGGTTTGTGCTACACATGGCGTTTCCCATGATGGCCAAAAAGTTTAATTTTAGTCTCATCTGACCAGAGAATCTTCTTCCATGTGTTTGAAGAGTCTACCACATGCTGTTTGGCAAACTCCAAACGTGTTTTCTTAAGCAATGACTCATTTCTGGCCACTCTTCCATAAAGCCCCCCTCTGTGGAGTGCACGGGGTCCTTAAAGTGGTCCAATGGACAGATCCTCCCATCTCCATTGTGGACCTATGCAGCTCCTTCAGTGTTCTCTTTGGTGTCTTTGGTGCATCTCTGATTAATGCCCTCCTTGCCCAGTCTGTGAGTTTTGGTGGGCGGCCTTCTCTTGTCAGGTTTGTAGTGGTGCCATATCTTTCCATTTTGCTATAATGGATTTAATGGTGCTCTGTGTGATATTCAAAGTTTGGGATATTTTTTATAACCCAACCCTGATCTATACTTCTCCACAACTTTGTCTCTGACCTGTTTGGAGGCTCCTTGGTTTTCATGTCGCTTGCTTAGTAGTGTTGCAGAGTCAGGGTCCTTCCAGAACAGGGTGATTTATACAGACATCATGTGACAGATCATGTGACACTTTGATTGCACACAGGTGGATCTTAATCAACTAATTATGTGACTTATGAAGTGAATTGGTTGGACCAGCTTTTATTTAGGGGTTTCATACGAAAGGGGGTGAATACTTATGCACACTCTAGATTTGTTTTTTTTTCATCTTAATTATTGTTTGTGTCACAATAAAACAACAATGTGCACCTTTAAAGCTGTAGGCATGTTGTGTAAATCAAATGGTGCTAACCCTCCAAAAATCTATTTTAATTCCAGCTTGTAATGCGACAAAACAGGAAAAACACCAAGGGGGATGAATACTTTTGCAAGGCACTGTATGTATAGCAGCTATAAAGTCATTCCCTTACTAGCATCTCTCTCTCTCTCTCTCTCTCTCTCTCTCTCTCTCTCTCTCATTATTCTTTATTTATCATTGTTTCTCTGTTCTTATTAGTCTTATTATTGTGGGGCATCTGCCACAGAAGTCACATTGAAACAATAATGCATGAGAACAAGTCATGAATGCAATAACACAAACCTTCAGACCAATCAGATATGAGAATTCAACCTCGCTGTGGTCTATATAAGTACTTATTATAACTTATTATATCTGTTAGCTGATTTGTGTGGTTCAACAACCATCTCTTTTTGTGATAAAGTTGACACACAGGGATTTTACATTTGTACAACCTCATTTTTACAGGGAAACAGAACATGGTTCAAGACAGAGTTCCTAGGGAGTGAGAGAGATTGTAAAATAATATAATTATATAATATAACTAAGTTTTTCAACAATATCTATTTGACTGCATTTATTCAAAATATTGTGTGGTAATTTGTTTCACTGATTGTGGTACATATACAGTGGGGCAAAAAAGTATTTAGTCAGCCACCAATTGTGCAAGTTCTCCCACTTAAAAAGATGAGAGAGGCCTGTAATTTTCATCATAGGTACACTTCAACTATGAGAGACAGAATGGGGGGAAAGAATCCAGGAAATCACATTGTAGGATTTTTAATGAATTAATTGGTAAATTCCTCGGTAAAATAAGTATTTGGTCACCTACAAACAAGCAAGATTTCTGGCTCTCACAGACCTGTAACAACTTCTTTAAGAGGCTCCTCTGTCCTCCACTCGTTACCTGTATTAATGGCACCTGTTTGAACTCGTTATCAGTATAAAAGACACCTGTCCACAACCTCAAACAGTCACACTCCAAACTCCACTATGGCCAAGACCAAAGAGCTGTCAAAGGACACCAGAAACAAAATTGTAGACCTGCACCAGGCTGGGAAGACTGAATCTGCAATAGATAAGCAGCTTGGTGTGAAGAAATCAACTGTGGGAGCAATTATTAGAAAATGGAAGACATACAAGACCACTGATAATCTCCCTCGATCTGGGGCTCCACGCAAGATCTCACCCCGTGGGGTCAAAATGATCACAAGAACGGTGAGCAAAAATCCCAGAACCACACGGGGGGACCTAGTGAATGACCTGCAGAGAGCTGGGACCAAAGTAACAAAGGCTACCATCAGTAACACACTACGCCGCCAGGGACTCAAATCCTGCAGTGCCAGATGTGTCACCCTGCTTAAGTCAGTACATGTCCAGGCCCATCTGAAGTTTGCTAGAGAGCATTTGGATGATCCAGAAGAGGATTGGGAGAATGTCATATGGTCAGATGAAACCAAAATAGAACTTTTTGGTAAAAACTCAACTTGTCGTGTTTGGAGGAGAAAGAATGCTGAGTTGCATCCAAAGAACACCATACCTACTGTGAAGCATGGGGGTGGAAACATCATGCTTTGGGGCTGTTTTTCTGCAAAGGGACCAGGATGACTGATCCATGTAAAGGAAAGAATGAATGGGGCCATGTATCGTGAGATTTTGAGTGAAAACCTCCTTCCATCAGCAAGGGCATTGAAGATGAAATGTGGCTGGGTCTTTCAGCATGACAATGATCCCAAACACACCGCCCGGGCAACGAAGGAGTGGCTTTGTAAGAAGCATTTCAAGGTCCTGGAGTGGCCTAGCCAGTCTCCAGATCTCAACCCCAGAGAAAATCTTTGGAGGGAGTTGAAAGTCCGTGTTGCCCAGCGACAGCCCCAAAACATCACTGCTCTAGAGGAGATCTGCATGGAGGAATGGGCCAAAATACCAGCAACAGTGTGTGAAAACCTTGTGAAGACTTACAGAAAATGTTTGACCTCTGTCATTGCCAACAAAGGGTATATAACAAAGTATTGAGATGAACTTTTGTTATTGACCAAATACTTATTTTCCACCATAATTTGCAATAAATTCTTTAAAAATCAGACAGACAATGTGATTTTCTGGATTTTTTTTCTCATTCTGTCTCTCATAGTTGAGGTATACCTATGATGAAAATTACAGGCCTCTCTCATCTTTTTAAGTGGGAGAACTTGAACAATTGGTGACTGACTAAATACTTTTTTGCCCCACTGTACTTGAGAGAAAATATAATTAATTAAAAAAAGGGTTTTAGTGACAACTTTTTTTTTAAGAACAAAGAGTGTATCTAACTTGAATCATTGTGTGTAATATTTGTTTTATACAACCACATTTGCTTATTTTTTTTAAATGAAAGGTGCCAATAATCTTGGAAGGCACCATCTTTGCATAGTTGAGTTTGTAAGGAGGTTGGGGTGATGTGAATAATCCACTGAACATCTAATCTCGCCCACAGAAATCTGCAGCACATTTGAATGCACTGTGTCTGCTCAGTGACTGACTGCAAACACAAGCCCACAGAGAGTGTGAGACACAAAACAGGGTGAATAAAGAGAAATTATTTGTATATAATGCAGAGTTCTGGTGGGTGAAACTTACTGGTCAAAGCATCATAATAATAACTATTTCCATGCATGACATACAGAGCAGAGGCTGGGGGAAGAACATTTGCCTCATGACTTCCTGTCTTCATATTGTAAACCACAGTGGTGAAAGAAACATTTTCCACCAGTGTCTGAGTGAGGCGGCTGACGAGACTGACGGAAAAAAGACACATGTCAGGAGTTCGCTTTATCAAGCATTGTTCTACACAAAACCTTGCAAAGACGTGGTAAGATGCTTTCTTATCTTCTGTGGATTTTAGATTAAAGATTGTTTGTTTTGATGTTTAGTGTTTAAATAAAGATCTGAAATGGGTGTTGCGATCAGCATATAGCAGCAGATCTAATCTCAGAGTTGAGACTTAAACAGAAAGGAGATGGCTTATCAGTATACGGTGAATTAATTACATCACATCACATTACAGGCATTTAGCAGACACTCTTATCCAAAGCAATGTACAACATACCCAGAGCAGCCTGGGGAACAGGTTAGGCGCCTTGCTCAGGGGCAATTCAGCCATTCTTGCTGGTCCAGGGAATCAAACCGGTAACCTTTTGGTCCCAAAGCTGCTTCTAGAACCATTAGGCCATGGCTTCCCCCATTAATAATGTTCAAATTTTAAAATCAAACATGCTACTGAGGGGCAGCACAGTGGTGTAATGGTTAGCACTGTTGTTTCACAGCAAGAAGGTTCTGGGTTCGAGCCCAGTGGCCAACAGGGGCCTTTCTGTGTGGAGTTTGCATGTTCTCCCCATGTCTGTGTGGGTTTCCCCTACCATCCAAAGACATGCAGGGTAAGTTAATTGGTGACTCTAAATTGACCATAGGTGTGAATGGTTGTTTGTGTCTATGTGTCAACCCTGTGATGATCTGGTGACCCGTCCAGGGTGTACCCTGCCTCTCGCCCATAGTCAACTGGGATAGGCTCCAGCTTTCCTGCGACCCTGTACAGGATAAGTGGTTACGGATAATGGATGGATGGATACTACTAAGGGGCAACGCAGTGGTGTAATGGTTACCACTGTCGCTTCACAGCAAGAAGGTTCTGGGTTCAAGCCCAGTGGCCGACAAGGGCCTTTCTGTGTGGAGTTTGCATGTTCTTCCTGTGTCTGCATGGGTTTCCTCCAGGTGCTCTGGTTTTCCCCACAGTCCAAAGACATGCAGGTTAGGCTAATTGGTGGCTCTAAATTGACCGTAGGTGTGAATGTGAGTGTGAATGGTTGTTTGTCTCTATGTATCAGCCCTGGGATGACCTGGTGACTTGTCCAGGGTGTACCCCGCCTCTCGCCCATAGTCAGCTGAGATAGGCTCCAGCTTGCCCATGACCCTGTACAGGATAAGCGGTTACAGATAATGGATGGATGGACATGCTACTAACTGTATCTATGTATTTTTGCTTTACTTTTACAAAAGAAATCACAAAACCCTCTGAAGATGAACATCTCCAACAACAACTCATGCGACGGTGAGTGGACTGCCGATTTCCAGTTCTACCTCTTCCCCATCACCTACATCCTTGTGATGGTGTTTGGTCTGCTGGGGAATCTGGGCGCTCTCTATATCTTCATCTTCAAATCAGAGCACAAGTCCTCCTCAAGAGTTTACATCATAAGTCTCGCTGTGGCTGACACCATTTTCCTGTGCGTTCTCCCCTTCCGCATTCACTACCACCTCAGTGGCAATGACTGGACCTTCGGAAAGGTGGCGTGTCGCCTGACGGGTACAATCTTCTTCGCCAACATCTACATCAGCATTGCCTTCATGAGCTGCATCTGTGTAGACCGCTACCTGGCCACCGTCCATCCCCACACATACCTGCGGCTCCGTAACACACACCGCACTGTAGCCGTGTCTGCCTGCATCTGGATACTTGGAGGGGCGGCCATTGTAGCCTTCATGTTCACAGCTCCAGATATGCACATCACCTCAGGACGGAGAAGCTGCTTTGAGAACTTTTCAGAGAATGAATGGAAGACGAGACTGGCTCCATACAGCGCCTTCAGCCTGGTATTCGGCGCTTTGCTTCCTTCAATCATCATCTTGGTGCTCTACCCAGTGGTGGCACGTCGGATCGCGCGTATCAAGACACGAACTGCGCGTGGTGCCTTGAGGATCATCTACACCATCCTGGCCATCACGGTGCTCTGCTTCTTGCCCTACCACCTAGTGTACTTGCTGCACCTGCTGTGGCGAACTCAGGTCATTCATAGCTGCTCAGTAGCTGATGTTATCTATAAAGCGAGGCGTATTACCATGGCGCTGGTCAGCTTGAACAGCTTACTTGACCCTGTGCTGTATTACTTCGCCACCAGCCACTGCAAGTGGAATTTCAAGTTGCTGAAGCCAAAGAAGAAAAGAGGCGTCTACGTCATCTCAGAGAGGTTACAAGCTCAGTGAAGAAACAAACTCTATTGTTGAGATTTCTAAGAATCCCCATTGGCAAAGAAATAAGCAGGAAAAAGGAGGGGTGTCTATGTGACTTATAAAGCTTATGTGTGCATTGGAAAGATTTTAATACTGGGGTACACAAAAGCTGGTGGTCAAAATTTAACGAAAAAATTAATGATGAAATATTTGTACAAAACTCTTGTATATACAACACAAACAAAACCAAAAGGAACGATCAAATCCAATGACTTTTCCATGAAATCATGTACACTCAGTATTTAATCATGTTGTTGTTATAAGCTTGATGAAAGAGAAACTTGATGAAAGGAACGGGAAAAAAATGTAATTAGAGCAGCAGTGTGCAATGTAACTTCACCAAAAATAGTTGTTTGGTTTAATGGTTTAGTTCCAGTCAGCCATGTTTTGGTCTTCTGTGCATCTGATTATGAATACTTTCACCACTGTGTAACAGTTATAAACATGCAAGAAGTAGCAGCAGAGGTAGTGATGTAACATACTTACAGCAGTCACTGAGTTTATTCATATTCGATACCAAGAAATGGAGGCTGATCTCATGTTCAGGTGGAAGGGTCATGAACTCCAACCTACACTTTTGATGAATCTCAGCCAGACACAAAGAGATGAGAACCATTGGAATAAGCGACCTGCTGGGTACATGGTAATATATTTTATAGGGGTGTGCATTGGCACAGCCCTCACGATTCAATTCGATTATGATTCGGAGGGTAACGATTCGATTCAATCCGATTCTACGATGCATTGTGATGCGTTAAAATTTTACTGAAAGCAAGGCAAATTTTTCAGTAGTCATGAGGCAATACAAGCAGTCAGATACTGAACAACATTTTATTGGCTGTTGTATCACTCCTGTTTTAAACAAAATAAAATTGAATGTTATAGAGTTTCAAATATGAAAAAGAAAACAAATTACAGCTGTTTAGTGTTTTTAGCGTTAATAATAACCTGTCTCTCGCAGTCCTCTTCCTCCGCCTCAGCCATCTTGCTAAGCTAGTGCTCTCTCGACTGGCATGCAGCTACAGACTGCGCATGTCTGTGATGTTGCTCCGGAAATGCCCACGGAAGTTTTTTTTTTTTTAATACGCTGAATCGATCTGGCATGTTGCCGAATCGATGCTGAATCGTCCATGCCCCGCATTGCGATACATTGCCGAATCGATTATTGTTGACACCACTAATATTTTAATCAGTATTTTAATAATAATAAAAAAAAAAAATCAGTGGGGAGTTTAACCATCAATTGTGATGAACTAGTGAAACCATGAAAATGTCAGATAGTTAGGAGTTCTTTAAATGAGGGGTTTCAGTTTCCAAACTCTCACTTGGACTGCAGTAAAGGAAGAGTTTATTCCTCAGTGGGAACATTTTATAGTCAGCAGAGAAAAAGGAAACGGTATGGAGGATGACAGAACTGAAAATTTGGTGAAATTCTTATTTGTTTAGAAACTTTGTTTAATCCTATCTTTGCTGGTGCAAAAATAAAAATGGATTGTATGCTACACCTAAACTTTCTCCTGGTGAGGATTTCTGTTGCCATAGTTACCACAGCTGTACACTCACCGGACACTGAACTTGTTCTTGATTCTAAGCTTCCTGTTCTTGGCTGCAGGAGTGGAACCCGATGCGCTCTTCTGCTGTTGCAGGCTGAGATGCTTTTCTGCTCGCCACGGTTGTAAAGAGTGATTATATGAGTTGCCATGTCCTTCCTGGCAGCTTGAACCAATTTTCCTCAGACCTCTCTTATCAACAAGGCGTTTGTTTCCAACCACAGAACTGTCACCGCTTACGCAACGTTTTTTGTTTTTCACACCATTCTGTGTGAACTCTAGAGACTACTGTGTGTGAAAACTCCAGGAGATCAGCAGGTTCTGAAATACTCAAAACAGACCATCTGGGTAGCACTAACCCCCATGCCACAGTGAAAGTCAAAAAAAGAGATCACAATTTTTCCCATTCTGATGTTTGAAGTGAACGTTAACTGAAGCTCTTGATTTGTATCTGCGTGATTTGATGCATCGTGCTGCTGTCAAGGGATCGGCTGATTAGAGAACTGCGTAAAACAGCACGTGGATGGGTGTTCCTAATAAAGGGGCCAGTGAGTGTATATAAAGTAGGCATGTAACCATTCACCCAATTCCCGATTCGATTCAATTCACAAAACTGGGCTCACAAATTGGTTTT
Organism: Neoarius graeffei; assembly: GCF_027579695.1. NCBI lineage: Eukaryota > Metazoa > Chordata > Actinopteri > Siluriformes > Ariidae > Neoarius > Neoarius graeffei. The sequence continues at coordinate 33,757,843 of NC_083581.1, forward strand.
CACACAGTATGTTTGAAAAAAAGAGAAGAAAATTTTATTACCAAAAATGCATCTTTAATAAATTAAATATTCTTTTCGTGAAATAATAATAACAATAATGTTACATTTTCTTAATAACCAACAATAATTTTCTACACACATTTGTTCAGGTTGGAGTAAAATAGAATCGCATCAATCTCAAGTGGAAATTTCAAATAATTGAAACTGTCCGGGGCGGCACGGTGGTGTAGTGGTTAGCGCTGTCGCCTCACAGCAAGAAGGTCCGGGTTCGAGCCCCGTGGCTGGCGAGGGCCTTTCTGTGTGGAGTTTGCATGTTCTCCCCGTGTCCGCGTGGGTTTCCCCCACAGTCCAAAGACATGCAGGTTAGGTTGACTGGTGACTCTAAATTGACCGTAGGTGTGAATGTGAGTGTGAATGGTTGTCTGTGTCTATGTGTCAGCCCTGTGATGACCTGGCGACTTGTCCAGGGTGTACCCCGCCTTTCGCCCGTAGTCAGCTGGGATAGGCTCCAGCTTGCCTGCGACCCTGTAGAACAGGATAAAGCGGCTAGAGATAATGAGATGAGATGAGACATTTTTAGTTACATATTTATTTCATCAAAATTGAACAATTAGTTCTCGAGATATCATCATTTGAAGGTAAGTAATTGGGAGGCTTCTTTGGAAATGTAACCAGGTAGGTAGCTCCATCTATCTATGCATGTATCACAAAATGGGACTTTATGTGTTTATGGAGATTTCTGCAAATAACCACAACTTTATTATATCTCTTAAAAGTATCAAATTTGGCATAATAGGCACACTGAATGTTATAGATTTCAACTGAATGACAGAAATGACCTCATCTGCATATTAAGTAACCTAATTAGCATAAAACATCGGCCATTTTGAATTTTATAATTTCAGCTAAATCCAACACCTTTTTATTATTTTCTTTTAAAACTATGGAATTTTATCCAACACCACACACACACACACACACCTCATACTTTATGCTAAAATATACACTTTTATTCTGCGTTGTATAATTATGTCCCATGTACCAGTTCCTGATGTTAGTCACAGTGTCAAAAGTATAGTATTCCAGGTCATGCCAGTGAGGTGAGGAAAAGAGCCATGCACCAGAACAGGGTACTGGAGGTGCAGTTGGTCCAGAAAAGATGTACTTCAGTTTAGCATCAGCCTCATCCTTCATGTCAGGATAGGGGTGAGCAGGGAGACTTGGGACAAATTTTCAGCTTTTGTAGATTGTGTGAAATTCTTTGCAGGTCACATCACATTCATACTGCATTCGAGAGTATTTACTATACCATCTTAGCCCAGCATTAGTTTCTCAGTTTGTCACACATCCTGGCCTTCAGGCTTTACTTTTTCTCTCATTATTTTTCTGCAGGGAGACATGGGACAAAAATAAAATACCTAGCTCAATCCTACATGTTTAATCTTTATTTATTATCAGAACTTGTACCATCTGAACTGGATGAACACACAATGTTAGTACAGCGATAGAAAAATGTCAGTTTACTCAAACCTGACGAGACAAAACAGTTCCATTCTCAAGAAGGAATGAAATAAGTTTAATCCTCATGCAGGGCCACACCCACATTTTAACAAAAAATTTTAAACAATTTTATATTCGTAAACCACCAAAAAAACAAAACCCAAACCCCACAACAACATGATGAACTGTCCCAACTCTTCCCCATCTAACCTCATCTCATCTCATCTCATTATCTCTAGCCGCTTCCGGTTAAAATGTAAAAACAAACAGCCCTTTTTTAAATAGACTTTATACAAATAGGAGTCATTCAGGATTCAGCCATGACACGGAGCAAAAACATGGCTGAATCCTGAATGACTCCTATTTGTATAAATAGGGCACTACATAGGCAGCAGTGGTAGTTTCTTTTTCCCTGACATGGAAGCGCACTTGTATGCTGAGGAGGAAAGCAATTTGCATTACAGCCGTGAGGCGGCTCGGCTCAGCTTTCCCTTTCGGGTGCTCTCGTTTTCTGTTAGAATTTGGTAAAGAAAAAAATAATAATAAATATTATTTACCAGCTTACCGGGTCCATGAACATAAATCTGACAGCTAACAAGGTCGGGATATAAACGAATCGAATACAAACCACCCGCTGGGACTCCTACTTATGCGGCTCCAGCTTATCCTTGAAGCTGGAGCCGCAGCTGGATGAAGCCGGCAGCGCGCAGTGATAAGAAGGGAGAGAAAATAGTGCCAAGCGATTTCGAGGTCTGACTTTTTATTTGGCAACGGTTTTGTGATGCAAATATATCACTCTTTTGAACACATACCATTTTGAGACGAAAAACGTTTTACTTTCGTGACCCCAACAAACTTGCCGGACTACTTTCGTCTGGACCAAAACTGGACAAGAACTGGACTCACAGGATGCTGTCGGGGGTAAGTCAGTGTGTTTGCACGACACTATTGATGGGGATGCCATACAGATTCATGTCAAAAATCCTGAACTATCCCTTTAACTTTAGTAATGAAAAGGAAACTTTTGGGCTCTTTTTTTTTTATTTAAAACAAACAAACAAACAAACAAACGCCACAGCAGCAATTTCCCCGTGGAGACCATCCAAATGTCCCCACAAGGTCAAAATTGTCAGATTGTACTATCCTTGTGGGGACATCTGGTCCCCAGTAGTATATAAAAACGTGCGTGCGTGCGCGTGCACACACACACACACACACACACACTATTCTAGAAGTTTCTGACTCATGTTTCTGTGGAGCAACACATTCTGGGGAAGTAAAATTTCTTCTCATCATACAAAAGGTTTATTCATTCACTTTGAACAATATCAGTAGACACTCAATCAAGAGGGAAGGCCTTTCTTCAGCAGATTAGAAAGAAAACTGCCAAGCTCTTCGTCCTATAAACAAACAAACAAACAAACAAGCAAACAAATAAAATGCATACATACAATGGGCAGGCAAAAAAAATCAGAAAAATCAACAGGGTCAGTAACAAGATAATCATGTTCAAATAAACATATATTAAATTACATTCTGCATTTCATTTATTCATTAACCATTATATAACGCATAATTTGATAATATATTAAAACACGCTTACAATGATCCTACACACTGCACTAATCTCTAATAATAACAACAATGTAATACAGTGGTGCTTGAAAGTTCGTGAACCCTTTAGAATTTTCTATGTTTCTGCATAAATATGACCTAAAACATCATCAGATTTTCACACAAGTCCTAAAAGTAGATAAAGAGAACCCAGTTAAACAAATGAGACAAAAATATTATACCTGGTCATTTATTTATTGAGGAAACTGATCCAATATTACATATCTGTGAGTGGCAAAAGTATGTGAACCTCTAGGATTAGCAGTTAATTTGAAGGTGAAATTAGAGTCAGGTGTTTTCAATCAGTGAGATGACAATCAGGTGTGAGTGGGCACCCTGTTTTATTTAAAGAACAGGGATCTATCAAAGTCTGATCTTCACAACACATGTTTGTGGAAGTGTATCATGGCACGAGCAAAGGAGATTTCTGAGGACCTCAGAAAAAGCGTTGTTGATGCTCATCAGGCTGGAAAAGGTTACAAAACCATCTCTAAAGAGTTTGGACTCCACCAATCCACAGTCAGGCAGATTGTGTACAAATGGAGGAAATTCAAGACCATTGTTACCCTCCCCAGGAGTGGTCGACCAACAAAGATCACTCCAAGAGCAAGGCGTGTAATAGTGGGCGAGGTCACAAAGGACCCCAGGGTAACTTCTAAGCAACTGAAGACCTCTCTCACATTGGCTAATGTTAATGTTCATGAGTCCACCATCAGGAGAACACTGAACAATAGTGTGCATGGCAGAGTTGCAAGGAGAAAGCCGCTGCTCTCCAAAAAGAACATTGCTGCTCATCTGCAGTTTGTAAAAGATCACGTGGACAAGCCAGAAGGCTGTTGGAAAAATGTTTTGTGGACGGATGAGACGAAAATAGAACTTTTTGGTTTAAATGATAAGCGTTATGTTTGGAGAAAGGAAAACACTGCATTCCAGCAGAAGAACCTTATCCCATCTGTGAAACATGGTGGTGGTAGTATTATGGTTTGGGCCTGTTTTGCTGCATCTGGGCCAGGACAGCTTGCCGTCATTGATGGAACAATGAATTCTGAATTATACCAGCAAATTCGAAAGGAAAATGTCAGGACATCTGTCCATGAACTGAATCTCAAGAGAAGGTGGGTCATGCAGCAAGACAACGACCCTAAGCACACAAGTCGTTCTACCAAAGAATGGTTAAAGAAGAATAAAGTTAATGTTTTGGAATAGCCAAGTCAAAGTCCTGACCTTAATCCAATCGAGATGTTGTGAAAGGACCTGAAGCGAGCAGTTCATGTGAGGAAACCCACCAACATCCCAGAGTTGAAGCTGTTCTGTATGGAGGAATGGGCTAAAATTCCTCCAAGCCGCTGTGCAGGACTGATCAACAGTTACCGGAAACGTTTAGTTGCAGTTATTGCTGCACAAGGGGGTCACACCAGATACTGAAAGCAAAGGTTCACATACTTTTGCCACTCACAGATATGTAATATTGGATCATTTTCCTCAATAAATAAATGACTGAGTATAATATTTTTGTCTCATTTGTTTAACTGGGTTCTCTTTATCTACTTTTAGGACTTGTGTGAAAATCTGATGATGTTTTAGGTCATATTTATGCAGAAATATAGAAAATTCCAAAGGGTTCACAAACTTTCAAGCACCACTGTATATGATGCAGAATACAAGTTTAATAAGCTACTATTTATTCACAAAAAAAAATGTTGAGAGATTTTCACTTCAGTTGTTTTGCCTTTAGCCGTAATACATGATCACTCAACTGTACTGGAATTGCTTTTGTAGCGGAATAAAGACGTGTGTCTGAGTCAGTGCTGGCATGCGACATGGGTGGTGTTCAAATGAGAAACGAGTTACTGCAGAATTAAATCTGCTCCTAAACTCGGGCTCTGGGGGTTCAACATGGTTGCACTGCAAATTCCACTGGGGTGAAGTGTTATACTCGAGATTTACCAATGTGGAACACTGTGCAGGTAACTGAACACACACGCACACGCACGTATGCACACACCACAATGGAACTGTGCAAACTGCAAAAGCATGCACACTTAAAAATACCAACCAGACACATATAGGTTTAGATTTCACTACAATTCCTTCATTATCATAAGTAACAAAATTAGTGTAGGTTAATGATACTAAATGACAAACGTCATCTTGGATATGAATGTCATGGCAATATTTGAGCTTTCAGTAATTTCTTTGAACTGTTCTTTTTCTATGGCAGAATGTACAGCATACAGCTTTAATTAAAAAAAATTGAATTTGGTGCACAAGTTTTACTTTTCTTTGGGTTTTCTGAAATCAACACAAGGCCAAAATTATATATACAGGGGTCAAAAATATACATCTTACTTTGCAAGATTCACCTTGGCCAAACATTTTTGTTTACCATGAACAAGCTTCTGGCAAAATTCTGGTTGGATATTTCACAACTCTTCATGATAGAATTGGTACAGTTCAATTGAATTTGTTTTCTTTTCTTGGCATGGACTGGACTGATAAGCACGGTCCATATATTTTCAATAGGGTTGAAGTCAGGACTTGTTTTATCCTCCACAACCAGCTCTGATGCATATTTGGGTTCATTGTCCTGTTGTAACTTCCAAGTCCCAAGTCGTATTCAAGTTTCTGATGGTTTATGGTGAAGAATTCTGAGGTAGTCCTCCTTCTTCATTATTCCATCCACTTTGTGCAATGAACCAGTTCAACTGGCAGCAGAACAGCCCCAAAGCATGATGATCCTACCACCACCACCAGCTGGTACAGTGTCCCTCTGTACATGGTGGTCATTGTGGCCAAACAACTCAATCTCTGTCTCATCTGACCATACAGCTTTCCTCCAGAAGGCTTTTTCTTTGTCCGTGTGGTCAGCTTCAAACTTTAGTTGAGCTTGAAGGTGTCGATTTTGGAGCAGGGGGTTATGTCTTGGATAGCAGCCTTTTAGTCCATGGTGATATAAAATTCACTGAACTGTAGACAGTGATTCATCAGCTTCCAGTTCATGGCAGAGCTGCGCCATGGTGGTTCCCAGGTTGTTCCTGACCATCCAAACCAATTTCCTTTCAGCTGAGGGTGACAGTTTGGGTTTTCTTGAAGCAAAGTGGCTTGGTAAAGTGACTACGCCTCACAATAACTTGCATATAATTGTTTGACCTGATCTTGGAATTTGCAGTTGTTTAGAAATGCCTCCAAGAGACATTCAGGAGTTGTGTACATCTGCGGTCCTCTTTCTCAGATCTGCACTGAGCTCCTTGGACTTTCCCATTGTGTTGGTCAATCCAATGAGTGCTGTAAACAAACCCTTTTTATGAAGGCACAGAGAAGCTACCAGCTGTAGTCAATCATGATCACTAACAGGAAGTTAAGGGACCTCGGCCTTGGCAAGATAAGACACATTTTGGAAGTCTCAGCACCTCTGAATTAATAATCTAAGTGAGCGTATGTAAATTTTTGACCCTGTGCTGATTTCAGGAAACCCAAAGAAAAGTAAAACTTGTGCACCAAATTCTAGTGTTTTTTTAATTAAAGATGAATGCGGTACATTCTGCCACAGAAAAACAACAGTTCAAAGAAATTACTGAAAGCCCAAATATTGCCATGACATTCAAATCCAAGAGGACATTCATGTCACTGTATGTAAACTTCTGACCACAACTGTATATTTTATATATTACACACACACACACACACACACACACACACACACACACACGTACGTATGTATGATGAACTGAATTGACACAAACAAAAATGAACGTACCTTAGATGAATCTTTAAGGTATTTACACTCACCAACCACTTTACTGTTACGCCGAACAATACTACACCTGCTTATTCATGCATTTATCTACTCATGCAGCAGTAGCAGTGAAAAGCAGAAAATGCATAAAGACCAAGCGACGTTTTTACGATCTTCAGAGAACCTCCACCCACTATAGCCTCAGATTCCTGTTTATGGCAGATAAGACTGGAACGCAGTGTCATTTTCTGCTGTTGCAGCCAAGTCACCTTAAGGTTTGAAGGGTTATTGAATCAGAGATGCTTTTCTGCTCACCACGGTTGTCCAGAGTGGTTATTTGAGTTACTTTTGACTTCCTGTCTGCTCAAACCAGTCTGGCCATTTGCCCCTGACAACATGCTTCTGCCCAAATGCTGTTTTGGTTTATTCGCACCATTCTGTGTAAACTCTAGAGACCGTTTGAAATGTGTGAAAATCATCCTGATGTTAAACTGAAGCTCTTGATCTGGATTAATGTACAGCGAGAACAACCAGAGCGCCGGCGACACAGTAGCTCACATGGCTGTACCATGAGAAACCAGACTTGTTTAAAATTAGCAAAGTTGTTCTTCATGAGAACAATTAGAAAAATTTGATCTTCCAAACAAAACAATCGGAATCAAAATCCAGTGAAAACTCAGTGAGGAGTAGCGATTTTCCTGAAACTTCATTAAATCGGCCTAATTAGCAACTTGTTAATGAGAGATCACAAAACCAGGGAGTAACTTTTGTACAGACTGATTAGATCTTCCAAACAAAAAACAACCAGTCAGAATCAAAATCCAGTGAAAACTCAGGAAGGAGTAGCAATTTTTGTGAAATGTGGACAGACCGACGGACGCCGTATGATGGCAACAGTTCACCGGCCTATAGCCACGTGAGCTAAAAAAAACAAAAACAGAAGCAAACATTTGCATCTTCCCTTATTAATGTGATACAAATATTCCTTACTAGTGTGTATGCTCGCTGTTGACCTTCATACGTGCCTCTTTCATATCCAACTTTTTTGTAACGTTTAATTCACTTCCTCTTTCACATCGGTAATGGAGACCAAGGTGGTCATGGCAACACTTTTTATAAGCTTTTGTTTTTCTTGCTTTTGCCTTGTGATTTGTTGCGTTCCAGGATACAAATAAACTCTGTAAAACTACATACAGTCACTTTTATAACAGCTGTTTAGTACAGTTAGCCGCCCTTTTGCTCCAAGTAATTGCCTAGTTCACTTACAGTGTCTTGCAAAAGTATTCATCCCCCTTGGTGTTTGTCCTGTTTTGTCGCATTACAAGCTGGAATTAAAATGGATTTTTGGAGGGTTAGCACCATTTGATTTACACAACATGCCTACAGCTTTAAAGGTGAAAAATGTTTTATTGTGACACAAACAATAATTAAGATGAAAAAACAGAAATCTGGAGTGTGCATAAGTATTCACCCCCTTACCTTATGAAACCCCTAAATAAGAGCTGGTCCAACCAATTCACTTCATAAGTCACATAATTAGTTGATTAAGATCCACCTGTGGATCTTAGAATTGGATTACTCCAATTCTAAGGTCCCTTCACTGGCTTCCAGTAAGCTACAGAATTGACTTTAAAGCATTGCTGCTGGTGTACAAATCTCTAAATGGTACAGGGCCCAATTACCTCTCTGATATGTTGCAGCGGCCTAACCCAATCAGATCTACCAGATCGCAGCAGCAAAATTTACTGTTAAAACCTGTTGTTAAAACAAAGTGTGGTGAAGCAGCTTTTAGCTACTATGAAGTGCAGCTATGGAACCAACTGCCAGAGGACATCAAAAATGCTCCTGCTGTTGGCAGCTTCAAATCTAGACTAAAGACCAAGCTGTTCTCAGATGCTTTCTACTAAATTATTAATATTGCCATCTCTACATGTTTTAAACTCTTTACTTTTACAGTGTCTCCATGTTTTAAATTTTACTTAACTTTTATTCTATTTTATTCTGCTGTTTTTTTTTAATTGAACTTTTATCTCATTTTATTATTTAATTTCTACTATTGTTTAATTCTTATTAATTTTCTTCCCCATTTATTTTATGTAATTTTATTTTCCATTGTTTACTGTTTTGCTTTTACTTCTGTAAAGCACATTGAACTGCCACTGTGTATGAAATGTGCTATATAAATAAACTTGCCTTGCCTTGCCTGTGTACAAAGTGTCACATGATCTGTCACATGTCTGTATAAATCACCCTGTTCTGGAAGGACCCTGACTCTGCTACATGACTAAGCAAGCAACATGAAAACCAAGGAGCCTCCAAACAGGTCAGAGACAAAGTTGTGGAGAAGTATAGATCAGGGTTGGGTTATAAAAAATATCCCAAACGTTGAATATCCCACAGAGCACCATTAAATCCATTATAGCAAAATGGAAAGAATATGGCACCACTACAAACCTGACAAGAGAAGGCCGCCCACCAAAACTCACAGACCGGGCAAGGAGGGAATTAATCAGAGATGCAACAAAGACACCAAAGATAACACTGAAGGAGCTGCAAAGATCCACAGCGGAGATGGGAGTATCTGTCCATGGGACCACTTTAAGCTGTACACTCCACAGAGCAGGGCTTTATGGAAGAGTGGCCAGAAAAAAGCCATTGCTTAAGAAAACACGTTTGGAGTTTGCCCAACAGCATGTGGCAGACTCCCCAAACACATGGAAGAAGATTCTCTGGTCAGATGAGACTAAAATTGATCTTTTTGGCCATCATGGGAAATGCCACGTGTGGCAAAAACCCAACACCCTGAGAACACCATTCCTACAGTGAAGCATGGTGGTGGCAGCATCATGCTGTGGGGATGTTTTTCATCTGCAGGGACAGGAAAGCTGGTCAGGACTGAAGGAAAGATGGATGGCACTAAATACAGGGCGATTCTGGAGGAAAACCTGTTTGAGTCGGCCAGAGGTTTGAGACTGGGACGAAGGTTCATGTTCCAGCAGGACAATGACCCAAAACAACTAAAGCAACACTGGACTGGTTTAAAGGGAAACATTTAAATGTCTTGGAATGGCCTCGTCAAAGCCCAGACCTTAATCCAATTGAGAATCTGTGGCATAACTTGAAGATTGCTGTACACCAACGCAACCCATCTAACTTGAAGGAGTTGGCGCAGTTTTGCTTTGAGGAATGGGCAAAAATCCCAGTGGCTAGATGTGCTAAGCTAATGGAGACATGCCCCAAGAGACTTGCAGCTGTAATTTCAGCAAAAGGTGGCTCTATAAAGTATTGACTTTGGGGGGGGTGAATACCTATGCACACTCCAGACTTCTGTTTTTTCATCTTAATTATTGTTTGTGTCACAATAAAACAACAATGTTCACCTTTAAAGCGGTAGGCATGTTGTGTAAATCAAATGGTGCTAACCCTCCAAAAATCCATTTTAATTCCAGCTTGTAATGCGACAAAACAGGACAAACACCAAGGGGGATGAATACTTTTGCAAGACATTGTATACAGATGTGCCTGAGCATACCTTCTGTATGTGTCCAGGTGTGTGTGTGTGTGTGTGTGTGTGTGTGTGTAGCTATACATATCAGTGCTTCTCATTGATATTTACCTGATAGCTCCAGGAGAGCAGGATAACTTTAATATTGGGGTCGTCGCTGGATGAAGACACTTTGAGGACGATGGACTCGACGATCACGGTGCTGTCGGGAAGGTGCTGCACGGTGTAACCCCTGAGCATGCTAATAAAGTGCAAGGAAAAAGGGTTAAAATTAAGGTCAGGCAGAAAACCCACAAAAAATCCACAAAATAAACACACTGTACTTCAGCCTGCTGTAATGACATTTACAAACTGGAAAGGCAATCACAATATGTGGGAGGAAATGAGTCACTAAGTAAACCACTACATTTCATTTAGAGAGAGATGGAAAAGCCCCCCCCCCATGTTTAGTGCTAAAAAAACAATTTTACACACAGTTCAGCTAAACACCACAACGTGTTTGGCACTGTGCGCGTACACAGTGCAGTCAGAATGATAGTAGCAAGGAACAAGGGTTAAAATGAACCCTTTTTCAAAATACTCTTCAAATGGTTATAATAACGTAGTTGCTTATTCAAAGGCTATGAAGGGAAAGTGGCTCGGAATAAGTGAGCACCATTTGGGATGCGTTTTATTTTCATACAGTGGCTTCCACACATTCACCCTCTTGAACTTCTCCCCATTTTGCCGTGTTAAAGGTGTATTTATATTTAAGGCACAGGACAATTTAATTACATTCAACTAATTACATGCCAACTAGTTGCACCAGAACTAATTTCACAGCAACATTGGTGAATATTTAGGCACCTTTTTTTTTTAATGAAAATAATTTTGCTAACTATATTGAATTTTACATAACCAAAAATAGCAATGAAGTGGATTTCAGTTCCAGGTTGTAATGCTACAAAGTGTGGAAAAATTCGGGGGTGGGGGGTGGGGGAAAATACTTATGCAAGGCAGGGTATATTTTCTAATTAAGTATTTAAACCAACAATCCTGCAGCATGTAAGAAGTTACAGTAAAGTATTCTGTGGGTCATTAAAATCTCAAGTGCCGTTCTCTCCAACATTATTCAGTTATAACTGAAGCACTGAGTACATTTAGCGAACAAACTGATCTTGGATTTAACTTAACTTGTGTTGAAGTGGCATCAAAAATGTTTACAGTAGTTGTGTGCACGCATGTGTGTGTGCATGTGAGAGAGAGACACAGAGAGAGAGAGAGAGAGAGAGAGAGAGAGAGAGAGAGAGAGAGAGAGAGACACACACACACACACACACAAAAACAGAGAGAGACCAAGAAAGAGAGAGAGAGACACACACACAGAGAGACAAAAACAGAGAGAGTCCAAGAAAGAGAGAGACACACACACACACACACACACACACACACACACACACACACACACACACACACACACACACACACACAGAGAGAGAGAAAGACACACACAAACAGAGAGACACACACACACAGACACAGAGAGAGAGAGAAAAACAGAGACCAAGAAAGAGAGAGAGACACACACACACACACACACACACACACACACACACACACACACACACACAGAGAGAGAGAAACAGAGACCAAGAAAGAGAGAGAGAGACACACACACACACACACACACACACACACACAGAAAGATACACACAAACAGAGAGAGACCAAGAAAGACACACACACACACACACACACACACACACAGAAAGATACACACAAACAGAGAGAGACCAAGAAAGACACACACACACACACACACACACACACACACAGAGAGAGAGAGAGAGACACACACACAGAGAGAGAGACAAAAACAGAGACCAAGAAAGAGAGAGACACAGAGAGAGAGAGAGAGAGAGAGAGAGAGAGAGAGAGACAGAGAGAGACAGATACACACACACACACACACACACACACACACACACACAGAGAGACAGAGCGCAAGAGAGAGAGAGAGAGACAGAGACAGACACCTCTTGAGATGGCTGTAGATGCGGGCGAGGGTGTCTGCGTCGCTGTGAGGGTCCTGCAGATGCACACGGCATGTAAAACGCAGCTGGTGTTCAGAAAGTCCCAACTCCTTTAAAGCCTGCTCTGGGGAAACCAGCCTCAGAGTCTACACACACACACAATGAGAAACAAAGGGCATTTTAAAAATCCATAATCAGAAAGGAAACTATAGCAGAGGTCATTAGGTAAATTGATGTGATTTACATTGTCCTTCATGATCAGAGTTCCATGCATGGTGCGCGGCCTCTTAGGGTCGGGTAAAGGACCTGGCATGGGTGAAAAAATACTTGTTAAATGTCACTTAATTGTTTTATGCCATGAATGTGATGAATTAGACTTATTCAAGGAGACTAGGCATGCAATGATTCACCCAATTCACAATATGATTTGATTCACAATGTTCAGCTCATGATTCAACTTGGCCATGATATTTTTGAAAAAATAAATAAATAAATAAATAAATAAAGGGAAAATGTTATTACCAAAAAGGCAACAATGATTTTCCTATTCTTTATCAATTTAAATATTCCTTTTTTTAGATAAAAAAAATAACTTTTCATTTTCTTAATAATCAGCAATAATTATTTACCCACATTTGTAAAGGTTGGAGTAAAATATATTAGTATAAATACAGAGGTGATTATCAGAAATCACGCACGCTGACTGGCCGAGAGATTCTGATTATTTCTCAATAAATCACCTTGAGCGACTCGGCAAAAATGGCGGCCGATCACTTTGTCACCGTAAGTGAGGAAGAATTTCAGATTATGAAAGAAAATGCTGTTCCTAAAAGCACTAAAGATGCTATGAAGTTTGGTATAAAACTATTCAAACGGTAAGGCGGAATTTTGATTTATTTTATCCGTTTCAAAACAAAGTATTTTATGTGACTCGGCGTAGACAAGTGACAAGTCTGCGCATGCCGTTATTACATTTACATGCAGGTTTTGAAGTTTGAAAAAAATTATTTTTTAAATACGATTTTTAAAAATAATCACCTGTATATTTATACTAAAACAATTATCCACCTCAGGCTCAGTGAATATCGGTGATCAATAACCTCGACTTTGTCTCAGTTATTATTCACCGATGTTCACTTCACCATTGGTGAATAAATGTTAAATCGTCTATTAACTAAAATGTTCCTTTTATTCAAAAAGAAAAATGTGAATAGCAAATAGATCTTTTCTGAATAAACATTTGTACTACATCCACCTGCTTCTCTTCTCTTTTATCTTTCAGCAGTCTGTAAAAAGAGATCTCTGGTTTCTTGTTCTATCTATTTGTACAGTCAGTCACACAACAGCTCTTTCCCATTTTAGATCTGTGTGTATTTTTGCGGGATTAGAGCTGTGTTACTTCTGCCTACGGTGAAGTTACATGTATTCCCGCTATTGTACGTTCTTGTGCCCTCTACTGTCTACACAGTGCAATTACAGCTTGGAAAAACTAATATTATGCAACCTGATAATGATCAGGATTCATTTTTTATTTCGATTCAAATCGTCATAAATTTATTATGATTTATCGTCGCATGATATATCGTTACATGCCTAAAGGAGAATTCTTGAAGACGGTGAGTAACCGTACTCACCTCAGGCTTAGAACCTTATAGTGAAGCCTATGCTAATAGCATGCAAAGAGAGTTTATGAGGTTTTAATCTATGTATACTTCAGGCTTGTAGTACTCGAGTCCAGCTCGTACCCTAATTTTAAGGACTCGTGACTTGACTTGGACTAGAGCGCTGATAACTCGGACTCGTGCATTAACTGCATTCGGACTTGTAAATTGGAGATGAAGACTCAGGTTTTTTCTTTATTTTTTGTAACATGCCATAATAATTTGGCATAAGATATTTCTAGCTACATTAATTTTTATACTAATTTCGTGCAAGCGAATGCACATTCATCTGTTCATACGTCATGTTGAGGAACAAACTAACGTTAATGGCAATAAAATGCCTGGAGAGAAGCCCCTAGGATTGTCTGCTTTGCTTATACGGACTTCTTGTGCAGTGGGAAAAAATGCACTGCTCTGTGCTCCATATGTAGAACTATCGAAGAGACGACGGGGACAACCTCGAACTTCAATCATCATTTGGCGAGACCACACCCAGAGAAGGAAGTGACACGCTATGTTCATTGCGCTGTTGATAGTGGGCCGGGTTTGCTTGCTGAGTGATGAACTAGCTTGTGCTAACCCTCTCTCATATTATTTGCCCTGTTGATAGTGGGCGGGGCTTGCTGAGCGATGAACAAGCTTTTTATCCGTAGCCTATTAACTAAAACGGGGCAGTCGAGCAGGAACGTTAGTCCAACACAGTAGCAGAGACGCTTTCACATAAAAGGCAGCAACAGCCGCCGTCAAATAGTGCGAATGGAGTCTTGTTCCTGGACTCGACTCGAAATTTTCTTTAATGACTTGGACTTGAACACCGGGGACTCAAGACTGGACTCGGACTTGAGGTTTAGTGACATTTTACCGAAGACTTGTTTTGTGTTCGTATCAGTTTGTCAGCTTTGCCTGTTGAGGGTCCATTATCAAAAGTGTGCTTCATTAAAATGCACATTTCGTGAAAATGCCAAACTGTAGCTTGTCTGTTAAAAACAGAGTTGTTACCACATGTAGCCTCTAGTCTTGGCTTGATTATGTGCTCAGGCATGATAACGGTTGTTGAGCTAGTTAGTTTAAGTGAGCTGGTGGTGTTGCTGATGGAGTTAAGTTACAGTTTTAGTTTAGTTTTTTGTGAGAATAAGTAAGATTGCTTGGCTATTAGTGTTGGATTCATTTCAGTTCAGGACGTGTGTGATCACTTGGCAATTGGGTGAGTAAGTGGACGAGCTCGGTGTATGAAGTGAACACCTCCCAGGGCGATCTCTCTCTTCAGCAGGTTGAGCGAGATGTCCACCGGTACGCTTGGGTTGGTCGTCACTGTGGTGGTCTCTCCATTCGCTGGCATGAAGCAGCTGATATCTGCAGTGACAGAAACAAGACCAAGGATGAGAATGGTTTTCTCAGAGCAAGGCAAAGCAGCAAGATGTATCAAGAAATGACTAACTTCTAAGGCCAAAACTTTTGGACCACACACCTTTCAAACAAAAAGACCTGAGCCTGCAATGACTAATACACGCAAAATGATTAGACATCAAGGTATAAGTTTTATCATTCTTCCAGTACAGCCGCTGATATTTATTGTCCACTTTTCTGGCCACAAGCTTCAGAATCTTGACTCGAGCTTAAAAAAAAAAAAAAAGGTGCACAGTATCCTGTTTTACGGAAGCCGCGAGAGCCCCTTCATATAATCTTTTTTTATTCACCTTGTTATCCCGAGATAACGACATAATTAGTTCAGGATCTCAAGAAAACAACACAACTAATTCGAGATCTTGAGAAAACAAAACCGTTATTTCGAGATCTCGAGAAAACAAAACAATTATTCCGTGATCTCGAGAAAACAAAAAATTATTTCATGATCTCAGCTGGATCACTGTATCTCTGTCGGTAGAGACTAGGCCGGGCCAGTCTTCTGCGGAGGTGCCACGGACTAATTTTGAAATTATCCCTTATTAAAAGACTTAATGCAATCTCTTCCTGTGTCAACCCCTGATCAAAATATTGCCTTATTAGGTGATCGATTATTCCAGACATTCTAATGACCAAAGTTGCGTCTATACAGAATGAGAAATAGCCCCAAAGTCAGCATATCACAAGTCTCTTGGCGCACCTGAATGAACCATTTCTCAGCTGTTTACTCGAGATCATGAAATAACGGTTTTGTTTTCTCGAGATCTCGAATTAGTTGTGTTGTTTTCTCGAGATCCTGAATTAATTATGTCGTTATCTCGGGATAACAAGGTGAATAAAAAAAAAGGATTATATGAAGGGCCTCTCTCGGCTTCCGTACTGTTTTTAAATGCTAGAGTGTCTTTTTTTTGAAGCAGCGAGT
Source organism: Neoarius graeffei (assembly GCF_027579695.1). Taxonomy (NCBI): domain Eukaryota; kingdom Metazoa; phylum Chordata; class Actinopteri; order Siluriformes; family Ariidae; genus Neoarius; species Neoarius graeffei. The sequence continues at coordinate 33,774,197 of NC_083581.1, forward strand.
GGTAAGTATGTGAGAATGTTTCTTGTATGTATGCCAGCAGGTTAAGGGAAAAGGTATATGGTTGTTAAATGGCTTCTCTTTCTTTAAAAGTAGGCGGTTTTTGACATTTAGTGATCAAAAATACCAGTGTACCCTGCGTAAACGTATACAGTGCCTTGCAAAAGTATTCATCCCCCTTGGTATTTGTCCTGTTTTGTTGCATTATAAGCTGGTATTAAAATGGATTTTTGGGCAGTTAGAACAATTTGATTTACACAACATGCCTACCACTTTAAAAGGTACACTTTTTTTTTTTATTGTGACACAAACAATAATTAAAGATGAAAAAACAGAAATCTGGAGTGTGCATAGGTATTCACCCCCTTTCGTATGAAACCCCTAAATAAGAGCTGCTCCAACCAATTCACTTCATAAGTCACATAATTAGTTGATTAAGATCCACCTGTGTGCAATCAAAGTGTCACATGATCTGTCACATGATGTCTGTATAAATCAACCTGTTCTGGAAGGACCCTGACTCTGCAACGCTACTAAGCAAGCGACATGAAAACCAAGGAGCCTCCAAACAGGTCAGAGACAAAGTTGTGGAGAAGTACAGATCAGGGTTGGGTTATAAAAAATATCCCGAACTTTGAATATCCCACAGAGCACCATTAAATCCATTATAGCAAAATGGAAAGAATATGGCACCACTACAAACCTGACAAGAGAAGGCCGCCCACCAAAACTCACAGACCGGGCAAGGAGGGCATTAATCAGAGATGCAACAAAGACACCAAAGATAACACTGAAGGAGCTGCAGAGGTCCACAGCAGAGCTGGGAGGATCTGTCCATAGGACCACTTTAAGGACCCTGTACACTCCACAGAGCGAGGCTTTATGGAAGAGTGGCCAGAAAAAAGCCACTGCTTAAGAAAACACGTTTGGAGTTTGCCCAAGAGCATTTGGCAGACTCCCCAAACACATGGAAGAAGATTCTCTGGTCAAATGAGATTAAAACTGATCTTTTTGGCCATCATAGGAAACGCCATGTGTGGCGCAAACCCTGAGAACACCATTCCTACAGTGAGGCATGGTGGTGGCAGCATCATGCTGTGGGGATGTTTTTCATCTGCAGGGACAGGAAAGCTGGTCAGGACTGAAGGAAAGATGGATGGCACTAAATACAGGGCAATTCTGGAGGAAAACCTGTTTGAGTCAGCCAGAGGTTTGAGACTGGGACGAAGGTTCACGTTCCAGCAGGACAATTATCCTAAACATACGGGGGATGTGAATACCTATGCACACTCCAGATTTCTGCTTTTTTTATCTCATTGTTTGTGTCACAATAAAAATAATGTGCACTTTTAAAGTGGTAGACATGTTGTGCAAATCAAATGGTGCTAACCCTCCAAAAATCCATTTTAATACCAGCTTGTAATGCGACAAAACCAGGACAAACACTAAGGGGATGAATACTTTTGCAAGGCACTGTACCACTGATTATACCACTATGACGTCAAGTTATTTTCATTGGGTGCCAATGATCACATGGGGTTCTCAAAGGGGTGCTCAGAGTTCATTTTTTAAGATTAATATCCCTTTTAAAACAAAATGTAACGCAAACCTGTAGCTGTCACACTACTTCAGGTTGAAGTGTATAAATCAGGTGTGTTAATGCAAGGCTGTGGTGTAGAATGTGTGTGCGGCCCTCACTGAATTCCTGCTCAATCTTGTCCTTGAGGAACTCCATCTTCTTGGCCTCGCCGTGAACCAGCAGGATGTTGCGAGGTTCGGCCATGCGGATCAGCTGCATGATGCCTTTGGCATCGGCGTGGGCGCTGAACGACATGTACTCCACCTGCAGCTTCACCTCCAGCTGTCACCACACACACACACACACAGTTCTGAGATTCACCAACACACAAGCACGATTTCAAAAGGTTCATTTGTCACATGTGCATTCATAGCAGGTACAAAAGTGCAATGAAATAAGATTCAACAAATCCAAAGACTGCGCATAGAACAACAATAAATAGATTACAGACAATATAACGATGAGTGTAGGGTTAGGGGAGAGTGTAAAATGCAGACAAAACAAGAGCACACACACACACACACACACACACGCGTATTATTTACCAGCTGGGAGGTCTGTATGGTGAAATACCGTGACCGAGGTCTTGAAAGTACTGAGCGAGGCCCTCTGGGCCGAGGTCAGTATTCAAGGCCGAGGTCACAGTATTTCACAATACGGACCGACCTTAAGCTGGTAAATATAATATTTATTTTTTTCTGTACCAAATTCTAACAGAAAACGAGAGCGCCTGAAAGGGAAAACCAAGCCGAGCCGCCATTTTGAATCCTCATTCACAGCTGTAATGCAAATGGCTTCCTCCTCGGTATACAAGTGCACTTCCATGGCAGGAAAAAACTACATTTTGCCACCTATGTAGTCCCCTATTTATACAAATAGGAGTCATTCAGGATTCAGTCATGTTTTTGCTCGGCGTTAGCAACAGTTACAGGTTTTTAGCTTTCTCCTGAAATGTTTTCTTTTATTTCTTCTTCCTCAGGGTAGTAAAACTCGCTTTCGCTGTGAACACTGTCGTTATTGCTATCCATGCTGTAAAATTAATGATATTCTCCTGAGAAATGCTGGCAAAAATGTATCAGATTTTTGATAATCTTATAAATAAATCTTATTAAAAAAATGTTGACAAAAAAAATGCTACCATGTTTGTTGTTGTTGTGAATGAGCGAGTCGCCCGAGGTCCATAACCAGGGTCTGTATCGTAGGAGACGGACCGGCTTGCCAGCCAATCAGAGCGCAGGATTTGATGGAAACCGGATAGCGAAAAAAATAAGTGGAATTATGTGGTAAACAAAAAAAAGAAAAAAAAAACCCAAAAACCTAAAATCAAAACATGTTTCATATTTTAAAATGAAAAATACCAATATACCCTGCGTAAACATATATAAGTGATTATACCACGATGACGTCAAGTAATTTTCCATTGGGTGGATTATCACGTGGTCTTCCAAAGTATCCAGCGTTTTCCTTGATGACGCTTTGCACACTTACTGGCATTTTCTTAACCAGCTTCATGAGGTAGTCACCTGGAATGCTTTTCAATTAACAGCTGTGCCTCGTCAAAAGTTAATTAGCGGACAAGTTTCTTGCCTTCTTAATGCGTTTGCGATCAAACCGTAAACAGTAAATAATCGGCGTTGGCTGTCCATCGCTAGTGATGATGACTGCTTGGAGTTCTGACGTAGACTCCTTTATCTAGGTTTGTGCTCACAGTCTCTAGAACTGCTGTAAGGTAGAGTATAAACAATGTCGGGGCAAGAACGCATCCTTGTTTGACACCATGATTGACAGGACAAGCTTCACTAATATCTCCTCCGATTGAAACCTTCCTAGACATGTTCTCATGGAAGGGCTTAATGAGCCGTATCAATCTTTCCAGGCATCCGTACACTTTTAGTATCTTCCAAAGTGTCTCTCGTTTAACGGTGCCAAAGGCCTTTGAGAAGTCTACAAAAACCACATACAAAAGGTTTCTCGATGGCTTTCTCTTGGAGTTGTTTCAGAGTAAAATCATATCTGAGGTAGATTTGACTTTCCATAAGTACATCATCTGAGATATTTTTAATTTGGTTTTGAACTATCTTGACCAGAATCTTGCTTGCAATGGAAAGCAGAGGTATGCTATTGTGGTTTAGCCACATTCACCACTTTCTCCTTTCGTTTTGTAGATGGTCACCATTAGTGCATCTCTGAATAGTAGATAATAAAAACGCAGTAAACAGCCCTATTCCACAACTGTAGTAATAGATACAGTATTATGTCAAGAACCAAAACAACCAAGTAAAGAGAAACGACATCCATCGTTACTTTAAGACATGAAGTGACTTTTAATTAATAAAGAAAAAACACTAAATTAGAATTAGATGTCCAAACTTTTGACTGGTACTATATGTATGACTGGATATACACTTCAATGTCCTGTGCATGTGCAAATGTGGCAGGTGTGCCATCTGTGATGTGTATGTGTGGCAGTGGGGGCGTGGCCATGCAGCAGTCTGTGAATGGAGGGCGGGGTCGGGGAAGGTAAGTGGCTAAGTCATTCCACCTGCTGTCAATTAATGTGTGTGTGTGTGTGTTTGTTACAGGGATGAAGGATAAAAGGAGAGAGACAGCAGAGAAAAGGGGCTCTCTCCCCGACTACAATGCATGTGTGAGTGAGTGAGTGAGTGAAAGCAAGCAAGCAAGCAAGCAAGCAAGGAAGCAAGCAAGCAGAAAAGCTAAAATAAATTGTTTTGTGCAACCATCAACTCTCGCCTGCCGTGCTTCTGTGCTCCACCCACATCAGGAACTGTTACAGTGGTGCTGAAACCCGGGAGCACAGAAGGGAACCACCCCATGGAACCCCCGCCATTCGAAGAGCCCTTGCTACCGCCCAGCAGAACCAGCATCAAGTGCTGATCACCCTCCGAAAGGAGCAGGAGCAACGCTTCGAAGCCTTGATGCTGGCCCAGCAGGAAGATTGCCAGGCGTTCTGGCACCTGCTTGCGTTAACAGGGGCATCGACCACCACTGCCGCCACCCTCACGAAGATAGGACCGCAGGACGATCTAGAAGCCTTCCTCACCCTCTTCGAGCAAGCAGCCAAGGCGTGGGGGTGGCCGCTGGAGCAGCGCCTTCTCCCGCTCCTGACTGGCGAGGCGCAGCTCGCAGCGCAGCACAGCAGCTCCCTGCTGACAGCCGGCTGGTCTATGCTGACCTAAGGAAAGCCATCCTGCAGCGGCTCGGCCGCTCCCCGGAGCAACATCGCCAGCGCTTCCGGACGCTGGCATTGGCGGAGGTTGGCCAGCCGTTTCCATTCGGCCAGCAACTCCGGGACGCCTGCTGGCGGTGGCTGAGGGCGGAAGACCGCGACGCTGAGGAGATCATCGATCTGGTGGCACTAGAACAGTTTGTCTCTCGACTTCCGGAAGGAACGGCGGAATGGGTCCAGTGTCATCACCCAGTGTCACTGGAACAAGCCATCGAGCTGGCGGAGGACCATCTGGAGGTGTCTCCGATGGCAGGCAGACAAGGCGTCTCCCCTAACTTCTCTTCTCTCCCCCCCCCGTCTCTTGTCCCCCTCCCCACCCCGTTCCCCGGCCACGGAGGCGGCAGCTGGCTCCTCCCCAGCCGGCCCGTCACACCCATGTCCTCCCCTCTCCCTCTCCTGTGTCCGTGTTGTCTCCCCCTCAGGTGAGTGACACCCTTCACACCAGTGCAGAGGAAATGCCTGGGCCGGTGTGCTGGCGCGGCGGGGAATCGGAGCATCTCCAGGGTCAAAGCTCCGCAAGGGAGGTGGGTGCTGTAATCCGGATCCCCGACACACCAGAAACCGCCCCCGATCGGACCGGAACATATTGTATACCGGTGAGTATTCAAGGGGATACATAACACGCTTTGGTGGATTCCGGTTGTAATCAGACCTCAATTCACCAACGCCTGGTGCAAGGTGAGGCATTGGGGGGGGAGCACAAGCGGTGAAAGTGTTGTGTGTGCACAGGGATGTTCACCATTACCCTCTAGGTGTCTGTCCATATTCTACTCCGGGGCCAAATGCATAGAATAAAGGCGGCGGTTAGTTCTCGTCTCACTCGTTGATTTTGGGTACTGACTGGCTGGGATTTAAAAAACTAATGGAATATTTAACACATAGTGGGTCCTGCACTAGTAGGTCATGGGAAGATCCCGGTGTAGCATTGACTGGAGAAGCTGTCACAGAGCCATCTATGTCAACACCGCGTCAGAGTGAGGAGCAGCCCGCTCCTCCTCCCTCTCTCAGGGATTCCCTTGGGGAGTTCCCGTTAGAGCAGTCGTGAGACAAGACTCTGCGGCATGAGTTTGATCAAGCGAGAGTAATCGATGGTCAAACTCTTCAGTCAAGCGCGGCACCGACCTTCCCCTATTTCGCCATTATTAAAGATAGATTGTACCGAGTGACGCAGAACACTCAAACTAAGGAACGAATAACCCAGTTGTTAATCCCAAAGAGCTGTAGGGAGCTCGTGTTCCATGCGGCTCACTTTAATTCCATGGCTGGACACTTGGGGCAAGATAAAACACTAGTCCGAATAATGGTTCTATTGGCCAGGGATTCACGGGGATGTCCGTCAGTGGTGTGCGGCATGCCGTGAATGGCAATTAGTAAATCCCGCGGCCACTCCAAAAGCGCCTTTGCGCCCTCTTCCTCTAATTGAGACCCCGTTTGAGCGAATTGGGATGGATCTCGTTGGGGCATTAGATCGGTCAGCATGGGAATATCGCTTTATTTTAGTTCTAGTGGACTATGCAACGCGATATCTGGAAGCAGTGCGTCTCCGCAATATCTCAGCACGCAGTATTGCGGAAGCACTCTTCCGCTTTATCTCCTGGGTCGGGATTCCGAAAGAAATCCTGACAGACCAAGGCACTTTGTTTATGTCACGCACACTGCGCGAGCTGTATGGGTTACTGGGGATTAAGTCTATCCGCACCAGTAACGATCACCCACAAACAGAAGGCTTAGTAGAGCGATTTAACCAAACACTCAAAAACATAATCCAGAAATTCGTAAGTGAAGATGCGCGTGATTGGGATAAATGGCTCGAACCCCTGTTATTCGCAGTACGAGAGATCCCGCAAGCCTCCACGGGGTTTTCTCCCTTTGAATTATTCCATGGGCGTAAGCCGCGTGGCATTCTGGACGTTCTACGGGAAAATTGGGAGGTGGGACCTTCACCTAGTAAAAATGAAATCCAGTACGTTCTTGACCTGCGTGCAAAACTCCACACCCTCACACACCTAACCCAGGAGAATTTGCAGCAGGCACAAGAACATCAAAGCCATCTGTATGACAGGGGCACACGCCTTAGAGAGTTCACGCCGGGAGACAAAGTGCTCGTATTACTGCCCACGTCAAGTTCTAAATTAGTCGCCAAGTGGCAAGGGCCCTTCGAGGTCACACGGCGAGTCGGGGATGTCGACTATGAGGTGAAGCGAATGGATAGGGGTGGGGCACTGCAAATCTACCACCTCAACCTTTTAAAACGCTGGAATGAGGGGGTCCCCGTGGCGTTGGTAGTCCCAGAGAAGGCGGAGCTGGGGCCGGAGGTAAAAAAAGATAACATCTCGGACCACTCCGATCCCTTGTGGAGAATACCTCTCACCGGCCCAACTCACGGAGGTAGCCAAGTTGCAGAAGGAATTTTCCGACGTGTTCTCGCCCCTTCTTGGTCGTACCCACCTCATAGAACACCACATTGAAACGCCCCCAGGGGTGGTAGTGTGTAGCCGCCCTTACCGAGTGCCCGAACACAAGAAAAAGGTGGTTCGGGACAAACTCAAAGCCATGCTCAAAATGGGCATAATCGGAGTCCCACAGTGACTGGAGCAGCCCAGTGGTCCTGGTTCCCAAGACCGACGGGTCAGTCTGGTTCTGTGTGGACTATAAAAAGGTCAATGCGGTGTCTAAATTTGACGCATACCCAATGCCTCGCATTGATGAGTTGCTTAATCTGTTAGGCGCTGCTCGCTTTTATTCGACACTGGATCTAACAAAGGGATATTGGCAGATCCCCTTGACTCCTCTATCCCGAGAAAAAACGGCCTTTTCCACACCGTTTGGATTACACCAATGTGTCACGCTCCCTTTTGGGTTGTTTGGGGCGCCCGCTATGTTCCAGCGGCTTATGGACAGGGTCCTCCGCCCTCACGCTGCCTACACGGCTGCCTATCTAGACAACATCATAATTTACAGCCATGATTGGCCGCGGCACTTGGAACACCTGAGGGCCGTTCTAAAGTCGCTGAGGTGAGCGGGCCTCACAGCTAACCCGAAAAAGTTTGCGATTGGGCGGGTGGAAGTATGGCATCTGGGGTTTCACTTGGGCCATGGGCAGGTGCGTCCCTAAATTAACAAGACCGCAGCGATTGTGGCCTGCCCGAGGCCCAAGACCAAAAAGGAGGTGAGATGGTTCTTGGGGCTGGCTGACTATTATCGTAGGTTTCTACCTAATTATTTGGACGTCACCAGCCCGCTAACCGATCTCACTAAAAAGGGGGCTCCAGATCCAGTCCAGTGGACGGAGCAGTGCCAACAGGCCTTCTCTGAGGTAAAAGCTGCACTGTGTGGGGGGCCACTTTTACACTCCCCTGACTTCTCTCTCCCCTTTATTTTGTAGACTGATGCATCAGACAGAGGGCTGGGGGCTGTTTTGTCCCAGGAGGTGGTGGATGAGGAGCACCCCGTGCTGTACATCAGCCGGAAACTGTCGATGTGCGAAAGCAGGTATAGCACAATCGAGAAGGAGTGTCTCGCCATGAAGTGGGCGGTCCTCACCCTCCGATACTACCTGCTGGGGCACCCTTTCACACTCTGTTCGGACCACGCACCCCTCCAGTGGCTCCACCGCATGAAGGATACCAATGCGCGGATCACCTGTTGGTTAAAGGATAGTACCATTTAAGTTTGAGGTGATCCACAGGCTGGGGGCGCAGATGGTGGTGGCAGACTTCCTGTCCCGTTGGGGGGGGTCAGCTTTAGGCCGGACGGCTCCCTGGCCTGAGTCGGGCGGTGGGGACACGTGGCAGCAGGGGCGTGGCCAAGCAGCAGTCTGTGAATGGAGGGCGTCGTCGGGGAAGGTAAGTGGCTAAGTCATTTCACCTGCTGTCAATTAATGTGTGTGTTTTTGTTACAGGGATGGAGGATAAAAGGAGAAAGAGAGAGAGCAGAGAAAAGGAGCTCTCTCCCCAACCACAACGCATGTGTGAGTGAGAGTGCGTGAGTGAAAGGAAGCTGGAAAGCAAGCTGAAAAGCTAAAATAAAGTGTTTTGTGCAACCATCAACTCTCACCTGCTGTGCTTCTGTGCTCCACCCACATCAGGAACTGTTATAGTATGATCAGACACTGCATTTGTGCACATGTGTGTGTGTGTGTGTTAATGTCGTGTCGAGGAGCTGCAGAGTCATGAGCAAGTGAAATGCCAGCAGCTAAAGCATGAAGCAGAGCTCTGAGGATCATCATGATAATTACGTACCGTGGCTCTTCCCTCCATCTCCAGCTTCTTCTGGCCGTTCAGAATCTTGTGGCCGACTGTTCCCTGCACGCAGTACCCTGGCATAATGACCTGCCGAAAAACGTTTTAAATCAGACACAAAATGTGTCTCCACTGAAGCTATTCTATCCTAGTAGATACAGAATACAGTGTGAGATTATATCAAGGGATAGTAATGCCTTGCAGTTCAGCATACCTTAAAGGGGAACTGAAGTCATTTTTAAACTTGCTTTTTTTCTTAATTAACGTGTTCTTCAATTACGTTTTCGGTTTTAGTAACCTTATATCGCAATTCATATTGGCAACTAATTGCAATTAAATATTATACTTATCGGCCTGTTCGGTTTTTAGCCGTGTTGAATTTAGTTCGTTTGGTCCACGGCAGGCGTCGCTTATCCGCGCGATCTTCACGAGACTTGTGCGAGACTTCGAAATGTCAAGTGTCAGCGCCGCAATTTTGAAAACTGTTTTCCAAATGAAATATTGGACAAAAACGAGTTTAAATAACGATTACTGCCTACTTTTTTCAAACTTTCCTAATTGCTATCAAAACAAACAAAACTTCCGGCTTGATTACATCAGCATTCGAAAGAGGGCGCACGCATCTTTTGACAAAGTTGGCAGACGTCGGTCACTTTGATTTCCGCTGCGCGTTTTACTTCTGTCCTGTGATGTCTCGCACAGGTCTCGACGAATCTCGTTTACGGCCACTGCGTTGACATATGGATTGATATATTACATAGCATATTTCAAACACTCATAACTTGCTATAGCAGTGACAAAATAGCTGTCAGAAATGCATTCCTATATTTAATAAAATGAGAGAAATCAAATTTCGATAATAAAAATATTTTGCCTTTAGTTCTCCTTTAAGTAATGAATAAAACATCAAATATAATATAAAGTCCTCTCTTCACTGTTTGTCTATTCAAAAATCTGGCAACCTCGAAGGTGTGAACTACACGCATATATAAATTGGCCTTGGAGAAAATTGTTGCAAGCATGTGCGCAACTGGACTCTGAATAAACACACTGTAACGTTCCCCATGTAAATATTAACAATAAATATACACTACCGTTCAAAAGTTTGGGGTCACCCAGACAATTTTGTGTTTTCCATGAAAAGTCACACTTTTATTTACCACCATAAGTTGTAAAATGAATAGAAAATATAGTCAAGACATTTTTCTGGCCATTTTGAGCATTTAATCGACCCCACAAATGTGATGCTCCAGAAACTCAATCTGCTCAAAGGAAGGTCAGTTTTATAGCTTCTCTAAAGAGCTCAACTGTTTTCAGCTGTGCTAACATGATTGTACAAGGGTTTTCTAATCATCCATTAGCCTTCTGAGGCAATGAGCAAACACATTGTACCATTAGAACACTGGAGTGAGAGTTGCTGGAAATGGGCCTCTATACACCTATGGAGATATTGCACCAAAAACCAGACATTTGCAGCTAGAATAGTCATTTACCACATTAGCAATGTATAGGGTGGCCAGACGTCCGGCTTTAGGCCGGACCGTCCGTCTTTTCAAGGTCTTGTCCGGCGTCCGGCGCAGCATCAAGCCGGACGCACATTTGTCCTCCTTTTAGAGACGATGAGCGGAATTATATAATATCGACTTGCCAGACTGGAAGAGCAGAGTTCTAGAATAACGTTTTGTAGGGAAACTGCAGATCTGTGCTGCACACTAGTAATCTACAATAAAGAGTCTATGGCTCGATGTTTTTCGGCATGCAATGCGAACTCCGCACTGAGGCGTTGCGTTCTAGAACGCATTGCGCTCTATCCTTTGATGATCTTCCTGGCGCGTGCCTAGTGCCCTGCCCCCCTGACCCTGGCTGGGACTTGGAAACACGAGTCTGTCCGGTAGACCAGCTGCTCACACACACACACACACACACACAAAGACACCTACGAATTCTGAAGACACTGAAAGACTGAAGCATGATATACTGTTTTAAAACGTTTTATAATGTTGCTGGTTATGTTGCCTATTTGTTCTTTGAGAATCTACAAATGTTGTGCTTTTTGGTACTCAGCACCTTAAGTTTAATTTCAGTGGTTTGTTAACTCCACAATGTTTTTAATAAATATAAATACTGTGTGTTCTAGCCAATTAAGAGCTAATACATGAATTATAATAAATACTATGAATGCTTTGACCTTGCTCTTTTTTCCCCACAATCATAATCTTTAACCCTACAAAGTTGCGATGTTGATTTCACCAAACTTGAGTGACTTGCATAAAAATAATCCATTCTCAATCTTGCCACTGTGGTTTACATAAAAATTTGAGGGCTATGAATCAGATGGGATTTGCCATTATTCACCCTAAAATTGATTAGAATGCAGGAAATTGCATCTAAGAAATACAAAATTTTCAGGGGGAGGGCCCCCAGACCCCCCCTCCAAATAATGTCCTCCTTTTTAGTGTTATGGAAATGGTCACCCTAGCAATGTATAGAGTGGATTTCTGATTAGTTTAAAGTGATCTTCATTGAAAAGAACAGTGCTTTTCTTTCAAAAATAAGGACATTTCAAAGTGACCCCAAACTTTTGAACGGTAGCGTATATTCCCTGATGTGCTGATAAATTAAGGTACTGAAAATGAGTTGTTTATCAAAATCAGACATGACGTGAAATGGGTCAAAGTTGACTTGCACTGCATTAAGCAGAATTATTTCTATTTATTAGATGAAGAGAGTCATCAAAACCTCCACAAAACAGATGCTGCTATGATGTTGATCTGGATCAGTGGTATAATCCCTCACCATGTTCTTTTCATTGCCGGCCCATTTCTTGAATATCTGTAATGACTGGCCAGCGTGCAACATCCCTGGAGTAGCGAACACCACCTGAAACACACACACCCGGAATGACAGATCAGTACAAAGACTCTTTCATTCTACATACACTCACTGGCCACTTTAATAGGAACTTGTTCTTGAGTCTAAGATTCCTGTTCTTGGCTGCAGGAGTGGAACCCGATGTGCTCTTCTGCTGTTGCATGCGGAGATGCTTTTCTGCTCACCACGGTTGTAAAGAGTGATTATATGAGTTGCTATATCCTTCCTGGCAGCTCGAACCAATCTGGTCATTTCCCTCTGACCTCTCTTCTCAACAAGGCGTTTGTTTCCACCCACAGAACTGTCGCTCACTCAGTGTTTTTTTTGTTTGTTGCACCATTCTGTGTAAACTCTACAGACTGTTGTGTGTGAAAACCCCAGAAGATCAGCAGGTTCTGAAATACTCAAACCGGTCCATCGGGGTAGCACCAACACCCATGCCACAGTGAAAGAAAGTCACACTTTGAGATCACAATTTTTCCCATTCTGATGTTTGACGTGAACGTTAATGAAGCTCTTGATTTGTATCTGCATGATTTTACAAATCGTGCTGCTGCCAAGGGATCGGCTGATGACAGAACTGCATCAAACAGACAGCAGGTGGATATTCGGGTGTTCCTAATAAAGTGACCAGTGAATGTATATTAATAAAAAAAAAAAAAATCATACCATAGGTCCAGGATTATCTGCATAGGAGCGATCGAAGGCTTTGATGTGTTTGAACTCGAACATGTTCCTCTGCACGAAGGTTTTGCGTATCTTCTGATTGGTCCATGTGATGAAGAGTTTGTAGTAGTGGTTTGCTTTCTCCGTCAGGCCCGTGGAGAAGTATATGGGGGCTTTCAGATTCATTCTCTCCCTGTTTAAGAGGATTAGAAATATCTTTAGCTTTAGTGGTCAGATATTTACAGCGAATTATGATTATTATATAAAACAGTGGGGGCGGCACGGTGGTGTAGTGGTTAGCGCTGTCGCCTCACAGCAAGAAGGTCCTGGGTTCGAGCCCCGTGGCCGGCGAGGGCCTTTCTGTGCGGAGTTTGCATGTTCTCCCCGTGTCCGCGTGGGTTTCCTCCGGGTGCTCCGGTTTCCCCCACAGTCCAAAGACATGCAGGTTAGGTTAACTGGTGACTCTAAATTGAGCGTAGGTGTGAATGTGAGTGTGAATGGTTGTCTGTGTCTATGTGTCAGCCCTGTGATGACCTGGCGACTTGTCCAGGGTGTACCCCGCCTTTCGCCCGTAGTCAGCTGGGATAGGCTCCAGCTTGCCTGCGACCCTGTAGAACAGGATAAAGCAGCTACAGATAATGAGATGAGATATAAAAAACAGTGCATGGGGGGGGTGTTAGATGGATTTCAGACATAAAGCCAGACTGCTTCAGTGCTCACCAGAACGTTTCCAGAAGGATGCAGAGCTCTTGAGCTCTTCCCAAAGCAAACACCGGAATGAGGACCTGTCAAATCATTAAAAAAAAAAAAAAGCAAAAGCACGTTATTGTATAAACTGACCAACATGTGACTACTCGTATATTTCCTTTGCTGTTCTGACCTTTCCTCCTCTCTCAATGGTCTCGTGGACTTTCTTTAAGAAGTCTCTCTCTCTGCAGCGCTTCGAGTCACGGATTGTAGTGGCGTAGGTCGACTCAGTGATCAGAATATCTGGACGACATTTATCAATCCAGGCCGCTCTGGGGAAAATGATTACAATCTTATATTCGGTGTAAATTATAATTTTCCCCTGCTATAAAAAAAACCCCCAAATACTCACCCTAAGTGTCTGTCTGGGGTCATGTTGTAATCACCCTGCATAAAGATAAGTTAAAACTTGCACTTAGTGTAAACACATACAGGCTAAAAAGCCAGAAAGACTGCACATATATCATATCATGGAAACAGTGCATGCAGATAATCAGCTATCCTGCAAAAGTATTCATCCCCCTTGGTGTTTGTCCTGTTTTGTCACATTACAAGCTGGAATTAAAATGGAATTTTGGAGGGTTAGCACCATTTGATTTACACAACATGCCTACACTGGGGGGAAAAAAAGATACCTTAGCAAGTGAAAATATCTTGAAAATAGTTGAAACAATCTAGCATTTCCGATTAGAAGAATACAAGACACCAATTCTGAGATGATTAAACCTAGTCCTAGATTGCAACCAACTTATTCCAAGATTTAAAAAACAAAACAAAACTTCGTCACATGCACACTTCAAGCACCGTGAAATTCATCCTCTGCATTTAACCCATCTGAAGCAGTGAACACACGCCCACACACACACCCAGAGCAGTGGGCAGCCACACCAAAGCACCCGGGGAGCAGTCAGGGATTAGGTACCTTGCTCAAGGGCACCTCAGCCCAAGGCCGCCCCACATCAACCTAACTGCATGTCTTTGGACTGTGGGGGAAACCGGAGCACCCGGAGGAAACCCACGCAGACACGGGGAGAACATGCAAACTCCACACAGAAAGGCTCTCGCCGGCCACGGGGCTCGAACCCGGAACCTTCTTGCTGTGAGGCGGCCGTGCTAACCACTACACCACCATGCTGCCCAAAGGACGAGGTCCCACCGAGATATGAACTCAGATCGCTGGATTCAAAGTCCAGAGCGCTAACCATTACAAGATGTCTTATCAAGTAAAAAAAAAAAAAAATTATCTTGCTCTCCATGCAGGAAGATAATTTCACTAGTATTAAGTAATTTTTGTCCTCAAATTCAGTTTTCAATTTTTTTTTTTTTGCAGTGTACCACTTTAAAGGTGAAAATTGTTTTGTTTTATTGTGACACAAACAATAATTAAGATGAAAAAACAGAACTCTGGAGTGTGCATAGGTATTCACCCCCTTTCGTATGAAACCCCTAAATAAGAGCTGGTCCGACCAATTCACTTCATAAGTCACATAATTAGTTGATTAAGATCCACCTGTGTGCAATCAAAGTGTCACATGATCTGTCACATGATGTCTGTATAAATCACCCTGTTCTGGAAGGACCCTGACTCTGCAACACTGCTAAGCAAGCAACAGGAAAACCAAGGAGCCTCCAAACAGGTCAGAGACAAAGTTGTGGAGAAGTATAGATCAGGGTTGGGTTATAAAAAATATCCCAAACTTTGAATATCCCACAGAGCACCATTAGAATAGAATAGAATACCTTTGTCACTATACCCATGTACAATGAGATTAAAAGCAATTCCAATAACAGTGCAAACAGTGTGTAGAGAAAAAAGGGGGGGAAAAAAAAAGGTGAGGGTGTAAGGGGGGTAAGGTGCACAGTCCTGAGGCGTATGTGTTCTGTTTCACATTATGGAGTGAGGTATTGCACATTATAAAGTATTGTACAGAGAGAGTCATCTTATAAAGTATTGCACATTGTAAATTATTGCACGAAGAGAGTCACATTATAAAATAAAGTATTAAATCCATCCATCCATTAATTATCTGTAGCCACTTATCCTGTACAGGGTCACGGGCAAGCTGGAGCCTATCCCAGCTGACTATGGGCGAGAGGCGGGGTACACCCTGGACAAGTCTCCAGGTCATCACAGGGCTGACACATAGACACAGACAACCATTCACACTCACATTCACACCTACGGTCAATTTAGAGTCACCAGTTAACCTAACCTGCATGTCTTTGGACTGTGGGGGAAACCGGAGCACCCGGAGGAAACCCACGCGGACACGGGGAGAACATGCAAACTCCACACAGAAAGGGCCCTGTTGGCCAATGGGCTCAAACCCAGAGCCTTCTTGCTGTGAGACGACAGTGCTAACCACTACACCACTGTGCCGCCCAACTGTTAAATCCATTATAGCAAAATGGAAAGAATATGGCACCACTATAAACCTAACAAGAGAAGGCCGCCCACCAAAACTCACAGACTGGGCAAGGAGGGAATTAATCAGAGATGCAACAAAGACACCAAAGAGAACACTGAAGGAGCTGCAAAGATCCACAGCAGAGATGAGAGTATCTGTCCATCGGACCACTTTAAGCCATACACTCCACAGAGTGGGGCTTTATGGAAGAATGGCTAGAAAAAAAAAAAAGCCATTGCTTAAGAAAACACGTTTGGAGTTTGCCCAACAACATGTGGCAGACTCCCCAAACACATGGAAGAAGATTCTCTGGTCAAATGAGACTAAAATTGATATTTTTGGCCATCATGGGAAATGCCATGTGTGGCACAAACCCAACACCCAGAGAACACCATTCCTACAGTGAAGCATGGTGGTGGCAGCATCATACTGTGGGGATATTTTTCATCTGCAGGTACAGGAAAGCTGGTCAGGACTGAAGGAAAGATGGATGGCACTAAATACAGGGCAATTCTGGAGGAAAACCTGTTTGAGTCGGCCAGAGGTTTGAGACTGGGACGAAGGTTCACGGTCCAGCAGGACAATTATCCTAAACGTTCTGCTAAAGCTACACTGGAATAGTTTAAAGGGAAACATTTAAATGTCTTGGAATGGCCTAGTCAAAGCCCAGACCTCAATCCAATTGAGAATCTGTGGCATAACTTGAAGATTGCTGTACACCAACACAACCCATCTAACTTGAAGGAGTTGGAGCAGTTCTGCCTTGAGGAATGGGCAAAAATCCCAGTGGCTAGATGTGCTAAGCTAATGGAGACATGCCCCAAGAGACTTGCAGGGGGTGAATACCTATGCACGCTCCAGATTTCTGGTTTTTTTTTCCATATTAATTATTGTTTGTGTCCCAGTAAAACAACAATGTGCACCTTTAAAGCTGTAGGCATGTTGTGTAAATCAAATGGTGCTAACCCTCCAAAAATCCATTTTAATTCCAGCTTGTACTGCGACAAAACAGGACAAACACCAAGAGGGATGAATACTTTTGCAAGACACTGTATATGACACACTGCCTATGTTTCAGATAATTGATGATGATATTGGAAAAGTTATTTAGAAGTATAGAACCCAGTTGCTTTCAGTCCATATTGAATCAGAGGTGAATCCAAGATTCATCACACCACCGCATCACTGATTACTTTCCTATAACAGCACGACCCAATGTCTTTTATTCCTCACGTAGACAGGTTTGAAAATACCAGACCTCTCATCTCATTATCTCTAGCCGCTTTATCCTGTTCTACAGGGTCGCAGGCAAGCTGGAGCCTATCCCAGCTGACTATGGGTGAAAGGCGGGGTACACCCTGGACAAGTCGCCAGGTCATCACAGGGCTGACACATAGACACAGACAACCATTCACACTCACATTCACACCTACGCTCAATTTAGAGTCACCAGTTAACCTAACCTGCATGTCTTTGGACTGTGGGGGAAACCGGAGCACCCGGAGGAAACCCACGCGGACACGGGGAGAACATGCAAACTCCACACAGAAAGGCCCTTGCCGGCCACGGGGCTCGAACCCAGACCTTCTTGCTGTGAGGCGACAGCGCTAACCACTACACCACCGTGCCGCCCATACCAGACCTCATTTATTAATAATTAATACAGTTATACACTGTAAATGTTTTGATAGACCAAACTGAACTAAAAAGTTTTGGTAATGCTGATTTGTTTAGGCTCTAAATTACGAAGTGCATCCACGGCACAGCTGACAGACACTCACTGGCCACTTTTTTAGGAACACCCGTCCACCTGCTGTCTGTTTTATGTAGTTCTCTAATCAGCCGATCCCTTGACAGCAGCACACTGCATCAAATCATGCAGATACAAATCAAGAGCTTCAGTTAACGTTCACTTCAAACATCAGAATGGGAAAAATTGTGATATCTTTTTTTTTTTTACTTTCACTGTGGCATGGGTGTTGGTTTGAGCCAGATGGACTGGTTTGAGTATTTCAGAACCTGCTGATCTCCTGGGGTTTTCACACACAGTCTCTAGAGTTTACACAGAATGGTGCGACAAACAAAAAAACATTGAGTGAGCGACAGTTCTGTGGGTGGAAATGAATGCCTTGTTGATAAGAGAGGTCAGAGGAAAATGGACAGGTTGGTTCAAGCTGCCAGGAAGGATATAGCAACTCATATAATCACTCTTTACAACCGTGGTGAGCAGAAAAGCATCTCCGCATGCAACAGCAGAAGACCACATTGGGTTCCACTCCTGCAGCCAAGATCAGGAATCTCAGAATCAAGAACAGGTTCCTATTAAAGTGGCCGGTGAGTGCATGTTTAGTGACGCCCACGAAACTCCATACAACGAAAAGCCCACAGAGATCTAAAAATGCGCTTCTGAAACATGACGTGTGTTAAAGCATCCACACTAAGTAGACCTTCTTTTATAGGGCACAATTACTTCTGTCCTAATTGAATGTCTAGACTTACTTGTTTTTATTTTTCGGTTTCTTTTGGCTTGCTTGTTTTCTTTCAAGTCCGAACAAAATGCCCGATTTTCATAAATTATTCATTAAATGTGTGTGTGTAATTGAAAACAATAAATGGGATTTAAACTTGACAGCGCAATCTGTGAATGATCTCGTGCAACTCATCGATCAGCCAATTTGAAACCAATCAAGGTCAACATTAGCAAGTCACCTTAAATTAAAAAACAAGCAAAAAAGACCCTCTGAGAAATCTGTGATAATGCGAGGTTACTTGAGTAAATGCTCCTGCAAACGATTTACAAACAAATTTGATCTTATCCAATTTAATAAACGAGGTCCAAGGTTTGTTTAGACACAAGTTTGTGCCTAAAGATTTTACTTAACACGCAGTCGCTTTGTTTGTTCACATTAATGGTGTAATACGGCGTCCCACAAGGTTCTATTTTAGGCCTTCTATTGTTCCTGTTTAGATATAATCTACAAACATGACTCTGATGTTCACTTCTGTGCTGATTCATCCATGAATAAATAAACAGAACATTATAAACCAGGTGTGTAGCGCTCACTGTGTAGACGACGGACTCGGAGCCGACTTTAATTAGCACCATTGCTGCCCCGAGGACGTGTCCTGCATAGTACGCTTTGATCTCGAGCTCATCATCCACCTGTAAGAGAGAACATTTACAAAACACTGATCTCAGTAGCACTAACACTTGCAGTGTTGGTATTAGTCAGTATTTTAATGACTAACATATGAAGATGTTTCTCTATGTGTTACGAATCAAATATATTCCCTATACGCATTTGGACGTAAACATGAGTCAGGCAGTGTTTGTTGGCGTCCACCTGAACGGTCTGGTGTAGATTCAGCGGCACCACTTTCTTCATGCAATCTTTGATCATCTGAGACGTGAAGAAGTTCGTCTCGCCCTTTTTGTCCACCGTGATCTTGCGGAAGTCCTCCAGCAGGATGGGGCAGATGGCTTTGGTGGGGTGGGTCATGTAGATCGGTCCCTCATATCCCACCATCTCACTCATGTAGGGAAGAGCACCACAGTGGTCCAGATGGAAATGGCTGAAGGTACAAGATGACAGGAATTTAGATCCAATTCCAGACAACTGAATCATACTGAACATATCACTGTTTGCTGAATTCTCGATTCTCATTGGACAGAATTTTCTCTGACTGTAAGGTTTTCATTAACGCACTCTTTATAATACAGGACCATAACACGCACAAGGACTTGTATAGTGCATGCAGCACATAAACATATTATAAAACACTCAAGTAATTATTGGTAACGCTTTCTGCGAAGAGATGTTTCATTTATTTATTATTTTTTGGAAGGAGTCTCCAGTGTCATCATTTTCCATCAGGGGAAAGTCTTAAAGTCTTCAGGATGGAGAGATTTTCAATTGTTTATACTAGTGCATCTCAAAAAATTACAAGATCATGAAAAAGTGGGCTGCGGTCATCCCTTGTTGTTGCTTGCGCACCTTTTCCAGCCAGCCTTTTCAGCAATGGACCTTCTGTGGCTTACCCTGCTTGTAGAGGGTGTTGATGATTGTTTTCTGTGTAACTGTCAAGTCAGCAGTCTTCCCCATGATTGTGATTGCGTGTACTGAACTAGACCGAGATATATACGGTATTTATACTGTTTTACTCAAACTCAAAATGAAATACTCTAATCGTTTGAGAAACTGGATTTCTGAATTTCATAAGCCATAATTAGTAAAATTAAAACAAAAAAAAGTCTTGAAATATTTCACGTGTAATGAATATAGAATATACGAAAATTTCAATTTTTTGACTTAAAATTACAAAACAAAAGTGAACTTTTTCACAATATTCTAGTTGTTTGAGATGCACTAGAAAAGCTAATGATGGTGATATAATAAGTGACTGCTGTGATAGAAGGTTAAAAGACTCCTCAGCCATGCTACTGCAGGAAAACCAATTTCAGGGTGGTAACAGAAACCTTTTTTTTTTTTTTTATCTCGCCCACTACAGAGTAAGCAAGGCGAGGTATTGTTTTCAGTCGGGTTTCTTTGTTAACGATATTACGGGAAAACAGCTGGATCAATCTTGATGAAACTTTCAGGATAGATGGGCATTGGTCTCAAATAGAATGTCTAACATTTTGAGGGTCATCCGGTCAAGGTCACCAAAAAGGTCAAAATCGTTTTTGTTGTGGCTACTGCCTCACATAGAGGCGCTAACCACTACGTCATCGTGCTGTAAGAATGTAAGTGTAAAAATCGCGCAGTGCGCATACACATGTTCCGATTAAAATGGCCGGTGAGTGTATACAATTCGGTTCACCATTCGAAATAAATAGACTAAAGAAATCGTTTTCAGACATGTTTATGCTTATTACAGAGAGAAAGTGTGTTCCACTGAGCTCTAGCGCCGGGCCATTTCCAGGAAATAAGAGTTTGGGTCATGGCGACAGCGTGTGTATGTCAGCCTCGGTTCGGACGTTTCAGTTTCAAAAACTGTAAGAGGTAAGAGTAGAATAATATAAAGTACGGACACTTGGTATATTTGACTTCTGTGATTTTTAAATTGTTCATTTTTGGATTACACTTCATTTGTGTGTCCACTGCCTCATAGAGTAAATATATATATGCTATATTTACTCTATGGACATGGGATCAGAAAACGATTTTATTTATAAGCAGTAGCCACATGTACCCATAGGGTACCTATTTTTTTTTTCACGATATCTTCCTTCATATTCATCACAAGTGCTACTGGGTAAGGTTTGTTTTGCCTGGCAACACTTGTTTTTAATTTATTTCCCCTATAATAGCACAACCCCAAGGTTATTCCAGGAGCACAGCTGTTTAAAATGTGGCACTGTGTCCAAAACGTAAAACTGTAAATGAACAGAGACCACAGGTAACCCAGGCTGACGATTTGTATAAGATGTATGTACTATATACAAATTAATATAAAAAAATAAATAAATGATTGTCCAAATTTCACAACTAAAGCTTAGATTGCAAGAAAACAAATGTACTTACCGTTTCGTGCACACATTTTAGCCATTTTTGGGTACTCAATACTCTTCTGTTACCTAAAAAGGTAGAAGGTTGGAGACTCCAGCGAACCACCACGCCAAGTCACTCTGCTTCCACCTGATTTTTTTTTTTGGACTAAAAACAAGGATTCTTCCAGATTTAAACCCACCAGGCAAAAGAAGAATGTCTAAGGATATCCAGGAGGTATTTCAATACAAAATATCTTTTAACTAATAGTATAAATTTCACCTATCTTTTTAGGTAACAGAAGAGTATAGGGTACCCAAAAATGGCTAAAATACGCTTAAAATGACCAAATGCGTGCACAAAACGGTAAGTACACTTGTTTTCTTGCAATCTAAGCTTTAGGCCCACTTTACACGGGGACGGTCTGAAACAAAAACGCAAAAGTCCGTTTTCGTTCTCACTTTTTTCCGCGTCTACACGACCGTTTTCAAGGAGGAAATCTGCGTCTATACGGTGACGCATAAATGTGTGGAATTCAATTGGATGTGCATGCCAGGCGGTGCTGTGAAAGACCTCCGCTATGTCTGCACGCATGCGCAACGTCTTCCGTCTTGTCTGATCTGCACATCTGCGCCGCGAAAGCTTTGACTACTCTGGCTATGGTAAGTAAGAAAGTAAGTAAAAAAGTAAGAGCATACTATACCCGCCTCTGTTCATTAACGGTATATGTGCAGATTCGGTATAGATGCTCGAAGGACTCCTGGACGTTTATTAAAGCTGCCAGAGCTGCTTGAAGGTCCGTTGGATCGATGTAATCAGACATGCTCTTACTTTTTTACTTACTGTCTTACCTCCCGGGCTGGCATGTACAGTATATGACATATGTATGACGTAAACGCGTACCCGACATGAGCAGATCCGAGCAGAGTTTCGCGTATTGGGTAGTTTAGACGGATATGCAACGGGGGCTGTTTTTAACTTATCCACTCTGGAAGGCGTTTTCAATTTTTTCCGTTTTTCAGCCTCGGAAACGCCGTCCCCGTGTAGACGAAAGGCACTTCCGATAAAATATTTAGTCGTTTTTACCCAACAGCGTCCTCGTCCTCCCTTATTTGTGAAATTTGGACAATTGTTTATTTATTTTTTTATATTAATTTGTATACAGTACATACATCATCTTATACAAATCCTCAGCCTGGGTGACCTGTGCAGAGACGTTGTTCTTTTAAATGCTGGTAAAAAGTACTAATACAGTACTAATGATGGGCGCAAAACGTTTCTGCGGCAACGTTTCTGGTTTTATCCTTGAGCTTGACAGCTATTCTGTTAAACCTACAGCAGTTACCGTTAAGGATTTTGATCAAATCCCTTATGCTGGGTTTTGACCTTATTATTCTTAATAATGACCATCACTTAATCATGGGGCATGTACAACTGTTATATTTAATAATAATAATAATAATAATAATAGAAAACAAACCTTATTATAACACAGTCCAAAAAGTCTGTCAGGCGGCCGTTCTGAGTGATGTAAGAGAAGTCTGGGAAGCGTCTCTAATAAGAGAAAGACTCGGTTTAGACAGCCTGCACCACGAGACATCGATTTAGACTGATGTCGAAATTTTGCACCAACGTGTCCTAATAACCTAAATAAACAAAACAAATACATGACAGTGTTCTGCTCTTCAGTAACTTACATCATCATTATATCCCATATGCATCCCACAATCCAGCATGATGTTCTTGCCTCCTATAGACAGCAGAATGCAGCTGCGCCCAACATCCTGTCCAGCACCTACAAAACAAAACATCAGCTAACCAGTTAAAGGCTGTGTCCTCAATCACTCCATGCACTAACTAGGGTGTACAAATTAATCTGACTGGTTAAAAAGTGCTGATTCATTTTCTACCTCCGTGTCAATAAGGTGTTGTGTACAATACATATTATATTATATTAATGGCATTTAGCAGACGCTCTTACCCAGAGCGACGCATGTCATGGAAACTCTCCCAAGTAAGAATAATTCAAAATCAAAGCGCTTGCAGAAAAATTTAGACTTTTATTAAATCAATTAACAAAAGCCGAGTTGAGTCTGTAGAGTGATCTGACTCCAACCCTGTGTTCGAAATCACTCACTCGTTCACTACTCCCTACTCACTACGTAGGGAATTACTATCTAGAGGACTATATAGGGGGCGGCACGGTGGTGTAGTGGTTAGCCCTGTTGCCTCACAGCAAGAAGGTCCGGGTTCGAGCCCCGTGGCCGGCGAGGGCCTTTCTGTGTGGAGTTTGCATGTTCTCCCCGTGTCCGCGTGGGTTTCCTCCGGGTGCTCCGGTTTCCCCCACAGTCCAAAGACATGCAGGTTAGGTTAACTGGTGACTCTAAATTGAGCGTAGGTGTGAATGTGAGTGTGAATGGTTGTCTGTGTCTATGTGTCAGCCCTGTGATGACCTGGCGACTTGTCCAGGGTGTACCCCGCCTTTCGCCCGTAGTCAGCTGGGATAGGCTCCAGCTTGCCTGCGACCCTGTAGGACAGGATAAAGCGGCTAGAGATAACGAGATGAGATGAGGACTATATAGTGAGCTCATTGGTAAAATCAGACACTACTCTGCCGCGCCGTTATTTATATCATTACTGTTGTGCCAGATCAGTCGGCTGGTGGGTTTTCAAAAAAATAATAAAATACATGCAGGTATTTTTGTGATAAATCCATATTATACTGAGCGTATTTCCCACATTATTAAATACAAAGTACTTTGTATTTGCTGCATCTTTCAGTTCTTTTAAATCGAGGCTGAATCCTCTCTTTCTTTCTTCTTTGCCGCTGCCTTTTATTAAATCAAATTTGAGGCTTTTGATTAATTCCTCGCGCTGCACTCTAACTTTTACTCTTGCATTTTATCTGTCTTATTCCATTTTAGCTTATTTTCTATTCTCTTACTATTTTTAATCGTACTTGAATGTCCGTTTATAATATGTTTCTTCCTCCATCCATTCACCCCAACACACTTTTTTTTTTTTTCTTTCAGCATGACGGTATATATTGCTTGGTTAGTGACCATTGGTTGTACACTACTTTTCACGGTGCATTGTAGGATACTTTGAGTGCTCTATACAGGGTCTAATAATTCTCACTATACTTTCGGACAGCACTACAAAATGGCGAACTCACTATATAGTGAGTCGTGTGATTTCAGACAGGGCAAAAGTGCAAAGCATCCATTTTTATATTTTGTTTGAACACAAAGTTTACCAAATATAAAGAATTCTCATTGGTTCACACATTTCACCATACAAGACCTCGTTTCCACCAATATTTTTTATTGGGCCATATAAACCCTCTGATTTTCAAGTTTGTCTTCACCAATATTTCCAGCGTAGCACTGATGTCATTAAAAAAAAAAAAAAAAGCTACATTCAGGTTTCGCTCTACCAATATTTCCAAGGCCACGCTGAGTTTTACATATATATCATCTCATTATCTCTAGCCGCTTTATCCTTCTACAGGGTCGCAGGCAAGCTGGAGCCTATCCCAGCTGACTACGGGCGAGAGGCAGGGTACACCCTGGACAAGTCGCCAGGTCATCACAGGGCTGACACATAGACACAGACAACCATTCACACTCACATTCACACCTACGCTCAATTTAGAGTCACCAGTTAACCTAACCTGCATGTCTTTGGACTGTGGGGGAAACCGGAGCACCCGGAGGAAACCCACGTGGACACGGGGAGAACATGCAAACTCCGCACAGAAAGGCCCTCGCCGGCCACGGGGCTCGAACCCAGGACCTTCTTGCTGTGAGGCGACAGTGTCTAACCACTACACCACCGTGCCATATATTTATTTATTTATTTAAACAAGACTTCATTCTGATTTTATCCACACTTTAACTAATCTATTTGCAATTTCTTTTTAAGTATAATCAACTTCATTTACTCATCTCATCTCATTATCTCTAGCCGCTTTATCCTTCTACAGGGTCGCAGGCAAGCTGGAGCCTATCCCAGCTGACTATGGGCGAAAGGCGGGGTACACCCTGGACAAGTCGCCAGGTCATCACAGGGCTGACACATAGACAACCATTCACACTCACATTCACACCTACGCTCAATTTAGAGTCACCAGTTAACCTAACCTGCATGTCTTTGGACTGTGGGGGAAACCGGAGCACCCGGAGGAAACCCACGCGGACACGGGGAGAACATGCAAACTCCACACAGAAAGGCCCTCGCCGGCCCCGGGGCTCGAACCCAGGACCTTCTTGCTGTGAGGCGACAGCGCTAACCACTACACCACCGTGCCGCCACTTCATTTACTCTTTAATGAAAATCAACATAATTGGCTTTGAATCATAAAACAAAAATCACTGTATATGTGGTTACATATGTATAAAATCACCACATGTACAGCATACGCAGAGCAGCAGTTGGGGGTTAGATGCCTTGCTCAAGGGCACTTCAGCCATTCCTGCTGGTCCAGAGAATCGAACCAGTAACCTTTTGGTCCCAAAGCTGCTTCGCTAACCATTAGGCCATGGCTTCCCATTATTATGTATTCAATGAAACACTGTAATAATCCTTGGGAAACTGCTGAGATGTAAGAGGAATAAAACACTTGCTACAACTCTGCTTGACGTCAGTCAGCATCCCACCAACCTGTCGTTGATTAGTTTTCTATTACAGCACGCCCCCAACATGTCATTCACACACATCCATAGCAACCATTACGTTAGAAACACACGATTCTTACCAAGAGGCGTCACTTTGATGTCCGGCATCTTTAAAAAAAATAAATTTATATATTCTTAGTAATTTTATTTCAAAGCTCTGTATATTTTCCTGAGTCGGTTGGTGAGCTAATAAAAATCATAATAATAAAATTTTCACTTGTGCAAGCCTACACTAACACTACATTTACAACTTGACCTCAAACGTTTTCAATAATACACATCTCTGGTGTAACTTCTTCCTAAATTATTAATAAAAAAATAGTAATTGCTTTAATAGAACATGCATGCAAAGAGGCATCAAAATATCTTCCCAAAAAAAAAAACCCAGCGGACGTGATGTACAAATGCTGC
Organism: Neoarius graeffei; assembly: GCF_027579695.1. NCBI lineage: Eukaryota > Metazoa > Chordata > Actinopteri > Siluriformes > Ariidae > Neoarius > Neoarius graeffei. Next base: position 33,800,529 of record NC_083581.1, read on the forward strand.
GACAGCTAAAAACAACCCGATTGGTTAATTTAAGCACGTGACACCGAGGCTCACTTTAATTGGTGCACACCCCTCAAACCCGGAAGATTTCATACAACAGATTGCACCTGTATTCTGACAAATCCCGCCTTCTTCTCGCATACACGGGTATTGATTGGATAGAATACGGATAAAACAAAAAGCAGGCCAATCAGCGGAGTGAACGATTTGTCAATCCGGACGAAGGAGGCGGAAAACGGGTAAGGAAAATAATCCGATACTGACGTGAGCCTGGTGATGTACTGTGTTAAACAGTATTATTAGAATAGGTGTTTAACTTATTAAATGATACGAATGATTTTGTGTAGGTTTTGGTTGTTTAATTGTAAATAATAGTGTTCAGTGCTTTTGTATTCTGACTCAATTCCACAGAAGGGATTACCTCGATAACTAGAATAACCAGAAATGGCAGATTCTTTCAGTCTACAGAATGTTCTGGAAAACTTCAAGTTATGTCTCAGTGATGATAAAGAAATCTACATGAAGTATTATATCTCAGGATGGCGAGAGCTTGTGAGGTATGTGCTGTATTACTGTCATGTTATATTCAGTTATAGAGAATGTAGACTTTCATACACGTTAATGTTTGAGCTCTAAAATAATATTATATTGCAAGTATATTTATTTTTAGCACAGGAAAAAAAAAGCATTTTAGATATCATTCATCTATTTTGCACTCAACCCTGACCTGGGTCAGAGTCCATGCTGATGCAATACATCTGCACAACATGATGCTACCACCACCATGCTTCACTATGCGAATGGTGAGTATGAGGTGGGGTTTACATTAGACCGTATCAGCGGATCATCAGATTAACGTTTTTAAAACGATTAACATGCACACAGCAACACCAATACACGATTCGCGTGCACACAGCAACGCCAATACACGGATACGCTCGGCTCCGCAGGTATCCTGCGCTCCAAATCACTCCGCCCTGAACAGCGAGTGCCCTCTGGAGGGTGCGCACTCCGGCCCTGCGCAGCTCACAGAGCGCGCGAGTGAAGCGCACGAGCAGTGATTTGGGACTGAGCCGCTGTGTGTGTGATCTCAGTGCATATCGGGTATGCGCGTCACTTACCACTTGCAAGTGGAAGGATGGCAAGCCTAAAGACCATCATAACTACACAATGGGCAGTATTTGCATCAGTATTTGCAGTATTTTCATACTTTTATACTCTTTAATGAAAGGTGATACAAGGCGGAAGTCCGCGCCGTTTTTCAGCAGTCGTGTCACATGACCAACGCCAGCGAATCAGGAAGGTGGATGTCACAGTGACGTTGTCCAATGACGACGCCAGCTAGAGCTCAGCACAGCGTATCCGCGTATTCTCAATGTTTACACAGCACCGGACCAGACACGATCTGGATTGAATACGTGGACGCTGGCGGATTCCCGTTTCCCGGCGTTTCCAGGCATTTTAATGTAAACGGACAGTGCATCCGCGAAGAAAACGAGACAGATACGGTCTAATGTAAACTTGGCCTGAGTAGCACGCTGTGTGAGCACAATCGCTATTAGGCGCGTTAAAATGTAAATAACTTTTTCTAGAATTTCACCAAAACTCATTGAATTTTCAGCATTGTAAGAGAACTCCCTAAAGTATTATTCAGCAAAACCCTAGAATGATAGCACAAATCTAGAATTTTTAACAGAATTTTAGTTCTTAAAATTTAACGTAATTATGGACGTCACGCGGAACATTTACACCCGTGAAAAATCACTTTGAATGCTGTTTTGAAAGTTTTGATCAAATATTCTCTATAATAAATCACTTAAATATTATAAACACACAGTCTTTTAATGTATCAAAAAATAATTTTGATAAAGCAAGGAAATTTGGAAGAAAATTTGTTTTTTCTTTTGCTTGCTGTGCGTGTCACGCTACCAAAATCTAACTAACCCCTTCACGAACAATTCCAACCTTCATGGACTTGTAGCGCGAATAAACCTTTCAAAAAAATATACAATACTTCTCACCCAGTAAATTAGAATCCTGGTGATTTATATCCTCGTAGCTTCAGTAGATCTAGAGATTGTCAATTTAGTAAATCCCAAACGCTGTGAAACACGCCAGCCATCTATGGTGAGAAGTGCTGCTGTAGTTGAGAAACTCTCATTTCTCCCGCTTCCAACCAACTCCGTGACCCAGACCAAAATAACAATGTCACGCTCATCACTTAAGGATGATTTATGCCAAGTTTCACGGAAAAATACAGCGAAATAAACTTGCTAGAAGCATTTTTCAAAATCCCAAACATTATGAAACATTTCTTGTAGGGTTTCAGGTTACAAATTTCGAGAATAGAGAAATTGCGGCGCAAAAGTTTGCCACTAAACTCGCGAAAATACTCCATCCTAGCGAGTTTCACAACCGAACTAGGCTACATGACAGTCCGTGACCACCCAGGAATGTTCTAGAAGGTACGCTTCTAGGCACGTGCGATCGAGAAAGACGCCACGTGAAGGTAGTAAAGGTAGTATTTCCACTGTCTTATGACGTTTTTGCTTGTTTTAGCGCGATAAACAATGCATTATGGGTAATCATTAAAATGCTGATTTCAAGGTTAAAATGGGTAAAAACAACTACTTTATATAGATATTGTAAAAATTGTGACTAATAGTCATTTCAGTACATAAAATCAAAACCTGAATTTTTAATTTTTTCCCTATGTTACACTATTGTGCATCTATAGCATGCTACTCATCTGAGCTGAGGGTGCTGATCAGGGTTGGGTTTCCACCAAACACAGCACTTTGTGCCAGCGTGTATTCCTGCTTCATGTGGATTAGGATCCAGATCCACCACAACCCTGACCAGGATGAAGCTAGTGAAGATAGATAAAGAGCATTACACGGTGGTGCGAAGATATGGAGTTTATCTTTGAGTGGTGAACATTATTTTCAACACGAGATGTTAAACATATCTTTCCGCCACTATGTAATGTTCTTTATATTATATGGACACATCCACAAAATTTTAAACCGGTTCACTATTTTGACAACGCACGTCTAGTCAGCAAGAAAACACTGGGAGTGACGTCATTGGAGTGAAATATCAGTTATTATACATACAGGCCACTTTTTCCATGGAATAAAAACATTTATTTTTTTCGCGGTCCAGTTTCCATCAAATCCTGCGCTCTGATTGGCTGGCGAGCGGGTCCGTATCCTACGATACGGACCTCGGTTACGGACCCCGGTTACGGACCTCTGGCGGCTCGCTCATTCACAACAACAACAAACATAGTAGCATTTTTTGTCAACATTTATCTTTTTTTTTTTTATAAGACTTATTTAAGCTTATCAAAAATCTTATAAATTTTTGCCAGCATTTCTCAGGAGAATATCATTAATTTTACAGCATGGATAGTGATAACGACAGTGTTCACAGCGAAAGCGAGGTTTACTACCCTGAGGAAGAAGAAATAAAAGAAAACATTTCAGGAGAAAGCTAAAAACCTCTAACTTGCTAACGCCGAGCAAAAACATGGCTGAATCCTGAATGACTCAATTTTGTATAAATAGGGGACTACATAGGCGGCAAAATGTAGTTGTTGTTTTTTTTCCTGCCATGTAAGTGCACTTGTATACCGAGGAGGAAGCCATTTGCATTACAGCCATGAATGAGGATTCAAAATGGCGGCTCGGCTCGGTTTTCCCTTTCGGGCGCTCTCGTTTTCTGTTAGAATTTGGTAAAGAAAAAAAAAATTATTTACCAGCTTAAGGTCGGTCTGTTTGGCGAAATACCGTGACCTCGGCCTTAAATACTGACCTCGGCCCAGAGGGCCTCGCTCAGTACTTTCAAGACCTCGGTCACGGTATTTCACCATACGGACCTCCCAGCTGGTAAATAACATATATCAAGTCAACTTTATTGTCAAATATGCTATACATGCTCGACATACAGCACAGATGAAATATCAGTCCTCTCTGACCCATATGTATATGTATTCTGTTCCCTTCTAGCATGTTTATTGATAGTATGCAATATTTATCCTATCGCTTATCCTTCATGTATTACACCACTCTCCTTAATGGAGAATGAGCAATATCACAATATTGCACGTTATCAAGCCAACACAATGTCACACATCGGAGCTCATGCAAATATCCAATGACAAAACGTTTCTGCTGTGCATGCGCACAATCATTTATTTGTCGGCTGTGAAGGAGAGAAGACGAGGCTAATCCAGTGCTACTGCTAGGATTAGCTATGCTATAATTAACCACTAAATAAATAAACTGAAGATGTGCTGAACACCCAAAAGGCTACCAAAACTTCATTATAGATTCTTCATGCATACTTAAAAGAGAAAAACATACCAACGGACATCGAAAAACTGGAAAAAAGACACATTGGAGATGTAAAACGTCCACGCTAGCGAGTGACTGTGACAGTTTGTACACAAACATGGCCGCCAGGTTTGCTTTATTAAAAGCAGAAGATTTTGAGAGAATTTTGGCTGCCAGGTCGCACCGTTGTGTGTAGCTCTCGATGTTGATTTTAAAATTAATGTAAAAAAAAGTAAAGTAAATTACACAGGGAAAATAATAAATAATATTCGGCTTGACTGCGCTACCATTGGCCTTCGCCAACACTACACCGGCTGGAAGGTAACTGGACTGCTGCGCTAACAGCACCGAGTCATGGGTAAGCTCGTGTTGGCTTTCGAGAATGCTGATATGAAGAGTGTGTATGTATAATAATAATAATAATAAGAAGAAGAATATTGGCTGACTCATCTTCGACTCATTCAGTATCATGCTAGCTGAATAGTATACTGTATCTGATGTACCATTCAACACCAGCCAATATTATTTAATTATTATACATACAGGATACTTTTTCAGTGGAATAAAAACGTGTTCTGTTCCCCTCGAGCAGGTTTCATTCATTCGTTTTGATAGCATTCAGTATTGTTAGTATATCACTTATCCTACGTGTGTTATGTCACTCTACCCAATGGAGAATGAGTATTCCAAAGGTTTGAACTTGTGAAGTTCTTTAGTGCAGAATTACAGCCACCACGGGCATCCGGTCAAGGATGAAGGAGACAGTAGAAGTTTGTTTGCAACCTTTAATCTCCTTTTGTCATTGATGGAGTGTGGTTATTTTTGCTTTCTTCTTAACAAATCCAATAATACTAGGTCATCTTCTAACCAGTTCTGAACCTTCTTCTATTGGTGCTTTCCGAATTTTGTGAATGTGTACTGTGCAGCGCTCAAGTACATCTTCCCTCCCTGCTTCTGCTTCTTGTAGCCGTCCTTCACTGAATACCGCTCCAAATTATCCCTCTAGGATACTGATCTCTGAGGCCATTATTAAAAAATGTTCTGTTTCCGGTCCACCGGCCGGGTGAGTGCCGTTTGTGCAGGTGAAATGTTTTTTTTTTTTTTAAAACGCCGGTTTTTCGACATTTTTTTCGGGTTCGTAAATCTAAACTCGAACTTGACATTTCCGCATTCCCAGGGCTTTTCACTAAGGCTCATACTAGCCAGCCATGACAAATAAGTAGCCAGCCGGGGGGGGGGTTAAACAAAATAAACTCCTGTGCACGCAGTTCCCAGGATTAAGTGTATTTTCCACAGACCATTTATTTATTCACTTTACTCAAATACAAAGTAAAATGGCAGTAAATCTTCTTTCTTTTCTTGCGTATTGCATCATGAGGCGTTCCTGGCTTGTAAATCTCTTATTTTCGGTGCATGACACATTCACGCAACTGAGCATGCGCCGAGTGCGCGCGCACACCGCATGTCGGGGCGCAGATGAGTTACTCTCCCTTGATCAACGGTTCAGTTTGACATTATTGTCAGTCCGTTAGATAAACATTTAATTTTATTAAAATCGAAAATTAATATTTAGAGCCTGTGGGCTACAAAAATAGTCATTAAAGTAGCCGGCTGGACTTAATTGTGTAGCCGCAGCCGGCGCTTGTGGAAAGCCCTGTCGAATCAGCTCTGCGCATGCGCCGTGCGGCACAAAAAAATGGCAGCCACCATGAAGGAAGGAGATCCGGAGTTTTCAAACATTTGCTTAAGTGTGAAATCGCAGAATGATATTCTAGCGAACAACAAAATAGTAAAGATTCAGAAAAACAAATCATTCAGTGATCATTTTAATAGTGTAATTTCATCCGAACTAGGCCTAACGCTCGATTTAGAACTACAAAAAGTCCGTGTGTCGGACATTTTAAGTACCTTTGTAAAAGTTTTGCAAATGTTGCAGTCAGCATTTAAAATGCTAACTTAAAGTTTTTGTACAAGTTTCAGTTGATTAAACCGTCATATTTTATTAAATGTGTCTGCTTTTGTAATAAAAAAGTACTGAAAGAAAAAGCAAACACAGCATTGCGATTTCTTATCCATCCATATATAATAAAAAAAAAATAATAATTAAAAAAAAAATCCCTCCCTCCTGACTGAAATTTTTTTTGCTCACCCGGTGGACAGGAAACAAATTTTTTTTTTAAGGATGGCCTGATTGGTCAACAGAACACACATCAAACCAATCACCTAAAGCAATACTGAATATTGTCGGCCTGAAAGAAACACACGCGTCACTTTTGTTAGGGCATTTTCAACAGTAAGCGTTGAGTATGGTTTACGATATTGCATGGTTGTCAAGACAACATGACGTTACATGTCGGAGATGTAAAACTTCCGTGCTAGTGAACGACTGTGACCATTTGTAAACAAACATGGCTGCCAGGTTTGCTTCATTAAATATGGAAGATTTTGAGCAAATTTTGAAAGAGAATGACGCGTTGAACACCCGAAAGGAATGTGTCTATATAATAAATAATATTGGCTGGCTTTTTTTCGTGGTATCTCAGATATATTCCATTCAGCTAGCATGATATTGAACTCCTCTTCGACTCATTCGATATCTTGCTGGCTGAATGGAATATATCTGATATACCACGGAAAAAAGCCAGCCAATATTATTTAAATACGTCACTCAGATCCGTGATGTATTTCGTATGAAAAATGCGAGTTTTTCAACATGAGATGATAAACTTCATATCTTCAAGCCAACATGTCATTTTATTTTTATGATATCGACACATTCACAAACAAAAGGTACCCAAATTTATCAAAACAATTCATCGATTTCCTCACGAGTGACATATAGAGATTTAGTTTTGGTTCTCCATGTCCTGGACGGCGCTTGTATGAAAAACACGAGTGGCGTATTTCCCAGTAAAACACTTGTGTCTATATAATATATGAAGATATTGCTCGTACTATACTGTGATTGTAAACTGTTTATACAGTGCTATCCAAAAGTCTTAGAAACCTGTAAAGAAATGTAATAAAGCCAGTATGCTTTTAAAAATAATTGAATGTTTCAAAAGACCAACATTAAATCATCCATCTCATCTCATTATCTCTAGCCGCTTTATCCTGTTCTACAGGGTCGCAGGCAAGCTGGAGCCTATCCCAGCTGACTACGGGCGAAAGGCGGGGTACACCCTGGACAAGTCTCCAGGTCATCACAGGGCTGACACATAGACACAGACAACCATTCACACTCACATTCACACCTACGCTCAATTTAGAGTCACCAGTTAACCTAACCTGCATGTCTTTGGACTGTGGGGGAAACCGGAGCACCCGGAGGAAACCCACACGGACACGGGGAGAACATGCAAACTCTGCACAGAAAGGCCCTCGCCGGCCACGGGGCTCGAACCCAGGACCTTCTTGCTGTGAGGTGACAGCGCTAACCACTACACCACCGTGCCGCCCCTTAATTCATCCATTCATCTTCGATAACCAGTTCATCATGGGAACACTGGGTGCAAGGCAGGAATACACTTTAGAGGATCAACCAGTCCATCACAGGGCACCATACATATACACACTGGAGTGATGATGTAACCTCGTTTTGCTCTCAAAGTGAAAATGCCATTTTTATGACATAATATTTGTTTAGTTATTAGATCATCCAGATGTCTGTATGTTCTTTTCCTCTCTCATAGCTTTATGAACCGCCTGGGAAACGTCTTCTCTTTCATCTCCAAGGATGCGGTGAACAAAATCCAGATCCTTGACAACTTTCTGACGGGTAAGGATGGGACGCACTACCTCACCGTCCAGTCCATGGTGAAGTACGAGTTGGACAACGAGCTGGTGGATCTTAGCAAACGAGGCAGCCACCCGGAGTCGGGCTGCCGCACATTGCTGCGTCTGCACCGTGCCCTGCGCTGGCTGCAGCTCTTCTTGGAGAGTCTGCGCACCAGCACTGAGGACAGTAAGACCTCGGTCATGTGCTCCGAGGCTTATAATGCCTCTCTGGCGCAGTACCACCCGTGGATCATCCGGAAAGCAGCTGGAATGGCATTTTGTGCCCTGCCAGGCCGTGACGCATTCTTCGAGGTGATGAACGCAGGCAGCCAGCAGGAAGTGGTCACACTGTTGGGCGAAGCGTTACCGCTGACCGCAGAAGTCTATCAGATCACAGAGGACCTCTATGCAAAAAACAGCCTGCTTGATTTACCCTAGATGGTTGTGCACTACTTGACCTATTCCATGGTTACTTGATTTTACTGGGTGTTGTGTATATATTCCTGCCATGTTTCAAATCACTGGGATATGATCACAGTTTATTAATATAAAATTGAGAAAATGTAATCACACATTTAGTTTTGGGTAAAAGGGATGTACTGAATGTACCGGAGTCACTGTTCTATGTAGTATATTCAACACAGTTAGGATATACAGGGTGTTTTACATATTTAAAATGCTAACTCTCTCTCTCATATACAGTATGTCTCTGTACACCAGTGACATGAGATGTGAATACACAGCTCTTTTTTTAGTGAGTCAGATCCTTTGAATCGGCTCACCAATAAGAGTTGGCTCTTTCAGCTCCCAAATGATTCTTTGACTTTTTTTTTTCTGAACTGGACAAAATTTACAATATTATTTGCACTGATGATTGTTTTCCTTCGCCAGACCACCGCTGAGATGGTGTAGTAAAACTGTACTCTACCTTATTTTGCATTGTATTTTATAAAACACATTTCAATCATTCTTAGCCCAAGTTCTCCAAAAGCGAGCGCAGTAAACATTCCTGCGTCGGTATTGTACCCTGTTTTGTCTGCGCACCATCATAAAGATTTATTTCCATTTACCCTCATAACCAGTTGCCTCCCCTAATGAATTAGAGTATAATAAACTACCTCTGCCCACAGCCGAGTCAAACACACGACTCACTGACCAGCTCAAATTCTGAAAAAATGGTTTCCATGGAAGCAGTGATTCCTGAAGATGAAATAATAACGAATAAATTAATGAATGCGTAATGACACTGTCTATATCTACAACAAAGAAGGAAAAAGTTGGCTCTGAACATTGAGCTAAAAGAGCCGATTCAGAGAGTCGACTCACTCATAAACGACACCACATTTTGTACGCCATTATTCATGTGTAAATACTTGTTCTGTATGTATTCAGAGTTGAAAACGGTGGGTGTTGTAAATATCTGCACTTTAATTGACCAAACAGAAAATAAATCAAACCAGAACCAGTCACCGCCCTGCTAGTTTTGTTGTTTAATCTTGGATGTTCACATCAGACATGAAAATGAGTCGAGACTGATCAAGAACAATACGATTTCTTAAAAAAAAAAAAGAGAGAGAGTCCTCACTGAATGAAGCTGTATTTAGGGCGTCATAGATTATCTCTGTCTATAACAAATCACATTTTGTGAAAATACGTTTCCTATAAAGCCAGTTACCGCTAATTATTTTATCAGGATGGGCCAGTGTTTCTCGGTCCTTTCCAATATGGCGGACGCGTTGTCGTAGCACCGTAGTTAGCAACAGGGTTAGCAGCGCGTCCGCCATATTGGAAAGGACCAAATCAATGCGGCGTCCTAGCAAAACAGCTGACTAGCAACAGCAAAGGAAAAAAGTGCAGTTGACGCGCATGAGCCGTTACCTAGGAGACGTTACTGTGTTGGCAACACGCACAACGCCACCGAAAATGTCCGCGTGCGCAATTTTATCAGCCAGTGACAAAGTAAAGCTTAAGGTAAAGTTTTTCTATCTATCTATCTATCTATCTATCTATCTATCTATCTATCTATCTATCTATCTATAATAAATCTGAACACCAGTAAATATCTTAATGGTAATAATTACAGTGGTGCTTAAAAGTTTGTGAACCCTTTAGAATTTTCTATATTTCTGCAAAAATATGATCCAAAACATCATCAGATTTTCACACAAGTCCTAAAAGTAGATAAAGAGAACCCAGTTAAACAAATGAGACAAAAATATTATACTTGGTCATTTATTTATTGAGGAAAATGATCCAATATTACATGTCTGTGAGTGGCAAAAGTATGTGAACCTTTGCTTTCAGTATCTGGTGTGACCCCCTTGTGCAGCAATAACTGCAACTAAACGTTCCCGGTAACTGTTGATCAGTCCTGCACACCGGCTTGGAGGAATTTTAGCCCATTCCTCCGTACAGAACAGCTTCAACTCTGGGATGTTGGTGGGTTTCCTCACATGAACTGCTCGCTTCAGGTCCTTCCACAACATTTTGATTGGATTAAGGTCAGGACTTTGACTTGGCCATTCCAAAACATTCACTTTATTCTTCTTTAACCATTCTTTGGTAGAACGACTTGTGTGCTTAGGGTCGTTGTCTTGCTGCATGACCCACCTTCTCTTGAGATTCAGTTCATGGACAGATGTCCTGACATTTTCCTTTAGAATTTGCTGGTATAATTCAGAATTCATTGCTCCATCAATGATGGCAAGCCGTCCTGGCCCAGATGCAGCAAAACAGGCCCAAAACACGATACTACCACCACGTTTCACAGATGGGATAAGGTTGTTATGCTGGAATGCAGTGTTTTCCTTTCTCCAAACTTAACGCTTCTCATTTAAACCAAATTGTTCTATTTTGGGCTCAGCCATCCACAAAACATTTTTCCAATAGCCTTCTGGCTTGTCCATGTGATCTTTAGCAAACTGCAGACAAGCAGCAAGTTTTTTGGAGAGCAGTGACTTTCTCTTTGCAACCCTGTCATGCACACCATTGTTGTTCAGTGTTCTCCTGATGGTGGACTCATGAACATTAACATTAGCCAATGTGAGAGAGGCCTTCAGTTGCTTAGAAGTTACCGTGCGGTCCTTTGTGACCTCGCCAACTATTACACGCCTTGCTCTTGGAGTGATCTTTGTTGGTCGACCACTCCTGGGGAGGGTAACAATGGTCTTGAATTTCCTCCATTTGTACACAATCTGTCTGACTGTGGATTGGTGGAGTCCAAACTCTTTAGAGATGGTTTTGTAACCTTTTCCAGCCTGATGAACATCAACAACGCTTTTTCTGAGGTCCTCAGAAATCTCCTTTGTCCGTGCCATGATACACTTGCACAAACATGTGTTGTGAAGATCAGACTTTGATAGATCCCTGTTCTTTAAATAAAACAGGGTGCCCACTCACACCTGATTTGTCATCCAATTGATTGAAAACACCGGACTCTAATTTCACCTTCAAATTAACTGCTAATCCTAGAGGTTCACATACTTTTGCCACTCACAGATATGTAATATTGGATCATTTTCCTCAATAAGTAAATGACCAAGTATAATATTTTTGTCTCATCTGTTTAACTGGGTTCTCTTTATCTACTTTTAGGACTTGTGTGAAAATCTGATGATGTTTTAGATCATATTTATGTCGAAATTTTTAAAATTCTAAAGGGTTCACAAACTTTCAAGCACCACTGTATATTAAATATATGAGCTATAATGAGCACTAAAACCATATTAAACCATTTCCTTCCTCACTGTCAGTCTTCAGTCTCATGAACTTTTAAACATGTTTTTGTAACATGAATAAAAATGCATCCAGTATGTGACCTTTGAAATGTACAGTCAAGCCGACACCCTGAGTTTTACATCACATACAGTATGTAGAAACTAATACATGAACCTAACTGCAGTTTATTGATCACGAAAGAAAAAGCTGCTGGATAATATCCTGCTTGAGACCTCAAACGAAACCGCTGGTCCAAACTGTGATGCTGTTTTTGTGTGACAAAAACATCATCATACATCTTATTCAATTAGAGTGGCGTGTGATGCTGTGGGACGTCCTCAAAACAAGGTGGTTTTCGTTATCACTTACGCAACGACAGCTACAGTGCCTTGCAAAAGTATTCATCCCCCTTGGTGTTTGTCCTGTTTTGTCGCATTACAAGCTGGTATTAAAATGGATTTTTGGAGGGTTAGCACCATTTGATTTACACAACATGCCTACCGCTTTAAAGGTGCACATTGTTTTTTTTTATTGTGACACAAACAATAATTGAGATGAAAAAAAAACAGAAATGGGGAGTGTGCATAGGTATTCACCCCCTTTCGTATGAAACCCCTAAATAAGAGCTGCTCCGACCAATTCACTTCATAAGTCACATAATTAGTTGATTAAGATCCACCTGTGTGCAATCAAAGTGTCACATGATCTGTCACATGATGTCTGTATAAATCACCCTGTTCTGGAAGGACCCTGACTCTGCAACACTACTAAGCAAGCAATATGAAAACCAAGGAGCCTCCAAACAGGTCAGAGACAAAGTTGTGGAGAAGTATAGATCAGGGTTGGGTTATAAAAAATATCCCAAACTTTGAATATCCCACGGCGCACCATTAAATCCATTATAGCAAAATGGAAAGAATATGGCACCACTACAAACCTGACAAGAGAAGGCCGTTCACCAAAACTCACAGACCGGGCAAGGAGGGCATTAATCAGAGACGCAACAAAGACACCAAAGATAACACTGAAGGAGCTGCAAAGATCCACAGCGGAGATGGGAGTATCTGTCCATAGGACCACTTTAAGCCGTACACTCCACAGAGCGGGGCTTTATGGAAGAGTGGCCAGAAAAAAGCCACTGCTTAAGAAAACACGTTTGGAGTTTGCCCAACAGCATGTGGCAGACTCCCCAAATGCATGGAAGAAGATTCTCTGGTCAGATGAGACTAAAATTGATCTTTCTGGCCATCATGGGAAACGCCATGTGTGGCACAAACCCAACACCCTGAGAACACCATTCCTACAGTGAAGCACGGTTGTGGCAGCATCATGCTGTGGGATGTTTTTCATCTGCAGGGACAGGAAAGCTGGTCAGGACTGAAGGAAAGATGGATGGCACTAAATACAGGGCAATTCTGGAGGAAAACCTGTTTGAGTTGGCCAGAGGTTTGAGACTGGGACGAAGGTTCACATTCCAGCAGGACAATGACCCTAAACATACTGCTAAAACCACACTGGAGTGGTTTAAAGGGAAACATTTAAATGTCTTGGAATGGCCTAGTCAAAGCCCAGACCTCAATCCAGTTGAGAATCTGTGGCATAACTTGAAGATTGCTGTACACCAACGCAACCCATCTAACTTGAAGGAGTTGGAGCAGTTTTGCCTTGAGGAATGGGCAAAAATCCCAGTGGCTAGATGTGCTAAGCTAATAGAGACATACCCCAAGAGACTTGCAGCTGTAATTGCAGCAAAAAGGGGCTGTGCAAAGTATTGACTTTGGGGGTGAATACCTATGCACACTCCAGATTTCTGTTGTTTCATCTTAATTATTGTTTGTGTCACAATAAAACAGTAATTTGCACCTTTAAAGTGGTAGGCATGTTGTGTAAATCAAATGGTGCTAACCCTCCAAAAATCCATTTTAATTCCAGCTTGTAATGCGACAAAACAGGACAAACACCAAGGGGGGGGGGATACTTTTGCAAGACCCTGTATATGAAGTAATTTCCTATTCATCCTTTTTTTTTGTCTTGATGTTAAAAAGACGAATGATGATGATAACGACGACAACAAAAACAATTCACTCGTGACCGAGAAACCATAAAGCGTTAACGTCTCCATCCTGGAGAGGAACGGTACTGATACTGAGCTCCGACACTGGAGACTCCTTCTATACAGCTATGTTCAAATAAATAGCAGTGTGTTAAAAAAGTGAATAAAGTGAAAAAAAATTATACCTTTTATTTCTATATTTCAGATGTACTGTATTTGAAAAATCACACATTCACCAAATTTTGTCAAGTCTGCATTATTCTTTTACAGGAAGCAAAGAAAAATTAATCTGTTAAAAAAAAAAAACAGTGTCGACCTTTTTCTATTCAAACTTAAACTGAACTAATATTTAGTTGCATAACCATCACATCAACCAACTTCTGGCACCTATAATACAGGTATTTCAGCCCAGGATGAACGAATTCAAACTACATTCTACAGTTCCTGTGAATTTTTGGGCTTTGCTCCAGAAACTGCATTTTTAAGAAGAAGAAGCAGCCTTTATTTGTCACATGTACACTCAAGCACAGTGAAATTCGTCCTCTGCATTTAACCCATCTGAAGCAGTGAACACACACACCCAGAGCAGTGGGCAGCTATGCTCCAGTGCCTGGGGAGTAATTGGGGGTTAAGTGCCTTGCCCAAGGGCACTTCAGTCCAAGGCCATCCCATGTTAACCTACTGTAACTGCATGTCTTTGGACTGTGGGGGAAACCGGAGCACCCGGAGGAAACCCACGCAGACACAGGGAGAACATGCAAACTCCACACGGAAAGGCCCCTGTTGGCCACTGGGCTCGAACCCCAGAACCTTCTTGCTGTGAGGCGACAGTGCTAACCACTACACCACCGTGCCACCCAATGTCACCCCACAAGTTTTCAATGGGGTTGAGGTCAGGGGATTGATCTGGCCACTCCATTACCTCAATCCTTTTTGTCTGGAACCAAGATGTTGCTCGCTTACTTGCGTGTTTGGGGTTGTTGTCTTGTTGAAACGCCCATTTCAGGGGCACTTCCTCTTTGGCATACTATGTCTTCAAGTATTTTGATGTATTCAGACTGATCCATGATCCCTGGTATACGATAAATAGGCCCAACATTGTAGTATGAAAAACATCCCTATACCCTAATTTTTGCGCCACCATGCGTCACAGTCTTCACTGGGGCTTGAATTCAGTATCCAGGGGTCGTCTGACATACCGTCGATGACCACTAGACCTGAAAAGAACAATTCTACTCATCAGTCCACAGAATGTTACGCCATTCTCTTTGGGCCAAATCGATGTGTTCCTTGGCAAATTTTAACTGATTCTGCACATGCTGTTTTTTCAACAGTGGTGCTTTACGGGAGCTTCTTGCTGATAGCTTAGCTTCGATCAAATGTCTATTGACTGTAGCAGTACTTACAGGCCATTTTAGATCTTTGATCTTTCTGGAGGTGATCATTGATTGGCTGAATCTTTGCTATTCTGACTATTCTTTGATCTGTTTTAACAGTTCGTTTTCTTGTTGCCATTTTAAAGCATTTGAGATCATTTTAGCTGAGCATCCTATAATTTGCTGCACTTCTTTATACGTTTCCCCCTCTTTAACTTTTTAAATCAAATTATGCTGTTCCTCCGGACAGTGTTTGGAACGGCCCATTTTACTTAGCAATTAAATTCAGAAGGAAGTATATTTTATAGCAATGCAGGGGCACCATTGGGGGGGGGGGGGGGGGGGGGGGGAGTTAGGACAATTCTAAGGGCCCAGCATTGACAGAGGGCCCTCAGAGGACAATATTAAACAAACATTACCACCATGTGTAAGTTAAACTTATTTAAAAAATAATAATTTTGTCTCTTAAAATGAGCAAATAGGGTGGCACGGTGGTGTAGTGGTTAGCGCTGTCGCCTCACAGCAAGAAGGTCCTGGGTTCGAGCCCCGCGGCCGGCGAGGGCCTTTCTGTGTGGAGTTTGCATGTTCTCCCCGTGTCCGCGTGGGTTTCCTCCGGGTGCTCCGGTTTCCCCCACAGTCCAAAGACATGCAGGTTAGGTTAACCGGTGACTCTAAATTGACCGTAGGTGTGAATGTGAGTATGAATGGTTGTCTGTATCTATGTGTCAGCCCTGTGATGACCCGGCGACTTGTCCAGGGTGTACCCCGCCTTTCGCCCGTAGTCAGCTGGGATAGGCTCCAGCTCGCCTGCGACCCTGTAGAAGGATAAAGCGGCTAGAGATAATGAGATGAGATGAGAAAATGAGCAAATACAACAACCTTCCAGTTTGGTTTTCCATTTTCCGCAAAATTATTTATTAGAATAGATAGTCTTTATATTTCACCCCCTCCCTAGTCATGACATGGTACAGTCTTGCGTAGGCAGAGCCAGAGCGTGACACCACGTTAGGTTTATTACTTTCCAATCCAGCACTAACGTTAGCTGCGCACAGTAGAAGCAGAATGGATGGTGAACCATCAGTAGATTGATACCATCATGAAAAAGTCGGGTTACCAGAAACGTAAGGAGGGGATATTCTATTCTTTCATAGGACCCAAAATTTGTAGCAGCGCCCCGTAACAGTGTGAAACAGTAACAGTTTGCTTCCCTTCTTCCTTAATAAAGGACAGTTAACGACCTGTTTGTTCACAGAATGAATAAATTCTCTAATTAAACTCCACACTGCTATTATTTTGAATATGCCCCTTTTCACACCTACGGTCAATTTAGAGTCACCAGTTAACCTAACCTGCATGTCTTTGGACTGTGGGGGAAACCGGAGCACCCGGAGGAAACCCACGCGGACACGGGGAGAACATGCAAACTCCACACAGAAAGGCCCTCGCCGGCCACTGGGCTCAAACCCGGACCGTCTTGCTGTGAGGCGACAGCGCTAACCACTACACCGCCACAAGTGTAAATGTAAAACAAATACCATACAGAAAGCTTCAGCATATCAGCAATCAAGAATGTTTTTGTTTGTTAAAGGGCAATTCCATGTAAATGTCAACCTCACCATGCAAAAATAAAGCAACATGTAATACATCAAAACCACTCCCAGAGATATCACCTAGGCCTGTATTTTACAGATGTGAATAAGTTGAACCAATTTGTAACCAACCTAATATGTCACTGTCAGTCTTTCTTTCTTATAATGTAAAACCCAAGCTAAAATCAACTTTGATCATGTACAATTCTATATTATTGCCACAAGCCACAGAAATGTATGCTAAAATCCACAAAACAGCAAAACAATAGCCATCCTAAATATTATTTAAGAACTTTGATAGTTTTAGCTGATATTTAGAGAGTTTTTCAAAGGGTTATGGTGGTTAAATTGCTGATTTTCTAAACATATGCCATGTCTATTTCAGACGCGTCACATCCATAACGGAATTTCGTCACATCCATAACGCTGACTTTTCCTTCCGAAACTCTGCATGAAATACAAAATATTTTAAACAAAGATTTTTTAATATTCACCTTGGACCCCTCTATCAAATGGATATCTCCATTTCAACATTAGGTTTACAGTTTCACAGAGTTTGATAAAAATGTACAGTCACCCAAGAAAAGTGATACTTTTTCTGTCACATCCATAACACATCTTTTATTGGCATTTTCTGGCATGCCCTAGATGTACTATGGGAATTGTTCTTGTTCTAGCACTTCTCCAGTATGGTACAGCCTTAAAATATGCAACACCTGTTTAAATACTGGGAGACAATACAACATGCACTGGGTCATTTGTTGCCATTTTGAGTTCAAGTGTCACGTCCATAACGCTGGAATTGCTCTAAACTAACTTGCCTTGTGGATGTTTGTATAGGTAATCGTATGGGGCCGAGTAAAATTAAGGATTAATTTCACGAGTGATTTCGAAGTTTTGAAAATTCGCGACTCAGGCAATTTCAAAACTTTGAAATCACGAGTGAAATTGATCCTTAATTTTACGAGGAACCATACAATTACTTGTTTATAATATGGTATATAGGGCCAAATTCATACTTTGGAAGCCATTCAAGTTCACAACATTCGTCATTCACGTTTTCTGAACCAATCAGGGCGCAAGACTATCTCGCACGTTTGAATCAGTTTCTAAAGCGTCTTTCATCATGACACGGCGACACGACACGAGGATTTTGAAAGTCTCATCTCATCTCATTATCTGTAGCCGCTTTATCCTGTTCTACAGGGTCGCAGGCGAGCTGGAGCCTATCCCAGCTGACTACGGGCGAAAGGCGGGGTACACCCTGGACAAGTCGCCAGGTCATCACAGGGCTGATTTTGAAAGTGGTTTACAAAATTTTATTGGAACTTCTTTACAAAAGCCTGCGTTACTTTAAGAGAGTCTGGTTCGTAGTTTCCCCCATTTTCTTTCCTCACTTCTGCATAAAACTCTGATAGCATCTTGTCTAACTCACAGCATTCCTATGCCACTAGAGAGTCATTTATTTGTCTTTCTGCGGCCCATTTCTTAAACACGGAAAGCCAAAAATGCGTACTTTTTTTTGGTATTTTCATTTTCGCTTGCAGCTTTCAATTGGTTTATCATTTCTTCGTCAAATATAGCGAAACGCGGCATTGCTGAGTCAGCAGAGTCAGCCATTTTGTTGACAAAATTTGCTAATTTTTGTAACCGTAACCAAGCAACGAACTAGCCAATAGCATTTCAGAAATACAGCCCCGTGTTAAGGAAAAAAGCCCTCCTTGATTGACCAATCAGAATTGAGTAATTTGGCCCTATGTATTATAACACACCATTAAAGATAGACCGCCTTTCAGATTTTTCAAGTGTAGGTTGTAAAAAGAATTTTCCCCGACACCCAGTTATTTTTGTTTAGTGGACCGAAAGCTACTGAATTCGAATCACAGACTTCTAATTTTATTAAATGTTTTAAAATAGAACAATTAATGAATTTAGAGCCACGTGGCCCTAAATTCTCCAGTATTTTTTCTTGCTTCACCATGACGCAATACAAGATCACAAGGTCATGCATAACGTGGTGGGCTTTCCCCGTTCGCGCAAGGCATTGTGGGATACAAATTTGAAACAGGAGAGAACAATGGAGGACGCGAATGAAATGTGAACGACCGACTACAGTAATGGAAAGCGAGAAGAAAAGACGTTATGTTATATACGAAAGAAAGGAAACGCAGGATCAAACTAATAAATATCGGCGCTCAGTGAGCACCTCGGTGTGATCAGCTGTTCGTTTAGCGACAGAATGATGGAACTGCCAGTGCACGGTCAAGGTAAACCTGCGCATGCGCACACGGACTTCCTGTGTCTGCTTGACTGCACGAAGTGAGCGATTTCATGCACATTATTTGCTTTAATCCCAGCCACAGAATGGCCTGGTTTAAAAAAAAAAAAGATATTACAGAAATAAACGTATATCACAATGACCAAATTTCAGAGGGAACTAAATTTCAGTTTTTATGAAATCGAAAGGTCGTCTCCTTTTAAATGTAACACTAAATGGATTTTTTTAAAAAAGTGTTTATGGTAAAATGTAATGTTTGATGAATCTCTGCTGTATAAGAGAAATAAAACGTCACCATGTGCTGGTTTTGGAAAATAATCATCTTTAGCATGATGACAGTACCTCCGCTTCGTTTCGAGCCAAATCACTAACCATGTCGCTGATTATTTTTCTCTAAAGCCTCGGTCACAACCAGCCGTACGTGCTCCTACGGCCAGTCTACGTGCAAAAAACGCAAGAAATGCACTGAGGGCGCGCGTGTGACGTGCCGATTTTCGAGCCGTAGACCGGCCGCAGAGGTTCTTTGTCATGTCAAACAAACTCTACAGGCGCTTATGTTTTTTTCAGGTTGCAAAACAAACTTACGGCCAACGTGCGTCTTTCTCCACGAACAAAAAAAACCGCAGCGATTTGAGAAACGCCAAAAATCGCACTGCCAAAAAATCGTACGTCCGGTTGTGGCCTAGGCTTAACAGAAACACCCACAGGGATTTTATTCCTTACTTATAGTTTGCTTTACAGTAACACTTGCACTGACAACTCTGAGAGTTTTTACAACCATTTGAAGTGCTGTTTCATCTTCCAGAAGGAAACATGCATGTGATGAGGCCAAAATCTGCCAAAGGACGTACCAGACCCAAAGTGACCGACGCCTATACTGCACACGATGAGCTTCTACATGAGACACGGCCATTTTCTCCCCACCCTCCTTCTCGTCCTCCTCATCCTCCATCGACGCCAAACCACAGGTTCGACTCATCTCCGTCCCCCCACACTTTCTTTAGGCACAGTAATCCGATTTCAGAGGTTGAGAAAGCCCTCGACATCTCAGTGCTGTCTCTAAATAAATACAAAGTCCTCCCGTCTATTGAGAAGAGATCAGAAGAAGAGGCATCCAGCGCAGACATGGAGGAAAAGTCCTCGAGATCTAGGCTCCATGCTCGTCATTACTTTAGGGAAATGGAGAGGGCGTCCAGCGGGACTGTCAGGACCACGTCTCGGTGCCAGGAGGGTGAGACAGGGCTTCTGCTTGCTCTCCGGACTCCATGCGGTCAGAGGTTGAAGTGCCAGTTCCAGTCCACGGACACGCTCCGGGATGTCATTGCTACAGCGGAGGACAAATCCGGAAAACGGTACGAACACGTTCTAATCGAGACCATGGAGGTTCCTCGGAGGAGCTTCACCGATCTGGACATGACTCTCTGTCAGTGTGGCATCGTTAATAAATCAGTCTTATGCATCAGTCCCAAAGACAGTCCTTAACATTTCAAAATGCTTCTACAAACAATTTGTCTTTAATAATAAATAATCATGGGGAATATTGGTTTTATGAACAGACATCTGCTTCCAACATCACATCGCATAAACATACCGATCAGAAGGTTTTTAGTTTTACTCCTAGATTTCAGTTATTTATTAAAACCAATTACTGAAGAAAAAAAGCATGGACGGTGTGGCTCCATGCCTTTCCGTTCTAGAGAGATGAAGGCAAAAGTCCTTTGCTATGTTGTCAAATTTGGATCCAGAGTTTGCGTAGTAGGGGTGCAGGTACACCTGCTTATTTGGTAGGCCCGTCCTCTTTTCTCAGTACCAGTCACTGCTTTCAGTCAAGGCTGTCGATCACTTCATTCCCAAGTGTACCTACGTTTAAAACCTACTTTCTGTGGAATGTGTGGACATCAACATAAGGAAAACTAACTGCTCGAATGAGACACTGAGTGCGTTTACATGCACATAGACCAGGGGTGGGCAATTATTTTTTCCATGGGGCCACATGACTCGTCTCGTCTCGTCTTCTTCCGCTTATCCGGGACCGGGTCGCGGAGGCAGCAGTCTAAGCATGGAAGCCCAAACTTCCCTTTCCCCAGACACCTCGGTCAGCTCCTTGGGAAGAACACCGAGGCGTTCCCAGGCCAGCCGAGAGACATAGTCCCTCCAGCATGTCCTGGGTCTTCCCCGGGGCCTCCTCCCGGGGGGACATGCCTGGAACACCTCCCCAGGGAGGTGTCCAGGAGGCATCCGAAAAAGATGCCCGAGCCACCTCAGCTGGTTCCTCTCGATGTGGAGGAGCAGCGGCTCTACTCCGAGCTCCTCCCGAGTGACTGTGCTTCTCACCCTAAGGGAGCGCCCAGCCACCCTGCGAAGGAAACTCATTTCAGCCGCTTGTATCCGCGATCTTGTTCTTTCTGTCATTACCCAAAGCTCATGACCATCGGGCCACATGAGAAACAGAAAATTTTGTGGAGGGCCGGACCAAAAGGCTGAACTAAATTCTGCATAATATTAATTGTATTTCTTTATATAAAGCAATAAATAACATTGTTTTTACAAGCTGCTAAGACTGGTAAGAGTACGGAAAAAACGAGGTTGCCTTACAAAAATGTCATTTATTCAATCAAATTTCCCAAAACAATGGTTAACAAAATGTGAACGTTTGTACCCTTTTTTTTCAGTCACATTCACCCCAAAACACAATAAAGACATCACAATATTGTCTTTCTACTCCAAATATCAAGCAAGATACATCATATTATAATAATGATGCCCACATTTGTAGTTTAATCACCTCATTTGGTGCTTTTCACCGGAGATCGGCTCCGGCGCCTGCTGGTGACGTCACACGATGTGATTGGCTGGACCGTTTGAAGGATGACGTCCAAGTTTGTGGTTGGTCTGGACAAATTACGGAAGTAGTTATCGCAGGATTAGGTTTCGTGGGATTTCATGTCATGTTCATGTCGCGCGCATTGCGTTTTTGTTGAACACAACTTCAAAATAAAAGCAATGCACATTCAGTCCATGCATGAGGTAAAATTAGAAAATACGTTTATTTTGTAATTTCTCATTAACCTTACGCGGGCCGGTCAGAATGAACCAAAGGGCCGGATGCGGCCCGCGGGCCGTAAAATGCCCAGGTCTGACATAGAGAAAAGCGAATTTCTGCCGTTGCTCGACTGAAATCGAAGTTCTAAATGCCATGGATACACCTTAGCTCAGCTGAAACTGAACCGAACTTGATTTCTCGTAATCGAGCTACACGACCTAGATTATGCGATTTTTGCCGAGCTACTTAGTGCATGTAAACCCTATCGAGCTACGTGGTCGAGCTGCTTACTTCAGCACTGCCCCTTCCGGAAGTGACGAGACCACAAGCGGGAAACACGTCACCTTAGCCGCCACTTTATTAGGAACACTTGTGTCTGGGCATGTACGCACCCATTTCCAATTAGTTGGCAAGTTATTAGCAGGCTAACAGTTAATATGTTCACCATTACAGATCAACTTCAACTTAGTGGCCATTTTATTAGGAACACTTCTGTTCGTACATACAAACTACAAACACTCTTCTTGTGAACACGGAACTGATAACTTTGTTTATACTCACAGTGTTGCCAAATTGGGCGGTTTTAAGTGCATTTTGGCGGGTTTTGAACATATTTTGGGCTGGAAAACGTCAGCAGTATCTGGCAACACTGCTCTTGAATAGCTCTTCTTCATGACGACAACCGGAAGTGTACCAACACGATGGGGCATGTAGCGCCACCTGTGGCTCGGGTGCACAATGTACCTCACACAATAGCTCGATTTCCTTGTGTGCATGTAGGATTGGATTTCTCTGGCACCCCTGTTGGGACCCTTAGCTCGATTACCGACAGCAGCTCGATTTGGATGTGCATGTAAACGTACTGAGTGTACACAGAAAGACATGTTATGTTACACTACCATTCAAAAGTTTGGGGTCACCCAGACAATTTTGTGTTTTCCATGAAAAGTCACACTTTTATTTCCCACCATAAGTTGTAAAATGAATAGAAAATATAGTCAAGCCATTTTTCTGGCCATTTTGAGCATTTAATCGACCCCACAAATGTGATGCTCCAGAAACTCAATCTGCTCAAAGGAAGGTCAGTTTTATAGCTTCTCTAAAGAGCTCAACTGTTTTCAGCTGTGCTAACATGATTGTACAAGGGTTTTCTAATCATCCATTAGCCTTCTGAGGCAATGAGCAAACACATTGTACCATTAGAACACTGGAGTGAGAGTTGCTGGAAATGGGCCTCTATACACCTATGTAGATATTGCACCAAAAACCAGACATTTGCAGCTAGAATAGTCATTTACCACATTAGCAATGTATAGAGTGGATTTCTGGTTAGTTTAAAGTGATCTTCATTGAAAAGAACAGTGCTTTTCTTTCAAAAATAAGGACATTTCAAAGTGACCCCAAACTTTTGAACGGTAGTGTATGTGAGAAAAGAGAGCAGGAAAACAGACCATTTTGCCATTGAAACCCAGAAGAATGGGCGGTGCTGTACATTATACTACAGCCAGCCAGCAGGGGCACTAGATCTGTGATGTCTTCACTTGTTCAAGACTTGATGCTGCCCATGATTTTTTTTTAGCCACTGATTCATCTCATCTCATCTCATTATCTCTAGCCGCTTTATCCTTCTACAGGGTCGCAGGCAAGCTGGAGCCTATCCCAGCTGACTACGGGCGAAAGGCGGGGTACACCCTGGACAAGTCGCCAGGTCATCACAGGGCTGATACATAGACACAGACAACCATTCACACCTACGGTCAATTTAGAGTCACCAGTTAACCTAACCTGCATGTCTTTGGACTGTGGGGGAAACCGGAGCACCGGGAGGAAACCCACGCGGACACGGGGAGAACATGCAAACTCCACACAGAAAGGCCCTCGCCGGCCCCGGGGCTCGAACCCAGACCTTCTTGCTGTGAGGCGACAGCGCTAACCACTACACCACCGTGCCGCCGCCACTGATTCAAACAGTTTAAATTTTTATACATTTTATTTGCTCAAGGCGAACGTGCTTCAATGGGACGTCCTGAGAATAATCCGTCCTCCAACTAATATTTTCAGTAACACCACAGCACTGCTGAATTCTCAGATCTCCTGTAACAGCAGCTGGGACAGTAATGCTGGCTGTTAATCAACTCACAGGTTTATATTAATGTGTTCATTCGGACACGCTGTCATTTCTATAGTGACGTCTTAGACAGGACGCTCACCTGGGGGATAAAACGGGTTTAATTGTTGAGGTTTGTTTAGCATTTAGGGGAGGAGTCTCCAGTGTTAGTTTCATGACATTAAACAGAATGATAAATGGACATTATTTAAAAAACAAAACAAAAAAACCCTAACTGATGGTAACTTACTGTAATATTAGAGGAATAAAAAATTGGAATGTACTGTTATGGGGGGGGGGGGGGGGGGGGGGCCTTCAGGATTTGGCACCACGTCATAGTTTATTTTCCTCGTACAGCATGCCCCGAAGTGTTTATTACTTAAAAAAGGTGACCCATGTTAGATTTATTTGATAAAACAGGCAGAAACAAGTGGGGTAATAAGTCAAATCCATGTACAGTGCTGAGCGTAAATGAGTCCACCCCCTTTGAAAAGTAACATTTTAAACAATATCTCAGTGAACACAAACAATTTCCAAAATGTTGACAAGACAAAGTTTAATATAACATCTGTTTAACTTATAACGGGAAAGTATCTGTGACGAATCTCAGTCATCCAGGTACATAGTAATCTGTGGTTGGTAGAAGAGAGCAAGTGGACTTGCTTGAAGATTCTTGAAGACGTTTCGCCTCTCGTCCGAAAGGCATCCTCAGTTCTGTCTGTCTAATAGGGTGTATCCAGTATTTATCCTCTCATGGATCATCATAGAATCCGAATCAGAATGCTGATGGCTGCATTGTAGGTGGCTGATAGAGGTCACAGACGCCCACCTCTGTTCAGTGATGGTCGTTCCAGGTTGACAAAAATGAACGATCCTCTCTGGCTAAGATGTCTGCCAGTTTTCTGGAAGTCCTCTCATACTCCCGCACCCGTCGAAGGGAACTCATCCCAAAGTGCGTAGAAACATATCTGTGACGAATCTCAGTCAACCAACCACAGATTACTATGTACCTGGATGACTGAGATTCATCACAGATATGTTTCTACGCACTTTGGGATGAGATCCCTTCGACTGGTGCGGGAGTATGAGAGGACTTCCAGAAAACTGGCAGACATCTTAGCCAGAGAGGATCGTTCAATTTTGTCAACCTGGAACGACCATCACTGAACAGAGGTGGGCGTCTGTGACATCTTTTATCAGCCACCTACAATGCAGCCATCAGCATTCTGATTCGGATTCTATGATGATCCATGAGAGGATAAATACCTGATACTCCCTATTAGACAGACAGAACTGAGGATGCCTTTCGGATGAGAGGCGAAACGTCTTCAAGAATCTTCAAGCAAGTCCAGTTGCTCTCTTCAACCAACCACAGAACGTGAAAGTAAGGTTAATAATATAACTTAATTACACATTTTTCAGTTTTACTCAAATTAGGGTGGTGCAAAAATGAGTACACCCCACAACAAAAACTACTACATCTAGTACTTTGTATGGCCTCCATGATTTTTAATGGCAGCACCAAGTCTTCTAGGCATGGAATGAACAAGTTGGCGACATTTTGCAACATCAATCTTTTTCCATTCTTCAACAATGACCTCTTTTAGTGACTGGATGCTGGATGGAGAGTGATGCTCAACTTGTCTCTTCAGAATTCCCCAAAGAAAATAATTTCTTTCCACTACAAAGGTGAAGGCTACAAGAAGATCAGCAAAGCTTTTCTTATCAGTCAGAATACTGTAGCAAAAGTGGGACAAAAATTTAAGAAAGATGGAACTGCAACCATCTCACAGAGACATCCAGGTCGTCCACGGAAGTTAACACCTTGACAGGAGCATCTTCTGATGAGAAGGGTTGAAGAAAATCGGCATGCAAGTTCACTGCAGTTATCTAAAGAAGTAGAAAGCCAAACTGGGGTGACTATTTCCTGTGACACAATACGGCGTACACTGCAGAGGAATGGCATGCATGGATGCCGTCCACAAAAGAAGCCTCTCCTAAAGCCCAGGCACAAAAAAACCCGCCTAGAGTTTGCCAGGGCCCATGCTGACAAAGATGAAGACTACTGGGACTCTATACTCTGGAGTGATGAGACCAAGATAAATGTTTTTGGAACTGATGGCTTCAAAACTGTATGGTGTCGCAAAGGTGAGGAATACAAAGAAAAATGCCTGGTGCCTACAGTGAAACATGGTGATGGCAGTGTCCTTATGTGGGGCTGCATGAGTGCTGCTGGTGTCGGGGAGCTGCATTTCACTGATGGCATCATGAATTCACAGATGTATTACTCTATACTGAAAGAGAAGATGCTACCATCACTCCGTGCCCTTGGCTGTCGTGCACTTTTCCAACATGACTAAACACACATCTAAGGCCACTGTTGGATTTCTGAAGAAGAACGGGGTGAAAGTGATTCACCCTGAATTTGGTAAAACCGCCTTCTGTTACAATACTCCTTCAACCTGGAATGCTCTACAGAAACAGTTGAAGCTAAGCACTTTTATCTCACTTAATGAGTTTAAATTGTATGTCTCAGAGGCCTTCAGCTAGAAGTGTGATTGTATGTAGTTTACTGTTCTTATCTCTTGTTTTTTGTTTGTGGTTTCTTATGCTGTTTGTTGTATGATGTCTTGGTTGATGTGTTATATTTTGTTCTTCACTGTATTTAATTTTTGTTGTTAGGTGTTGTGTTATGTTGCTGTGTAATGTGGTGTGCTTTGTTGCTGCTTTTGTGTTCTTACGTCTGTATTAATTGGTGTTTGTTGCTGTTTATGTGCGTTTGGCTTTGTTTGATGTTAGTCTATTTGTCTTTTTGTAGATGAGGTTTCTCTTTTTTTTACTTAAATTTTAAAAAGTGCTGCCTTTCTTGGCCAGGGACCATTTGAAAAAGAGATGATAGTCTCAGTAGGACTCCCCTGGTTAAATAAAGGATAAATAAAATAAAATAAAATAAAAAAATTCAGTGGCCAAGTATGTCTCCTGATCTGAACCCAATCGAACACCTATGGGGAATTCTGAAGAGACAAGTTGAGCATCACTCTCCATCCAGCATCCAGTCACTAAAAGAGGTCATTGTTGAAGAATGGAAAAAGATTGATGTTGCAAAATGTCACCAACTTGTTCATTCCATGCCTAGAAGACTTGGTGCCGTCATTAAAAAATCATGGAGGCCATACAAAGTACTAGATGTAGTAGTTTTTGTTGTGGGGTGTACTCATTTTTGCACCACCCTAATCTGAGTAAAACTGAAAAATGTGTAATCCAAGTTATATTATTAACCTTACTTTCACGTTATAAGTTAAAGTGCCATTCCACCATTGGATGTATTCTTTGGCATAAAATACAATATATTTTGACAACATATATAAATGGTATCACTAGATAGAGAAATCTTTTAGCTTCAAAATGATATATCAAACAATTTTTTGACAACGACAAGTATATTAATTTTGCGACCAAAGTCACCTACCCTTTTAATTTCCGTGCGTGATGTCATCGGCAGGTTCCCCTTCTTGTGTACCACGTGACGTGTGACGTGGCACATATTATCAGCAATGGCGGATAGAACGCGATAAAAATAATACCAATAAATCTAGCTAATACCAATAAATCTAGCTAACTGAAAGATTAACTCAATTTTTCGCAATTTTTTTGGCCCCCATATACGAGGAGAAATGACTCTCTCACTTTGGGGGTTTCCTGGTCTAAAAATAGACTGACACGTGGTACACAAGAAGGGGAACCTGCCGATGACATCACGTTTCACTACCGCGCGGAAATTAAAAGGGTAGGTGACTTTGGTCGCAAAATTAATATACTTGTCGTCAAAAAATTATGTTTGATATATCATTTTGAAGCTAAAAGATTTCTCTGTCTAGTCATGTTGTCATAAAATATATTGTATTTTATGCCAAAGAATACATCCAATGGTGGAATGGCACTTTAAACAGATGTTATGTTAAACTTTGTCTCGTCAACATTTTGGAAATTGTTTGTGTTCATTGAGATATTGTTTAAAATGTTACTTTTCAAAGGGGGTGGACTCATTTACGCTCAGCACTGTATATAATAAACACTAAAAATACATGCAAATGAAATAATAAGAGAGAAGGTTTCAGTAGGCAGGCTATTTTTTTAATTGACTCTCAGTAAACAACTCTAAACAGCTGAATCCAGCAAAACACAATGCAAAGTGCTCCAAAGTAACCAAGGTCACTCGAATCCAAACACAGCATTCAGAAACCAAACCAAAGTGCATACTAATTCAAGTAACAAAGCAAAAATATTCATAAACCATTTCTTCTTCTTCTTCTTCTTCAAGAAACGACACAAAACGTAACTATCCCTAATCATCCAGGAATGTGTCAGTAAACACACAAACAAAACCTTCTCACAAAAAAGTCATCATCCGGTCCAGCAGGTGGGTCTTGGGTCCAATCCCCCCCCCACACATTTTGCTTCTCTTTTCATCGCAAGGGATAAACTTCACCAAAACAGCTGAAAATCTTCAAGTGCTCAATGCTCTATTGCATTTTTAACAGTCGTTCCATCTAAGGAGTGCTTCAGTAATATTAGATATCACGGAATGTCTTTGGGAAGGTGCGCTTCACATTCTTCAAATTCCGACCCTCAAAATGTCAGTTAAAGAGCAACATCTGTATCCATTTTGATAGGACTGATGCTCCGTGTGCTTTCCGCAGCACATCAGAACGTGTTGAATCCTTTAAGAGACCTCAGATGATGTTCAGTTCACAGTAGAAAACAATAGAACACAAAACAGTGGCATTTAATCAGCCCTGCCAAAGGAAAAAAACCCAAAAAAACCCTCTACTTAATTAGCTTAATATACTGAGCAGCGTCACTGATCTGTTACTGCAAACAAAGTGCATCAAACAACCAAAAAACCCCAACCTCAAACTTCTTCACGATCAGTTAAGGATAGTCTTTTGTGGCAAAGGCTACATTTTAAAATGCTTTTAAGGCAACGCGAGTGTAAATGTAAACATACCGTTAGCTCAGAGTAAACAGCGATAAGTTCAAGTCAGATAACTCCAATGTGATAAGAGAACACTGTATAAATCTTAGTGTTACATTGTTATATAGAGTGTTTACTCTTCTTCATCAGCTCAGTGGGAAATCTTTTCAATTTCGTCGAGGTCCTCGGTGTCCAGCTTCACTATTTTCCGATCTACAAAGACACAAATAAAAACACTTGAATTCAAAATCGATCTTTTCGCTGGATTTCAGTGAGAACTCGGACTTACTGAAGTGTTCCTCGATGGCTCGGAGCACGGCCATGCTCTGCTCGCTGGCCACCATGTTGATGGCCAGGCCTCGCTTGCCGAAGCGTCCCGTCCTGCCGATCCTGTGCAGGTAGGTCTCGTTGTCCGGGTTGCCGTCTTTGTCCAGGGGGAGGTCAAAGTTGATCACCACAGAAACCTGCTCTACGTCGATACCTGCTGAGCATGAGTCACAAGTTTGCTCCTTATTCACTTTAGGGTGAGGGCCAGCAACTGAATTCTCATTGGACAAACTATCTACAACCCTGATTCCAAAAAAGTTGGGACAAAGTACAAATTGTAAATAAAAACAGAATGCAATAATTTACAAATCTCAAAAACTGATATTGTATTCACAATAGAACATAGACAACATATCAAATGTCGAAAGTGAGACATTTTGAAATTTCATGCCAAATATTGGCTCATTTGAAATTTCATGACAGCAACACATCTCAAAAAAGTTGGGACAGGGGCAATAAGAGGCTGGAAAAGTTAAAGGTACAAAAAAGGAACAGCTGGAGGACCAAATTGCAACTCATTAGGTCAATTGGCAATAGGTCATTAACATGACTGGGTATAAAAAGAGCATCTTGGAGTGGCAGCGGCTCTCAGAAGTAAAGATGGGAAGAGGATCACCAATCCCCCTAATTCTGCCCCGACAAATAGTGGAGCAATATCAGAAAGGAGTTCGACAGTGTAAAATTGCAAAGAGTTTGAACATATCATCATCTACAGTGCATATCATCATCAAAAGATTCAGAGAATCTGGAAGAATCTCTGTGCGTAAGGGTCAAGGCCGGAAAACCATACTGGGTGCCCGTGATCTTCGGGCCCTTAGACGGCACTGCATCACATACAGGCATGCTTCTGTATTGGAAATCACAAAATGGGCTGAGGAATATTTCCAGAGAACATTATCTGTGAACACAATTCACCGTGCCATCCGCCGTTGCCAGCTAAAACTCTATAGCTAGAAGAAGAAGCCGTATCTAAGCATGATCCAGAAGCGCAGACGTCTTCTCTGGGCCAAGGCTCATTTAAAATGGACTGTGGCAAAGTGGAAAACTGTTCTGTGGTCAGACGAATCAAAATTTGAAGTTCTTTATGGAAATCAGGGACGCCGTGTCATTCGGACTAAAGAGGAGAAGGACGACCCAAGTTGTTATCAGCGCTCAGTTCAGAAGCCTGCATCTCTGATGGTATGGGGTTGCATTAGTGCGTGTGGCATGGGCAGCTTACACATCTGGAAAGACACCATCAATGCTGAAAGGTATATCCAGGTTCTAGAGCAACATATGCTCCCATCCAGACGACGTCTCTTTCAGGGAAGACCTTGCATTTTCCAACATGACAATGCCAAACCACAGACTGCATCAATTACAGCATCATGGCTGCGTAGAAGAAGGGTCCGGGTACTGAACTGGCCAGCCTGCAGTCCAGATCTTTCACCCATAGAAAACATTTGGCGCATCATAAAACGGAAGATACGACAAAAAAGACCTAAGACAGTTGAGCAACTAGAATCCTACATTAGACAAGAATGGGTTAACATTCCTATCCCTAAACTTGAGCAGCTTGTCTCCTCAGTCCCCAGACGTTTACAGACTGTTGTAAAGAGAAAAGGGGATGTCTCACAGTGGGAAACATGGCCTTGTCCCAACTTTGAGATGTGGTGTTGTCATGAAATTTAAAATCACCGAATTTTTCTCTTTAAATGATACATTTTCTCAGTTTAAACATTTGATATGTCATCTATGTTCTATTCTGAATAAAATATGGAATTTTGAAACTTCCACATCATTGCATTCCGTTTTTATTTACAATTTGTACTTTGTCCCAACTTTTTTGGAATCGGGGTTGTACTTACCCACAGTAAACTAAGTGTAAAAATTCCTGTCGATTTCTTTCAACTCGATGTTACACAACTGGTAATGAAAATGGTTTTAACGAACACTGAAGCAAGATGTACTTGTGAATGTCCTCGTCTAGTCAATACAGAAACTCGGGTTTAATCCAGTAATTTGTGCTTTCACGTTCGAATCGTTATCCAATGGCAGGTCATAATGATGCGTTTCCTGAACAATCAGTAGTTAGTCCTGTCCAAATTCAGTCTGGTGTCTCATTTACTGCTGCTCCTTATTTAGTATAGAAGAGTGAGTGAAGGAGTGATGTATTTATCCCACAGCATAGCTGAATACTTGAATCTGATTAGTCAGGAGGTGTTCATTAAATGTTCTGTAACAGCAGCTCGGACAGTTGGTCCAGCTGTAATCTAAATCACAGACCTACATTAATGCGCTTGTTATCGTTTCTATCTCATCTCATTATCTCTAGCCGCTTTATCCTGTTCTACAGGGTCGCAGGCAAGCTGGAGCCTATCCCAGCTGACTACGGGCGAAAGGCGGGGTACACCCTGGACAAGTCGCCAGGTCATCACAGGGCTGACACATAGACACAGACAACCATTCACACTCACATTCACACCTACGGTCAATTTAGAGTCACCAGTTAACCTAACCTGCATGTCTTTGGACTGTGGGGGAAACCGGAGCACCCGGAGGAAACCCACGCGGACACGGGGAGAACATGCAAACTCCACACAGAAAGGCCCTCGCCGGCCACGGGGCTCGAACCCGGACCTTCTTGCTGTGAGGCGACAGCGCTAACCACTACACCACGGTGCCGCCATTTATGCTCCCTTTTCATATGAAAGTAAATACGTCCGTTTCAAATGATGTAACCATCACTGACCACACACTTCCATGTGTCCTTTATCATGGATGCAAACGGCGCGCCTTTTGGCGGATGCCGCCTTTTTCACGGCTGTCTGGGGGACTTGTGTGAATCGCGCAGACCTGATGAGGTTTTTTTTTTTGTTGGAGTGTCTGATTATAATTTCATCAAAGTAAATTCTGTATTAAAATTACTAAATAAGCAAATGCCGTTACAGTCCATGAAACATAGGATGTATAAGTATGAGAAGAAAACAATAAATCAGAAAGCTGCGCATGTAAAGCCAATTGGCTGCGCGCCATTATCTGCTGCTGGCTGCACTTCACTGCACGCGCAAGGATTTCCATCAGTCCAACGTAAGTTACGTAATTGGCTTTACATGCGCAGCTTTCTGATTTACTGTTTTCTTCTCATACTTATACAGTGGGGCAAAAAAGTATTTCGTCAGCCACCAGTTGTGCAAGTTCTCCCACTTAAAAAGATGAGAGAGGCCTGTAGTTTTCATCATAGGTACACTTCAACTATGAGAGACAGAATGGGGGGAAAGAATCCAGGAAATCACATTGTAGGATTTTTAATGAATTAATTGGTAAATTCCTCGGTAAAATAAGTATTTGGTCACCTACAAACAAGCAAGATTTCTGGCTCTCACAGACCTGTAACAACTTCTTTAAGAGGCTCCTCTGTCCTCCACTCGTTACCTGTATTAATGGCACCTGTTTGAACTCGTTATCAGTATAAAAGACACCTGTCCACAACCTCAAACAGTCACACTCCAAACTCCACTATGGCCAAGACCAAAGAGCTGTCAAAGGACACCAGAAACAAAATTGTAGACCTGCACCAGGCTGGGAAGACTGAATCTGCAATAGGTAAGCAGCTTGGTGTGAAGAAATCAACTGTGGGAGCAATTATTAGAAAATGGAAGACATACAAGACCACTGATAATCTCCCTCGATCTGGGGCTCCACGCAAGATCTCACCCCGTGGGGTCAAAATGATCACAAGAACGGTGAGCAAAAATCCCAGAACCACACGGGGGGACCTAGTGAATGACCTGCAGAGAGCTGGGACCAAAGTAACAAAGGCTACCATCAGTAACACACTACGCCGCCAGGGACTCAAATCCTGCAGTGCCAGACGTGTCCCCCTGGCTTAAGCCAGTACATGTCCAGGCCCGTCTGAAGTTTGCTAGAGAGCATTTGGATGATCCAGAAGAGGATTGGGAGAATGTCATATGGTCAGATGAAACCAAAATAGAACTTTTTGGTAAAAACTCAACTTGTCGTGTTTGGAGGAGAAAGAATGCCGAGTTGCATCCAAAGAACACCATACCTACTGTGAAGCATGGGGGTGGAAACATCATGCTTTGGGGCTGTTTTTCTGCAAAGGGACCAGGACGACTGATCCGTGTAAAGGAAAGAATGAATGGGGCCATGTATCGTGGGATTTTGAGTGAAAACCTCCTTCCATCAGCAAGGGCATTGAA
Organism: Neoarius graeffei; assembly: GCF_027579695.1. NCBI lineage: Eukaryota > Metazoa > Chordata > Actinopteri > Siluriformes > Ariidae > Neoarius > Neoarius graeffei. The sequence continues at coordinate 33,834,310 of NC_083581.1, forward strand.
GATGAAACGTGGCTGGGTCTTTCAGCATGACAGTGATACCAAACACAATGCCCAGGCAACGAAGGAGTGGCTTCGTAAGAAGCATTTCAAGGTCCTGGAGTGGCCTAGCCAGTCTCCAGATCTCAACCCCAGAGAAAATCTTTGGAGGAAGTTGAAAGTCCGTGTTGCCCAGCGACAGCCCCAAAACATCACTGCTCTAGAGGAGATCTGCATGGAGGAATGGGCCAAAATACCAGCAACAGTGTGTGAAAACCTTGTGAAGACTTACAGAAAACGTTTGACCTCTGTCATTGCCAACAAAGGGTATATAACAAAGTATTGAGATGAACTTTTGTTATTGACCAAATACTTGTTTTCCACCATAATTTGCAAATAAATTCTTTAAAAATCAGACAGACAATTTGATTTCCTGGATTCTTTCCCCCATTCTGTCTCTCATAGTTGAGGTGTACCTATGATGAAAATTACAGGCCTTTCTCATCTTTTTAAGTGGGAGAACTTGCACAATTGGTGACTGACTAAATACTTTTTTGCCCCACTGTACTTCCTATGTTTCATGGACTGTAACGGCATTTGCTTATTTAGTAATTTTAATACAGAATTTACTTTGATGAAATTATTATCAGACACTCCAACGCCCCCCCCCCAAAAAAAAAAAAAAACTCATCGGATCTGCGCGATTCACACAAGTCCCCCAGACAGCCATGAAAAAGGCGGCATCCGCCAAAAGGCGCGCCGTTTGCATCCATGTTTATGTTGACATGCATGTTAAGCAAGACGTTTACTTGAGAGTTAGCTCAGAGTCAAAAGTTTCTGACCTCAAACATATACAGTGATGATGGAGGAGGTCGTAATAATCGCCTCTTAAGAGGCAAAAGCGGAGGCAGCGTTGTATAGATGTTTAAAACTGCTCATGAAATCGCATAACCTCTCCTGAAAAAAGTTCCACTGTGTTAAAAATTTTTTCACCCTGTTTTGTTTCAACTTGGCTCCACTGCCTCCCATGATTTCTTAGTTGGTACTGCTTGATTTCATCTGCAGCTGGAAGCTTTCAGAAAACATGCACGAATCCCAACGAAATGAACCCAGAGTATGGACAGAAGGCTCTGTCCGTATCCATATTTAACGCTGAGTATAAATGAGCCTTAACAGTACGTTTTTAGACACAGGAGAGTTTTGAAGACGGATGATTTTTGGAAAAAAAATTAAAAGATGCAGGTGAAGTAACGACTGTTTTGTGGAAGTGTCAACATTAAATGTAACTGCTCAAATGGAGGCTACAGCTTTAATAATTAATTAGTGGCAAATTGCTCTAAATACTCATTATAGTATTTTCATTAGGTTGAATGTGTTAAAAAAAAAAAAAAGAGTCATGATAAAAATTTCCCACAATGCTGTAGTACAGTAAACATGTCGTCGTACTCGCCTCTGGCGCACACGTTAGTGGTTATCAGCACTTTCTCTTTGCCTTCTCTGAAGCGCTCAATGACAGCTGCTCTTTGTTCGACTGATAATTCTCCGCTCAGCAGCGCCACCTGATGACCCTCTGCTGCCATCTTTCCTGCCAGCCAGGCTGATGTCCTGCGAGTCTGCAGAAAGAAGACATGAGCATGGCACCTGTGAACATCTTTTCCTTTGAAGACACTGAGGTTATGGAGTGGATTAGCACATTAATAGCACATACATGGCAAAAGATCATGGCCTGCGCGATGGTGATTGCGCCGTAGACGTTACACAGCGCGTCGAACTTGTCCTGTGTGTTTCTGCAGAGCACGTAATACTGCTTGATGGTGTCGAGGGTCTCCTCCTCTCGCTTCAGTCGGATGATGTTGGGATCGGGGATGATGCGCTCGGCAAACTGCCACACCGAGTCCTCAAAGGTTGCAGAGAAAAGCAGCATTTGACAGTCTTTGGGCAGCTTCCTGCCAACAGGGGCACAGATCACATGACTCAGTAAGCAGTGATGAATATTCAATGCTGTGGTTTACTGATATTTTACAAACATACATATACGTTATTTACCAGCTGGGAGGTCCGTATGGTGAAATATCGTGACCTCGGCCTTGAATACTGACCTCGGCCCAGAGGGCCTCGCTCAGTACTCAAGGCCGAGGTCACGATATTTCACCATACGGACCGACCTTAAGCTGGTAAATAATATATTTATTTTTTTCTTTACCAAATTCTAACAGAAAACGAGAGCGCCCGAAAGGGAAAACCGAGCCAGGCCGCCATTTTGAATCCTCATTCACGGCTGTAATGCAAATGGCTTCCTCCTCGGTATACAAGTGCACTTCCATGGCAGGGAAAAAAAAAAATACATTTTGCCACCTATGTAGTCCCCTATTTATACAAAATTGAGTCATTCAGGATTCAGCCATGTTTTTGCTCGGCGTTAGCAACAGTTAGAGGTTTTTAGCTTTCTCCTGAAATGTTTTCTTTTATTTCTTCTTCCTCAGGGTAGTAAAACTCGCTTTCACTGTGAACACTGTCGTTATCGCTATCCATGCTGTAAAATTAATGCTATTCTCCTGAGAAATGCTGGCAAAAATTTACAAGATTTTTGATAATCTTATAAATAAATCTATATTAAAAAAAATGTTGACAAAAAAAATGCTACTATGTTTGCTGTTGTTGTGAATGAGCAAGTCGCCAGAGGTCTGTAACCGGGGTCCGTAACCGGGGTCTGTACCATAGGATATGGACCCGTTCGCCAGCCAATCAGAGCGCAGGATTTGGACCGCGGAAAAAAAAAAATCGGTTATAGATTATTCGTGTCACCTGCTGGTCACATCCCTCACCTCTGGATGCGGATGCTCTGATCTTGGTGGCCCTGCATGGAGATCATGACGTCAGCCTCGTCTAGTACAAACACCTGAATCTTCTTGGGGTCTATCACTTTTTTTTTGGTTAACCAGTCAGACATGGTGCCTGGGGTGCCGATCACGATCTGCTCCTGGATTTTACTCCCTCCCTCCACTGAAGAACGGCACAGGAAGTTACAGGCACTTGTACTAAAGTCCATCATTTAAATTAGTCATCACTACGCAATGGCGGGACGTGGTTCATCGTGCTTGTGTAGGCCACTTACTTCTATTGCCTCGAATGGCGTATGCCAGTTTCACCTCAGGGTAGAACTTTCCCATCTGCTCCACAACTTTACCGATTTGTAGGGCGAGCTCATAGGTTGGAGAGACGCACAGACACTGTGGGCAGAACAGCAAAATGCACAATTTACTCATTTCCACACTGTACATGTAGTGGTTCTGATCACTTATATGCAATGTCTGGGGGCAGCTCAACATGTTTAGAGGAGAGCAGCACATGTCCGATTCGATATACGGTATATCTAACTGAAAAGACACCCGTCATTATCAAGTATTCGACAGGGGAAGAGGAATCTTTTCTGACCAGAGCAGAGCCAATTATTACTGGACTCCCAGCACCAGCTGGATCTTTCACCACCTCGATTCCAGCTCTTAATCCAAATATAAGCAGAGATGTCCACAAGCACCAGTGACCGACTGTTTTCTTCGCCTACACAGACGGTCTGCACTAGCTACCCAATCCCAGAAAAAAATAAAAACTTGCCTTTCAACGTTCAAGCGATTTATATCATCTCCGCTGCCCATCATTTGTTGTAAATCCAATTATTTCACCATGAAATTGTCTTCAATTTGGGTCATGACCGGAAGCGACGCCATATTTGTTGATCGATTCTCATGCTCTGATTGGCTAAGTTGGACCATGCCATAGCGTATGGAGTTATGTTACAGAGCCAGGCAACGTACTACAGAGGGTAACTGAGAAAGCCAAGCACACACATCTGGAGGGAAATTTCATACATATTTTGCAAGTATTTTACAAGGAAATAGTTAGCAATTTATTAGCTGAGAATGCACCATATCCATTATCCGTAACCGCTTATCCTGTGCAGGGTCATGGGCAAGCTGGAGCCTATCACAGCTGACTACGGGCGAGAGGCGGGGTACACCCTAGACAAGTCGCCAGATCATCACAGGGCTGACACATAGACACAGACAACCATTCACACTCACATTCACACCTACGGTCAATTTAGAGCCACCAGTTAACCTAACCTGCATGTCTTTGGACTGTGGGGGAAACCGGAGCACCCGGAGGAAACCCACGCGGACACGGGGAGAACATGCAAACTCCGCACAGAAAGGACCCCGTTGGCCACTGGGCTCGAACCCAGAACCTTCTTGTTGTGAGGCAACATTGCTAACCACTACCACTGTGCCACCACCAGAAGGCATGTAAATTTCAAAATTTTCTTGGGGGGCATACCCCAGATCCCCCGAATATTAGCATTAGCTGGCTATTTCACATTTTCTAGAGAACCCTGATAAGGAAAATGCTTAAACAGATTTATAAAATGAAAGCAGCAACTAAGCTTTAATGACTCACCAAACATCACAAATCTAAAGAGGTACTGCACACCTAAATGTGTTTTTGAGCTGTAAATTAAAATTACATGACTGTAGTGTGATGAAACATATCTATGCTGATGTTAATATGGGCAGAATGACCATTTTTTATAAAAATAAAAACTAGGCATTTTATGGGTTGAAAATGGCTCAAAACACCATCTACTAGTTAAAACCATCCTGAACACTGCAAAACCGATGCTGATGTAAAGTCAGCTGTTTGGTACTTCTCCCAGTCATGAAATATTTTTATTTAAAAAAAATTAAAAAATAAATAAAATAATAATAATAACGTTAACACCCTCCAACCAGAGGCGGGCAGCCCACCTATCCCAGTCCCTGCTCTGGAAAGACTTGTCATTCGTAGGAGTTTTATTCCTCTTATACTACAGCTATTTGCTAATGCAAATGATTTTTATTAATTAAGACACAAGATGTAAATGTTATCTGTTTATAGTTAAATCAATGTAATGTAATACATATAGTTACAGTGCAAAGTCATCTGCACTGAAGACTTTCCAGCACTAGAAAACCTCTCTGATGTTGTCGCAAGTCATAGCTGTAACAAACCACTGACGCTGGAGACTCCTTTCATGAATCACCATATTAACTATTACACATTTTAAATGGCTTAGATTTGTATGCCAGACTCTGTAAGCTGTTACTATAGAAATGAGAACCTGTCAGAATGAACAAATTATTATGAACCTTGCAGTCCAAGAGGAAATAAACTGACGCCTTCTGACCAATCAGAATCGAGCATTCAGCAGCGCTGTGGTGTAAGGAGATACACAAACCACTCCTGCTCACCTGTGTCCACTTGTTCGCAGGGTCGACATGGCTCAGCATGGCCAGTACAAAAGCGGCAGTTTTCCCCGTGCCGGACTGAGACTGAGCGATCAGGTTCTGAGGTCTGCGCGCGCACACACAGATTAGTACAGCTTAAAAGCATCAAGTCCAGTATGAGAAGTTGCTTTCCTAATACATTACATCGCCACAGTACAAGGATGTCAGAGTTTAGAAACATTTTAACTGAATATAACAGATGATGAGTCTGATCTAAAACCTTTTTGTATACAATTAGTGTCCCAGGAAGTCTGTCTCCATTTCCCCTGTCTGCTGTTCCCATCTCTCTCTCTCTCTTTGCTATAATGGGTCTATAATAAAATACTCAAATACATGTCTCAGGTCAGAGTTACAGTCTACGCATCACAATGAAACGCCTTTGGGCACAGATCAGTAGTTGGCTCTGATGAGTGGGTAGAAACAGTGCACTCACGGTTCTGCCAGCATCATCGGTAGTGCAGTCTCCTGGATTTTTGAAGGTCTGTTGAAGCCCATTCCATAGACTCCCTGCAGCAACTGAGGTTTTCTGTGAACACGGTGAGCGTGAATTCATGAGGGATCCATCCAACAAGGCATTTCGATTTCATTATACACAGCACACACAGTGGGCGTGCAGAAGTTGTGGAATATTTCAAGAGCAAATAATGATACAAATTATAATAACAGTGTTAACCCCAGGATTAAAATAAAGCCCTCACTTTTGGGTGGCCTGTGGGGTGCCAAAGGCATGCGAAAGGCACGGGGAGGGGGAGGGGAAACGAGAGGGGAGTTTCCCCACTCTCATTGTGGGGTCCAGGGGGCCTCCCCTGGAAAATTTTGTAAAGAGGGAGCCCATCTGGTGATTTTTAAGAGCATGTTATAGTGGTACTGACACTCACTTTTTACTGTTAACATGGTTGCAGAGGTTGCTACAAGAAGTGGAGGTGTATGATGCTGTGGTTTGCAGCATGGGGCTCACATGAGCAATAAATAAAGGTCATCATCTGACAACAACATAGTATATAAAAAAATTGTTTTATTACCTGAACCACTGCCAGAAAACCACTAACCAAAAGTTTACATGAGTTCTGTTGCAGTTAAAAAAAAAAAAACTACAGACTGCATTTGCTGCACAAATGCCACAATTTTGAGTAGCTCCTTTATACTTGGCCCTACTTAATGCTTCACAGGGGTGGATCCAGGAAAATGGGAAGGGGTGTGTGCGCGCGCTTCAACCCAGTAAGGCTGGGGGTCCGGTGGCCACAAGAAGCTCTGCAGTTTTTAAAGAGATGCCCAGAGATGCATTTTGAGCTGTCAGAGCATGTTGCTAATGAAATCTCTTAGAGAAAATTACCGTATCAAAAACATGTTTTAAAAGTAGGAACTTTCAAAACCATTTTATTAGTCACTGAAAATGATATCGTCAGAATTGCAGGTATATGTGTAGAACATGATTCCAACTGATATTCCAACAGTGGTGCTTGAAAGTTTGTGAACCCTTTGGAATTTTCTATATTTCTGCATAAATATGACCTAAAACATCATCAGATTTTCACACAAGTCCTAAAAGTAGATAAAGAGAACCCAGTTAAACAAATGAGACAAAAATATTATACTTGGTCATTTATTTATTGAGGAAAATGATCCAATATTACATGTCTGTGAGTGGCAAAAGTATGTGAACCTTTGCTTTCAGTATCTGGTGTGACCCCCTTGTGCAGCAATAACTGCAACTAAACGTTTCCGGTAACTGTTGATCAGTCCTGCACACCGGCTTGGAGGAATTTTAGCCCATTCCTCCATACAGAACAGCTTCAACTCTGGGATGTTGGTGGGTTTCCTCACATGAACTGCTTCAGGTCCTTCCACAACATTTCGATTAGATTAAGGTCAGGACTTTGACTTGGCCATTCCAAAGCGTTAACTTTATTCTTCTTTAACCATTCTTTAGTATAACGACTTGTGTGCTTAGGGTCATTGTCTTGCTGCATGACCCACCTTCTCTTGAGATTCAGTTCATGGACAGATGTCCTGACATTTTCCTTTAGAATTCGCTGGTATAATTCAGAATTCATTGAGCCATCAATCATGGCAAGCCGCCCTGGCCCAGATGCATCAAAACAGGCTCAAACCATGATACTACCACCACCATGTTTCACAGATGGGATAAGGTTCTTATACTGGAATGCAGGGTTTTCCTTTCTCCAAACATAACGCTCCTCATTTAAACCAAAAAGTTCTATTTTGGTCTCATCTATGTACAGAATTATTCCAATAGCCTTCTGGCTTGTCCATGTGATCTTTAGCAAACTGCAGACGAGCAGCAATGTTCTATTTGGAGAGCAGTGGCTTTCTCCTTGCAACCCTGCCATGCACACCATTGTTGTTCAGTGTTCTCCTGATGGTGGACTCATGAACATTAACATTCGCCAATGTGAGAGAGGCCTTCAGTTGCTTAGAAGTTACCCCAGGGTCCTTTGTGACCTCGCCGACTATTACACGCCTTGCTCTTGGAGTGATCTTTGTTGGTCGACCACTCCTGGGGAGGGTAACAATGGCCTTGAATTTCCTCCATTTGTTCACAATCTGTCTGACTGTGGATTGGTGGAGTCCAAACTCTTTAGAGATGGTTTTGGAACCTTTTCCAGCCTGATGAGCATCAGCAACACTTTTTCTGAGCTCCTCAGAAATCTCCTTTATTCGTGCCATGATACACTTCCACAAACATGTGTTGTGAAGATCAGACTTTGATAGATCCCTGTTCTTTAAATAAAACAGGGTGCCCACTCACACCTGATTGTCATCCCATTGATTGAAAACACCTGACTCTAATTTCACCTTCAAATTAACTGCTAATCCTAGAGGTTCACATACTTTTGCCACTCACAGATATGTAATATTGGATCATTTTCCTCAATAAATAAATGACCAAGTGTAATATTTTTGTCTCATTTGTTTAACTGGGTTCTCTTTATCTACTTTTAGGACTTGTGTGAAAATCTGATGTTTTAGGTCATATTTATGCAGAAATATAGAAAATTCTAAAGGGTTCACAAACTTTCAAGCTAGGGTTGGGCGGTATCCAAATTTTGATACCTTTAAACTGTCTCTGTGTTTTCCCGGGGTATACGGTATTACCGAGAAAAAAAATAATATTTTGTTTCGGCCTACTGTGTACGTGCGCCTATACCGGCGGACCTTGTCCAGACCTGCGCCTATGCCTCAAATGTACTATTTAAAAGCAGCATAGCGAATTATGTGCATTGTGGTATGGATTAAGCAGCAAAGCGAATTTTGTGCATTGATGAATGGATTAAGAGATATTTCAAAGCATCACGCAACTCTTCCTTCATCTTGAAAATAGCATTCAACTGTCGTTTACACATGTCTGCGTTGAAACGCCATTTATAGCACTATTTCACCTACTCCATCAAAAAAAGTACACGATGAGCAGGATCATACCCTTTCAAGCATGGGAAATAAAAAAAAGAAAAGAAAAAGAATCAACCAACACCCAAGTCCGTTTAGACTGCGCGATAAACCATATTCTTCAGCGCAAATGAGGCGAACCTAATTCAAATGCGTGATAGCTGCACAAGGCAAAATCATATGGGCCCACGTCATGCCATGGCGGGGAAATTAATAATCAAATGGCCTTACCTTGCTTAAAACACCCAACAAAGATAGCAAGCGCATTGCTAATTCCCACCAGAAACCTAACAGTTTACGCTACGATGTTTTCTTCCGTTTCTTCAGTAGATGACATTTCAAACGTTTATTACCCACATCCCAAATGTCATACGTTATATTATTTTACCTTGTTGTTACTCATGTAACCTACTCAAAACACAACTCATTGGAGAGATCTCGTGGAAGTGGAGTACCCCAGGCTATGGTGTGCCTTAGGGGACATATTAGATTTTTTTCGATTTTGCGCGGTCATTTACATTATTGCTGGCTCTTCCTTTTCGTTTGGTTTGAAACCAAAATACTGCCACACTGCCGATGTTGTATTTTTTTTTTTGCCACTAACTCGTTATCTTGACTTGCCATCTTTCAACCGCGGTCTCAGTCTCTTGCGAAGCTTTCTGTCAGACTCCAAATGTCACGCAGGGTTGCCATGGTAACGACATAAACAACCCTGCACGCGATGAGAACTTCTTTAGGAAATTGATAGAATTAGTGAAAATACGATCACACAGTTATTCGGGATGATCTTCAATTTATTATTTTATATTATGACCTCATGTACTCCATATTTATTTAGATATTATATATTTTTTTAAAATGACGGTAATGAGACCGATACCGTTGGTACTTTTGGATACCTCGGGATACCTTCTTACCGTAATACCGCCCAACCCTATTTCAAGCACCACTGTATGGTCATATTTATGAAAGTTGCATTGTCATATAATGCATTACCACATGACACACTACAGTGTCGTACACGGACCAAACACCTTATATCAATATCTGAGCTCCTGCTCAGGACATTCAATGTACATATGTGACCCCTCACCGAATCCAGGGACGCATGTCGGCCGAAACGAATCCGAGATAAATCGCAAAAGAAGCATTTTTTTTTTCGAAATTTGTGATTTTTGTTTTTTTCCATCATGTGCAAGTTGAGATCTTGAAGAATGCAATCAGTATTTCAGATAATAGATTGTTTTGTTGGAAAAGCATACAGTTTTTGTTGCAAATTGTCTCGTTTTTGTCAGGACTGTAGCCTGCTGGGGGGTGTGGGTAAATTACCATATGGGCCATTCACATGATGATTTAAGTCTTTTTTTTTTTTTTTTGCCAATCAGCTGTATGATACGAGCTGAGCTCGTGGCTACTTAAGCTGCATACAGGCATGTAATTTCACTATGGAATGAGCAAGCTAAACAGAGCACAGAGGAGCTGAAACACCGCGAAGCAAACAGACACACGGTATTTACATCGGAGATAACCATTTCTAGCAAAAATGGGGGGGGGGGGGGGGGGGGGGGGTAGACGGACCCCCCCCCAGTTGCTTCGCTCCCTCGCCATGGTGAGCGCCCTCATACAAATTTTTTCTAGAAAAACCCCTGGAGATGTATACCCACCACACAAAAACCATAAACCACAATCTTGCCCACGCACTGAAGCGTCATGGTACCAGTGCAGCAGCAAAGTGATTGAGGCAACCATATCTTGGTATCTATTGCAGATACCAAGATATGCCCACCGTTTTTTATTTTCCCCTGGAATTGGGGATTTCCAGTCTGCCCGAGTGCATCCTGGCAGCAAACCAGCGCAAAACACTGATTTTCCTTCAAAATATACACCAAACATCACAAGGTAGAAATATGATGTGATTTTTCAGTGAGTGTCGGAACAAAAAAAAAAAAAATAAATAATAATAATAATAATAGCGTGTCGGCATGAAATTAAAGCGTGTCAGCCCCGACATGCAAAAGTGTTCTGGGGAGAACAATGATGTAATCGATTACTTTTCCAGGCAGCCATTGAATCAACTAAGTCACATTCGTGTGATCTGTATTTGAAAGCGTATTTACTTACAGATGCAGTTCTTCAAAGGTCTTGACTGAGTAGAGTGGTGAATTTGGGTCTCTCTGCAGCACCTCCACCTGGTTCGTGTTGTTGACGAGGCTGTTTCTGATTAATTTATTAAGAAGAGACTGTGCAGCTCTGTCCTCTAGAACACAAACACAAAACACACATTAACTTTACAAAATAAAACCACATGAATTTCACTTCACAAAGATCCTGCAAGCCAGGGCAATACGATTTAGATCTTGTGATGAATTACAATGTTAATTAATTTTCTACAGCAGCCACTATGACAATAATTCTGGCTGTAACAGGTTGATATTAATGTACTCGTTTTAGTTTTGTATCTTTTGATGCTCAACGTAATTTAAGACTAACGAGTATTGTTATTTAACAAAAGAAGAGTCATTTATAATGGTGCAAGGAGACTTTAACATTTATGGAAGGAGTCTTTGGTGTCAGCACTTTGTAACTATCAGTAAGTCTCCCATGATGGGAAAATCTTCAGCATAGAGGACTTTGTGATTTCTGGTTTTCTTGGTAACATGGCAAGCTGCCTTTCTGTCTTAACTTCAAGAGACACTGGTGGTATAACGCAAGTGAAACTGTTTCTCAGACATTCCACATCATTAAAGTGTAACCTCAACCCCAGCTCTGAGCCTAACTCCACCCACTCCATAATTCTGAAAAATGCTGAAAAGTAGGCAAGGAGCATGGTTTCACAGACTCCCACTCAAGGGTGGGAGCTGGGCCTCTAATTAACTCTTTACCCCTTAAAGCAGTTGCTACAGCTACCATTGTATATACTGTTCACCCTTAGAACATATTTACAAGAAAAAAAGTCTAAAGACAAGGTTTTGGACAAGGGACGTACACGTCGCCGCCATCAAGGGACGTGCACGTCGCCGCCATCAAGGGACGTGCACGTCGCCGCCATCAAGGGACGTGCACGTCGCCGCCATCAAGGGACGTGCACGTCGCCGCCATCAAGGGACGTGCACGTCGCCGCCATCAAGGGACGTGCACGTCGCCGCCATCAAGGGACGTGCACGTCGCCGCCATCAAGGGACGTGCACGTCGCCGCCATCAAGGGACGTGCACGTCGCCGCCATCAAGGGACGTACACGTCGCCGTCATCAAGGGACGTACACGTCACAATCAAGGGACGTACACGTCACAATCAAGGGACGTACACGTCACAATCAAGGGACGTACACGTCACAATCAAGGGACGTACACGTCACAATCAAGGGACGTACACGTCACAATCAAGGGACGTACACGTCACATGTCGTCATCAAGGGACGTACACGGGGGCGTCACATGTCGTCATCAAGGGACGTACACGGGGGCGTCACATGTCATCAAGGGACGTACACGGGGGCGTCACATGTCGTCATTAAGGGGTAAAGAGTTAAAGGGCGTTAACTTTTTGTGGCAGCCAGGGCGTGGTCAAGCGTTGGTCTGTGACCGGAGGGCGGAGTCAGGGAAGGTAAGTGGCAGAATCACTGCACCTGATGTTGGTTAATTTGGGTTTGTGTGTCTTCCCGAGTGACCGCGCCCTATATAAGGAGAGAGAGAGAGAGAGAGAGAGAGAGAGAGAGAGAGAGAGAGAGAGAGCAGAGGAAGGAGGCTCCCTCCCAACCACAACGCATGTGTGTGTCTGTAGTGTGTGTGATAGTGTGAGTGAGTAAAAGCTGAAAAGCGAAAATAAGTGGAATAAAAGAGTTTCTTTGTGGAACTTAACCCTGGCTTGCCATCTTTCTGTGCTCCACCCATACGAACTGCTACAGTGGTGCTGAAACCCGGAAATTCAAGCACAGGAAGAACAGCCCCATGGAGTCCTCCCCCTTCGCGGACCTGGTCCACGCCCTCGCCACGGCCCAGCAGAGCCAGCACCAGGCGCTAGTCACCCTCCGAAAGGAGCAGGAGCACTGGTTCGAGGCCCTGGTGCAGCAGGAAGACCGACAGGCACTCCGCCACCTCCTCGCGTCGGCGGGGTCCACCACCTCCACGGGCCCTTCTCCCCTCACCCTCATTAAGATGGGCCCGCATGACGACCCCGAGGCCTTCCTCACGCTCTTTGAGCAGGCAGCAGAGGCCTCGGGCTGGCCGGTGGAACAGCGCGTGGCGCGCCTCCTCCCCCTGCTAACGGGCGAGGTGCAGATGGCCGCGCTACAGCTCCCCGCCGATCACCAGCTGGTCTACGCGGACCTTCGCCGGGCCGTCCTCCAGCGGGTAGGGCGCACCCCTGAACAACAGCGACAGTGCTTCCGCGCTCTGCGTCTGGAGGAAGTCGGCCGGCCGTTCGCGTTTGGCCAGCAGCTCCAGGACACCTGCTGGCGGTGGTTGAGGGCCGACAACCGCGACGCCGAGGGGATCATCGATCAGGTGGTACTGGAGCAGTTCATCGCCCACCTACCAGAGGGAACCGCGGAGTGGGTCCAGTGCCACTGCCCGGCATTGCCGGATCAGGCCATCGAGTTGGCAGAGGACCATTTGGCGGCTGTTCCGACGGCAGGACAGCGGACATCCTCTTCTTCCCTCTTCTCTCTCCCCCTCTCTCCTCCTGTGTCTCGTCCTCGCCCCGTTCCCCCACCGCGGAGGCAGGGGCCGGCCCCACTCCAGCCAGCCCATCACACCTGCGGTGCCCTCCCATTTTTCCCTTCTATGTCTGTCTCTCCCCCCGGTGAGTGAGCCCCAGAGCGCCGGTGCAGAGAGGAAGCCCAGGCCGGTTTGCTGGCGCTGCGGGGAGCCGGGCCACCTCCAACATCAGTGCTCGGCGATGGAAGTGGGCGCGGTGGTTCGGATCCCCGACGTGCCAGGAGCCGCCCTCGATCGGGCTGGAGCGTATCGCATACCGGTGAGTATCCAAGGGGATACATATCAGGCTTTGGTGGACTCTGGCTGTAATCAGACCTCAATTCACCAAAGCCTGGTGCAAGACGAGGCACTGGGGGGAGCACAGGGGGTGAAGGTGTTGTGTGTGCACGGGGATGTTCACAGCTACCCTTTAGTGTCGGTCCACATTCTTTTCCGAGGGGAAAAATTTAGAGTAAAGGTGGCGGTTAATCCTTGCCTCACCCACTCTATAATTTTGGGGACTGATTGGCCGGAATTCGGGGAGTTAGTGAGCCATCTACTGAAGAGTGGGTCCTGCCGTAATTCAGCAGGGGGAGGTCCTGGTGTCGCTTTTGGCGGGAGCAGCTGTCACAGAGCCGTCTACATCATCTCCGCGTCAGAGTGAGGAGCAGCAGGCTCCTCCTCCCTCTCTCGGGGAATCCCTTGGGGATTTCCCGTTACAGCAATCGCGAGACGAGTCTCTGCGGCATGCATTTGACCAAGTGAGAGTAATCGATGGTAAAACGCTCCAGCCAAACACCACCCTGTCCTTCCCCTATTTTTCTATTATGAAGGATAGGTTATACCGAGTGACGCAGGACACTCAGACTAAAGAGCAAGTCACACAGCTTTTGATTCCAAAGAGCCACCGGGAATTGATATTCCAGGCGGCTCACTTTAATCCCATGGCTGGACACTTAGGGCAGGATAAAACACTAGCCCGACTAATGGCCCGGTTCTATTGGCCAGGGATTCGCGGCGATGTCCGTAGGTGGTGTACGGCGTGCCGCGAACTCCAGTTAGTAAATCTGGCGGCCATTCCAAAAGCGCCTTTGCGCCCTCTCCCATTAATCGAGACCCCGTTCGAAAGAATTGGGATGGATCTCGTCGGGCCATTAGATCAGTCAACACGAGGGTACCACTTTATTTTAGTTCTGGTGGACTATGCAACGCGATACCCGGAAGCAGTGCCTCTTCGCAATATCTCAGCACGCAGTATTGCGGAAGCACTCTTCCGCGTCATCTCCCGAGTTGGAATCCTGAAAGAGATTCTGACTGACCAAGGCACCTCATTTATGTCATGTACACTGAACGAACTGTATGGATTATTAGGTATTAAGCCGATCCGCATCAGCGTTTATCACCCACAAACGGACGGTTTAGTTGAACGGTTTAATCGTACCCTCAAAAATATAATTAAAAAATTCATAAGTGAGGACACACGTAATTGGGATAAATGGCTCGAACCCTTATTTGCAGTGTGAGAGGTCCCCCAAGCCTCCACGGGGTTCTCCCCGTTCGAATTGTTATATGGGCGTAAGCCGCGCGGCATTCTAGATGTGCTGCGAGAAAATTGGGACGAGGGACCTTCGCCTAGTAAAAATCAAATTCAATACGTTACTGACCTGTGTGCAAAACTCCACACACACACACACACACACACACACACCCCTACCTAACCCAGGAGAATTTGCGGCAGGCCCAAGAACGGCAAACCTGCCTGTATGACAGGGGAACGCGCCTTAGGGAGTTCGCACCGGGAGATAAAGTTCTCATACTGTTGCCCACATCAAGCTCCAAATTAATCGCCAAGTGGCAAGGACCCTTTGGGGTCACACGGCGAATCGGGGACATCGACTACGAGGTGAGGCGAACGGACAGGGGTGGGGCACTACAGGTTTACCACCTCAATCTGCTCAAACTCTGGAACGAGGAGGTCCCCGTGGCGTTGGTGGTTCCGGAGAAGGCGGAGCTGGGGCCGGAGGTTCAAAAGAAAACATTGGCGTCGCGTACCTCTCCGGTCCCCTGTGGAGACTACCTCTCCCCGACCCAACTCGCGGAGGTCGCCCAGTTGCAGAGCAAGTTTTCGGACGTGTTCTCGCCCCTGCCCGGCTGCACCGACCTCATAGAGCACCACACTGAGACACCCCTGGGGGTGGTAGTGCGCAGCCGCCCTTACAGGCTACCCGAACACAAGAAAAAAGTGGTTCGGGAAGAACTCGAGGCCATGCTCGAAATGGACATCATCAAGGAGTCCCACAGTGACTGGAGCAGCCCGGTGGTCTTGGTACCCAAGACCGACGGGTCGGTCCGGTTCTGTGTAGACTATAGAAAAGTCAACGCGGTGTCTAAATTCGACGGGTATCCAATGCCTCGTATTGATGAGTTGCTCGATCGACTAGGCACGGCTCACTTTTACTCAACACTGGATTTGACAAAGGGTTATTGGCAGATCCCCTTGACTCCATTATCCCCAGAAAAAACGGCCTTTTCCACACTGTACGGTTTACACCAGTTTGTCACACTTCCTTTTGGGCTGTTTGGGGCGCCCGCTACGTTCCAGCGACTGATGGATAGGGTCCTCTGCCCCCATGCCACCTATGCGGCTGCGTACCTAGACGATATAATTATTT
This sequence comes from Neoarius graeffei, assembly GCF_027579695.1. Taxonomy (NCBI): domain Eukaryota; kingdom Metazoa; phylum Chordata; class Actinopteri; order Siluriformes; family Ariidae; genus Neoarius; species Neoarius graeffei. The sequence continues at coordinate 33,850,382 of NC_083581.1, forward strand.
ATAGTAATGACTGGCCGCGGCACCTACAACACCTGAGGGCCGTCCTTAGGTCACTGAGGTGGGCGGGTCTCACAGCCAACCCGAAGAAGTGTGCGATTGGAAGTACGGTATCTGGGCTTCCACTTGGGCAACGGGCAGGTGCGTCCCCAAATTAACAAGACAGCAGCAATTGCGGCCTGCCCGAGGCCCAAGACCAAAAAGGGGGTGACAGTTCCTGGGGCTGTCTGGCTACTATCGTAGGTTTATACCCAATTATTCGGACGTCACCAGCCCGCTGACTGATCTGACTATAAAGGGGGCACTAGATCCGGTCCAGTGGATGGAGCAATGCCAGCGGGCTTTCTCTGAGGTGAAGGCTGCACTGTGTGGGGGGCCACTGTTACACTCCCCTGACTTTTCTCTCCCCTTTACGTTGCAGATGGACGCGTCGGACAGAGGGCTGGGGGCCGTTCTGTCCCAGGAGGTGGAGGACCGCCCCGTCCTGTACATAAGCAGGAAGCTGTCGGTGCGTGAGGGGCGCTACAGCACCATCGAAAAGGAGTGCCTGGCGATCAAGTGGGCGGTCCTCGCCCTCCGCTACTACCTCCTGGGGCGCTCTTTCACCCTCCGTTCGGACCACACGCCCCTCCAGTGGCTCCACCGCATGAAGGATGCCAACGTGCGGATCACCCGTTGGTATCTAGCACTCCAGCCCTTTAATTTTAAGGTGGTCCACAGGCCGGGGGCACAGATGGTCGTGGCGGACTTCCTCTCCTGTCAAGGGGGGGTCAGCTGCAGGCCGGACGGCTGCCCGGCCTGAGTCGGGCGGTGGGGGTATGTGGCAGCGGGGGCGTGGTCAAGCGTCGGTCTGTGACCGGAGGGTGGAGTCAGGGAAGGTAAGTGGCAGAATCACTGCACCTGATGTTGGTTAATCTGTGTTTGTGTGACTTCCCCAGTGACCGCACCCTATATAAGGAGAGAGCAGAGGAAGGAGGCTCCCTCCCAACCACAACGCGTGTGTATATATATATATATATATATATATATATATATATATATATATAGATAGATAGATAGATAGATAGATAGATAGATAGTGATAGTGTGAGTGAGTAAAAGCTGAAAAGCTAAAATAAGTGGAATAAAAGTTTCTTTGTGGAACTTAACCCTGGCCTGCCGTCTTTCTGTGCTCCACCCATACGAACTGCTATACTTTTTTTTTTTAATATATATAAAAATTTCATGACAGTAGTACCACCAAAAGGTCGACTCTATACCTGCACCAGCCTTGCAAGGTTTAGGATGATTTTAACCAGTTGCTGGCGTTTTCCCATAAAATGCCGATTTTTATAAAAATGCTCATTTTGTCAAGCTCAACACCAGCACTGATGTGTTTGATCACAGTACAGTCATCTCATTTAGTTTACAGCTCAAAAAGCACCTGTGTGTGCGCGGTACCTCTTTAATAGTACGACATGTTGTTCCTTAAGTAACAAAAGGTGCTGTTTGGGGTTGTAAGACTAACTCTTCCTCACTGATTACCTTCCTATAACAGCTTTCACATCTAGCTTTACTGGTTTTGGCCATATTTCACTTGAACACAGTGTTTATAGAAAAGTGTCACGGTATCATACTCCGGCCATACTGCACAGCCAAAGCATTCTGTACCTGAATATCCTACACCCGGTTGCCATTCTTTCTTTATTTAAAAAAAAAAAACGGGGGGGGGGGGGGGGACAACAGAAAAGCATTTGCCCCATCATCCGGAGAGCACAAGTTCGAATCCCGATGGTGCCACAGCCATATGTGGCAGAAAGCCTAACAGAGTTCTCAGGGAAGGAGGGAAGGCAAACTCTCTCTCTCTCTCTCCCCCGTCAATTACAGCGACACTAACCAATCATGGGCGTGAGCTCATGTGTACAGAAGTGGGCAGTTAATGCTTTCTAGTGTGTAATTTATTTAAAAGTTCAAAAAGATGACCTCCTTGGCTGGTAGCTGTTGTGTGAAAGGGGGTGAGAACTGGACATATCTAAATTAGGGGGAAATTAAAAACAAAACCCATTCCTGTATGAAATTACATTTTTGGCTACAGTCATGGTTTCTCTCTGTGCTGAATTGGCCATAAAGATCAATGGCCTGTTGGGAACCATTTATCACATGACCACTGTCAGCTATGCATATAAATCTGACACAAACAATAAAGCTTTACAAATATCAGCTCTTTGCATTTTGAAATACATACAGGTGGGAAGAAAGAAAGCGCTCACCTTTTTCTTCTTCATCTGATTTGTCGCTGTCCGTAGGTTTTGCTGTTTCTGAACATGAAAGAACACACAAGCAGAGATCAGCACTACTTCTCTGACTTTTCATTAACAACATACTGTAAAACTCAACCAAAATGTGCGTGCAATAAACGATTACCTTTCGCTTTAGTGTTCGGGACGACTCTTTCTCTCATCCGCAGCACATCAAACTGTTCAGAGGAAATAACACACAGGGCAGTGACAGTCTAGAAGATCAGCTATTTACTCTGAATCAAACACTAACATGGGAAATGTATTATCTATGTAATAAAAACACTTGGGGTGTGTGTGTGGGGGGGGGTCATCCTAATATACAGAATAGAATGTAGAACATGCACGCAGTACCGTATATAAGACTGACAGTCACACTGTAATTTAAAGTGATGCCTGTAGGATTAAGTTAAATATTTCCCTGCTTTCCTCATAACTGAACATAAAAGTATACGATTAATTATATTTTAACTGTGATAACATTTTTTGATTCTTGGCTTTCACAATTAGTTCAAAAAGAAAAAAAAAAAATCAACTCTCATATGTTAAATAATTGACATTAAATATAGAGCTGGGCAATATGGCAATATATACAGGAGGCTGCAAAAGTAGGTATAAAGTAATGAAAAACAAAATGTTCGCACAAAACTGTAGGTACAACACACAGTCCCTTTAAGAAACTACATTTCCCATCAGCCAACTTCCGCGTTGACCTACATCACGCGTGGGCGGGATCATCTACGTCACTTCCTCCACGACTCCATAAGGGACCCAGAAATCCGCCATACTTCCTCTTTTCCGTCTGGAGCAGCTGCCTGGACACAAGGAGGATCACTCGCTCCGCCGAGCAAACCAGATAAAGACGTCTTTTCTTTAAGAATCAGAGTTTCGTGCTTTCCTTTCACCTTTGGCCACAGTAGATCCTGGAATCGCACGATTTTAAACTCAGCTTGAGTTACAGCCGGTTTTGTTTGTCTATTGTAGTAACGTTACGAACTGCAGCCCAGAACAGTTCATTTAAAGTTTAGAAGCAACCAGATCCTTCTAATTAAAAAGCTGTGCACATTGTCTGATCAGAGAATTTCTTTTCATCACGAGCGACCATGCGTCGGACCAAGAAATCCTCTGCTTTCCACGGAGTAACTAACGTGCTCCACAACGGTGAAACTCAAAGTCTCGGAACATCTCCTCATAATCTCGCGTAGAGACGAGATACTGAAGTAAGACTGGCATTTGGGCAGAAAAACTAGTCTTAGGAATTAGTTTTATTAAGGAGTGTGAATTAAACTCAGGAACGGTTTAATTGTTTACACTGTAGACACGCAGCGTGTTGAATTGATGATTGTTCTATTTTGTTTTAATCTCTCAATTGTTTAATAGATAGGCTTTGCATGCTCTCTCTCTATTCCTGTCTAACATTTTAATTTCATTATTACACGTATCTTGACCGCATCAAGATTTCAGTGGATTTAATACTGTTATAAGCTAGTGAAATTAGCCTATGGCTAATTCTTTTGTCCCATTAGCACCCAGGGCTAAGTGTATTGTCTCAAAGAAACACGTGGCCACAGGCCTCACAAGCACACCTTAGCTAAACACACGGCTAATTCCTTTGTCTCGTTAGCAAGCTAGGCTAACCTTTTGCTTAGGCCACAGGCCACACACAAACACACCTTAGCTAGCAATCCATGCTAACTCTTTTGTTCAGGCCACACACACACAGGCCTCACAAACACATCTTAGCTAGCATTCCTTTGTCTTAGCTAGCGACACAAGGCTAATCTGTGTCTCCACACGTGGCCAACACATCTCAATTAGCAACCAAAGCTAACTCTCTTGCTGTACTTAGAAACACGTGGTCATAAGGCCTCTCACACACACGCACAGACACACATGCTCATCAAGTATATATCATATTTGTATATATTTCAACTGCCATTATTCATTTTATCTTTGTTATAATAAATTCAATTAATTATTGAAATTGTGTGTTTATTTGTTGTTCCAATATTTTTGAAGTACCCAACCTCAAAGAATTCCAAGGTGCATATGAGTTATGTAATATGGTAAGTGATCATAATAATTTGGAATATACCATAATTTAGCTGTTTGGTAATTATTAAGCACCAAAATTAATGGTATTAATTAATGAGACTGATTCAATGAGTGATTTAATGATTCAATGAGGCTGACTTAATGAGACCTTCAGATTTAATGAGATTGATCACTTAATTACCAATTGCACCTACAAAACATTATTGATTAGACAAACATATCAATAATAAACATATTAATCCCTCAAATGTTCGAACTGTTTGCCCCCAGCATTCACACACTCCACTAGTTGAGTGTGGACACCCATGCACACTCCGGCACAAAGGTCTTTATCAGCATCAATTTCCTGGTAAACCTCCCGTATGAACTGAATCATGGCATCAACAGAATGTGGCTTGCGTGTGAAAACCCTATCTTTTACACATTCCCAGGAAAAGAAGTCCATGGGGGTGAGATCCGGCAAACGTGGCGGCCAGTCAATGGCTCCCCGACGTCCAACCCACCTGTTGGGAAGTTCTTTGTCAAGTAGCGCATGCACATTGAATGCGAAGTGCGGTGGCACCCCATCCTGCTGAAAGTAGAAGTCGTCCTGCTGCTGTTGTTCACGTATAATCCTTATTGTATACCTACTTTTGCAGCCCCCTGTATAATATTACACAGTTGCGCAAAGATACGAAGTTTATCTTCAAGTGGTGAACATATTCACGAGTGAGTGAGGTGAACGAGAAGATAAACTTTATATCTTCGTGCCACCGTGTAATGTTCTTTATATTATACAGACACATTCACACACACACAAAAAAAAAAATATACACAAATTAATCAAAAGAGTTTTAATTTTGAACCGGTTTGCCATGTTGACAACGTGCGTCAAGTCAACAGGAAAACACTGGGAGCGACGTCATCGGAGTGAAATATCGGGAATTATTATACATACAGGACACTTTCTCAATGGCTTAAAAATGTGTTCTATTCCCTTCTAGCGGGCTTCATTCATTTGGTTTGATAGCATTCAATATTGTTAGCATATCGCTTATCCTACATGTATTAGGTCATTCTACCCAATGGAGAATGAGCGTTGAATATGGTTTACGATATTGCATGGTTGTCAAGACAACATGATGTCACGCATCAGACCTGTAAAATGTCCACGCTAGCGAGCGACTGTGACAATTTGTAAACAAACATGGCCGCCAGGTTTGCTTCGTTAAATACGGAAGATTTTGAGAGAATTTTGAAAGAGAAAGACGCCTTGAACACCTGAAAGGAATGTGTCTGTATAATAATGGCTTTTTTTCATGGTCTATCGGATATATTCCATTCAGCTAGCATGATATTGAACTCGCCTTTGACGCGTTCAGTATCATGCTAGCTGAATGGAATATATCTGATATACCACTCAACACCAGCCAATACTATTTAAATAATATGTCACTCAGAGCCATGATGTATTTCATATGAAAAATGTGAGGCTTTCAACACGAGATGATAAACTTCATATCTTCAAGCCAGCGTGTGATTTTCTTTTTATTATATCGACACATTCACAAACAAAATTTATCAAAAATTTTAATTTAAAATTACCCAAATGTATCAAAAAACAATTCATCAATTTCCTCACGAGGACCACAGAGATTTATGTCATGGTTTTGGTTCTCCATGTCCCGGATGGAGCTCGTGTGAAAAATACGAGTGGAGTATTTCCCAGTAAAACACTCATATCCATATAATAATATGGATTATGAGTTGATCTGATATTAAAATCTTTTACTTTAAAATTGTAAAATGTAAATATAAAAATAAATTGTACACACATACATAAACATTTAATTTCTCATTGTCAGAGAGGTTTTTAAAAATAAATAACATTGTAAAATTTTGTTCAGACCTTAAAGAAATCACTGAACAGTAGGGCTGTAACGATACACCCAACTCACGATTCGAATCGCAATTTTTGACCCACGATTCGATACGCCCACGATTTTTTTTTTAATGTTTTTTTAAAGTAGTAAATTTGACTTATTAACATTTACTTACTTACATTAACTATTTAATAAAAATAATTCAGACCACTGCAGAGAATGAGTAATATGTATGCAAAAATGAACAAATGTATATCCAAAGATTGTTTTATTTCTCAAAATAATACTGTTGAGCCGGAAGCTCTGTTTTTTTCGGTTCTGAAAAAGTCATTTTTCCAAATCGTGTAAATCCGTTACGATTTTTTTTGGGGGGGGGGGGGGGGGGTGGCTCTCTCACTGCCTCACTCTCATAGGGCCAATGATTTTCTGTGATCGCGGAAAACAGATGGAAATTACGGAATTTTTATGGTGAAACATTGCTTGCGTGTCAAAATGTAACTGCCGCAGAAGGCTTCCGCCCAAGCAGACATGCCTTCAGTGTTGCCAGATATTGCTAACGTTTTCCACCCCAAAATATGTTCAAAACCAGCCAAAAAGCACCTAAACCTGCCCAATCTGGCAACACTGCATGCCTTTCCGGTCAAGTGATTGTGATTGGCTTGTGGCACACCTAGCCAGCCAATGAGCTGCTTGTTTACAGATTCGCTCCCCGCGTCGCAACCAGAATGGCGACCGCTTAAAAGAAACGAATGCTCTGCCAGTGGCGAGTGTGGACGTTGCGTGACTCGCAGAAGATTGTCGCAGGTCGGCGAAAAAACGACTTACTAATAGATATAAAAAAAAAAGTAATTTAAGTAAGTTTAAAATGTAATTTAAATAAAAAGTATTCATAAATTGAAGTTTGGAAGCGCCTCTGTTTTTGGGCTGAGGAGAAGTTTGAAAGGGTGTACCGGGATTCTGCCTTCTTGTATCGCGATACGGATCGTGGCTCTGCGTATCGCAATTTCGATACGCATATCGTTACAGCCCTACTGAACAGTTTTTTTATCATCTTATATGGTAGAAATGCTTTCAAGAATTATAAGCTGGTATTTTTTCACATCAACTCATACTAAAAAAAACAACAACACAAACATTATGTTAACATATTCATTGATTTATTTAAAGTCTGATTTTGTTTCTGTTCATCTTTTTAAAAACAATTTAATGCTTGATTTAATTATTGTGACTAAGGAGCAGTCTTTCATATTTACTTTGATTCATTTAGAGGAATATTTTAAATGAAAAGCCTGATTTCTGTTGATTTATAATCATACATGTCAAGTTATACGGTTTCCCCGTGTTTTGTACGGGAAAACGCAATTTTTTGGCCGATACTGCGTACAGTGATTTTCATACGGGAAAATTACGTTTTGTATCAGAGATGATTTCCGTTACTCCGAGAAAATTTTCTTAGAATCCACCATTTATTTTTCCAAACACGCATGCCCAATGAAACAGAACTATTTTCGATTTATGTGGTTTCATAGTTGCACGTGGTTTTCTCGGTCATTTAAGTACATCGGCTCGGACTGCCCAGACTTCTGTGACGGCTGCAGAAGTTATGTTCTGCCAATTTCTCGTGGAACACAACATCCCCCCGACTGTGGCAGACCATTTTTCGCAGCTAGCGAAAAAAAAAAATGTTTCCCGATTCAAAGACTGCGCAGGTAAGCATTTGTGTTTGTTTTTTAGTTTAGTTTTTTTTTTTTACTGTTTGCATGTAGGAAAGCTTACTCCATTATGATGATAATTTAGGGAGGCGATACTGGGAGTCACCGTTTATACAACGACAACTGTAGTTACCTGGCGATTTCTGGTTTCGCTTCCCTAAACATTTTAATTCCTGATAGACATTATACATGGACAAAGATGACCAACATTCGTTACTACCATCAGTCGTCAGTAAACTGGAAAAGTATTGAATGAAGGGTAAATGGTGGTAACGACCGTTGGTAACCTGTCTCTAAAATGTGTAGTAGGGGATGGAAGCAATTTAACACCATCTACATGTTTGCTGTGCTCTGATTTTCTTTTATTGACCAGGAAAATAATAGATGTATATCGGGGAAAGGTCTAAGATGTAAAAACTGCTCTGGGTGTTGCCAGGTTTCCAATGCTGAAACAACTTTTTACTGCTTTGCTGTGCCTCCCACATAAAGCAGATAGTGAGAGGGCTTTTTCATTGGTTAGGAAAATTCATACTGAGGACAGAAAAAATCTGGCTGCAGACACATTAACTGCATATCTACAAATTAAAATGAACTGTGATGAGGAGCTACAACTGTTACCCAAGCAGTGATATTATAGCTAGGGCCAAATCTGCAACATCTTTGTACAACAAAGAACACTCCAAAAAGGAATAAGATTTAAATTCTTGTTATAAATTACTGGGAAGATTTTCAATTTAACTTCATAATTTATTAATATTTTCACTTATCCTTGTTTACATAATATACTTGATGTGGCTCAGTCATCTTTAGTTGGATCAAACACTGCTTGTGGTGTCAGCACTTTTTTCTCAAATGGAACTTTTACTAACCTTCATTTACTGTTTGACATGATTATATATAATTTATTACAAGTAACCTACTATTTTAATTAACATACCTACTTAGTACTGCTGTTATATTTCAAGTAATGTTCTTTGGTGGAGTGTAATGTTGTAGGTGATGTCAACACTTGTCAAACAGAACTGTGTAATTTTTATGAACTATTTAATATTAATACATTTTACTTGCAAAAATTACATCAATAATTCTGGCATTACTGATACAATGTATATTAAATAATTAAGTTTATAGTTCAGTCATTCTCTTTAGTAGACAATTCTTTACTTGACTGGACATATAGTCCTTTTTAATTCAGTTGTTTTCTCTGGGATCTAAAATTTATTTTTATTCAGTACATACTGATTTGATCCCTTTAACTTGATGCAGTGTGATAAATCTGCCTATTACAATAGGAGTGTATAATGTGGAATAAAACAATCGGTGACTTGGATTATATATTGGATTTTTTTTCTCGTGTATAAGGGCTCATGGGTGTATATAAGGGAAAAATACAGGTTTTGTAAGGGCATGGGGAACTAAAGGTTGACATGTATGTATAATTATTGAAAGTGTAAGCTTTTTTTTAAATAATTGTGATTAATTTCTGTTATTTCATTATAGTGATAAATAACTGATTGGTTAAAATAATCTTATGAGGGTTGTAGAGAAATATTCAAACACGTATATACAACCCTGATTCCAAAAAAGTTGGGACAAAGTACAAATTGTAAATAAAAATGGAATGCAATAATTTACAAATCTCAAAAACTGATATTGTATTCACAATAGAAAATAGACAACATATCAAATGTCGAAAGTGAGACATTTTGAAATTTCATGCCAAATATTGGCTCATTTGAAATTTCATGACAGCAACACATCTCAAAAAAGTTGGGACAGGGGCAATAAGAGGCTGGAAAAGTTAAAGGTACAAAAAAGGAACAGCTGGAGGACCAAATTGCAACTCATTAGGTCAATTGGCAATAGGTCATTAACATGACTGGGTATAAAAAGAGCATCTTGGAGTGGCAGTGGCTCTCAGAAGTAAAGATGGGAAGATGATCACCAATCCCCCTAATTCTGCACCGACAAATATGGCCCTTTTCCACTACCCTTTTTCAGCTCACTTCAGCTCGCTTCAGCCCGACACGGCTCGCGTTTCGACTACCAAAAACCAGCACGACTCAGCTCGCTTCAGCCCTGCTTGGCCCCTAAAACTCGCACGGTTTTGGAGTGGGGCTGAAGCGAGCCAAACCGAGCCGAGTGAGGCTGGGGGCGTGAGCAGACACTCCCCTGTGCACTGATTGGTGAGGAGGCGTGTCCTCACATGCCCACACACGCCCCGCGAGCACGCTGGGATCTGTAAACACCGTAAACCCGGAAGGAGAAGAATTACGAATTACGAGAATTTCTGAAGCCTTATGCGCCTCGCCTCATCTATACGCTCTTGCCAGTATCTGTTGGCGTTGTCGGTGACAACAAGCCACAGCACCAAGACCAGCAACACTAACGACTCCATGTCCTCCATGTTTATTGTTTACTATTCGGGTCGTGAGAGTACCGCTTAAAAGATCACTGAATCAGTGACATACAGAGCATCGTGGACGAGTTCGCGGAGCGCAAGGCTCGTCGTATGCCCTTCAAATAATGCGCGCAGTAGGCTATTGATGTTTTATTATGAGCCATGTACAGTATGTCGCCTAATGTTTTTTTTGTTTCTGAGTTACATGTTCGTTTGAAGGACAATGTACAAAATAATATAGTTGCACCCGGTAGTGTTGAAATTGGTAAACACAGTGCATTCAGTGAGGTTTGCAGCGCCCTCCTTTTATTTCTGACTCTTCCTGTCACCGTTGCAACCTCTGAGCGCTCATTCGTATGCCCTTCAAATAATGTGCGCAGTATAGGCTATTGATGTTTTATTATGAGCCATGTACAGTATCCTAATGTTTTTTGTTTCTGAGTTACATGTTCGTTTGAAGGACTTGATGTACTAAATAACATAGTTGCACCCGGTAGTGTTGAAATTGGTAAACACCGCAGTTGCGGACATTTTGTAGCCTAAAATGATGTTATGATAAGCTTTAATAAAGGGCCCGGTCATTTGCCCCGCCCCCGGCCCGGCTCTGACTTGTTCCGCCACTGTCACTGATGTCACTGTTTGCACTGCTTAACGACATCGCGTGACGTCCACCCACTTTCGCTAACTCCACCCAATGTGTCCACCCACTTCCAGCCAGCACGGTTCAGCGCGGTTGTAGTCGAAATGCAACTCCAACAGCCCCGCTCAGCTCGACTCAGCACGGCACGGCTCAGCCGCGTTTGTAGTGGAAAAGCGGCAATAGTGGAGCAATATCAGAAAGGAGTTCGACAGTGTAAAATTGCAAAGAGTTTGAACATATCATCATCTACAGTGCATATCATCATCAAAAGATTCAGAGAATCTGGAAGAATCTCTGTGCGTAAGGGTCAAGGCCGGAAAACCATACTGGGTGCCCGTGATCTTCGGGCCCTTAGACGGCACTGCATCACATACAGGCATGCTTCTGTATTGGAAATCACAAAATGGGCTGAGGAATATTTCCAGAGAACATTATCTGTGAACACAATTCACCGTGCCATCCGCCATTGCCAGCTAAAACTCTATAGTTCAAAGAAGAAGCCGTATCTAAACATGATCCAGAAGCGCAGACGTCTTCTCTGGGCCAAGGCTCATTTAAAATGGACTGTGGCAAAGTGGAAAACTGTTCTGTGGTCAGACAAATCAAAATTTGAAGTTCTTTATGGAAATCAGGGACGCCGTGTCATTCGGACTAAAGAGGAGAAGGACGACCCAAGTTGTTATCAGCGCTCAGTTCAGAAGCCTGCATCTCTGATGGTATGGGGTTGCATTAGTGCGTGTTGCATGGGCAGCTTACACATCTGGAAAGACACCATCAATGCTGAAAGGTATATCCAGGTTCTAGAGCAACATATGCTCCCATCCAGACGACGTCTCTTTCAGGGAAGACCTTGCATTTTCCAACATGACAATGCCAAACCACATACTGCATCAATTACAGCATCATGGCTGCGTAGAAGAAGGGTCCGGGTACTGAACTGGCCAGCCTGCAGTCCAGATCTTTCACCCATAGAAAACATTTGGCGCATCATAAAACGGAAGATACGACAAAAAAGACCTAAGACGGTTGAGCAACTAGAATCCTACATTAGACAAGAATGGGTTAACATTCCTATCCCTAAACTTGAGCAACTTGTCTCCTCAGTCCCCAGACGTTTACAGACTGTTGTAAAGAGAAAAGGGGATGTCTCACAGTGGTAAACATGGCCTTGTCCCAACTTTTTTGAGATGTGTTGTCATGAAATTTAAAATCACCTAATTTTTCTCTTTAAATGATACATTTTCTCAGTTTAAACATTTGATATGTCATCTATGTTCTATTCTGAATAAAATATGGAATTTTGAAACTTCCACATCATTGCATTCCGTTTTTATTTACAATTTGTACTTTGTCCCAACTTTTTTGGAATCGGGATTGTACATATATAAAAACTGTATATATAGTATAACTGATTGGTTAAAATAATCTTATGAGGGTTGTAGAGAAATATTCAAACACTATATATTTCTCTTTGTGGTTGAATTTCTGAGCTGTTGTTGTTGTTTGATGCTAAACACGGATTAATTCAGATAAACACGGCAGTTTATAAACAGGTGTGCTTCCAGCGCACGCGACCCAAACACTGCTCTCTCTGCTAGCTAACCTGTTAGCTCCGGTATGATGATGCAGGGCTTATTTAAATATATATACTTAAAAACGACAACAAAAATATTCTTACTGTTTTGGTTATTGCTTCCTGTTGATCAACAGACAATGCCCAAGAGTCAGTAGCCATTTCTATGCACTTAAGAATATTTTTTCAGCTTTTACAAATTCAGACAACTTTCCGAAAAGCTGCGGTGGGTACCGAGCTCCACTTTCTAACGGCCGCTTCTGTGTCACTTCTTCAGTTGTCCGGTCTGGTTTCGGAAAAACGAAACTTTAGTTCCTGCTTGTCAAAAAATAGCGCCAATTCATTATAAAATTTAGTTTATTTTGAAAATATCATGTCGCCTACAAATATTTACTTGAAACCTAAATGCAGACAAATGACTACATTCGTAGCGGTGATGTTTTTGTGTGTGTGTGTGTGTGTGAACGAGTCGGTTCTTTGAACCGGCTCTTTTCAATTCGTCCAATTCATTATCCAGTGCAGGACAAAATGCCAATGAGTCGTTTGGGAGCCGAAAGATTCGGTGAACTGGGACAAATGATTCGACTCATTGAAACCAATTCCTGTCACTAACTACGTTCAGACTGCAACCTGAAACGATCCATATCCGATTTGTTGTGAAATCCGATTTTTTTGTTAGGCCGTTCACATTACCAATTATATGAGACTTGTATGCGATCTCCAATATGAATGGAAAACGACCCAAAAGTGTCCCGCATGCGCAAATTGACACGTAATAAGCACATCTACGTAATACGTAAACAAAAAAAAGCGCACTCTTCATGTTTAATGATTTCTTTTTTTGTTTGTTTGTTTAATTATCTGGTTAGTGTTAAAGTGTGAGGTCTCGTGTGTGTTTTTGTTTCTGAACTGAAATGAAAACGTGTAGCCTGGTAACCAGGGTTGACTCCTAAGGCTACGTTCACACTGCAGGCTGAAGTGACTCAAATCCGATCTTTTCACCCATATGTGACCTGTATCCGATCTTTTATTAACAATATGAACGACACAGATCCGATTTTTTCAAATCCGACCCAGGCCGTTTGGATATGTGGTCCTAATTCCGATTCCTATCCGCTCTTTTCATATGCGACTTCAGTCTGAACCACCAGGTCACATTCATCCGACTTACACGTCATCAACAAGCCACAAACGTCACTATTCTGCGCTGAAGTAGGCGGCGGGTCTCTCAAAAAAAGTTACAACAACATGGCGCATAATCACGGGCGCAGATAGAGGGTGGGACGGGTGGGATTCGTCCCACCCAGATTTAAATTCACCTCGTTCGGTCCCCCCCACTTATAGAGAGGAAAAAAACGTCTACGCTGTCTTTCTTTGCATAAGGCAAACCTCACGGAAAAATCAAAAGACTAATTACCATTCAGTTTATTGAGGTGCACAGCAGTGTATACATAGTTGCAACAACTCACATAAAACAAAACAAAGACTGATATTCGGTTGGTTGAGCTGTGCAGACTGCACAGGTTGCGAGCTCGAGCTTGGTTGCTATGGTAACCCATAACAAGTTTGACAGGCATATTGGGGTTGGGGTTGGTTTGCTGGCAGCTTTGTCCCCCCCCCCCAGTTTTTTGTCCCCCCCAGTTCAAAAAACGTATCTGCGCCCCTGCGCATGACATCAATGCGAGGGACGCTTCGGGCTGTGAAGGTTCTGAATCTTCTCAATGGAAGGACGCAGAGGTTAGGGAGCTGATTTTCATTTGGGGGGATACAGCTATTCAAGCTAGATTGGATGGGTCATACCGCAACCGGGCGGTTTTACTTCTGTAAACACTGGCCATGCTCACTGCGTGTGACGTCGTCGTATCCTGCAATGCGCATGCGGAACACTTTTAGGTCGCTTTTCGTTCATACTGAGGATCACATACAAGTCGCATATATTTGTTAATGTGAACGACCTCACAAAAAAATCGGATTTCACAAAAAAATCGGAATTGAGCATTAAGCCTTGCAGTGTGAACGTAGCGTAAATGTCTCTCTAATTTCTATATAAGTGCACTACATGTTACTAGGAAGTAATGGATTTTTAAACTCTATATAGTGCACTCGAGCTTCAGTAGGCAGTCATTTGGGATACGGCCGCTGTATTACCAAACTCTTAATTCAGGCTTAATAATTTGCACATATTTATTTCGTCATATTAATAAACTTTTTCTACATTTTTATAAATATTTATTTAGATTGTTTATAGCCAGCTGAATTCTGCAACTTCTCTCAGCGCTGGCTCAAGGTGCATAAACACCAGTGCAGTTTGCTATGGAGATGAGGCGAGACCTGGCGATGTGGTTTTTATGGCGGCGGCGGAACTCACACAATAAACTGATTAATGTGGGCAGCAGACTAATGAGACCGAAGGTGTTAAATTACTGGAAATTTCCAGAGCAATCTTATAATCTTGTAATACAGGATGGTTTAAGTTATAAATCAGTTATAGAAACTGTTTTATTTAATCAGGCTAACAGATCAACATCCAGGTCCCTACCAAATCCACCATTAGCTTGATCAATTCTATAAAAGTCTATTTAAATTCTGAAAACTGTACAAATGTTGTTGTTTTCCACCAAAGAGGCAGGATTAGCCAACACAGAATAGTGACGTTTGTCTCTTGTTGATGACGTGTAGGTCGCATGAATGTGACCTGTCCGGTCAGACTGCAGTCGCATGTGAAAATAACGGATATGCATCGGATTTAGGACCACATATCCAAGCGGCCTGGGTCGCATGTGAAAAAATCGGATCTGTGTCATTCAGATTGTCAATAACAAATCGGATACAGGTCGCATATGGGCAAAAAAATCGGATATGGGTCGTTTCAGGGTGCAGTCTGAACGTAGTCTAATATCACAAGCATTCCGCATGTTGGATTTGGCACAGTTTTACGCCGGATGCCCTTCCTGACGCAACCCTCTCCAATTTATCCGGGCTTGGGACCGGCACCAAGAGTACGCTTATGCGCCCCCAGTGGCTGGATTTGGAAGTGAAGCAAAAGTCACCATGGAACATGATGTTTGTGGATGATGTTGTGATATGTGGTGAAAGTAGAAAGGAGGTTGAGTTGGGTTTGGAGAGATGGAGGGATGCATTGGAACGAAAAGGAATGAAGGCGAGCAGGAGCAAAACAGAATGCATGTGCATCAATGAGAATGGCGATGAGAGAGTGTAGTGAAGATGCAAGGAGTGGACATAAAGAAAGTTGGTGAATTCAAGTACCTGGGGTCAATTGTGGAGGAAAATGGGGGCTGCGATAGTGAGGTGAGAACGAGAGTGCAGGCAGGGTGGAGCAGTTGGAGAAGGATTTCGGGAGTCGTTTGTGATAGGAAAGTCCCAGCAGATAGGAAAGTCCCCTAATCAGGAGCAGCCAAAAGAAGAAGAAGAAGAATATCACAAGCATGGCCCTGCTCTAACAAACCAACTTCAACTCAAGAAGGGTCATTAATGAACTGAGGTGGGTTTCCCAAAAGCATCGTAGCACAAAGATCATCATTAAATGGTAGAGTGAGCAGCACAATGAACACTCTTTCTTCTCATTAAGATGCTCGTAGCATTAAGAGGCTTTTGGGAAACCCACCCCTGATTAGTTTAATCAAGTGTATTAGAGCAGGGAAAACCCTAAATGTGCAGGAAAGAGGCTTCTCCAGGACCAGCATTGGGAACCAGTAATGTACGGTGTAGAACCAAACCTTTTTACGTCAACTATATAGAAAATAGGCTATAGCTTAGGATTCATAACACTCACATCACCCAAACCTATAGAGCAATAACTATTTTGGGGGCAATAAGGATGTAGAGGCCGTGTGCTCTTCATTAAAGCATGTGGAGATGTGTATAATGAATATGCTACCTTCTCTTTTACTAAATCCTCTTGATGCTGTTCATCATCCAGGTTTCATCCTTATGACTGGAAATAAAAAAAGTCTATTCCACTCGTTATTGTGTTTTATATCAAAGCAAGATGACCTTGTCTTGGTGCAGGATTTCCACCTGTTTATTTCAAAAGCCATTCTTCAGAGACTACCTCCATATACAACTCTTATTGCAGCAGAAGAAAACAGAAACATACACTCATACTTGATGTACTCGTTTCATTCAGACTCATTACATTAGACCAGTTTAAAATTCATTCATGCATTCAATTTCTATACCGCTGATCCATTGTGGGTCACAGCCAGTCCTAGCAGACATCAGGCGAGAGGCGGGGTACACCCTCGTCAGTCTATTATGGGACTAGCACAGAGAGACAGACAGCCATTCACACTCATATTCATTCCCATGGGCAATTTAGAGTAGCCAGTTGACCTTATCCTCATGTCTTTGGACTGTCGAAGGAAACCAGAGCACCCATAGGAAACCCATGCAGGCACGAAGAGAACATGCAAACTCCACACAGAAAGGCCACAGCCAACTGGCAAGTTTGAACCCAGAACCTGCTTGTTGTGATGTGACACTGTTAACCACTGCACCACATTGCCATTTTAACAGGGCTGACTTCTCTTGGACAGCTGAAAATGAAGAAAACTTTCATCTTCCAGCTTGATATTGACCCGAAACACAAATCCAAGTCAACAACAGATCAGAAGAAAATCACGGGTTTGGAATGGTCTAATCAGAGCCCAGGTCTAAAAGCTATTGAAAACCTGTGAAAAGACTTGAAGAGGGCTGTGCACAGGGGATCAAAGGCCATCAAATTCTGATAAACCTGGAGAATTTCTGCAAAAGACTGACTACCGTATTGCAAGCAAAAGGCGCTTTAACAAGGTATTAGTTAAAGCTAGACTGCCTTTCAGATTTTTCAAGTTTAGGTCATAAAAAGAATTTCCCCCGACACCCAGTTATTTTTCTTTAGTGGACCGAAAGCTACTGAATTCAAATCACAGACTTTCTATTTTATTAGTTTTTTAAAAATGCAACAATTAATGAATTTAGGCCCACATGGCCCTAAATTCTCCGGTATTTTTTCTTGCTTCACCATGACGCAATACAAGATACTATGTCATGCATCACATGGTGGGCTTTCCCCGTTTGCACAAGGCATTGTGGGATACAAATTTGAAACAGGAGAGGAAAATGGAGGATGCAAATGAAATGTGAAAGACCGACTACAGTAACAGAAACCGAGAAGAAAAGACATGTTGTGAAGGAAAGGAAACGCAGGACCAAACTAATAAATATCAGTGGTCAGCAAGCACCTCGGTGTGATCAGCTGTTCGTTTAGCGACAGAATGAGTGCACCATCAAGGTAAACCTGTAGATGGCAGTAATGCAACACTGTGGATGCCAGTTGCTGGAAAACCCAAAAGAAGAAAAAGAAGAAGGAGGTAAACCTGCGCATGCACACACAGACTTCCTCTGTCTGCTTGACTGCACGAAGCGAGCGATTTCATGCACATTATTTGCTTTAATCCCCTCAAATTAAATAACTTCCCAGCCACAGAATGGCCTGTTTTTTTTCAAGATCTTGCAGAAATAAGCATACATCACAATGACCAAATTTCAGAGGGAACTAAATTTCAGCGATTTTATGAAATCAAAAGGCCGTCTAGCTTTAAGGTGCATGCATTTTTATTAAATTTGCTTTTCACTTGAGTTTTGCTGGTTGCTATATCACATTAAAGGTGAAAAACAAAATCCAATATGATGTTTCTAGGTTTCTTTTTTCTTTTTTTACACCACAGTTTCAAAAGCTGCAAATTCAGCAAGGGTGTTTTTTTTTTTAATCCACTATTGCGTGAGTGTTCATGGTTACTTAATGTTATATTTTAATGTTAGGTTCTTTACAATTGTGTTGAGCAGAAAAGCACCAGGGCGGCACGGTGGTGTAGTGGTTAGCGCTGTCGCCTCACAGCAAGAAGGTCCTGGGTTCGAGCCCCGTGGCCGGCGAGGGCCTTTCTGTGTGGAGTTTGCATGTTCTCCCCGTGTCCGCGTGGGTTTCCTCCGGGTGCTCCGGTTTCCCCTACAGTCCAAAGACATGCAGGTTAGGTTAACTGGTGACTCTAAATTGACCGTAGGTGTGAATGTGAGTGTGAATGGTTGTTTGTCTCTATGTGTCAGCCCTGTGATGACCTGGCGACTTGTCCAGGGTGTACCCCGCCTTTCGCCTGTAGTCAGCTGGGATAGGCTCCAGCTTGCCTGCGACCCTGTAGAACAGGATAAAGCGGCTAGAGATAATGAGATGAGATGAGAAAAGCACCACAGAATTCTCAACAGATGGAACTTTGAGGTGGATGGGCTACATCGGGTTTCCGCTCCTCTCACCCAAGAACAGAAATCTGAGGTGACTCTTGAAGTTTGGGAAAAACATTGCCTGGTCTGATGAATTTCGATTTCTGCTTCAACAGCCAAAGAACTGAATTTCAGCAGCATTAATGCATGAACCTAAACTACCTTGTATCAACGTTTCAGACTGGTGGTGATGGTGTGGGGAATGTTTTCTTGGTCCACCCTGATATTAATCAAACAGTTTGAATGCCACAGCCTATCTGGGTGTATTGTTGCTGACCATGTGACCATAATCGAACTATCTTCTAATGGCTACCTTCAGGAAGATAATGTACCATGTCACAAAGTCCCAGTGTCATACTGGTTCTTTGAACATGACGACAGTAAGTTTAGCGTGCTTCACTGGCTTCCTTAGTGATGAGTCCTGAATCCAACAGAGCATCTCTGGGATTTGGTAGAACGGGAGATTCACAGCATGAATGTGTATCTTACAAATCATAAATAATAATCACACATAAGAATCAAAAGAGAAATCTTCTAAAAAGAATAATTGGGGAAAAAAAAGATTTCATTTGACTCATAAAAACAGACAAGAATCTTTAATTCGTTGGAAAGGATAGGCAGTCTTCTCACTGCGGTGAAATTCCAGTTGTAATGAGATGTCGAAATAAAACGCTGAGGCCAGATGCTATTGACACTCTTGATAATAATCTCATGATGAAAATGTTTACTGCTGATGATGAAAGGGAAAGAATTGTCAGGTATGTTCGATGAGAGAATAGACAAATTATAGTATTGTCATGAAGAGAGATTGAATTCAATTGTAAAAACTCAGATGAGCCCTCTAACACACACACACACACACACACACACACACACACACACGCACCAACCTGTTGTCTTTAAGAAGCTCTAGAGGCTCCATATTGATTGTCATGGTTACCTTCTGTGCAAAAACAGATGGATAAAATGAGCCAGAGTCACAAGATGTGAATAGAGTGAGACAGGGAAAACAACAACAACAACAACCCAATGTAAAATTTTACAGCGAAGCAAATGAAATGAAACATAAGTAGCTGCCTGTGGAGGCCAAAACGGACACTGCTGTGTTCTCTGTGCATGCTGCTGTATTTCATTTCGGCTCTGGTTTATGAAAAAGGATGCATGAATAAGCATCCTCATCAGTGTCTGTGGCCAGGCGAGAGGAGGAGGAGGGTACGCTAGGTGGTGCTGAGGTTTGGGGAAAAGGGGATGGAGAAGTAGGGGGGTTGTTAAGCTGCTAAATAAGACACGCATCCACATAGTTTTCCACATCCATCTCTCTCTCCACATCTCCCACCACTACCAACTCCAGCCACAGACCAAGAGCTACTTTTTATAACCACATGTTGCTGTGGCGAGCGACTGCGCTGGTGATGTTGCAGCAGCTGCTTATCTCTCTCTCTCTCTCTTTCTCTCTCTCTCTCTCTCTCTCTCTCTCTCTCTCTCTCTCTCAGTTGTTTTGTGAGAGTGGTTTAATTCAGAGTTTCAACCACCTGTGACAGCTCAGCTGCTGCTTCCTCTACGCCATACCATTCACACAGACATCACTGACCATAGAGACCACAGAGGAAGAAAAGACAGAGCAAAGGGACTGCTTTTCATGCTGCTTCCTCCTCAAAACCTTGCAAGTATTTCTCGCAAGAGGTTTCCTCCATCATCTCAACACCAATGTGAGGTAAGACTGCTGCTTTCCATGTGTACATTATTATTATTATTATTATTTTAATTTGAAAGTCTCTGGTTAGTCATGTTTAAAGTGCAAAGAATGGAGAGTGTCAAGGATCAAATCTGGCATGCTTGGTTGGCTGAACCCTTTCACCGAAACCCAAAGATATTTGTTGAGTTTAGGTTTGAACACACGAAAAGAAAGTGCAGTAGAATTAATCAGGGTAGTCGATGAAGTGGTGTGAATACGATACGTGGCACGGATCAACAGGTGACTTCTGCAGCCTGTTTTCATCTCTCAGCATGAATGGTCGCAGGGATCGAGGGGTTTATATTAGACGGTGGAGAGCTCTCATTAGCCTGTACACTGATTCAGACAGCTGAGTCTCCTGGGAGAGGAACTGAGTCACGCTCGGGGTTTTCCTGGACTCCCATGCACTCCTTTCCTTCGCTCTCCTTTTTCCCCCCCTCTCCTGGTCTGTTTCTGTACTTGAAACAGATATGATAGCTTGAATCATAAGAGAGGAACCTCATCACAGGGATGCGATAACTGAATTCGGCTTGGCGTAACCACCAACCTGGCTAAATATAGGTGATCTGGCACGCTGCTCTGTTTATTTGTCTGCTCACAGAATCTTGATCAGAGTGCAATCAGGCACCTGCTTTGTTTCAGACACAATGCATACTGGACACATGATGGCACTCTTGGCACAGACTGGCAAGGTAGAGTGGTTTAATGCATCACTGCTGTCCTTTCTCATTTTCAGCCCAGTACAGCGACATGCCAAAGCCTAATGTAATACAATGCTTCCTCTGTGCATGAGTTATTGCTGGCTGGAAGTTGGATTGAATGGATGCTGGAGATGCTGGATGCTGTTCTGTGATAACACTCAGAGAGACGTTTAATCTTCAGCTGCCATCTTTTGCCTTACTCTGAGCGAGGGATTAGGTTATGAGAGATACATTTCGGCCACATGCAATTAGGTCAGCTTTTCAAAAGGCTTTCCTCACAGGAAGAGGAACATATTACACTCATGTAAATCTTACATTATTCCATAGGGGTGGAAAGGAAAACAATAAGACAGTCCAAGCAAATGACCATTTTAAAAAATATCATGGATATGAGGGGCGGGCGGCACGGTGGTGTTGTGGTTAGCACTGTCGCCTAACAGCGAGAAGGTTCTGGGTTCAAGCCCAGTGGCTGACGAGGGCCTTTCTGTATGGAGTTTGCATGTTCTCCCCGTGTCTGCGTGGGTTTCCTCCGGGTGCTCCGGTTTCCCCCACAGTCCAAAGACATGCAGGTTAGGCTAATTGGTGACTAAATTGACCATAGGTGTGAATGTGAGTGTGAATGGTTGTTTGTCTCTACCGTATGTGTCAGCCCTGCGATGATCTGGTGACTTGTCTAGGGTGTACCTTGCCTTTTGCCCATAGTCAGCTGGGTTAGGCTCCGGCTTGTCTGCGACCCTGCACAGGATAAGCGGTTATGGATAATGGATGGATCATGGATATGGCGTAAAATGTAACAGTGTTGCTGAAAGTGCATAGACAATGCTGTGGAACAATTACAAGCCCCAGTAGTCCTGTGAATATTGTTTCAAAGTCAAATCACAGTATCCTAATGATAATAAGAAAAGCCAATTATCTCTTCTAGCTGCCTTTCTTGCCTTTTTTAATTAATTAAACAAATAGACCATTACGCATTCTTAATCTTCCTCAACAACTTGGATTCACAGGTTAAGATGTGTGTTATACCGTATCTGTATGAGAATGTAGTAAAAAATGCATTCAAATATGTATCTTCATACGTCGGTACAGCATCCTCAGTTTGATCCTGAGCTCGTGTTCATGTCCATGTAGAGTTGTCCATGTCCTCCCTATGGGTTTCCTCTGGGTTCTCTGGTTTCCTCCATCCTCCTAAAACCATGCCAGTAGGTGAACTCATCTCATCTCATCTCATTATCTCTAGCCGCTTTATCCTTCTACAGGGTCACAGGCAAGCTGGAGCCTATCCCAGCTGACTACGGGCGAAAGGCGGGGTACACCCTGGAGAAGTCGCCAGGTCATCACAGGGCTGACACATAGACACAGACAACCATTCACACTCACATTCACACCTACGGTCAATTTAGAGTCACCAGTTAACCTAACCTGCATGTCTTTGGACTGTGGGGGAAACCGGAGCACCGGGAGGAAACCCACGCGGACACGGGGAGAACATGCAAACTCCGCACAGAAAGGCCCTCGCCGGCCACAGGGCTCGAACCCGGACCTTCTTGCTGTGAGGCGACAGCGCTAACCACTACACCATTGTGCCGCCCAGTGGGTGAACTGGCTATGATAAATTGTTGCTATGAATGAGTGCATCAGTATGTGTGTCCATGGTGTCCTGTGATGAACTGGCTTCTCATCTGGGGTGTATTCCTGTTTCATGTCAAGGGCTCCCAGGATAGGCTAGGATAGACTTTGGCTCCACTGTATTCTGGATCAGGATAAAGCATGCGTGAGTGAGAGTGATAGATAGATAGATAGATAGATAGATAGATAGATAGATAGATAGATAGATAGATAGATAGATAGATAGATAGATAGATAGATAGATAGATATAGTAGTGCACATGATTATAATAGGCGGCACAGTGGTGTTGTGGTTAGCACTGTCACCTCACAGCAAGAAGGTTCTGGGTTCAAGCCCAGTGGCCAGTGGGGGCCCTTCTGTGTGGAGTTTGCATGTTCTCCCCGTGTCTGCGTGGGTTTCCTCCGGGTGCTCCGGTTTCCCCCACAGTCCAAAGACATGCAGGTTAGGCTAACTGGTGACTCTAAATTGACTGTAGGTGTGAATGTGAATGTGAATGGTTGTCTGTGTCTATGTGTCAGCCCTGTGATGACCTGGCGACTTGTCCAGGGTGTACCCCGCCTTTCGCCCGTAGTCAGCTGGGATAGGCTCCAGCTTGCCCACGACCCTGCACAGGATAAGCGGCTACAGATAATGGATGGATGGATGATCATAATAAAGTGATGGTCAGTAGAATGTGTGATGAGTCCCATAAGTAAAGAAATAAATAGGTACAGTGTAATAGAGAAATGTAGACATTGTTGTGCTAAATGGAAATATGTCAGGACACAATTTTATTGGTGGTTGGTGTTTCCAGAGACATCACCCAGTGCACCATTTTGTGTGAGAGAACACCTGCCATCTGCAGCCATGCCAGGTCTGATCAACAAGGCCAAGCGCAGCGCGCTCCCACTCAGTGTCTCTGACATCACTTCCTGTGTCCGGGGTTACACCTTGGCCATGACAGCCTCCATGACGTATGAAAACATTGAGGATCACCCCGTAGAAGGTGAGAGTGACCTCTTTCTATATTAACCACAATGGTGAATTAAATAGTGGTTTTGATGTATTAGCTGACATTACAGATGATATTGTCTTCCTTACATGCCTTAGCTGAAATATAGAAGTCAAATGTGCATAAAATTGGACCACAAAAATATGGGCTGTGTCCTAGTATACAGTGATGCTTGAAAGTTTGGGAACCCTTTTGAATTTTCTATATTTCTGCATAAATATGATCGAAAACATCATCAGGTTTTCACACAAGTCCTAAAAGTAGATAAAGAGAACCCAGTTAAACAAATGAGACAAAAATATTATACTTGGTCATTTATTTACTGAGGAAAATGATCCAATATCACATATCTGTGGGTGGCAAAAGTATGTGAACCTCAAGGATTAGTAGTTAATTTGAAGGTGAAATTAGAGTCAGGTGTTTTCAATCAATGGGATGACAATCAGGTGTGAGTGGGCACCCTGTTTTATTTAAAGAACAGGGATCTATCAAAGTCTGATCTTCACAACACATGTTTGTGGAAGTGTATCATGGCACGAACAAAGGAGATTTCTGAGGAGCTCAGAAAAAGCGTTGCTGATGCTCATCAGGCTGGAAAAGGTTCCAAAACCATCTCTAAAGAGTTTGGACTCCACCAATCCACAGTCAGACAGACTGTGTACAAATGGAGGAAATTCAAGACCATTGAATGAGTGGTCGACCAACAAAGATCACTCCAAGAGCAAGGCATGTAATAGTCGGCGAGGTCACAAAGGACCCCAGGGTAACTTCTAAGCAACTGAAGGCCTCTCTCACATTGGTGAATGTTAATGTTCATGAGTCCACCATCAGGAGAACACTGAACAACAATGGTGTGCATGGCAGGGTTGCAAGGAGAAAGCCACTGCTCTCCAAATAGAACATTGCTGCTCATCTGCAGTTTGCTAAAGATCACGTGGACAAGCCAGAAGGCTATTGGAAAAATGTTTTGTGAATGGATGAGACCAAAATAGAACTTTTTGGTTTAAATGAGAAGAGTTATGTTTGGAGAAAGGAAAACACTGCATTCCAGTATAAGAACCTTATCCCATCTGTGAAACATGGTGGTGGTAGTATCATGGTTTGGGCCTGTTTTGCTGCATCTGGGCCAGGACAGCTTGCCATCATTGATTGAACAATGAATTCTGAATTATACCAGCGAATTCTAAAGGAAAATGTCAGGACATCTGTCCATGAACTGAATCTCAAGAGAAGGTGGGTCATGCAGCAAGACAATGACCCTAAGCACACAAGTCGTTATACCAAACAATGGTTAAAGAAGAATAAAGTTAATGTTTTGGAATGGCCAAGTCAAAGTCCTGACCTTAATCCAATCAAAATGTTGTGGAAGGACCTGAAGTGAGCAGTTCATGTGAGGAAACCCACCAACATCCCAGAGTTGAAGCTGTTCTGTATGGGGGAATGGGCTAAAAGAGTGGAAACGTTTAGTTGCAGTTATTGCTGCACAAAGGGGTCACACCAAATACTGAAAGCAAAGGTTCACATACTTTTGCCATTCACAGATATGTAATATTGGATAATTTTCCTCAATAAATAAATGACCAAGTATAATATTTTTGTCTCATTTGTTTAACTGGGTTCTCTTTATCTACTTTTAGGACTTGTGTGAAAATCTGATGATGTTTTAGGTCATATTTATGCAGAAATATAGAAAATTCAAAAGGGTTCACAAACTTTCAAGCACCACTGTATTGTCACAGACCTAATGTTCTACAACCAAGACGTTCTTTGTCATATAGTATGACATGTAATCCTTGTTTTTCTGGCAAGTGGATGCATTTGAATGGGCAGCCTGGGTTTCAGCTACACTCTGAGGAGCCACAAAGTCATTCAGGCCAGACAATAGGCATTCCTTTGGCAGCCTCACTCTGTCTGGGGGAAGCTTGTTGCTGTCAACTGTAGTGGCTTTACAACTTTAGCCTGTAACATGCTTGAAGGAAGGAATCAGGGTGATTGATATAGCCTTAGTCATAGTGCAGGCATGGTTTCGCAAATCCACAGCTGTTTTCTAAAAGAACAACACAAGGGAGTATGTTAAAGCCATTTTTTCCCCAAGCTGTTTTTTAGAAAATGTATCAGATGCCAGAGATACAAATACAAGGCACGCTATTCTTTTTTTTTCCTTCCTAGAAAGCTTCACAGAGCATCTGGTTAAGACTGCATCAGGACTAGGATGCTACTGTATAAGACGCAGCAAAAAGTTACTTGAGTGACAGGTTTTTATCCCCTGCTGGCCAAAAGGCCCGAAGGGGGATTATGTCATGGCGATGTCCGTCCATCCGTCCGTCCGTCCATCTAGCCGTCTGTCCGTCCCAGGAAAGGGTGCTCACATTCTGAAATCAACTCCTCTCACAATTTTTGGAGGAATTTCGTGAAACTTGGCAGGATTCTTTGTTATATGTTGGCAATACACATATTGTAATTTCGTTACATTTGGTCACATTTTACCAGAGTTACAGCCCTCGATTAACAAAATTACAATTTGACAATTTCATGAGTGTGTTTTCCTTCTGAAATCAACTCCTTTCACAATTTTTGGAGGAATTTCACAAAACCTGGTAAAAGGCATTGTTATATGTCGGTAATATGCGTATTGTTATTTTGTTCAATTCGGTCACATTTTACCAGAGTTGTGGCCCTTGATTAACAGCCTTGTACTTTCACAATTTCATGAAGGTGTGCTTGCCTTCTGAAATCAACTGCTCTCACAATTTTTGGACAAATTTCTCGAAGCTTGGCAAAAGGCCTTGTTATACAACGCAAATATGTAAATTGTGATTTAATTTCGTTTGTGAAAATTTTACCAGTGTTTTGACCCTTGATTAAATAACTTGTACTTTGACAATTTCATGAGGGTGTACGTTCTTCTGAAATCAACTCTTTTCACAATTTGTGGAAGAATTTCACCAAACTTGGCAAAAGGCTTTGCTATATGACAGTTATATGCATATTGAAATTTTGTTTAATTTGGGCAAATTTTACCAGAGTTATGCCCTTGATTATTAACAAATATGTACTTTGGCAATTTCATCAAGGTGCGCTTGCTTTCTGAAATAAACTTCCCTCACAATTTTTGGAGGAATTTCATGTAATTTGGCAAAAAGTTTTTTTTAATCCCCCTCTGGCCGAAAGGCCCGAAGGGGGATTATGTCGTGGCGATGTCTGTCTGTCCGTCCCGGGAAGGGTACTCATCTTCTGAACTCAACTCCTCTCACAATTTTTGGAGTTATGGCTCTTTACCAAACTTGTACTTTGACAATTTCATAAGGGTGTATTAAGCACTTATAGTATAGATATAGTTGCCAGCGGGGGATATTGTGCTCTCAGAGCACTCTTGTTACTTTTATTCTGGTGCAAACAAGCAGTCAGATATGAAGCTCACGTTACAAATAAAGCTCAGGGTGATGCTTTGTTGTCAGTAGAGAGTGTGTTATTAACAGTTAGTAATTGCATGGTCACTCATGAGTCATTAAATGAGGCTACTATGTTAAATGTTTGGGAAACAGAACCAATGAAATGAAATAGAAACTAAAGTAGGCAAGTACAAACAAAAATGGTAAATGTGCCAAAGAGATTAAAAAAGTTCAGTGCACATTTCTAGTTGAAACCAATTATGAACTTTCGCGAAGTAGCTGAGGTTGAGGAACTGTCAGACAGAATTCACACATCGTGCTGATACTGCTGGTAAATTTCTACCTCTGGCTTTCTTTTCTCAGTTTTCCATAGCCATTGTAGTAGGGTTCATAAATAATAATAATAATAATAATAATAATAATAATAATAATAATAATAATAATAATAATAATCCCTCTTCAGGTTTTGACCATACACAGTTCAGTCTTACAGTAAATCTGAATCCAGATATTTGGAGCATCACTTTGCCATGAAAAACTTCTTCAAAGCCTTTATTACTGTTAAAGTATTTAATGTAGAATGTTTTATTGAATATATATATATATATATATTACTAATGATAAAACATTGATATCCTTTTA
Organism: Neoarius graeffei; assembly: GCF_027579695.1. Taxonomy (NCBI): domain Eukaryota; kingdom Metazoa; phylum Chordata; class Actinopteri; order Siluriformes; family Ariidae; genus Neoarius; species Neoarius graeffei. The sequence continues at coordinate 33,878,262 of NC_083581.1, forward strand.
TTTGGTTTCTTCTTTGGAGGTATCTTCATTTATCCACTGGAGGAGGGCTCGATTGTGGTGGGCTTTGAGGCGATGATATCCAGTCAGATAATAACGGTGCAGATCAAAGACAAGACAAAAATCGAAGATTGCTACTTTGACACAGCAACCAACGGAAATCTACAGCATGGCAATGGTGGGATTTTGTGCTTTGCTTGTAAAACTGCCCTCAGATGTTTTGACCTCATCCAGAACTTCCACTGCATTACTGCCGTTCAAGTGCTCGTTGAATTCAAAAATTGTGTGCAGAATATCTAAGCATCCTATCTGCAGCCATAAGCCTTCTCAGAGTGCTGGTCTAGAACAGGGGTATTGTATCCTAATGAATATCGTGCTAAGGACGAGGGGTGAGGTGATCCTACTGGAGCACTCTTACGGTTAGACACAGTGACTCCACTTCACTTGCTCACTGAAGGTAATGGAACATGCTGATTACATGGCCTTGATTGGACCCTGAATAGTAGTTTGTGATTGTGCTGCAGGTCATGTGGTACTTGATGAGGATCTGGAGAGGATGGTGTTGGTGGTAAACCTGGGAGTCATTCCACCTCTGGAGACTGTGAATGTGTTGGTCAGCACCTCCTATGAGCTTTCCACCCTTCCAAACGGGGGCATCCGTGTCACCTCACCGCAAGTCTGCACTCCGAGAGTCCAGCGCTCCATTAAAGAGGAGCAGGCCTTCTCTCCCAACATAAGCAGGAAGTAGGACATAAACAATGGTTGTTATGCTGTGTACACTTTTCTGTTTGGTCATGAAAATTCACCTGTTTCCCACTGGTAAAATATTTTTAACACATCTGCTTATGCCAACAATAGGAGTTCTGAATTCTTAGTTATGTACTCTTGCTCTTTTCTAATGAAAAGTGACTTATCCTAGATTAATGTGCAGTGAGTATAAAATAAGCATTTATTTTTTGTTTCTGACTTAGGAGAGAAAGACACCACTGCTCTCTGGGGTCTCATGAGCAGATGGGTTCAAGCAACCAACTGTGTTTGTCCTGGCTACTGGAGGAGGAATCTATCAACTCCATTGACTATGAGTTCAACTTCCAGCTAGAGATCAGAGGACCATATCTACTGGCAGGTCAGAATATTACAGAGACTGGCATAGGTGGATGGATGGATGGATGGATGGATGGATGGATGGATGGATGGATGGATGGACAGAAAAATAAATAGATGAACAAATAAGTGGTTGCTTGATGGATGGATATTGGATAGATGGTTGATTTATTGGATGATGGATGGATGGATGAATAGTGCATGGTTGGTTAGATAGCATGGGTGGCAATTATATAGAAAAAGGATAAATTATTAGTTGAAGATTAATGGACTTATGAATGGTGTATAAACAGATGGATGATTGACAGATTATTGGATGGATAGAAAGGATGGATGTTTAGATGATGGAAAACAGTCAAATTTTTGGTTGGTTGATTTCTTTGGTTAATTAGATGAATGGATGGATGGATGGATGGATGGATGGATGGATGGATGGATGGATGGATGGATCATTGGATGGATAGAAAATGACTGGTTCACTGGATGGATGGTTGGATAATTTGATCTTTGATTGTAACTGTGATACTGATTGGCCACTTGATTGAACAAACCCACTTGGTAAAAAATATGTAAATGTAATGTATTTGTAAGGTTGAAGTTTCTTTGTTCAGGAGTAGAGAGCCCTTCTCATGCCATCCGGGCAGATGCTGACCCCTCTGCCCGTTCTGCTACCAGCATTGTGGTCACCCTGGCAGATAAATACACCTATGACTGTCCTGTGGAAATCCTCATCTACCCCAGTGGTATGTACTACTGTATACGAGCAACCACAACTGCACATATACCAACACACAATTACATTTCCCTTTAAAAAACAAAAACAAAACAAAAAACAAACAAAAAACCCAGGATGGTTTAATTGAGCACTTTAAAAAAAAATTATTTTATAATGTCATGGAGATGTCCGTCCATCCGTCCGTCCGTCCCTCCCGAGAAGGGTGCTCACCTTCTGAAATCAACTCCTCTCACAATTTTTGGAGGAATTTCACAAAACCTGGCAGGATTCTTTGGTATATGTTGGTAGTGCACATATTATAATTTCGTTAAATTTGGTCACAGTTTACCAGAGTTACAGCCCTTGATTAACAAAATTATAATTTGACAATTTCATGAGAGTGTGTTTTCCTTCTGAAATCAACTCCTGTCACAATTTGTGGAGGAATTTCATGAAACTTGGCAAAAAGCATTATTATATGTCGGTAGTGTGCACATTGCACCAAGGCGTTGCAAGTCTCGAGCCAGAAACATCATCAGTGACCCCTCACACCCTCATTATGGACTGTTCTCCCCTCTGGCCTCTGGAAAGAGGTTCCGCAGCATTAGGTGCAGGACCACCAGGTTCTGTAACAGCTTTCCCCCCCAAGTCACCAGACTGCTGAACTCCAAACCCAAACTCTAAACTTCTATTTATAACTTGAACATTCCAAATTCCACAGGTCACTTTAGTTTATACTATTACACTTTATCATATTTTTGCTGCTGCATAATTTAATTTAATACACTTCATATTTTTTTCTGTGCTGAGCCAAATTGCAACGAAGTTTCGTTCGGTGTACACTTGTTGCATACTGAATGACAATAAAGGTTGTCTAAGTCTAAGCCTATTGTTATTTTGTTCAATTCGGTCGCATTTTACCAGAGTTGTGGCCTTTGATTAACAACCTTGTACTTTGACAATTTCATGAAGGTGTGCTTTCCTTCTGATGTCAACTCCTCTCACAATTTTTGGACGAATTTCTCGAAGCTTGGCCAAAGGCCTTGTTATATGACGGTAATATGCATATTGAAGCTTAATTTTGTTTGTGAAAATTTTCCCAGAGTTTTGACCCTTGATTAAATAACTTGTACTCTGACAATTTCATGAGGGTGTACGCTCTTCTGAAATCAACTCCTCTCACAGTTTGTGGAGGAATTTCACCAAACTTGGCAAAAGGCTTTGCTATATGATAGTTATATGCATACTGTGATTTCGTTTAATTTGGGCAAATTTTACCAGAGTTATGTCCTTGATTATTAACAAACTTGTACTTTGGCAATTTCATCAAGGTGTGCTTGCTTTCTGAAATCAACTTCCCTCACGATTTCTATCCCCCACTGGCCAGAAGGCCCAAAGGGGGATTATATCGTGGCGATGTCCATCTGTCTGTCTGTCTGCCCATCCGTCTGTCCCGGGAAGTTTACTCACCTTCTGAAATCAACTCCTCTCACAATTTTTGGAGGAATTTCACGAAACTTGACAGGATTCTTTGTTATATGTCGATAATACGCACATTGCAATTTCGTTCAATTCAGTCACATTTTACCAGAGTTTTGGCATAGTTGCCAGTGGGGGATATCGTGCTCTCAGAGCACTCTTGTTTTAAAAAGCAACCATTCTCAGTAGTAAAGCATCCCACACAGATTCTCATAAATTTGGTGGTGTGAAACCTAATAGTGTGTAAAGCTTTTGTGAAAGCTATTTTTAAGAAGAATTGTACACACAATTGTAAGTGATAACCAAAGACTCATCTTTCTCAGTTTGCACTAGCATCTACTGTAGAATAATGGCATTCATTCATTCAGTGATGCTGGCAAAGGTCTCTCTTGCAGGATGAGTAAAAGGATGAGTGTTTACTAGCTTGCATATTTCTGTAAACATCTTAGATTTGTGGCTCATGTGGCCTTGATACACAGTGCATTCAGATTGATCCTTTTCCAATGATCCTGCTTGAAACGTTTCTCCACCGTGAATAAAATCTCCCAGTGGTGACAGCAGTTCAGTGAACATTATAAGTGAATGCACAGTTTGTTCTTTAAAAAAAAAAATCCCACAGCTGATGGAGTTTGTCAGAGCAAAAAATAAGCCATGAAGCCAAGGAAGATTGTTTTCGGTCCATATTTGGAAGAAGAAATCCATGTATTTGTCAAGGACTGAAGAACATATTGGCTTCCTTTTTATTTATTTATTTTTTTAAACTGAAGTAATTTGGAACCAATGAGCCATTTCCTAGATCTGGCTTCCCAGTCATCCTGGGGTAAGGACTTTAGTCAGAGAGATGACCAAGAACCCAAAGGTTACTATGAAAGAACTCCAGAGGTTCTGCCAGAGGAGAACTTGCCAGAAGGACAGCCATCTCTGCAGCACTCTACTAATCTGAGGAAGGAATTTAGTCAGGGAGGTCACTTTGAAAGACATCCAGAGGTTCTACAAGAGGAAAATCTGCCCAAGGGACAGCTATCTCTGCAGCTCTTTACCAATCTGGCATCTATGGTCAAGTGGCCAGGCAGAAGCCACTCTTCAGTAAAAGGCACATAATGGCTTATATATTGGCTAAGAGGCAATTAAAGGATTCTGAGGTCACAAGAAACATGATTCTATAATTGGATGAAACCAAGATTTTGCCCCAAAGGCCAAGCATTACATCAAGGTACCACTTTCCAATTCCATCCCTACTGGGAAGCTGTTCTTTCTATTATCTTACACTGTTGTCTTTTTATGCTGTCAATAACAGCCAAAGAGCCAAGTTCCATTGGACAAAGTCAAACAGATGGAATTTGCATTCTTGGTATTGCTGGGTTTCACATGATGTCACATCCGCCTCATTAGTTATTCAAAACTTTAGCTGGTGGTCTACCAAAGCTCAGCTGACAAAGTGTTTGTACGGAGAAGGTGCATTGCTTGCATGAAAATGCCTTACATTTGCATTGTTTTAGGTTGTTTGAATCAATTAAACCATGAAACTGATAAAAGTTTTTTCAGGGTTCCCCGTAAACTAATAAAAAAGGGTGAACGAATACAGAATTTCACAAAAAGACATCGAGAACGGTGGCTTTTGAACCTCTCACTGAAATCGAAGGGAGCCGAGTCAAAGCATGCTCGAGTTTGTAGTGAATACTTTGTGAAAGGTTTGTATCTCCCTCTCAGCTATGTCCTTAGTGTTTTCCAAGTACTTTTCTTGCTATGTGTTGTTATTTTATGGTACTTTTTTTAGTCACGTAGCGCTAAAGTCCCCAGCTGTTTCTTTGTTTACTCCTCACAAAGTCCATACGCATGAAGATCGCGACAAAATTCTTCCTCAGCCATACAGTTACAATGCGCCGTGATCACTTCTCCGTCTTGTTTAACTAAGATCCAGGTCTTTAAAGGGGTTTCTGATGATCTTTGTGAATGATTTACCTGAGAGATAAGAGCCAACACAAATGAGAATCAAGCAAACTGTTGTTTGTTTACACTTCAACTTTTAGCGCTTCGTTGTAAAGACCTGAACGAAAAGCTTTAAAAAAAACCCACACACTTACCGGTACATGGGCAAAAGCAATACAGGATTAATTCGACAGCGATTTGATACCGAGGTCCTTTACCCAGCCACATACAAAAATGTTGTAAGCCTCCATACTCTTCCATGCTTTCATCTGTTTTGCGGTGTAGAAGGATGTCTGCAACACCAGACAGTTTGAGATGTTGGGGAACTCGATTGAAAGGTAGTTTTCGAGATTGTATGACAAATCCTTCTTTCCCAGACTGTAGGGATCGATTCCATTGCACATAGCAATCTTCTGAATATATCTAAAGTGAGCAGTGGCTTCTAGATTATGAGCATACTCTGATGAGTTATCGCTACTTGTTTGCACTACGGCAGCCGTTTAGACCACCAGCTATTTCACTTCCAGTAAAACCGCTAAGAAAAGTCACGTGACTGAAACCCAGCAATACAGATGGTGTTATTCATTTTATAATACACTCTTCTTCAGGTTTCCAATAGAGAAAGCCAGCTTTTAAACTCCTCTTTTCCCCCCCTGCTCATTACTGAGGTCTCCAGATGGGATGCTGTGCAGATATTTGAAGAATGGAGCCCTTCCAACAGAGTCCTATTTTGTTGCAGGCTTTCAAAGCAAGTGTGAAGATCTTTTGTAACAAGTACTGGTGGACTATTACCTCCATAGTGCAAAACGGCTGTGTGCGTAAATTTTATGTTAATGGAACTGTAACGTGCTTGCTGTGTAGTTGCTCTGCTGGTAGACTCCATTGTCTTCTGGAATGCATGCTAAAGCTTACAAGTACATTAAGAAAGTCCTGAATTCCTGTGGATGCATACACCATCATGGCATTAAAGAATATTACAGATTGCCTGTATTTTCCTGCAGCTACCCAAACTGGATATAAACACACAGATGACCACTTTCCTCTCTGACCAACAGAGACTTTCAAAGAAAAATCAGCCTTCAGGCTTCCCCATATACCTCGTAATATTCCCTCACACCCACACCAAGCATGGGCTGTTATTATATCAAAAATATTGAAACATCATCCTCACCATCCTTCTTGCTGGATTCTTCTCAGTGTGGGCTACGGTTTGAATGTTTTCAGGCAGTCCAGAGCAAGATGCTTGCTTTTCTGCTGTCACATCTCCTCTTATTGCATTTTCTTCCCCTGACACTTGGTCTTCCTGACCTCTCTCTCTCTCTAGGGAAATATATGGTGGTCCCACATTGAACTAGCCAAGGAACAACTGAATTTGATGGCCAGCTTTTGTCCAGTGGCTTCTTCAAGACTTATGCTGAGGAGATGTGCTGCAGGCAAATAGATACCCATGTCAAGGGCCATTTTAGATCAATGAGCTGGTTAAGTCAATCGCATTGTGATGTGTTTAACCCATTATTATGGCTTCTCAGGTATGCAGTTATGGCTATTATGGCTTCACAGGTAAACAATCCTATCCTAGAAAAACTTGAAGCAAGCAATATTTTTCTGTCCTTTGTTGTTGCAAATCTCATTTGCCCATGGGCTACAGATGGACAACCACAAAGCAATCTGTTCACTGATCCCAGTTCCACCTCAACATCTGTTAGCAGCACTAATAATGGCACTGATATATCATGACATGCTGACTCACACGCTGTATGTGTTTGGGAAATACTATCAGTGTCACAAAATACATTACACCACTGAGCAGAAAGGTTATTCAATGGTGAGATCAAGCAAGCCTTGACATTATGTGTATTATCAAAGAGAGTATTCTACTGGTACTTGATATTAAGTTTTACCTTGACTGTAGAAATGCATTGCCATTCTTTAAATAGATATAAAAGGACAGAATAGAGGAATGCTTGAATGGATTTAAGGGGAATTTTTCAGGGCAAGTGAACAGCAATGTTTAATACTGTTGTTATGCTGAGAAAAGGTGAGGTTATCTATATGGCTCGTGTCAAATTAGTAATATACAACACATACCGAATACAATAGTGTAGTAATACACTCACCGGCCACTTTAGTAGGTAAACCCATCCACCTGCTGTTTGATGCAGTTCTCTAATCCCTTGACAGCAGCACGATGCATCAAATCATGCAGATACAAATCAAGAGCTTCGGTTAATGTTCACTTCAAACATCAGAATGGGAAAAATTGTGATCTGTGAACTGCCAGGAAGGATATAACAGGCTTGCAATACTCGAGTCCAGGACTCGGACTCAAGTCCAACTTGTGCCCTAAATTTAAGGACTCATGACTTGACTTGGACTTGAGCACTGATGACTCAGACTTGGACTCGGACTCGTGCATTAACTGTATTCGGACTTGTAAATTGGAGATGAGGACTCTGATTTTTCTTTATTTTTTGTAACATGCCATAATAATTTGCCATAAGATATTAATATTTCTATCTACATTAATTTTTATACTAATTTCGTGCAAGAGAAGGCACATTCACCTGTTCATACGTCATGTTCAGGAACAAACTAATGTTAATGGCACTACAATGTCTGGAGAGAAGCCCCTAGGATTGTCCGTTATACAGACTTCTCGTGCAGTGGGAAAAAATGCACTACGATGTGTTCCATATGTAGAAGAACTATCGAGGAGACGACGGGGACAACCTCGAACTTCAATCATCATTTGGTAAGACTCCACCCAGAGAAGGAAGCGACACGCTGTGTTCATTGCTCTGTTGATAGCGGGGCTTGCTGACCGATGAACTAGCTAGTGTTAACCCTCTCTCATGTTATTTGCCCTGTTGATAGTGGGCGGGGCTTGCTGAGCAATGAACAAGCTTTTTATCTGTAGCCTGTTAACTAAAATGGGGCAGTCAAGCAGTAACTTAGTCCAACACAGTAGCAGAGACGCTTTCACATAAAGGCAGCAACAGCCACCATCAAATGGTGTGGCTGGAGTCTTGTTCTCGGACTCGACTTGGATCAATAGTGGACTCGACTCAAAATTTTCTTGAATGACTTGGATTTGAACACTGGGGACTCGAGATTGGACTCGAACTTGAGGTTTAGTGACTCGACTACAACACTGGGATATAGTAATTCATAGCAACTCTTTACAACCGTAGTGAGCAGAAAAGTATCTCAGCATGCAACAGCAGAAGACCACATTGGGTTCCACTTCTGCAGCCAAGAACAGGAATCTTAGAATCAACAACAAGTTCCTGTTAAAGTGGCTAGTGAGTGTATGTAGTCGGAATATGCAAAAAGAATATGTGTGAATAACTGATTCTCAGTTCTTTCATATCTTATAGTCAGATATCAGGTAGACCACACTTCCAGAAATCCAGTCCTCCAGGGCTACAGTTTGCTGATTACTCTGCTCTAACACGGCTATTAAAGCTGTAATTATCTTGCAAAGGGAATCAGGTCTGGGCGGCACGGTAGTGTAGTGGTTAGCGTTGTTGCCTCACAGCAAGGCCGAATCCCATTTCACCCCTTGGACATACCCCTTGGCCCTTCCCCTTCATTTTGCGCGTTCACGTGAAGGGGTAGGGGTATCCCAATCCCAGTTAACGTGGAGGGGTAGGGGAAGGGGTAGGGCTTCTGTACCCCTCCAAACGGAGATTTTCCTGGAGCTGACTCCGAACGAAGGGGTTTGAGTGATTTCCCACAATGCCATGCGGATTTCAGCGAGATTTCATGCGGATTTCAGAAAGATGGCGGTTCCCGCGGCGAAAGATTGTCATAAATGTATTTTCTCCATTATTTACGTGTTTTAAGTTGTTATCCAGAGGAAACACGCCGCTTGATTCGCTTTCGAGCTGAGAATGAGCAGCGATTTCTGAAATCCAAGCTGCTGCTAAAAAGCTTTGGGAGTGAGTATTGTTTTCGGTTGCTTGACTGCCTACGTTTTGTTCTGTTATTCTCGCTTTTATTGTTTACATGAGTGTTCTGACACCTCATTCTGTCGGATGTGGTGCACGAAGCGCCAAAGATATCCCATTCAGTGGTGTTAGTTAACAAATCACACCCTGCCAGCAGAGATTTCTGGCTCTGACTGTAGCGGCTGGTCGCAGCCAGTGACGCATTTGGTCGTGTTTTGCTAACGTAAACGCTGACGGAGGTACGCGATGACGTATGCGATCGTTGAAGGGCTATCCCAATACGTAGGGGTTGAATTTCAAGCCCTATCCCTTGTAGCTCAGTTTCAAGGGGAAGGGCCAAGGGGAAGGGGGAGGGGAAAGGGGAGGGGTAGGGGTAGAAATTAGAATTGGGATTGGGCCCAAGAAGGTCCGGGTTCGAGCCCCGTGGCCGGCGAGGGCCTTTCTGTGCGGAGTTTGCATGTTGTGTCCGCGTGGGTTTCCTCCGGGTGCTCCGGTTTCCCCCACAGTCCAAAGACATGCAGGTTAGGTTAACTGGTGACTCTAAATTGATCGTAGGTGTGAATGTGAGTGTGAATGGTTGTCTGTGTCTATGTGTCAGCCCTGTGATGACCTGGTGACTTGTCCAGGCTCCAGCTTGCCTGCGACCCTATAGAACAGGATAAAGTGGCTAGAGATAATGAGAATGAGATGAGAGGAAATCAGGTGTCTCCAAGTCGGGATGTCACCCAACTCTCCTTGAATTTAACCATCTGTTTAGAATAGAAGGACCCTGAATAAACAGTGGTGAACTGTCTAACGGAGAGGCCCCTGAGAACTGCTCACTTACTGTATCTTTAGCATCTATTCAGCTGATTATTTTTAACTGAGTGGTTTAAGGAGACTGATTAGTGCGGCGCTGAAGTCCACTTATCTTTCCTTTGCTGCCTCCAGAGCCACACCTGCCTCACGTGCTTATCGAGGATGGAGACATGACGCTGGAAGAGTATGACGAACATCTGAAGGGGAGGAGTGACTACATCAAGGCCATCAAGAAGGACTCTAGCAATGAAAAGAAAGTGAGAAAGACACATGCAAAAAGACAGCAAAGCTGATAACCACAAATCATTTTTTTATGAGCACTAACAAATGAACAAGGAAGAGTTCCTGTTAGCCATTTAGTACTCACTTCCTGTACTTCTTGCAACATGCAACAAGGACAGATGCATCCTTGTGAAAGATCTGCATGAAGGCAGGTCCAATTACATCCTTAAGTGACTGCTGTTCCTCAACAGGAGGCTGAAAACATTCAGCCGTAAATATGATTGGCAATAAGAAGGGGTTTCTATGGAAACTATCAGAGGATGGAGTGAACATGATGTTTCTACCTACAGGGCAGCAGAACATGTGCACTATGTGCCCTCTCCTCCTATAATGTTTACACCAATAATAAAAAAGCTTTATAACTGCCAGTGAATAAGGAATGGCTATTAATCAAATCAATCATGACAAAAGATATTAATTTCAGAGCTTGAGTGTAAGAGCGTGTGCTAATTTGCTGCGTTCTGAGATCCATTAAAGGACAGAGTGCACTGAACTCTGCACACATTGAGTTAACTGAATTTCATTGCTGCATTAGCAAAGCAAGCTCCAGCCAAATTTGCATATACAAACAAAAAAGTTATATGGTCACAAAGAATCTAGGCTGCTGAAAGGGTAATTGCTACTTCTTTTCTCAGAAGAGTCTGAATTATTAAATGGTCCCGTCCTTTTTTTATGAGAATCTTTCTGTGATCTGTTGCATACACATTTCTAAATACTGCATTCGGACCATGTCTTCACGCTCAAGCAACAAAAACAAAAATGTTTTAAATTAAAAAAGCCTTTAAAGATATACGCTTTATTGTTTCTCCTGATTCGTGCTTATCTCGTATTCTGAATAGGTGGATATCATTCATAAAAGGCTTCATAAAGACATTCTTCACAACCCTGTGGTTATGCTGAACTTCTGCCCTAACCTGCAGTCCATGACCTCTAACCTGCGCAGGGTGCAGGGGGAGTTTATCTTCCTTATTGACCGCAGTGGGAGTATGGGTGGTGTCAATATCATCAGGGTTAAGGTAAGGTAATTCAGTCAATTATGGATTTTGTCAGGATTTTTTTTGTCAGATTTGTTTATATATGACGGATATGAATAAGTTAATATGATTGGACACCAATCACGAAAAGGGAAGAGGAAGTCAGGGTTAGGGTTAAAGTTAGATAACCAGTACGCATGGAGATAATGATGAGTCCAAATGAGTTTCTTCAAATTCTCCTTTGTTAAAGGAATACTCCAAAGTTTTTAATCTAATCTTTCCCTTAGCAAAAAGTAGTATACTGTACTTAAAGTTCATTTTATTAAGTATGCTTCAGTATAAGTATAGCAAGTATATTACAGACCATGTACTTTTAGTGTACTAGAAAGTATACAAATTTAATACTTTTTCGGACTAAATTGGAACATTTCAAGTTTAAAGTTCATTTCAAGTTTGCAAAAGTACACTTTAAAGTATACAACAAGTACAGTCATCTATATACTATCAATGTACTTGGTATATCCCTCTCGTATGCTTAAAGTATACCACAAGTACACTTATCGATATACTGCCATTGTACTAGTTATATACTTCGAGTCCCTATTTTTAGTTTATTATTGTATACTTTAAGTATACTGTTATAAACGTTGGTTATTTCACTAGTTTACTTGTTATACTTTAAGTTTGCTTGGCATATTACTTGTAGCTTACTATTTATATACTGGAAATATACTCCTTAAAGTATTCTTAAAGTTTACTCATACTGTATGTACACAAGAGTGTGATGCATTTACAAAATCACAAGACAGAATGTTGAAAACAAGTTTGATATATTTTCAAACATTTCAAAAACAAAGACCTATGAAATCAAGTCCTTCCTTACTGGAGAAAATGAAAGGGAAAAGTGCACATTTGCATATCAAGTCAAGTCAAGTCAAGTTTATTTGTATAGTGCTTTTAACAATAAACACTGTCGCAAAGCAGCTTTACAGAATTTGAACGACTTAAAACATGAGCTAATTTTGTCCCTAATCTATCCCCAAAATGTAAACATAATGGTCTCTTGATCAATAAAGTCAAGTCAAAAGTTTTTCTGTTTTTGTGTATGATTTTAAGGTACATAAAGATAATGCAATTGAGCACACATACTATATACTGTAAAGTTTTAAACTCCAGCATTATATTATATTAATATATAAATTAAATGTTAAGCATGAGTCAATGACTTGACCTTATTATGCACTTGAAGCAAGATTTACTAAGTATTAGTACTTTGTGGCAGAAAAAAGTAAAAAGTATACTAAAGTATAAGTATAAGTTTTAGTATTAAAGTATAAGTGTAAGTCTTAGTATTAATGTACTTAGTCTTAGACTTTTGTTTATACTTTTCAGTATAAGCCAAGTATACGTCACTATACTATTCTTAAGTATATAAAATATAATTTATAAAAAGTCAACTTCAAGTATACTTCCTCAGTTTTAGTAAAAAATAAGTATACTCATAGTACACTTGAACAAACTTCTTTTTGCTAAGGGTTAGTTTATGGATCATGGACAAAAGACAAAATTCCTTCCATTGAGACCCTGAGATCCACAATGGGAGTGGATATTGCTTGAAAAGTTTTCAAACATTTCATACTGTTATGCCAAACACCTCAAGAATAATGTTAAGAGCATGCATATTGAGTGGAAGGCAAAATGTGGAAAACAAAAATGGCCACATTTTTGTAAAACAAAACAAAAAAAGACAAGCTGATGATGAGGTAGACTTGATGCATAACATACAAAATGTTCACTCAAGTCTAATAAAAATTCCAAATTCTGGTTAAATCTGGGCAGCATGGTGGTGCAGTGGTTAGCACTGTTCTGGGTTCAAGCCCAGTGGCCAACGGGGGCCTTTCTGTGCGGAGTTTGCATGTTCTCCCCGTGTCCGCGTGGGTTTCCTCCGGGTGCTCCGGTTTCCCCCACAGTCCAAAGACATGCAGGTTAGGTTAACTGGTGACTCTAAATTGACCGTAGGTGTGAATGTGAGTGTGAATGGTTGTTTGTCTCTATGTGTCAGCCCTGGGATGATTTGGCGACTTGTCCAGCGTGTATTTCGCCTCTCACCCATAGTCAGCTGGGATAGGCTCCAGCTTGCCCGCGACCCTGCACAGGATAAGCGGCTACAGATAATGGATGGACAGATGGTTAAATCTCCAAAATAATGATTTGTTCACAGGATAATATGTACTGCCAGACCACTCGGTTCAGGAGTGGTACAGCGAGCATCATTTCTCCACTTTGAAAGGTGTTTTTGAAAAAAAAAAAGCAATAATTTCTGTAGTGTTGTAGTTGGGTCCGTCTCAGAAACTGGTCTCTCATTTGGGACATTATGGTCAAAAAAATAAATTTTCTAATTTTACTATTTTTTTGAATTTACTTAACACTCAATGTTTCTTTTGTCATGCTTAATAAGAATAAAGATAGCATCTTGCTTTATCTGGCCTCCACTGTGGAAAATGTTAACGATGTTCTGAAATTCACTCACGTAACATGGAAACATGTATGCATTTAAAAACCCTCTTTAATAACCAAGGAATATCTTTTTCTGTACATATATTTGTTTCTTTAAATGCATTTACTGGACAGAAAAACAAAAACATTTGGTATCATTATTTTTAAATTTTACTCCTTAGTTTTTAATGTTCATCAGTTATCATACATTTTATTAAACTTTACTTTGTTGTGCCTGCAGGATGCTATGTAGATACACCCCTTATTTTGTACTAAATTATCAATTAGCATAATAGTAATACACAGACAAAAGTTTGAAACTGTCACACAATATCCCATTGATTTATTCAATTATTTCCTTTTTTCATCACTAACGTAACATGGAAAGACGTGTTTTCTTTACAAGTTTCTTTTTACAGCGAATATATCATTACGTATATCACATCTGAACAAGTTGCAGATTTACACACTGCATTAAAATATAATCATTCTCACAACTTAAAGTTAAATTATATTTTGATTACAACCAGGTCAGGGGGCGCTGGTGTTGTAGGAGCCGCGCTGTGTGCTGCTTCAGTGTCTGGTCTTGGCACTCTACACACTCCCTGTATGCACACTTCTTTTGCCATATTCCGTCATCCCGACCACAGGTCAGGAGATCGATGGCATGGTAGCCATGCCTGATGCGAGCAGCATTGTCTGTCCTTCCAGCGATGGCATTTAGGGTACGAAGCTTCAGGTCAACGTTTGTGCAATACTCACACAGACACATTCTCAGCTGCCAGTCTTGCCGTGGATAAATGTGCCTGGGTTTGCACTTGGCAAAGTGAGAGAAGCTGACCTTTGTTGACTCTGCTGGTTGTGCGGCAACAAAGTCATCGTAGACTTCTCTCAAGGGCTTCATCAACAGTGATGCAGCCTGGCCGGTTTTTGATGATACAAGCTTCTTGTCAGGGATGGGGCAGGAAACACTTTCGTAATATTCCTCAATCTCTTTTTTCATCTTCTTCTCTCGTTTCTTGTGTTTTGATGCAGCCAGTGACAAAATGCTCCTCCTGCTGACTGCTAGGATGCTGCTCCTCTTTAGCAGCTCGAGTCAATCTAGGTTGCTCTGGCTGCTCTGCTTTTTTTCAGGCTCTCATCGCCTGCATCCGAAGCCTGCTTTGTTCTCTCTGAATGGCAAAAGTACACACACACACACACACACACACACACACACACACACACACACACACACACACACGTTAGCTTTGTACAGTGGTGCTTGAAAGTTTGTGAACCCTTTTGAATTTTCTATATTTCTGCATAAATATGACCTAAAACATCATCAGATTTTCACACAAGTCCTAAAAGTAGATAAAGAGAACCCAGTTAAACAAATGAGACAAAAATATTATACTTGGCCATTTATTTATTGAGGAAAATGATCCAATATTACATATCTGTGAGTGGCAAAAGTATGTGAACCTTTGCTTTCAGTATCTGGTGTGACCCCCTTGTGCAGCAATAACTGCAACTAAACGTTTCCGGTAACTGTTGATCAGTGCTGCACACCGGCTTGGAGGAATTTTAGCCCATTCCTCCATACAGAACAGCTTCAACTCTGGGATTTTGGTGGGTTTCCTCACATGAACTGCTCACTTCAGGTCCTTCCACAACATTTCGATTGGATTAAGGTCAGGACTTTGACTTGGCCATTCCAAAACATTAACTTTATTCTTCTTTACCCATTCTTTGGTATAACGACTTGTGGGCTTAGGGTCGTTGTCTTGCTGCATGACCCACCTTCTCTTGAGATTCAGTTCATGGACAGATGTCCTGACATTTTCCTTTAGAATTCGCTGGTATAATTCAGAATTCATTGTTCAATCAATGATGGCAAGCCGTCCTGGCCCAGATGCAGCAAAACAGGCCCAAACCATGATACTACCACCACCATGTTTCACAGATGGGATAAGGTTCTTATGCTGGAATGCAGTGTTTTCCTTTCTCCAAACATAACTCTTCTCATTTAAACCAAAAAGTTCTATTTTGGTCTCATCCATTCACAAAACATTTTTCCAATAGCCTTCTGGCTTGTCCACGTGATCTTTAGCAAACTGCAGATGAGCAGCAATGTTCTATTTGGAGAGCAGTGGCTTTCTCCTTGCAACCCTGCCATGCACACCATTGTTGTTCAGTGTTCTCCTGATGGTGGACTCATGAACATTAACATTCACCAATGTGAGAGAGGCCTTCAGTTGCTTAGAAGTTACCCTGGGGTCCTTTGTGACCTCGCTGACTATTACATGCCTTGCTCTTGGAGTGATCTTTGTTGGTCGACCACTCATTCAATGGTCTTGAATTTCCTCCATTTGTACACAATCTGTCTGACTGTGGATTGGTGGAGTCCAAACTCTTTAGAGATGGTTTTGGAACCTTTTCCAGCCTGATGAGCATCAGCAACGCTTTTTCTGAGCTCCTCAGAAATCTCCTTTGTTCGTGCCATGATACACTTCCACAAACATGTGTTGTGAAGATCAGACTTTGATAGATCCCTGTTCTTTAAATAAAACAGGAAGCCCACTCACACCTGATTGTCATCCCATTGATTGAAAACACCTGGCTCTAATTTCACCTTCAAATTAACTACTAATCCTTGAGGTTCACATACTTTTGCCACCCACAGATATGTAATATTGGATCATTTTCCTCAGTAAATAAATGACCAAGTATAATATTTTTGTCTCATTTGTTTAACTGGGTTCTCTTTATCTACTTTTAGGACTTGTGTGAAAACCTGATGATGTTTTCGATCATATTTATGCAGAAATATAGAAAATTCCAAAGGGTTCACAAACTTTCAAGCACCACTGTATTTGGCAATTTTTCAACACATTATGATGAATAACCCTGTTACATAAAAATGAAACTTGTACTAATTGCAATATTCAGGTATGCTTCGCTTCATTCACTTATACTGCCATACACATATTCTTATTGACAAATATATCAACAATAGATGCATTTGCAAAATATGTCTAATGCACACTTTGATTTAGGTTCTTGTAAAAAAAAGTACCTTCTTTTCTTCAGAACAATTTTTTTCTGTAGGCTTTTGTTGCCTCTCTGCCTCTTTGGATGTACCGGTATTCAGCCCATCTCTCAGGTTCATTTCGTTTCAGTGGGTCTTTCCAATCGTGTGTCGCCTCAGCGGCAGTTTTCCTTTTTTTGGGCGGTGGGGGTGGAGTAAGGCTAAGAGTGTGTGTCTCTAAAAGACGTATCCTTAGCCTTGAACTATGGCGTGAAGCCATTGACCTGATTAAAAGTAAAACAGCTTAATGATTTTTATTAGAACATCTCATCTCATTATCTCTAGCCGCTTTATCCTTCTACAGGGTCGCAGGCAAGCTGGAGCCTATCCCAGCTGACTACGGGTGAAAGGCGGGGTACACCCTGGACAAGTCGCCAGGTCATCACAGGACTGACACATAGACACAGACAACCATTCACACTCACATTCACACCTACGCTCAATTTAGAGTCACCAGTTAACCTAACCTGCATGTCTTTGGACTGTGGGGGAAACCGGAGCACCCGGAGGAAACCCACGCGGACACGGGGAGAACATGCAAACTCCACACAGAAAGGCCCTCGCCGGCCATGGGGCTCGAACCCAGACCTTCTTGCTGTGAGGCGACAGCGCTAACCACTACACCACCGTGCCGCCCCATTCTAAATCTTCACAGAAAAATACTAATTACAGCAAATTATTCCTGTAACATTCTTGTGCATGCTAAAATTTATCGGCATTAAAATTTGATGTGATTACAATAAGAATTAATATTAAACTGGACATGAACAAAAAAACTGAATTTTCCCTTTAGGGTGGACATTACTTTCAAATGAGCGAAAAAAAAATTTCGGCAGCACTTCCCCTAGATTATTAATTTCATAAACCCCCTTTCCCCCTATCCTCAGTTTGCCAACTGGCAATACTGCCCCCACACTAAACTAATCTTAAATAGTTCCCAAACTTTTGCCTTTTTAATTTCATTAAAATAGATATATATTTCACAAATATAAACTGAAGTCCGGCTAATCCCCTCCGGCTCATCCCGATTATCAATTAGCGTTTATCCCCAAAACATCCCCTATTTAACAGGCCTGTGTGTATTTGCAACTTGTGTGTTGTTTATGTCTAATCTCATTATCTCTAGCCGCTTTATCCTTCTACAGGGTCGCAGGCAAGCTGGAGCCTATCCCAGCTGACTACGGGCGAAAGGCGGGGTACACCCTGGACAAGTCGCCAGGTCATCACAGGGCTGACACATAGACACAGACAACCATTCACACTCACATTCACACCTACGGTCAATTTAGAGTCACCAGTTAACCTAACCTGCATGTCTTTGGACTGTGGGGGAAACCGGAGCACCCGGAGGAAACCCACGCGGACACGGGGAGAACATGCAAACTCCACACAGAAAGGCCCTCGCCGGCCCCGGGGCTCGAACCCAGACCTTCTTGTTGTGAGGCGACAGCGCTAACCACTACACCACCGTGCTGCCCTGTTGTTTATGTATGCCATCAATTTATGTAACTGTGTATTTGACTTTCATGGTCTAACTTAATTATCTATTGGGGAAAGAAATAAAAATACATCACTCACCTTACAGAGAAAGAGTGCACAGAAACTTCCAAACCCAAGCTTAAGTGACGATATGTGATGCTGAAACAAAGAGAAGAAAAATAACATAGTAACTGTTTTTGTAAATGCTAAAATATAAAAAGTATTTAAACACAAGATATTTTATCAACATATAAAGTAAAACCTATGAAATCTCTATGTTGATTGTAGAAATTAGAATCCATCACAAGCGCAACAAAGAGACATCAACATACCTTTCCAAATTACCAAAGTGACCAGAATGATAATCATGAAGCTCTGTAGCTTTTGTTTGTCTAAACATGGCCAACAGTCAAGATTATCATGACTTGCATGAGGACCTGAAGCAGTCAGCCACACGTACTTGTAAAAAAATCCTCTCACTTGCATTTTATGACAGATAGGCTCACTCTCGTAATAAAGAAGCGTAATCTCAGACAGCCGACCACTTCAGTGTTATGAACGCAGGTCGGATCGTTAATTCCACAATCGCTCACAATTAATATCAATTCTTCTCAGCTCATCCTGTGATTATTATCACTTCTGTTAGGAATTGAAACACTCAACCACATATTTAAAAAAAAAAACATATTCTCATTCACTCTTTATGGTTTATAAGTTCACTCTCATAATAAGGAAGCACGGTCTCAGACAGCCGACCACTTCCATGTTACGAATGTAAGATAAAATCGTTAATTCCATAGTTGCTCACAATTAATATCAATTCTTCTCAGCTAACTGTGTGATTATTATCATTTCTGTGAGGAACTGAAACAGTTAGCGACATATTTAAAAAAAACTGGCCGTAGATTCTATCAAAAGTTCGATCTAAATTGACCATGGATGCAAAATATTGGCCAAAAATACGCAAACACTATGAAAGTAAGATGAAAAAGAAACATTCTATTGCCTTATACTGCAAGACTAAAACAAAATAAAACTGTCAAAACTCACCTTTTCAGTGATAACATCCGAACATCACCCGCGTAACAGAGAGACCGCAAATAGAAGCACGATCAACTTCTAACTGTTGGAGTGGAAAATTCCATTCTACACATGCAAATTGTTAATGTGTGTCCTTCCCCACACACAAATAACACGCTACGGTAAAAATAGACCACAACTCATTTTATAGCTCAGAAATTCATACAAGACCAGCTACCATCGTAACATATTCTGTAAGAAACATATTCTATACCTAACTTTCAGGTTTTGTTTTAAAAAACAAAATTGCAGATTTATAACTAAACTGTTATATGGCGTAGTGATTTTAAGTTACTACTTTTGGTGAGGTAGTGACCTTGACACTGAGGCTTTCCGTTTAGATCAAAACACACGATCGTATTGGTTTTGGGTTTGCGGAAAATGGAGTTACGACGGTGATCAAATATTTTGCATGATGTTTTATTACGGTTATGATTATTCTGTGAGCGCACCAATCCTTAGGTGGATAAAGTTACAACTTAAAATAAAATTAGTGATAACTGTAAACTTCTCAGTGGACTACAACCTTTTTAAGGGAATGTGATGTAGTCAACCATTTATCATGTCCCAGATCAAGCCGCCATTTTTCCACAAATTTGCAGAATTTTTGCCAAATTCTGAATAGAGTATTCACATCAAAGATTTAGTTTTATCTGTATTATTTCTTTCATCATTTTATTTCAAATTAAAACCAACATCACCATTCAAAACCGTATAGTTTATTGACTGTGAGTATATTTAGTGGGGTACCCCCACACTACCCAGTTTCTGAGACAGACCCAGTTCTCAAGTGCGGTCTCAAGACCACTTTTTGAAGGTCTTGGTCTTGTCTTGGAATCGACTGCATTTTTACTCGGGCTTGTCTCAGTCTCAGACATAGAGGACTCTGGATATTATTTCAAGACCAGTCAAGACTAGTCTGGCTAACGCGACTTCAAAGCTCTACGAGCTATTGGTCTGGCCAAGATATTAAGCCCAACCGTTTCCCAGAGCCCGTGGTTGACCCGCCTCCCTGAAATGCCTCAGTTTGCTACTGGTCGAAGCCAGAAAAGGCTGTGACGAAGCTTAAACCAATCACATCACTCTTTCTTCTGATGTATGTGACGCGACGATAGGATTCTCGCTGAGCCCCATTGATTTGGCTACTAGCGGGGCTAACTGGTAGATTAAACTCTTACCGAAGCCGGTCGGGAGCAAGGCGAAAACGTCCTTCCTTTCAATAAATACCTCCAGAGCTGCTCTTTGCTCCGTTTTCAATGAGAACTTCCCGTTGAATGCTTTCAATACAGCATGATTCTGTAAACAATCTATGGCTTCCGGTCGCAGTTCTACTACGTCACTGCCTTGAACACGCCTCTACCCAGGACCGTTGGAGATGCTCAAAGTTGATTGGCTCCCGATTTTTCGGGAGCTTGGAAGAGCTGGAGATAGCTTGCCTTGCCAGACTAACCTCGCAACAGGCCCTCGTGTTGCGTCACGCTTAGGATGGGCGGGCCCAGGCTAAGTCAAGACCACAACTACAGGGATTTCAATAAATTTCCTGTGCATGATGTGATTTATTTGTTATCATTACTGTGATTGGATGTCAAACTTCCTGCTTCAGATGCAACCAATAACGTGACTCATTGCTAATTTGAAATTTTCGTTACTGTTAACAGCTGTTACCCCTCCCCCTTCCCCACACCCCTTCACACACACTGGTCTGGTCCTGGTCTTGACTCAGTCTCGCCTTGCCTTGGCCTTAGCCTTGACTTGATCTCAACCCATCAAAGTCTTGGTCTTGTCTCAGTCTCAGTACACTCTGGTCTTGGTCATGACTTGGTCTCGGTTTAGGTGATCTTCACTACAACACTAATTTTCTGTGACCTCAAATGCAAGTTTTGAGTCGATGGGAGCCCAAAAATGCAGAGAGAGAGAGAGAAAAAAAGATGTTTTCAGAAATGTCTGAATAGCCTAGGTCACAACCGGACGTACGATTTTTTGGCCGTGCGATTTTTGGCGCTTCCCAAATCGCTGCGTTTTTTTTGTTCGTGGAGAAAGACGCACGTTGGCCGTAAGTTTGTCTTGCAACCTGAAAAAAACGTAAGTGCCCGTAGAGTTTGTTTGACATGACAAAGAACCTCTGTGGCCAGTCTATGGCTCGAAAATCAGCACATCACACGCGCTCCCTCCGTGCGTTTCACGCGCGCCCTCCATGCGTTTCTTGCTTTTTTTGCACGTAGACCTGCCATAGGAGCACGTACGGCCGGTTGTGACCGAGGCTTAAATGTGTGTAGGGCCTGAGGAAAGAACAGAAAACCTGTTTACTCAAAACTCATTTGTGTTAGTAAAATCAAAGGGCAGTTTTCAGGACATTTATACACAAAACCATTTCAGGATATTTAGGTTAAGCACTTTCAGAAATTCTTCAGTTAATTTGTTGTTATTGTTCTACAAATACAGTGGTGCTTGAAAGTTTGTGAACCCTTTAGAATTTTCTATATTTCTGCATGGCGGCACGGTGGTGTAGTGGTTAGCGCTGTCGCCTCACAGCAAGAAGGTCCTGGGTTCGAGCCCCGGGGCCGGTGAGGGCCTTTCTGTGTGGAGTTTGCATGTTCTCCCCGTGTCTGCGTGGGTTTCCTCCGGGTGCTCCGGTTTCCCCCACAGTCCAAAGACATGCAGGTTAGGTTAACTGGTGACTCTAAATTGACCGTAGGTGTGAGTGTGAATGGTTGTCTGTGTCTATGTGTCAGCTCTGTGATGACCTGGCGACTTGTCCAGGGTGTACCCCGCCTTTCGCCCGTAGTCAGCTGGGATAGGCTCCAGCTTGCCTGCGACCCTGTAGAAGGATAAAGCGGCTAGAGATGATGAGATGAGATGAGATATTTCTGCATAAATATGACCTAAAACATCATCAGATTTTCACACAAGTCCTAAAAGTAGATAAAGAGAACCCAGTTAAACAAATACTTGGTCATTTATTTATTGAGGAAAATGATCCAATATTACATATCTGTGAGTGGCAAAAGTATGTGAACCTTTGCTTCCAGTATCTGGTGTGACCCCCTTGTGCAGCAATAAATGCAACTAAACGTTTGTGGTAACTGTTGATCAGTCCTGCACACTGGCTTGGAGGAATTTTAGCCCGTTCCTCCATACAGAACAGCTTCAACTCTGGGATGTTGGTGGGTTTCCTCAAATGAACTGCTCGCTTCAGGTCCTTCCACAACATTTCAATTGGATTAAGGTCAGGACTTTGACTTGGCCATTCCAAAACATTCACTTTATTCTTCTTTAACCATTCTTTGGTAGAATGACTTGTGTGCTTAGGGTCGTTGTCTTGCTGCATGACCCACCTTCTCTTGAGATTCAGTTCATGGACAGATGTCCTGACATTTTCCTTTAGAATTCACTGGTATAATTCAGAATTCATTGTTCCATCAATGATGGCAAGCTGTCCCGGTCCAGATGCAGCAAAACTGGCCCAAACCATGATACTACCACCACCATGTTTCACAGATGGGATAGGGTTCTTATGTTGGAATGCAGTGTTTTCCTTTCTCCAAACATAACGCTTCTCATTTCAACCAAAAAGTTCTATTTTGGTCTCATCTGTCCACAAAACATTTTTCCAATAGCCTTCTGGCTTGTCTTTGTGATCTTTAGCAAACTGCAGACAAGCAGCAATGTTCTTTTTGGAGAGCAGTGGCTTTCTTCTTGCAACCCTGCCATGCACACCATTGTTGTTCAGTGTTCTCCTGATGGTGGACTCATGAACATTAACATTAGCCACTGTGAGTGAGGCCTTCAGTTGCTTAGAAGTTACCCTGGGGTCCTTTGTGACCTTGCCAACTATTACACGCCTTGCTCTTGGAGTGATCTTTGTTGGTCGAACACTCATTCAATGGTCTTGAATTTCCTCCATTTGTACACAATCTGTCTGACTGTGGATTGGTGGAGTCCAAACTCTTTAGAGATGGTTTTGGAACCTTTTCCAGCCTGATGAGCATCAGCAACGCTTTTTCTGAGGTCCTCAGAAATCTCCTTTGTTCGTGCCATGATACACTTCCACAAAAATATGTTGTGAAGATCAGATTTTGATAGATCCCTGTTCTTTAAATAAAACAGGGTGCCCACTCACACCTGATTGTCATCCCATTGATTGAAAACATCTGACTCTAATTTCATCTTTAAATTAACTGCTAATCCTAGAGGTTCACATACTTTTGCCACTCACAGATATGTAACATTGGATCATTTTCCTCATTAAATAAATGACCAAGTATAATAATTTTGTCTCATTTGTTTAACTGGGTTCTCTTTATCTACTTTTAGGACTTGTGTGAAAATCTGATGATGTTTTAGGTCATATTTATGCAGAAATATAGAAAATTCTAAAGGGTCCACAAACTTTCAAGCACCACTGTACTTGTGTGGCTCCATAGAACTATTGCGTAAGTGTAAATAGCTTGAGTCACTTTTTACTATTTTTCCTTTCGTGTTTGAAAGTTGAATAAAACTACTGTACATAAGAAGAAATAATATAAGAATTTTCTCATCCTTATTTTTTTTATTAAACAGTCTGAATTTTTTAATCCACATTATATGTAGTTGCATATTCTACACAATTCAGCAACCGCCCTTAGACATTCGTCAATGAATTTTGAGTGGACAGTTTGTTTTTTTTTGCTATGTTATGTTATGACAGAGAAATTTGTTGAAATTCTTGTGTCTTAATCACACACATACTCTACAGATGGAGCGGATGGAGCTTAGGCTGAAAAACACTGAAGTATTCCTTTAATACACAGTGACTACTTTGCATTTACTGATTTACTGAGTCTATGACAAACATTATTTTTTTCTCCCAAAGTGATATAGCCTTGAGCCGCTATTAGTCTATCAATCCCATTGTGGGCCTGAAAAGATAACGAGCATATCGCTTCATTAAAGTCTGCAGGTCATTAGCATTCTGCTTGGCTATGCTGAAGCTATAAGAGTAGCCCAGTGTATAAGGGCTGTATGAATGTGAAGTACTGGATGGTGTTGGTCAGTGCACAGCTCGAGCTGCATGAGTGATTATGTCTGAGTGTTTGGTGAAGGAAGCAAATGCTAACCATACGCAGGAGCAGATGAGGCTGGGGTGTGTGACGCACGATGCAGCGATGACTCATTCTGTGTTTGATTGAGGATGGTCTTGTTCTGCCACCACAAGAGCGACCCTTATAGGATCGGGTCACTCTACTGTGACTGGATCCAAAAAATGCAATCCACTGAAACAAAAAAGCCATCACATAATCCACTCTCGGCCAAACAGGATTAAAGAATTGTCTCATAGCGTTTCTCTTCTCACACTTGGACATCATGTATGGAGAAATCCGACTTTAAAGCTACACATTCACACCCAGTTGATCAACCAGTATGTGTTTGGTGTCCAGTATTAACGCAGCGAAGAATTAGCTCACAAATATGGAAGATTTTCTGACCACAAAGTCCTTCCATAAATATCTGCTTCAAGCAGAAGTTCTTCATCCATCATTCAGGTCTTCAGTAATGTAATAAAGACTTACTGATGCGATTTAGGAGCCAGGATGATTTATAGTCAAACATGGAAGTGATGCAGATGATGATTTAATTCCCTTTTTAAATGTAAACTTGAAGACTTTCAGATTTTTCAAGTTTAGGTCATAAAAATAATTTCCCCTGACACCCAATTATTTTTGTTTAGTGGACCGAAAGCTACTGAATTCGAATTACAGCCTTCCAATTTTATTAGGTTTAAAAAAAAAAAAATGTATTTAGGGCTACATGGCCCTAAATTCTCTGCTATTTTTTTTCCTGCTTCACCATGACCCAATTCAAGATACTATGTCATGCATCACGTGGTGGGCTTTCCCTATTTGCGTAAGGCATTGTGGGATACAAATTTGAAACACAAGAGAAAAATGAAGGATGCGAGTGGGCAAATGAAACATGAAAGACCGACTACAGTAACGGAAAGCGAGAAGAAAAGACATTATGTTGTGAAGGAAAGGAAACACAGGACCAAACTAATAAATACCGGTGGACAGCGAGCACCTCGGTGTGATCAGCTGTTCGTTTAGCGACAGAATGATGGAACTGTCAGTGCACCGTCAAGGTAAACCTGTAGATGGCAGTAATGCAACACCGTGGATGCCAGCTGCCGTAAAACCCAAAAGGTGAAGACGACGAAGGTAGAGCGTGCGCATGCGCATACGGACTTCCTCTGTCTGCTTGATTGCATAAAGCTAGCGATTTCATGCACATTATTTGCTTGGGAATCCCCTCAAATTAAATAACTTCCCAGCTACAGAATGACCTGTTTTTATTATTATTATTATTATTATTATTATTATTATTATTATATATTTCAGAAATAAACATGTATCACAATGACCAAATTTCAGAGGGAACTAAATTTCACCAATTTTATGAAATCGAAAGGCCATCTACTTTTAAATTTGTGTATTCAGTATTCAGGATAATTTGCAAAATCACTTATTTAAAAATTAAATTCTGGCATTTAAAGTGCTGATGACACGAACATGACTCTATGCAATTTCTTAAATAAACTATACAACATGGCAAACATGTTAGATTTCTGTTATAATTACGTGAAAAGAAGCTGTTGTTACGCGAATATCCAACTTTTAATTGCACAGCGCAAGAAAACTGGGTCCGTGGCTCGCGGCCATGTTGTGACGTCAGCGGAAGAACACGCTGCGGTTCACTGGCTGTTCTACTCAATGGAAATGGCGCATGAAAACGCCGGTGAACTCTCTAGTGCTAGCTCTTCAACAACCAAATACTGGTACTTTAAGCAGTGATCATGATGGCATGATTTTATCTGATTTTAAATAAATGAGATTGATAATAATGTGAATGTTCACAACTAGTACATACAAACTCTGCAGCTTCTGATTCAGCAGCTGCGTCATACTCCGCAAAAACATCAGCAAGAACCTACAATATAAATGGAAATGCAATACACTAAGCTCAAATGACTTTTGGAAAGTATAATTTCTAAATTTTTTCTACATATTCTTGAAGTCGGTCATCGGGGTACTTGCTACCGTTCCCTAACAACGCATGGCAAAGGGTAAAGTGTAGTGTTGCTACGAGTACTTGCTAAAGCCTCCGGTGGAAGATCCTCGATGTGCTGATAAGACATACAGTTCTATATAACACACAAGTGTCACGATAATCACAAAACAAATGCAAATTGTTAAAATACCTAATTTTTAAGCAATCATGTGTTGATCTCTTCCGAATAGAATCTATGATAGCCTACCCTCTTCACCCTTTGCCTCTCGTTGCTAGGTGGCAGTTACATGAAAGCCGCAAGCTTTCACAAGCAAATACATGACTGATATCATGCCGACTTTATGATTACATTTATGATTATCATGAATGTGTACTCTATGATGTGTACTCTATGAGCGCTCTGGAGCGAGTCACTTCCAAGATGGCCGCACAGACTGCATGGTTACTATTTTTAGCATCATGTCGGAGCACTCTATAGCTCTACGTACCTTTATCTTATGTCGTTTCTCAACACATGTTCTGACAGGAGGACTGTCTTTGGAGGAGTCGCCTTGTCCCAGGCGACTGCTAGATCCGGCGTAGCTACTAGTAGACCCCCTCCGGAATACTGTAGGCACTGCTGATGGTAGCAGCACACGTTTGTGCTGAACTGAACACCCAAGAGATTCCTTTAAGCTGGGAAGGGTGTCAAAACAATCCAAATCGAAGTGTTCAGAGCACAGGATGGATGTTGGTGAGGGCTCCCACTTGTCACGAGTGCGCCTGACTTGCTTCACCCACTTCGCATGCAGCTCGGGATCTCTGGGAAACTTGAATAAACTTACCCCATCCTTGTGGGTTTTGGAGCAAAAGCCGGCAACACAAAGCGAAGGCATAATATATATATATATATATATATATATATATATATATATATATATATATATATATATATATATATATATATATATATATATATAATGTCTAATAAAAATACTAATAATGATAAACTGAACACCTGCCACATCAACAACAAACTGGTGAGGAGGAAGGTTCTTTCGCTGACGTCATATAGCTCCTCCTCCTCATTCGTCTCCTGGGTGCTGCAGCTCCGTCAAATTTGCCCAAATAGCCGCGTTTTTTATCATAGCTTGTAAAATAGGCGCCTTCGTGAATTAATATATGGATCATCGGGAATTACTTTTTATGTTATAAAACATCGCCAAAGATGTCAAAAACGTGTCATCAGCACTTTAAGCTTGTTAAATCAATTAGCATTTTTGTTAGAGTGCAAAACTAAAGAAGTAAAATCCAATGCTGAACATCTTCGTTGATCAACTTCTTTTTTTTATTGTGAATTTATGGAACATACTCTCCAAATGTGTGACTTTAAGGTCAGATTACTCCTTCCATGTTGTCCAACATATACACCTGTATAGCTATGTGACAGTTAGGCATGTAATGATTCACCCAGTTCATGATTTGATTCACAATGCTGGGTTCACGGTTTGATTTTCCCATGATCTTTTTTTTTTTTTTTTCGAAAAATGTTAAATAAAGAAAAAAATGCACTATTTATTTTCCTATCCTTTATCAACTTAAATATTCCTAATTCAAAAACCCTCTTTTTAACAAATAAGCCTGTTCTTAATAAACTTTTATGAACATTTCTACTACCTCCATTTGTTTCTCTTTTCTTTATCTTTCAGCAATCTGTAAAAAGACAACTCAGAATTCTTGTTAAATCTGTTTGTACAGTCAATCACACAACAGCTCTTTCACATTTTGTGTGTGTGTGTGTGTGTGTGTGTGTGTGTGTGTGTGTGTGTGTGTGTGTGTTTTCATAGCATTAGAGCTGTGTTACTTCCACCTAGGGTGAAGTCACATGTATTCCTGCTGTTGTATGTTATCAGGGCCGGCTCTAGGTCTTTGGCTGCCCTAGGCGAGATTGAGTTTTGGCGCCCCCCCCCCAAGAAAAAAACCCCTCTAATAACATCTAAATAACACTTTAATCTAATCACTCTATTCTATTACTATTAAACAATGTACGGTGCATGGACAATAAACAAGAAGCCATTTTTATCTTTTTCATTATTGTTATTATTGTTATCATTATTAACATAAAGTGTCACAAAGTAAAATGACCACACAAATTCAATACATATCTCCATATAATGGGCAAAAACTCTTCCGCACCTTGTTCAAAGTGTAGTGCATGGACAATAAACAAGAAATTATTTTTAGTTTCTTTTTTGCTATTAAAAGTTAAGTCATCTCTGAAGAATTAACAAATTAAATGAATAAAACATTCTACAATTCTAAATTGTGCAAACTTAAGCACCCTGTTAGGACATCAATGGGCCATATTTTCAAACAAAAGTGCTATTATGGGTACTTTGTTATTGAAGTCTATTGCTGTTTGCATCTAGTTAGCTAGGCAGACATTGATTCAGGCATCTAAAATATTAATTTGCCACTAAAATGGTTGATATGAGAGATTAGATCAGACTTACCTCTATACTTGGCTCTATTTGTTTCTTCCTGTAGCCTTCGTTTGCGCCCTTGCGCACCCAAGAGTTTGGATTTCTTCATTTAAGCACTTGTAGTCTGGGCTACTTTTTGCAGTGGATAGCCATTCTCATTCCCCGATGAACACCGCTCCCCCCGCCCCCCCTTATAACCTATCACTGTGCATTTTTAGTAGGCATAAGGAAATCACCGACCACTACTGTGTAGGCTACACTTGTTTTTCAACCTTTTTGAGCCAGGGCGCACTTTTTTCAATGAAAAAATCTCAAGGCACATCACCAATAGAAAATGTTGACTGAAACTAAAACGCTGTTGCCAATATTTACAATATACAGTCATTCTATAATTTTCCACGGTACACTTGGTGATCTCTCACGGCACACTAGTGTTCCGCGGTACTAGAGTTCGGCAGCACAGTGGTTGAAAACACTGTACACCACTGATGCACTTGGTAACATTCAATAACTCCATCCCTCCTTTTTGGTGGGGTTTTGGTCGCCCTTGGCGCCCCTGGGCACACTTTGCGCTCTAGGCAATTGGCCAAAACAGAGAATAGCTGCAGATGCGCACTTCCGCGCCCGAAGACACACTATAGACAGGGCGAACCACTGTTGAGTGCTTATTGTTTCATGATTAACAACCACCACCACACCCCACCCCACCCCACCCCACCCCACCCCACCCCGCTTTTTTTGACAAATCGCACCCTGACTACATGCTTTGCTGTACAATTAAATTAGGCTAAGACATTATAATGCTGACTCGTTTTCAGAATAGTGGAAGTCATAATTTTTCTCCCCCCCCGTTTCTGCGCCCCTGGATGGACGCAGCGCCCTTAGCATTTGCCTATATTGCCTATGCCACGGGCCGGCTCTGTATGTTATTCTTTATTGCTGTTGTATATTATTGCGCTGGCGGCACAGTGGTGTAGTGGTTAGCGCTGTCGCCTCACAGCAAGAAGGTCCAGGTTCGAGCCCCGAGGCCGGCGAGGGCCTTTCTGTGCGGAGTTTGCATGTTCTCCCCGTGTCCGCGTGGGTTTCCTCCGGGTGCTCCGGTTTCCCCCACAGTCCAAAGACATGCAGGTTAGGTTAACTGGTGACTCTAAATTGACCGTAGGTGTGAATGTGAGTGTGAATGGTTGTCTGTGTCTATGTGTCGGCCCTGTGATGACCTGGCGACTTGTCCAGGGTGTACCCCGCCTTTCGCCCGTAGTCAGCTGGGATAGGCTCCAGCTTGCCTGCGACCCTGTAGAACAGGATAAAGTGGCTAGAGATAATGAGATGAGATGAGATATTATTGCGCCCTCTGCTGTCTAAACAATGCAATTATGGCTAGATAAAAGTAAGATTACGCAGTCTGATGATATCATTGCGATATATATCATTACATGCCTGGTGACAATTCCTCAATTCTGATTGGCTGAGAGTGTGTCATGTCACCACTTTTGTGTCATTTTATTTATTATTATATAATTGAAGTGGCTTTCTTTTTTGATCCAGTTGCACTGATGATCGTATCAGTGTTGTAGTCGAGTCACTAAACCTCGAGTCCGAGTTCAGTCTTGAGTCCCCAGTGTTCAAGTGCAAGTCAAGTCCAAGTCATTAAAAAAAATTGAGTCGTGTTCGAGTCAAGTCTACTATTGATCCGAGTCGAGTCCGAATCCAACACTCCAACCACACCATTTGACGGTGGCTGTTTCAGCGCCATTCACATTAGTTTGTTCCTGAACATGACATATGAACAGGTGAATGTGCTTCTCTTTGTCAGGGAGTGTGAAGTATTCTGTCAGAAATGGTTGGGAGACGGATGTAAGTGCAGAAAGTGTGTTTTTATTAATACAAGTGAAGACGGTAAACAATCCAGAACAGCAGGCAAAATGGTAAAACAGTGAAACAGGCAATAGGTCGAGCGAGGCACAAACAGGCTATCGTAGACTCGGCAGACTCAAAGACGAGAAACCAGGGATCAGGAAACCAAACAAGGAAATAAGGCTTGGTAATGTGTCAGCAACGCAACTCAATACTTCGCAAAGTAAGTGTGTTTTCACAGTTTTTATAAAGGCATGCTGATTGCACCTTAATCCTGTGCAGGTACGAGTTGTTTACAGCACACGCATGAAAGTCCTCTTGGCGTGTGCTGTCCAGAGCGCGCACCTGAGAGTCTATCTGATGCACACGCCAAGGCACGCAGGTGTGACACTCTTGCACGAAATTAGTACAAAAATTAATGTAGATATAAATATCTTATGCCAAATTATTATGGCATGTTACAAAAAAATAAAGAAAAAATCAGAGTCCTCATCTCCAATTTACGAGTCTGAATGCAGTTAATGCACGAGTCCAAGTCCAAGTCTGAGTCATCAGTGCTCAAGTCCAAGTTGAGTCACGACTGCTTAAAATTAGGGCATGAGTTGGACTCGAGTCCGAATCCTAGACTCGAGTACTACAAGCCTGGATCGTATTATGCCAACTGTATTTTCAACAATTCTATTTTTTGATAAATTGTTTAATTTTGAGATTGCTGTGTTTATGTGACCTCCACTTTGGATCTTTTCACAAGAAATTAGAAGTGCCTTGTTTATCGATAGGCTTGTCTGATCAACTATATCTGACGTAAATGGAAAATTGTGTAAATTTTATGCTACATTTTTTGGCTTTGTCTTTAACTTTAAATGCATTCTGTATTGAGCATTTACAGATTTCACTGCATGTACAGAAATCAGCTTAAAGTTGGACTTAAAGTGACATAAATATCATGTTTGTGAAACAACACCAGTCTTTTTAAATTATGACACTGCTTTTGACACAGTTTCATTTTGTCATTGAAGCATTTCATTATTACACAAACAGAAAGCGTTGAATGTTTGGATGGATGTTTGATGGCAACTTGGCTTGTTGGTGCTTTCAATTTTTTGTCTGTATTACTTCATGCACTTGTGCACACCACACCATCAATATAATCGATCGTTACTGTACTACAATATGGTGACATCTAGAGAGTTTCTGTTTATATATAACAGTGCATTGAGATATAAAGAATAGCTCTTGAGTGGCAGCTTTGACCTTTTCTCGGTTCTTCCTCTATCCTTTTCATTTCATACATAACTCATTCAGCCTTTATTTCTCTTTCTCTTTCTCTCTCTCTCTCTCTGCAATCCCTCACTCCTGGTGTATGTATTGCCAGGATGCCATGGTGGTGATTCTGAAAAGCCTTTTTCCCGCCTGCCTGTTCAATATTATCAGCTTTGGTTCAACGTTTAAACCGCTGTTTGCCACCAGTCAGAGCTATGATGAGGTACAGCACTGATCACAAGATACAACACAAACAATCTGATTAAATGCTTCTAACCCATCCACCTGCTGTCTGTTTTATGTAGTTCTCTAATCAGCCGATCCCTTGACAGCAGCACGATGCATCAAATCATACAGATACAAATCAAGAGCTTCAGTTAACGTTCACTTCAAACATCAGAATGGGAAAAATTGTGATCCCTGTTTTTGACTTTCACTGTGGCATGGGTGTTGGTGCTACCCAGATGGACTGGTTTGAGTATTTCAGAACCTGCTGATCTCCTGGGGTTTTCACACACAACAGTCTCTAGAGTTTACACATAATGGTGCGAAAAACAAAAAAACACTGAGTGAGCGACAGTTCTGTGGTTGGAAGCAAACACCTCGTTGATAAAAGAGGTCAGAGGAAAATGGCCAGGTTGGTTTGAGATACCAGGAAAGATATAACAACTCATAGCAACTCTTTACAACTGTGGTGAGCAGAAAAGCATGTCAGCATGCAACAGCAGAAGACCACATTGGGTTCCACTCCTGCAGCCAAGAACAGGAATCTTAGAATCAACAAGTTCCTATTAATGTAGCTGGTGAGTGTATTTTGGGTGGAGGAATTTTTCACCCTAAAAATGCTAATACCGTTAATAACGAATGTTTAGTGAGAAGGGTTGTTGTAATTTTCTGCTTGGTGCTTATTTTCATTCATTATTAACAATGATGACATTTATGGCTGAAGCATTTCTGTCTAGCTGATGCAGCAATTATACAACTTCTGAAAGCAACATCGTTTTAAAGACCTAATGTTACTTGCGGGTGGCACAGTGGTGTAGTGGTTAGCACTGTCACCTCACAGCAAAAAGGTTCTGGGTTCAAGCCTAGTGGCTGATGGGGGCCTTTCTGTGTGGAGTTTGCATGTTCTGCCCGTGTCTGCGTGGGTTTCCTCCGGGTGCTCCGGTTTCCCCCACAGTCCAAAGACATGCAGGTTAGGTTAACTGGTGACTCTAAATTGACCGTAGGTGTGAATGTGAGTGTGAATGGTTGTTTGTCTCTATGTGTCAGTCCTGTGATGACCTGGCGACTTGTTCAGGATGTACCCCGCCTTTCGCCTGTAGCCAGCTGGGATAGGCTCCAGCTTGCTCACGACTCTGCACAGGATAAGCGGTTACAGATAATGGATGGATGTTACTTGGTTAAATTTCTGAAGTGTTTCAAAAATCCATTTCTAAACCACTAATTTGTTAAAAGAATCACACTAGTGAATATGCATTAGGATTAACAGTGTAACATGATGCCACAATCAGTGTCCATATCTGTATCTGTTTAGTGCTCCAAATATCCTTATCTCTGTATGCATTTGGATTTAAACCTGAAGGCTTTATAAATGAGCTCTACCTGTATGCCACCCAGCAATACTAGAAAACACTGGCAAAAAAAAACCCCTGAGGTAGAAACGACATCACTGTCATCATGGTGTCTGAAGTCTGGCTCTGACAGTTCCTCAACCTCAGCTACATCGTTCAAGTTCACAATTTGGCACAATAAGAGGTGTGCACGGTACTGATTTTGAAATATCTGCCAACTACAATTTATAGAAACAAATTAGTAATCTAATTTCAACCAACACCACCTTGAACAGGCCGTTACTAAGGATGAATCAGTGAATGAATGACTGAAAGCTGTTAATGAACATGGGCTTTCTTTGCTCCTCAAACTTCATGTCTAACCTTAAAGTGCAAATCACGGATAAATTCAGGAGCAAGATCAATGTAATTCTCCTATTTTATATTAAACTCTGGTCAAATATCTGTCACATTCTGCATTCTCTGCAATTTTTTTTACCTTGCGCAATACCAGAAAAATTCACTTGAAATCAAGCCATTTGAGGCGAATTGGTCCGCCTCTGAAAAAACTTGGCATTTGGATTTCCCGGCAAACATTGATTTTCGTGACGTCGCGTGCGGGACGCCTCCCTCTGAATCCTATGTCAGTGCTGGTTTGTTTATGAGAAAGCGACCTAGTGGTTTTCTGCAAATTTCTTCAACGTTATCGCGTAATTATTAAAATGGTTAACAGATGTATCATAGGAGGGTGTAGCAACACCAATCTTGATGGGATTAGTATTCATCGTTTCCCAAAAGACCGGACAACGAGAGAGAAATGGGAGCGCTTGGTGTACACAGGCTGTGCACTGAAACCGCGCAAAGCTCTCGCAGCCTGCTGGCGCTTCCGCAGGTGACGTCACGAATCTGGCTCCAGACTCCCTTGGGATTTTTCCAGACGCGTTTTGTTATTTTATTTTTTTCTGCTGTAAACAGATGGCCTTGTGCAAAATTACCCTTCTGGATGAGTGTGTAAAGGGACATACTTTCATTAAAAAAAAAAAATTGGTCCAGAATATGCACTTTAAAGTGTAAAGTTCTCTCTCCTGAAGACTTTCCCATGGTGGAAAACTTACCGACTGCTACAAAGCACTGACACTGGAGATATTAAATATAGCTCTGTTTACAGAAAGCTTCACCATATTATATAATTAATTATAGAATTATTAATACAATAATAAATTAATTTACTGGTAGGCTGAGGTTACGGTATATGCCATGTTTGCTGGAGAAGTCCTTGTGAATGAGCTGTTACTATAAAAAACATGCATATACACTCACCGGCCACTTTAATAGGAACTTCTTGTTTATTCTAAGATTCCTGTTCTTGGCTGCAGGAGTGGAACCCAATATGGTCTTCTGCTGTTGCATGCTAAGATGCTTTTCTGCTCACCACGGTTGTAAAGAGTTGCTATATCCTTCCTGGCAGCTTGAACCAATCTGGGGTGGGTTTCCCAAAAGCCTCTTAATACTAAGAGCATCTTAACTAGGAGAGAGAGAGTGTTCATTGTGCTGCCTGCTTGACCATTTAATGATGATCTTTGTGCTACGATGCTTTTGGGAAACTTGGCACGGGCCATTTTCCTCTGACCTCTCCAATCAACAAGGCGTTTGTTTCCACCCGCAGAACTGTTGCTCACTCAATGTTTTTTTGTTTTTCGCACCATTCTGTGTAAACTCTAGAGACTGTATGTGTGAAAACACCAGGAGATCAGCAGTTTCTGAAATACTCAAACCGGTCCATCTGGCTCAAACCAACACCCATGCCACAGTGAAAGAAAGTCACACTTTGAGATCACAATTTTTCCCATTCTGATGTTTGATGTGAACATTAACTGAAGCTCTTTATTTGTATCTGCATGATTGTATGCACTGTGCTGCGATCAAGGGATCGGCTGATTAGAGCAGCCTTTCTCAACCAGGGTGCCGTCTGGCTTTGTTAGGGGTGCCGTCAAAAAATTATATACACTACCGTTCAAAAGTTTGGGGTCACTTTGAAATGTCCTTATTTTTGAAAGAAAAGCACTGTTCTTTTCAATGAAGATCACTTTAAACTAATCAGAAATCCACTCTATACATTGCTCATGTGGTAAATGACTATTCTAGCTGCAAATGTCTGGTTTTTGGTGCAATATCTCCATAGGTGTATAGAGGTCCATTTCCAGCAACTCTCACTCCAGTGTTCTAATGGTACAATGTGTTTGCTCATTGCCTCAGAAGGCTAATGGATGATTAGAAAACCCTTGTACAATCATGTTAGCACAGCTGAAAACAGTTGAGTTCTTTAGAGAAGCTATAAAACTGACCTTCCTTTGAGCAGATTGAGTTTCTGGAGCATCACATTTGTGGGGTCGATTAAATGCTCAAAATGGCCAGAAAAATGTCTTGACTATATTTTCTATTCATTTTACAACTTATGGTGGTAAATAAAAGTGTGACTTTTCATGGAAAACACTAGCCTAGTAAACTAGACCCACCCGCCTAGCGGCCAAAAATATTTTTGCCTAGCGAATGGGTCTAGCCTCGCACCATATAAACAAAAACACCCCGGGCATCAAATCGTGCCCGCCAATCACAACGCAAGGTTTTTGTTTGGATTCTTTGGGCGGGCTTTTGCAAGAGTGATGACAAAGCTGCGCGACGCTGGAGAAAGCACAGCAGGAAAGATGGCTACGGCTAGTGAACAGCGCGCGTTTGACTCCGCTTTGGAATCAGCTTTAGAAGAATTAGACTTGGAGTTTTCGTTGAAACATGAGCAGGAAGAGGCTCTCCGCTCATTCCTTTTCAAGAAGGACGTTTTCGCTGTTTTGCCGACCGGCTATGGCAAAAGTCTGATCTACCAGCTGGCTTCACTCGTAGCCAAAAGGATGGGGCTAGTTTGTGCAGTACGAAGAATTAATAAACAGCTTTGAAACATTACTTTTTGATTGTTTCTTATTTTCCTGTTATTTTAAATTTAAGGGAAATTATTTCACCAAACACCACTAAATAAAAACTCTCAAAAACAGTTTAAGCAAACCCTTGAAAAACACTTGAAAAAAATAAGAGTGTATGTTAAGTATGTGGTACAGACTCCAAACTTGTGGTCATTATCCCCAAACTTCTTAATATCTAGAACCTGTTTATTAATTAATACGCATTTTGAAAAATTATTTATTTCAAGGTCTCCCCCACTGCTTTCTGTCGCTCTGACTACGTCACAGTCATTGTTGCGCTGATTGGTCAGAGCGTTGGCCTATACGCACAGAGACAGTTTGAAAGACAGCGGGTTGTTCCTCCTACACCCGTCGGAAATGTCTACGGATCGAGGCCAGACTAAATATTCACATTTAGTCTGGCTTGCCAGGCTAGGAAAACACAAAATTGTCTGGGTGACCCCAAACTTTTGAACAGTAGTGTATTCTAACATTGAAATAAATAAAATGAATTAAAATTCCAAAAAACAATAGTTACACTAATGCAGATCATCGCCGCCTCATGCATCATGAAAATTTGTCTCACGGCCCCCTTTCCCATGTCACAACGTCACTGCCGGGGTCAGCGTATGGTCAGCGTGACTGCGTATATTTTATATGGGGGTGCCTTGAGAATTTGCATACTTCTGAAGGGTGCCGTGACTGAAAAAAGGTTGAGAAACGCTGGATTAGAGAACAGCATAAAACAGACAGCAGGTGGATGGGTGTTCCTAATAAAGTGGCCGGTTAGTGTAAACGTATACATACATAAGATATTAGAACAATCCACTGACACTGACATGCTGTTGATGGTGGTTTGGCAAAACATGGCTTGTTGAGTCATATTTAATTAACAGGGGTGTTTTTTTTTTTAATCAATCCACAGAGAGGACTATTATCTGAATTTCCATCCAGGCTTAAGGTCAATTAGATTCCAGTTCATTCAAATCAACTTAACATCAACTCATTCTTATTAAGTGCTGGTATTCCTGAGCATTTTTTTAAATTAATGAGCTTAATGAACTTATGTATTCTACTGAACTGATGGATTTGACCCTTGTTTTACGCTGACAAAATGCATTACTGCATCACAGGAAAGCTTAGGCACAGCGTGCAAATATATAAAGAAGATCCAGGCTGACATGGGTGGTACCAACATCCTGGCCCCGCTGAACTGGATCCTGAGGCAGCCGGTGCAGTGCAGTCATCCTCGCCTGCTCTTTATCCTCACCGATGGAGCCGTCAGTAACACGGGCAAGGTCATCGAGCTGGTCCGCAGTCATGCCCGATTCATCAGGTACGGTAATATTGATCGTACTACAACACCATTATTATTGATTAAAGAAGAACACGCACTTTTATCCATTAATAGTTACATTTAGGGGTGGCACAATGGTGTAGTGGTTCGCAATGTCACCTCACAGCAAGGAGGTTCTGGGTTCGAGCCCAGTGGCTGACGGGGGCCTTTCTGTGTGGAGTTTGCATGTTCTCCCCGTGTCCGTGTGGGTTTCCTCCGGGTGCTCCGGTTTCCCCCACAGTCCAAAGACATGCAGGTTAGGTTAACTGGTGACTCTAAATTGACCGTAGGTGTGAATGTGAGTGGGAATGGTTATCTGTGTCTATGTGTCAGATGACCTGGTGACTTGTCCAGAGTGTACCCCGCCTCTCGCCCATAGTCAGCTGGGATAGGCTCCAGCTTGCCTGCGACCCTGCACGGTTATGGATGGATGGATGGATGGATAGTTACATTTAAATCTTGTGGAATGGCTGTGGAACAAGTTTACATTACCGCTTGTTTTAGTTCTGTCTTAGCTTTACTTCTGACTGTTACAAAACTCTGACATGGGAGACTCTTTCCTTCAATGTCCTCTTCATAGAAAACCTCACCTTAGCAACAAGTACATGTTCAAAAAACAAGAAGGCATGGTCATCACTATCCCCCGTCATGAGCATTTTATGAAGACCTCTTAACACTTATGCCCTTATAAGCCCATTGCTTTAATGTTGACTTATGATGTCGTAAGTGCTAGGACACCTTCATAAAACGCTACCCGGCTTTTTTCAGTAGTATGAGCATGCAAAGTTTCATTGATGTAGCTTATGTAGTTTCTGAGAAAACTTGTCCAGATTGAGTCCACTTGTACAAAGTCCAATAACATAAATCAAGGGCCATAACTCTGAAAATAATAATTTCTCGTAAATGAGTTACGAACTCAACTTAGATCATGAATAGTAATATGAACATGCAAAGTTTCATTGGTGTAGCTTATGTAGTTTCTGAGAAAACTTGTCCAGATTGAAATGGACAGACGGAAGGACGGACGGACTCCATTCCCATATCCCCCTGCGCACGTCATATAACACGTTGATTATTAGGTTTAGATTATAGTGGAGCATCCACCAAACATATGCTGTTTGTTGTAACGATAGAAACAGTAAGGTATTAGAACATCTCATCTCATCTCATTATCTCGAGCCGCTTTATCCTGTTCTACAGGGTCGCAGGCAAGCTGGAGCCTATCCCAGCTGACTACGGGCGAAAGGCGGGGTACACCCTGGACAAGTCGCCAGGTCATCACAGGGCTGACACATAGACACAGACAACCATTCACACTCACATTCACACCTACGGTCAATTTAGAGTCACCAGTTAACCTAACCTGCATGTCTTTGGACTGTGGGGGAAGCCGGAGCACCCGGAGGAAACCCATGCGGACACGGGGAGAACATGCAAACTCCACACAGAAAGGCCCTCGCCGGCCACGGGGCTCGAACCCAGAACCTTCTCGCTGTGAGGCGACAGCGCTAACCACTACACCACCGTGCCGCCCAGTATTAGAACAATCACGTTAAT
The DNA here is from genome assembly GCF_027579695.1 of Neoarius graeffei. Classification (NCBI taxonomy): domain Eukaryota; kingdom Metazoa; phylum Chordata; class Actinopteri; order Siluriformes; family Ariidae; genus Neoarius; species Neoarius graeffei. The sequence continues at coordinate 33,917,641 of NC_083581.1, forward strand.
ATGAAACGGCCAAAGCTCATCTCATCTCATTATCTGTAGCCGCTTTATCCTTCGACAGGGTCGCAGGCAAGCTGGAGCCTATCCCAGCTGACTACGGGCGAAAGGCGGGGTACACCCTGGACAAGTCGCCAGGTCATCACAGGACTGACACATAGACAACCATTCACACTCACATTCACACCTACGGTCAATTTAGAGTCACCAGTTAACCTAACCTGCATGTCTTTGGACTGTGGGGGAAACCGGAGCACCCGGAGGAAACCCACGCGGACACGGGGAGAACATGCAAACTCCACACAGAAAGGCCCTCACCGGCCACGGGGCTCGAGCCCAGGACCTTCTCGCTGTGAGGCGACAGCGCTAACCACTACACCACCGTGCCGCCCAGTATTAGAACAATCACGTTAATATGAAACAGCCAAAGCTGCTGATAGAAAATTAATGAGCATCTTCTGACCAATCAGAATTGAGAATTCAACAATGCTGTGGTATGATAGTTATCAGTGCATTAGCCTTAGTTCTTTTGAATGCAAAGAAACAGAGCTTAGTGATGAAAGGGCCTGCTGTTCTTTCTTGATGGAGAAAAAAAAGACTTGAAATACAAGTGAACGTAATGCAAGTGTGTAATCAAATCAACCTGGCTGCTGTGCGTGCAAAACAGCATGCGTCTATAATCCACCTTCAGACTGAACTAAACAGGATGTTGCTGGTGTTCACATGTGGTTATATTTGCACAGACATCTATCTGAGATTTACAGCATAAGTCGCACACAAATTGTGGTGTGATGTTTATGCAAATTCACATTAACATTTGTTTAATTCAACAGATCAGATGAATTGAACCCTTATGCATTATTCTAGCATGAGACAGGAAAAAAAAAACCAAACACCTGCACTAAGAGTGACTGACGACTCTGAAACTTTGTCTTGAAAAGAACCAACCCCATGCTGTGATTTCATTAGGCACATGCAGTCTGCTCAGGCCTTCAAGGCATATGGAATAGTCCTCGCTTCGCATCAGTTACCGAGCAAATGCTGCATAATTACCAAAGAGTCATGAATCTCCCACTGCAACTCTGATCAATCGTGGAGATGCCACTGACAAAGCTAAAGGTCAAGCCGTGTTTTTAATCTCGTGTTTTCCTTCATCTCATATTCATGAGCGCCCCGAAATACGTCAAAGCCTCAATATTAACCATGAAAACAAATGTGAAGCCTGATCTAGGGCGGCACGGTGGTGTAGTGGTTAGCGCTGTCGCCTCACAGCAAGAAGGTCCGGGTTCGAGCCCCGTGGCCGGCGAGGGCCTTTCTGTGTGGAGTTTGCATGTTCTCCCCGTGTCCGCGTGGGTTTCCTCCGGGTGCTCCGGTTTCCCCCACAGTCCAAAGACATGCAGGTTAGGTTAACTGGTGACTCTAAATTGAGCGTAGGTGTGAATGTGAGCGTGAATGGTTGTCTGTGTCTATGTGTCAGCCCTGTGATGACCTGGCGACTTGTCCAGGGTGTACCCCACCTTTCACCCGTAGTCAGCTGGGATAGGCTCCAGCTTGCCTGCGATCTTGTAGAACAGGATAAAGCGGCTAGAGATAATGAGATGAGATGAGAAGCCTGATCTATGTTCTGTAAATATGGGAAGTAAAACACATTATGTTAACACAACTGTTTCTCTTTTTTAATTATTATTGTAATGAGCTGCTTTATCATAGTAATGAGATGTTTTATCGTAGTAATGAGATGCTTTATCATAGTAACGAGACGTTTTATCGTAGTAACGAGATACTTTATCATACTACTAATATGTTTTATCATAGTAACGAGAGGTTTTATTGTAGTATTGAGATGCTTTATTGTAGTAAAGAGATGCTTTATCATACTAATAGTGTTTTATCGTAGTAACGAGATGCTTTATTGTCGTAATGAGATGTTTTATCGTGGTAATGAGATGCTTTATCATCCTAATAATATGTTTTATCGTATTAACGAGATACTTTATCATACTACTAATATGTTTTATCGTAGTAATGAGAGGTTTTATTGTAGTATTGAGATGCTTTATCGTAGTAAAGAGATGCTTTATCATACTAATAGTGTTTTATCGTCGTAACGAGATGCTTTATTGTCGTAATGAGATGTTTTATCGTGGTAATGAGATGCTTTATCATCCTAATAATATGTTTTATCGTATTAACGAGATACTTTATCATACTACTAATATGTTTTATCGTAGTAATGAGAGGTTTTATTGTAGTATTGAGATGCTTTATCATAGTAACAAGATACTTTATCATACTAATAGTGTTTTATTGTAGTAACGAGATGTTTTATCATAATAACAAGATGTTTTATCGTAGTAACAAGATGTTTTATGGTAGTAACCAGACACACAGCTTGTGAACAGGCATGGCAGGCAACTGCTTGGGGCCCCCTGGCTCAGGGGCCCCCCGAGAGTCGGGGCCCAAGGGCTTATTTATTTTGTTTTTTATTGTTTTTATTGTTCTTTACCATTGTATTTTCACATTTGGAATTTAAAAAACTTTGGTTTCATACATTTTTCATTGGTGTCAGATTATTTATAACATATTGGTGATGAACACTGATCAGAAGGGCCCCCTGGAAATTTTTGCTTGGGGCCACAACAGACTCTAGAATCGCCTCTGGTAGTAACGAGATGTTTTATCATAGTAATGAGATGCTTTATTGTAGTAACGAGATGCTTTATCATACTAATAGTGTTTTATCGTAGTAATGAGATGCTTTATCATAATAACAATATTTTTTACCACAGTAATGAGATGTTTTATCATACTAACAATATGTTTTATCGTAATAATGAGAGGTTTCATCGTAGTAATGAGATGTTTTATCATACTAATAGTGTTTTATCATAGTAATGAGATGCTTTATCATAGTAACAAGATGTTTTATCATAGTAATGAGATGTTTTATCCTACTAATAGTGTTTTATCGTAGTAATGAGATGCTTTATCATAATAATATGTTTTATCGTAGTAACGAGATACTTTATCATACTACTAATATGTTTTATCGTAGTAATGAGAGGTTTTATTGTAGTATTGAGATGCTTTATCATAGTAAAGAGATGCTTTATCATACTAATAGTGTTTTATCATAGTAACGAGATGCTTTATTGTCGTAATGAGATGTTTTATCATGGTAATGAGATGCTTTATCATCCTAATAATATGTTTTATCGTATTAACGAGATACTTTATCATACTACTAATATGTTTTATCGTAGTAATGAGAGGTTTTATTGTAGTATTGAGATGCTTTATCATAGTAACAAGATACTTTATCATACTAATAGTGTTTTATTGTAGTAACGAGATGTTTTATCATAATAACAAGATGTTTTATCGTAGTAACAAGATGTTTTATGGTAGTAACCAGACACACAGCTTGTGAACAGGCACGGCAGGCAACTGCTTGGGGCCCCCTGGCTCAGGGGCCCCCCGAGAGTCGGGGCCCAAGGGCTTATTTATTTTGTTTTTTATTGTTTTTATTGTTCTTTACCATTGTATTTTCACATTTGGAATTTAAAAAACTTTGGTTTCATACATTTTTCATTGGTGTCAGATTATTTATAACATATTGGTGATGAACACTGATCAGAAGGGCCCCCTGGAAATTTTTGCTTGGGGCCACAACAGACTCTAGAATCACCTCTGGTAGTAACGAGATGTTTTATCATAGTAATGAGATGCTTTATTGTAGTAACGAGATGCTTTATCATACTAATAGTGTTTTATCGTAGTAATGAGATGCTTTATCATAATAACAAGATGTTTTACCACAGTAATGAGATGTTTTATCATACTAACAATATGTTTTATCGTAATAATGAGAGGTTTCATCGTAGTAATGAGATGTTTTATCATACTAATAGTGTTTTATCATAGTAATGAGATGCTTTATCATAGTAACAAGATGTTTTATCATAGTAATGAGATGTTTTATCCTACTAATAGTGTTTTATCGTAGTAATGAGATGCTTTATCATAATAATATGTTTTATCGTATTAACGAGATACTTTATCATACTACTAATATGTTTTATCGTAGTAATGAGAGGTTTTATTGTAGTATTGAGATGCTTTATCATAGTAAAGAGATGCTTTATCATACTAATAGTGTTTTATCGTAGTAACGAGATGCTTTATTGTCGTAATGAGATGTTTTATCATGGTAATGAGATGCTTTATCATCCTAATAATATGTTTTATCGTATTAACGAGATACTTTATCATACTACTAATATGTTTTATCGTAGTAATGAGAGGTTTTATTGTAGTATTGAGATGCTTTATCATAGTAAAGAGATGCTTTATCATACTAATAGTGTTTTATCGTAGTAACGAGATGCTTTATTGTCGTAATGAGATGTTTTATCATGGTAATGAGATGCTTTATCATCCTAATAATATGTTTTATCGTATTAACGAGATACTTTATCATACTACTAATATGTTTTATCGTAGTAATGAGAGGTTTTATTGTAGTATTGAGATGCTTTATCATAGTAACAAGATACTTTATCATACTAATAGTGTTTTATTGTAGTAACGAGATGTTTTATCATAATAACAAGATGTTTTATCGTAGTAACAAGATGTTTTATGGTAGTAACCAGACACACAGCTTGTGAACAGGCATGGCAGGCAACTGCTTGGGGCCCCCTGGCCCAGGGGCCCCCCGAGAGTCGGGGCCCAATGGCTTATTTATTTTGTTTTTTATTGTTTTTATTGTTCTTTACCATTGTATTTTCACATTTTGAATTTAAAAAACTTTGGTTTCATACATTTTTCATTGGTGTCAGATTATTTATAACATATTGGTGATGAACACTGGTCAGAAGGGCCCCCTGGAAATTTTTACTTGGGGCCACAACAGACTCTAGAATCGCCTCTGGTAGTAACGAGATGTTTTATCGTAGTAATGAGATGCTTTATTGTAGTAACGAGATGCTTTATCATACTAATAGTGTTTTATCGTAGTAATGAGATGCTTTATCATAATAACAATATTTTTTACCACAGTAATGAGATGTTTTATCATACTAACAATATGTTTTATCGTAATAATGAGAGGTTTCATCGTAGTAATGAGATGTTTTATCATACTAATAGTGTTTTATCATAGTAATGAGATGCTTTATCATAGTAACAAGATGTTTTATCGTAGTAATGAGATGTTTTATCATACTAATAGTGTTTTATCATAGTAATGAGATGCTTTATCATAGTAACAAGATGTTTTATCGTAGTAATGAGATGTTTTATCATACTAATAGTGTTTTATCATAGTAATGAGATGCTTTATCATAGTAACAAGATGTTTTATCGTAGTAATGAGATGTTTTATCATACTAATAGTGTTTTATCATAGTAATGAGATGCTTTATCATAGTAACAAGATGTTTTATCGTAGTAATGAGATGTTTTATCATACTAATAGTGTTTTATCATAGTAATGAGATGCTTTATAATAGTAACAAGATGTTTTATCGTAGTAATGAGATGTTTTATCCTACTAATAGTGTTTTATCGTAGTAATGAGATGCTTTATTGTCGTAATGAGATGTTTTATCATGGTAATGAGATGCTTTATCATCCTAATAATATGTTTTATCGTATTAACGAGATACTTTATCATACTACTAATATGTTTTATCGTAGTAATGAGAGGTTTTATTGTAGTATTGAGATGCTTTATCATAGTAAAGAGATGCTTTATCATACTAATAGTGTTTTATCGTAGTAACGAGATGCTTTATTGTCGTAATGAGATGTTTTATCATGGTAATGAGATGCTTTATCATCCTAATAATATGTTTTATCGTATTAACGAGATACTTTATCATACTACTAATATGTTTTATCGTAGTAATGAGAGGTTTTATTGTAGTATTGAGATGCTTTATCATAGTAACAAGATACTTTATCATACTAATAGTGTTTTATTGTAGTAACGAGATGTTTTATCATAATAACAAGATGTTTTATCGTAGTAACAAGATGTTTTATGGTAGTAACCAGACACACAGCTTGTGAACAGGCATGGCAGGCAACTGCTTGGGGCCCCCTGGCCCAGGGGCCCCCCGAGAGTCGGGGCCCAATGGCTTATTTATTTTGTTTTTTATTGTTTTTATTGTTCTTTACCATTGTATTTTCACATTTGGAATTTAAAAAACTTTGGTTTCATACATTTTTCATTGGTGTCAGATTATTTATAACATATTGGTGATGAACACTGATCAGAAGGGCCCCCTGGAAATTTTTGCTTGGGGCCACAACAGACTCTAGAATCGCCTCTGGTAGTAACGAGATGTTTTATCATAGTAATGAGATGCTTTATTGTAGTAACGAGATGCTTTATCATACTAATAGTGTTTTATCGTAGTAATGAGATGCTTTATCATAATAACAAGATGTTTTACCACAGTAATGAGATGTTTTATCATACTAACAATATGTTTTATCGTAATAATGAGAGGTTTCATCGTAGTAATGAGATGTTTTATCATACTAATAGTGTTTTATCATAGTAATGAGATGCTTTATCATAGTAACAAGATGTTTTATCATAGTAATGAGATGTTTTATCCTACTAATAGTGTTTTATCGTAGTAATGAGATGCTTTATCATAATAATATGTTTTATCGTATTAACGAGATACTTTATCATACTACTAATATGTTTTATCGTAGTAATGAGAGGTTTTATTGTAGTATTGAGATGCTTTATCATAGTAAAGAGATGCTTTATCATACTAATAGTGTTTTATCGTAGTAACGAGATGCTTTATTGTCGTAATGAGATGTTTTATCATGGTAATGAGATGCTTTATCATCCTAATAATATGTTTTATCGTATTAACGAGATACTTTATCATACTACTAATATGTTTTATCGTAGTAATGAGAGGTTTTATTGTAGTATTGAGATGCTTTATCATAGTAAAGAGATGCTTTATCATACTAATAGTGTTTTATCGTAGTAACGAGATGCTTTATTGTCGTAATGAGATGTTTTATCATGGTAATGAGATGCTTTATCATCCTAATAATATGTTTTATCGTATTAACGAGATACTTTATCATACTACTAATATGTTTTATCGTAGTAATGAGAGGTTTTATTGTAGTATTGAGATGCTTTATCATAGTAACAAGATACTTTATCATACTAATAGTGTTTTATTGTAGTAACGAGATGTTTTATCATAATAACAAGATGTTTTATCGTAGTAACAAGATGTTTTATGGTAGTAACCAGACACACAGCTTGTGAACAGGCATGGCAGGCAACTGCTTGGGGCCCCCTGGCCCAGGGGCCCCCCGAGAGTCGGGGCCCAATGGCTTATTTATTTTGTTTTTTATTGTTTTTATTGTTCTTTACCATTGTATTTTCACATTTTGAATTTAAAAAACTTTGGTTTCATACATTTTTCATTGGTGTCAGATTATTTATAACATATTGGTGATGAACACTGGTCAGAAGGGCCCCCTGGAAATTTTTACTTGGGGCCACAACAGACTCTAGAATCGCCTCTGGTAGTAACGAGATGTTTTATCGTAGTAATGAGATGCTTTATTGTAGTAACGAGATGCTTTATCATACTAATAGTGTTTTATCGTAGTAATGAGATGCTTTATCATAATAACAATATTTTTTACGACAGTAATGAGATGTTTTATCATACTAACAATATGTTTTATCGTAATAATGAGAGGTTTCATCGTAGTAATGAGATGTTTTATCATACTAATAGTGTTTTATCATAGTAATGAGATGCTTTATCATAGTAACAAGATGTTTTATCGTAGTAATGAGATGTTTTATCATACTAATAGTGTTTTATCATAGTAATGAGATGCTTTATCATAGTAACAAGATGTTTTATCGTAGTAATGAGATGTTTTATCATACTAATAGTGTTTTATCATAGTAATGAGATGCTTTATCATAGTAACAAGATGTTTTATCGTAGTAATGAGATGTTTTATCATACTAATAGTGTTTTATCATAGTAATGAGATGCTTTATCATAGTAACAAGATGTTTTATCGTAGTAATGAGATGTTTTATCATACTAATAGTGTTTTATCATAGTAATGAGATGCTTTATAATAGTAACAAGATGTTTTATCGTAGTAATGAGATGTTTTATCATACTAATAGTGTTTTATCGTAGTAATGAGATGCTTTATCATAATAATATGTTTTATCGTAGTAACGAGATACTTTATCATACTACTAATATGTTTTATCGTAGTAATGAGAGGTTTTATTGTAGTATTGAGATGCTTTATCATAGTAAAGAGATGCTTTATCATACTAATAGTGTTTTATCATAGTAACGAGATGTTTTATCATAGTAATGAGATGCTTTATCATACTAATAATATGTTTTATCATAATAATGAGAGGTTTTATCATATTAACGAGATGTTTTATCATACTAATAGTGTTTTATCATCATGACAAGATGCTTTATCATAGTAACAAGATGTTTTATCGTAGTGACGAGATACTTTATCATACTACTAATGTTTTATCGTAGTAATGAGAGGTTTAATTGTAGTATTGAGATGCTTTATCGTAGTAACGAGATACTTTATCATACTAATAGTGTTTTATGGTAGCAACGAGATGTTTTATCGTAGTAATGAGATGCTTTATCATAGTAACGAGATGTTTTATCCTAGTAATGAGATGTTTTACCACAGTAACGAGATGTTTTATCTTAGTAATGAGATGCTTTGTCATACTAATAATATGTTTTATTGTAGTAACAAGATGCTTTATCGTGGTAGCAAGATGTTTTACCATAGTAAGGAGATGCTTTATCATACTAATAATATATTTTATCATAGTAACAAGATGCTTTATCATACTAATAATATGTTTTATCGTAATAATGAGAGGTTTTATCGTAACGAGATGCTTTATCATACTAATAGTGTTTTATCCTGGTAATGAGATGCTTTATCATACTAAAAATGTTTTATCATATTAACGAGATGTTTTATCATGTTTTATTGTATTAACGAGATGCTTTATCATACTAAAAGTGTTTTATCGTAGTAATGAGATGTTTTATGGTAGTAATGAGATGCTTTATCATAGTAATAATATGTTTTATCATAGTAATGAGAGGTTTTATCGTAATAACGAGATGTTTTATGGTAGTAATGAGATGCTTTATCATATCAATGAGATGCTTTATCATACTAATGATCTGCTTTATTATGGTGACGAGATGTTTTCTCATACTAATGAGATGCTTTATCATACTAATAATGTTTTATCTTAGTAACAAGAGGTTTTATCATAGTAATTAGATGTTTTATCGTATTAATGAGATGCTTTATTATACTAATGATCTGCTTTATTATAGTAATGAGATGTTTTCTCATACTAATGAGATGCTTTATCATAGTAACAAGATGCTTTTTTATAGTAACAAAATGTTTCCTCACAATAATGAGGTTTTCTTATAATACTGAAGTGCCTTCCTCATAATAAAAATTTTTTTACCTCACAATAATGCAATGTTTTCTCATAATGCCAAGATGTTTTCTCATAAAACTGAGATACTTTTTGTATAACAATGAGAAGTGTTGTTATGATAAAGAGATGCTTTTCTAATAACAATGAAATACTTTTTTCATATTAATGAGATGCTTTTTTTTATAGTAATAACAAGAAGCTCTTCTCATAACAAGACACTTTGCTTGTAATGATGAGGTGGTTTCATAACACTGAACTGTTTTTCAAAATGCTTTTTTCATAATCACAAGAAACTTTTCTTGGAATGATGAAATATTTTCTTGGAATATTGAGATCCTTTTCTTGTAAATACATGATGACTTCTGTTCAAAATGAGATTTTTTTTCGTACGAAGTACATAGCTTGAAATAAGATGTTGATGAGAATTTTTTCCCCTTGAGTGGGAGCAATGTGCTACCATAAGTTTATGTCTAGACAGATATCATATAGCAGATTTGACATGTTTCTGCTCTTCATTTCAATACATTTTTAACTGTTTACTTTGCAGGTGCTATACGTTTGGTATAGGTCAAGGAGCCTGCAGGCGGCTCATCCAGGGCCTCGCGACTGTTTCCAGAGGCGCTGCTGAGTTCCTGGCAGAAGGAGAAAGACTGCAGCCCAAGGTTTTTATTCACCTTGACATGTTTATCCTGCTCTGAATGTCACTGCCTTGTAATTAAAGCTTGGATATAAATTGTGAAGGGCTTACAAGTACTAGTAATTATCGATTCATTCTACTTAGCTGAAACAGTTGGACAAAAATTAGGAGCAGGTTTTTATATATATATATATATATATATATATATATATATATATATATATATGGGGTGGCACGGTGGTGTAGTGGTTAGCGCTGTTGCCTCACAGCAAGAAGGTCCAGGTTCGAGCCCCGTGGCCGGCGAGGGCTTTTCTGTGCAGAGTTTGCATGTTCTCCCCATGTCCGCGTGGGTTTCCTCCGGGTGCTTCGGTTTCCCCCACAGTCCAAAGACATGCAGGTTAGGTTAACTGGTGACTCTAAATTGACCGTAGGTGTGAATGGTTGTCTGTGTCTATGTGTCAGCCCTGTGATGACCTGGCGACTTGTCCAGGGTGTACCCCGCCTTTCGCCCGTAGTCAGCTGGGATAGGCTCCAGCTTGCCTGCAACCCTGTAGAAGGATAAAGCGGCTAGAGATAATGAGATGAGATATCTCATCTCATTATCTGTAGCCGCTTTATCCTTCTACAGGGTCGCAGGCAAGCTGGAGCCTATCCCAGCTGACTACGGGCGAAAGGCGGGGTACACCCTGGACAAGTCGCCAGGTCATCATAGGGCTGACACATAGACACAGACAACCATTCACACTCACATTCACACCTACCGTCAATTTAGAGTCACCAGTTAACCTAACCTGCATGTCTTTGGACTGTGGGGGAAACCGGAGCACCCGAAGGAAACCCACGCGGACACGGGGAGAACATGCAAACTCTGCACAGAAAGGCCCTCGCCGGCCACGGGGCTCGAACCCGGACCTTCTTGCTGTGAGGCGACAGCGCTAATCACTACACCACCATACCGCCCGAGATGAGATATATCAACACATTTTTATTCCTTTGCTTTGTCTGAGATTTCAGAGAGCATAATAATTATAGTCTACATCCTTTAAAATAATTGTGTCATGTAACATGAGAAATGAATGCTTGCCGTCTTGCCCTTGTGCATGTATGTTTGGAAATTTTGTAGATGATTAAATGCCTGAAGAAGTCCATGGCTCCTGTTCTGAGTGACATCTCCATTGAATGGCTTTATCCTGAGACTAAGGAAGTGCTACTGTCTCCAATGGGAAGCACATACCTGTTTCCTGGCGACCGGTTGATTGGATACAGCGTGGTGTGTGACACAACACGCTACCACTCCAACCCCAAGTCCGTGAGTAAACTTATATTTACACTACAGCACTGCTGAATTCTCAGTTAGGCAGAAGGTGTTGATTCTTTTTCCATAACAGCAGATCTGACCATAGTTTTGTCTATAATTCAAATCACAGGTTTATATCAATACACTTATTCTAATACTTTATTGTTTCTATAGTAACAGGGACTTACAATATACAGTGGGCCAAAAAAAGTATTTAGTCAGCCACGAATTGTGCAAGTTCTCCCACTTAAAAAGATGAGAGAGGCCTGTAATTTTCATCATAGGTACACTTCAACTATGAGAGACAGAATGGGGGGAAAGAATCCAGGAAATCACATTGTAGGATTTTTAATGAATTAATTGATAAATTCCTTGGTAAAATAAGTATTTGGTCACCTACAAACAAGCAAGATTTCTGGCTCTCACAGACCTGTAACAACTTCTTTAAGAGGCTCCTCTGTCCTCCACTCGTTACCTGTATTAATGGCACCTGTTTGAACTCGTTATCAGTATAAAAGACACCTGTCCACAACCTCAAACAGTCACACTCCAAACTCCACTATGGCCAAGACCAAAGAGCTGTCAAAGGACACCAGAAACAAACTTGTAGACCTGCACCAGGCTGGGAAGACTGAATCTGCAATAGGTAAGCAGCTTGGTGTGAAGAAATCAACTGTGGGAGCAATTATTAGAAAATGGAAGACATACAAGACCACTGATAATCTCCCTCGATCTGGGGCTCCATGCAAGATCTCACCCCTTGGGGTCAAAATGATCACAAGAACGGTGAGCAAAAATCCCAGAACTACACGGGGGGACCTAGTGAATGACCTGCAGAGAGCTGGGACCAAAGTAACAAAGGCTACCATCAGTAATAAATCCTGCAGTGCCAGACATGTCCCCCTGCTTAAGCCAGTACATGTCCAGGCCCATCTGAAGTTTGCTAGAGAGCATTTGGATGATCCAGAAGAGGATTGGGAGAATGTCATATGGTCAGATGAAACCAAAATAGAACTTTTTGGTAAAAACTCAACTTGTCGTGTTTGGAGGAGAAAGAATGCTGAGTTGCATCCAAAGAACACCATACCTACTGTGAAGCATGGGGGTGGAAACATCATGCTTTGGGGCTGTTTTTCTGCAAAGGGACCAGGACGACTGATCCGTGTAAAGGAAAGAATGAATGGGGCCATGTATCGTGAGATTTTGAGTGAAAACCTCCTTCCATCAGCAAGGGCATTGAAGATGAAACGTGGCTGGGTCTTTCAGCATGACAATGATCCCAAACACACCACCCGGGCAACGAAGGAGTGGCTTCGTAAGAAGCATTTCAAGGTCCTGGAGTAGCCTAGCCAGTCTCCAGATCTCAACCCCATAGAAAATCTTTGGAGGGAGTTGAAAGTCCGTGTTGCCCAGTGACAGTCCCAAAACATCACTGCTCTAGAGGAGATCTGCATGGAGGAATGGGCCAAAATACCAGCAACAGTGTGTGAAAACCTTGTGAAGACTTACAGAAAATGTTTGACCTCTGTCATTGCCAACAAAGGGTATATAACAAAGTATTGAGATGAACTTTTGCTATTGACCAAATACTTATTTTCCACCATAATTTGCAAATAAATTCTTTAAAAATCAGACAATGTGATTTTCTGGATTTTTTTTCTCATTTTGTCTCTCATAGTTGAAGTGTACCTATGATGAAAATTACAGGCCTCTCTCATCTTTTTAAGTGGGAGAACTTGCACAATTGGTGACTGACTAAATAATTTTTTGCCCCTCTGTATGGTGTATATGAAGTAAGGCTAATAATAAACACATTACAAATTGGAATGGTTATAGTATACACCGATAAGCCATGATGTTATGACCATGGATAGGTGAAGTGAATAACAGTGATTATCTCATTACAATGGCACCTGTCAAGGGGTGGGGTATATTAGACAACAAGAGAACAGTCAGTTCTTGAAGTTGATGTGTTGGAAGCAGGAAAAATGGGAAGCATAAGGACCTGAGCACCTTTGACAAGGGCCAAATTGTGATGGCTAGATGATTGGGTCTGAGCATCTCCAAAATGGCACATCTTGTGAGTCTGTGAAGGTTCTCAGTCATCCAGGTCAACGTAAACTGTTGGTGCTAAAGAAGGCAACTGGACTTCCTTGAAATTCTTGAAGTCGTTTCACCTTTCATCCAAAAGGCTTCTTCAGTTCTGTCTGACTAGTGGGGAGTTCCAGGTATTTATCCTCTAGTGGACCAAAAGCAAACCTAAGGTGAGTTGTTGACCTAAGGTGAGTTGTCACATGTGTCTTTGACACTCTCAGTAATCCTGTAGGTGCTAGGGTCACTGGAGGCCGGGTGTAAACGATGTTAGCAGTTAATGACCCTCTAGGCTGCTAACACCGTTCACACCTGGCCTCCAGTGACTCTAACACCTACGAGATTACTGAGAGTGTCAATGACCCATGTGACCTCAACAACTCTCCTTAGGTTTGCTTTTGGTCCACTAGAGGATAAATACCTGGAACTTCCCACTAGTCAGACAGAACTGAAGAAGCCTTTCGGATGAGAGGTGAAACATCTTGAAGAGTTTCAAGCAAGTCCAGTTGCCTTCTTTAGTACCTACGGTTCACATTTTGTGGGGTGTTCCCGGTATGCAGGGGTTAGCACCTACCAAAAGTGGTCCAAGGAAGGACAACTGGTGAACCAGCGGCAGGGTCATGGGTGTCAAAGGCTCATTGATTCGCATTGCGCACGGAGGCTAGTCCATATGGTCCAATACCACAGAAGAGCTAGTGTAGCACAAAGTGCTGAAAAAGTTAATGGTTGCTAAAACAGAAAGGTGTCAGCATTAACTTTTTCAACGCTTTGTGCTATACTAGCTCTTCTGTGGGATTGGACCATATGGGCTAGCCTTCGTGCGCAATGTGAATCAATGAGTCTTCAACACCCATGACCCTGCCGGTTCACCAGTTGTCCTTCCTTGGACCACTTTTGGTAGGTACTAACCCCTGCATACCGGGAACACCCCACAAGATGTGCCATTTTGGAGATGCTCAGAACGAGTCATGACAGTTTGGCCCTTGTCAAAGTCACTCAGATCCTTACACTTGCCCATTTTTCCTGCTTCCAACACATCCACTTCAAGAACTGACTCTTCTCTTGCTGCCTAAGACTGCACTCACAACCCATTGTACATGCTACTATGGGCAGTCTATGGTAAAAAATTTGGCAAAACCGTGATTGAGATTTGTGCGACACTTGCATGTGTTCAGCACCGTAGAAGGTTGCAGACTGGCCGTGGAGACTTTTGGTCCTGCACATGCAAATTCTACGGGTCTTGTGAAAAATCAAGAATGCATACACTACATACGGGACCCGTACTCCTTTTTTACGCCTGAACTAAGTCAGCAGCGTGGCTAGTAGGGGCTTTTTGTGATGACAGTAAGACGCACGAGTGACGTACAGTCATTGTACGAGTGATGTGCCTCAGAAGTACTACACAAGTATTCCACACTTGCTATTTGTGCGGCCTGCAAGACAGAAGTACATCTCACTTTCTACCCCTATGTGTGGCATGCACGCAGCGCACGTGACCCGCATGCGACACGAGGGGCAAGACTCTGGGTATATATATCGGGGAGGAACCAAGGAACTGATCATGTATTGTGTAGCATTGTAGAAGGGAAGATCACCTCATTTGCTGTTTTTATTTGAGTATACGTTAATTTAACATGCAAATGTCAAATAATAAAACATGAGTATAAGGAAATAATGCATTTTATTACACCGTAAAAAATCCCAACTCAATAGCCCAACAGTTTGAGCACCGAAACAGACTTTGACTCTGAGCTGCTGTCCTGCTCCTACTCCTGCTAAGTGGTGGGACAGGGTGTCGGGATGTCCTTGTCCTTATCACTGAGCATGGCACAATGGCCTGACAGTGATGATGGGATTGCACTGTCCTCACTTCTGGGCGTCGTTAGCTGAAACATACATGAAAATCAGCATATATAATATTAATTACATAAGCATATAGATACTGAAATGAATGTTTAAAGCATGTGTATTATAGTGCAAGAGGTTTAATTAGTATTTACCTGTGAAAATACCTCTGGCAGGGTGCTGTGCCTTCTGCCGGCTTGAAGGCATACTTCTCCCTGTCTGTGCAGGGCTTGCCGGTGCTGCCGCAGTAAGTCCAAAACACTTATGGCGGGCTGTGAGTGTGGCATAATATATCCCACCCCTTGACATATGCCATTGTAATGAAAGCATCACTGTTATTCATTTCCCATTAGCGTTTTTAATGTTATGGCTGATCGGTGTACATATCTAAAGATGATGTTTTGCTGTCGGTTTGAGTGAATTTGTCATATATCACATATCAGCCAGTGATGTTAAAGCAGCAGCTTGTAATTTTTTTTAAAACAGTGTAAACTTCCCCTTTAAATGTCTGACAGGTTTAGGACTGCTGATTGAAGTCCTAAAGCTGAGATTCTGAGATGCTTAGTAAAAAAGAGAAAATGAGAAGAAAACACAAGCCTCCCATCCATTATGAGCAAACCTGGAGTAAGCACAACTATGTGTGACTAGAGATTCGTACCTTTGGGAGGCTTTCCCTGATTCACATTATTAGCTCATTCGGTGAAATCCCATGACTGGGACTGAAAAGCACTGCTTAAAGGATGCAATTTATATCTTTTTTTTGCTGTCTCTCAGAAGCCGTGTTTTGCTTTTCCCTTCACCATTAGCATTTACCACATTTCATTGAAATTTCTTTTTTTTTTTTCCCCAAGATGCCTCACTAATGTTTGGCAAATAACAAAATGTCAGCTTTATTTCACCATTTCAGCCCCCCCCCCCCCCCCCTCTCTCTTTGGTGATGTGGCAGGACAAGCGAAGGCGCTACAGCATGATGCGCTCCAACGAGTCGGCCAGCTCCGTGTTCTACCACAGTCAGGAAGAGGAACCAGGAAAGACTGGCTCGGCTGGGCATAGTGCTGCCAGGGATATATTAAGCACAGGAATGTTTGATGCACACCAGAGCACCATGTCTGAAAGCAGCCCTGGCATGGTGGAACAAGATGGCATTGGTAATAACCTACAACTTTCAAATGTTTCATCAAAGTGCTCAAAGACACCTACGTATCTAGTCAACGTTGCTACCTCCATGAATGAGATCTGAATAGTATTGTTTCACAAATGGATTACTCTCAGTACTTGTGACACTCCAATCTGTACATATTGGTATTAGGGTCGATACTGAATCAGACATTTATGTTATTTACCAGCTGGGAGGTCCATATCGTGAAATACCGTGACCGAGGTCTTGAAAGTACTGAGCGAGGCCCTCTGGGCCGAGGTCAGTATTCAAGGCCGAGGTCACGGTATTTCACCATACGGACTGACCTTAAGCTGGTAAATAATATATTAATTTTTTTCTTTACCAAATTCTAACACTAAACGAGAGCGCCCAAAAGGGAAAATTGAGCCGAGCCGAGATTTTGAATCCTCATTCACGGCTGGAATGCAAATGGCTTCCTCCTCGGTATACAAGTGCACTTCCATGGCAGGAAAAAAATACATTTTGCCACCTATGTAGCCCCCTATTTATACAAATAGGAGTCATTCAGGATTCAGCCATGTTTTTGCTCGGTGTTAGCAAATTACAGGTTTTAGCTTTCTCCTGAAATGTTTTCTTTTATTTCTTCTTCCCCAGGGTAGTAAAACTCGCTTTTGCTGTGAACACTGTCGTTATCGCTATCCATGCTGTAAAATTAATGCTATTCTCCTGAGAAATGCTGGCAAAAATTTATAAGATTTTTGATAATCTTATAAATCTTATAAAAAAAAGATAAATGTTGACAAAAAATTCTACTATGTTTGTTGTTGTTGTGAACGAGCGAGTCGCCAGAGGTCCGTAACCGGGGTCCATAACTGGGGTCCGTATCGTAGGATACGGACCCGCTCGCCAGCCAATCAGGGCACAGGATTTGGACCGCGAAAAAAATAATTAATGGTTATTTTGATGCATTTTTACCATGCGCTGCTGACTGACACAGCACAGTTCTTACACAAGACACAAGTTGTCTAAAAACCCATCTCCATTTCCAGAGGTGCCATTGAATAGTGAAGAATCAAAAAAAGTCAAAGTCCTTCCTGTGTCAGGACCTGGTATTCCCAGGCAGTCTCCCATCCAAGTACTAAGCCACTAACTAAGGCACATTGGGCAGCGTCAATCTCCATTTCTATAGCCCTCGACCTCTCACATAGCCAGTGGGGGAGTTGGCCCTCTGGTAACCACGAGAGTTTGACTCCTATTCACATCTGTATTGTGGCATGCCTCGCCAGACGGTACCATTTTTATGATGGTCTTTGGTATGACCAATGCTTTAAGTGGAAAAAAAGTGCCAGTACTCCCCATATTCACCTGTTGGCATATGAGTCAGGCGGCTACATATCTTACACCTAAGCTTTTTTGTCTTTACAGATAAGCCAGTCGTTCTGTGAGCAAAAATACTGTACTTGATCCTTTGACCAACAGTCTGGCCATCCATGTTGAAGGAGGTTATTGTTAATGTCACAGTTGGCTGGAGTATCGGTAGCAACAGGCTCTTCGCTGTTAGCAGACACACTAGTGTTAGCTTGCTGCTCCCCACCTGCATTTTCTGCCGTGGTAGAATTTGACTATCGAATAGCTGTGTCATCATCCAACTCCGTTTCGACTCTCATTCTCTTTGTGCCCTTTTGTAGCCATGCCGACATTACTGTCCTGTTTTTGTTTCTTTTGTTTCTTTCCCATTTGTTGTTTCCGACTTCTCCGCGAGCAAGCGAGTGAGCGTCGTGTAGTCCTGCAAGTGTCGAGAGAGGCGAGTGTTGTGTAGTGCACCCTGGGTAATGTAGTTTAAATGTCATAATAAATCACCAAGAGACACTCTGGTATGGAGAGGACAGGAAAGTCAAGTCAAGTTTATTTGTATAGCGCTTTTAACAATAAACATTGTCGCAAAGCAGCTTTACAGAATTTGAACGACTTAAAACATGAGCTAATTTTATCCCTAATCTATCCCCAATGAGCAAGCCTGTGGTGACGGTGGCAAGGAAAAACTCCCTCAGACGACATGAGGAAGAAACCTCGAGAGGAACCAGACTCAAAAGGGAACCCATCCTCATTTGGGCAACAACAGACAGCATGACTATAATATTAACAGTTTTAACATGAAGTCTGTTTCATTGATGTTGTAACTCTTCACTGATGGAAACTTGAGTGCAAAACTGTTTATGACAACTGCAGTCCCAAAGTTAGCCAGTCAACTGTAGTCCTCAGCCATAAAAGCATTACTGTAAGAGTCCAGAGCGTCCTCTAGGTGTAACTTTCAACTGTCCTCATGGGGCCATCCTCCACAGGAGCGATGCGATGAGACTCCAACCAGACACAGGGCACCAGGATGGATCAAGCAGGTCCGAGGAGCAGAAGAGGTCAGCATCTCGATCCCAGGACCAACATGTAACTCAGAGGGACAGATTTGGGGGGGGGGGGGGGGGGGGACATACATTGTTAGGTATGCCCTAAAAATGACACAAGTATTAAGTCTGTGTGGTGAAAGGGTACTGTGAGCTTGTGAGAAGTCCCGGTATGCTGTAAAAAGTCCCGGTATGCCAGGGGTTAAAATCTAGAAGTGGTGGTACTGCGTACTGGCCCACTTAAAACACTCAGTATGACCCAACTGCAAGCAGAACTCGCAATATCTCAGTCGAGAGGCGGACACGCTAACCACTACGCCAACTCATGGTGTATAGTGAAGAGTATATACTGGTATAGCTGAAAAAAATAGGTTCCGTGCTACTAAATGTTACAAGATACATACAGTTGAGAGCTCATTTTTGTACATTAAAAGCACAATTAAAAACACAAGTAAAGATGCAAAATACCTGGTGCTGCTCAAGGACTAGAAACTCTTCGAGCCACAGTTCTTGTTCTTTATTAAAAACTTGTTCAATGGACCGAGAGAGTGATCCTGCCTTTTCTGTTTGCCTTTCTCTTTGGCATAGTGATTGCTTAATTATGGAAATTCCCATCACAGGGACTAATATGAGCTCTTCACTGAGACGGCGTGCATACAGCACCAATCAGATTGAAGACTACAATCCCCTAAAGAAGGCCTACACTTCCAGTGATCCGAGCTCAGTGGTGGGGAAAAACCCTCTGAGGAGAGCCAAGGTCCAGGAGCTCATCGGACAGACAAGTCCTGATAATGGAGTTCAGTGGAAGATGAACTATCAGGTTAGTATGACTTCAAAACATACTGATGTGATATGGATTAACCTTTTAAAGCTGTTACGGTGGTTTACATAAATATTCACCCTCCTTGAACTTTCCCATATTTTGTAGTGCAACACCCTAGACTTGAAATGGAATTAACGTTTAATGTCATGAATGTAGACAAAAATAGTCTGTATACAGTGTTGGGTTTGCACAATAATTTACAAATAAAAAATGATAATTTGTGATTGCATAAATATTCACCCTCATTGATGTGAAACACCTAAATTATTTCTGATTCGATCAGTTACCAGAATTAGTTGAATGGAGTTTATCTATGTCTGGTTCAAGTGCCATTAGATCTCAATATAAACAAATGTTGGCAGGCAAAACAAACCTCGCCCGGTAGCACTTATGATGAATATGGAGGAAGATATCACGAAAAAATGATTTTGACTTTTTTGGTGACCTTGACCTTGTGTGTGAACATACTTGGCCAATAAACATGGTTCTGATTCTGATTCTCTGCTGCTCTCAGCCGATCAGAACAGACCGTACTGCACGATTGTTACACTCTTACATTTTTACAGCATGATAACATAGTGGCTACGCCTCTATATGAAGCAGTAGTCACAAAAACCTTAACCTTGACCGAATGACCCCCCAAAATGTTGGAGGTTCTATTTGAGACCAATGCCCATCTATCCTAAAAGTTTCATGAAGATTGGTCCAGCTGTTTTCCTGTAACATCTTTAACAAAAAACAAAGAAACAAACAAACCCCACTGAAAACAATACTTCGCCCCCTGGTGAACTCTGTCCCAGGCAGGGCTTTGAACCGGTTCAAGGAACGAAAACGAAAACCGGGAACTTTTTCTATTTCACATGGAACAGAAACGAAACCAGAAACTTTATTATTTTTTATGTTCCGGAACAGAAACGCTTATTAAAAATAATGGTAACCGGTTAATACCAGTTTTTATTTCGTTCCTCAAAGTTTCCGTAGCCTACAAATAAAATAGCCATTCTTCTCCTGCGCAAGTTTCTATGACCCACTGGGGTTCACTTCCTGTGTGATGTTCGCTGACTGAATGGAGAGAGCGGGAGGGTGGACTACTATCATGTCTCCATTACTGAGTGTCTGAGCAAAGAAGAACCTGAACGTTGTAACCTCCCTATTGGCTGTTTGTAAAAATGTATCAGTTGTTGCCCTTCCCACGGGAATCATCGCGGGCTCGAGAGACGAGACCTGACGAGTTAGTTAATTGGTAGCAGAACAAAATGTCTGGACACAAATCGGGTTTTCAGAAAAGGAAAGAAAATAAACAGAGGATTGAAAATACAAAAAAGGAGGCAGAAAAAGCAAAACGAGTTTTAAGGTAGGACAAATGGTTACTTTTCTGAGGCGGCCCGCCGTGGCTGCAGGCTTTCAGTTGTCTCATTGAATGGTTAGTTTTCTGAGGCAGCCCGCCGTGGCTGCCTGCAGGCTTATTTATTATAGCCCATTTAGTTAAAATAGTTGATATAAAATGTTTATAGTTATAGTTATGTGATGGTTGTCCTGATTTAGACTGGTGTTTTTTTTTTTTTTGGGGGGGGGGGGGGGGGGGGGGGGTTGCGCGATGTTGCACCCGGGTCCAGATTAGGGCAGAACCGGCCCTGGCTACATTTCAGGTGTAGTTTGTTTTATGTATGTATGTACTTGCATAGATGTGTACTTGGTCTTCCAATATGGCGCCTAACAAAATCTCGTGGCGCGGTGACGTCATGCGGTAGCCCTCCATAGGGCCTGACTAGCCTTTGGTAACACACTAAACGAATTATCTTTCATTTTTGGCACTTTTTCTGTTTGTGTAGATGGGAAGACATACTGAGAATCCAAATCGCCAACATTTGAAATAATAATTGTTTTGAATTATTTCTTGTCTTATTTAATGAAGGTTGTAATAGAATTAGCCTACATTTGGCTTAAGCTGGATGAGACAGACACATAATTTTATAGCCATTTGTTAAACAGCTGACAGGGAACGTAATTAACCATTCCGGGAACGAAATTTTTTTGTTCTAACCGGTTCGGGAACGTCTATTTAATGGTGGAACCCAAAACCGGAAACGTTAAAATTCCGTTTCTGTTCGGAACGAACCAATAGGAAAAAAATTCTGGTTCAAAGCCCTGGTCCCAGGCGAGGTAATAAATCTGATCCTGAAAAGTCCTAGAGTTTGTTAGAGAACATACCTAACAAAAAAGCACCATGAAGACCAAAGATCTATCAAAACAAGTCCAAGACAAGGTTTCAAAAGTATCAATCAGGATTTGGTTATAAAAAATCACAAATGTTTCCTTGGAGTGTCATTACATGCATTATTAAATCATGACTCAGAAAGACAACCATTCTGCAATGGAAATGGGGTCAGACAAGGATGCATTCTCTCCCCACACCTCTTTAATATCTAC
Source organism: Neoarius graeffei (assembly GCF_027579695.1). Classification (NCBI taxonomy): domain Eukaryota; kingdom Metazoa; phylum Chordata; class Actinopteri; order Siluriformes; family Ariidae; genus Neoarius; species Neoarius graeffei. Next base: position 33,939,815 of record NC_083581.1, read on the forward strand.
ACCAAGGTAATCATGAGGATTGCAATCCCTGACAACACTGGCATCAAGATAGGAGGAAGAACATTCAGCAATCTGCGATATGCAGATGACACTGCCCTCCTAGACACAACCAAAGAAGACCTACAAGCTTGTGTGGCTCAGGTCTTGGCAGATTATGGGGTGCTGGTGAATGTCAAGAAAACCAAGGTTATGGTGGTTAGTAAGATACCCACACAAGCAGATATACACATCAGGTCAAATAAAATTGAACAAGTGCATTGATTCACATACCTTGGGGCAGAATTAAATAGCACAAATGAATGCAGCACAGAAATAAGGAGGAGGATAGGAATGGCATGCTCCATCTGTAGTAAACTCTGGAACATATGGAAAGACCGCTCTGTAAGCATCAACACCAAACTATGTCTCCTAAGGAGTCTGGTATGGTCAGTTGCACTCTATGGATATGAGACATGGACACTCAAAGCAGCAAATGAAAAGAAATTGACAGCATCTGAGATGTGGACATATAGAAGAATCCTCAGGGTATCTTACACTGAAAGGATAACAAATAATACCATCCTGGAAAGAATAAACACCAAACCATACTTATCATATTAAGTATGATAATCATGAGGAAGCTGCACTACTATGGACATATCTCCAGAAACTATAATTCCCTGGAGAGACATGCCCTAGAAGGAGGAGCTGAAGGCAGACTCTCCAGAGGCAGACAAAGGCTAACATGGATGGATAACATCTGGAAGTGGACTGGCCTCACTACACAAGAAGCAAAAAGGAAGACAGCTGACAGGTCCAAATGGAGGAAAACAGTCTCTGAAGCTATAGAAGAGTATGGAATAAGATGATGATGATTAAATCATGGAAAGACCATATGATTCTGCCTCGAGAAGGCTGTTAACTAAAAGTCAATCACCAGGTAAGAAGGGCATTAGTCAGAGCAGCAACTAAGAACCAAGGAGAACATGATACTACCACCACCATGCTTCACTTTTGGAATGGTGATCTCAGGGTGATGACCCGTGTTGGGCTTCCACTTTACACCAGAGAACCATTTCTCACATGTTGAGTATCCAACATGTCAAGGATTCTATATAGCTCGTCACGTTTCCATAAAGCCTGGCAGTGTCTGAGCTACGCTTGTCCTATGAATCTTTCCAGCGCCTTCAGAATAATCTTCCCACCAAATGTAAGTCACCGAGTGTTTTGTGGTTATAAATGGTTTGCAGAAATGAGCTCAGTGGTGACTGCTTCCCACAAGGCACCAGACCTCACTAATAAAGGTGAAAACAAAATATGACTAAAAGTTTTCTTTAACTATATGATTATGTAAAATTAGACTAATTAGACTAAACTTGTTAACACACCAACGCACTTTCAACAGTGCTAGAAATGAACTTACATAAGTTTCAGATCTCAATGGCGAAAGGTTTCTGTTGGTGTTTGTGATTGTTTTTTTTTTATACATGAAAGAACCGATGCAGTAAAAACTCTGTTTCACAATTGTATTCCTTATTGATGTAGCGATTTTCTTGGTTAATCTCTCCAGTGCCATCTGTTGCAGCCGAGCATCTGGCATGATGATAAGACAGTAACAGAACAAAACCTCAAGGATTCCACTGTTTATTCACAGGAGTAATTTGATCACATTTCCTAAATCGAGTCCAGACTCAGAACAATTCAATTTTCTTTCTGTCACATCTATACACAAATATAGTTTTATCCATTTGGTACAGCAGACCATTCCCTGGACAATTATGTCAAGACTGGAATTTAAATGTCAGAAAAGTAATTCATGTCTCAGACAGACTGGCTTCCAGGTAGACACTGGTAATGACTTCCTGCAGTGCATGGCCACATTCCCAGTAATAATAATAAAAAAATCTCCTTTGGTTCAGCTGACATGAAAAAGAGGGGGTTATTGGCTGTCATGGAAAGATGTGTCAGTGCTGCAATTGCCATGGCAGTGGAAAGATAATGAGGTGACAAAAATATGCCCGACCCAAAAGAGGAACTTGAATGCAATCAAGAATACAAAGCATAGATGTGATTCTCCTCCTCCTCTCTCTCCTAACAAGGACCATCTTATGCAGTATCCTCAAAGAGTTCTTGAGAAGGATGAGTGATGTGTGAGTGTGAGAATATCACTCACAAGTATATCTTTTATTAACCTAGAATACGTTTCTGCCAGGCTTTCCTAGTGACCACATTTCAGTAAGGAGTAACTGAGAAAATAGGAGGTGTATTTAATACAAATTGTAGACTTCCCTAACACAATGAAATTATTCTTCTTTCCAAAACCCCAACCATCTTTCAGGATAATTAACCAAATGCTCTATGAATCTACCCTTAATTAAAAATTTGGCCAAACATGTGTCTCAATCTCTGACACTCTGCTCATAGGATATGGAGCATCTGATATAGTTGTACACTTCTCTGGCCATGAGCTTCAGAATATTGAAATCCGAATGGCTCGCTGCACTTCTGTGCAATAGTTTCTAGCAAACACCTTATTTTTAAACACAGAAAACAAGATATCATTGGAGTAAAAAGGAATCACAACCTTTTCAAGACTTTTCAAGAGTTTTCCAAGAGCTCATCGGTAAGTAAATGACATAATCTTGCTTGGTTGCTGACAAGCTGCAGGAAAAGGTCTGTACTAGGTCTCTTCTAGTGAAATCAGGAAGTTTTTGGCCGAAATCAGATTTAAAGACATTTTGGTGGAGGTTAGCTACAGCTAGCTGCATTGTAACTCAAAATTCCAATCCCAGTTCAGCCTCTCCTTTCAGTAACTAGACCACAATACCCGACTGCAATTTATTAATCAAGAGAAGCTTCTTAAATTGACAAGCAAGTGGAGATGCTTCTTTGTCTCCGTTCGGATGTTGGTGAGCCGTACTGTCTGTTTGCAGCACCTACAGTTTTCCTCTGAGAACATATTTTATGACAGCTGCCATACTGTGAGGTGAACTTCACTTACGTCAAAACTCACTAACCCCTGCTTTAGGGCATATCTCATATACCAGGCATCACCAAATGGCGGACCTCGGTCCGGATCCGGACCCAGTGATGGTTCTGTCCAGACCCGTGACCAATGGTAAATTCACGAGATTAAGTAATTTTCATGGAGCATTATTTTGGACGGTCGTGGCTATTGACAGCGGGTGCTGCTACTCCAGTTAATACGACAACAGCTTCACTCAGTTGAGCCAATAAAATCGTTAGTTTACCCAGCGCACCACAGCAGAGCAACAAGCAGAGAGGAAGAGAGTTAAGTTCAGAGACAACCGACCGAGACAACATGGCTTGCTCCAAAAGGCGGCGGAAAGTAGACAAGGAAAATCGTTGTTTTAAAGATGAATGGACGGAGAAATATATGTTCATTCTTCCAGCGAGCAGTTCAAAACCAGTGTGCCTCATATGCTCCGAAAACGTGGCGTTAATTAAAAGCAGTAACGTGAAGCGCCACTACGAAACAAAGCACAGCTCTTTTGAGCAAAGTTATCCCCTGAAGTCTGAGCTGAGGGCACGCAAAATAACCCAACTGCAAGCACAGTATGACAGGTCTACCCGACTCATCACACATACATTTACAGCCCAGCAACATGCAAACGAATGTTCCTTAAACGTAGCGTGGATTTTGGGGCAACATAAACACATTGGAGTGTGTTCCCTGGTCTAATCAAAGGAGCACTGCACACCTTGACTATGTTTGGATCGACTTACAGCTGTGAGTCAGCTTTTTCCACTATGAACATTGTCAAAACCAAGTACCGTTCTAGGCTCAACAATGAACACCTACATATCTGCATGAGAATGGCACTCCAACCAAGATTTAAATTACTGGCAGGTCAGCCACATGCCCGTTTTTCTCATTAAGAAGAGTAAAAGAAGAATTAAAAGAGAAAAGTTCAAAGAAAAATGTTCTGTTTGCATTTCCCCCCCAAAAAGCCACTTGTTTTCTGAAAATGTGGACTTTTTTTTCTTGAAAAGTAGGCCCTCATTTTTTTTACGCTGGGACCGCCTTATTTTAAGAACAAAGAAGAGAAAATGTGAAGTCAACGCTCTGTTTGCACTTTTTAGTTAATGTTTTCTGAGTTGACTTTTTTACTTGAAGTGAAGGCCTTCAATTCTTCAGGTTGGGACCTCTTTAATTTAAGAGAAAAAGGAGTTATTCCACTCTGTTTGCACTTTTTTATTTATTTTATTCTGAGGTTTCTGTTTTCTTTAATCTGAAATAAAGGCCTTGAATTTATTTTCCTAGGACTACTTTTATTTATGGTAAAAGAGATAGTTGTGCACTCAGTTCATTTCCTGCATTGGAAATTAACAATAAATATTGTTGAAACCATATGAAAATGTGGACATAGGGGAAGGCTATAAGACACAAGCTGGACTTCGGGTCGGACCTTCTACTTGGACAAAATTTAATAACTGGACCTCAGTGACTTTTAATTGAAGACCCCTGTCATATACAAACACCACAAAAAATGCTTTAACAGTTTGGTATGTTTTCCACATGCAGCCTCAGCTGGCCAGCCTGTGTGCCACTTCGTCTAAAGGGTATGGACACCCACTGTCTGATGAACCCCATGGAGACACTGAACCAGAACAAACTCAGGTGAATCCCAATGCGCAGGCAGCCACCCGCGGCCCAAACAAGGAGAATGGCTCCAAATCCTCCAGTGACAGCCCTTCCCTGGGTAGCACAGGAGAAGCAGGTTAGGCCATTCACAATGAAACACCATGTAGATCAATAGTGTCAGAATGAATGCACTGAATGCTGCCATTATGTTTGAGGTGCTCAATAATAAAGTACGAAAACCAGTGTGCTATTCAGAGGCGGCTTCTCACAGTATTGAATGGGATGGTTAAAATGTTCTACTATCGATCACTGTTACGCAAATGAAATCATTATGGTTGAGCTTTATAGTATGGGGACGCATCATCAGTGTGAAACTATTATGCATACATACTAGATGTTTATTGATAGTCTGATAGGCGGCATGGTGGTGTAGTGGTTAGCACTGTTGCCTCGCAGCAAGAAGGTTCTGGGTTCAAGCCCCGTGGCCGGCGAGGGCCTTTCTGTGCGGAGTTTGCATGTTCTCACCGTGTCTGCGTGGGTTTCCTCTGGGTGCTCCGGTTTCCCCCACAGTCCAAAGACATGCAGGTTAGGTTAACTGGTGACTCTAAATTGACCGTAGGTGTGAGTGTGAATGGTTGTCTGTGTCTATGTGTCAGCCCTGTGATGACCTGGCGACTTGTCCAGGGTGTACCCTCTTCCCTATTGAGGTTTTTCACCTGACGTCACAGGGTCACGTGACGCCCCGGTGTCCGCCATTTTAAACAGCAAGCTAGCTAACGTCAACATCATAGTACCTAGTATGTTACTGTAGCAACGTTTATGTTCAGTCATTTGGATGACTGTTAAAACCTTTCAGTCTCAAGTTTTTCCTTTACTGTATTTACTAGTTTACTGAGCCAGCCAGCCCCGGAGCGCGCTAGCTAGCTAGCCAGCCAGCCAGCCAGCCCGCCCCGGAGCGTGCTAGCTAGCTAGCCAGCGCCAGCCAGCCCCGGAGCGCGCTAGCTAGCTAGCTAGAGCCAGCCAGCCCCGGAGCGTGCCAGCCAGCCCCGGAGCGCGCTAGCTAGCTAGCTAGCGCCAGCCAGCCAGCCAGACAGCCCTGGAGTGCGCTAGCTAGCTAGCTAGCGCCAGCCAGACAGCCAGACAGCCCCGGAGCACGCTAGCTAGCTAGCGCCAGCCAGCCCCGGAGCGCGCTAGCTAGCTAGCGCCAGCCCCGGAGTGCACTAGCTAGCTAGCCCCAGCCAGCCCCGGAGCGCGCTAGCTAGCTAGCTAGCGCCAGCCAGCCAGCCCCGGAGCGCGCTCAGTAAACTAGTAAATACAGTAAAGGAAAAACTTATAACGGGCCATGTCTCAACAGACTAAGAAGTTATTTCAATGACATTTAATAAACTTTTGTTTATCCTGAGGACCGAAAGTAAATGAAAATGTGAACAAACCTTAGCTGTCAGTGAACAATCCTGGTGGAAGCAGGTAAACGTCGTTCTCTAAGCCTGCTAACCTCAATTTTTGCAAATACCTCTCCCTCTGCTCGCCCTGTAAATGCCCTACGTTGCTGGATAGTGAAGGTGTTTTCTGTATCTCGCTCCTTTTTCTTTTATGTTTTTCGTTTGTCGCCTTCCTCGCATTCAAACTGATTCGAGCCGTGACGTCCAAGATGGCAGCATCACATGACTTGGTCACGTGGGTGAAATACCTCAATAGTCAGCTGGGATAGGCTCCAGCTTGCCCATGACCCTGCACAGGATAAGTGGCTACAGATAATGGATGGATGATGACAAGTTTTCCGTAGCAAGCACTGTAAAAAAAAAAAATGCTATCCATGCTGTTAGCTCTTTCGTTCAAACCACACAAGGATGGGTTTGGCAAAGCAAATTAGTTGCATTGGATACCAAATATAGAGGTGTAGGGGTGGGGGGTCTTGTTCTGTGTAATCACAACAGTCAATAATTGGCTGCATGCATCTACAGTCTGAGCTAGAGAGAAATCAGCCCCAGCCTGTACATCATACCATTCTGTGTATTTTTCTGATGACCATTAATGGTGGTAGTGCTTTTATTCTTGGTTCCAGAACAATAAAAATGATCCACTTTACACCGTTTGCTAACAGCAAATAAGACAATGTGGAATTTTAATATATTTTATCGTTGAAAGAGAGGGAGTTCTTAGCTCTGCTAGCCCGTTTATGGCCCTATTCTTCCAACGTGACATTTCAAATGTGCCTCTAACACATAAGCTGTTCAAGTAAAATGATCCATGCACTCTTTCTGCTGTAATTATGCGCTTCAAGATGCTATTGTGTGTGACATGTTCAGATCTTTACTCTGCTGTGATTTGCTTGCAGATGGCTACACTTATCAGCTCTGTGAAGCAGAAACGCCTCAAGATCCACACGTTCCAGACTTCAAGCCCATGAGCAAAGGTAAAGGAGATTGCAAGGCAGTCATCTCGGGACTGCTGTGTGGGAAACCTGTGAAATGGGAGGTGATCTTCGACATTGAACCCTACCTGAAAGGGCGTGAGCGAGAGGAAAAGGTTCATGAGGATCTGTGGAACGAAACCTTCCATCATCTGGCTGCGAGGTCAATTATTCAGGACTTTGAGCAGATGGCTGACAAAGAGTGCGAGATTGAGCACGGTAAGTAATGAAATGATACATGTTCTTTCATGTTTTGAGTACTGTATATTGGGAGATCTGTTCTGTTCTTTAGTCTGCATCGATCACTCAGTGTCTCCAAGCTATCCAAATATGTGTGAGTAATCACGTCTCTCTTATTTCTCTCAGGTTCTGGTAGGCGCTATCAGCTGTACGCCACACAGACTAGCAAAGCTTGCAACATCCTGAGCAAATACACAGCCTTCGTGCCCATTGATCTCGACAGCAATGAATATTTACCCATTTCTATTGAGTATCTATACAATGGTGAGTCACATCTCTGTTTTGGTGATAAGCTTTGAACTTTGTCAATATGCCAATGTCTCTGTCATGAGAGTTCATTTAAACCCTGAGCTTCTTCCAGAGGAGATCACGTCTGATTTTCAGTTCCCTCATGTGTTGGAAGAACAGGAGCAGACTTTGCACCTATTTTCTCAGAATATAACAATGAAGTTATGTCAGCTGTCATGTATTTAAAGCCATTTTCCATTTCCATTATCCAAAACCAGTGGCATGGTGGTGTAGTGGTTAGCGCTGTCGCCTCACAGCAAGAAGGTCCGGGTTCGAGCCCCGTGGCCGGCAAGGGCCTTTCTGAGCGGAGTTTGCATGTTCTCCCCATGTCCGTGTGGGTTTCCTCCAGGTGCTCCGGTTTCCCCCACAGTCCAAAGACATGCAGGTTAGGTTAATTGGTGACTAAATTGACCGTAGGTGTGAATGTGAATGGTTGTCTGTGTCTATGTGTCAGCCCTGTGATGACCTGGCGACTTGTCCAGGGTGTACCCCGCCTTTCGCCCGTAGTCAGCTGGGTTAGGCTCCAGCTTGCCTGCGACCCTGTAGAACAGGATAAAGCGCCTATAGATAATGAGATGAGATGAGATTATCCATAACCACTTATCCTGTGCAGGTTCACAGGCAAGCTGGAACCTATCCCAGCTGACTACGGGCGAAAGGTGGGGTACACCCTGGACAAGTTGCCAGGTTATCACAGGGTTGACACATAGAGACAAACAACCATTCAGACTCACATTCACACCTACGGTCAATTTAGAGCCACCAGTTAACCTAACCTGCATGTCTTTGGACTGTGGGGGAAACCGGAGCACCTGGAGGAAACCCACCCAGACACGGGGAGAACATGCAAACTCCACACAGAAAGACCTCTGTTGGCCACTGGGCTTGAACCCAGAACCTTCTTGCTGTGAGGCAACAGTGCTAACCACTACACCACTGTGCTGCCCGTATCTAAAGCAAATTCTAATCTATACCATTGAAATATAAATTAGATTTTTTTTTGCGATTCCTGCTATTATGTGCAAGATGTCAGATGCTGAGTTGATCCCTTATTGTGTCCTGAATAGACCCAATGAGAGCTTTACATGGAGACAGGTTTTGCCTCAGAGCAAAATTTCGATGAGAGCCTTTGGCTGTACTACTTTCAAGCACGATGACTTGAGACGTACAGAGTACCATACAAAAGTCTTAGGCACATGTAAAGAAATGCTGTAGACCAAAAAATGGCTTAAAAATAATGAAATGAAATGTTTTGACATTAAAAAATACTATAAACAGTAAGCCATAATAAATGGAACAAAGTCAATATTTGGTGTGAGACGACCCTTTGCTTTAAGAAAAAAAAATAGTCGTCTCAGGTACAATGTTGTACAGTTTGATGCGGAAATGAGCTGTAGGTTTTACTGAGCATCTTACAGAACCAGCCACAGTTCTTCTGGACCAGTGGCGGCTGGTAGTCTTTCAAACGGGAGGCTGGTCGGTTATGATATTTCCAGATTTTAAAAGAAAAAAGAAAAAACACATCAGTTTTGCCCATACTCTTGCCTCTGATCTGGCTGATTGTTGGCAGCGTCACAAACTGTGAAATAACAGGTTCTTTTGGCCCATTAGCCTACTGTCCAATATACATGATGTTGGGGGGGGGGGGGGGGTATATTTTAACATTTTATATTTTAAAATTGTGGCATGTTGTTTAAAAAGTGATCATTATTGAAAGCAGCTCTTTGTCAGGAACCTCAGCATTCAATGACACTTTCCCTATATTTTACTTATTTTGACTGAGAAATGTTTTATTGACAATTTTGATAACCCTTCACTTTTAATCCAGGTCTGTAGTGTGAAATGTTCTCGGCTGTGTTTTTGTTTAAAAATGTTTTCCAAATTGTAGCTGTGTTTAATTCATATCCAGAGAAATATATATTCCAATATAATATACTCAGCATAAACATTTTAAATAGATTCTATATTTTTGGTCCATCCATGACATATTACTAAAGTAGCCTATTTACTGTTGTTGATGTGGGTCACTTGCTGTTAGCCAATTCACTTTCTCGTACCAGGAGAGCTGAAAGGAACGAGTATTATTCCCTACCTTTTTCACCAAGTCAATTTGAGGCGTTGGTCTACCCTGCTCTTTAATTTTAATTTTTTCCTCGAAAGGAAGACTGGCAAATGGCTTCGCCAAAATTAAATCAGCAATGCTCGGCATCCGTGCGCAGCTTTCTTGCTAGCTGACTAGCCCCCTCAAGTTCAAGTTCAGTTGCTCAAATAAACGAAATTTCTGGAACCAAGATAGCAAACTTGACACTATATTTACACTTTATTTACAATGAAAATATATACAAACTAAAAAAGCTGGTAGAAACCGTATGTAATGAATGAAATCGAAATGTAAGCTGATCTCTTACAATACACCACAGCACTTGCGAATCCGCATGGGACTGAACTGAGATTCACCGCTGCCTGTCTATAGTTGAAACGAGCTGTCAATCAAAGAAAATATCCGGCCGCTTTCACCAATCACCAGTCTCCTCGCGGAAACTGCCATGTCCCTCCCATGTGAGGCTGGGAGTCCGTGGGGCGGGTGTTTTCGCAGTATTTGTCCAATAATCGTCTTGCATTTTGAGATTGAAAAGCGCATAGCTCCCAAATGCCGTTGAAGTCCACTGAGGCTGGGAGTCCGTGGGACTCCGTGGGCGGGCGTTTTCGCAGTATTTGTCCAATAACCGTCTTGCCTTTTGAGATTGAAAAGCGCATAGCTCCCAATGCCATTGAAGTGCACTGAGTCTGGGCTGCATCGCGCTGTCACGAGGGGGAAAAACTCACGCACACATTAAAGTTATAATGGAATGATTTCGCACTGTAGTTGGGTTGAGCACATACATTTCTATGATTCGATGTTTGTCATTTTTAGAGGAGGCTGAGCCTCCCTCGTTGTCTTAGAGCAATCGCCCGTGTTCTGGACACTTTGACTTTCACACTCGCTTCTTAATTTTGCACCAAAACCCAGCAGTCTTCATTATGTTTTCTTTTTAAACTGAAAAGTGGCTTCTTGTGTAATATGCTGCTCAGATACAAATAATTTTTTATTTCCTGTAACATTTAATTTTGTGCTGGAAAAGGAACATTTGGAACTCTAAAATGTTTTTGTACTGACTCGATAATGTAGAAGTCATAAAATAGAAATCTATAACAAAGTTGTATGAAAAAAAATAGGGTGCCTGAGACTTTTGCACAGTACTGTATCTGTGCTGGTGTATAATTTAAAAGTTTCTTGCTAATTCATTAGCCTTACATGCCCCTTAATGTACATGTGAAATTAGGACAATTTAATATATATTGTTTTAAAGCCTTGAGAAGAAGAAGACTTTATTTTGTCACATGCACACTCAAGCACAGTGAAATTCCTCCTCTGTATTAACTCTGAAGCAGTGAACACACACATGTGAGCAATGAGCACACATACAGTACATACCCAGACCAGTGGGCAGCTACCGTATGTTACAGCACTCAGGGGGTTAAGTGCCTTGCTCAAGGGCACTTCAGCCATGATATATATAGAGAGAGGGGAAAGTGCTGTTCATTCACTCAACTCCCCTTGGGAATTGAACCGGCAACCCTTTGGGCCAAGGCTGCTTCTCTAACCTTCATGCCATAGCTGCCTCATGCAATTTTAATTTGCAAAAGATAATTTAAGAGAAAGTCAGCAGTGTTCAGAAAACAAAAATCTCTAAAAATACAAGTTTGCCTGTCAGTGGACCATTTCCCTTGGGTTTCGAAGATCTCCTGATTTCTGAGCTCTCAAAATTGGCAAGTATTGCTAATTAGTGGATCCCTGCAGTGGTCCTTGTTTATTCCCCAAAGAGAAGCGGAATATAGTCAGCCTATTTGACATTTAGAGCATCACTGAAGAAGTTGTTTTGAAGTGGGAAGAATGCAGGAATTAACTCCAAAATGCAAAAGCTTCCAACTATCCTCATTAGTCCATGCTAATATCAGTCTGTGGTTATTCTCAGGGGAAGAGCGGAAGGGTGGCTCACATTCGAACCAGCGTTCAGGAAGCAGGAAGAGCCGCGGTTATTCGGCGGGTTTGGATCACTCACAGTCCGGCTGCCTGGCTGAAGGAGAAGACCAAACAATGCCAACTTGTAAGATCATCTTCATCTGTTACTGTATCACTTCTGGCCACTACTTAATCCATTCACAATTTCAGTCTCATTTTATATTTAAAATCTACGAACATACGAGGGTAAGTCAAAAAGTTCTAAGACAGATGTTATAATTCCAAAAGGAATTCAAAAAGGAATACAAACTGAATTCCTGAACTGAAAACATTTAATAGAAAGGTGAAATACTGGCTGAAAGAAAACCAAACATGTAATCACTGAGTCAGGACCATGGGTGCAGGGGCAGAGGCGTGTGCATGTGCATGCATACACTTTGTTGCTCTTGTTGTGGTGTGTTGTCTGTGCTGGATGCCTGGCTGTTCGTGCATGGCTGCCGGGGCTCGCCCCGTGGGGCGGGGTCTGGGTATGGGAGCTAAATATGTAGCGGGCCGGGCCCCTCACTGTCGGGGTGAGCGTGGGTGGGCAGGTGTGAGCAGCTGGGTTTTTGGGGTTTATTTGGTTGTGTGATGTGCTGTTTTTGTGATTTTTTTAATGTTGTATGTTTATATTAAGAAAGGAGAAAGAAAAAAAGGGGAAAAAAGCAACGGCAACTGCACACATGCATACGGTGTGCTGCTCTTGTGATATGGTCATAATTCTGTGAAATGTTGATGTAATGTATTGGTATCCAATATATCTGCCACTACTGTGTAACTCACACTATGCTGCGCTTTTAAAATTTATATTTGGACTAATTTTTTAGAAGGTCTGACCAGGGACTGGGGTTCCAAATTAGCCAGTTGGCTAGAAACCTTTTATGCAACACATCTACACATATTGTTATGGCATTGACTGTGATATTATGTATGTTATAATGTGCGCTGCATTGTCCCTGACAAATAAACTAATAAATAAATAAATAAATAAATAAATAAGGAATTCTCCGATGGAAACATCGCTTGCACAAGTGTTTAGACTTAAATGGAGGATATGTAGAGAAATAGCTTTATTTTCATAAATAAAGATTTTTTTCATTTGTCTTAGAACTTTTTGACTTACCCTCATAATATACTGCATACTGGCAGTATATAGTGTTATCCATCTACAGTGTCTTGCAAAAATATTCATCCCCCTTGGTGTTTGTCCTGTTTTGTCGCATTATAAGCCGGAATTAAAATTGATTTTTGGAGAATTAGCACCATTTGATTTACACGACATGCCTACAGCTTTAAAGGTGAAAATAGTTTTTTTATTGTGACACAAACCATAATTAAGATGAAAAAAAAAAACCAAAACAGAAATCTGGAGTATGCATAGGTATTCACCCCCCAAAGTCAATACTTTGTAGAGCCACCTTTTGCTGTAATTACAACTGCAAGTCTCTTGGGGTATGTCTCTATTTGCTTAGCACATCTAGCCACGAGGATTTTTGCCCATTCCTCAAGGCAAAACTGCGTTGGTGTACAGCAATCTTCAAGTTATGCCCCAGATTCTCAAATGGATTGAGGTCTGGGCTTTGACTAGACATTTAAATGTTTCTCTTTAAACCACTTCAGTGTTGCTTTAGTTGTTTAGGGTCATTGTCCTGCTGGAATGTGAACCTTCGTCCCAATCTCAAACCTCTGGCTGACTCAAACAGGTTTTTCTCCAGAATTGCCCTGGATTTAGTGCCATCCATCTTTCCTTCAGTCCTGACCAGCTTTTCTGTCCCTGCAAATGGAAAATATCCCCACAGCATGATGCTGCCACCACCATGCTTCACTATAGGAATGGTGTTCTCAGGGTGTTGGGTTTGTGCCACACATAGGATTTCCCATGATGGCCAAAAAGATCAATTTTAGTCTCATTTGACCAGAGAATCTTCTTCCATGTGTTTGGGGAGTCTGCCGTATGCTGTTGGGCAAACTCCAAACATATTTTCTTAAGCAATGACTTTTTTCTGGCCACTCTTCCATAAAGCCCCGCTCTGTGGAGTGTACGGCTTAAAGTGGTCCTATGGACAGATCCTCCCATCTCCGCTGTGGATCTTTGCAGCTCCTTCAGTGTTCTCTTTGGTGTCTTTGTTGCATCTCTGATTAATGCCCTCCTTGCCCGGTCTGTGAGTTTTGGTGGGCGGCCTTCTCTTGTCAGGTTTGTAGTGGTGACGTATTCTTTCCATTTTGCTATAATGGATTTAATGGTGCTCTGTGTGATATTCAAAGTTTGGGATATTTTTTATGACCCAACCCTGATCTATACTTCATAACTTTGTCTCTGACCTGTTTGGAGGCTCCTTGTTTTTCATGTTGCTTGCTTAGCAGTGTTGCAGAGTCAGGGTCCTTCCAGAACAGGCTGATTTATACAGACATCATGTGACAGATCATGCGACACTTTGATTGCACACAGGTGGATCTTAATCAACTAATTATGTGACTTATGAAGTGAATTGGTTGAACCAGCTCTTATTTAGGGATTTCATACGAAAGGGGGTGAATACCTATGCACACTCCAGAGTTCTGTTTTTTTCATCTTAATTATTGTTTGTGTCATAATAAAACAACAATTTTCACCTTTAAAGCTGTAGGCATGTTGTGTAAATCAAATGGTGCTAACCCTCCAAAAATCCATTTTAATTCCAGCTTGTAACACAACAAAACAGGACAAACATCAACGGGGATGAATACTATTGCAAGACACTGTATCTATCTATTTATTTATTTTAAGCTAGACTTATGTTGGGAAAAGTTGTCAATATTAAAATATGAAATTACAAAAATAAATCTAACCGAATCCAATCTGTGATTTTTATACCTAGTTGAAGACAAAGCCTCTCCTTGTAGCACTCCCTCATCAGCTGGATGGGAACAGTTCAGCTTCACAGAAGGTACGGTTTCTTGGCACGACAGAAGTAATAATCATGAAAGCGTTGTTAAGTGCACACACTCCACAGGGAGCAGTGCTGCTGCTTAAACTGAACATCCACCCCTCTGTGACTATCCTTGAGGAACAAGTGCTCGAGGCTAACCTGCTGCCACTGCTCTCTCTGTTTCAGCCTCTCAAAGGAGTCCGACGGTGACCTCAGACCATTCGCAGAGATCAGTGGAAAGCCTCTTCTCAGCCAGGTAGGTATGAGATGGAGATAAAGAAAGACCACATTCTCTGTCATGGACTGACACAGAGATGGAAAACCCACACAGTGCAGGAGAGAAATATTGGAAGTAAATGACAGTTCGCCAGTTTCTATTGCATTTCTCTGTGCTAGTAAAGAGCACTCATTTTCAGAGGAAATAGAGGAACGAGTCGTGACAAATCCCTCAAAAAAGTCCAATTCCACTTGACCCCGGCTAACCACAGACTGGCAAAGAAACAACAAAATACCTGCAGTCTTTCCACTTTTCACTCTTTTCTTGCAATGCAAATAGATACAGAAAATTACACTGCAAACATTGCAACCCTACAATTTGATTATTGTTTACTCTTTTTTGCATTTTGATTGCTTGTTTCGTGCTGTTGTCAGTCAGATGAAGTAAGTCCAGTGTGGAGATAGTTTCCATGTAGTACAACAGAAAAGCATTTCCTCATTTGTCAGATAATCACAAGTTCAAATCCCAACAATGTCACAGTTATCCATTCCTGGGAGCCCAAAAGCCGACACATATACAATCTTGTATGAGGGTACTTCAAAAAGTTCTCGGCCTCACCCATAAACAAGGGGCGTAACTCCCATTTTGGGGCATAACTGTATACTATAAAAGCCTTATATCACTGTCTACAAAAACTTAACTGAAAGAAGCAATCAAAGAAAAAGGGAGAGGAAAGAAAGCTTCGAGCTGGCATGATGTTGCTCCAGGACAATGCGCCTGTCCACATAGCACAGTTGGCAGGGGCAGAAGCAGGTAAATGTGGCTTTGAACTGTTGCCCCGTGCACCTTACTCATTCGACCTGGTACCGTCTGACTTCAATCTGTTCCCCAAACTGAAATCCCACTCGCGTGGTCGCCATTTTCAGAGTGATGATGAAGTCATCCATGCTGTCAAGGAGGATCTGGAGGCTCAACATGTGACTTTCTTCTATGAAGGGATAGAGAAGCTTGAACACTACTAGACCAAGTGCACTGAAGTTAAAGGAGACTATGTTGAAAAAATAATGCAAGACCAATCTTTCTCCTGTGATGTTTTCTGGGTGAGGCCGAGATCTTTTTGAAGTCAGAGTCCCTCTCATGCCAGAATCTGGATATTCCATATTCCATTCAGCCAGGATGATATTGAATGAGTCGAAGATGAGTAGCTGAATGAAATATATATGATATACCACAAAAAGCTATTATTATTATTATTATTATTATAATACATACACATTTGATGGAACAATTATAGATTTTACAAAAAGTTAAGAACAGGGGGAAACTTACCAATATTAAATGCTGAGTCTGACCAAATGTAATTCAATGTTCTGTCAATCCAATGTACTCATCTCATCTCATCTCATCTCATTATCTCTAGCCGCTTTATCCTTCTACAGGGTCGCAGGCGAGCTGGAGCCTATCCCAGCTGACTACGGGCGAAAGGCGGGGTACACCCTGGACAAGTCGCCAGGTCATCCAATGTACTGTACAAAGTTATAACAATAAAAATGGTACAAGCCCAAAAAGCCTGAACAACAACCCAACTTATATACAAGCTCTATACAGGTTGATGGTTCAAGTTCAAAGTTACTTTTGGTCGTAGTTAATTGTTACATTGCAGTTGTGCAAAACAAAAGGGCTTTGCTGAGTGAAGTCCACGAGTGAAGTCCTCTTGTAAAAGTCTCCATCACTTTTCTTCACATCCAAGTAGAACTTTATATGTCCGCTATTGCTCTCTTTTCCAGTTTTTTGATGTCTGTTGGTATGTTTTTCTCTTGTAAATATGCATGAAGAATATCTAGTGAAGTTTTGGTAGCCTTTCGGATGTTCAGCGTGTCTTTCTCTTTAAATCTTTGGCTTTTAATGAAGCAAACCTCGTGGTTATGTTTGTGTACAAACTGTCACAGTCACTCACACAGAAGTTTTATATCTCTGACATGTCTCTTTTCCAGTTTTTTTATGTCCGTTGGTATGTTTTTCTCTTGTAAATATGCGTGAAGAATATATAAATAAGTTTTGGTAGCCTTTTGGGTATTCAGCGCACCTTTAGTTTCAGTTCATTTATTTAGTGCTTAATCCGAGCACTGGATTAACCCGGTCTTCCTTCTCTCCTGGCCGACAAAGAAATGATTATGCGCATGCGCAACAGAAAAGTTTTGTCATTGGATCTTTGCGTGTGATGTCGTGTTGTCTTGACAACATGCAATATTATAACAATATTGCACGCTCATTCTCCATTGGGGAGAGTGGTGTAATACATGAAGGATAAGCGATATGATAATATTGCATGGCATCAATAAACCCACTAGAAGGGAATAAAATACATGTTTTTACTGCATGGAAAAAGTGGCCCGTATGTATGTATAATAATAATAATAAATGTTTATGTCTTTAATTAATTGATGTTTATGAATATGAAATCTGTTCAATATCGAATTCTCAATAACCCCTTCAGCCTGTAAGTTCATGCTGAAGGTAATCTAAAGGTGGGCTGTTTGCTAAAATAGATAGTTTTCACTGACGTCACGGCATTCCGGGGAACACCCTCCAGCTGCCATCTTGTGGGGCAAACAAAACAGACCATCGCCATTACCGGCTATGTTATCTCGGACGAATTTATGAAGTTATATAGTCAGTTTTCTAAAATAAAGATCAATGTCGGCAAAATCAAGCAAACAGAAGTATATAGATACATTAGACGACATCTCACGACAACGGTATTCAGCCAAACTGGCCTTGATTGGGGGAATTGACCCCTACGAAGTGGACAAAGATGCATTTTCAAGTGACTATGCAGGGCTGCCAAAGCCTGAAACTGCCAAAGCCTGCTCCAAAGCCTGAAACTGACTTCATCAAACTTTAAAGGCTGTCTGATATATACAACTTTATATATTCTACAGCGCGCCTTTTGGCGGATGCCGCCTTTTTCATGGCTGAATCGCGCAGATCCGATTTTTTTTTTTAGGGGAGGCGTTGGAGTGTCTGATTATAATTTCAAAGTAAATTCTGTATTAAAATTACTAAATAAGCAAATCCGTTACAGTCCATGAAACAGAAAGTATAAGGATGAGAAAAAAACAGTTTAAATCGCAAAGCTGCGCACATTTGCGCAGTCCTGCACACCGCTCGGGCTGCGCAAATGTGCGCAGCTTTCCGATTTAAACTGTTTTTCTCTCATCCTTATACTTCCTGTTTCATGGACTGTAATGGATTTGCTTATTTAGTAATTTTAATACAGAATTTACTTTGAAATTATAATCAGACACTCCAACGCCCCCCTAAAAAAAAAATCGGATCTGCGCGATTCAGGCGGCATCCGCCAAAAGGTGCGCTGTTTGCATCCCAAACACAAATCAAATCATACAGAATAGACCTAAAATGTTTTTCAAAAATGACCCTTGCGTGAGTGAAGTGACAAGTTTCAAATAGAAACGTGACAAACGAGCGATATTAAGTGTACATTACAATGTAAACGTACACTCAGCGGTTCCAGTTAGGCATTCTCCAGAGATTGTTCACATGATGTTTTGGTTTCCAAAAACAAACTTAAACACAATTGATTGTTTATTTAAACAACTTACCACTTATAAACTGATCGGAGCAGACTTTGCTGTGTTTGGAAGGCTGATAATCCTTGCGGTTGATTCTCGCAAGCCATAGATTTCTCCTTTGTATGCTGAGTTTCTTTGTTTGCTCGCCTTCGTGCTCCCGTACAGTGGGAATTCCATAAAAGCTCCGCTTGACTTCATCATCTGACCTATTACGACAGCCGTGAATACAACAGGTGTGCACCATTGCTAGCTTTAAATAGCCTGCTTGGGTTCTTTTGAAGACTTTGTACTCGCGCGTTACAATGTGTGCTCAGTGACCCGTACGGTAAGCTTGACCCACAAGATGGCCGCCACTAGGGAATCCCCGACTCTGTGACGTCATGTGAAAACTATCTATAAGAACCAACCTGAAGATAAATTATTCCAGAGACTCATGTCATGAGGAATGAGGTTTGCCTTTGGTGGCATTTCGTGAGATGTTTTTCCTTCTTTTCTTTCAGATTGAGCCTCACCAGAACACGGCTCCTAACTAAAGCAGCCCGGGGCTTCATGTGCCGCGCACAAAGCAAAGCTGATTCAGTGGGAGAGAGTGATAATGACAGCAAGGACTACATCCCTCTGGTTTGTATTGTTTCATTCTGTGCAACTCTAGTGTAGCTTGTGTCAGCAACTTTAGGAAAAACAACAACAACAAATCTTCACAGTCTAAAATGGAAGAAAGTCCAAAATAGCAGGTGAATTTAACGTAATGCATACAGTAGTTACAAAATTACAAAACATATTCATAAATATGTTCTGTTAGATCATTGTCAATACTAATGTGCTCACTTTACAGCATAAACAATCAGTAAAACTCCAAGTAATATTGTTTTAAAAATATACTTTGTAGGACATTTTAGTAAAACAGCATATTAAGGCCATTGTAGGTTAAAAAAAAGAAAAAACAACTCAGAATCTCCGTGATTAAAGTCGTACATGTACAGGAAATAACTTCAACATTCTCCAAGATTATAAAGTCATAAATTTGTGAGGAAAAAAAACTCAAATTTCAAGAAAAACTCAGAAATTTAGAGATTAAAAAGTCAGAAATTCCAAGATTAAGAAGTAACAAATTTATGAGGAAAAAACTCTCATGCTTCCTGGCTGCAGTGCATTCTTGGAAATGTAAGAGAAAATCTCTTATGGCTTTGTTCTTTTATAGTGCTTGATCAAGGAGGAAAGACCGCATTATATTCTATAACTCTTGGCTCAGCTGTGGCGTTTGTGGTGTGATGACATTGATCCAACCTTGCAAAGTGAAGCGATCTGGTTCCTTGTAAAAAATAAAAAATAAATAAAAAATACAAGGTTCTTTTCTTGTGAATTTGTGGCTTTTTAATCTTGGAATTTACAAGTTTTTCTCACAAATCTATGAATATATAATCTCAGAGAATATCTGAAATTTTTCTTATACGTTTCTAACTTTAATATCAGAAAAAAATAGGGTTTTTTTTGTTCAGAATATCACCCCCCCAGCTCTGTATTAGGAATTGTTTTCATTTCAAATGAAAACAATTTTCATTGTTTTCCATTCCCAAAGCATTGAAATGGAATCAATAAAAAGCAATTAATGGGAGAAAATATAAGAAAATCTGCTGAAAACTGGCACACACAGTACACACTGAAGCATGAAGTACAAAAAGCCAATTAAGATTCTGAAGCTTGTGGCCAGAAAAGTGTACAAATGTATCAGAGGCTGTGTGCGCCACGGGAAGAATATTTATGGTTTGTTTTGAAAGGATTTTAAGGAACATTTAAGGAACCTTCATTTGAAATGAAAACAAACAAACATTTATTGTAGAGTTAAGGGTTAACTGTAGGACGTATTGATTCATGTGCTAAAGGGTTCCTTTTCACAACCCCCCCCCAAAAAAAAAAAAAAACACACCAAAACTCTAAGGCTCTAAGGAAACTCAAGGGGGAGTTTTATTTGGGATTACTGAATAAAATATAATCCAAAGTGTTCACGGCAGCTTCCAAACCCATAAGTCATCTTTTTGTCTTTTTGCAATATTTCCATTTTTTTCTTTTCTATTAAAGTATTAATATTTGTTTACATGAGTAATTTATAAGGTAATACCTACACGTAGTTAAAACAACAATAACAACAACAAAACCTGGCCTAATTAGTTGAGAATATATCATTCTCTAATTGTGACATTCTTCAGGTTATACAGTTGTGGTCAGAAGTTTGCATACAGTGGCATGAATGTCATCTTGGATATGAAGGTCATGGCAATATTTGGGCTTTCAATGATTTCTCTGAACTGTTCTTTTTCTGTGGCAGAATGACTGTACAGCATACATCTTAAAAAAAAAACCTCTAGAATTCGGTGCACAATTTTTTTTCTTTGGTTTTCTGAAATTAACACAGGGTCAAAAATTTACATACACTCACTCAGATTATTAATTCAGAGGTGCTGAGACTTCCAAAATGTCTCTTATCTTGCCAAGGCCTCTTAACTTCCTGCTAGCGATCGTGATTGACTACAGCTGATAGCTTCTCTGTACCTTCATAAAAAGGGTTTATTTGAAGCACTCATTGGATTGACCAACACACAGTAAAATGGGAAAGTCCAAGGAGCTCGGGGCGGGGGGAATCAAGAAGACACAATACCACTGAGCTGTAGCAAGGCGAGGAAAGTCTACAAGAGACAGTCTGGCAAATGGAGTAGCTCCAAACAGTTCTTAAAAAGCCCTGGCTGATGGGAGAGGAGTGGTAGCAGGTGTGGGAGTGCCGCTTCAGGAAATGGCCTTCAGCAAGGCAGGACTGAATTCCTGTCCTGGATCCAGCCTGGAGTCAGCATGGAAGTCCCACAATCTAAGGCATGGATGGACTGGATCGGACTGTGATGCACACAGTAAAATGGGAAAGTCCAAGGAGCTCAGTGCAGATCTGAGAAAGAGGATTGCAGATATACACAACACCGGAATGTCTCTTGGAGCCATTTCTAAACAACTGCAAATTCCAAGATCAGTTCAAGCAATTGTATCCAAGTTATTGTAAGGTGTAGTAATTTTACCAAGCCACTTTGCTTCAAGAAAACCCAAACTGTCACTCTCAGCTGAAAGGAAATTGGTTCGGATGGTCAGGAACAACCTGGGAACCACCATGGCACAGTCCTGCCATGAACTGGAAGCTGATGGATTGCTGTCTACAGTTCAGTGAGTTTTATATCATCATGGACTAAGAGGCTGCTATCCAAGAAATAACCCCCTGCTCCAAAATTGACACATTCAAGATGAATTAAAGTTTGAAGTTGACCACATGGACAAAGAAGAAGCCTTCTGGAAGAAAGCTGTATGGTCATATGAGACAAAGATTGAGTGGTTTGGCCACAATGACCACTATGTACAGAGGGACACTGTACCAGCTGGTGGTGGTGGTAGGATCATCATGCTCTGGGGTTGTTTTGCTGCCAGTGGAACTGGTTCATTGCACAAAGTGGATGGAATAATGAAGAAGGAGGATCACCTCAGAATTATTTGGAATGAACCATCAGGAACTTGAACACAACTTGGGAATTACAACAGGACAATGAACCCAAATGTACATCAAAGCTGGTTGTGGAGGATAAAGCAGGCTAACAGGGTAGTCACACTAGAAGCGGAATGAGCCGGAATGCCATCGGAATGAAAATTCTTTGTATATTCTGGGATATTCGAAGTGCATTCTAAAAATTCTTACTGCATTCTGAGTGCATTCCAAACATTCGGGCCCATTCTTGTGGCCGGCCCGAATGTTTTGCTCATGGTCAAAACATTCGAGGTGCATTCAAAGAGGAGAAATATCGAACGGCATTCGAAGTGTATTCTAACTGCATTCTGACTGCATTCTAAATATTCTTACGACATTCGAAACATTCTGATCGCGTTCGAGGGAAAAATCGAAATGGGAAGCCACTTCAAATCCTGCCAGAATGTCCCGAATGTGCCTCGAATGAGCCGGAATGCACCTCAAGTGCATCTCAATTGCTGCCGGAATCTATTTCGATATTAAAATAGTTCAGCTGGAATGCAATTCAAATGCCATCTGAATATTTCAATTGTCGCTCGAATACATCTCGAATGCAGTTGGAACATCCCGATTGGCCCCCGAATGAGTCCGGACATGATTCAGAACACCACCGAATCGCATAAAAACATGGCTAGCTGCCGCTGGAACTTCAGTCTGCATTGAGGAGTCGCCTGCTCAACATCAACCTTTTGTCCATTGTTTTAAAAAGTTTCCCAAGTTTCTCATGTCATGCCACCAAGGAAGAAGGGAGCCAAGGTCAAGAACTCCACCACTGGCCGCGGCCATGGTTGGGTCTGATACCTTCTGGGTTTTCTCCTCCTAATGTTTCTTCTAGGTATTCCTACTGTGTTCCAACTACATTTGAACTGCAGTCGAAAGCTAATACACCTGGAATGTGCAAGAATCATTCGAGGTGGGCTTGAAGTGCATTCTCAGGATTCGAATGGCATTCTTACAAAGCTGTAAGAATGTTGGTCACTTTGAAATTCCTGCCCGAATGTGGTATGAATTTTGAAAAAAATTTCATTCCAGCTGGTTCTGCTTGATTCCTGCTAATTCCGAATAAGTGTGACAGAGGCTTTACATTAAGCTTAAAACAAGTCCTGACTTCAACCCTATTGAAAATATATGGACCATGCTTATAATTCGAGTCCATGCCAAAAAAACAAAAGAACAAAACAAATTTAATTGAACTCTACCAATTCTACAATGAAGAGTCATGAAATATCCAACCAGAATTCTGCCAGAAGCTTGTTCATGGTAAACAAAAATGTTTGGTCAAGGTGTATCTTGTGAAGAGGCATTTTACCCAAATATTAGGTGTGCTGTATGAATATTTTTGACCATGTATGTATACTTTTGATCCTGTGTTGATTTCAGAAAACCCAAAGAAAATTGTCCACCGAATTCTAGTTTTTTAAAAATGTATGCTGTACATTCTGCCACAGAAAAAGAACAGTTCAGAGAAATCATTGAAAGCCCAAATATTGCCATGACATTCATATCCAAGATGACATTCATGTCAATATATACAGTGGTGCTTGAAAGTTTGTGAACCCTTTAGAATTTTCTATATTTCTGCATAAAAATGACCTAAAACATCATCAGATTTTCACACAAGTCCTAAAAGTAGATAAAGAGAACCCAGTTAAACAAATGAGACAAAAATATTATACTTGGTCATTTATTTATTGAGGAAAATGATCCAATATTACATATCTGTGAGTGGCAAAAGTATGTGAACCTCAAGGATTAGCAGTTAATTTGAAGGTGAAATTAGAGTCAGGTGTTTTCAATCAATGGGATGACAATCAGGTGTGAGTGGGCACCCTGTTTTATTTAAAGAACAGGGATCTATCAAAGTCTGATCTTCATAACGCATGTTTGTGGAAGTGTATCATGGCATGAACAAAGGAGATTTCTGAGGAGCTCAGAAAAAGCATTGTTGATGCTCATCAGGCTGGAAAAGGTTACAAAACTATCTCTAAAGAGTTTGGACTCCATCAGTCCACAGTCAGACAGACTGTGTACAAATGGAGGAAATTCAAGACCATTGTTCCCCTCCCCAGGAGTGGTCGACCAACAAAGATCACTCCAAGAGCAAGGCGTGTAATAGTCAGCGAGGTCACAAAGGACTCCAGGGTAACTTCTAAGCAACTGAAGGCCTCTCTCACATTGGCTAATGTTAATGTTCATGAGTCCACCATCAGGAGAACACTGAACAACAATGGTGTGCATGGCAGGGTTGTAAGGAGAAAGCCACTGCTCTCCAAAAAGAACATTGGTGCTCGTCTGCAGTTTGCTAAAGATCACCTGGACAAGCCAGAAGGCTATTGGAAAAATGTTTTGTGGACGGATGAGACCAAACTAGAACTTTTTGGCTTAAATGAGAAGCATTATGTTTGGAGAAAGGAAAACGCTGCATTCCAGCATAAGAACCTTATCCCATCTGTGAAACATGGTGGTGGTAGTATCATGGTTTGGGCCTGTTTTGCTGCATCTGGGCCAGGACAGCTTGAAGCGAGCAGTTCATGTGAGGAAACCCACCAACATCCCAGAGTTGAAGCTGTTCTGTACGGAGGAATGGGCTAAAATTCCTCAAAGCCGGTGTGTAGGACTGATCAACAGTTACCGGAAACGTTTAGTTGCAGTTATTGCTGCACAAGGGGGTCACACCAGATACTGAAAGCAAAGGTTCACATACTTTTGCCACTCACAGATATGTAATATTGGATCATTTTCCTGAATTAATAAATGACCAAGTATAATATTTTTGTCTCATTTGTTTAATTGGGTTCTCTTTATCTACTTTTAGGACTTGTGTGAAAATCTGATGATGTTTTAGGTCATTTTTATGCAGAAATATAGAAAATTCTAAAGGGTTCACAAACTTTCAAGCACCACTGTATAAACTTCTGACCACAGCTGTAAATTTAATTTAGTTTTCCCGTTAATACTGTGGAACGTATTGATTGCAGGATGAGTTTTATGCACATCCTCCCGTGTAACTGGCAGTGAAGCCTTACAAAATCAACAGATCTGATTTATGAGGAAATGGCCACACAAATAAACTATTTATACAGTTATTTACAGATCTACCATGTTCAGCTTTGATGACAGATTAGTTAATGCTATTAGAGATGAAAATAGTGTAATCTGATCAATCAGGGTTTCTACGTTGACACTGTAAAAGAACCAAGGATTGAACAATTTCTGAAAGGCTTTCACTTTCTGGCTTCTGGATTGCAACATAAATGGAAACAGGATTTTCTAAGCATATAAAAAATTGCCATATTACACAAACCTAGCATCTTGTTGACTTTTTTCCATACACTGGTGCCAAATGTAACAAAGTACACCATGTGTCCAAGCGGATTCTTGCAGTTTCGCTCAACTCCACAAGAATCCAACATTTTTTAAAAAATAAGTCCCACCGTGTTTTGCATAACATCATCCCAATCCTGTAGACATTTTATATGCTGGACTTTTCTAATAACAACGAGATGCTTTTGTTGTAACAACCAGATAGTTTCCCATAATAATGAGATTTTTGTTTCAAAGAACCCAATTCCAAAGTTGGGACACTGTGTAAAATGTAAACAAAAAAGCTATGATTTACAAACCATGGAAACCATATATTTAATTGAAAATAGAACAAAGACAACATATCAAATCTTTAAACTGAGAATTTAAAAAAATATATGCTCATTTTGAATTTGATGCCAGCAACACGTTTCAAAAAATTTGCGACAGGAACAACAAAAGACTGGAAAAGTCTTTAATGTTAAAAAAAACCAACCCCTAATTAGGTTAATTGGTAACAGGTCAGTAAGATGATTGGGTATAAAAAGAGCATCCCAGAGAGGCGGAGTCTCTCAGAAGTAAAGATGGGGAGGGGTTTCACTGCTCTGTGAAAGACTGCATGGGCAAACAGTGCAACAATTTAAGAATAACATTCCTCAGTGTAAAACTGCAAAGAATTTGGGGATCACATCATCTATGGTACGTAATATCATTAAAAGATTCAGAGAATCTGGAGAAATTTTTGTCTGCAAGAGAGAAGGCTGAAAACTGACATTGGATGCCTGTGATCTTCAGTCCCTCAGGTGACACTGCATTAAAAGCAGACACGTGTCTGTCGTGGAAATCGCTGTATGGGCTCAGGAACACTTCAGAAAACCATTTGTCTGTGAAAACAGTTCATTACTGCATCCACAAATGCAAGTTAAAACCAGATATAAACAATATCCAGAAACACCGCCACCTTCTCTAGGCCCGAGCTCTTTTACGATGGACTGAAGCGAAGTGGAAAATTGTCCCGGGGTCTGACGAATCAAAAGTAGAAATTCTTTTTAGAAAATCATGGACACCACGTCCTCCAGGCTAAAGAGGAGAGGGACCATCCGGCTTGTTATCAGTGCGCAGTTCAAAAGCCAGCATCTGTGATGGTACGGTATGAGGGTGCATTAGTGCACATGACATGGGCAGTTTGTAGATCTGGGAAGGCATCATTAATGCTGAATGATATATACAGAGTTTGGAGCAACATGCTGGCATCCAGATGATGTCTTTTTCAGGGAAGGCCTTCCTTCTTTCAGCAAGACAAACTGCATTCTGCACATATTACAAATGCATGACTCCAAAGTAAAAGAGTCCAGGTGCTAAACTGGCCTGCCTGCAGTCCAGATCTGTCTCGCACTGAAAACAATTTGTCACATTATGAAGCAAAAAATATGATAAAATAGACTCTGAACTGTTGAGCAACTGAAATTGTATATCAGGCAAGAATGGGACAACATTTCACTTTCAAAACTCCAGTTCCCAAACATTTGCAGTGTTGTTAAAAGTAGACGTGATGCAACACAGTGGTAAACATGCCCCGTTATCAAATTCAAAATGAGTATATATTTTTTCAAAAAGCTATAAAATTGCTCAGTTTCAGCAATTGATATGTTGTCTTTCTACTAATTTCAATAAAATATAGGGTTTCCATGATTTGTAAATCACCTCACTCTGTTTTTACAGTTTACACAGCATCCCAACTTTTTTTGCAACTGCGATTGTAATAATAAGCTTTCTCATAATGAAAAGATGTTCTGTTATAACGATGATATGCTGTTCTTATTTTAATGACATGTTTCCCATAATAGCATGATGATTTTCTCAGAATAAGGGTCTCTCATAACAACTTAATGCTTCTCCTGTATTAACAAAATGTTTTTCCTATAATAATCAGATGCTTTTCACGTAATGACGAGATGCTTTATTTCTAAAAAAATAAATAAATAAAAATAAATAAATGATTTTCTCATAACAAGATGTTTTCTTAGAATAATTAGGTATTTTCTCAGAACAACAGGATGCTTTTCTCATAACAATGAGATACTTTTCTTGTAATAAGGTGATGATATTCATACAATAAGGTAGTTTCTTCTAATAATGTGATTTTTCTCATAAAAATGTGATGGTTTCCTCATAATAAGGCAATGCTTTCTCATAATAATGAGACATATTTCTCCTAATAAGATGTTTTTTCATTATAACAGAACACTTTTCTGATAATATTGTGATGTTTTTTCATAAAATGAGATCATTTCTCATTATAATGTATTGCAATTTGAATGACGATATTTTTCATGAAAACATAAGGCTTTTCTATTAATAACATGATTCCCATAATAGTGAAAACATTTCTTGGAATCATAAGATGTTTTCTGATAATAATGAAATGTTTTCCTCATAATATGGTCACACTCCTCTCATTATAACGCAATGCATTTCTTGTGAAAATGTGATACAACAACAATATTCCCATAATAACTTGATTACTTTGAAAATCTCATCTCATTATCTGTAGCCGCTTTATCCTGTTCTACAGGGTCCCAGGCAAGCTGGAGCCTATCCCAGCTGACTACGGGCGAAAGGCGGGGTACACCCTGGACAAGTCGCCAGGTCATCACAGGGCTGACACATAGACACAGACAACCATTCACATTCACACCTACGGTCAATTTAGAGTCACCATTTAACCTAACCTGCATGTCTTTGGACTGTGGGGGAAACCGGAGCACCCGGAGGAAACCGACACGGGGAGAACATGCAAACTCCACACAGGCTCGAACCCGGACCTTCTTGCTGTGAGGTGACAGCGCTAACCACTACACCACCGTGCCGCCCCTACTTTGAAAATTATTGAGAAAATAATTTTCTCTAATAAACTGGTCTTTGCTCTATATGCAAAAGTTAGTAGACCTGAAGGTTCAATGGAAATAAATTGAAAAAGGAACAGAGACATACAGTGTGTTTGGCTTCAGTGATGTTCATTCATTATTACAAAAATGGTGACAGTGCATGATGAAATAATAACCATGGAAAAAATAAATATTTATTTTCCGGTAGTATTTCCTTTTCTGAAACATATTCTTGCTTGTTGGAATGACAAGTTGTTGTTGGGTTTTTTTGTCCATTGTGTGCCACTGAAAGTTTTAGTCTTGCATGTAAAAGTTATGAATTTGTACAAATTAACAGAACACAATGACAGATGGCCATCCAGCTCAACCTGAGTGCTTCACAATGTAGGTGGGTGTCTGTTAAATACAAAGCCAAATGTCAGTTGGTCTCTAGTCCTCTCAGGCTGAAATAATGTTGACAACCAGGCAGCGCTTAGCTCTAATGATGTATGGAAAAAGGACCCACTGAAAAATATAAGCACAGAAGTGGTTTGGGAAACATGGACAGTATAGTTTCTTCTTCTTCTTCTTTTAAGAAAGAGCTGGATTTTTTCTCTCAGTGAGAGCTTAGTTTATGTTGGATTCAAACTTATTAACTTTCTTGCAGTCTACATCATATGAATATGGTTACTGAGCTTCAGAGACACAACACAAAACCACAACACAACCAACGTCATTAAAGTAAACCTAAAACTACAACACAAAATCCAAAATCACAAACACAAAAACCAAAAACCCAACAGCAAAACGAAAAACACAAAAACTAAAAATACAAAAACACAATCAAAGCCCGTCCATCCATCCATTATCCATACACTGCAAAAAATAAAAATCTTAGTTAGTTTATTTGTCTATTTTCAAGGCAAAACATCTAGCCACCCTTATTATAAGACATAATTGCCCAACAAGCAAAACCTCATTTAGCTAGAAAGGCTAGTTTTTAGACAGTCCATCTTGAAAATCTTGTATAGACAAAATGTCTTGAAAAAGTCTTATTTTGGAGCACCTTTGAAAATAAAACAAGTTTTTTTTAAAACAAGTAAGTACATTTTGGACATTTGTCAAATGCGGTTCATCTTCTCATCTCATCTCATCTCATTATCTCTAGCCGCTTTATCCTTCTACAGGGTCGCAGGCAAGCTGGAGCCTATCCCAGCTGACTACGGGCGAAAGGCGGGGTACACCCTGGACAAGTCGCCAGGTCATCACAGGGCTGACACATAGACACAGACGCGGTTCATCTTGTTTCAAGAAAAAAAAAGTACCGTATGCTTGTTTTGGGAATAAATTAACTTTACTGAAATCTTTGAATCTAGTGCCCCCAAAATGTATTGTTGTGGCTCAGGTGGATAAGACGCCATACCATAAATCCGGACCCGGGTTCGATTCCGACCTGAGATCATTTCCCAATCTGTCTCTCTCCCACTCGTTTCCTGTCTCTACACTGTCCTATCCAATAAAAGGCACAAAAAAATCTTTAAAAAAAAAAAGAATGGCTAAATGTAAGAAGTACGATTTTGTTATAAGGACTATTTTGATTATTTTGAGTTAATCAGATCTTGCATAATAAGTTCCCCAATCTTATTTTGGAATTATTTCATCTAAAAACAGGTTAGATTTTTCATCTTACTTTAAGAAATCTTACCAAGTCAAATTTGACTAGTTCCATTGGCAGATTTTTTTCACCTGATTCAAGCAAATATGCTTTGTTTTAATCTTTTATTTCTTATTTTTGAAAGGCCATTTTTTGCAGTGTAACCAATTATCCTGTGTAGGGTCGCAGGCAAGCTGGAGCCTATCCCAGCTGACTATGGGCGAGAGGTGGGGTACACCCTGGACAAGTCGCCAGGTCATTGCAGGGCTGACACATAGAGACACACAACCATTCACACCTATGGTCAATTTAGAGTCACCAATTAACCTAACCTGCATGTCTTTGGAGGAAACCAGAGCACCTGGAGGAAACTCACACAGACACAGGGAGAACATGCAAACTCTGTACAGAAAGGCCCTCGTCAGCCACTGGGCTCGAATCCAGAACCTTCTTGCTGTGAGAAACAGTGCTAACCACTACACCACCGTGCCGCCCTCAACCAAAGTCATAATAGCAAAATTAAAAACACAGTACAAAAAAACAAAAAATACAACAGCAAAACTAAAACAAAAACAGTAAAACTATGAATATAACAGCAAAGAAACCCCCCAAAATAAAAAGCATCAAAACCCAAAAACATGACAGTAAAACTAAAAGCGCGACAACAAAAAACAGAAATACACCAAAAACAATACAACAAAAGTAAGAACACGAAAGCAAAAATGAAAGGGACATCATTTAAAACTAAAAGCACAAGAGAGAAACCAAAAATACAACAGAACACAAGTGTTGGCAGGCAAAACAAACCTTGCCCGGCCGCACTTATTTTATACCTATATGCTGATAATGGTAATATTTCTCAATCATCAGCTGTCAGGTTATAGTCCTATGAAAATCCATGACCTTGAGTTTGGCATTTCAAAGTCATTCAAGGTCAAAGGTCAAGGCAGCAACTGAAAGCTCATATGAGACTTCTTATATGTTGATAATGGTAAATATCTGTCTACCATCAACCGTTTTCAAGTTATAGCCCCCTGAAAATCCGTTACCGTGAGTTTGACCTTTCAAGGTCATTCAAGGTCAAAGATCATGGCACCAAATGAAAGGCCATATGGCAGTTCTTATATGCTCATAATAGTAAATATCTGTCTATCGGTAACCATTTTTGAGTTATAATGGAAAATATGCTATTTTGACCGATGACCTTGACCTCCCCTAACTTTAATCACCAACTGCTACGGAGACTGTCTAAGCTACCCCATCATTCAGCATATGGTTGGAAACAGAATTGAAAGATGCACATTTTGGTTTTGGGATGAAATCAAAATGATGAATTTGAAGAAAGTTATTGCAAAAAATGATTTTGACCTTTCCAGTGATCATGACCTTGACCCAATTATCCCCAAAATTTAATCAGGTAATCTACGAACCATTGCTCACTTACCCTGAAAATTTGAAGTAAATCAGTGCAAATGTCTAGACCTTAGATTGTTAAACGACAAACAAACAAACAAACAAACAAACAAACAAACAAACAAACACTGATTACAATACCTTGCCCCGCTGAGTCTGTTGCGGGTGAGGTAGCTAACAAACAAAACCACAGCAACAAAACTAAAAATGTGATAAAAAGCGGCTGTAGTCTACTCTAGACTTCTGTGTATATCAGACTGAGACGCTGCTCACACTGGACGATGTTCACCTTAATTTCCTGTCATTAACCAGTACCTACTACTCTCCCTAATCCTTCCTAACTTTACTCTTGACTATTGTAGGTGTCTCTGCAGCTGTCCTGTGGTGCATTTGTCCTGGACGCTGCCTTGTGCGAGGCCATAAACGTCCCCATGGACAAACTGAAGTGGACGTCACCGTTCACCAGCCACAGACTCAGCCTCCCGCACCTTTCCCACTCCAGCAGCAGGAGAACCGACAGTCTGGAGGTCCAGCACAGCTGTTCACCTCCACCTAAAGACTCTGATCTCTCTGAATCTGAAGACATGGTGCCTCACAGCCCCCAAACCGAAAGCATCTCATCTGGTTTGGGTGAGGCCTCGCTCTCACCCAGCTATTTGCAATCCAACATTTTAGGAAACGCAGACGCATTGGTCTCGCCTGGAGCTGTGCAGAGAATGGCGCAGGAGCCAGAGAGCATGGTATGGGCTACAGCTGTGGCCTTAGCGTGGCTTGAGAACAACTCAGCGAGCTATTTCATTGAATGGGAGCTGATCGCGGCCAAAGCGAGCCTGTGGCTGGATGAGCAGGAGGTGCCTGAGGGACGAGAGCTGGCAGCAGTGAAGGCAGCGGCCAATCAGCTCTTCATCATCCTCAGACACTGGGATGAAAACCTGCAGCTCAACATGCTGTGCTACAACCCCAACAGCATGTAGCTCTCTAAAGAACGCTATTGGCTGGTGGTTTTGTTGGGATTTTATCTTGTACAGCATCATGTGTCTGGTTTTACTTGATCCACACCCATGCAAGTTGTCAAACCGTCGGTCTTCTGGTTCAGTAAACAAAAAAACAACAAAAACAACAACAACAAAAACTGAACGGAATTTCAATTGTGATAAGTATATGGTATGCTGAGCTCTTGCACCTTTTTAATTCTTTTCATTTCTTTGCAGAAACAAAAGCACCACCGTTTCATTTCTTCAACATATTATCAAAATGCTGCAGTGTTGCAATAGCTTCTATGAAAGCCCATAAAATTAATTTCATTAAACGCTCTGTCTGGGTACATTATGCTTTGGTGCACTGGAGGTCCTAAAAAAAAAGATTCAGTAATTTGATGGTCAGTTATTCATAACAGAAGTTATATGCAAACCAGTAGATGGTTGTGATGGCTGACATGGATCCTGTTGGCGCATCCAGTCAGTGATGTCCATGCTGACGATGAAGCATGCTGTTGTTTCTTAACATTGTGCTGCTCGAGTTGCAGAAATGAAGCAGGATGTAATCTGAAGGTGTTTGTATTTGCTTCGGAGCAATTATGTACTGTAAATGTATTTTTATTTGGTGGTGTGTGTGGCTGATGCTGCTGCTTTGTGTAATGAGTAAAGCAGATCTTGTGTGCTGCAAATAGCCGTATCCACGGCTGTTTTTTCAATGGTCATTGACTTAAAGGTAGACCGCCTTTCAGATTTTTCAAGTTTAGGTCATAAAAAGAATTTTCCCTGACACCCAATTATTTTTGTTTAGTAGACTGAAAGCTACTGAATTCAAATCACAGACTTCCAATTTTATTTTATTTTTTAAAAATAGAACAATTAATGAATTTAGGGCCACATGGCCTTAAATTCTCTGCTATTTTTTTCCTGCTTCACCATGACCCAATTCAAGATACTACAGTGGTGCTTGAAAGTTTGTGAACCCTTTAGGATTTTCTATATTTCTGCATAAATATGACCTAAAACATCATCAGATTTTCACACAAGTCCTAAAAGTAGATAAAGAGAGCCCAGTTAAACAAATGAGACAAAATTATTATACTTGGTCATTTATTTATTGAGGAAAATGATCCAATATTATATATGTGAGTGGCAAAAGTATGTGAACCTCTAGGATTAGCAGTTAATTTGAAGGTGAAATTAGAGTCAGGTGTTTTCAATTAATGGGATGACAATCAGGTGTGAGTGGGCAACCTGTTTTATTTAAAGAACAGGGATCTATCAAAGTCTGATCTTCACAACAAATGTTTGTGGAAGTGTATCATGGCACGAACAAAGGAGATTTCTGAGGACCTCAGAAAAAGCGTTGTTGATGCTCATCAAGCTGGAAAAGGTTACAAAACCATCTCTGAAGAGTTTGGACTCCACTAATCCACAGTCAGACAGATTGTATACAAATGGAAGAAATTCAAGACCATTGTTACCCTCCCCAGGAGTGGTCAACCAACAAGACGTGTGATAGTTGGCGAGGTCACAAAGGACCCCAGGGTAACGTCTAAGCAACTGAAGGGCTTTCTGACATTGGCTAATGTTAATGATCATGAGTCCACTATCAGGAGAACACTGAACAACAGTGGTGTGCATGGCAGGGTTGCAAGGAGAAAGCCACTGCTCTCCAAAAAGAACATTGCTGCTCATCTGCAGTTTGCTAAAGATCATGTGGACAAGCCAGAAGGCTATTGGAAAAATGTTTTGTGGACAGATGAGACTAAAATAGAACTTTTTGGTTTAAATGAGAAATGTTATGCTTGGGGCGGCACGGTGGTGTAGCGGTTAGCTCTGTCGCCTCACAGCAAGAAGGTCCGGGTTTGAGCCCCGTGGCCGGCGAGGGCCTTTCTGTGCGGAGTTTGCATGTTCTCCCCGTGTCTGCGTGGGTTTCCTCCGGGTGCTCCGGTTTCCTCCACAGTCCAAAGACATGCAGGTTAGGTTAACTGGTGACTCTAAATTGACCGTAGGTGTGAATGTGAGTGTGAATGGTTGTCTGTGTCTATGTGTCAGCCCTGTGATGACCTGGCAACTTGTCCAGGGTGTACCCCGCCTTTCGCCCGTAGTCAGCTGGGATAGGCTCCAGCTTGCCTGCGACCCTGTAGAACAGGATAAAGCGGCTACAGATAATGAGATGAGATGAGATGTTATGCTTGGAGAAAGGAAAACACTGCATTCCAGCATAAGAACCTTATCCCATCTGTGAAACATGGTGGTGGTAGTATCATGGTTTGGGCCTGTTTTGCTGCCTCTGGGCCAGGATGGCTTGCCATTATTGATGGAACAATGAATTCTGAATTATACCAGCAAATTCTAAAAGAAAATGTCAGGACATCTGTCCATGAACTGAATCTCAAGAGAAGGTGGGTCATGCAGCAAGACATCGACCCTAAGCACACAAGTCGTTCTACCAAAGAACGGTTAAAGAAGAATAAAGTTAATGTTTTGGAATGGCCGAGTCAAAGTCCCGACCTTAATCCAATCAAAATGTTGTGGAAGGACCTGAAGCGAGCAGTTCATGTGAGGAAACCCACCAACATCCCAGAGTTGAAGCTGTTCTGTACGGAGGAATGGGCTAAAATTCCTCCAAGCTGGTGTGCAGAACTGATCAACAGTCACCGGAAACGTTTAGCTACAGTTATTGCTGCACAAGGGGGTCACACCAGATACTGAAAGCAAAGGTTCACATACTTTTGCCATTCACAGATATGTAATATTGGATCATTTTCCTCAATAAATAAATGACCAAGTATAATATTTTTGTCTCATTTGTTTAACTGGGTTCTCTTTATCTACTTTTAGGACTTGTGTGAAAATCTGATGATGTTTTAGGTCATATTTATGCAGAAATATAGAAAATTCTAAAGGGTTCACAAACTTTCAAGCACCACTGTATGTCACGCATTACGTGGTGGGCTTCCCCCATTCGCATAAGGCATTCTTCTTCTTTGCCAACACCTTATTATTCCCCTGGTTGGGGGTCGGTGGCCATGATCCCCCTCCTCCATTTCTGCCTGTCCCCGGCGTCCTGTTCGTTCAACCCTAGTTCTTCCAGTCTCTCACTCAGTCCATCTTTCCATCTCTTCAGCTGGTGCCCTCTGCTCCTCTTTCCCCTCACTGGCTCTTCCCATGCCTGTTTCACAACCTCCTCCTTCTTTTTCCTTAAAATATGACCGTACCAGCAAAGTTTATTTTGTTCTATTACTGTTACTACACTTGCCATCACTGTTGTTGTTCTTCTCACTTCCTCATTTCTTATCCTGTCATGCAGTGTCACTCCCAGCATCTTTCGGAGCATGCTCATCTCTGCTGTTAGTAGTTTTCTTTGATCTTTCTTCTTTAAGCCCCAGCATTTTGACCCATAAGTCAACACTGGCCTGACTACAGTTGCATAGACCTTTGCTTTCAGTCTCATTGGCATCCTTTTGTCAGTTATAACTGGCTTAACCTCCTTTCATTTCATCCAGCTGGCACTCACCCTTGCTTGTACCTCCTTTTCACACCCTCCTTTATCAGTGACTAGCGATCCCAGGTATTTGAAACAATTTACCTGCTTCAATTCCTCTCCATGTCTGTCTCTGATGGTAACATTCTCATCTCCTTTCTTACTGCACACTAACACCTCTGTCTTTTTCGCATTCACCTTCAACCTGTATCTTTCCAGACTCTCCTGCCATCTCACAAGTCTGTCCTGCAGTTGACCTGCGCTGTCTGCCATAATCGCCAGATCATCTGCAAAAAGCAGCTCCCACAGATTTTCAGCTCTTAGATGCTCTGACAGTACATCAATGACGATCGCGAACAAAAGGGGACTTAATGCTGAGCCTTGGTGTAGTCCTACCCTGATCACGAACTCTCTTGACATCCCCTCTGCTGTTCTCACCGCTGTCTTTGACTCCTTATATGTTTTCATGACCAGTCTGAGCAGTTTCTCTGGTATTCCTTTTCTTCGCAAGCACCAGTACATTACTTCCCTAGGAACACGGTCATATGCCTTCTCAAGGTCCACAAAACCACAGAATACTGACAGGTTACCTTCAATTCTTTTCTCTACTAGTTGTCTGACAATAAAGGTCGCATCTATTGTACTCTTTCCTGGCATGAAGCCAAACTGCTTAGGGTCAATTTCTACCACTGCACGGATTCGCTTGTCTATTTTCTCCGATAGTTTCAGTCCATGTTCCAATAACTTAATTCCATGATAATTACCACATTCCAGAATGTCACCCTTCTTCTTGAAAATGGGCACTATCAAACTCTTCCTCCAATCCTCCGGGATGTTCTCTTCCATCCATACCGCTCCCAGTATGTCTGTCAACCATATCAGGCATTGTTCACCTCCTGCTTTCAACATGTCAGCATTCACTTCACTGTTTCTTGGCGCTTTGTTGTTCTTCATTTCTTTTAATGCCTCTCTCACCTCTTCCACCTCTATCCCTTTTACTGGTCCTTCCACTTTGAGCGATTCTCCTATCTCTTCCCTCTCATTTTCTACGTTAAAGAGTTCTTCAAAATAGTTGGCCCACCTGGCACCAATCTTTTCCTCCTCGAATAAGATTTTTCCTTCTTTATCTTTGATGATATCGATGTTTCCCATATCCTCACACTCTCTGTGTCTTGCTCTTGCGATCCTGTAGATTCGATTCTCCCCTTCCTTGGTCTCTAGTTTGTCATGCAGCTCCTGCGTGCCCTGCTTTCTTGTGATAGTGATAATCTTCTTGGCTTCTCTCCTTTTCAACCTGTACTCCATCCTATCAATCTTCAACATTGACTTCTGCCATTTTTTGAAAGCCAGTTTCTTCTCTTTGAGAACTTGTCTCACATCCTCATTCCACCACCATGAGTCTCTCTGTTTCTTTCTTCCGGGCTTTGTTCTTCCTAATGTCTCTTCACTTGCTTTTCTCAAGGTCTCCTTCAACTTTTTCCACATACCCTCGGCATCACCTTCTCTTTCCCTCCCTGCACTCAACTTTTCCACTGCTTTATTAAACTCACACTTTGTTTCCACATTCTTCAGTTTCCATGTTCTGAATCTTCCTATCTTCCAGACTTTTCACTTTTGTTCTTATTTGCTTCTCATGTCAAGCACCACTAGTCTGTGTTGGCTCACAATGTCACTCCCTGGGATAACTTTACAGTCCTTCAGGTTCCTTCAAGTTGACCATGATATAGTCCAGCTGGCTACATCTTCCTCCACTACTATATGTAATGAGGTGGTCATCTCTTTTTCTATACTTTGTGTTACACACTAACAACTCCTGCCTCTGCGCCAAGTCTAGGATTTTCTCCCCTTCTTCATTTCTCACTCCATAGCCATAACCACCATGCACTCTGTCATAACCATTGCTCTCCCTACCCACATGTCCATTTAAATCACCTCCAATTACCAGCTTTTCATTTTCTGCCACTTCCTGTATCAGACCTTCCAGATCCATCAAGAAAGCTTCTTTCTCCTCCTCTTCACATCCAGCCTGTGGACCGTATGCTGATATTACTGTGACCATCTCCAGTCCACCTTTCAGTCTGATTGACATCAGTCTGTCATTGACCCTCTTCACTTCTAGTACATTTTCTTTCCACTTTTGTGACAGTATAATCCCCACTCCATTTCTTTTATTGGATTTTCCACTGTAGTACAGTTTATATCCTCCTCCTATTTCTCTAACAGCATTACCTCCCCACTTGGTTTCCTGGATACACATTACATCAATGTTCCTTTTCTCCATCTCATCTGCCAGCTCTCTTCCTCTACCCGTCATAGATCCTACATTCCATGTAACATATCTCCATCCCTCCTTTCCTTTCCGACTTCCAGGTAGCACATCGGGCCTTTGGGAGCTGTCATATCCCACTACTCTTCCATCGGTGTCCCCAGCATTCTTTTTGTTGTAAGCAGGTGGGGGTGCCCACGGGGTACTTCGGGCTGTACCCTGCCCAATTCTTTTCTGGATCATAGCATGAAATTGAAGCGAGAGTTTTGCGGCCGGATTTCCTGACACCAACCCCTTTTAGTCGCCTTTTACGACACACAGAGGATACATTGGGCCTATTCTCACCCGGAACCCATACGGGAATTCACATAAGGCATTGTGGGATACAAATTTGAAACAGGAGGGAACAATGTAGGATGTGAATGAAACATAAAAGATCGACTACAGTAACGGAAAGCGAGAAGAAAAGACACTATGTTGCGAAGGAAAGGAAACGCAGGACCAAACTAATAAATATCGGCGGTCAGGAGCACCTCGGTATGATCAGCTGTTCATTTAGCGACAGAATGATGGAACTGTCAGTGCATGGTCAAGGTAAACCTGTAGATGGCAGTAATGCAACGCTGTGGATGCCAGCTGCCGTAAAACCCAAAAGAAGAAGAAGGTAAACCTGCACATGCGCACACGGATTTCCTCTGTCTGCTTGACTGCGCGAAGCGAGTGATTTCATGCACGTTATTTGCTCGGGAATCCCCTCAAATTAAATAACTTCCCAGCCACAGAATGGCCTGATATATTTTTTCTTTTTTAGATATTACAGAAATAAACATATATCACAATGACCAAATTTCAGAGAGAACTAAATTTCACCACTTTTTATGAAATTGAAAGGTCGTCTAGCTTTAACAACATTCCTGCAGCGTTCTGTGGAAATTCTTTTAATTAAGGCACTGAAGGATCAACTGTTTTAATGGACGCTTGCTCTGGTGTAAAAGGCAGCAGTAATATATTGTATTTACCATACAGTGTTATTTGATTGTACTTGGCGACTTAACAAGATGTCATACTATTACTGAGACAGCACTTCCTGTCAAGTGCTCTCCAGTCTTAAGTGCCTGACCCAGCCGAACTTCTTCTTCAATGAACTATGATTTTTTGTTTTTTGGTTTTTTTTTTTTCCTAATGCCACGTGATGAAGTTTATCTCTGGTGTGCTGTTTACTTGTGTATTTATGAAATCTGTGAATCTGTTGTTGTTTTGTTTGATTGCCTTAAATTGTGGAAAATTGTACGTGAATTCCAAGATGTTTTCTGCTCAGCCTTATCCACATGAACATGAATTTCTGGTTTCATGGTTTCTTTTTAATCGTATTGATTTTAGTTTTGTTTTTAAAATTTACATACAAGATTGTAACTGTCACTCAGGTATCACTGCTGTGTAGCTTAAATCTCTGCGCCAAGCATGAGTCTGTTGATGCATGAGTTTGTCTGAGAGACACCGCTGATGTGTAATGTTTTGCTCGCGAATGTGGCTGTTGACTTTTCATGTGAAAAAAAACAAAAAAACATGGACTCTATGTTTGAGGTCAGTTGTGGGTTTTTTTTCCCCAAAGTGGTTATCAAGTGCTTGTCAGCTCGCTGTAGTGCCTCTCGTGCAATGACGGAGTGTGTAACTGCATGTAATAAAGTCTTGCTGCTCAGTACATGATGAGGGGGTGAGTCTGGTTATTACAGCACCACTGCGTCAGTCATGAGACGTGCTGCTAGAAGAAAATAATCAACAGCAGGGTGAAGTGATTTAGAGGTATTTTCCTGGAACAACATGTCTTGAAGTTTTTTATTTCTTTATACCACAGAAATTTGCCAAATCTAGGACTTTTTAAAAAAAATGTATTCAAGAATGACACATTGTACTTTTTATCCAGTTATTGTTACTTTTAAAGGTAGACTGCCTTTCAGATTTTTCAAGTGTAGGTCATTAAAAAGAATTTTCTGTGACACTCAATTATTTTTGTTTAGTGACCGAAAACTACCGAATTCAAATCACAGACTTTCAATTTTATTAGTTTAAAAAAAAAATAGAACAACGAATGACTTTAGGGTCACATGGCCTTAAATTCTCTGCTATTTTTTCCTGCTTCACCATGACGCAACTCAAGATACTACATCATGCATCACATGATGGGCTTTCCCCGTTCGCACAAGGCATTGTGGAATACAAATTTGAAACAGGAGAGAAAAATGGAGGACTTGAATGTGCGAATGAAATGTGAAAGACCGACTACAGTAACGGAAAGCGAGAAGAAAAGACGTTATGTTATATACGAAGGAAAGGAAACGCAGGACCAAAGTAATAAATATCGGCTGTCAGCGAGCACCTCAGTGTGATCAGCTGTTCGTTTAGCGACAGAATGATGTAACTGCCAGTGCACGGTCAAGGTAAACCTGTAGATGGCAGTAATGCAACACTGTGGATGCCAGCTGCCGTAAAACCCAAAAGAAGAAGAAGGTAAACCTGCACATGCGCACATGGACTTCCTCTGTCTGCTTGACTGCGCAAAGCGAGCAATTTCATGCACATTATTTGCTCAGGAATCACCTCAAATTAAATAACTTCCCAGCCACAGAATGGCCTGATATTTTGTGAGATATTACAGAAAAAAACCCATATATCACAATGACCAAATTTCAGAGGAAACTAAATTTCAGCGATTTTATAAAATTGAAAGGCCGTCTAGCTTCAATGTTGTGAATCAAGTTCGCTCCTGTTGTCACTGGTGCCCCTGGCTCTCTCTCTCTCTCTTTCAAAGTTAATAAGACAAAAATAACACACCATGTCATATTAACAAGTAACCACAAGCGCAAATTCCTCTGTCCTGAAAACTTTTCCATGCTGGAAAACTTTCAGCTACAGCTGATTGGTCCAAAGCGCTGACACTGGAGACTCCTTCCATAAATGTGAAATAAACACCTCCTCACAGAAATCCTGTCCAATCAGCATCAAGAATTCAGCAGCGCTGTGGGATAAAAACTCATTCACAACCTGTAACGTAGATGCTTTGGTGACAAACAGAATGGTAGCTAAAATTATTGAATGTTACATTTATTATTATTATTATTATCTCATTATCTGTAGCCACTTTATCCTTCTACAGGGTCGCAGGCAAGCTGGAGCCTATCCCAGCTGACTACGGGCGAAAGGCGGGGTACACCCTGGACAAGTCGCCAGGCCATCACAGGGCTGACACATAGACACAGACAACCATTCACACTCACATTCACACCTACGCTCAATTTAGAGTCACCAGTTAACCTAACCTGCATGTCTTTGGACTGTGGGGGAAACCGGAGCACCCGGAGGAAACCCACGCGGACACGGGGAGAACATGCAAACTCCACACAGAAAGGCCCTCGCCGGCCACGGGGCTCAAACCCAGGACCTTCTTGCTGTGAGGCGACAGCGCTAACCACTACACCACCGTGCCGCCATTATTATTATCATTATTATTATTATTATTATTATTATTGAGCTGTTCTGCATCTCACATTATTGTTCATTCCTATAATTAAAGGCATTTTAAACAACATTAGTGGTTCTGGACAACAACAGCAGCAATTGTAATAAAACACAACAAATCCTTTCTTCCGCCTTGCTGAGTCTCGGACTCTGTCGAAAAGCAATACATTTTGTAACCAGCAGATGCTGCACCACACTTTGACAAGTGGACTTGAGATGGAGGAGTGGAAGTGGTTGCATCCTACATTCGAGATTCAGTTTAGACTCTATCTGCATATAGCCTGCATTTCAGACACTGAAACTTCTCTGTACTTACTTCAAGTTGTCGCAAACCCTTGAACACAGAATGTATCTCATTATTTCCATCTAGACCTGGAATGTTGTCTTCGTAACTAACTGTAATGCACTGCAATCAGTTAAAATTTTTACAGCTCTCTGCTCCTTACAAGGAGAATCGCAACTGCAATGAAAACATTGAAAAACCTTCACCTTTCCCTCAACTGAACCCATGTGATCTGTTGAAATGATGTTTACCTTGTGGGTTGAGCTTTAAGAGAATTGAGTGGAGCTCATTTCAGGGCCAGAAAAGTTTAAACGAAAGTCTGAAACTGAGATTTTTTTTTTCCAATGTACAGGGTGGCTCATTGGTTTCCAGACATACGTAGGTTTATACGATTAACATGTTTATTGTAATTTTTCAGATAACTCTTGTCAAGAGAAAAACGAGTTAAAGTAATGCTGATGGTGTATTCTAATCTGTTTTGAAAATAATGACAACCATGTGGAGCATAATTTATGAATAAAATCAGTTTTCTGTAAAAAAAAAAAGTGTGAATTACCTCTATGTATGAAAAATTATGGTCCAAAAATGAATTATTATAAGTTTTAAAAATCCC
Source organism: Neoarius graeffei (assembly GCF_027579695.1). Lineage (NCBI taxonomy): Eukaryota > Metazoa > Chordata > Actinopteri > Siluriformes > Ariidae > Neoarius > Neoarius graeffei. The sequence goes on from NC_083581.1 coordinate 33,982,037, forward strand.
ATAGATTGAGTCAAAGTAGTTTCAAATATTATAATTTTTTTGTGATACAAAAATGCACCATTTAATAACAATGATCTAAGAACAGTTTCATGAAACAGCATTTTGAACACTTTTTCCCTCCTCAATGTGATATATTTCTGAGTGAAACGGCAGGCTTGAGTGGATGAGACTTTCTTTTTTTCATTTAGGTGGGCGAGGTGAAAATAAAAAACAACAAAATTTTTGATTATCATTTTTACACCTACATCTACATTGACGTTATTGATAAAGTTAAGTTTTTACCAAAAGTATTTGTTTTAGAGGTGATAAAAAGTCATGACTCTTTGGTGGAATATTACAGAAGAAGAACGTAGGATTTTAAAATAAGTTTTGTCTTTAATAAATAAAAGGTTGGGAAATTGCTGTGGTATAAGAGGAATAAAACACTCGAGGATGTTCAACAGCAGAAAATGTACAGTGTCTTGCAAAAGTATTCATCCCCCTTGGTGTTTGTCCTGTTTTGTTGCATTACAAACTGGAATTAAAATGGATTTTTTGGGGGGTTAGCACCATTTGATTTACACAACATGCCTACAGCTTTAAAGGTGAAAATAGTTTTTTTTAGTGTGACACAAACAATAATTAAGATGAAAAAATGTTTTAGATAATTAAGATGTGCATAGGTATTCACCCCCTTTTGTATGAAACCCCTAAATAAGAGCTGGTCCAAACAATTCACTTCATAAGTCACATAATTAGCTGATTAAGATCCACCTGTGTGCAAAGTATCACATGATCGGTCACATGATGTCTGTATAAATCACCCTGACTCTGGAACACGACTAAGCAAGCAACATGAAAACCAAGGAGCCTCCAAACAGGTCAGAGACAAAGTTGTGGAGAAGTATAGATCAGGGTTGGGTTATAAAAAATATCCCAAACTTTGAATATCCCACAGAGCACCATTAAATCCATTATAGCAAAATGGAAAGAATATGGCACCACTACAAACCTGACAAGAGAAGGCCGCCCGCCAAAACTCACAGACCGGGCAAGGAGGGCATTAATCAGAGACGCAACAAAGACACCAAAGATAACACTGAAGGAGCTGCAGAGGTCCACAGCAGAGCTGAGAGTATCTGTCCATAGGACCACTTTAAACTGTACACTCCACAGAGCGGGGCTTTATGGAAGAGTGGCCAGAAAAAAGTCATTGCTTAAGAAAACATGTTTGGAGTTTGCCCAACAGCATGTGGCAGACTCCCCAAACACATGGAAGATGATTCTCTGGTCAAATGAGACTAAAATTGATCTTTTTGGCCATCATGGGAAACGCCATGTGTGGCGCAAACCCAACACTCTGAGAACACCATTCATACAGTGAAGCATGGTGGTGGCAACATCATGCTGTGGGGATATTTTTCATCTGCAGGGACAGGAAAGATGGTGAATATTGAAGGAAAGATGGATGGCACTAAATACAAGGCAATTCTGGAGGAAAACCTGTTTGAGTCAGCCAGAGGTTTGAGACTGGGATGAACGAAACATACTGCTAAAGCTACACTGGAGTGGTTTAAAGGGAAACATTTAAATGTCTTGAATGCCCAGACCTCAATCCAATTGAGAATCTTTGGCATAACTTGAAGATTGTTGTACACCAACACAACCCATCTAACTAGAAGAAATTGGAGCAGTTCTGCCTTGAGGAATGGGCAAAAATCCCAGTGGCTAGATGTGCTAAGCTAATAGAGACCTACCCCAAGAGACTTGCAGCTGTAATTGCAGCAAAAGGTGGCTCTACAAAGTATTGACTTTGGGGGGGTGAATACCTATGCACAGTCCGGATTTCTGTTTTTTTCATCTTAATTATTGTTTGTGTCACAATAAATCAACAATTTGCACCTTTAAAGTGGTAGGCATGTTGTGTAAATCAAATGGTGCTAACCCCCCAAAAATCCATTTTAATACCAGCTTGTAATGCAACAAAACAGGACAAACACCAAGGGGGATGAATACTTTTGCAAGACACTGTAACTATAAACAGACAAAACCTATGATGCATTGTTATTTAATAAATGAATAATTGTTCGTGTTATCAAATTGCTGCAGTATAAAAGGAATGAAACACATGCGGATGTGCTGTATTGGGAAAATAATCAACTTCACAGAGGTAACAGTAACTAACACATCACGCCTCCCTGTCACTGAATTTTGCAGAACAGTACAAATGGACAAAAAATAATAATTTTGTCTTTTGAAGTAATCGGTACAGCTGACTCAGACCACAGCTATTATCTAACCAGGTAAAGAAAAAGGTCAGTTGTGATTTCAGGTTGTCGTCAAAAGAAGAAATAATCTCCTTGGACGCCTCATCAGAGCTGTGTAGGTGTGTCAAAGGGCAAAAAGGATTGTCAATGATGTCTCCATGGCAACAGAAAAGCCCAGCATTTCTTATAGCAATAGTACTGTATTTTCAAAAGCCAGTGATTACAATTTGTTTGTTTATTTCTTGCTGATGATGTCCAAAAGCAGACGCCAGAAAGTCAGGGGCGTGTCTAAACACATCCCGTCCTGCAAGCCAAGGTAAGATTGTGGTTCGTGTGTATGATAAAAGCTGCACTGATTAACAGAGGATCATATTGCAAGCTGCATGGCTTTGTGACACTGAGTGCTGATGTCAGCGGAGGCAGCTACATGAGCTGTGACTAAGCCTTTATGGCGTGTTAGTGTCCTGCCAGGCATGCAGATGACCTGATTTACCAGCCAAAGCCTTTGCTACTGTCTAAGCATCATGTTTAGGAGAAATCCTAAAACTTCATCACAATGTAGAGCACATTATTTGCCTGGTAGAGATGAGCTGCTCTGAGGTAGCCTCGGAGAGACAGCGAGATGAGATCAGACACGGATATAACAAGCCTTTCATGATGCTATCAGTAGTAAAGCATGATGAAACCGAGATGGGTGTGGGTGTTGGGGGAGAGGGGGTGGAGGCTGAGCTAATCAATCCTCATTAAAACAGGAATGATCTTCAGGATGTCCTCTGTGACCTCGCTGGTGCAGAAATCAAAGAGAGCGGCTTTATAAGAGCTGCTTTCAAAGTGTCTCTCCTCCAGAGCCTGTTCAATGGGTCCACGCAACACACACCTCTTAAATGTGAACTCTTATCAGCTCCAGAAGCTTCTCCAGCCTTCATGTTCCTCAGAGGACTGAGCATGCTGCACGAGTACTGAGCGTGCTGCTCTACCACATCCTAATGTCAAAAATATGAAACAAAATATATCAAAGAGAAAAATCTGATATTGAGTTTGATGATGATGTTTAAATACTGATGCCAGGACAGTCCCCCCCCCCCAAATGTAATCTAACCATTCAAATATTAGGCACATTAAACAATAATGAACCATCATAGCTATTTATATGACAGCAATTTTAAATTCTTGATTCTGGTTGGCCAGCAGATATTGATTAATTTTCTGAATGTACTTCCAGCTGCAAGGTTTCTATTAATGCATTTACACCAGTCAGTCATAAAACTAAAAACACTGATAGGTGAAGTGAATAACATTGATTATGTCATTACTATGGCACCTGTCAAGGGGTGGGATATATTATTAGGCAGCAAGAGAACAGACAGTTCTTGAAGTTGATGTGTTGGAAGCAGGAAAAATGGGCAAGTGTAAAGTGGATCTGAGTGACTTTGACAAGGGCCAAATTGTGATGGCTGGATGACTGGGTCTGAGGATCTCCAAAATGGCACATTGTGTGGGGTGTTCCCGGTATGCAGGGGTTAGTACCGAACAAAAGTGGTCCAAGAAAGGACAACTGGTGAACCGGCAACAGGGTCATGGGTGTCGAAGGCTCACTGATTCACATGGGCCGCAAAAGCTAGCCCATATGGTCCAATCCCACAAAAGAGCCACTGTAGCACAAACTGCTGAAAAAGTTAATGCTGGCTAAAACAGAAAGGTGTCAGCATTAACTTTTTGCATCATATGCTGAACTTGTCTTTGAATAAATAGTTATTTATAAATAATATAACCTTTTGTTATACACTCACCGGCCACTTTAATAGGAACTTGTTCTTGATTCTAAGATTCCTGTTCTTGGCTGCAGGAGTGGAACCCAGTGTGGTCTTCTGCTGTTGCATGCTGAGATGCTTTTCTGCTCACCACGGTTGTAAAGAGTGATTATATAAGTTGCTATATCCTTCCTGGCAGCTCGAACCAATCTGTCCATTTTCCTCTGACCTCTCTTATCAACAAGGCGTTTGTTTCCACCCACAGAACTGTCGCTCACTCAGTGTTTTTTATTTTTTGCACCATTCTCTGTAAACCCTAGTGACTATTGTGTGTGAAAACCCTAGGAGATCAGCAGGTTCTGAAATACTCAAACCAGTCCATCTGGCTCAAACCAACACCCATGTCACAGTGAAAGTAAAAAAAAAAAAAGAGATCACAATTTTTCCCATTCTGATGTTTGAAGTGAACGTTAACTGAAGCTCTTGATTTGTCTCTCATCTCATCTCATCTCATTATCTCTAGCCGCTTTATCCTGTTCTACAGTGTCGCAGGCAAGCTGGAGCCTATCCCAGCTGACTACGGGCGAAAGGCGGGGTACACCCTGGACAAGTCGCCAGGTCATCACAGGGCTGACACATAGACACAGACAACTATTCACACTCACATTCACACCTACGCTCAATTTAGAGTCACCAGTTAACCTAACCTGCATGTCTTTGGACTGTGGGGGAAACCGGAGCACCCGAAGGAAACCCTCTTGATTTGTATCTGCATGATTTTATGCATTGTGCTGCTGTCAAGGGATTGACTGATTAGAGAACTGCATCAAACAGACAGCAGGTGGATGGGTGTACCTAATAAAGGGGCCAGTGAGTGTTTATTTCTTATCATTATCCAACACAGCTCATCTCATTTACAACATCATTAATATGGCTCCATTATATTATACTGGGAACTTTGGGTGACTGACTTAATTAGTCCTTATTGTAATTCACTGCGTCATACTGCTTGATATAATCCGATGATATGTACAACTATTTTAACACCGCAGTTTACCATGGTGATTAGGACAATGTGTGCCTTTTTAACTTTTGAAAGTACATTGTGTTTTGGTTAGAGCTTTTGTTTCCATAGAAACTGGCAGTGTTATGAAGAACTGCACTTCACTCCAAAGCTCCCGATCATCTTTGATCATCAGCTTTTAAACAGTTCATTATTTATGAGCTAATGAGCGACTGTGGGAATGATCTTTATTCTGACTTTGAGAAAGTCAATGGAGTCTCCTTCAAAGCTGACAGTGAGCTATGATTCATTGCCTGTAATCATTCATGACAAAGTGGACACGGTAGTCTGGATTTCCCAGTCAGTCAGGAAATTAATTCCTGACCTTTCTATAATGCTTTTGGCGGATTCTTGATAAAAAACACGAGTACAGCTCATGCATTTATTGCACTGTTTAAAGTTTACTGAATAAGTAAGGAATAAAACAATTTTAATGGTGCTGTTTTAGGAAAATAATCAATGATGCAGTGGTATGATGCGGCCCAACGCATAGTCGAGTTACGATTACCAGCTTGAAGTTGAGTATTTTCGTGTCTCAGAGTGTTGTTTTCTTCCTCTTTCGCCAAAGCAATTTGCCAATTCTAATAACGTTTCATGAATTAAAGAATGGTTAGAGCATGGTGCTTTTTATCAGTTATATTTAATTTTGCGAAACAAGTTCTTGTTTTCGCTTATACTGTATTATACAGGTACCAAATATAAACAGCTCCTTCTTTTTACTCTCTTGAAGTTAATAAGACAAAATAAGCATCTTTTCATGTTGCAGAGAAACCACAAGCTATGAAGATCTCCATCCTAAAGACTTTCCTGTGTCTGAAAAATTAAAGTGACAGATTTGCCTTGTAGTTGCACTACTGTCAGAGCTGCTGTTATAGAAAATTAATCAACTTCTGACCAATCAGATTCAAGAGTTCAGCAATGGTGTGTTGTAAGTAAATAAATCAGTCTAGAAATGTGGGATTTAACCAATGCAATAGTCCCAGCCAAATTGACAAGCAACGAGGCAAAAATTACTGAAGAAGAAAAGGCTGGGAAAGGAAGATGAAAATAACAGGAAGTTTATATAAACTTAAAACCCCTCTCAATCTGGAAGAGAGATTTTGTAAGACCTGTTTTCTCTTTCTTATTCTATTAGCTCAAATGACTACTCCTAGACTAGCCCTCCTCCTTCAAGAGACCGTATTTTATACTGCTGCATGACCCTGACCATCATACCAATAATCAAGCAGAGCATATTCATTTGCATTTTAATTTGCCTCGGGCATAACATTTAAGAACAAGTGTTATCATGCCACTGGTGTCTGGCTGGAGATAGACACACTTTTGATAAGACAGCGCTTACTAAAACTGACTTTCACACCAAATATGAATAAAAATTACAGGTTAGGAAATAATCCCTCAGATTGAAAAGAGAAACGATATCGGGATCAGATATCACACTGCATAATTAAAGTAATTAACCGAAGCTAACCATCTAATAAATAATCAGGATTGTAGTGTGTATAGTCCGCTTAAGTCCCATTAGTGAAATGTGTCAGCAGAGCTTTCATATCTCAACTTCTCAAATCGCAATTCTCATAATCTTAAATAACAAATCTCCAAACCCTCAACTGAAGAGAATAAAGCTCAGAGAATGGTGTCTTTTCTTCCTGGGTGGCCTTGAGCATTCCCTTTTCTGGCTGGAGGGTAGCTCTGCCTGGAATCCGGGCCAGTCTCGACCTGCTTGTCCCTCTCTTAATAGGTCAAGACTGGCCCTGATTCCCAGCAGAGCTACCCTCCAGGAATCTGGGCCAGTCTTGACCTGCTTGTCCCTCTCGTAATAAGTCAAGACTGGCCCTGATTCCAGGCAGAGTACCCTCCAGGAATCCAGGCCAGTATCAACCTGCTTGTCCCTCTCTTAATAGGTCGAGACTGGCCTGGATTTCCGGCAAAGCCACCCTCCAGCTGGAAAAGGGAACACCCAAGGCCACTGTGACAGCTCCTATGTATGGGCGGAGCACAGAAGACGGCAGGACAGAGTTCAGGTTGGTAAAGCGGGTTTTTATTGTCACACTTTTCAGTGAACATATACACACACAGACACACACTCAACCGGCGTCTGGTTCGGGGAAGAGCTCCCTCTGCTCTCGCTCTCCCTCCTTAAGTAGGGCGCGGTCACTGGGAAGACACACAAACAGGTTAATTGCTCTCAGGTGTAGTGATTCTGCCACTTACCTTCCCTGACTCTGCCCTCCTGTCACAGACTGGTGCTTGACAACGCCCCCGCTGCCACATACCCCCACCGCCCAACTCAGGCCGGGCAGCTGTCCGGCCTGCAGCCGACTCCCCCCCCCCCCCCCTTGACGGGAGAGGAAGTCCGCCATGACCATCTGTGCCCCCGGCCTGTGGACCACCTTGAAATTAAAGGGCTGGAGTGCCAGATACCAACGGGTGATCCACGCGTTGGCATCCTTCATGCGGTGGAGCCACTGGAGGGGCGCGTGGTCCGAACAGAGGGTGAAAGGGCACCCCAGCAGGTAGTACCGGAGGGCGAGGACCGCCCACTTGATGGCCAGACACTCTTTCTCTATGGTGCTGTAGCGCCCCTCACGCACTGACAGCTTCCTGCTGATGTACAGGACAGGGCGGTCCTCCCCCTCCACCTCCTGGGACAAAACCGCCCCAGCCCTCTGTCCGATGCATCGGTCTGCAACATAAAGGGGAGAGAAAAGTCAGGGGAGTGTAAAAGTGGCCCCCCACACAGTGCAGCCTTTACCTCAGAAAAAGCCCGCTGGCATTGCTCCGTCCACTGGACCGGATCTGGTGCCCCCTTTTTAGTGAGATCAGTCAGTGGGCTGGTGACATCCGAATAATTAGGTATAAACCTATGATAATAGCCAGCCAGCCCCAGGAACTGTCTCACCCCCTTTTTGGTCTTGGGCCTCGGGCAGGCCGCAATTGCTGCGGTCTTGTTAATTTGGGGACGCACCTGCCCGTTGCCCAAGTGGAAGCCCAGATACCATACTCCCACCCGCCCAGTCGCACACTTCTTCGGGTTGGCTGTGAGACCCGCTTGCCTCAGTGACCTAAGGACGGCCCTTAGATCTTCAAGGTGCCTCGGCCAGTCATTACTATATATGATGATGTCGTCGAGCTAGGCAGCCACATAGGTAAAGCGGGTTTTTATTGTCACACTTTTCAGTGAACATATACACACACAGACACACAGTCAACCGGCGTCTGGTTCGGGGGAGAGCTCCCTCTGCTCTCGCTCTCCCTCCTTAAGTAGGGCACGGTCACTGGGAAGACACACAAACAGGTTAATTGCTCTCAGGTGTAGTGATTCTGCCACTTACCTTCCCTGACTCCGCCCTTCTGTCACAGACCGGCGCTTGACCACGCCCCCGCTGCCACAGCCACCCAGGAAGAAAAGACACCATCCCGCTCTGCACTAAACCCTCTGCCTGACCGGAGACCAACATGAGCCCACAGAGGAGTCAGCCAAAGGTGAGTCTAACATCCTGGCTAACTCACTTTCTCATGTGCATGCACAAGTGACCTGGGAATGGAACTTCGGCCGGGAGCAGATGACAGGCTTAAACACTGTTGGAGGCAGGTACGTCTGGTAGAGGGCTAAGACCAACAGCCTGGACAACCCCTTCCTAACACATGCAGTTTAATCAACAAGGGGATTTCCTACCCCTTCAGCCAGGAACTGAAGAACCTCAGCACACCTGCCCAGCGCTTTTTGCGGCCTTCCTGTGGCCTGTGGCCTGAGCAATGCCTCCCAAGACAACATGGCAAGCCTGCCTCACCTTCACAGCCTCTCCTCCTCACACCTTCTTAAACAAGTGTTACCAGGCAAAACAAACCTTGCCCAGCCTTTCTGGTGACCTTGACCCGATTACCCCCAAAATTTAATTAGGACCATTGCTCACCTATCCTGAAAATGTGAAGTCAATCAGTGCAACTGTCTAGATGCTAGATTGTTAAGACACACACACAAACAAACCACACTGATTACAATACATTGCCCCGCTTACTCCGTCATGGGTGAGGTAATTAAAAGAGCACTTTCACCACTTTCACCAAAGGCTCTGGGTCAGTGTCTGTGTTCTGCTTCGCCAAGTATCTTGCTACATTAATTAAAAGCGGACAACTAACACTGTGTGTTCAAAACATATTTGTTAACATTTAAATAATATAAATCACACCATTTGATTTATGCTGAGAATTGAATACTCTGATTTATTTGTTTAGTTTGTATTTAATAGAGCTGAACAAAAATGCTTGGACCTGCAGATCACAATTTGCAGCTATATTTTTTAATTAATTCATTTATATCACAACACTGTTGAAGCTGATTGGTCAGAAAGGCACTGATTAATTTTCTACAACAGCAGCTTGGAGAGTAACACTGACTTTAATTCCAGTGATACTGCACATTCGAATACATTATTGTGACAGCAGGGGCGTGGCTAGGCACCTGCTGTAAAATGGAAGAGGAGTCATGGAGAACAAGCAGGAAATGAATGATAGTCTACATCTGTATGTGGTTTATGGCAGCCTATGTACATGCTCCTTTTTCCCATCAGTAGGCTGCCAGGCTCTGATGAATTGAACACCACTAGGTGGTTAGTTAATTTCCCCAAATACTGTTGTGGTTTCAGAGATTGCTAGGTTTATTAGGTTAAAACCTAACAAAAAACTGTTAGGTTTTTTTTCACCTCTTGCCCTCAGCCTCAGCCGGAGCGATTACACCATCTCGAGATCCGTCCCCTCGTGTCACCCAGAGTTCTGGGGGTGAGTCGCAAAAAAAAGACAGGAACCCCATGAGTTCACAATCTTTATTCACAAGTCCCCAAAGACGAAAGGGTACAGAGATCTTTTATATGTGTATATGGGGGTGTGTGAGTGAGTGTGACATCACTGTTTGATATCTGTCTATGTGTGTGTGTGTGTGTGTGTGTGGGTGTGTCTGACATCAGACTATGACATCAGCTATGTCTGTGTTCATATCTTGTGACTGGGTTGGTAAACCTTGGTCTGAGCAGGTCACGTCTTAATTACATCAATATGTATGTGTGTGAGTGAAACCTTGGATCAATCATGAGCAAAATGTTCTGTATACATTTCATATCAGCAGATCTTCTTAACAGATATCAGCATTTATGCACAACACAGAGCAAGATGTTCCTTACGACAGTAATGGAATTTTTAAACAAAGATACTATGTCTAGTCGGGGTGGCACGTTGGTGTAGTGGTTAGCGCTGTCGCCTCACAGCAAGAAGGTCCAGGTTCGAGCCCCGTGGCTGGCGAGGGCCTTTCTGTGCGGAGTTTGCATGTTCTCCCCGTGTCTGCGTGGGTTTCCTCCGGGTGCTCCAGTTTCCCCCACAGTCCAAAGACATGCAGGTTAGGTTAACTGGTGACTCTAAATTGACCGTAGGTGTGAATGTGAGTGTGAATGGTTGTCTGTGTGTCAGCCCTGTGATGACCTGGCGACTTGTCCAGGGTGTACCCCGCCTTTCGCCCGTAGTCAGCTGGGATAGGCTCCAGCCCGCCTGCGACCCTGTAGAACAGGATAAAGTGGCTAGAGATAATGAGATGAGATGAGACTATGTCTAGTCTGCGAAGGTGGTCACATAAATTAGGAATTAATGCCTTCTTGGTCAAATTAAACAGAAATACTATTTCTAGCTGAAATAGAATAAATCCTTAACAATATTAAGAATAAATCCTTACAATTATTTATCCTTACAAAGGAATAAATCCTTACAATCCCCTCTTTGATACTAGATTAGACTAGTATCACACCCCAGTATTCTGATCATATTCCCCCGATTCCAAAAAAGTTGGGACAAAGTACAAATTGTAAATAAAAATGGAATGCAATAATTTACAAATCTCAAAAACTGATATTGTATTCACAATAGAACATAGACAACATATCAAATGTCGAAAGTCAGACATTTTGAAACTTCATGCCAAATATTGGCTCATTTGAAATTTCATGACAGCAACACATCTCAAAAAAGTTGGGACAGGGGCAATAAGAGGCTGGAAAAGTTAAAGGTACAAAAAAGGAACAGCTGGAGGACCAAATTGCAACTCATTAGGTCAATTGGCAATAGGTCATTAACATGACTGGGTATAAAAAGAGCATCTTGGAGTGGCAGCGGCTCTCAGAAGTAAAGATGGGAAGAGGATCACCAATCCCCCTAATTCTGCACCGACAAATAGTGGAGCAATATCAGAAAGGAGTTCGACAGTGTAAAATTGCAAAGAGTTTGAACATATCATCATCTACAGTGCATAATATCATCAAAAGATTCAGAGAATCTGGAAGAATCAACCCCTTCCTAACACATGCAGTTTAATCAACAAGGGGATTTCCTACCCCTTCAGCCAGGAACTGAAGAACCTCAGCACACCTGCCCAGCGCTTTTTGCGGCCTGCCTGTGGCCTGAGCAATGCCTCCCAAGACAACATGGCAAGCCTGCCTCACCTTCACAGCCTCTCCTCCTCACACCTTCTTAAACAAGTGTTACCAGGCAAAACAAACCTTGCCCAGCCTTTCTGGTGACCTTGACCCGATTACCCCCAAAATTTAATTAGGACCATTGCTCACCTATCCTGAAAATGTGAAGTCAATCAGTGCAACTGTCTAGATGCTAGATTGTTAAGACACACACACAAACAAACCACACTGATTACAATACATTGCCCCGCTTACTCCGTCATGGGTGAGGTAATTAAAAGAGCACTTTCACCACTTTCACCAAAGGCTCTGGGTCAGTGTCTGTGTTCTGCTTCGCCAAGTATCTTGCTACATTAATTAAAAGCGGACAACTAACACTGTGTGTTCAAAACATATTTGTTAACATTTAAATAATATAAATCACACCATTTGATTTATGCTGAGAATTGAATACTCTGATTTATTTGTTTAGTTTGTATTTAATAGAGCTGAACAAAAATGCTTGGACCTGCAGATCACAATTTGCAGCTATATTTTTTAATTAATTCATTTATATCACAACACTGTTGAAGCTGATTGGTCAGAAAGGCACTGATTAATTTTCTACAACAGCAGCTTGGAGAGTAACACTGACTTTAATTCCAGTGATACTGCACATTCGAATACATTATTGTGACAGCAGGGGCGTGGCTAGGCACCTGCTGTAAAATGGAAGAGGAGTCATGGAGAACAAGCAGGAAATGAATGATAGTCTACATCTGTATGTGGTTTATGGCAGCCTATGTACATGCTCCTTTTTCCCATCAGTAGGCTGCCAGGCTCTGATGAATTGAACACCACTAGGTGGTTAGTTAATTTCCCCAAATACTGTTGTGGTTTCAGAGATTGCTAGGTTTATTAGGTTAAAACCTAACAAAAAACTGTTAGGTTTTTTTTCACCTCTTGCCCTCAGCCTCAGCCGGAGCGATTACACCATCTCGAGATCCGTCCCCTCGTGTCACCCAGAGTTCTGGGGGTGAGTCGCAAAAAAAAGACAGGAACCCCATGAGTTCACAATCTTTATTCACAAGTCCCCAAAGACGAAAGGGTACAGAGATCTTTTATATGTGTATATGGGGGTGTGTGAGTGAGTGTGACATCACTGTTTGATATCTGTCTATGTGTGTGTGTGTGTGTGTGTGTGGGTGTGTCTGACATCAGACTATGACATCAGCTATGTCTGTGTTCATATCTTGTGACTGGGTTGGTAAACCTTGGTCTGAGCAGGTCACGTCTTAATTACATCAATATGTATGTGTGTGAGTGAAACCTTGGATCAATCATGAGCAAAATGTTCTGTATACATTTCATATCAGCAGATCTTCTTAACAGATATCAGCATTTATGCACAACACAGAGCAAGATGTTCCTTACGACAGTAATGGAATTTTTAAACAAAGATACTATGTCTAGTCGGGGTGGCACGTTGGTGTAGTGGTTAGCGCTGTCGCCTCACAGCAAGAAGGTCCAGGTTCGAGCCCCGTGGCTGGCGAGGGCCTTTCTGTGCGGAGTTTGCATGTTCTCCCCGTGTCTGCGTGGGTTTCCTCCGGGTGCTCCAGTTTCCCCCACAGTCCAAAGACATGCAGGTTAGGTTAACTGGTGACTCTAAATTGACCGTAGGTGTGAATGTGAGTGTGAATGGTTGTCTGTGTGTCAGCCCTGTGATGACCTGGCGACTTGTCCAGGGTGTACCCCGCCTTTCGCCCGTAGTCAGCTGGGATAGGCTCCAGCCCGCCTGCGACCCTGTAGAACAGGATAAAGTGGCTAGAGATAATGAGATGAGATGAGACTATGTCTAGTCTGCGAAGGTGGTCACATAAATTAGGAATTAATGCCTTCTTGGTCAAATTAAACAGAAATACTATTTCTAGCTGAAATAGAATAAATCCTTAACAATATTAAGAATAAATCCTTACAATTATTTATCCTTACAAAGGAATAAATCCTTACAATCCCCTCTTTGATACTAGATTAGACTAGTATCACACCCCAGTATTCTGATCATATTCCCCCGATTCCAAAAAAGTTGGGACAAAGTACAAATTGTAAATAAAAATGGAATGCAATAATTTACAAATCTCAAAAACTGATATTGTATTCACAATAGAACATAGACAACATATCAAATGTCGAAAGTCAGACATTTTGAAACTTCATGCCAAATATTGGCTCATTTGAAATTTCATGACAGCAACACATCTCAAAAAAGTTGGGACAGGGGCAATAAGAGGCTGGAAAAGTTAAAGGTACAAAAAAGGAACAGCTGGAGGACCAAATTGCAACTCATTAGGTCAATTGGCAATAGGTCATTAACATGACTGGGTATAAAAAGAGCATCTTGGAGTGGCAGCGGCTCTCAGAAGTAAAGATGGGAAGAGGATCACCAATCCCCCTAATTCTGCACCGACAAATAGTGGAGCAATATCAGAAAGGAGTTCGACAGTGTAAAATTGCAAAGAGTTTGAACATATCATCATCTACAGTGCATAATATCATCAAAAGATTCAGAGAATCTGGAAGAATCTCTGTGTGTAAGGATCAAGGCCAGAAAACCATACTGGGTGCCCGTGATTTTCGGGCCCTTAGACGGCACTGCATCACATACAGGCATGCTTCTGTATCGGAAATCACAAAATGGGCTCAGGAATATTTCCAGAGAACATTATCTGTGAACACAATTCACCGTGCCATCCGCCGTTGCCAGCTAAAACTCTATAGTTCAAAGAAGAAGCTGTATCTAAACATGATCCAGAAGCGCAGACGTCTTCTCTGGGCCAAGGCTCATTTAAAATGGACTGTGGCAAAGTGGAAAACTGTTCTGTGGTCAGACAAATCAAAATTTGAAGTTCTTTATGGAAATCAGGGATGCCGTGTCATTTGGACTAAAGAGGAGAAGGACGACCCAAGTTGTTATCAGCGCTCAGTTCAGAAGCCTGCATCTCTGATGGTATGGGGTTGCATTAGTGCGTGTGGCATGGGCAGCTTACACATCTGGAAAAACAACATCAATGCTAAAAGGTATATCCAGGTTCTAGAGCAACATATGCTCCCATCCAGATGACGTCTCTTTCAGGGAAGACCTTGCATTTTCCAGCATGACAATGCCAAACCACATACTGCATCAATTACAGCATCATGGCTGCGTAGAAGAAGGGTCTGGGTACTGAACTGGCCAGCCTGCAGTCCAGATCTTTCACCCATAGAAAACATTTGGTGCATCATAAAACGGAAGATACGACAAAAAAGACCTAAGACAGTTGAGCAACTAGAATCCTACATTAGAGAAGAATGGGTTAACATTCCTATCCCTAAACTTGAGCAACTTGTCTCCTCAGTCCCCAGACGTTTACAGACTGTTGTAAAGAGAAAAGGGGATGTCTCACAGTGGTAAACATGGCCTTGTCCCAACTTTTTTGAGATGTGTTGTTGTCATGAAATTTAAAATCACCTAATTTTTCCCTTTAAATGATACATTTTCTCAGTTTAAACATTTGATATGGCATCTATGTTCTATTCTGAATAAAATATGGAATTTTGAAACTTCCACATCATTGCATTCCGTTTTTATTTACAATTTGTACTTTGTCCCAACTTTTTTGGAATCGGAGTTGTATGTGATTACATCGAGAATTAGGATTTAGATGTATACTTGAGTTAATCCTTGCTCTTCTTGACGTGTATTGGTGCTCAGAGGGCGGGCATGCCCTATCAGCCCTCGTCCCACCTCACCGGAGCTTAGAGAAACTCGAAACCTCTTAATTTGTCCCAAATACACGCTACTTCCTTCAGAGTAATTTGTTCTAAAACAGTAAGGGAAAATGAAATTAGAGGGCATATCAACATAACAACTTTCATTCATTTATGCTCGTGCAGTCCAGTTAGCGAATTGCCAAAAGATGTTGTCTCGAGGTCCAGCTCGAGCGGGTAACCCTGTTCTGAGCAGCAGTAGAGTGGTCACGAAGCTCGTGATGAGGATTTTCATGGTTGTAGTGAGGATGATTTGTCCCAGACGGGGCGCGAGATCTTTTCCCCTCTTTGTTCACGGCTTCTTGCAGGAAGTGATCTGAAGATCTTCAGCTCCTACTTAGTCCCTGTACAGAGTTTAGAGAGGAGAGAGAGACTAAAGAGGGACACAGAGAAAACGTTAATAGCAAACATATCATTGTAACACAGCTTTGTTATGGGGCCTTCTTCAATTGTGTGGCATGGATCCACTGTGGAAAAAGATCAGTTAGAACAGCAGTACGAGTAATGGCGACTATTTCTGCAGGCCCAATATAAATCAAATCAAATCAAATCAAGTTTATTTGTACAGCGCTTTTAACAATAAACATTGTCGCAAAGCAGCTTTACAGAATTTGAATGACTTAAAACATGAGCTAATTTTATCCCTAATCTATCCCCAATGAGCAAGCCTGTGGCGACGGTGGCAAGGAAAAACTCCCTCAGACGACATGAGGAAGAAACCTCGAGAGGAACCAGACTCAAAAGGGAACCCATCCTCATTTGGGCAACAACAGACAGCCTGACTATAATATTAACAGTTTTAACAGGTATAACCCTCAACTGTCCTCATGGGGCCGTCCTTCACAGGAGTGGGGCGATAAAACTCCGACCAGACACAGGGCACCAGGATGGATCAAGCAGGTCCGAGGGGCAGAAGAGGCCAGCATCTCAATCCCAGGATCAACATGTAACTCAGAGGGACAGATGGGGGGGGGAGAGAAAGAAAACACGTTGTTAGGTATGCCCTAAAAATGACAAGTATTAAATCTGTGTGGTAGGCTCGCAGAGACGAGAGTCTTTACATCAGGCATGACGCACAATGGCATGTTAATATGGTAAAAAATATATCATGACCTGCTCTGGCTGGATGCTTGATTGGGTGATGGGAGCACACTCCTCAGCAATGATGAGATGCAGATGGGACCCTTAGGCCTGGCCAAGACAATATATCTAGGTTCTCCCAATTGTCCAAATCGTTTAAAAAGTTGCACCAGCACCTTGTCTCCCACGTGAAAGGGGTGTGTGGGTGCTGCTGGTGGAGATGATATTGTACTATTGACCTTGGACTATGTCTAGTCTGCGAAGAAGGTAACATAAATTAGGAATTAATGCCTTCTTGGTCAAGTTAAACAGAAATACTATTTCTAGCTGAAATAGAATAAATCCTTAATAATATTAAGAATAAATCCTTACAATTATTTATCCTTACAAAGGAATAAATCCTTACACTTAGTAACTTGTGTTCTTTCATACTGTACAAAAGTCTTAGGCACCCTATGGTTTTTTTATTTTTTTATTTTTTATACAAACTTTGTTATAGATTTCTATTTCATGACTTCTATGTTATGGGGTGGTACGGTGGTGTAGTGGTTAGTCACCTCACAGCAAGAAGGTTCTGGGTTTGAGCCCAGCAGCTGACGAGGGCCTTTCTGTGTGGAGTTTACATGTTCTCCCCATGTCTGCATGGGTTTCCTCCAAGTGTTCTGGTTTCCCCCACAGTCCAAAGACATGCAGGTTAGGCTAATTGGTGGCCCTAAATTGACCATAGATGTGAATGGTTGTTTGTCTCTATGTGTCAGTCCTGAGATGACCCGGCAACTTGTCCAGGGTGTACCCCGCCTCTCGCCCATAGTCAGCTGGGATAGGCTCCAGCTTGCCTGTGACCCTGTACAGGATAAGCAGTTACGGATAATGGATGGATGGACTTCTACATTATCGAGCCAGTACAAAAACATTTTAGATTTCCAAACGTTCCTTTTCCAGCACAAAATTAAATGTTACAGGAAAAACAAAAGTTTGTATCTGAGCAGCATATTACATAAGAGATTAAAACAGAAAACATAATGAAAACTACTGGGTTTTGGAGCAAAATGAAGAAGCAAGTGTGACAGTCAAAGTGTCCAGAAGAATTGTGGCTGGTTCTGCAAGATGCTCAGTAAAACTTACAGCTCATTTCCTTATAAAGCTGCACTCATTGTACCTCAGACTACTATTTTTTTTAAAGCAAAGGGTCGTCTCACACCAGAGATTGACTTTGTTTCATTTATTATTGCTTACTGTTGTTTACAGTATTTTTTTTAATGTTGAAACATTTAATTTCATTATTCTTAAGCCATTTTTTTGGTCGACAACATTTCTTTACATGTGCCTAAGACTTTTGCACAGTACTGTATGTTTAGTTACCCATCCAGCAAAGATGCCCCTTACACATTGTCCTGAGTGTTATTTAGCAGCACTTGGATTTAACAGAACAGGAAATTGCTACCAAACATCTGAAGTTTAATACAGTAAAACATTAAAAAAATCTGAATGGCTAGTCTAGCTCACTCAGCTAGTTAATAGCTAATCTAACTCACTCAGCTAGTTCTTGAGGATCCTCAGGAAGTACAGTCGCACAGCAGCGACTGTACTTCCTGAGGATCCTCAAGAAGAACAACCTCCACGAGCAGCTGCTAGTGACCTTCTACCATTGCTCGATCGAGAGTGTGCTGACATACTGCATCACTACGTGGTACACCAGCAGCTCTGCGGCAGACAAGAAAGCCCTTCAAAGAGTCATCGACTCTGCACAGAAGATCAAGTCAAGTCAAGTTTATTTGTATAGCGCTTTTAACAATAAACATTGTCGCAAAACAGCTTTATAGAATTTGAACGACTTAAAATATGAGCTAATATTATTCCTAATCTATCTCCAGTGAGCACGCCTGTGGTGACAGTGGCAAGGAAAAACTCCCTCAGACGACATGAGGAAGAAACCTCAAGAGGAACCAAACTCAAAAGGGAACCCATCCTCATTTGGGCAACAACAGACAACATGACTATAACATTAACAGTCCTAACATAAAGTCAGCTTCGTTGATGCTATAAACCCCCCACCGACGGAAACCCGAGCGCAAAACCGTTCACAACAACTGCAGCCCTAAAGTCAGCAAGTCAACCGCAGTCCCAAAGTCAGCAAGTCAACTGCAGTCCTAAAGTCAGCAAGTCAACTGCAGTCCCCAGCCACAAAAGCGCCACCGCAAGAGTCCAGAGCGTCCTCCAGGCATGACCCCCAACTGTCCACATGGGGCTGCCCTCCACAGGAGCGATGCAATGAGACTCCAACCAGACACAGGGCACCAGGATGGCTCAGGCAGGTCCGAGGAGCAGAAGAGGTCAGCATCTCGATCCCAGGACCGACATGTAACTCAGAGGGACATTTTTTTTTGGGGGGGGAGAGAAGAGAGAGAAAACACAGGTTGTTAGGTATGCCCAATGTCACCTGAATAAGTAGGAACAGTGTACATATTGCACTGACTACAAGCAGGAACTCTGGCAACTAACTATGACAGCATAACTAAAAGGGGAGAGCCAGAAGGTAACACAGGCATGAGGAAGCCCCGGGACATAAAGCAGCCAGCTACTACACCATTAACAAACTTGAGTGAGCAAGTGAGTGGGGGACTGACAGCATCCATACATCCCAGTTTACCAAAACACTCTATGTCTGAGGACCCTCCAGATCTACACCTTTACCTCATAAACACCATTAACAAAAGACTTGACTAAACAGATATGTTTTCAGCCTAGACTTAAACACTGAGACTGTGTCTGATTCCCGAACACTACTTGGAAGGCTGTTCCATAACTGTGGGGCTTTGTAAGAAAAGGCTCTGCCCCCTGATGTAGCCTTCACTATACGAGGTACCAGCAGATAGCCTGCACCTTTTGGTTTAAGTAGGCGTGGCGGGTCATAGAGGACCAGAAGTTCACTCAGGTCCATTCAGTGCTTTAAAGGTCAATAGTAGTATTTTATAATCAATACAAAATTTGATTGGGAGCCAGTGCAGTGTGGATAAGACAGGCGTGATGTGGTCATATTTTCTAGTTCTAGTAAGGACTCTTGCTGCTGCATTTTGAACTAACTGGAGCTTGTTTATGCACTTATTGAAACATCCAGACAGTAAGGCATTACAATAATCCAACCTGGAGGTAACGAAAGCATGAACTAGTTTTTCCACGTCATGTAGTAACATTAAATTTCTTATCTTAGCAATATTTCTGAGATGAAAGAAAGCTATCCGGGTAATGTTATCAATGTGAGTTTCAAATGAAAGACTGGCGTCAATAATCACTCTTTTACTGCTGCACATGAAGAAACAGAGAGGCCATACAGAGTTACTGTGTAATCAGAAAACTTACTTCTAGCTGCATGTGGTCCTAGTACAAGTACTTCAGTCTTGTCAGAGTTAAGCAGAAAGAAATTAATAAGCATCCAGTGTCTAATGTCCTTTACACATTCCTCAATTCTATTAAGCTGGTGTCTCTCATCAGGTTTTGCACAAACATACATCTGTGTATCATCAGCATAACAGTGGAAACTAATACAATGCTTATGAATAATATCACCCAGAGGTAACTGTGGCAGCGGGGGAGTGGTCAAGTGTCAGTCTGTGAATGGAGGGTAGAGTCAGGGAAGGTAAGTGGCAGAATCACTGCACCTGACGTGAATTAACCTGTGTTTGTGTGTCTTCCCCAGTGACCGCACCCTATAAAAGGAGAGAGGGAGCAGAGAAATGGAGCTCTCTTCCGACCAGAATGCATGTGTGTGTGCATGTGAGAGATTGAATGAGCTGAAAAGCCACATATACAGTGAAAAAAAAAGTTTCAGAGAACTCAGTTCTGGCCTGCGGTGCTTCTGTGCTCCACCCACCTGCTCTGGTTCTACAGTGGTGCCGAAACCCAGGATGGAGCACAGAAGGAGACAGCCCCATAGAGTCCTCCCCCTTCAAGGACCTGGTCCATGCCCTCACCTCAGCCCAACAGAGCCAGCACCAGGTGCTGGTTGCCCTCCGGAAGGAGCAGGAACAACGGTTCGAAGCCCTGGTGCTGGCACAGCAGGAAGATCACCAGGCGTTCCGGCACCTGCTCACGTCAGCGGGGTCCACCATCACCACCGCCGCGGACCCTCCCCACCTCACCCTAACGAAGATGGGTCCGCATGACGACCCCGAAGCCTTCCTCGCTCTTTTTGAGCAGGCAGCAGAGGCATGGGGTTGGCCGGTGGAACAGCACGTGGCGCACCTCCTCCCCCTGCTAATGGGCGAGGCGCAGCTGGCCATGCTACAGCTCCCCACCGACAGCCGGCTGGTCTATGCCAACCTCCGCAGGGCTGTCCTCCAATGTGTGGGGCGCACCTCGGAGCAGCAATGGCAGTGCTTCCGTGCGCTGCGCCTGGAGGAGGTCGGCTGGCCGTTTGCATTTGGCCAACAACTCAGGGATGCCTGCCAGTGGTGGCTGAGGGCCAACAACCGTGATGCTGAGGGAATCATCGACCTGGTGGCACTGGAACAATTCATTGCCCGACTTCCAGAAGGAACAGCGGAGTGGGTCCAGTGCCATCGCCCGGCGTCGCTGAATCAGGCCATCGAGCTGGCGGAGGACCATATGGCGGCTGTTCTGATGGCAGGACAGTGTGTCTCCTCTTCTCCCCTCTCTTCTCTCACTGTTTCTCATTCTCACCCCATTCCCCCACTGCGGAGGTGGGGGCTGGTTCCACCCCAGCTGGCCCGCCGCACCCGCAGTGCCCTACTGTTTCCTACTTCCGTGTCTGTTTCTTCCCCCCCTCAGGTGAGTGAGCTCTGGAACACCGGTGCAGAGGGAGAGCCTGGGCCGGTATGCTGGCGCTGCGGGGAGCCGGGGCACCTCCAGCATCAGTGCTCGGAGATGGAGGTGGGTGTGGTGGTCCGGATCCCCAACGCGCCAGGGACCGCCCTCAATCGGGCCAGAGCGTATCGCATACTGGTGAGTATCCAAGGGGATACGTATCAGGCTTTGGTGGACTCCGGCTGTAATCAGACCTCAATCCACCAAAGCCTGGTGCAAGATGAGGCATTGGGGAGAGCACAATTGGTGAAGGTGTTGTGTGTGCACGGGGATGTTCACAACTACCCTTTAGTGTTGGTCCATGTTCTATTTCAAGGGGAGAAATTTAGAGTAAAGGCGGCGGTTAATCCTCGCCTTACTCACTTGATAATTTTGGGGACTGATTGGCTGGGATTTAGGGAATTAATGTCACATTTATAGAAGAGTGGGGCCTGCCATAATTTAGCAGGGGGAGGTCCCAGTGTGGCATTGGCAGGAGCAGCTGTCACAGAGCCATCTATGTCATCACCGCATCAGAGTGAGGAGCAGCATGCTCCTTCTCCCTCTCTCGGGGAATCCCTCGTGGATTTCCCGTTAGAGCAGTCACGAGATGAAACTCTGTGGCGTGCCTTTGACCCAGTGAGAGTAATCGATGGTCAAACGCTCCAGCCAAACGCCACCTCGTCCTTCCCCTATTTCTCCATTATTAAGGATAGGTTATACCGAGTGACACAGGACACTCAGACTAAGGAACCGATAACACAGCTTTTAATCCCAAAGAGCTGCCGGGAATTTATATTCCAGGCGGCTCACTTTAATCCCATGGCCGGACACTTGGGGCAGGATAAGACACTAGCCCGAATAATGGCCCAGTTCTATTGGCCAAAAATTTGCGGTGATGTCCATAGGTGGTGTACGGCGTGCCGCAAATGCCAGTTAGTAAATCCCATTCCATTCCAAAAGCGCCTTTGCGCCCTCTGCCATTAATCGAGACCCCATTCGAAAGAATTGGGATGGATCTCGTCGGGCCATTAGATCAGTCAACACGAGGATATTGCTTTATTTTAGTTCTGGTGGACTATGCAATGCAATATCCAGAAGCAGTGCCTCTTCACAATATCTCAGCACATAGTATTGCAGAAGCGAGTCAGAATCCCCAAAGAGATTCTGACTGATCAGGGCACTGCATTTATGTCACGCACACTGCGCGAATTGTATGGGTTACTGGCAGTGTTGGGCACATTACTTTCAAAAAGTAATTAGTTATAGTTACTAGTTACTTTTCCCAAAAAGTAACTGCGTTAGTAACGGAGTTACTTTGTCATAAAAGTAACTAATTACCAGGGAAAGTAATTATTCCGTTACATTTTGTTCCCCCTCAAAAAAAATCAAATTCAATTAGTGTAATCATAATAAAAGTGAATGTTAAATGTGTTTAATGACTGAAATGGACACTTAACAGAACCAGTAATGTTATCTACACTATATTAATATTTTTGTGGGACAATGTGAGATAAGACATCTATCAAATGTAATATATTTTTGTAGTTATTAAAATTATGTTACTAATTACTGGCCACTGACGAGGACAAACGCTTTGTTCCTCGACATAATGTGCATTGCACGTAAACACTCTTGCCTTTTATTTCAAGTAATGAAAAGTAATGGCTGTATTTCCAATGTGAAAGCGCAGTGCTGGGCTGACCGCTCGCCATCGCTGTGTCTTCCGATTGAAAGAGCGCGCAGTAGGCGTGTCCTACCTACGTATGTTGTCCAAATCTACTCTGATTGGCTTACTGTGCCGTTGTCTCGTGTCTCCCCGCCCCACACGAAAGCAGAGGAAAGAAAGGCTGAACGAGCAGCGTGCCAGATGAGAACAGCTTTAATAAAGTAACGCATAGTATTTTATTGTAAGTAACGGGAACGGCGTTATAACGATGTAAAAAGTAATTAGTTAGATTACTCATTACTAAAAAAAGTAACGCCGTTAGTAACGCCGTTTATTTCTAACGCCGTTATTCCCATCACTGGTTACTGGGAATTAAGCCTATTCGCACCAGCGTGTATCACCCACAAATGGATGGCTTAGTTGAACAGTTCAATTGCACCCTCAAGAACACAATTCGGAAATTTGTAAGCGAGGATGCATGCAACTGGGATAAATGGCTCAAGCCCCTGTTATTCGCAATGCAAGAGGTCCCACAAGCCTCCACGGGGTTCTCCCCGTTCAAATTATTAGATGGGCGTAAGCTGCACAGCATTCTAGATGTGCTGCATGAAATTTGGGAGGAGGGACCGTCAACAAGTAAAAATGAAATTCAATACATTATCGACCTGTGTGCCAAACTCCACACACTCACGCACCTAACCCAGGAGAATTTGCGGCAGGCCCAAGAACCTCAAGTCCGTCTGTACAGTACGACAAGGGCATGCGCCTTAGGGAATTCACACCTGGAGATAAAGTACTCATGTTGTTGCCCACGTCGAGCTCCAAATTGATCGCCAGGTGGCAAGGACCCTTTGAGGTCACACGGTGAGTCGGGGACATCGACTATGAGGTGCGGCGAACGGACAGGGGTGGGGCGGTACAGATTTACCACCTCAATCTGTCAAAACTTTGGAATGAGGAGGTCCCCGTGGCGTTGGTGTCGGTGGTTCCAGAGAAGGCGGAGCTGGGGCCAGAGGTTCAAAAAGGAAAATTGACATCTCCCACCACTCCAGTCCCCTGTGGAGACCACCTCTCCCCGACCCAACTCACGGAGGTTGTCCAGTTGCAGACAGAATTTTCTGATGTATTCTCGCCCCTGCCTGGCCGCACCCACCTCATAGAACACCACATTGACACGCCCCCGGGGGTGGTAGTGCGCAGCCACCCTTACAGACTGCCCGAACACAAAAAAAAGGTCGTTCAGGAAGAACTCAAAGCCATGTTCAAAATGGGCATCGTCGAGGAGTCCCACAGTGACTGGAGTTGCCCGGTGGTCTTGGTTCCCAAGGCCGACGGGTCGGTCCGGTTCTGTGTGGACTATAGAAAAGTCAACACGGTGTCTAAATTCGATGTGTACCCAATGCCTCGTATTGACGAGTTGCTCGATCGACTAGGCACGGCTTGTTTTTATTCGACACTGGATTTGACAAAGGGATATTGGCAGATCCCCTTGACTCTGCTATCCTTTTCCACACCGTTTGGCTTACACCAGTTCATCACACTTCCTTTTGGGATGTTTGGGGCGCCCGCTACGTTCCAGTGGCTTATGGATAGGGTCCTCCGCCCCTACGCCACCTACGTGGCCGCATACTTGGACGACATCATTATTTATAGTAATGACTGGCCGCGACACCTAGAACACCTAAGGGCCATCCTTGGGTCGCTGAGTCAAGCGGGTCTCACAGCCAACCTGAAGAAGTGTGTGACTGGGCGGGTGGAAGTATGGTATCTGGGCTTCCACTTGGGCAATGGGCAGGTGCGTCCCCAAATCAATAAGACAGCAACGATTACGGCCTGCCTGAGGCCCAAGACCAAAAAGGGGGTGAGACAGTTCCTGGGGCTGGCTGGCTACTATCGTAGGTTTATACCTAATTATTCAGATGTCACCAGCCTGCTGACTGATCTCACTAAAAAGGGGGCACCAGAGCCGGTCCAGTGGACGGAGCAATGCCAGCGGGCTTTCTCTGAGGTAAAGGCTGCACTGTGTGGGGGGCCACTGTTACACTCCCCTGACTTTTCTCTCCCCTTTATTTTGCAGACGGACGCGTCGGACAGAGGGCTGGGGGCTGTTCTGTCCCAGGAGGTGGAGGGGGAGGACCGTCCAGTGCTGTACATCAGCCGGAAGCTGTCGGTGTGCGAGGGCTGGTACAGCACCATAGAAAAGGAATGCCTCACCATCAAGTGGACGGTCCTCGCCCTCCACTACTACCTGCTGGGGCACCCTTTCACCCTCTGTTTGGACCACGCGCCCCAGCAGTGGCTCCACCGCATGAAGGATGCCAACACGCAGATCACCCGTTGGTATCTGGCACTCCAGCCATTTAAGTTCGAGGTGGTCCACAGGCCGGGGGCACAGATGGTCGTGGTGGATTTCCTCTCCCGTTAAGGGGGGGGGGGAGTCAGCTGCAGGCCGGACGGCTCCCCAGCCTGAGTCGGGCGGTGGGGGTATGTGGCAGCGGGAGCGTGGTCATTTACTACTTTAACCAGAGCTAGATATGTTACGTTCATTATGTCTTCTTATTAAATCAAATCATTAGTTTTCTTTTGTTTCAGACATGTAAAAGTTTTTTCCTTTACCTGACATGTTTCGATGGTGTAACTTCTGTCTTCATCAGAGGGTCACCCGGATGTTGGTGTGTGACGTGCCTTTATAATCAGCTGATGTTACGGAGGTGTGACCTCCCTGTCAATATTGACAGGTCGGTCACACCTCCCGCTGTCAGTGTTGCCCCCTCAGGACGGCGCTCCAGGTGTGGGAGAGCATGTATGCCCCCTCATCCCTGTTTATTGTTCTTGGGCTACGCGTTCTGATTTCTATTGACTCCTTAATCCAACAGTGGTATCTGTTGTTCTCTTGTTGTATGATGTGAGCATTGTCCCAGTCCATTATATGATTTTCCCTTCTGCAGTGGTCTGTTATTGCTGATTTGAGGTTCTCTTGCATGGCTTTATCTTTTATTGCTCTTGTTTGTCTCTGTTCTGTTTGTTTTTCACATTCCTTTTTATGTTCCTTTTTTCATGTACTAAAGCTCCTTCCTGTCTCCCCAATGTAGGTTTTGTTGCATGACTGGCATGGTATTTCATATATGACATTGCATTTAATGTGTTGGTCGATTTTGTCCTTAGGGTGAACTAGTAGCTGTCGTAGTTTGGTGTGTGGTTTCACGGGTGTTTGTATGTTGTGTTTTTTCATGGCTCTTTGGATTCGTTCTGTAACTCCTCTGACATATGGTAGAGTCACTACTGCTTTGCTTTCCTATTTTTGGGTTGTCTGTTTTCTTCCTTTTTTCATCTGTATTTTTTCTTTTGTTTTCACTTGTTGTGCGCCTTTGTGTATGGCCCATGGTGGATATTGACATGTGATCAAAGCTTGCCGTATGTGTTGCTCTTCTGTTGCGCATTCTGTGGGATCGGTTATGATTGCTGCACGTTCGTAGAGTGTTCTGACAACTGACAGTTTGTGTGCGATGGGGTGTTCGGACGTCCAGAGCAGATATTGATCAGTGTGTGTCGGTTTTCTGTAGATTGTTATTTTGATGTCTCCGTCATCTGTGTGGTGAATTTTTATGTCCAAAAACGGTATTGATTGTTCTGTTTCCTCTTTGTGCGTGAATTTTATGTTGCCGGTGTGGTCTATGGAGTTGAGGTGATCAGTCAATTGTTGAGTGCGTCCGACTTTCACTTTCTCCAGGATGTCATCTACATACCTCCTCCATAATGTGGGCCTGCATTCTTCTGGGGCAGATGTAATAGCCTCTCTTTCGAGGTGTTCCATGAAGAAGCCGCACATTATGGCGGAGAGTGGGTCCCCCATCGCAAACCCCTCCTTCTGCCTGTATATTGTTCCGCGGAACTGGAAGTATGTGAATGTGGCAATGAAATTGAGCAGTTGACCAATGTCTTCTACTGATAACTGTGTGCGTTTCTTGAGAGTCTTATCTGTTTTGAGGCGCTGTTGTACGATTTGCAGTGTAGCTTCCACCGGGGTTTTTGTGAATAGGGAGACAACGTTGTGTGATATTAAAAATTCGTCCTTCTCCACTTTTATTTTACTGAGTTGTTCTGCTAGTTGTTTTGAGTTTTTGCAATGTTGTTCTGTTTGGCCCAGCAGTGGTTTGATTATCTCTGCAAGTGCTTTAGACAGGTTGTAGGTGACTGATCCAATGCTGTCCACAATCAGACGTAATGGTGCTCCTGGTTTATGTATTTTTGGTGTGCCATAGATCCGGGGGGTTATGCTGGCTGTGGGTATTAAGTTGTTGTATGCCTGTTTTTCAATTTTGTTGGCATCCAATAAAGGCTTCAGTAAAGCTTTTAGTTTTTTCTTCTTGTCCTCTGTGGGGTCTTTCTTGAGGACCTCATATGTGGTGGTGTCTGCCAACATACTGTTCATTTGGTTTTCGTATTGTGCCATATCCATTATGACTGTTGTTCTGCCTTTGTCTGCGGGTAATATCATGATGTTTTTGTTCTTGGCCAAACTTCTTATAGCTTTTTCTTCTTGTTTTGATATGTTGCTTGGTGGTAGTTTTGCGGACTTCAGTATTCCTGCTATTTCATTGCGTAATTCTGCTTTTTGTCCCTGGTCCTGTATTTTTTCACATGCCAGCTCCGTTGCTAGGATGAAATCCTCGTGTGGGATCTTGTGCGGTGTAATGGCATAATTAAGTCCTCGCGTCAGGATGCTGTGCTCTGTTTCAGTCAGTTCATGTGTCGATATGTTGTGTATCCATTTCTCACTTGTCGTGGTGTTGTTCTGCTCCTGTTGTCTTTTCTTGGCGACTAATCTTTCCAGTTTTTCAATGTGACGAGTCTTCGTTTTTGTAAATTCCTTTTCATGTATTTCGTGCAGGTGTTCTTGCACCAGCGTGTCCATTTCTTTGGTGAGGGGGAAAAGTTGTTTCCACTGTTCCAATTGTCGCTCTAGCTCTGCGCTGATGTTTTTTATTTTATTCGCTGTACATCGTATCCTTTCTTTGATTAGTGTCTTTTTCACTCTGTCCACGGCCTTCTTTGCGTTTTTGGTTGGAATAGGAGTCCTGATGTTTAAACTTGCCAGCGTGATTCCTTCATCTCGGCATCGCAGGTTGAACTTTAGATGGTTTCTTTGGCGTGCCCGTTTTTTCGTCAGTTGTTCTAGGCGGCGAAACTCTTTGATGCACTCTTTTCCATAACTTTTGTTTAATAGATATGTTACGTTCATTATGTCTTCTTATTAAATAAAATCATTAGTTTTCTTTTGTTTCAGACATGTAAAAGTTTTTTCCTTTACCTGACATGTTTCGACGGTGTAACTTCTGTCTTCATCAGAGGGTCACCCGGATGTTGGTGTGTGACGTGCCTTTATAATCAGCTGATGTTACGGAGGTGTGACTTCCCTGTCAATATTGACAGGTCGGTCACACCTCCCGGAAGTTACACCATCGAAACATGTCAGGTAAAGGAAAAAACTTTTACATGTCTGAAACAAAAGAAAACTAATGATTTTATTTAACCAGAGCTGTCTCTGTGCTATGATGAGATCTAAATCCTGACTGATATATTTCATGGATGTTATTCCTGTGTAAATATAAGCATAAATGCTGTGCCACAGCTTTTTCAAGGATCTTGGAGATAAAGGGAAGGTTTGATATTGGCCCATAATTGGACAGCTGACAGGGATCAAGGTCAGGTTTTTAATCAGGGGTTTGATGACTGCTAGTTTAAAGGATTTGGGTACATAGCCAATCCTAAGAGTAGAAGATCATTGGCTGCCCACTGCCCTCTCTAGAGCAACTCAACACCACCTGTTGCCTCAGAAGAGCCACCAACATCTTAAAAGACCCTTCCCACCCTGGACACCAGCTTCTTGAACCACTGCCCTCTGGTAGATGGTTCAGGTCCATTGCATCACGGACAAATAGACTAAAGAACAGCTTTTACCCGAGTGTCATACATGAACTGAACAAAGCCAGTCACCTACACAAATGCCAGCGGTATGGACAGAAACGGGACTGAACGGTAACACAAACTGTCTATATGCCTACCTCTTACCTGAATAGTATACAGTGCTCAGCGTAAATGAGTACACCCCCTTTGAAAAGTAACATTTTAAACAATATCTCAATGAACACAAATAATTTCCAAAATGTTGACAAGACAAAGTTTAATATAACATCTGTTTAACTTATAACGTGAAAGTAAGGTTAATAATATAACTTAGATTACACATTTTTCAGTTTTACTCAAATTAGGGTGGTGCAAAAATGAGTACACCCCACAACAAAAACTACTCCATCTAGTACTTTGTATGGCCTCCATGATTTTTAATGACAGCACCAAGTCTTCTAGGCATGGAATGAACAAGTTGGCGACATTTTGCAACATCAATCTTTTTCCATTCTTCAACAATGACCTCTTTTAGTGACTGGATGCTGGATGGAGAGTGATGCTCAACTTGTCTCTTCAGAATTCCCCATAGGTGTTCGATTGGGTTCAGATCAAGAGACATACTTGGCCACTGAATCACTTTCACCCTGTTCTTCAGAAATCCAACAGTGGCCTTAGATGTGTGTTTAGGATCATTGTCATGTTGGAAAAGTGCACGACGACCAAGGGCACAGAGTGATGGTAGCATCTTCTCTTTCAGTATAGAGCAATACTGTACATCTGTGAATTCATGATGCCATCAATGAAATGCAGCTCCCCGACACCAGCAGCACTCATGCAGCCCCACATAAGGTCACTGCCACCACCATGTTTCACTGTAGGCACCATGCATTTTTCTTTGTATTCCTCACCTTTGCGACGCCATACAGTTTTGAAGCCATCAGTTCCAAAAACATTTATCTTGGTCTCATCACTCCAGAGTATAGAGTTCCAGTAGTCTTCATCTTTGTCAGCATGGGCCCTGGCAAACTCTAGGCGGGCTTTTTTGTGCCTGGGCTTTAGGAGAGGCTTCTTTCGTGGACGGCATCCATGCATGCCATTCCTCTGCAGTGTACGCCGTATTGTGTCACGGGAAAGTCACCCCAGTTTGGCTTTCTACTTCTTTAGATAACTGCAGTGAACTTGCATGCCGATTTTCTTCAACCCTTCTCATCAGAAGATGCTCCTGTCAAGGTGTTAACTTCCGTGGATGACCTGGACATCTTTGTGAGATGGCTGCAGTTCCATCTTTCTTAAATTTTTGTACCACTTTTGCTACAGTATTCTGACTGATAAGTAAAGCTTTGCTGATCTTCTTGTAGCCTTCACCTTTGTGGTGGAAAGAAATTATTTTCTTTCTCAGGTCTTGTGTCATTTCTCTTCCATGTGGTGCCATTGCTGACAGCATGAAATGGGGAGGGGTTTTCTTTAAGTAACACCCTTTTATAGTCAACTGTCTGCTGGACACCTGTGTAATGACTAATTAGACTCGTCTGTGATTGTATTCTTGTTAAATTAAACATTTGTAGTCTACAATTTAGCTTTACTCCAGATACTTTCAGTGGCGTTTACTCATTTTTGCACCACCTTAATTTGAGTAAAACTGAAAAATGTGTAATCTAAGTTTATATTATTAACCTTACTTTCACGTTATAAGTTAAACAAATGTTATATTAAACTTTGTCTTGTCAACATTTTGGAAATTGTTTGTGTTCATTGAGATATTGTTTAAAATGTTACTTTTCAAAGGGGGTGTACTCATTTACGCTGAGTGCTGTATGTTTTTACAACCACATGCACCTTATTCTCTCGACCACCTATATTTATTTAATTTATTTATATGTTCCTGCTCAACTGCACTCTGTAAACATGGGCAAATGTGCAATTATCACGCCTAATTGTGCAATACATTCACTTATTACTGTGCAATAACCTGTCGTATCATAGGTCACACCCTAGATACATACCGTAGAACTATTTTTTTAAGCAGTTCTTGAAAATACATGTTTATCTTTTTTTATTGACTTATCTATCTTATAGATTTGTTTATCTTTTTTCCTTGAATGTTTATCTTGTACAGATCTGACTCCCCCCCAATACTAAGTGTTTGTTTGAATACACCAACTGGATTGCTTGCTTCAGTTTCACTGTATTGTACGGTGCAGTGACAATAAAGGAATTTTGAATCTTGAATCTTAATGACTTACATGTTTCTGTTTCAGCACATTGGATACTGAGTTATAAAATCGCACTGTTCCCTTTGAAGCATTTAAAACTGAAGATACAGTAACTGATCAATTGGATTAGGGCGGCTCATCTGTCTCCACTGTCTCAGACAGTGCTGTGAAGAATTTGCTGCCTGAAGTTGAGAAATTCAGCAAGATTTATTTTTAATTAGGTCTTGCAATTCAGTTATTTAAAACATGCACATACTGTCTTGTAATTAAATTACAGTCTTCTGGGGTTAAATGCATGATTATTCCTTTTACTAACACATAAATGTAGCTGAAGTTGAATTTTAATTTATGTTGTCCGAATAGATGATACCAGGGGTGTCCTCATGAGCTCTAATTTGTATAATAGTAGGTGGCACCTTTTAGCTGTCGGTTATTATCACTTTGGTCAGCCTTGCGTGAAGTAATCCTCTAATGATTGTAAGGCACTAAGACAGAGTGTTAATAATGCCTGCGATGGTCTTCATCACAGAGTTACTCAATCATCCGTTTCATGGTATGACACTGGAATGGATTTAGCACACATCATCGTGGCAGTGGAGCTCTGATATATAGTATATAATCTCCAGTCCTTTAAGCTTCAGAGTTAAAGTAGGTAAAGCATGGGTAAGTGGAAAAATATATTAGTATTAGTCATAATACCAACTGTATATACGTAATGGGAGCTTATGCACACCAGTTAGGATTGGGCGATGTAATATTGTGTCATTATTTCTAAGTTTGGACTAACTCTTGTAGCTGCATACTTTATAATCAGCTTCATAATAATATGCATTAAAGGAGAACTGAAGGCAATTTTTTTATTATCAAAATTCTATTTCTCATTTTATTAAATACAGGAATGTATTTTTGATAGCTATTTTGTCACTGCTATAGCAAGTTATGAGTGTCTGAAATATGCTATGTAATATATCAGTCCATATGTCAAAGCAATGGCCGTAAACGAGATTTGTCGAGACCTGTGCGAGACATCATAGGACGGAAGTAAAACGTACAGCAGAAATCAAAGTGACCAACATCTGCCAATGTTGTCAAAAGACACGCGCGCCCTCTTTCAAATGCTGATGTAATCAAGCTGGAAGTTGTGTTTGTTTTGATAGCAATCAGGAAAGTTTGGAAAAAGTAGGCCGTAATTGTCATTTAAACTCATTTTTGTGCAATATTTTGTTTGGAAAACAGTTTTCAAAATGGCGGCACTGACACCTGGCGGACACTTCACGTTTCGAAGTCTCGCACAAGTCTCGTGAAGAACGTGTGGATAAGCGACACCTGCCGTGGACCAAACGAACTAAATTCAACACGGCTAAAAACAGGCCGATAAGTATAATATTTAATTGCAATTAGTTGCCAATACGAGTCACGATATAAGGTTACTAAAACCGAAAACGTAATTGAATAACACATTAATTAAGAAATAAAGCAAGTTTAAAAATGACTTCAGTTCCCCTTTAAGATGTGTTTTGAACTATATTTATTTTTACAGATGAGATAACTGTCAGAAACCACATAGCCACGTAGATCAACTCAAAATTGTTTAAGTCAGCTGGATGCTAATTGGCAGTTGCATGTTGCAATTATCTCATTTGCTATCATATACAGTCACCACTTAAAGTATTGGAACAGCAAGGTCTTTTTTTTTTTTTTTTTTGCCATACACTAAAGACATTGGGTTTGAGAGAAAAAAAAAGAGGAATACGAGATGATAGATCAGAATTCAGGATTTAGTTTCCTGAAATTTACACCTAAATGTGTTAAACACCTTAAAACACTGCACCTTTTGTTTGAACCCACCCATTTTTCAAGTGATCATAAAATATTGGAACATTATTTTATCATCACACGTGTTTCTTGTTGCCCAGGTGTACCCTGTTAGTAGGCATATCAGGTGAAAATTCAATCCAAATTACTTGAAACTGCTCTCACTGAATTCAGAAATGAATGCAGAACAACATACTTTTTATAGAATTAAAATATGTTTATCCGTTCTTGAGATATTACAAATCAAAGATTGAAAAAAAGGCTTACTTTTTAGAAAACTGTCGTAATATTCTGTGTGAGGATGACATGGTCCAAAATGGACCTCATTAATGAATGAGATCAAAAGTTTTTTCTTAATAACCTTTTTATTTTTCAAGGTATTTACATGGAAATTGGCAGGTATATAGATGGTTGTATGCTGAATACAATGTTTGAAAAATTAGTAAAAACAAATTGTACAAATTAGTATTTAATTAGTATTATGGTAATTACAGTCGGAGGAAAATGTTTGTACACCCTTTGGAATTTTTTACATTTCTGCCTAAATTGGTCATAAAACATCATCTGAACTCTCCAGCAATCTTGAGAATGAACAAACAGTGTCTGCTTGAACTAAAACCACCCAAACACTTGCGTTTTACCATATTTTTATTGACCATAAGATGGAATTATTCACAGGATAGGGAGGCATAAGTAAGTACACCCTTTGATTTAGTAGCTGGTTGACCCTCCTCTGGCTGCAATAACTTCAACCAGACGTTTCCTGTAGTTGCAGACTAGACGGGCACAACGATCAGGAGAAATCTTGTACCATTCCTCTTTGCAAAACTGTTGCAATTCAGCAAGATTCCTGGGATGCCTGGAATGGATGGCTTTCTTGAGGTCATGCAACAACATCTCGATTGGATTGAGGTCGGGGCTTTGACTGGGCCATTCCAGAACGTGAATTTTGTTCTTCTGAAACCATTCTAATGTCGACCTGCTTCTGTGTTTAGGGTCATTGTCCTGTTGCAGGACCCATCCTCTCTTAAGTTTCAACTTTTTGACAGATTGCCTCAGGTTTTTCTGCAAAATATCTTGATATACTTGAGAATTCATTTTCCCATTGATTATAGCCAGTTGTCCAGGCCCAGAGGCAGCAAAGCACCCCCACACCATGATGCTACTGCCGTCATACTTGACGGTGGGGATGAGGTTTTGCTGATGGTGTGCTGTACCGACTTTCCTCCACACATGATGTGGTGTGTTCCCCCCAAACAATTCAACTTTGGTTTCATCAGACCACAATATGTTTTTCCAGTGGCTCTGAGGAACATCCAAATGCTTTTTCATGAACTCCAAACAAGCAGAAATGTTCTTTCTGGACAGCAATGGCTTCCTCCGTGGCCTTCTCCCATGAATCCCATTCTTGTTCAGTGTCTTTCTTATAGTAGATGTGTCCACAGAGATGTCTGCATGTTTCAGTGATTTCCTCAGGTCTTCAGCGGACACTCTTGGATTCTTTTTTACCTCATTGATGATGACTCGCAGTGCCTTTGGAGTGATCTTCGCAGGGCGGCCACTCCTTGGCAGAGTAATAACCGTTCCAAATTGTCTCCATTTATACACAATTTTTCTAATTGTAGACACATGAACACCAAGGGTCTTAGAGATGGTTTTGTAACCCTTTTTAGCTTTATACAAATCAATTATTTTGTGTCTTAAGTCTTCAGACAGCTCCTTTGAGCGAGGCATGATGCACAGAACATGCCTCTCATCAAAACACACCTTTTAACTGGTTTTCCAGTGGGGTGGGTAGCTTACGACACACCTCAGTGATTGGACATCAGGTTGGCTCACACCTGAGTCAAATTGTTTAATCATCTAATTAGTCTAATTAGCTCTTGGATGAGCCTTAGCTAAGGGTGTACTTACTTATGCCTCCCTATCCTGTCAATATTTCCATTTTATGGCCAATAAAAATATGATAACATGTAATTGTTTGAGTGGTTTTAGTTCAAGCAGACACTGTTTGTTCATTCTTAAGATTGCTGGAGAGTTCAGGCGATGTTTTATGACCAATTTAGGCAGAAATGTAAAAAATTCCAAAGGGTGTACAAACATTTTCCTCCGACTGTATGCTAATTCAGTAAAAAACATTAAATCGTTAAACTCAATAAAAAAGTAATAAAAGATTATTTCTAAAAGCCTCTTTCTGCTCTGTAGGGGTTTATATTTCTCAAAAGTAGGGCCTACTAGTGTTTATATGAAAGAATATAAATGATAATATGCACAGCTTTCAAGGCGAACCTCAAAAAAAAACCAACTGTGTGAGCCATATCCAATAAACAATTCCAATGAATCAAATTGAAATTGACACTCGCGTTTCTGACTTCTGTTTTTTTAAAGTATCATTCCGACCACTAAGATCTCAATATTTTACATCAGAACAACTACAGTTATATTCTAAAATAGTTATTTATTTACATGAATCAGTTTGATTTGAAAAAAATAAGTAGGTAAAGATATGAAAACTCACTTCAGAATCTCCCGTGAATCATAACATCAAAACTAGCGGATGGAAAATATTTACTGAATTCTTCATCAGAAACAGTGAGAGCTAGAGAACATCCCTACAAAAGTTATCTGATTGATATTCATGAGTAATCCAGTCTGAAACCGATCAGAAGAGAGAGAGAGAGCCTGACCGCTTTCCTCTGACCAAAAAAGCACCAGGAGTTTCCCGACACCCCGTGAGCAGAGAGTGGACTCTGTTGTACCAACTTCAACCTGCTGTTACTCCCAAAATACTGAACAGATCTTAATGAGATGAATTTCTTTGGAAAGCAGAGAGTATAAGCCTTTTAATGATAGTATTCAAGATAAAAATATTCAAGAGTTAAGCAATAACAGATTTGGAAACTCAGATGAGCGTCTGCATGCACAATTTTCACACCATGGCCAGCGAGCATCTGATATGCCAACTGTTAGATTGATTGTTTCAGCTATTAATAGCTCTGAATGTCTTCTCTTGGTTTTAGCCCTGGGTTTTGCCTGTGAAGACTGCATTTGTTGTTAAAAAGGATAAACCAACATGAAGACCAGACAGCTGTCTAACTGTCAATACACTGAAGCTGTATTGGGGCCTTTCACATGATGTCATCGTAACTGCGGATTTGTTTATGTGGCCATGTTGCCGGGCAAAGCTTTGGGTTTGACAACAAGTGTTTGTAAGCCAAATTCAGTACATCTACAGATAAACTTATAAATGTGACATCTAAAAAAAACAATGTCAGAGACATGGAGTGCTTTTGGATGTAATAACAGATGTGGAGATAAACTTGGTTTAACTTTTCACTGCTTCCCGGTGAACCCAGAAAGATGAGAAAAATGGCAAGAAGGAAGACTGGATGCCAACAAAACATTCCTGTGTGTGTGGAAAACATTTTATATCAGGTTAGTGTGAAAGCTCTGTGCAACATTAAAATGTAGATCTGAATGTGGGCTTTGGACATGATATATTTTATTAGACCTAATGCTTGGCAAGATTAGCAGGATGTTTGTTATGTACTGATAATGTAAATGAGGTTGAACACCATAAAATATGCTAGATCTAGGTTCTGGATTGTTTATTACTATTAGAAGTCCACGTTTGAGCTTATCTTTGTCATAATAAGCTATTTTTCTTCATCGGGAATTTCCCATAACATTCTGGCATGCCTTGAAATATTGGTTGGTATCTGTACTTTTGCTGGTGCGGATTTGTGGGGGGGGCTCCTGCCCCCCTGTCCAAAAAAAAAAAGTTTTAGTACATGGCTATTTCGAATTGTGACTTGATTGTATTGCAGATACCGAGACATGCCCTCCATTTTTAATTAATAAGGTTTAAAAAATTAAACAAAATAAATTGTTATGTGGGATTAAGCTGAAGAGTTTATGGTATAAATTTATATTGAATAGTAAGTCCTAGCTTACGTTTTGTTTTTTGTTTTGCTCATGACACAAATGCAGTGAAAAGCGAGCTGGGTGAGTCCTGTTAGATTTTAACAGGGCACGGGAACTTTGTGTATTGACATAATAACCTACTGTATTCCCAGACTGCACTGAAGACTACATGTAAAGCGTTTGCGCCATCCTTTTATGTTTATGACATTGTTAACACGCATACTCATAAGCCAAAATAATAAGATGCTGCAGCAGGTTTACTGCGTACACACACGTGTTGGCTGTCCGGCTACTGCTCGTATTCATTAATAGGGTCTCCCTGTACTCACTATACCCTGTGTATGTACGACATGTGCCATTTTAGGGCAGAGCCTCACTTTGATTTTTCCGGCAGTGGCTGGATAGATCTGTGAGAGATGTTGATTTTTGCAACGGCTCTGAAGAAAATCTGCTTGAATTCTCCTGGGTCTTGGGAACTAAGACTTTATTATAGGACTTGTTCACATTGCAACTCACACAATCATTGTATCGTTCTCTCAGTCAGACTCGGGCTCAGATTGCAGTTACTGACTTTGTATTACAGACATGCAATTCTTGTAGTCTTTGTTTATCATTATCTCAGTATTAGGCTCTGTCTTAAGTGGCCACTTACATTCCCTCAGTTTCCCTGGGTATATTCACTGTCTTATATGTACATTGAATGTCCTGAGCAGGAGCTCAGATTGCAGTTGCTAAAATAGTAATAATTTATTGATATAAGGTATTTTGTGGTCAGTGTACGACACTGTAATGTGTCAGGTGGTAATGCATTATAGGACAATGCAATGTTCATAAATATGACCATATTATAGTTGGAATTATGTTCTATGCATAATAAATATATAAATTCATAATGCAATGATGCATAAATGCATCAATGATGCATAAATGACAATGCAATGTTCATAAATATGACCATATTATATCAGTTGGAATTATGTTCTATACCTGCAATGCTGACAATATCATTTTCAGTGACTAATAAAATGGCTTTGAAAGTTCCTACTTTTAAAACATATGTTTGAAATGGTTATTTTCTTTGAAATTTCATTTACAACATGCTCTGACAGCTCAAAATGCATGTCCGGGCATCTCTTTAAAAACTGCAGAGCTTCCAGGGGCCTCTGGTGGCCCCCAGACCCCTGGCCTTAGTGGGTTGACGCGCCCCTTCTCATTTTCCTGGATCTGCCCCTGCTTTTGTCTGCCTTTAGCATATTTTGTGTGTTTAGAAGTTCAAGTACTAAATAGTTCAGGATGTCATAGTGTCCCAAATCTGGTAGCTGGTTTGCCGAACACTTTTCAAGTGGAATAAATACATTTGTGGGTAAATTAAGAAGAAGAAGCCTTTATTTTTGTCACATATCTCACACACAGTGAAATTCCTCCTCTGTATTTAACCCATCTGAAGCAGTGAACATGCATGCACAGAGAGAGAGAGAGAGAGAGAGAGAGAGAGAGAGAGAGAGAGAGAATAAATAAATAAATAAATTATATGGATCTTTGATGCCTGCATGTTTCAGCTTTTGGATATAACGCAATCTGCTGGTATAATATACATTTTTAATTGGTTTAGAGAGATTGTACTGACTGCAGTCATCTTGATTTTCACTAGTAACAGTTGCGGCTGTTTCTTTGTTTGCCCGGCAGTATGACAGACACTGCGTGATAAACAAAAATCTATGACGTCGGTGAAAAGCCCCTTTCGGGAATGTATTTATTTTTAGTTCTGTAGTTCCAGTGCAAACATATATTATTAACTTACATTTTAATTAAGAAAATATCAGTAAAAATGTATCCCTTTTTAGTCAAATCACGAAGATGACGTTAAATGGAAATCATCACATTTTCATACAAGCATTAGAAATAGAGATTAAACATATTATATACATTCAGCAACCACTTTATTAAGAAATGCTGTATACCTGCTCATTCATGCAATTATCTAATCAGCCAATCATGTGGGCTGATCATCATGCATCTCAGTGAGATGCATAAAATCATACATATAATTGAAAGAATGACTAAAAGTTCCACCTCCCAGGATCAAACAGTTCTTCATTGAAATAAATACCAGCCACTGTCAATGAAAACTTTACCACTGGGGAAAAAAAAGTGTTTCTAGGCAACTGTTGAATGCTTTAGTGTTTTAAAATTATTTCTTTTATCTCTGAAGAAACTTTGCTTTTAAGTTTCCACTTTTTGGTTCTAATTTACCCTTTAACCTTCAGAAGAACATTTCTGAAGTGCAATACTTTGCTGGAAAGGCTTCGCATTTTTAGGAGAAATTATAATTATGTTCATTCATGTTTCCTGGTTATCATTCTGGTTTCTCTGTACCTGAGGACCCGAGGCGAAATTTTAATTGAATGGACACTAAAATTGTAACAAATTATCTTCTTCAACATGAAACCATGGGATTCACTTAGAAACTATTTAGTAAAGGTGTATAATGTTTTCATACTGCAGGGCCTACTTAACCCCCCATTTTAAAAAGTGCAGCTCAGAAGACAAAAAGGCAAACAAAAAACAGTTTATGGGAAGAATAAATAATGTACTAATAAATACAACAATAATAAATGAATTACATTACAGGTATTTAGCAGATGCTCTTATCCAGAGCAACGTATAACATACCCAGAGCAGTCTGGGGAACAGTTAGGGATTAGATGCCTTGCTCAAGGGCACTTCAGCAATTCCTGCTGGTAGAGGGAATTGAACTGGCAACCTTTTAGTCCCAAAGCTGCTTTGCTAACCATTAGGCCATGTAATTAAATAATAAAGTAACCATAGCATAAATAATTCATTAGTACAAAAGAGTAGTAGTGTATTGGGTCAAGGAAGGAATTGCATCTCAGGAAAAACAATAATCAATACATAAAAATACAGACACGAGCAGCAATGATCGGGGTCCAAGCAGAAGGAGATCTTGAGAACACCCGGTGCTTATTGAAGTATTTATAGCTGAAGCATTTGTGACTGTAAGCCACAGTAGAAAAATCAGGTCCCAGCCTTAGATGACTGAGATTCAAAGACTGATGCAAGGCATACCCTGGCAGAAGCAGGATTCAGATTCAGCACCTTCAGGATTGTGATGTGGTTAGTTAACCACTACGCCATGGAAGACGCTGAAGCAAAGATAAGAAATTTTCACCTAAAAATGTACATTTCAAGAACATTGTGAAAATCACATAAAATAAGATATCAAAGTGATTGTGATAACTCTTCTTTAGCTTGTGGGGAACAGAGGAAGTAGAAGCAGGCTTCAGAACAGGTGTGTTCTTTTTATTTTCACACTTTTTAGTGAGTTTATGTTTTTGTAGACACACACACACACGACAGGGTGTCACAGCTCTCTCTCTCTCTCTCTCTCTCTCTTTTTCCTGGCTGTCTGAAAGACACACAGAGACATAAGTTAGGAGACAGCCAGTCATTACACACACGTGCACCTCATCACATGTTACCTACTGGTTCAACCTGCCTCCTCACCATTCACAGCCGATGCTTGACCACACCCCTGCTGCCACAGTGATATTTTACGAAAAGTTAAAAACTACTGGGGTGGCACGGTGGTGTAGTGGTTGGCACTGTTGCGTCACAGCAAGAAGGTTCTGGGTTTGAACCCAGTGGCCAACGGAGGCCTTTCTGTGTGGGTTTTCTCTGGGTGCTCTGGTTTCCCCCACAGTACAAAGACATGCAGGTTAGGCTAATTGGTGGCTCTAAATTGACCGTAGGTGTGAGTGTGAATGGTTGTTTGTCTCTATGTGTCAGCCCTGTGATAATCTGGTGACTTGTCCAAAGTGTACCCCGCCTCTTGCCCATAGTCAGTTGGGATAGGCTCCAGCTTTCCTGCAACCCTGCACAGGATAAGTGGTTACAGATAATAGATGGATGGATAGAAAATGTTACTATGGACCACTGTACTAAATTTGAAGTTTTTATGAAAATTTGTCACTGAAAAAACAAACAACAAAACTAACTTTTATTATCGCACCTCCTAGTGGCCTGTTTGTATGAAACTTGGGGATCGTCCACAGAATGTCGTAAGGATCGCATGTAGGAAGTTTCGTGAAAATTCGACAATGTGTTTGCGAGACACAAGACAACAACAACTGTACTTAGACATTTTGATGACCATTGATTGGCTCATGTAGTGAAAATGGATTGGGGTATTGAAATCTCTTGAAGGAATTAAAATCAGTAAAAGTTGAAGAGGATCCTGACTGAGTTTTGCAATGACTGGTCCAGCAATTTCCTGACAAGATGTTTAAAATATGTTTTTGAGAAGATTGAGAAAAAGTCACAAAATTTGACAGTTTTAGAGCAGAAAAACAGTGAAGCAACAATGTAGATGGCTTGAGAGGTTAAAATG
The DNA here is from genome assembly GCF_027579695.1 of Neoarius graeffei. Taxonomy (NCBI): domain Eukaryota; kingdom Metazoa; phylum Chordata; class Actinopteri; order Siluriformes; family Ariidae; genus Neoarius; species Neoarius graeffei. The sequence goes on from NC_083581.1 coordinate 34,023,163, forward strand.
ATGATGAATTTTGACTCTAGCCCAAGCCGTTTTCAAGATAATTGCAAAAACTTAAACTTGATTATTCCAGTTCCAACTTGAGGTCATTTATTTGTGTGTCATTTTACATGCATGAGTAGTGCGTTCACTGCCAGTTTTGGTGTTTCTAGGTCTTACGTTTTTGCTGCATGAACACTTTTGAGGGTTTTTCAGATCTCTTTCTCTCTGAGAAACCCTACAAAAAACCCTACGAGTTTCCCAGTCAGACAGGGTTCCAACTCAATTTCCTTCAAGAAGCTAAGAACCCATAACTATCCAATGAACTTTTGAAGAACTCTCAAAGAGCCCCCCACCCCCTTTTAATATAACTGGGCTTGCATTGTTAAAGCTGGATTTGAGTAAAATTTTTACCGTAACTCAGTATTTCTGACCTTCAATTCAAGGAAGAAAAAAAAACAAACAAAAACAAAGTAAATGCCCCATCAAATCAGAATTCTCACTCCAAAACTTAGGAACATCTCTTCAACCTCAGGTTCAGTAAAATCAGATCAAAATGGCTTCTCAGAGCATCAGCATTAAAATTTTACCCTTATGACTGGTCAAAAGTACATATCTATCCTCCAGAACTCTATCGTTTAAACTCTTTGAACTACGTATGTGCACCACTTTTCTCAGGAGACAATAAAGTCTTGAATAAGCACCAAAGGAGAAGGAGATTTATTATCTCCAGTCTCTTAGTGAAGATGATGGTGGTGTCTTTGTGCTCATGCCTTGAGGGGAAAGGCACTGCAGTGCACACACAAGGTTGGCGGGTGGTAGGTGGTAGCTTTAAATTAATCATGAGTGACACAGATGATTGCGCTCAGGCTTTGCAGTTCCAGAGTCAGAGGATTGAGTGTCGCCGCTGCCTGGTGACGGCTGGGCGGTTCAGGCCCTGGCAGGATGTTGCAGTGTTATTGAGGAAAGCACAAGCTCCATGTCATTTGATAGACCATTACTAATTCAACATTGTGACTGTATTATTGCAGAGGAGTGCATGATACTGTATGTATAAGTTCTAATCCAGTTTGTATATGTATATGAGATATAACAATATAGCATTTTAATTATGGATTGATGGTAAGATGCGCCATGATTCACCATTTTAAAAATTTAGACCACTGACATTTTGCACGGATCATGAGCTTATCATTATGAATGGCCTTACTAGCTGTAATTATTTAATGAGGCTCCGCTACTCAGTCATGCCATAATCACATCACAGTGTCTCATCAGAAGCCCTATAAGAGATCCAGACCTGCTCAACTAAAAGAGGAATAATATGCAGTCCTGCCAAAGGTGAGGGTGAAAAAAAAGCAGTACATGTTCCTTATAGTCCTGCAAATCACTTCTCTAAAATAAAAACTGGCGTGCACATACTGTATATACAGTACATGTGTGTTATTTACCAGCTGGGAGGTCCGTATTGTGAAATACCGTGACCGAGGTCTTGAAAGTACTGACCGAGGCCCTCTGGGCCGAGGTCAGTATTCAGGGCCAAGGTCACGGTATTTCACCATACGGACCGACCTTAAGCTGGTAAATAATATATATATTTTTTCTTTAACAAATTCTAACAGAAAATGAGAGCACCTGAAAGGGAAAACCGAGCCGAGGTGAGCTGCCATTTTGAATCCTCATTCACGGCTGTAATGCAAATTGCTTCCTCCTCGGTATACAAGTGCACTTCCATGGCAGGAAAAAAACTACATTTGCCACTGATGTAGTCCCCTATTTATACAAAATTGAGTCATTCAGGATTCAGCCATGTTTTTGCTCGGTGTTAGCAACAGTTACAGGTTTTTAGCTTTCTCCTGCAATGTTTTCTTTTATTTCGTCTTCCTCAGGGTAGTAAAACTCGCTCTCGCTGTGAACACTATCATTATCCCTATCCATGATGTAAAATTAATGCTATTCTCCTGAGAAATGTGAAAATAAATGTTGACAAAAATTGCTACTATGTTTGTTGTTGTTGTGAACAAGCGAGTCACCAGAGGTCCGTAACTGGGGTCCATAACTGGGGTCCGTATTGTAGGATACGGACCCGCTCGCCAGCCAATCAGAGTGCAGGATTTGATGGAAACCGGACCGCAAAAAAATAAATAGAGGATATTACACAGTTGTGCGAAGCTATGAAGTTTATCTTCGAGTGGTGAATGTATGTATTTATGAGAGAGCGAAGCAAACAAGTGATATATTTTTCCACACAAGAAGATAAACTTCATATATTTGCAACACTGTGTAATGTTCATATTATATGGACACACAAAAAAATACGCAAGTTAATCAGAAGAATTTTAATTTTGAACTGGTTCGCCATTTTGACAACGCACATCCAGTCAGTGGGAAACTACTGGGAGTGACATCAACTGAGTGAAATATCAGGAATTATTATACGTACATACGGGCCGCTTTTTCCATGGAATAAAAACGTATTCTATTCCCTTCTAGTGGGTTTATTGATAGCATGCAATATTGTTATCATATCGCTTATCCTCGATGTATTATGTCACTCTACCCAATGGAGAATGAGCATGTAATATTGTTATAATATTGTACATTACCAAGACAGCATGACGTCACACATTGGAGCACATGTGAAGATCCAATGACAAAACTTTTCTGCTGCACATGCACAGAATCATTTCTTTGTCGGCCGGGAGAGAGAGAAGACAGGGTTAATTCAGTGCTAGCTTCAAGTACTAAATAAATAAACTGAAAACTGAAATTTAAGATGTGCTGAACACCCAAAAGGCTACCAAAACTTCATTATAGAGTCTTCACGCATATGTACAAGAGAAAAACATACCAACGGACAATGAAAAACTGGAAAAGAGACACATTGGAGATGTAAAACTTCCACGCTAGTGAGTGACTGCGACAGTTTGTAAACAAACATGGCCACGTGGTATGCTTCATTAAAAGTGGAAGATTTTGAGAAAATTTTGTCTGCCAGGTCACTCCGTTGTGTGTAGCTGTCAATGCTGATTTTAAAAGTAGCTAAGTATATTACACAAGGATAATAATAATAATAATAATAATCAGCTTGACTGAACTGGCATTGGCCTTCGCTAACACTACACTGGCTGGAAGGTAACTGGACTGCCACGCTAACACCACAGAGTCGCGGGTAAGCTTGTGTTGGCCTTTGAGAATTCTAATATTAAGAGAGTGTGAATGTATAATAATAATAATAATAATAATGGTCTTTTTTTCATGGTCTATCAGATATATTCCATTCAGCTAGTGTGATACTGAACTCATCTTCAACTGGTTCAGTATCATGCTAGCTGAATGGAATATACAGCGGAGCTTGAAAGTTTTTGAACCCTTAAGAATTTTCTATATTTCTGCATAAATATGACCTAAAACATCATCAGATTTTCACACAAGTCCTAAAAGTAGATAAAGAGAACCCAGTTAAACAAATGAGACAAAAATATTATACTTGGTCATTTATTTATTGAGGAAAATGATCCAATATTACACATCTGTGAGTGGCAAAAGTATGTGAACCTTTGCTTTCAGTATCTGGTGTGACCCCCTTGTGAAGCAATAACTGCAGCTAAACGTTTCCAGTAACTGTTGATCAGTCCTGCACACCGGCTTGGAGGAATTTTAGCCCATTCCTCCGTACAGAACAGCTTCAACTCTGGGATGTTGGTGGGATTCCTCACATGAACTGCTCACTTCAGGTCCTTCCACAACATTTCCATTGGATTAAGGTCAGGACTTTGACTTGGCCATTCCAGAACATTAACTTTATTCTTCTTTAACCATTCTTTGGTAGAACAACTTGTGTGCTTCGGGTCGTTGTCTTGCTGCATGAACCACCTTCTCTTGACATTAAGTTCATGGACAGATGTCCTGACATTTTCCTTTAGAATTCGCTGGTATAATTCAGAATTCATTGTTCCATCAATGATGGCAAGCCGTCCTGGCCCAGATGCAGCAAAACAGGCCCAAACCATGATACTACCACCACCATGTTTCACAGATGGGATAAGGTTCTTATGCTGGAATACAGTGTTTTCCTTTCTCCAAACATAACACTTCTCATTTAATCCAAAAAGTTCTATTTTGGTCTCATCCATCGAAAAAACATTTTCCAATAGCCTTCTGGCTTGTCCACATGATCTTTAGCAAACTGCAGACGAGCCGTAATGTTCTTTTTGGAGAGCAGTGGCTTTCTTCTTGAACCCTGCCATGCACACCATTGTTGCTCAGTGTTCTCCTGATGGTGGACTCATGAACATTAACATTAGTCAATGTGAGAGAGGCCTTCAGTTGCTTAGAAGTTACCCTGGGATCCTTTGTGACCTCGCCGACTATTACACGCCTTGCTCTTGGAGTGATCTTTGTTGGTCGACCACTCCTGGGGAGGGTAACAATGGTCTTGAATTTCCTCCATTTGTACACAGTCTGTCTGACTATGGATTGGTGGAGTCCAAACTTTTTAGAGATGGTTTTGTAACCTTTTCCAGCCTGATGAGCATCAACAATGCTTTTTCGGAGTGCCTCAGAAATCTCCTTTGTTCGTGCCATGATACACTTCCACAAACATGTGTTGTGAAGATCAGACTTTGATAGATCCCTGTTCTTTAAATAAAACAGGGTGCCCACTCACACCTGATTGTCATCCCATTGATTGAAAACGCCTGACTCTAATTTCACCTTCAAATGAACTCCTAATCCTTGAGGTTCACATACTTTTGCCACTCACAAATATGTAATATTGGATCATTTTCCTCAATAAATAAATGACCAAGTATAATATTTTTGTCTCATTTGTTTAACTGGGTTCTCTTTATCTACTTTTAGGACTTGTGTGAAAACCTGATGATGTTTTAGGTCATATTTATGCAGAAATATAGAAAATTCTAAAGGGTTCACAAACTTTCAAGCACCACTGTATCTGATAGACCACAAGAAAAAGCCAGCTAATATTATTTAAATATGTCACTCAGCTCTGCGATGTATTTCGTATGAAAAATGCAAGTTTTTCAACACGAGAAGATAAACTTCATATCTTCAAGCCAACATGTGATTTTATTTTTATTATATCAACACATTCATGGGCTGCACGGTGGTGAAGTGGTTAGCACTGTTGTCTCACAGCAAGAAGGTCCGGGTTCGAGCCCAGTGGCCGACGGGGGCCTTTCTGTGTGGAGTTTGCATGTTCTCTCTGTGTCTGCGTGGGTTTCCTCTGGGTGCTCCGGTTTCCCCCACAGTCCAAAGACATGCAGGTTAGGTTAATTGGTGGCTCTAAGTTGACCGTAGGTGTGAGTGTGAATGGTTGTGTGTCAGCCCTGCGATGATCTGGCAACTTGTCCCTGGTGTACCCCACCTCTCGCCCATAGTCAGCTGGGATAGGCTCCAGCTTGCCCACGATCCTGCACAGGATAAATGGTTATGGATAATGGATGGATGGACACATTCACAAACAAAAAGTACCCAAATTTATCAAAACAATTCATCGATTTCCTCACGAGTGACATATAGAGAGTTATGTCATGGTTTTGGTTCTCCATGTCCCAGATATAGCTCGTATGAAAAATACACAAGTGGCGTATTTCCCAGTAAAACACTCATGTCCATATAATATCAGGTTTTATGGTAACCACAAGGTGCTTTAATGGGAAAAAGGTGACCACTTGTCTGCTTTAGTTAAGATGTAGACACTCGAGTTTGCATAAGCCACTACATTTGCATACAAACTTTGTAACTTCCTATTCTAGGAAAAAGATGTTATCTAAAAAAATAATAAGAAGTTTTTTATATGCATAGTCAGGTTTCTACTATGTTCAGGTATGACCTTACTCTTCAAGTGCAGGAAAGTTTTTAATCACTTTATCATTACCATTAACATTATTTGATCTGACACAGAGCTTAGATCTGACACTTTGCTCTAGGTATATTGAAACTTTTTTTTCCAGTCAAACTTTTCTATCTTTCTCTCTGAAAAGTTTTGATGGCTTTATTCCTAATGAATAAAGTAAACTGATGTTCACTATATACTTGTTTAAAGAGTTACTGCACACATAAATGTGTTTTGTTGAGCTGTAAATGAAAAGATATGACTGCACTATGATGAAAGACGTCAATGTTGGTGTTAATATTGACACAAATTACCATTTTATAATTTTTTAAAATAAAAAATCAGCATTTTATGGGTGTGAGTCTGTGAGCTCATTTTTCAATATGCCTCACACAGCCATACCTGCCCCCCCCCAACCCCGCCCCCTTCCTCAGCCCCTTGCCCACTTTCTAGCATTTTTTCACAATTATGCAGTAGGTGGAGTTAGGGGATGAAGTTACACTTTAAATTTAGCGATGTCAAACATACATTGATAGATTTTGGAAAATTATAAGTTAATACAGTTAAATATAGACCCAAGTAGGTCCGTTAAAAGTGACCCCATCCCTTTGTATACAGTATTTTCTTTTCCCCATGTATTTTGCATTCACATAACTAAGGTGACATTTGCATGGTAATGTCCTCCAAAGGGGAATTTCAAGTTTCACAAACTGTATGAGAAATTACCGTATTATGAATGAATTCTGATTTACAAAATCTAGTTCATCAACATATGTTTTTAGACATTAACGATTCATATTTTGCTTCCAGATCTTGTGATTTTGCGTACTTTTTGGCACAATAAAAGGCTATCTTATCTTATCTTATCTTATCTTATCTTATCTTATCTTATCTTATCTTATCTTATCTTATCTTATCTTATCTTATCTTATCTTATGATCAGCTCCATAATTTGTATCTCGTATAACTTCTTTCAAATAAAACACCTAATTCCTATTCACCTTCTGTACTTTTTAGAAGTTTATAAGTTTTATATCCATTGAGCAAAAGATACTGCAAAGATACTGCAATCTAGAACCTCTAATGGTTACGTCATGTGTAGAACCATACAACAAGTGTCTTAGCCCATGTTTACATTAGACCATATCAGCGGATCATCAGATTAACGTTTTTAAAACGATTAGTGTGCACACAGCAACACCAATACACGATTTGCGTGCACACAGCAACACCAATACACGGATACGCTCGGCTCCGCAGGCATCCTGCGCTCCAAATCACTCCGCCCTGAACAGCGAGTGCCCTCTGGAGGGTGCGCACTCCGGCCCTGCGCAGCTCACAGAGCGCGCGAGTGAAGTGCACAAGCTGTGATTCGGGACTGAGCCGCTGTGTGTGTGATCCCAGCGCATATCACTTACCACTTGCAAGTGGAAGGATGGCAAGCCTAAAGACAATCATAACTACACAATGGGCAGTATTTGCATCAGTATTTGCAGTATTTTCATACTTTTATACTCTTTAATGAAAGGTGATACAAGGCGGAAGTCCGCGCCGTTTTTCAGCAGTCGCGTCACATGACCAACGCCAGCAAATCAGGAAGGTGGATGTCACAGTGACGTTGTCCAATGACGACGCCAGCTAGAGCTCAGCACAGCGTATCCGCGTATCTCAATGTTTACACAGCACCGGACCAGACACGATCTGGATTGAATACGTGGACCCTGGCGGATTCCCGTTTCCTGGCGTTTCCAGGCAGTTTAATGTAAACGGACAGTGCATCCGCGAAGAAAACGAGACAGATACGGTCTAATGTAAACTTGGCCTTAGATCTCAACAAGACTGTTTTCAGGTAATTATGAACCCATTAACTTCCCCCCAAACCTGTATGTGGTTATCAAGACCAGAGGTTCTGAGATGTTTTGCAATGATTCAACTACAAAAATAAATAAATAAATAAATAAATAAAATCCCTAAGTAGAGATTTACTGTAATATTTTACGGCAATTCAAATAATAGACTCATTTAAATAATAATGAGATTATTTATTGGATCCAAAGAGATTTTATATTCGTGAACGTCCCACTCACAGAACACGTAAGCCACTTTATTAGGAACACTCATACATATACCTGCTGTTTTACGCAGTTATCTAATCAGCTAAACCAGGGGTGGGCAAACTTTTTGGCTCAGGGGCCACATTGACTTTTGAAATTTGCCAGGCGGGCTGGGCCAACACCAAATTCATACATATCGAACATAAACCGGAAAAGCTTTAGTGTTATTGTAAGGCCTTCACTGACAGAGACCCAAATGCAGATCAGATTGACATTTATTTTAGTTCTCAGTCAACAAAGGCAGAGCAGAAAAATGCTTGCAGTTCAATAGATTGGCACTGGATCCATCCAGAAAAGTAACACACACACACACACACACACACACACACACACACACACACACACACACACACACACACACACACACACACACACGTGACAGTAAGAAAAGTAGCACACTTAATTCTTAAATTACATCTTTGAGCTGCCAGGATGAGTAGAATGCCAGTGTATTTGTATATTTGTATCATTTTATACATACAACTAAATTGCATATCATTAAATTGAACTAAATTACATATCAGTACATATCATTTTTGTACATTTCACTGAACTCGTAGATTTACACCTGAGTGTTTTTTTTTTTAACCATCCACTTCCAGCCTGCCAGTACAACCAACCACCATTAGTAGGAGAGGTACCACACCATGCCAAAATGTTTGCAGTTCAACAGTTTGGGTACCACACCATGCCAACATATTTGCAGTTCAGTGGTTTGGCACTGGATCCAGCCAGCCCACAAAATCAAACAAAACGGCTCAAGAAAGCAAAAAACTCCAAACTGGTTTTCAGGTTCAAAGTCACTCACTGAAATATTTCCAGTCCTCAAAAAATCAAAACACAGGTTCCAAACAGGTTTTCATATTCCAAAAGGCCACTCATAGATCAGAATAACCTCCACAGGCAAAAGTCCAGGAACAGATATATGCAGAAGCAAGGTCAGCTGCTCATAATACACCTATAATAGCAGACAGGGACATAAATGAGGGGCGGAGCAGACACCCAAAAGCACACGGTACTTAAAAACAAACACCAGCACTACAGCAGCCACCCACGACAACCAAAATTACTAAGAGTTATACTTTTTATATTATTATGTCTGTAAACATGTGACTACCATCTTATTACAGCTCCAACATAGTTTTAAAAAGAGAAAGTGTTAATACTCACATTCACTCAGCAACCGCTGAGCTGTATTCGTCCCTGCTTGCGCTGACTGGTTGTTAGCATAATTAGCATGCTTGGAGGAAAAGTGCCGTTTGATGTTATATTCCTTTAAAACTGCAACGGTTTCTTTGCAAATAAGGCATACAGCCTTTGATCGGACTTCAGCAAAAAAATATTTAGTTGTCCATTCTTTATTGAACACCCTGCACTCACTGTCCACTTTTCTTTTTTTAGGACCACTCATTGTAAAGTTTTATCCTGTGTTCTCGAGATCATCAGTGGCACGGGCGCCAGAATGACTTCCATGGCACGTGCTGCACCACTCTGCAAATGTAATCTCGCGTGAATACGACTGACTGGAAAGACGGATCTCTAGAACACCTGTCTACGTGATAACACTGACGCTTATAGTTTATAGATCTGCTCAATCGTGTTTATATGATTGTCTTCCGCGGGCCGGATTAAAAACGCCAACGGGCCGGATGTGGCCCGCGGGCCGTAGTTTGTCCAACTCTGAGCTAAACCCTTGACAGCAGCACAATGCTTACTCTCTCTCCTAGTTAAGATGCTCTTAGCGTTAAGAGACTTTTGGGAAACCCACCACAGATTGGTTCGAGCTGCCAGGAAGGATATAGCAACTCATATCATCACTCTTTACAACCGTGGTGAGCAGAAAAGCATCTCAGTGTGCAACAACAGAAGACCACATTGGGTTCCACTCCTGCAGCCAAGAACAAGAATCTTAGAATCAACAACATATTCCTATTAAAATGTCCGGTGAGTGTATTTATCAAAATTCAAGTTGACATTATTTACAGGCTTACTTGTTATTGAGTTAATGAGGTTAAAATGAATTCTTCTGACCCTTGGCTAAGCATCATGGACCCACTTTGAGAACCATGGCTCTTACATGATGTCCTTTTGAGCTCAGGCTTAATGGGTGCAATTAGTGTTCAGGAAACTGTTCTTATTTTCCACAGCAAAAGCAGAAAATAAATATTTCTGCAAACATTTCTGTCTTTACACTTGTATCTATCATCTATCCAAATACATACACAGCTAAAAAAAAAAATTGAGTGTTGACATCTGTGGGCTGTTTATATTTATTTATATTTACAAAAAAACTGAGGCTGAATATAAGCCAAGCAGCAGCACTGTAACTCATAAACTATGAGTCATGAAGAAATGAAAGTTCACAGCTCCAATTTGTTAAATAAACTGGATTATTGACAGTTTTGTACTTGTTGCAGTCATCAGACACAAAAAGCCGCTTCCCCATTCGTTTGCCAAGAACGTTTACACAGTGATCATGTCACTGTCACTCAGCACTTTGGTGTTGAAGAGATTCATGTCCAGATCATCAGGGTCCTACAGATGGTGAGAGCTGTTTTTACAGACGACGCTAGCAGTGATCTCCAGGAGCCAATTAACGGTGGATGGGGTTTGATGTGCTCAGGGCTGGAAGATGTTTTCTGTGTCTATCACATGGAGAAGACACATTTTGTCTTTGCAGATGTGTGAATAGAGACGTGGAAAAGCAGAGGATTTTATCACAAAATGTGAGGATTCATTTACATGAATAGGCATGGGTATGAGAAATAAAAACAAGCTTAGAATAGTGGTGCTTGAAAGTTTATGAACCCTTTAGAATTTTCTATATTTCTGCATAAATATGACCTAAAACATCATCAGATTTTCACACAAGTCCTAAAAGTAGATAAAGAGAACCCAGTTAAACAAAGGAGACAAAAATATTATACTTGGTCATTTATTTATTGAGGAAAATGATCCAATATTACATATCTGTGAGTGGCAAAAGTATGTGAACCTTTGCTTTCAGTATCTGGTGTGACCCCCTTGTGCAGCAATAACTGCAACTAAACATTTCCGGTAACTGTTGATCAGTCCTGCACACCGGCTTGGAGGAATTTTAGCCCATTCCTCCGTACAGAACAGCTTCAACTTTGGGATGTTGGTGGGTTTCCTAACATGAAATGCTCGCTTCAGGTCCTTCCACAATATTTCGATTGGATTAAGGTCAGGACTTTGACTTGGCCATTCCAAAGCATTAACTTTATTCTTCTTTAACCATTCTTTGGTAGAACAACTTGTGTGCTTAGGGTCGTTGTTTTGCTGCATGACCCACCTTCTCTTGAGATTCAGTTCATGGACAGATGTCCTGACATTTTCCTTTAGAATTCGCTGGTATAATTCAGAATTCATTGTTCCATCAATGATGGCAAGCCATCCTGGCCCAGATGCAGCAAAACAGGCCCAAACTATGATACTACCACCACCATGTTTCACAGATGGGATAAGGTTCTTATGCTGGAATGCAGTGTTTTCCTTTCTCCAAACATAACACTTCTGTTTTGGTCCCATCTGTCCACAAAACATTTTCCAATAGCCTTCTGGCTTGTCCAAGTGATCTTTAGCAAACTGCAGACGAGCAGCAATGTTCTTTTTGGAGAGCAGTGGCTTTCTCCTTGCAACCCTGTCATGCACACCATTGTTGCTCAGTGTTCTCCTGATGGTGGACTCATGAACATTAACATTAGCCAATGTGAGAGAGGCCTTCAGTTGCTTAGAAGTTACCCTGGTGTCCGTTGTGACCTTGCCGACTATTACACGCCTTGCTCTTGGAGTGATCTTTGTTGGTCGACCACTCCTGGGGAGGGTAACAATGGTCTTGAATTTCCTCCATTTGTACACAATCTGTCTGACTGTGGATTGGTGGAGTCCAAACTCTTTAGAGATGGTTTTGTAACCTTTTCCAGCCTGATGAGCATCAACGACGCTTTTTCAGAGGGCCTCAGAATTCTCCTTTGTTCGTGCCATGATACACTTCCACAAACATGTTTTGAAGATCAGACTTTGATGGATCCCTGTTCTTTAAATAAAACAGGGTGCCCACTCACACCTGATTGTCATCCCACTGATTGAAAACACCTGACTCTAAGGTGGGGTTTACATTAGACCGTATCAGCGGATCATCAGATTAACGTTTTTAAAACGATTAGCATGCACACAGCAACGCCAATACATGATTCGCGTGCACACAGCAACGCCAATACACGGATATGCTCAGCTCCGCAGGCATCCTGCGCTCCAAATCACTCCGCCCTGAACAGTGAGTGCCCTCTGGAGGGTGCGCACTCCGGCCCTGTGCAGCTCACAGAGCGCGCGAGTGAAGTGCACGAGCAGTGAATCGGGACTGAGCCGCTGTGTGTGTGATCCTAGTGCATATCAGGCATGCACGTCACTTACCACTTGCAAGTGGAAGGATGGCAAGCCTAAAGACAATCATAACTACACAATGGGCAGTATTTGCATCAGTATTTGCAGTATTTTCATACTTTCATACTCTTTAATGAAAGGTGATACAAGGCGGAAGTCCGCGCCGTTTTTCAGCAGCCGCGTCACATGACCAACGCCAGCGAATCAGGAAGGTGGATGTCACAGTGATGTTGTCCAATGACGACGCCAGCTAGAGCTCAGCACAGCGTATCCGCGTATTCTCAATGTTTACACAGCACCGGACCAGTCACGATCTGGATTGAATACGTGGACCCTGGCGGATTCCCGTTTCCCGGCGTTTCCAGGTGTTTTAATGTAAACGGACAGTGCATCCGCGAAGAAAACGAGACAGATACGGTCTAATGTAAACTTGGCCTAATTTCACCTTCAAATTAACTGCTAATCCTAGAGGTTCGCATACTTTTGCCACTCACCGATATGTAATGTTGGATCATTTTCCTCAATAAATAAATGACCAAGTATAATATTTTTGTCTCGTTTGTTTAACTGTGTTCTCTTTATCTACTTTTAGGACTTGTGTGAAAATCTGATGATGTTTTAGGTCATATTTATGCAGAAATATAGAAAATTCTAAAGGGTTCACAAACTTTCAAGCACCATTGTGTGTGTATGTGTGTGTGTATATATATATATATATATATATATATATATATATATATATATATATACACTGTATTAATATATAGTATAAACATTCATGTTAGTATTTATTTATACGTGTTACTATTGTTGATTAAATTGTCTATGGAATATATGCTTATATATTGTATATTTCTGTATTTATTATTTTATATTTATCATATTATTTTCTGCAGGTTGCAGATCAACATGAATCTCAATCACTAATTTCATCAAAGCCTTGTTAAACAAGATCAACCTTAAAGCATCGTCCGTATGCGTTAGTGGAAAACTCACTGTGTTTTTCCTTGAAAAATTTAACTGGAAGTAATAAATCTGAGTTATGCAGTTCGATCGAGGAAGCACATGCTCTTTGGTTGTGCGTAGGATGCTCAGACCTGCCGTCCTCCTCCACAAAATTAAACTCATCCTCAACTTTGTTGCAAACTCTCTTTCTCTCTCTTTCTGTGTGTGTGTGTGTGTGTGTTGGAGGGAGATAGAAACCCAGGAGGAGGACGAGGAGGAGGAGGAGGAGGAGGTTACCATGGCAACAAGTTTGGCAGCACTCACCTCAGCATACAGTCTTCCATGCCAGGAGTGTGTTACCATGTGCTATCCGAGCTTCCTGTGGGACCGTCATTTCACACAACAAACACTCACACACACTAGAGTCTGTCAGCTTCTGCTAATGATGACAGGGATCACAAGGAGGGAGCAGAGGGGCTTTTGAAATGAGATAAAATTTATCTGTAAAAAAAAAAAAATCTGTCATCATGAGAGTGTATTTCTTCTTCTTTTTTTTTTAAATAGATGTAGATAAGATGCTGGAGCTCTGAGTACTGGAGTTCCTGAACTTCCACTGGAGTACAATGAAATAATAGTAATTTCATTTATAATTAAGCACTGTTATAATTTATACAGCATGCTACAGGAAAAGAAAAGCAGAAAAGACACCTCTTGTCTCTGTAAGAGAAATAAGATTTTTTAAAAAAAGCCAGTAATCTCATGCTTTAATCACAGAAAAATCTCTCTTCTTTTTGCCTAAAGAATTTTCAGCAATATTTGCGATAAATATACTGCACGTATCTTGATACATAAATGAAACATGAGAATCAGTATGAAGTCTCCTAAAATATCAACGACAACCTTTAAGCAAAGAACATTTCCTAGTAGCAAGTGCTGTCCAAAAAAGATTTTTTAATGATCTTACTAGAAAATGTGCAGCTAAATAAATTCCACAAATGTGTGTAGTTTCTATTTTAGCTGTGTTCAGGAAAACGTATTATAATGAAATCTGAATAATCCACCAGTCTCATTATCATCCTTTAATAATTCAGTGACTGATCCAGTTCTGGGCGGTACAGCGGTGTAGTAGTTAGCACTGTCGCCTCACAGTAAGAAGGTTCTGGGTTTGAGCCCAGCGGCTGACGGGGGCCTTTCTGTGCGGAGTTTGCATGTTCTCCCCGTGTCCGCGTGGGTTTCCTCCGGGTGCTCCGGTTTCCCCCACAGTCCAAAGACATGCAGGTTAGGTTAACTGGTGGCTCTAAATTGACTGTGAGTGTGAATGATTGTTTGTGTCTATGTGTCAGCCCTGAGATGACTTGTCCAGGGTGTACCCCACCTCTCGCCCATAGTCAGGTAGGCTCCAGCTTGCCCGCGACCCTGTACAGGATAAGCGGTTACAGTTAATGGATGGATGGATGTTCTACTTTGAGAGTTTAAAACCAAAGCTTGTATATATATATTTTTTCCTTTTGTGGATGTTCTCAAATAAATCGGGGGCTCTGACTTCTTCAAAGACTTTTTTTTTGGCTTTGAGTATTGTCTCAGAGTACATGTTCCCATCAGGAATATGATAATGCACAAGAACTCAGTTTCACCTGATGCAAATGTGTGACTTGTTATGACTAACGTTTATGCATATGTATGAGTAGTGATGCTTATTTTAAATTCCGGATCACTTTTTACCTTCACCCAAGCTCTCTTAATATTTATATGAAAAGATTTTCTTTTGGATTTCTGGATGTGTGTGAATGAGGGTGAGGACAGTGGAGTGGTACAGCTACAAGGAATAGAGGTGGTCAAAGCAGATGAGTTCAAATATCTGGGGCCAAGTGTACAAAGTAATGGCAGGTGCAGAAGAGAGTGAGTGCAAGCAGGTTGGAATGGATGGAAGAGCGTGTCAGGGGTGATTTGTGACAGGAAGTGTATAAGACAGTAGTACGAGCAGCGATGTTGTATGGTTTGGAGACAGTGGCACTGACAAAAAGACAGGAGTCTGAACTGGAGGGAGCAGAGCTGAAGATGCTGAGATTTTCATTGGGAGTGACAAAGTTGGACAGAATTAGAAACAAGAATATTCGAGGGACAGTACATGTAGGACAGCTTGGAGACAAAGTGAGAGAGGCGAGATTGAAGTGGTTTGGACACGTACAGAGGAGAGCTCCAGGGTTTATTGGGAAAAGGATGCTGGAGATGGAGTTGGCAGGTAGAAGGAAAAGAGGAAGAGCAAAGATGAGATTTATGGATGTGGTGAAGGAGGACATGAGGACGGTTGGTGCTACAGAAAAAGATATGAAGCACAGGAGGAGATGGAGGGACATTATCCGCTGTGGGGACCACTAACAGGAACAGCCAAAGTAAGAAGAAGAAGAAGATTTAATATATATCATTCATTGGAGGTCCAGTAAAAAAAAAAACCCTGCCCCCTATAATCCCTATATATTTGCTGTTGGTGCAATTCTTTTTTCAATTATTTTCTATCTCCAGTAAATACAGATACATCATAGCTCCATTAAGAGCTTAGAGATGATTGTAGTGTGTTAAATTCAAAGCATTTGAAAAACATTTTTCCACAATTTGCCTGTCACCTATCAATCCCCACCCACCAGTTAGCTCTTCCCTATCATCGTCGGCTGTCCATCGCTAGTGATGATGACTGCTTCATTAAGAATGCACAGAAATGCAGATGAGCTGCAAGGCCCGCACCAGAGAGACAGGGTCGCTCACAGCGGCAGCATGAACAGCCCGGCTGAGCTGCCATGGAATGTCTGGCCTTGTGAGCTCTCGCATACTATTCTCCTCTCCTAACGAAGCACCTTGCACAGTAAGGTAAGACAAACGATGTCATGCCCCCATCGTGTTATCTCTCTGGACCTCCAGACCTGATGCCAAGCAGTGCACAAAAGTGCCATAGACCTGACAGGAATGGAAGTTGCCCCACAGTGACAACTGACTTGCTGAGTGATGCTATCCGTTGGACATTTGAGTGGTTCTTCCACATGCCATCTGGTAGTGTGCCATTGACCCCTGTTGGGTTCATCTGCGACATTGCACTGAAAAGCACCCTGCTGCCAGCGCCTTATTGGCACTATTTAACCCATCGCTGGAACCCAGGCAGGTTCTACCCTTCCCTATCATATGACAACTATGAACCAGGGGGCGTGAAGGCTAACACATGCCTCCTCCGACAAACATAAAGCCAGCCAACTGTATCTTTTTAAACTGCTGCTCATGTTGCATTACAAGGCTGCGTAACACACTCAGAAGGATGTGCTATCTACCCTCTTCCACATACCCAAACTAACAGATGTCACGAGTGGCTAGTGCCACGATGATTGACAGGGAACAGAGACTATGCAAGGCCAATTATGCATCATGGCTCACCAACTTGTATATGGTAAAAGACATGGTGAATGCTTTTATGTTGTGCCTAAAATATTTGTTTAGCTGTGAAAGCAAATCGGGTGCAATTTTTCTCTGGTTGGATGCAGAAGAAGAAAAAGAAAACAAAAGCTGGTATCCTGAGTCAAGCAATGTACTGAGTCATCAGTCTACTAGGCAATGAGAAATAAAAACCCTGACATAATCTGCTTGTCCTGGGAGATGGAGGTGGTGAATATCCACCCCTGCTTTGTGTTAGCAGTAATAGTGCCCACAGGCATGAGAGAGAGAGAGAGAGAGAGAGAGAGAGAGAGAGAGAGGTCCACAATGAAGGGGAAATGGATTCAGCAGCACTGTCATTGTAGCCTAGCTGGAGAAACAATCATAGAAACAACTCTTCACCTATTATGCCCCAAAACGATGCCATCCTTTTAAATGTATCATAATGAATGAATTATGGGAAATGAGCACAGCTGAAGTGTCTCCCTTTGTGGCAAAAATGTTTCCATGGCAACCAACGTTGCATGGGACATTGGTTTCAGGCTAGACAAATAAGTGTTATATATTGCGTTTGCACACAATGTGTTGTGTAGGCATACAGTAAAGCAGAAACTGTGTCCATTTTAAGTACCACTGTAGCAAGAAAATATAAGTCACTGCTAATCCTGCTAGTCCAAGATGCTAATGTCTGCTAATAAGCTAATACATGCTAATACTGCTCACTGTATTGTACAAACTGTTTATGTTAAACCTATTCTTATAAATAATGCCAAACCATTTCCAAAATCGTTAAAAGTGTTGCTGTTGGATGGAGCCTGAGGGACACTGGGACATTAAAAAAAAAGATGCTCTTCAGTCGTGAGAGGCTCTTGAGAGCATTCAGTGCTAACACGGAATGGACGGATGCTGATTAACTGAGAACGAGCGCTGAATAATTGAACACTTTGATGACAACGTCTGAGCGTTGGTTCAGGGGCCTAAGAGAAAGCTAACAAGCTAATTTGGGGGGGGGGGGGGCTCACTGTTGCCATGCCAACCAACTCCAGCTCATGGGGGAAAAAGATGGGAAGTGGATTCACATCACACTCTTCTCAGGGGCAACGTGTTATAGCAGATGCAGACACAATGTGGTCTTTAATGATAAAGCAAAATACTGACTATGGTTAGCGTAAATGCTGAGCCTTAACTCTTTTGGCCATATTAGTTGAATTTAGATTTTACACATGCTATCAGGAACACTGTTATTTTTCAAGAATTATTCTCATCTCATTATCTCTAGCCGCTTTATCCTGTTCTACAGGGTTGCAGGCAAGCTGGAGCCTATCCCAACTGACTACGGGCGAAAGGCGGGGTACACCCTGGACAAGTCGCCAGGTCATCACAGGGCTGCACATAGACAACCATTCGCACTCACATTCACACCTACGCTCAATTTAGAGTCACCAGTTAACCTAACCTGCATGTCTTTGGACTGTGGGGGAAACCGGAGCACCCAGAGGAAACCCATGCAGACACGGGGAGAACATGCAAACTCCACACAGAAAGGCCCTCGCCGGCCCCGGGGCTCGAACCCAGGACCTTTCAAGAATTATTATTATTATTATTATAGCATTTTCCACAAATTGCTCCTGTCATTTCACCGGTTTGTTTACATTCTTCATCTTTAAGCATTAAAATTTGTTGAATTTTTTCAGACTGGTTCAAAAGCTCAAAGAAGTTTGAAAATAACCACTGAAATGTCCAAGGAAGAATTAACTAAATGTTTGAAGCTATCCTAAACTTCAGCACGACAGCAAGACGGCACTTTCTTCAAAAAACAACACCACTAAAGTCAATTCTTGTAGCCATCAGTAGGTTTTTAAGAAGTCCGCCTAAGCGCAAATGATTTTGTCGGACGTTTTGTATAAAGTTTATATGTATTGAATTCGCAAAAAATAAAAATGCTGTGTTTCTCAAAATCCAGTGAATGTGGATAGAATAAAAGTTATTCCACTCAATCTTGTTGTACATGGCTTATAGCCAACCCGCTGCGATGTGCATCATCAGCTATCAGCTCATGCATGACTCGGTTTTGTGGAATAACTGTTAAACAGATGTTAGCAATATACTTGTCTAAGTCAAACAACCACTGATAAATTTTATTTCATATAAAAGAACTCAAAACATTCTCCTTTAACCTTGAAGGAAGGCAACAGTGCAACATGTTTCAAGCCTGAAAATTAAGTCAACACCAGCACTAGCCAAAATATTATCAATGTGAGATAGGGCGAAGTGGGCGGGGCTTCCAGGGGTGTCGGTTCTGCTGCATTTGACTTGACTCAGGAGCAGGAAGTTGGGATGTAGTCCAGCACTACTCACATCCTACTCAGGTCTTGTGGATCTACATATATACCAATCAGCCAACATTAGAAGCACCTGCTTAATATTGTACAGGTCCTCTGTGTGCCACCAAAACAGCTCTGACCCATCTAGGCATGGACTCCACAAGACCTCTGAAGGTGTGCTGTGGTATCTGGCACCAAGATGTTAACAGCAGTTCCTTCAAGTCCTGGAAGTTGTGAGGTGGGACCTCCATGGATCGCATTTGTTTGTCCAGCACATCCCACAATTACTTGATTGGAGTAAGATCTGGGGAATTTGGACACCAAGTCAACACCTTGAGCTCTTTGTCATATTCCTGAACAATGTTTGCAGTGAGGCAGGTCACATTATCCTGCTGAAAGAGACCACTGCTATTAGGGAATACCATTGCTGCGAAGGGGTGGACTTGGCTTGCAACAATGTTTAGGTAGTTGGTATGTGTCAAAGTAACATCCACATGAATGCCAGGGTATGAATGTCAAGGTTTCCCAGCAGAACATTGTCCAGAGGGTCACACTGCCTCTGCCGGCTTGCCCTCTTTTCCCCAGGTACACAAGCAAGCGAGCTGTGATGCACTGTTTGTTCTGAGACCTTTCCATCATCACCAGCATTAACTTTTCAGCAACTTGTGCTACAGTAGCTCTTGTGTGGGATCAGATGAAATATGCTAGCTTTTACTCCCCACACACATCAATGAGCCTTCAACACCCATGACCCTATTGCTGGTTCACTGGTTGTCCTTCCTTGGACCACTGTATACTGGGAACACCCCATAAGATGTGCAATTTTGGAGATGCTCAGACCCAGTCATCACAATCTGGCCCTTGCCAGGGTCACTCAGATCCTTACATTTGCCCATTTTTCCTGCTTCCAACACATCAACTTCGAAAATGGACTGCTGTTGCATAATATATCCCACCACGTGCCATTGTAATGAGAATCACTGTTATTCATGTCACCTAAGAGTGGTTTTAATGTTATGGCTGATCGTTGTAATTTAAGCAAAAACTATTACTTCTAGCTTGTAGTAGAGGACCTGGGTTAGATATGTATGCACATAATTTAGGAGAGGATAACTCAACTGTTATAGGCTAATTTGAACCCAAGGAGCAACTTGGAATGTGTGCCAAAATCAGGATCTGGAGCGAACAGGCCAAAAATTATCAATCCAAGATGGGAGAACATGCAAACTCCACACAGAAAGGCCCTCGCCGGCCACGGGGCTCGAACCCGGACCTTCTTGCTGTGAGGCGACAGCGCTAACCACTACACCACCGTGCCGCCCAAGTGTAGGTCATAAAAAGAATTTTCCGACACCCAATTATTTTTGTTTAGTGGACCGAAAGCTACTGAATTCAAATCACAGACTTCCAATTTTATTTTATTTTTTTAAATAGAACAATTAATGACTTTAGGGCCACATGGCCTTAAATTCTCTGCTATTTTTCCTGCTTCACCATGACGCAATTCAAGATACATCATGCATGACATGGTGGGTTTTCCCCGTTTGCGCAAGGCATCGTGGGATACAAATTTGAAACAGGAGAGAAAAACGGAGGCCGTGAGTTTGCGAATGAACCGTGAAAGACCGACTACAGTAACAGAAAGCGAGAAGGAAAGTAAACGCAGGACCAAACTAATAAATATCGGTGGTCAGCGAGCACCTCGGTGTGATCACCTGTTCATTTAGCGACAGAATGATGGAACGGTCAGTGCAAACGTGTAGATGCGCACACGGACTTCCTCTGTCTGCTCGACTGTGCGAAGCGAGCGATTTCATGCACATTATTTGCTTTGATCCCCTCAAATTAAATAACTTCCCAGCCACAGAATGGCCTGATACTTCGTGAGGTATTACAGAAATAAAACATCTATCACAATGACCAAATTTCAGAGGGAACTAAATTTCAGTGATTTTTTTTTTAAATCGAAAGGCCGTCCAGCTTTAATTATTAGTGCGTGGATGATAATTGATTAGTTATATAGGAGTTCAGATGTGTTGCAAGGTGAAAATGTGCGTGGAATTATTGTAGAAAACAACAGACGTGCGACAGCAATCAGAGTCTCACAAATGATAGTTTGTTGATTTTATTGTATATTCACATTTTGATGGTCAAACCTTTCATTATCAATGTAGCCATGTAGCCCTGTTAAACAGTAAGAAGTGCAACATATATGTAATATTCAAGAGTTTTGAGGTCTGTCATTCCAAAGTTACTGTAAGTACACTGGTTTCACTGCCACACAGCGAGGCACTTCAGCCTGTCTCATGCAAAAGCAGTTAGAAAAGCCCTGAAACGGACAGGACGGCCAGGCTCGCAGAAATTCACAGTACGTAGAGCACAGCGACACAGCTTGACTGGCATACTTTTGCAAGATTTGGCACAAATTAGGATCATAAATATCCTGTACAGCAGAGAGTGGCGACCATATCTGAAAAGTGCTACAGCGACAAATAAGCCAGTTGAACAAACTGCTTGTCCGTACAAAAGTTAGCGATTCACTTGACGCTGCGCAGGCAGTTCAGCAACAACAAAAGTTACGATTAGCAACATCAAAAAGTCTTAAAAAAAAAACTATCATCAGTTTATAAAAATGTTCCCTCAGTCTTTTAGTGGTGCAAAAATGTACATCATAGACGTCTTTAAAGTGGAAAAACACATCACTGAAGAAATTCACAGTTCCATTGTGCACAAAATGTTATACAGAAAGAAAACACAAGTGCGCTCTTAGTGAGAAAGAGTGAGTGAGGAAAAAAAATACAAAATATAACAGTTACCATTAGTCTGTGATTTGTGCTTAGTAATTAATTAATTAATATATCAATGCATTCTCACACAATAACGGGACCTTTACCACTAAAAATCAACAAGTAGTTAGCGATATTAGACTGATCTCAACTCATAAAGAGGAAACAAATAAATAAATAAATAAATAAAGGATCAAAAACATGCCCTCGAAGGGAATCGGTAGGTCAGGCACAGCGTTCTCCGTATGGGAGCCTGCGCCGGTGCTGCTCTCCTCAAGTGCCATGCCGTGAAATTCAACCCACACTGGAGAGCACCGCAAAGTGCTGCTTCACGCAGAGGTGAACGTTCCGACGTGAAAAACGTCCTCCGCTGATTTTCTGTTACACTTTCGCCGGCGACTTTTCCGTCGTGTTTTGGAGCACCTCGTCAATTCTGTCATCATCGATGACAACTGGAAGAGGGGGGAAAAAACGAGAGAGAAAAGAGGACGTCTGATTAAGTTTTAAGAAAATACAAATGATTCTCAACCAAAAAAAAAAATACAGGTTATATAACCAGTTAAAAAGTATGACTGCATGGACTATTTTTATACATTATTTCAATTAAATTAAAAAAAAGACAGTGAATACAGCAGGATAAGACGATTATACTACATGCAGTCTGCTCCTCACTCCAGCCATGTTCCCCATCTCTTCTCTGCACATGTGTATTATGTAATCCACCTAAATCCATCCCTCGACCTGACATTATCTTTGCAGACATTACACCAACCATGCATGAGGAAATATGAGGAGATAACAACATGCAGGCAGCAAAAACAAGCAAACCAACACGCATCACGTTTCCACAGGTAAACACGGAGTACAGATGCTTACGGATAAACCAGAAACGCATGCACACGAGACATGATACTACAGTCCAAAGTATAGAAACATCCCCCTAAAAACAATAACAACTAACACGGATGGACAAATCCACCCTGAATGACTTGCATATTTATTTTTGGAATTAATCTTCGGCCGTGTTCCAAATAAAAATCTGAGCCTTTTATCCACGATGCTGTTTGACGGTGGTTCCAGTGGGATTTAGCCCATCTTTACAGAAAGAGAGTGCTGCAGCAGCGCTTTAGTCTTTTAGTCTGTCTGGCTCCGTCACCTCTTTATACTCAAACAGATCAGCTTCGAAAGCTTGAACACGGACACTGCTGTCAACACCGTCATCGACCCGAGTCTCCGTCGCAACTCGGCACGACTGCATCCTACAGCTGCACTGCGTTCTGAACGGAGTCCAACGTTTGCGGCACTACACGTATGCTGGATTTCTCATTAACATGACAACAAGCAGACCGGCGCACACAGTTAGCGCTGCCACCTCACAGCTCCTAGCTCACTGCTTCATGTGTTTGTGTGGGTTTCCTCCAGGCTCTCTGGTTTCCTTCTCAAAAACATATGTTCGAAATCGTTCATGCCTCTTAAAGGCAGAGTGGGCGATTTTCTCATCTCATCTCATTATCTCTAGCCGCTTTATCCTGTTCTACAGGGTCGCAGGCAAGCTGGAGCCTATCCCAGCTGACTACGGGTGAAAGGCAGGGTACACCCTGGACAAGTCGCCAGGTCATCACAGGGCTGACACATAGACACAGACAACCATTCACACTCACATTCACAACTACGCTCAATTTAGAGTCACCAGTTAACCTAACCTGCATGTCTTTGGACTGTGGGGGAAACCGGAGCACCCGGAGGAAACCCACGCGGACACAGGGAGAACATGCAAACTCCACACAGAAAGGCCCTCGCCGGCCACGGGGCTCGAACCCAGACCTTCTTGCTGTGAGGCGACAGCGCTAACCACTACACCACTGTGCCGCCCGATTTTGAAAGTATCCAAAAAATAAATAAATAAACCCCCAACCCCTCCAAATCCACTCTTCCAAAACACATGAATGCGCACTGCCCGAGTACCGCTTGAGGATGATAAACAAATAACATGGCTATTGTTAGCAATCACAGTTGTCGCCTAGCTCACTAGGTTTAGCAATTAGGGGAAAGGAGGGTATTCGGCCCCAAAATATTGGAAATCCATGGACTTTATCACCAACATGTCAGACATTATTGCAGATTAATGAGCTCATTATCTGCAACTCTCTTTTCAAGAAGAGAAGCACTCATTTGGTCACCTACAAGTCTAGCGAGTGTTCTACCCAGGTGGATTACATCTTGACTAGGCATAGTCACCGCAGATTTGTGACTAATGTAAAGATACTACCTAATGAGGAATGTACCCCACAACACAGACTTCTGTTATGTGACTTGGCAGTTAGTCCAATTAAGTGCAAAAGATCAACCTTTAAACCCAAGCTCCGTGTTTGGAAGCTTCGTGACCCTGAAAGCCAGGCGAAATATCAAGAGGAGGTTGAGAAGGAGCTGCATGAATTACTAAATTCATCTGCAGAGGCCCCGTCAGTGGAAGGAACGTGGCATGCCCTAAAAGGTGGCCTGTTGAAGGTAGCGGAAACTCTATGTGGTTCAACCAAGAAAGCCAGTGGCTGGAGAAAGGAAACATGGTGGTGGGACGAGACAGTGAGCTCTGCGGTGGACGAAAAGAGGCGGTTATGGAAAAGATGGCGTAAAGAGGGTGGCAGTAAAGAGGAATATCTCGCAGCTAAGCGTAACGCTAGGCGTGTGGTCTTTGACGCTAAGAAACGTGCCGAGAATCAAAGGTTTCAGAATGTGGAGAAAAATGAGATGGACATCTACCGCATTGCTAAGCAAATGAGAAGAGTGAATCGGGATATTGTTGGTGAAAGTGCTGTGAGAAACGACCTTGGCTGTCTGGCAGTAGATGACGATGCTAAGAAGGAAGCCTGGAAGGAGCACTACGAGCGTCTCCTTAACATAGAATTTCCATGGTCTGTAGAGGATTTACCAACTGCTGAGCCTGTTGCAGGACCTCCAGTGCAGGTGACACCTGTAATGATAGCTGAGAGCCTGACAAAGATGAAAACTGGCAAAGCCCCCGGACCTTCTGGCATTGCCACTGAAATGCTAAAATCTTCTTCTGAAGTTACATGCCAAGTGTTAAGTAATCTTGCCAACTCGATCATAGCAGAAAGGAAAATACCAGCTGACTGGGATGATAGCTATATTGTCAACTTGTATAAGGGGAAAGGCGATGCTGCAGAGAGAGGTAGTTATAGAGGTCTTAAACTCACCGAACACTGTCTTAAAGTCATCGAAAGAGTCATTGAGGAAATATGCCGTGGCATTGTTGACATCAATGAAATGCAGTTAGGATTTGTGAGTGGCAGAAGTACAACTGATGCTGTTTTCGTCGTTCGTCAGCTACAAGAGAAATATCTTGCGAGAGACCGAAGGCTTTACCTCATCTTTGTGGATCTCGAGAAGGCATTCGACCGTGTCCCCCATGAGGTATTGTGGTGGGCCATGAGGCGGCTAGGACTGCCTGAATGGTTAGTTGGAACAGTGCAGGTCATGTATGCTCATGCCAGAAGTAGAGTACGTATTAACAACTCGTACAGCGAGGAGTTTAATGTTCGGGTTGGAGTTCACCAAGGCTCTGTCCTCAGTCCTCTTCTGTTCATCATCGTCCTTGAGGCTCTTTCAAGAGACTTCCGTACGGGCTGCCCCGGGAGCTACTCTATGCAGATGACCTGGTTCTGATATCTGAATCTCTCGAGGATGTGCTCAATAAATTCCAACATTGGAAGGCAGGGCTCGAGTCCAAGGGCCTGCGAGTGAATGTGGACAAGACAAAGGTGATATTTCTTGGCCCAAATCTAAACCCCCTAAAAGACTCGGGAAAGTTCCCGTGTGGTGTTTGCCGGAGTGGCGTGGGTAGCAACTCTATCTTCTGCACAGGCTGTTCTCATTGGATCCATAAAAGGTGTAGCGACATCAAAGGAAGGCTCACTGCTGACCCATGCTTCAGATGTAGAAGGTGTCTAGGAACAGCCCGCCCAATTGACAACAGGCCATGCGAACATGTCACTGTTGACGGTCAGACGCTTGGAGTCGTTGACTCCTTTTGCTATCTGGGTGACACCATCACATCGGGTGGTGGCTGTGAGGCTGCTACTATTACAAGAACTAGATGTGCATGGAGAACTTCTCCCAGTCCTGACATGCAGGTGTTTGTCTCTATCAACACGTGGGAAAGTGTACGAAAGCTGCGTAAGGAGTGCTATGCTTTATGCTAGCGAGTGTTGGCCCCTGAAAAGTTGTGAGCTCGGAAGATTAGAAAGAAACGAGAGGGCCATGCTGCGTTGGATTTTGCATACCAAGCCTGACGATAGATCGAGCACATCTATCTTGAGAAGGAGGCTCGGTCTGACAGACCTGGAGTCTACCCTCAGGCGTCGGCGACTTCGCTGGTTTGGCCACGTGCAGCGTAGCAACTCCATCATCAATCGAGCATGCCACCTCGAAGTCGCCGGGCGTAAACGTCCTGGCAGGAATGCGTGAAAAATGATCTGAAGGCTGCTGGTCTGTCTGCCAGCGACACCCAAGACAGAGCTCGATGGCATGCTGCTGTTCTCCATGCGACGTCCGACCCACTCTGAAGTGGATACACGGACGCTAATTTCTGGATAGTGAGTGAGTGTGACTCAGGAGCCAATCAGAACACGTGATCACTGAACCCAGTAAAATGAAACAGAAATTGAAAGTCGGACTCTTGTGCTCAGGGCTTATTGCCCCACACCTGTAGGGAATCGGCTCTACTGTAAAAATAAAAGTTGACTTGTTGGAAAACTGTTGCACTTTTACCATTGGATTTGATGCCAGTTAACTTGTAATTATGTGTTTGTTTGTTCTATTACACTGTTAATAAAGTTCAGTTCTTTATACCATATGTGAAGGCTCAACCGTTAATGCTCTGGGTTACTGATCTGAAGGTTGTTGGGTCAAGCCCCAGCATGGATAAGCTGCCCCTGTTGGGCCCGTGAGCAAGGCCCTAAACCGTTCCACTCCAGGAGCACTGTGTCATGGACCCCATTGTTGTACATCGCTCTGGTTAAGTGCGTCGCTAAATGCCTGTAATATAAATTTTTTTACATCTAAAAAGTGTGGGACCTAATGGCCCCTTTCCCCTCTTCTGTAATATATCTGCCTCGCCTTGTGGAAGTCTCCGTTCACACACAATAAGTGCAGGAGCAGAGTGTGTGCAGGTAGGCAGGTCATCCAATCATATATCATATCATATATGGACCTGATGATGATTGGACGAGCTTTTTACAACCCTGAAACTGCTCCAGATGACAGATGTTTCTTTTTATTTTCAGATAGTTTGATCCATTCATTGTTGTCAGGATGTAAAGAAAAATTCAAGAAAAAAAAATTTATATATATACACACACACACACACACACACACTATCCACATTCACTGGATATGAGCAATCGCGCACTCTGGTTGGCTACTCTACTACTAGGCTATCAGCTCATATACTGCGAGTCGAGAAAAACAAAATGGCGGAGCGTGTTGCTGAACCAACCAAGGACGAAACAAAAACTCTACTTGAACCCCCCCCAAACAAAAAGCAACAAAATATGGAATAAAAGTATTTAATGGTAAGAACATCTCTTTTTTTTATTTTTCAATAATTATCATCATTACATTTTTCACAAACTGATCCTGTCATTTCGCTGGTTTGTTTACATTCTAAGAAGAAACTAATTTGTCGGACGCTTTGTATAAAAAAAGTTTTTATTTATTGAATTTGCAAAAAATTAAAATGCTCCATTTCTCAAAATCCAATGAATGTGGATAGAGTAAAACAATTACTCCACTCAGTCTCATCACACATGGCTTCTAGCCAACTCGGTGCTATGCGCCTCGTCAGCTATCAGCTCATGTACGACTCGATTTGGTGGAATAACTTAATTTTTTTTTTCGCGGTCTGGTTTACATCAAATCCTGCGCTCTGATTGGCTGGCGAGCGGGTCCGTATCCTACGTTACGGACCTCTGGCAACTCGCTCGTTCATGACAAAAAAAAAAGTAGCAATTTTTGTCAACATTTATTTTTGCATTTTTCAGGAGAATAGCATTAATTTTACAGCATGGATAGCGATAATGACAGTCTTCACAGCGAAAGCGAGTTTTACTACCCTGAGGAAGAAGAAATAAAAAAACATTTCAGGAGAAAGCTAAAAACCTCTAACTGTTGCTAACGCTGAGCAAAAACACGGCTGAATCCTGAATGACTCCTATTTGTATAAATAGGGGACTACATAGGCGGCAAAATGTAGCTTTTTTTTCCTGCCATGGAAGTGCACTTGTATACCGAGGAGGAAGCCATTTGCATTACAGCCGTGAATGAGGATTCAAAATGGCGGCTCAGCTTGGTTTTCCCTTTCGGGCGATCTTGTTTTCTGTTAGAATTTGGTAAAGAAAAAAATAAATATATATTATTTACCAGCTTAAGGTCGGTCCGTATGGTGAAATGCCGTGACCTCGGCCTTGAATACTGACCTCGGCCCAGAGGGCCTCACTCAGTACTTTCAAGACCTCGGTCACGGTATTTCACCATACGGACCTCCCAGCTGGTAGATAACACACACACACACACACACACACACACAAACAGCTATTCCACCAAATCGAGTCGTACATGAGCTGATAGCCGACGAGGCGCATAGCACCGAGTTGGCTAGAAGCCATGTGTGATGAGACTGAGTGGAGTAATTGTTTTACTCTATCCACATTCACTGGATTTTGAGAAACTGAGCATTTTAATTTTTTGCAAATTCAATAAATAAAAACTTTTTATACAAAACGTCCAACAAAATCGTGTGTATATATGTATGCTTTTAAAGAAAAAAAACCCTCCCCTGCCTTTAATCTTGACTGTACGTGTATGCGTAATAACAGTGTCCCCTTGTGACATCAGAGCGGGACGCGATCATAACTTCTCATGTGAATAACAAGAAATACGAAATCAATGAGCTACTTAAAACCAGAATTTATGAAATCATTAGACTTTTTTCTTTCCAAACATATTTGATGTGTTTCAGGGTGGACTTTTACTTTAAGGTGCCAACTGGTTTGATCTGGAAATGTTGTTCCCATCCAACTGAGATGAACTTTAAAAAGGTACAGCTTGTGTGAAACTCTTGAAAAAGTCTCCTCACCTCGTTTGCTCCGTCCGATCTGCCCGAGTTTGGGAGCTCTTTTATTCTGCGTGGAGCTGTAGAAGTTGTTGGTGTTGTGCAGGCGGCAGGTGAGAGACATTTGCTCCTCGTCTCCATCGTTACCGTACCGACTTATGGTTTCCTCATAAGGCAACACCTGCGACATTATTCTTTTTCTCTCTCTCTGTCCTTCGAAACCCAAAGTGAACAATAAAATATAACTTAAACTCAAATAAACAGACCAACAATTAAAATAAATATCTTTACCAGTGAGTCTCTTTAGGTGTTTCGTTGTTTCGGCCAGAGCAAGTCCTCCAGTCAGAGACACCACGTGGTGCACAGATATCACGCCAATGTAAAATCTGCCCTCCGCGCGCGGATTCGCCGGACGACCAGTCAGTCAGCCAATCAAACGCGCTTCGTGAGGATTCCAGCCCAATGGCAACACGAGTAGGCGTGACTTCATGAACCCAGCCAATCAGAGCAGAACGAATCCGAATCTTTCTGTTGTACGAATTCAGCACAACACGTATCCGTATCCGAAATGGTACCTCCATGTTCCCTACAAGTGGACTAGGTTTAATTTTTACTAGATAGGGCACATCGTTTGCACACTCCATGTCTGGAGGATTTCATTTTCTATCCACTAAGCTTTCCAGCGCTTTCAAAACAAACAAACAACACCCCCCCCCCCCCCCCCAAAAAAAAAGAGAAAGTGCACTACATAGTGTATAGAGTGTTATTTGGGACACGCGGGATGTTTTCAGACCCTTTCAAAGTTGGGCTGAAAGGAAAAAAAACAACTAATGGAGAAGAAAATCAAGCCGACTTTAGTGTGTGAATTGCACATTTTGTGATATATTACTGTCTGGAAGATGCATGTTTTATTTTCCCCTCAAAACTCATCATGCTAATGTAGTAACAATAATCATACATGCACACACTCACCGGCCACTTTAATAGGAACTTGTTGTTTATTCTAAGATTCTTGTTCTTGGCTGCAGGAGTGGAACCCAATGTGGTCTTCTGCTGTTGCATGCTGAGATTCTTTTCTGCTCACCACGGTTGTAAAGAGTTGCTATATCCTTCCTGGCAGCTTGAACCAATCTGGGGTGGGTTTCCCAAAAGCCTCTTTAATACTAAGAGCATCTTAACTAGGAGAGAGAGTGTTCATTGTGCTGCCTGCTTGACCATTTAATGATGATCTTTGTGCTACGATGCTTTTGAGAAACTCGGCCCGGGCCATTTTCCTCTGACCTCTCCAATCAACAAGGCGTTTGTTTCCACTCGCAGAACTGTTGCTCACTCAGTGTTTTTTGTTTTTCGCACCATTCTGTGTGAACTCTAGAGACTGTATGTGTGAAAACACCAGGAGATCAGCAGTTTCTGAAATACTCAAACCGGTCCATCTGGCTCAAACCAACACCCATGCCACAGTGAAAGAAAGTCACACTTTGAGATCACAATTTTTCCCATTCTGATGTTTGATGTGAACATTAACTGGAGCTCTTGATTTGTATCTGCATGATTGTATGCACTGTGCTGCGGTCAAGGGATCGGCTGATTAGAGCAGCCTTTCTCAACCAGGGTGCCGTCTGGCTTTGTTAGGGGTGCCGTCAAAAAATTATATACACTACCGTTCAAAAGTTTGGGGTCACTTTGAAATGTCCTTATTTTTGAAAGAAAAGCACTGTTGTTTTCAATGAAGATCACTTTAAACTAATCAGAAATCCACTCTATACATTGCTAATGTGGTAAATGACTATTCTAGCTGCAAATGTCTGGTTTTTGGTGCAATATCTACATAGTAGGTGTATAGAGGCCCATTTCCTTCCTGGCAGCTCGAACCAATCTGTCCATTTTCCTCTGACCTCTCTTATCAACAAGGCGTTTGTTTCCATCCACAGAACTGTCGCTCAACTCAATGTTTTTTGTTTTTCGCACCATTCTGTGTAAACTCTAGAGACTGTTGTGTGTGAAAACCCCACAAGATCAGCAGGTTCTGAAATACTCAAACCAGTCCATCTGGCTCAAACCAACCCCCATGCTACAGTGCAAGTCAAAAACAGACATCACAATTTTTCCCATTCTGATGTTTGATGGCTGATCAGATAACTGCATAAAACAGCAGGTGGAAGGGTTTTCCTAATAAAGTGGCCAGTGAGTGTACATAGCCTTTCTTGCAAAAGTATTGACCCCCTTGAAATTTTTCCAAGTATTGTAGTGTGACAACCGGGAAATCAAATGCACTTTATCATAAATATTTACAAAATGCAGGCGGCACGGTGGTGTAGTGGTTAGCGCTGTCGCCTCACAGCAAGAAGGTCCTGGGTTCGAGCCCCGGGGCCGGCGAGGGCCTTTCTGTGTGGAGTTTGCATGTTCTCCCCGTGTCCGCGTGGGTTTCCTCCGGGTGCTCCGGTTTCCCCCACAGTCCAAAGACATGCAGGTTAGGTTAACTGGTGACTCTAAATTGACCGTAGGTGTGAATGTGAGTGTGAATGGTTGTCTGTGTCTATGTGTCAGCCCTGTGATGACCTGGTGACTTGTCCAGGGTGTACCCCGCCTTTCGCCCGTAGTCAGCTGGGATAGGCTCCAGCTTGCCTGCGACCCTGTAGAAGGATAAAGCGGCTAGAGATAATGAGATGAGATTTACAAAATGCATTCTCAGAAATAAAGTTATCAAACTGTATTTTCCTGGTTCCTCGGACAGTACCATCAAGGGACATTTATGTACCTTTAGTATACCTCTATTACCTGGGCAGGTGCATGTGTTACCTTTAACTAGTTTTAGAGTAAAGCTTTACTAGGTACGTCAGTGATCTTTAAGGTCAAATTATGGACTGAAATTATTTTTAAATATGTACTATATTCATATTTCCAAGTGAAAGACAAATCATAAAGGTACAGAAGATGTACCATGAAAGCAACAAGGAAAAAAAAAGTTTAATATCTTTATTTTCTGAACCTGTGGTCTCTGAATGAAATTCATGTGAAGCGGGGAATGGTTTCAAAACAAGAGCCTGAATGGCAGAATGTTTGAGTCAATGCGCATATTGAATAATACAATACAAATCCAAATGAAGTTCATCTCAATTCCAGGTTACAACACACTATTTAAAAAAAAAATGCTCAAGTTCAAGGGGAAGTGAATACTTATGCAATGCCCTGCGTATAATAGACAGACAGCACCCTCTTCTGGTAAAGGTGAGTTTTTTGTCTTATGTACAAATTCCTTCATGACACATTCAATTGACCAAAATACAAGATATTTTATTTAGTAGAGGAGATTACCATTTTATATTTCTGTTTGGAAATTAAATTATAGCTGCCATGAAAACATTGACAAGCCTCAAGCCTTTTTCTTCCACTTACAGTGGTGCTTGAAAGTTTGTGAACCCTTTAGAATTTTCTACATTTCTGCATAAATATGACCTTAAACATCATCAGATTTTCACACAAGTCCTAAAAGTAGATAAAGAGAACCCAGTTAAGCAAATGGGACAAAAATATTATACTTGGTGGTTTATTTATTGAGGAAAATGATCCAATATTACATATCTGTGAGTGGCAAAAGTATGTGAACCTCTAGGATTAGCAGTTAATTTGAAGGTGAAATTAGAGTCAGGTGTTTTCAATCAATGGGATGACAATCAGGTGTGAGTGGGCACCCTGTTTTATTTAAAGAACAGGGATCTATCAAAGTCTGATCTTCACAACACATGTTTGTGGAAGTGTATCGTGGCACGAACAAAGGAGATTTCTGAGGGGCTCAGAAAAAGTGTTGTTGATGCTCATCAGGCTGGAAAAGGTTACAAAACCATCTCTAAAGGGTTTGGACTTCCACAGTCAGACAGATTGTGTACAAATGGAGGAAATTCAAGACCATTGTTACCCTCCCCAGGAGTGGTCGACCAACAAAGATCACTCCAAGAGCAAGGCATGTAATAGTCGGCAAGGTCAAAAAGGACCCCAGGGTAACTTCTAAGTAACTGAAGGCCTCTCTCACACTGGCTAATGTTCATGAGTCCACCATCAGGAGAACACTGAGCAACAATGTTGTGCATGACAGGGTGGCCACTGCTCTCCTAAAAGAACATTGCTGCTCATCTGCAGTTTGCTAAAGATCACTTGGACAAGCCAGAAGGCTATTGGAAAATGTTTTGTGGACAGATGGGACCGAAACAGAAGCATTATGATTGGAGAAAGGAAAACACTGCATTCCAGCATAAGAACCTTATCCTATCTGTGAAACATGGTGGTGGTAGTATCATGGTTTGGGCCTGTTTTGCTGCATCCTGGCCAGAACGGCTTGCCATCATTGATGGAACATTGAATTCTGAATTATACCAGCGAATTCTAAAGGAAAATGTCAGGACATCTGTCCATGAACTGAATCTCAAGAGAAGGTGGTTCATGCAGCAAGACAACGACCCTAAGCACACAAGTCGTTCTACCAAAAAATGGTTAAAGAAGAATAAAGTTAATGCTTTGGAATGGCCAAGTCAAAGTCCTGACCTTAATCCAATGGAAATGTTGTGGAAGGACCTGAAGCGAGCAGTTCATGTGAGGAAACCCACCAACATCCCAGAGTTGAAGGTGTTCTGTACGGAGGAATGGGCTAAAATTCCTCCACGCCGGTGTGCAGGACTGATCAACAGTTACCAGAAACGTTTAGTTGCAGTTATTGCTGCACAAGGGGGTCACACCAGATACTGAAAGCAAAGGTTCACATACTTTTGCCACTCAAGATATGTAATATTGGATCATTTTCCTCAATAAATAAATGACCAAGTATAATATTTTTGTCTGGGTTCTCTTTATTTACTTTTAGGACTCGTGTGCAAATCTGATGATGTTTTAGGTCATATTTATGCAGAAATATAGAAAATTCTAAAGGGTTCATAAACTTTCAAGCACCACTATTCTAAGCTTGTTTTTATTTCTCATACCCATGCCTATTCATGTAAATGAATCCTCACATTTTGTGATAAAATCCTCTGCTTTTCCACATCTCTATTCACACATCTGCAAAGACAAAATGTGTCTTCTCCATGTGATAGACACAGAAAACATCTTCCAGCCCTGAGCACATCAAACCCCATCCACCGTTAATTGGCTCCTGGAGATCACTGCTAGTGTCGTCTGTAAAAACGGCTCTCACCATCTGTAGGACCCTGATGATCTGGACATGAATCTCTTCAACACCAAAGTGCTGAGTGACAGTGACATGATCACTGTGTAAACGTTCTTGGCAAACGAATGGGGAAGCGGCTTTTTGTAGCTGATGTGTCTGATGACTGCAACAAGTACAAAACTGTCAATAATCCAGTTTATTTAACAAATTGGAGCTGTGAACTTCCATTTCTTCATGACTCATAGTTTATGAGTTACAGTGCTGCTGCTTGGCTTATATTCAGCCTCAGTTTTTTTTGTAAATACAAATAAATATAAACAGCCCACAGATGTCAACACTCAATTTTTTTTTAGCTGTGTATGTATTTGGATAGATGATAGATACAAGTGTAAAGACAGAAATGTTTGCAGAAATATTTATTTTCTGCTTTTGCTGTGGAAAATAAGAATAGTTTCCTGAACACTAATTGCACCCATTAAGCCTGAGCTCAAAAGGACATTGTGTAAGAGCCCCTCTCACATTGGCTAATGTTAATGTTCATGAGTCCACCATCAGGAGAACACTGAACAACAATGGTGTGCATGGCAGGGTTGCAAGGAGAAAGCCACTGCTCTCCAAAAAGAACATTGCTGCTCGTCTGCAGTTTGCTAAAGATCACGTGGACAAGCCAGAAGGCTATTGGAAAAATGTTTTATGGACTGATGCAGGCATGAAAATGGGTCAGGGGTTGAAAACAGGCATGAAAATGGGTCAGGGGTTGAAAAGGTGAGAAGGGTGCACACGCGCAGGGGTGGGGTATTGTCGGGCGACGGGCGTTGGTGGTGCGGAGGAAATACTTCCGGTACACTGATGTATCGCAGTTTGGACGTGAGCAATCAAAGCATGGCTGCCCTTGTTTGCATAATTTATGTCCTTGTGGCAGAGGACACACCTGGCCAATCCCTCTCTGTCAATTTTCTTAAAGAAATCCCCAACATGAAAGGACACTTCTTGTCCCTTCACAGATACCTTGCCCTCCAGCTTAAGCCAGGCCCACTTCCAGCTGCATTTAATGCCTGCATCCAGCTTAACAGCTGCAGCGTCCTCTTCCCCTAACACACTCATTCTAAGGATAATGTTTGTATTAGTGCAAGTGGTACATCAGTATCAACTGTAAACTACTCTCTACTGTTAGTCCGTGACCTAGAGGGGTTGGTCTTTACCGAAAAAGTGGCAAAGGCTACCATACCTTTTCTGAAAGCTTGGATTCTCAGCTTTTCAATGATGTATGATGGCCATCTGACAGGAGTAGCTGTTTTGAGTTATCACACACAATGTAAACTAAGGTTGAGAAAATATTGTGTATAAATCAAGCAGAACACTGATATTGCCGAAATCTATATTGGACATATTGGAATATTTTATTTTGTTATGTTTGGCATCATTTTAAAGGGGAGACTCTGAGCTTTCATTTAAATCCTTTTTGTGAGCATTTTAGATGAGTACAGCCAACCCTGGAGCTCTTCAAACTTTTAATCACACACATTTTCCTTCCATTTCTGCCTAAGTCATCCTCATCTCATCTCATCATCTCTAGCCGCTTTATCCTGTTCTACAGGGTCGCAGGCAAGCTGGAGCCTATCCCAGCTGACTACGGGCGAAAGGCGGGGTACACCCTGGACAAGTCGCCAGGTCATCACAGGGCTGACACATAGACACAGACAACCATTCACACTCACATTCACACCTACGGTCAATTTAGAGTCACCAGTTAACCTAACCTGCATGTCTTTGGACTGTGGGGGAAACCGGAGCACCCGGAGGAAACCCACGCGGACACGGGGAGAACATGCAAACTCCACACAGGAAGGCCCTCACCGGCCCCGGGGCTCGAACCCAGGACCTAAGTCATTCTTTGTCTTTTAATTCTGTGGCACCAGGGAGCACCAGAAAAACAAAATCCAAACACTGAAATACTGGCATGACCCTGAGGATTCAGAAAATGTACCATTTACCCATATTATCTGATTTGGAGGGGGGATTTTCAGTCTGATAACAGACATGGCGTTTTTTCAAAGACAAAACAGTAGTGTACGATTCTAATTTGTTGACATGTCGAGTTGAAAGTCTGAGGTAAAACATTTTTAGAAAAAGTTGTTATTCAGCATTTTGAGATATTTCAAAGGGTCCTTAATACATGTCCACCACATGTAATTTATATCAGGTCCCAACTTTCATGGAATTTACATTACAAAATGAATACAGTGTTCTGCTTGATTTATACGCAATATTTTCTCAACCTTAGTTTACATTATGTGTGATAACTCAAAACAGCTACTCTTGTCAGATGGCCATCATACATCACTGAAAAGCTGAGAATCCAAGCTTTCAGAAAAGGTATGGTAGCCTTTTCCACTTTTTCGGTAACGGTTTCCATATTTTGAGGCCCTGGCTCACGGTCTATGTGTTCACACCAGAAACTACTAAAGCTTTAATGGTCAGAAGTAGGCTAGCTGACTTAGAATGGTGACAAAAGCTACAGCAGAGACTAAAAATAATATCAACATAACGATTTACACAACAGCTTTAGTGGCTTTTGGTCTAAACACACGGCAAGCCTTTCGTGACACACTCTTCCCTGCAGCGCTCGAAACTAACGGTGTCCCGATGTCCCGGGGACCATAAAAAATGTCATCGGGACACAAAATTATCATATCTGGGACAATCCCGGGACAATGGAAAAAAATAGATCTAGAAAAAAAGTTCTACATTAAAGGTGCAGTACAAGATTTTGGAATAACGGTTCCCGCAAGCCATATTTTGAAAAGAAACACTCCCACCCCCCGCGTCTCCACCCCTCCTCCCCCTTATAAAGCCTGAGAAATTCCGGCTTTATAATGGGTGTCTATTGCGTTACACACCAGTGGAGCTCGTTAAAGTTAGTGTAGAGAGCTTGGAAAAATAGCTCAAACTTTCTCATTTAAACTGTGTTTTCAGCCCCAATTTTCACTCCACACACAATTTTCTCAAAAGTAGTAGCCACACTTGTCCTGATTCACACAATGTGTCTACCTGAGCGATAGGATTTACAGTTTTTGAATGAGAAGCCTGAAAGTAACGAGAGCACAGCCGTGCAGCCTCATAGACTCCCATTATAAATGTGGCAGAAAAGTCACTCGTTTTTAACTCGCTCTAGTGACCTCATTTTTTACACTACAGACAAAAAAAAAATTACATCCGTGTGTTCAGGAGAGCCTTGTGGCGCTCACTGTGAAAGAATTTTGTGAATATCTCCTTCCGTTTTCGTGTAAATCCCCGTTGTTTGGAGGGAGTGCACTGAGAAAATCCTGCGCTTTCTGTGTGACACTCTGCTCGCTCTCACACACACACAGAAGGGCCGGGCTGGTCGCGGCCTTCAGTCTGATTGACGTGTCAGTATCCAATCATTTTGAGGTGGTACCTCGATAGGATTGGATGGCGTTTTTCCTTTATTTTACACTGTAGACTGGATTAAAATATTTCGTTTTTTGGGTCAAACCTTCTATTGTACTGCTTGCAACATGGGTGTGCATTTCATCCATTGATGGTATGGCTGATGGCTTTCAAAACATCTCTGAATGGGGCAACAGGTATATTACATAAAAATGGATAACGGTAATGGTGAAAATTATAAGTTGGCCTTATATATGCCAACAGATATTCAAGGTATAAGTAGATGAAACAAACATAAAAGGGGTCTTATTTTCAGCTAAAGTGTACTGCAGATGTAGGGAGTTGAAACATTTTCTGAATGAGCTAGTTGGCCCCTTTTAAATAAACGGGTATCTATTCATACAGTGAGATCGCCAAAGTTTAATAAACTGAAAATGCAATAACTGTAATTTTGAAGTAGATGACGTATTGGACATGTGTCACTTGTGTTTTGTGACTTATTGTAAAAATGATATAAAGGGTTCAAAATCGTATAGTTACAAATATAATAGTAACTTCATATGATAATATTAACCACTGGTTATTTCAGAGAGGAAAAAAATGGGGACACTATTGCTTCCATTCGGGACAATACAACACAGAATTCGGGACCACTGGGGGACACAAAGAAAAAAAAGTTAATTTCGAGCCCTGCTTCCCTGTTGTCTTCTCTCTAATTTTGCGCTGAAAAAAATTGACGCCCCGTCTTGTCAATGGATGGAGCCCGGGCAGTAAATGCGAGACGCCCGCTTTCGCTATTTTAGATGGCTCAAAACCATTACGTTTTAATGAATCAATAAATAACAGTGTAAAACAGTGGAGTGTAAAAATGACCAGGGTTCACAAGTTTTTATTTTGTCACAAAAGGCTTCAAGTATGGGCCAAAGCATAGGCTAACAAGTTTTAGAGTTTACCACTTCACCTTCAGCCTTTTCAGCCCCTCACGTGAATATTATCCTCACACGTCCCTAAAATACCAATTACAGAGATAATAGAAAGAAGTTTGTGTTTCTTCTTTTATGTTACCGTTAACTACACAAGCTTTAAGCTAACTTAATATCTGGCAAACAGGAGCTATTATTTTCACCAGAGCTTCGGCTAGCTCTGGCAGTGTTCAACGCAAGCTGTAGCGAACGGCAGTAACTTTGTTATACCGCACAAAATATGAAAACGATTGAAACCATTACTCACCAAATTCAATCCGCTGGTAAATGCAGGTAAATGTGTAAGTTACGCTCTGGTCTGCCTTGTCCCAGGCCATCCTTAAAAAAAATCCGTTTCCTGTCCACCGGGTGAGCAAAAAAATTTAGTCGGGAGGGAGGGATTTTTATTTTTTTTTTATTATATATGGATGGATAAGAAATCGCAATGCTGTGTTTGCTTTTTCTTTCAGTACTTTTTATTACAAAAGCAGACATTTAATAAAATGACAGTTTAATCAACTGAAACTTGTACAAAAACTTTAAGTTAGCATTTTAAATGCTGACTGCAACATTTGCAAAACTTTTACAAAGGTACTTAAAATGTCCGACACACGGACTTTTTGTAGTTCTAAATCGAGCGTTAGGCCTAGTTCGGATGAAATTACACTATTAAAATGATCACTGAATGATTTGTTTTTCTGAATCTTTACTATTTTGTTGTTCGCTAGAATACCATTCTGCGATTTCACACTTCAGCAAATGTTTGAAAACTCCGGATCTCCTTCCTTCATGGTGGCTGCCATTTTTTTTGTGCCGCACAGCGCATGCGCAGAGCTGATTCGATAGGGCTTTCCACAAGCACCGGCTGCGGCTACACAATTAAGTCCAGCCGGCTACTTTAATGACTATTTTTGTAGCCCACAGGCTCTAAATATTAATTTTCGATTTTAATAAAATTAAATGTTTATCTAACGGACTGACAATAATGTCAAACTGAACCGCACTCATTTAAGTTGTGATTCGCGCTGTTTGTACCGATAATAACCACAAATTCCCAGCAGACTTCGTTGATCGGGGAGAGGAACTCATCCGCGGCCCCGACATGCGCTGTGCGCGCGCGCGCACTCGGCGGAGGCAGTATGAGCTTTAGTGGAAAGCCCTGGGAATGCGGAAATGTCAAGTTCAGATTTACAAACCCGAAAAAATGTCGAAAAACCGGCGTTAAAAAAAAAATTTCACCCGCACAAACGGCACTCACCCGGCCGGTGGACCGGAAACAGAACATTTTTTAATAATGGCCCCAGGTGGATATGTCCTGCTTCTCGTTCTCACAGCTTTGCAATTCAACCACAGGCTCTCTCCATGCACTCCAAGCAGTGTTGCCAGATGCTGCTGACTTTTTCCAGCCCAAAATATGTTCAAAACCCGCCAAAATGCACTTAAAACTGCCCAATCTGGCAACACTGACTCCAAGTACACGTGAAGAGTGTGCGCATGATTGGAATAATGGAACGCAGCTTGGCATATGATTGGTTCTCGGCAGCGAAGCAGCCAGGAGGATTTACTGACCGTCCAAGTGTCATTTAAAGGGCCGATTTCTGAAGTGCTCAGTTTGCGTATTAAGTCAATCATATGATAATTAAAAAAAAAAAAATCTCCCGACCCCCCCCCCCCAAAAAAAAAAATCTCCTCGGATCTACACGATTCGCGTAGGTCACCCTTTTTGACTTCAAAACGGCGAATTTCGCCGAAAGGTGAGAGATTTTCATGCCTGCGATGAGACCAAAATAGAACTTTTTGGTTTAAATGAGAAGCGTTATGTTTGGAGAAAGGAAAACACTGCATTCCAGCATAAGAACCTTATCCCATCTGTGAAACATGGTGGTAGTATCATGGTTTGGGCCTGTTTTGCTGCATCTGGGCCAGGACGGCTTGCCGTCATTGATGGAACAATGAATTCTGAATTATGCCCGTGAGTTCGAAAGGAAAATGTCAGGACCTCTGTCCATGAACTGAATCTCAAGAGAAGGTGGGTCATGCAGCAAGACCACGACCCTAAGCGCACAAGTCGTTCTACCAAAGAATGGTTAAAGAAGAATAAAGTTAATGTTCTGGAATGGCCAAGTCAATGTCCTGACCTTAATCCAATCAAAATGTTGTGGAAGGACCTGAAGCGAGCAGTTCATGTGAGGAAACCCACCAACATCCCAGAGTTGAAGCTGTTCTGTACGGAGGAATGGGCTAAAATTCCTCCAAGCCGGTGTGCAGGACTGATCAACAGTTACCGGAAACGTTTAGTTGCAGTTATTGCTGCGCAAGGGGGTCACACCAGATACTGAAAGCAAAGGTTCACATACTTTTGCCACTCACAGATATGTAATATTGGATTATTTTCCTCAATAAATAAATGACCAAGTATAATATTTTTGTCTTATTTAACTGGGTTCTCTTTATCTATTTTTAGGACTTGTGTGAAAATCTGATGATGTTTTAGGTCATA
Source organism: Neoarius graeffei (assembly GCF_027579695.1). Lineage (NCBI taxonomy): Eukaryota > Metazoa > Chordata > Actinopteri > Siluriformes > Ariidae > Neoarius > Neoarius graeffei. The sequence continues at coordinate 34,064,149 of NC_083581.1, forward strand.
TTTATGCAGAAATATAGAAAATTCTAAAGGGTTCACAAACTTTCAAGCACCACTGTCGCTGACCCCACGCCTACTGCTGCCTTTTAAAGAAAAAAAGGGGTGTGGTTGAGCAGTTGTGTCTGGACTGAGGAGTAAAAAGACTTAAACATTTAAAAATGCACCTTCAAACACTTTTAAAAAAAAAAAGCAGGGTGGTGATTAGTAAGGAATAAAAGTTCAGTGAAAGAAGTAAGTTCCTGTTATCACTTAGGTTATAGCAGCTATAAACAGTCACTCCAAGTTTCTTCTCCCATCCTGAATCCTTTCCCATGTTCCAGCTCTATCTCTCATTGTGGAGACTCCTTCTGCAAACGTCTTCTTACAGAACACCATCTCAAGTCCAGGGTTTTCTTTGTTAAATCATTTCTTAAATTGATTTATTAGGCGTAGAAACGATAATGTATTTGAAAGAATGCACTAATATAAACATGTGATTTGCCTTGAAGCTCAACACTATTCGCAGAGCTGCCGATATAGAAAATGGAGCAAACGCTCTGACCAATCAGATACAAGAATTCAACATGACCTTATTACCATGTTGTGGAAACGCTCTGATGCTCCACCCAACGATCCACTGACTACCTGATACGTTTTGGACACTGAGGCCAAGTTTACATTAGACCGTATCTGTCTCGTTTTCTTCGCGGATGCACTGTCCGTTTACATTAAAACGCCGGGAAACGGGAATCCACCAGGGTCCACGTATTCAATCCAGATCGTGTCTGGTCCGGTGCTGTGTAAACATTGAGAATACGCGGATACGCTGTGCTGAGCTCTAGCTGGCGTCGTCATTGGACAACGTCACTGTGACATCCACCTTCCTGATTCGCTGGCGTTGGTCATGTGACGCGACTGCTGAAAAACGGCGCGGACTTCCGCCTTGTATCACCTTTCATTAAAGAGTATAAAAGTATGAAAATACTGCACATACTGATGCAAATACTGCCCATTGTGTAGTTATGATTGTCTTTAGGCTTGCCATCCTTCCACTTGCAAGTGGTAAGTGACGCGCATGCCCGATATGCACTGAGATCACACACACAGCGGCTCAGTCCCGAATCACTGCTCGTGCGCTTCACTCGCGCGCTCTGTGAGCTGCGCAGGGTCGGAGTGCGCACCCTCCAGAGGGCACTCGCTGTTCAGGGCGGAGTGATTTGGAGCGCAGGATGCCTGCGGAGCCGAGCGTATCCATGTATTGGTGTTGCTGTGTGCACGCAAATCGTGTATTGGTGTTGCTGTGTGCACGCTAATCGTTTTAAAAACGTTAATCTGATGATCTGCTGATACGGTCTAATGTAAACCCCACCTGAGCTGCCCTACATGTTCGTGATTACACACTTCTGTACACAAACCTTGGACATGATGACAATTTCAGAGCAAAGTCGAGTCACTGGAGATGAAAAAGTGCACAGAAACGTTTTAAAAAGTTATTTCAGTGTTCGTTTTGCTGTGAAAGGGACCAGACTCTCGAACGACAGCTCGAATTCTGTCTCGGACAAACAGCAGAGTGAGAGATTTCAACAGATCTGCACATCATTTTATTTTGTAAAGAATCCAGCTGAGATTTTTATGATCCATCAGAAGAAAACTTTATTGAAGCCTTTTATGAAAAGTAATTTTTTTTTAAAGAAATGAATTCAAGCATCAATTTAAAGCCCTTGAACAAAAAATATTGATATTGGTTTTACATGTTTATTGTGCCTAAAGCCTGTTTTGTCAAACCGCTCACCTATGAACACATCCGCCAAATCTGAAAGTTCCCCCAGGATCCACGAGAGCACGACGTCTCCACACAGCCAGAACTCACGCACAACAGTCCACAGGCTTTTCTCTGCTGTATAAAGGACGAGCTGTTGGAGTGGAACGCCTGACTGCTGTTATTCCAGTTTGGTAAGAGCTGATGAGAATCAGCCTGAAAATGTCATTGTTCCTCTCTCTCTCTCTCTTTCACTCATTCTTTCTCTCTCTCTCTAAATCTTTCACTTTCCCTATCTCACTCTCTTTCCCCCCTCACTCATTCTTTCACTAATTCTCTCTCACACTCCATCTCAATCTCTCATTCTCTCTCACCTTTCTCCCCCTCACTCATTCTCTCTCACTCTTTCACTAATTATCTCTCATTCTCTTTCATTCTCACTCATTCTCTCAATCTCTCACTCACCTTCTCTTTCTCCCTCTCACTCTTTCACTAATTATCTCACTCATTCTCTCTTTCATTCTCACACTCACTCTCTCCATCTCAATGTCTCATTCTCTCTCACTCTCCCTCTCACTCATTCTTTCATTAATTATCTCACTCATTCTCTCCATCTCAATCTTTCTCACTCATGAATTCTCTCACTCACTTTCACTATCTCAATTTCATTCTCTTTCATTCTCTCACACTCTCCATCTCAATCTCTCATTCTTTCTCCCTCTCACTCTTTCATTCTCACACTCATTCTCTCTCTCACCTTCTCTTTCTCCCTCTCACTCATTCTTTCATTAATTCGCTCTCATTCTCCCACTCACTCTCTCCCACTCTTTCACTAATTATCTCTCATTCTCTTTCATTCGCACTCATTCTCTCCATCTCAATCTCTCACTCACCTTCTCTTTCTCCCTCTCACTCATTCTCTCTCATTCTTTCATTAATTATCTCACTCATTCTCTCCATCTCAATCTTTCTCACTCATGAATTCTCTCACTCACTTTCACTATCTCAATTTCATTCTCTCTTTCATTCTCTCACACTCACTCCATCTCAATCTCTCATTCTTTCTCCCTCTCACTCTTTCATTCTCACACTCATTCTCTCTCTCACCTTCTCTTTCTCCCTCTCACTCATTCTCTCTCTCATTCTTTCATTAATTCGCTCTCTCATTCTTTCACTAATTATCTCACTCATTCTCTTTCATTCTCCCACACTCTCCATCTCAAGCTCTCATTTTCTCACTCACCTTCTCTTTCTCCCTCTCATTCTGTTTTTTGATCTCAGTTGTTGTACAATAAAGCCACTTAAATTCAAATTCAATTAATTCTCACACTCATTCTCTCCATCTCAATCTCTCGCTCACTTTCTCCCTCATTCTCTCTCTTTCTCCCTCTCACTCACTTTTTCTCCCACTCACTCATTCATTCTCTCATTCAGTCTCTCATTCTTTCTCTCTCACTCATTCTCTCCATCTCAATCGCTCCCTCACTCATTTTCTTTCTTTCTTTCCTTCCATCTCATTCTCTGTCTCGCTCTCATTCTTTCTCTCACTCTGGCTGCCGGCAGCCAGTCAGAGCAGCCCTGAGAGCAGGAGCGTCTGTTCTAACACTATTCTGAAACCAGTCAGAACTGCCTGCTGCTAATTAATCCAGAACATCACAACCATTTATGTGAAATGAAACTAAGGTCATAAATATTTCCTGATTTTTGCCACAATCACTATTGAGGTATTTTGCTCTACTATTTATCGCAATATATTTATTTTTGTTAATCATCAGCTCTCTCCCCTATGAAGTAGATTGCATGTCACATTTGGTGTTGTGTTTAAACAGAAGATGAAATAAAGATTTTCACCCAGATTCAGTACAGCAGCTACCACCATGTCGGAATATTAGAAGACTTTCACACAAAATCACACAACTGAAGCCTCAGTGTTTTCTCCTCAGAGAGGGGGATTAGCTGTTATACAGAGGCACCACTCGGTCTATTGTAGCCCTGCACATGGGACACTTCTTTGGCACAGGCAGCGCGCAGTAACACTGCCAGCACGCGCACACGTGGCCACACTCGAGAAAAACGCACGAGCGCTGGTGGTTCAGACACACGACACAAGCTCCGACCTGCATGGCCTCCTCTTCTCCGTCCATCGTCGTCCTCCTCCTCCTCTGCTCTTCAAACTCCTCCATCACCTCACGCTCCTTACTCTTCTCCCTGTGCCAGGTGTAGCGCCTCCACAGCACATACACCAGCGTAGCACACGCTGCCAGACCCATGAGCGCCGTCAGAACTTTCCAGAACCTCGAGCTGCTCTTGTGGCTCTCCAGCAGCGCGTCATAGTCCAGGCTGCTCAGGAAGTAGCGCAATCCTTGTTTGGGTGGCTGCAGGCGCACCATTCCACCGTCCAACACTAGCTCTCCCACACCGGTGATGCTCGTGCCCAGCCGCAGCATCTCCTCCATCTCGGTCACGCCCTGAGGACGCTCGCCACTCAGAAAGTGGCCCACGATGCTGGTGAAGGAGCTCCTGGCGGGGTGGAAGTTCTCGTACGTTTTCTCCAGGTCCAGCTCGGCGTCCAGGGGGCGGATTATGCGCACAGTGGCTGTGACGGTGTCGTCGTGTGACGCGAGGTCAAAGGGTACAGTGTTGGTGCGCTGGTGGATGACCTTCTCATAGTCATTCCTGACAAAACGGCCAAGATCAGATCAGAAGCCAGTTTCAGTACAGCGTTCAGTACAACAAAATCAACACTTGTTACATAACAAACGTTGCCAGGCAAAACAAGCCTCGCCCGGCAGTACTTATTTTATACCTACATGTTAATAATGGTAATATTTCTCAATCATCAGCTGTCAGGCTATAGTCCTATTAAAATCCATGACCTTGAGTTTGACATTTCAGAGTCATTCAAGGTCAAAGGTCATGGCAGCAACTGAAAGCCCATACGGCACTTCTTATATGTTGATAATGGGAAATATCTGTCTACCATCAACCGTTTTCAAGTTACAGCCCTCTGAAAATCCATAACCTTGAGTTTGACCTTTCAAGGTCAAAGATCATGGTGCCAAATGAAAGGCCATATGGGAGTTCCTATATGCTCATAATAGTAAACATCTGTCTATTGGCAACCATTTTTGAGTTATAATGGAAAATGTTATTTTGACCAAAAGGTTGACCTTTCCGGGGACTTTGCTCCGATTACCCGCAAAATTTAATCAGGTAATCTACGGACCATTTCCCACCTAGCCTGAAAATCTGAAGTCAATCGGTGCAACTGTCTAGATGCTAGATTGTTAAAAGGCACACACAAACAAACTGCACTGATTACAACACCCTGCCCTGCTTACTCTGTCGCGGGTGAGGTAATAACTACGTACAGTATATGGGTCCGTCTCAGAAACTGGTCTCTCGTTTGGGACATTATGGTCAAAAAATAAATTTTCTAATTTTACTTTTTTTTTTTTTTGCATTTACCTAACACTCAATGTTTCTTTTGTCATGTTTAATAAGAATAAAGATAGCATCTTGCTTTATCTGGCCTCCACTGTGGAAAATTTTTTTGATTACAATTCAAATGCTTTTGTAAAATTGATTTACATATGGGTGGCACGGTGGTGTAGTGGTTAGCGCTGTCGCCTCACAGCAAGAAGGTCCGGGTTCGAGCCCCGTGGCCGGCGAGGGTCTTTCTGTGCGGAATTTGCATGTTCTCCCCGTGTCCGCGTGGGTTTCCTCCGGGTGCTCCGGTTTCCCCCACAGTCCAAAGACATGCAGGTTAGGTTAACTGGTGACTCTAAATTGAGCGTAGGTGTGAATGTGAGTGTGAATGGTTGTCTGTGTCTATGTGTCGGCCCTGTGATGACCTGGCGACTTGTCCAGGGTGTACCCCGCCTTTCGCCCGTAGTCAGCTGGGATAGGCTCCAGCTTGCCTGCGACCCTGTAGAACAGGATAAAGCGGCTACAGATAATGAGATGACATGAGATGATTTCCATATAAAATAACTCCATCATGAAGAATTAAAGCACCTCCTTCACAGATGAGTGAAACTATTGAATAAATTTCCTCTTTTTGATTGCTTGGGCTAAAAATGCCAAGTTATGATGACTGAATTGATTATTCACTTAAATATGAATAATATGATGCATTTTGGGTATTTGATATGGCGAAATGGGACACAATGGAAAACTCAAGAACACACCGGAAAGATGAGAATAATGGCGGTGGTAAAAGAACAGCGACTGTACCGGCTGAAGGTCGCGCGGGTCTCTGCTGCGGCGCGCGAGCAACGGGACATCACTACCGCACCGGACGGAGCGCGAGGCGGGGGCGGGGCAAAATGACTGGCCGTAGATTCTATCAAAAGTTCGATCTAAATTGACCATGGTTGCAAAATATTGACCAAAAATACGCAAACACTATGAAATATGAAAGTAAGATGAAAAAGAAACATTCTATTGCTTTATACTGCAAGACTAAAACAAAATAAAACTGTCAAAACTCACCTTTTCAGTGATAACGTCCGAACAGATCACCCGTGTAACAGACAGACCGCAAATGGAAGCACGATCAACTCCTAACTGTTGGAGTGGAAAATTCCATTCTACACATGCAGATTGTTAATGTGTGTCCTTCCCCGCACACAAATAACACGCTACCGTAAAAAATAGACCACAACTCATTTTATAGCTCAGAAATTCATACAAGACCAGCTACCATCGTAACATATTCTGTAAGAAACATATTCTATACCTAACTTTCAGCTTTCGTTTTAAAAAACAAAATTGCAGATTTATAACTAAATTTTTATATGGCGTAGTGATTTTAAGTTCCTACTTTTGGTGAGGTAGTGACCTTGACCCTGAGGCTTTCTGTTTAGATCAAAACTCACGATCGTATTGGTTTTGGGTCTGCGGAAAATGGAGTTACGACGGTGATCAAATATTTTGCATGATGTTTTATTACGGTTATGATTATTCCGTGAGCGCACCAATCCTTAGGTGTATAAACTTACAACTTAAAATACAATTAGTGATAACTGTAGACTTTTCAGTGGACTACAACCTTTTTAAGGGAATGCGATGTAGTCAACCATTTATCATGTCCCAGATCAAGCCGCCATTTTTCCACAAGTTTACAGAATTTTTGCCAAATTCTGAATAGAGTATTCACATCAAAGATTTAGTTTTATCTGTATTATTTCTTTCATCATTTTATTTCAAATTAAAACCAACATCACCATTCAAAACCATATAGTTTATTGACTGAGTATATTTAGTGGGGTACCCCCACAGTACCCAGTTTCTGAGACAGACCCAGATAAGGAACTATGCATGAAACCAAAGCCAAAACTTCAAGCATTTACCAGATATGAGTGGTTCGATTCCACACCATCTTCTTCTCCTTTAGTGTCAGTCTGGCGATCACACCTCGGCAGCTGTCCACAAACTGACTGTTCAAGGTTTCTTTAACAGAGTGAACAACACCTAGAGCGAGAGCAAGAGAGAGAGAGAACAAAAAGAACCTGAAAATCTCTCCTCTTATTTATTAAATCTGCTGAGGGAAAATTCAAGCGCTGATACAGATTGTTAATTAGTCCACTTGTTGTCACACTGATATTCATTCATACCTTCTATAACAGCGTATGGTATACATTTGCCTGGAGCTTCAGCAAGGATGCTCTGCAGATCCTGATCTAATGAGATTTTCTTGGCTTCCTGTTAATTAAAATATAATCAGATGCGATTGTATCTGTGCCACCTGTTCATCATTACAGATCCCAACAAGAATGTTCTTACTTACTCTTAATCTGGCAGTGTTGCTGGCCTTCTTCCTGTACACAGAGTACAGGAGAGCAGTGAGAGCTGAACTGGTGGCCAAGATCAAAATCTGGCTGGTGGAAGGTTTGCCATTCGAGTCCATTTTTCACTCTGGAATATAAATAAGAGAGAAGCCTACCTTATTAATCATAACTTAAACTAACACCAACAAAGTGAACTGACATCAAGTTAAGTCGCCAACTTATGCTAAGGTCTCACATAGCCGGAATCACTCCACGGTAGATGATTTTGAGCCTTCTGGGGGTCAACCAGCACGCGTTCTGGGCCCTTTCATTGGAATGCGTGAGAGCCGGGGAGCTACCTTGACAACCGGCAGGGCATGGATTCCATCCCTGGAAAGTTTCGTTGTGTTGAAAACTGCCGTGGGTCAAGCGGTGAATGAAGTCATCCGTCACAACCGTGAATGCATCCTTGATACATACATACATGAGGTTTACATGGGTTACTGTAGCATTCCACCACCAAGCTCAAAATGTTCACAGAACAACATTCTGCAGAAAGTGAAAAGTTTGCCTGGGGGTGTGGCTTATTTCTTCTTGCCATGGCTATGCCGTACTGCCATCATTGGTTTCACTGGCATCTTCCATCATGGCTACCGTGGCTTCATTTGCATATTTACTCTGCCCAAATTTATGCAATGGATCACCTTCAAAATCTGGTGGAATGGCCACGGTAGGCCTCAGCCACAGTTCTCATGGATCAACCGGCTATGTGTGACCTTAGCATTAGTTACTGTCACTTTGGTCACTTTTTAGACCCCATTAGCAACTTAATTAAAAATCAATCAATCAATAAGTGTTGTAACAAATCTAGCTCCTTCTTGAACTTAAGTGACTCGATACGGCTCTCCAGCTCACATCACTGCTGCTGGTTAGAGGAGGTGACAGAGCAGGTTCACTCGACTCGCCACTAGGGATGTGACTTTTGATCAAAAACACTATTCGAAATTCGCTAAAAGATATTCGAAATTCGATTCGAAAATCGACAGAACCCCGCCCGCCCCACCCAAACGCGCGCACACATGACAGACAGGGTGAAAGTGGTAACGGTTTAATGAGTCATCAAAAAACAAACTTCCATTCACCTCACATAGCCTACGGTATCAAACAATAATATAGGCTTCCAATTTTATTGTACATTTCTATGCAGCCACGACTATTTTCGTCTGTTGGAAGGAACCGCGGGTGAAACTGCCCGTTTAGGAAACGATAATGAAAGCATTCGAACAGTCAGAGCAGAATAAACTTAAGACATATTTTTGTTCAAAAAAATTAACATGTCGACGTGGTCGGGATGGAGACGGGTACGCAGCCTATTGACAATTAGACCGGCTGCGGAGAACACACGCTCCAATGGCACGGACGTTGCAGGCACACACAGGTAGGCGCTGGCCAACTTTGCCAGGCGAGGGTATTTCTGTTGATTGTCTTTCCACCATGTCATCGGGTCAGTGTGGAGCGGTGGGCATGTATCCTGGCAGTACTGAGTCAATTCAGTCACGCATGTTGCCCTCTCTGTGCTGTAATCCTCGCCAAATATGACGGCAATTGCTGCTGTTAATGGGCCATCCTTTCGGGAATGTTTCGGTTCGCTGGGCCCTTCATGCGATTCCGCCGCCTCTCCGGCCTCTTCATCATCTGCCATGGACAGAAGGTTTCTCACCTCGGCCTGCACTGTGTTTCTCACCTCGTCAGTTGCGAACCTCAGGTGTTTGTGTCTGGGATCCAAAAATGAGGCAATGTATGCGACCTTGCGTGCGCTGCTGGCATTTGACTACCTTTACTGTACGATAGCGGCACCCTCTGGCCGAATTAATGCAACAGAGTATGTTAGGAACAAGGAAACGCCTTTCCGCGCTCATTTTTTTTTAGTGGAATGTAACGTAAGCCAAAACGGCATTCGAAATTACTATTCATTATTCGAACTCGTCACGAATATTCGACTATTCGAAAATCATGTCCCATCCCTACTCGCCACTAGTGTGCAAATCCTGACTGAGTTGTGCTGGAACAAGCTGATGGTGCGAACGACTAATCAATAACCAGGCTTCTGTTGCAGTTTTGTGCAAAATAAAGGGGCTATTTAAAAAAAAAAATGACAAAACATAGTTGTGAATGGTCCGTGTTTCTATTAAAGCTGGGATTTATACTCTTGCGATAGCTCTTACAGAGCACTCTTTTTTTTTTTTTCCAGAAAGATAGCATCTCAAGTTTTCATGTCATGTGACTTAAATGCAAAAAATGTTTCCATTTCAATTTTGTGAAGCACTGCTTTTTCGAATCATCTGAAAAACCACCACGTGAGCGTAAAAACTATTTTGCAGTACTTGAGACTGTTTTTGAGTTCATATATGTTTCCATTACTTGTTATTTAGTCTGAAATTCCAAATTGTGTAATATAGATATTTAGGCAGTGCCTAAAAGCAGAGCTCCTGATGAGTGTGAGTAAAATATTTGCAAGAGCACAAAATCAACCTGAATAGAATAACAGGAGAGCAGCCGATGGACTGCTGCCCGTTTCTTGACTCGGCCTTTGTCTATGTTTTGGATGTTTACTAGCGTGTTTACATCCGTCTATCGCAGCTTCGCGCAAATGTGCGCAGCTTTCCAATTTAAACTGTTTTTTTCTCATCCTTATACTTCCTATGTTTCATGGACTGTAACGGATTTGCTTATTTAGTAATTTTAATACAGAATTTACTTTGAAATTATAATCAGACACTCCAACGCCCCCCCCCCCAAAAAAAAAATCGGATCTGCGCAATTCAGCCGTGAAAAAGGCGGCATCCGCCAAAAGGCGCGCTATAGAATATATAAAGTTGTATATATCAGACAGCCTTTAAAGTTTGATGAAGTCAGTTTCAGGCTTTGGAGCAGGCTTTGGCAGTTTCAGGCTTTGGCAGCCCTGCATAGTCACTTGAAAATGCATCTTTGTCCACTTTGTAGGGGTCAATTCCCCCAATCAAGGCCAGTTTGGCTGCATACCGTTGTCGTGAGATGTCGTCTAATGTATCTATATACTTCTGTTTGCTTGATTTTGCCGACATCGATCTTTATTTTAGAAAACTGACTATATAACTTCATAAATTCGTCCAAGATAACGTAGCCAGTAATGGCGATGGTCCGTTTTGTTTGACCCACAAGATGGCGGCTGGAGGGCTTTCCCTGGAATGCCATGACGTCAGTGAAAACTATGTATAGGCCGGTTTCACTTTCCTTGACAACCGTCGTCAAGGACAAACAGTCGTGGTGTTATAGAGAGCCTTCAAGCGTTTAACTTGGAAATATGGTCAACTTATGTGCAGTTTAGGGGTGTTCAAATGGCGAGAAACGTGGTTTCAAGAGCAACCCTCTTGAGCGATGTTTACTCGAAAAACGTTAACCTTATACGAGTCTGTGGCGACCGTTTGATACCAGGTAAAGTAATAATTAGTAATTTGACACAGTATTCAGTTGTATATTGTGGACATTAATGAATGAGAAGTCGATGTTTTGGGTAAAAATGGAGTTTGTGTTTCTCAATATGGCTACCAACAGCACTTCGTTTAACTATGTTTACTTTTTTTTTTTACTATGTAAAAAATACTAATTCAGTGTTTTCCCCAGAAAAAAATTAAAGCCCTAAATTCTGGCATGATAATACACACCCAATTGAGTGCCGAAGGCGTGAAGTGAAATTAGGGGAGTCCAGGGCATGCCCCCCCAGAAAATTTTTTGAAAATAGATGCCCTCGGGTGCATTTTCAGGGTCTGTCAGAGGTTTTAGATACATGATTATAGGATAGGTTTTACCAGTGTTTCAATGATTTCTGACCTAAACAGCATTAATGTATACACATTTGAAATTTCACCTTAAAGTTCAACATGCAAGTTTAACTGTTTTGTTATAGATTACTTTGGTATATGATAGATTGAAAATCTACGGGGATTATCTATGTAATTATCTCTGATCAAGTAGTGCTGTAACAAAAATGCGCATGAAAATATGAACAGCGGTTTGCTCCATCTTATGCAATCCAATGAAGAGAATCGATCATCATGACCTCCTGTTGATCACAAAGGGATCTGAACCTAAGACCTGCCACCTTAAAATAAGTTGCTGTATTACTATAACTGTATTCCAGACGCAGTCTTCTTCAACTTTCCGCGGTCGCCATTTTCACCCCCAGTGTGACAAGCGGGTGAGTGACCAGTGCCTTTCATGGCTGCAGGAGCGGACGGCTGCTTGCTTGCGCTGGGTTACCGCTACCTCTTCCCCTCCCCCCCCTTAGCCCCCACCCCTGATTGCCCCCTCTTTTCCCCCCTCAAGTCCCGTGTTTTAGGTGGTGTTTACATTAGACCGTATCAGCGGATCATCAGATTAATGTTTTTAAAACGATTCGCGTGCACACAGCAACGCCAATACACGATTCGCGTGCACACAGCAACGCCAATACACGGACACGCTAATCACATGACTAATTCGGCATGCAAGTTGAAATGTGTCAGTGCGGCTCAGCGCTTCCTCCTCAGCGGCTGCGCTCCAAATCACTCCGCCCTGAACAGCGAGTGCCCTCTGGAGGGTGCGCACTCCGGCCCTGCGCAGCTCACAGAGCGTGCGAGTGAAGCGCACGAGCAGTGATTCGGGACTGAGCCGCTGTGTGTGTGATCCCAGTGCATATCGGGCATGCGCAAGTCACTCACCACTTGCAAGTGGAAGGATGGCAAGCCTAAAGACAATCATAACTACACAATGGGCAGTATTTGCATCTTACCATGAACAACATTAAGAATGACAAAGCAAAGCATTATATTCATACTTTTATACTCTTTAATGAAAAACAAAAAGGTGATACAAGGCGGAAACAATAGCAGGAAGTGAAGTCCGCGCCGTTTTTCAGCAGTCGCGTCACATGACCAACGTGGCATGAACAACGCCAGCGAATTAGGAAGGTGGATGTCACAGTGACGTTGTCCAATGACGATGTCAGCTAGAGCTCAGTACTGCGTTTCCTCGTATCTCAATGTTTACACAGCACCGGATCAGATACGAACTGGGTTGAATACGTGGGCCCTGGCGGATTCAAGTTGTTCCGCCTGTGGAGTTGTTTCCTGGCGTTTTAATGTGAACGGACAGTGCATCCGCGACGAAAACGAGACGGATACGGTCTAATGTAAACACCACCTTAAAGTGTACTTGTGTTATTGTGTGCTTATGCAGAGGTTTTTAAATGTTCCCACACTGTACTCCTGACAGGAGCATAGTGTGTGTGTGTGTGTGTGTGTGTGTGGGGGGGGGGGGGGGGGGGGGTTCTTTTTTCCTCATCTCTCCTCATGTTATTATTGTGTTTCCTTTTCTTTTATCCCTGTCTTCCTGTCCTGTTCCCCCTCTGTAAGGACAGGTTGATGGTCTATTTCACTGGCAACAGTGGTGATAAAGGGTTCATGCATTCATTAATGATTTCAGAATGTTTCTGATGCGACTACCGTAATATATGTATAACTAAGAGACACTGAAAAGAAAAGTAAGAAAGGCAACTGCATATTATAAAAGTTTAAATTTTGGCACTTTATTAAATGGACTAGATTAAGATTAAAACATCTCATCTCATTATCTGTAGCCGCTTTATCCTTCTACAGGGTGGCAGGCAAGCTGGAGCCTATCCCAGCTGACTACGGGCGAAAGGCGGGGTACACCCTGGACAAGTCGCCAGGTCATCACAGGGCTGACACATAGACACAGACAACCATTCACACTCACATTAACACCTACGCTCAGTTTAGAGTCACCAGTTAACCTAACCTGCATGTCTTTGGACTGTGGGGGAAACCGGAGCACCCGGAGGAAACCCACGCGGACACGGGGAGAACATGCAAACTCCACACAGAAAGGCCCTCGCCGGCCACGGGGCTCGAACCCGGGCCTTCTTGCTGTGAGGCGACAGCGCTAACCACTATACCACCGTGCCACCCAGATTAAAACATATTTAAGGGAAAAGAAAACTTAATTCATACATTTAAGTTTGCAGAAAGATTATGTACTTATAAACACATTCATAAAGAGAATTTGTTAATAAGTGTCAAATGTAGCATAATTTCGAATAATAACGATAAGCGTATTTGGCAGTGTGATGTCACTGCGAGCCTTTAACAAAAGAATAATCCGGAGCCGCCTTTTGTTAAATGGATCCCAGTGACGTCACACTGCCAAAAATGCTTATGATGATTATTTGAAATGATGCTATATTTGACACATTTGGACAACTTCACTTCGTGAGAGTTTTTATAAGCACATAATCTTTCTGCAAACCCAAACTAATGAATTAAGTTTTCTACTCCTTTAAAGCAGATTAATTCTCCTTGGCTTTTGCTTGGCCCAATGTTGGGCAGCCCTCTCATAGTCCATCTCGCTGTCATCCACGCTGACATGGATCAAATTGTCCAGCGAGTCTTCTCCTCGCTTATTAAAATCAGTCGGCTTTGTCTGTCTGGTGAGGGACGACATCGGCAGCCAATGAGATCGCTTATAATGAATCGGAAAATTCCGGGATGTCTGACGTTTTCTTTCGATATTTTCATTGGACGGTTTGAACACGTGAGCTTGACATAGCCAACAGATTACAGTTTGTTTACATCATACCACGCGGACATATTACTTTGACAGAATCAACACAAACATTGGGGAAAAAAAGAGCGCTTGTTTAACGCAAATATCAATCAGTATGTAAACGGATCTGTTATTTGCTCTCCTATGTATCTAGTTACTTGTGGGTAGGAAATTTAACGTATCGGTATAAATCTAAGCGTATCGGATTTTAACTAAAGCGACTAAGTGTATCGGCAGGCAGAGCAAGCGTATCGGGCCCAATACGCTAAAACGCTTTGGGGGAAACCATGCTAATTATTAATTTACCAGATATAAAATGGTCGCTGCAGACTAGTAGAAGGTTAACATTTTTCGAGTAATCATAATTCAAGAGGTCTTCTCTTTACTTATGCAATGTCACCACATTTCTGACCTTTTTTTTTTATATCTTTAGGCAGAAACTGAAGGTAAGCAGTAAAAACTTTGTTGATCCCTATTAGATCAATCTGAACACTTGTAAACTGCACATAAGTTGACCACATTTCCAACTTAAACGCTTTCAGCTCTCTATTCAACTGCGACTGTTTGTGCTCCGAGTTTGTCCTTGACGACGGTTGTCAAGGAAAGTGAAACCGGTCTATGTGCTATAATCCGTCACTTCGTACTCTCTTAAAACTCAACTCTATTCTCGATTCTCTTCAGAAACTCTTCCATCTCCATGTAACACCACTTGATATGCAAATGAGCACGATGATGCTATGATTATTAGAGATGAAAGTGGAGCAAAGGAAAAAACCCGGGGGGGGGGGCAACGTCCCCCGAAAATATTTTAATAACAACACGCAAAACCCTGCATTCTAGTGCATTTTAGTACTTATTTTCACTAAAACAAGTTATAACTTTTAAGCCTTTTTCTTTCATGTACATTAATGATTAACGTGTCAAAAATATCAAATTTAATTCCCCTAGTTAATGAGCAATTTTCAGGAGTGCATTTAGAAAACGCGGTGATTTTCCTGCTACACACTTCATTACTTTGAAAAAAAATCAGACAGTTGAAGGTAAACTCAGCAAAATCCCAAAACAGTCCTGTTAAAAAGTAAAGGTCTGTTAGAGTTTCTAAAGCTTTCAGGTTTCAGTGTTGGGGACATTGAGCCTCGTTTATCAATCTTTTAGTAGAGTTGTGCGTTTGCAGAAGCTAAAGTGAACTAAACATTTCCAATTCATATTTATGCGAGTTGAAGCCAATTGTTTACATTAGTTCGTATTGTCTGTAAATTTAAACACCAATGAATACCAAATTTCTCATGTAAATCAGGGGCGTAGCTAGGATTTTTCAGGGTGTGTGTGTGTGTCACACACTGACTGGCAGCCTGAGTGCATTATGTAACAAAAAATAATTACCATTGCTAGTTTAAGGCAGTTTAGAAACCGGTTCTTCCATTATTGCTGTTTCTTCCATGTTTTCTTGATGTTGTGTTCTAGAAACGGCACTAAAACTCAGCTTCGGAGCCACAAAATGCAACTCTGACGGGAATATATATATATATAAAATAAATTGCTTACCTCTCTTCACGTCGAAAGAAAGAGGAAAGTTTTGCTTGTTTTGACATGGAGAATTATTAACACAAGAGAAAACACTCGTAATTCGCAACTAAAAAGACTGCAGCTCCACTGGCAGCTCGAACATGCTTTCTAGTGCGATTGTGTTGCGCTTGCACAGAACGGTGTCAGCCCTGCACGCCTTAGCTCGTGCACCTGAAGGTGCGCGTGCACGCCTAATGAGCTCTGGCACGCGCACTGTTAACAAAGAATACCTGTCTTTAATCAATGAACTATGTTTGGGCTATTTAAGGACTGACGCATGCAAGGACGATGCGAAGTATTACGCCGCGTCTAGGAACGCGAAAAATCTGAAAAATAAATTTCTCTATTTGGAAAACTGGAGATTTTCAAAGAGTTTTGTCAAATATCCGGATTTCCGGGTCATTAGCAGAAAAAATCTGGCGGAAAATCTAAGGCTACATCCACACAACAACGGCAACGAGATTGTTTTTTTTTTAAATATCGCGTCCACATGGGCAACGGATCAGTAAAATATCAGGTTCATATGGCAACGCAACGCTTGCTGAAAACGATGCAATACACATGCCACACCTCTACGTGCGCTGTAAGACGGTCCCATCGGAGACACCAGAACAATAGAAGTAGACGCATGCGCACAACTGCGCATGCGCACAGTGACTATCTCGGTCACTGTCACACGCGCACACTTTCTCACTCCCTATCCTATGGATATAGTCCCTTTAAATCACGTGCTCGTTTTTTGAATGGAGACGCGGAAAGAGGAATGAACTGGGGTAGATGGAGAGAGAGAGGAATGAACGGGGGTAGATGGAAGCCGGTACGCCAACATTCTGAGATCCTCCAGAATTCTTTAATGGTCCGGAATAAACTGAATGCTACACATTGATGGATTACTTTGTTCTTCTACGCCCTTTTTGAGGAATGTATTGTCGGACTTAAACCAACATCTGAAGAGGTGAGATCGCTCCTTTTTTTTCCCCTATTTTTGCTGGCGGAATTGACTCTGCCCTAAGGGCTATTCTCTCTCTCTCTCTCACTTTGCACCATTACACAATAAATATTCACAGTGAAAATATTTTGTAAGCGCGTTTTATGAACCAAGTTATAGGATTTGTTGACAACTCGCATCGAGTTCGTTACACTTCTACCCGGCGTGAAGCACATATGGTTGTGACGTCATCGTAAACAAATCCGTTCTACTCATCCAGACGACTTCGCAACGGCGCCGTTGGCAGATTTTTCC
This sequence comes from Neoarius graeffei, assembly GCF_027579695.1. Classification (NCBI taxonomy): domain Eukaryota; kingdom Metazoa; phylum Chordata; class Actinopteri; order Siluriformes; family Ariidae; genus Neoarius; species Neoarius graeffei. The sequence goes on from NC_083581.1 coordinate 34,081,106, forward strand.
ACTCTGGAACCCGTTCTCAAAAGATTTCGTTTTGGGGCACCCAAAACGCCGGTGCCTTGTGGACGCCAGGCCGAAATGATAAACAATTTTATCAGATTCACCTGAATCCGTTGCCGTGTGGACAGGGCCTAAAATTCCGGAACACTTTCATGACTAGATTATGTAAATTATATATATGACGTCATTTGGGGACTTGCGCATGCACGAGCTACTTTCCCCTGAAACAACACTAAATTTGTCAGAACAAATCTGTGATCAGTTGGACAAGTTCGGTTTTAGCTGAGAAAGAAGAAAGATATGGGGCTTTTTATCTCAACATTTATATTTTACAAATTGTGAATATTATATTACACGGAGACGACCTGCAGGAGCGCACTGGTGTTATTTTAACTTTCAGTTTCAGGGAAAAGCTAAAACAGAAGAATAAGTCACATTTTCATTATTACTGTATAATAATTTAAAATAATACTTACATGATGTTAATAAAAGCTAAATCATTCACTCAAATATATATAACTGGACACTCGCCCAATAGCTCTCGCTTGTTAGCTTTAGCTTGTTAGCTTGTCCGTCCTAGCTGGCTAAGTGAATGAATGCTAGGCTAACATTTCTTTAGCACTGTTTTTATCGTTCACACAAACCTCAGGGCTACAAGAATAAATACTAACTGCATTTCTGTAGAACTTGTGTTTCTAATTTTTAACCAAAAACACTTATTATGACTAAAACAACTGTCAACAACTCTACATCCAGCAACTTCCACCAAAGGGTCGAACACTGGGTCCAGTCCCAATTCAAACATGTAGTACACTGCGTATAGTGGACAAGAATTTACAATTATACGGAATAGAGTGCACCTATGTAGAAAACGAGCTGCTTTTTGGAATGCAGCCGTTTCCCCTTCTGTGAAATTTAAGTGGTCTGAGTTAACTGCCACCTGGTGGTGTGGAGGATGCAATGTTTTCACAGCCACGATTCACTCGTTGTGTTTTTTTTTTCTTTTTTAAATTGGACCAAAAAGTGACTTTTTGATGTAGTGACAAGCATTTTTGAATAACTTTTAATACCTTTTCTAATCATCTTTCTTACTTTTTTATTGAATAAATGTGCATATTTTATATCAGGCAGCAAAAGTTTATGTGTTAATGGATCAAATTGAGTGATATTAATGATTGTGTGTGTGTGTGTGTGTGTGTGTGTGTGTGTGTGTGTGTGTGTGTGTGTGTGAATTACCTAATAATAAAAAAAGAACTACATTTCTCATTTCTTTTTGTTTTTTTCTATTTATTCCATTGACTTTTATGATATATGGGCGGCACGGTGGTGTAGTGGTTAGCGCTGTCGCCTCACAGCAAGAAGGTCCGGGTTCGAGCCCCGTGGCCGGCGAGGGCCTTTCTGTGCGGAGTTTGCATGTTCTCCCCGTGTCCGTGTGGGTTTCCTCTGGGTGCTCCGGTTTCCTCCACAGTCCAAAGACATGCAGGTTAGGTTAACTGGTGACTCTAAATTGACCGTAGGTGTGAATGTGAGTGTGAATGGTTGTCTGTGTCTATGTGTCAGCCCTGTGATGACCTGGCGACTTGTCCAGGGTGTACCCCGCCTTTCGCCCGTAGTCAGCTGGGATAGGCTCCAGCTTGCCTGCGACCCTGTAGAACAGGATAAAGCAGCTAGAGATAATGAGATGAGATGAGACTTTTATGATATGTCTCTGTACATCTGCTGTCTGTAATGTGGTATGTTTACTGTGTGTATTGTTATCTGTTGTATACTATATGTTTTGTGAGACGTGCAATATTGACCACATGAGTTTCCCCTTGTGGGATAATAAAGTTTACCTTGACCTCGACCTTGATCTATTTAGACTTTAATTAGATTAGATTAGATAAAACTTTATTGATCCCTTTGGGAGGGTTCCCTCAGGGAAATTAAGATTCCAGCAGCATCATTATAGATAAACAGAGAAAAGAAATAGAGAAAAACTTCTAGATAAATTAAAATAAATTAATTATTTACATATACAAATATAAAAAGAATAAGATATGGGGAAGAGAGGAAGGGGGAAGGAGGGGAAAATAAAAAAGGGGGAGGGGGCGCGGCAGGAGAGATATTGCACTTTATATTGCACGTTAATTAATTAATAATAAATTTTACAAGATAATATTATAAGATTACAGTTTAGGTGAAAATAATGAATTTATGATAACTAACTAACCATCCATCCATCCATCCATCCATCCATCCATCCATTATCTGTAGCTGCTTATCCTGTACAGGGTCGCAGGCAAGCTGGAGCCTATCCCAGCTGATTATGGGTGAGAGGCGGGGTACACCCTGGACAAGTCACCAGATCATCGCAGGGCTGACACAAACAACCATTCACACTCACATTCACACCTACGGTCAATTTAGAGCCACCAATTAGCCTAACCTGCATGTCTTTGGATTGTGGGGGAAACCGGAGCACCCGGAGGAAACCCACGCGGACACAGGGAGAACATGCAAACTCCACACAGAAAGGCCCCCATCGGCTGCTGGGCTCAAACCCAGAACCTTCTTGCTGTAAGGCGACAGTGCTAATCACTACACCACTGTGCCATCCACTAACTAAGCAATGGCAAATAAATAAATAAATAAATAAATGGCACTTGATTAAAGGATAAAAGACTAAGTGAGAAACAATGTTTAAGGAATGAAAAATGTACTTTATTAAAGAATATCAAATGCATTTTGGATGGAGATGTTTGAAACCTTTATTCAGAAACATCAGTTTTGTTCTTTGTTGACTTTATATCCATTTTTCAGGGTTAAGTTCTTCAGAAAGATTTCTTTATAAACTGAACTATCATTATTTCACAGAAGTGGTTCATGATCGTGACCCTCATCTCTTTTTGTGACATCCACATTCACACGAGCACAGACTCAGTTTTGTACTGTAGATGGTAGTCTTGGGTCATGTTCTTACTGCAAAGTGTGTAAGGAATTACATCCTCGATGGCATGCTGTAAAAGGAAAATAAAGGCATTAAGATAAATAATGCAACGTGTCAAACTAGAAAACACTAAGTTCTTTATCTTGAACACTATCCTGTGGTGAAAGAAAATGACCGACTATTACAAAGCACTGATACTGGAGACTCCTTAACATCTCTTGACAATCATTTTCTTTGTCAGACATATTTAAGTCAATTCTGGTTAGGTTATGTGTCTATACAAAACCCATGCAGTGTTCCTGTATGCAGAAACACTCTGAATCGTCCTTCTACAGAAACACATCTTCAGATGAACAGCGTTGCAGGTGATGAGGTCACAGACTAATAAATCTTCCCTGAGCAGAGAAGGCGGTGGTGCAGCAGAAGCAGCAGACGCCACCCGGTGACTCCGGTTTGCATGATAAACAGTTTTGTGTAAGCAGCACAAAGCTGCACAGGAGGTTGTGGAGATAACCCTGAGAGTGTGCAGCAGAGGAGAGCAGCATAGGGGAACAAAACTCTGCTGCACTCTGCACTAGCTTCAGGCTCATAAACACACTCAATTTTTCTGTCTCTCTCAGATATATAGATATAAAAAATCAATGTTGTAGTCGAGTCACTAAATCTTGAGTCCAAGTCCAGTCTCAAGTCCCCAGTGCTGAAGTCCAAGTCATTAAAGAAAATTTCGAGTCGAGTCCAAGTCGAGTCTACTATTGATCCGAGTTGAGTCCAGGAACAAGACTCCAACTGCACTATTTGACGGTGGCTGTTGCTGCCTTTATGTGAAAACGTCTCTGCTACTGTGTTGGACTAACGTTACTGCTCAACTGCCCCATTTTTGTTAACAGGCTACAGATAAAAAGCTTGTTCATCGCTCAGCAAGCCCCGCCCACTATCAACAGGGCAAATAACATGAGAGAGGGTTAACACTAGCTAGTTCATCGCTCAGCAAGCCCCGCTATCAACAGAGCAATGATCATAGCATGTCACTTCCTTCTCTGGGTGGAGTCTTGCCAAATGATGATCGAAGTTCGAGGTTGTCCCCGTCGTCTCCACATAGCAGTGCATTTTTTCCCACTGCACGAGAAGTCTGTATAAGCAAAGTGGACAATCCTAGGGGCTTCTCTCCAGGCATTTTAGCGCCATTAACGTTAGTTTGTTCCTGAACATGACGTATGAACAGGTGAATGTGCATTCTCTTGCATGAAATTAATATAAAAATTAATGTAGACATAAATATCTTATGCCAAATAATTATGGCATGTTACAAAAAATAAAGAAAAAACCTGAGTCTTCATCTCCAATTTACGAGTCCGAATGCAGTTAATGCACGAGTCCGAGTCCAAGTAATCAGTGCTTAAGTCCAAGTCAAGTCACGAGTCTTTAAAATTAGGGCACAAGTCAGACTCGAGTACTACAAGTCTGATATATATATATATATATATATATATATATATATATATATATATATATATATATATATATATATATATATATATATATATACTGTATATATTTTCACACACAAACAGCTCTGGAAAAAAATAAGAGGCTACTTGAATTTTTTTCTTAAATCAGCATCTCTGCCAGTATGTACGGCAGCCATTTCATTCCAGTGTCTGTGCTGGAATTCCAACACAAGCTCACCTCATTTTACTTAATGAGGTACTGATGAGGCAATCACCTGAACCAAATCTTATTTAACGAGGAAAAACATATAAACCACTGCTGTGGTCATCACTATCCTCTTGCAATAGGACCGGTTTGGATGGCAAAAACAGTGCTAGTAGTACCTTAAATTTAATTGGAATACAAAAATATCTATTCATCATGCCAAAAGATTTAAAAAGAAAAGTTTTGCATGATAAAAAGAAGGGTTCAAGTCTGGCTTTACTGGCAGAAGGATAGAGTGAGCATCAGGTTGCTTCCATCCTCAAAATTTCAAAGACAGCAGTTCATAAGAACAAGGTCAAAGAGCAGACACTGGGGGCAACAAAGTTACAGACTGGCAGAGGGTGAAAACGACTCTCCACTGACCAGGATGATCGTCAACTCCTTCGAATGTCAATCAACAACTGTAGGATGACATCAAGTGACCTACAAAAAGAATGGCAAATGGTGGCTGCGGTTAAATGCACAGGAAGGACGGTTCGAAACAGGCTCCTCTGAGCAGGGTTGAAGTCATGCAAAGCAAGAAAAAAGCCCTTTCATCAATGAGAAGCAAAGAGGAGCCAGGCTGAGGTTTGCTAAAGACCATAAGGATTGGGCTGTAGGGGACTGGGAGTAAGGCCATCTTCTCTGATGAGTCCAATTTTCAGCTTTTCCCATCATCTGGTCATCTAAAGGTTAGCTGGAGACCTGGAGAGGCCTACAAACCAGTGTCTTGCAGCCATTGTGAAATTTAGTGGTGGATTGGTAATGATCTGGGGGTGCTTCAGCAAAGCTGGAATGGGGCAAATTTTTGTTTTTGAAGGACACATGAACCAAGCCATGTGCAAGGTTATCCTGGAAGAAAACTTGCTTCCTTCTGCTCTGACAATGTTCCCTAAAGGCTAATTTATGCTGACAACCCAGTCCTCGCAGATGGCGTCGCAGATGGCATCTGCGAAGCCCCCCCCTTCGCAGACGCTCTGTGCGCACCTCCCAAAAATTGTGACCACCGCAGACAGCGTCGCAGACAAGAGGGCTCTGATTGGTCCACTCCACATCCGCTGTACACGCACTTCTGCTTCCCTACTTTCCCGGTTTGTTTTGTTTTCACGACCGCCATTTTTAAAAACACGAGCGAAGATGGAGCAGCACGAAGAGCGGTTGATCGCGGAAGTGAGGAAGTACGTACATCTATACAACTCCAGTTCTAGTCATTATAAGTAACCGGAGGATAAACACTCCACTAACCACACCCACCAACTACTCCTAGCGATTTTGCGACTTCGCGCCCCCTTGCGTTGTGGTGGTGAATAACATCGCGCACACCTATTACTCCCCGCTCAACGATAAATTACAACTGTCTGCGAAAAGCTATCTGCGAAAGCCTTGTCGCAAGAGCATGCAGAGGCCTTAACTGTGAGGATTGGGTTTTCCAGCAGGACAGTGCTCCATGCCATACAACCAGGTCAATCAAGGTGTGGATGGAGGACCACAGGTTCAAGACTCTGTCATGGCCAGCCCAATCTCCCGACCTAAACCCCATTGAAAACCTCTGGAACATGGATGGTCACAAGCCATCAAACAAAACTGAGCTGATTTAATTTTTGTACCCAGAGTGGCATAAAGTCACCCAAGAGCAGCATGAAAGACTGGTGGAGAGCATGCCAAGACACATGAAAGCTGTGATTAAATGTCAGTGTTATTCCACCATATATTGATTTCTGAACTCATCCTCAGTTCAAACATTAGTACTGTGTTGTTTAAAACTGAATATGATCTTGATTTCTGTGCATTATTCAAGGTCTGAAAACACTTAATCTCTTTTGTTATTTTGACCAGTTGTCATTTTCTGCAATTAATGTTAATTTATCTGTATAATTATTGGCACCCTTTGTAAAGATTAGTAAAACGTGCTAGAAAAAAAATCCACCTTTTGGTGGTCACTTCATCTTACACTGAAAAAAAATGAGAAAAACCCAACCATTGATTGAAATAAATTTATTCACAGAAAAACAAATCCCTCATCAAGAAAATTATTTAACAAAAACACATGTGCCACAATTATTGGCACCCCTGGTAATCATAGGCCATTCCAAGATATTCAAATGTTTCCCTTTAAACCAATCCAGTGCGGCTTTAGCAGTATGTTTAGGCTCATTGTCCTGCTGGAATGTGAACCTTTGTCCCAGTCTCAAACCTCTGGCTGACTCAAACAGGTTTTCCTCCAGAATTGCCCTGTATTTAGTGCCATCCAGCTTTCCTTCAGTCCTGACCAGTTTTCCTGTCCCTGCAGATGAAAAACATCCCCACAGCATGATGCTGCCATCACCATGCTTCACTATAGGAATAGTATTCTCAGGGTGATGGGAAGTGTTGGGTTTGTGCCACACATGGTGTTTCCCATGATGGCAAAAAAAAAGGTCAATTTTAGTCTCATTTGACCAGAGAATCTTCTTCCATGTGTTTGGGGAGTCTGCCACATGCTGTTGGGCAAACTCCAAATGTGTTTTCTTATTTTTTTTCCCTTTAAGCAATGGCTTTTTTCTAGCCATTCTTCCATAAAGCCCCGCTCTGTGGAGTGTATGGCTTAAAGTGGTCCTATGGACAGATACTCCCATCTTTGCAGCTCCTTCAGTGTTATCTTTGGTGTCTTTGTTGCATCTCTGATTATGCCCTCCTTGCCCGGTCTGTGAGTTTTGGTGGGCAGCCTTCTCTTGTCAGGTTTGTAGTGGTGCCATATTCTTTCCATTTTGCTATAATGGATTTAATGGTGCTTCACGGGATATTCAAAGTTTGGGATTTTTTTTATAACCCAACCCTGATCTATACTTCTCCACAACTTTGTCTCTGGCCTGTTTGGAGTGCTGCTTGGTTTTATGTTGTTTGCTTAGTAGTGTTGCAGAGTCAGGGTCCTTCCAGAACAGGGTGATTTATACAGACATCATGTGACAGATCATGTGACACTTTGATTGCACACAGGTGGATCTTAATCAACTAATTGTGTGACTTATGAAGTGAATTGGTTGGACCAGCCCTTATTTAGGGGTCTCATACGAAAGGGGGTGAATATTTATGCACACTCCAGATTTCTGTTTTTTTTTTCATCTTAATTATTGTTTGTGTCCCCCCCCAAAAAAAAAAATTGCACCTATAAAGTGGTAGGCATGCTTTTATAACCTGTCTCAGTCTCCTGACCTGAACACCATTGAAAACCTGTGGGGTGAGCTGAAGAGGAAAGAGCCATATCGACACAGACCATGTTAATACACACACAAAACACAGGAACAAGTAGCTGCATGTAGATTATTGCACAGAACCCTATAGGGCAATTAGCCTACTCGTGGAAGTAAAAAACGGGGCTGGGGTTTACCACGGCAGAAGGACTAGCTGGAAGGAAGGAATCCTGATGCTACACACCACACACCAGACAATCCAATAACACCCTGAATACTCTACTGATAAAAGGACAGGTGAGGGGCCTCCACCAGCAGGTGACCAGCCTGCCACCTGCTTTCACCCAACCACAATCCTAACAAGCTCCAGTTAGTCCAAAATGCAGTAGCAAGAGTCCTTACTAGAACCAGAAGATATGACCACATCTTATCAACACTGCATTATACTAGAAGGGCGCCCATTATACTAGAGTGCATACCTCTGCCAAGAAACATATTATCAACATCAAAATCAAATCACTTGAACCTTGTTCCTGGATGCTTCCTAGATGTACTTCCTCTACCACTCCCCACCTCTTCCTGGAACTCAGATTGGTGGCCTGGTCTGTAGTTTGGCATGACTGGTTGAGTCGCCATGTTTCTCTGTGATTTAGTGTAGACAACATAGTACTAAAGCTGGACACCAAATTTCATCCAAATCTGTTCAGTACTTCTTGAGTTACGCTGGGAACAGATTAAAAAAAAAAATCCTGGATCCACATAAATATCTGGATTTGCATCAAAATCTAATTGATTGGCCCATGGCTCAGCTTTTTTCAAAATTTCATCAAAATCAATTCACTACTTTTTGAGTTACACTGGGAACAGGCAAACAAACGGAGGTGAAAACATAACTGTGGCAGCGGGGGCGTGGTCTAGCATCGGTCTGTGACAGGAGGGCGGAGTCAGGGAAGGTAAGTGGCAGAATCACTACACCTGTCGTTAATTAATGTGTTTGTGTGTCTTCCCAGTGACCGCGCCCTATTTAAGGAGAGAGAGCGAGAGCAGATGGAGCTCTCTCCACAACCAGACGGCTGATGTGTGTGCGTGTGTCTGAGTGTGTGGGAATAGATATAAACGCTGAAAAGCTGAATAAAAGAGAGTTTTGTGAAATCAGTTCTGTCCTGCCGTCCTTCTGTGCTCCACCCACCTACACGAACTGCTACAGTGGTGCCGAAACCCGGGACGAGCACAGAAGACAACAGCCCCATGGAGTCCTCCACCTTCGCCGACCTGATCCACGCCCTCGCCACGGCCCAACAGAGCCAGCACCAGGCGCTGCTCGCCCTCCGAAAGGAGCAAGAACAACGGTTCGAGGCCCTGGTGCTGGCGCAACAGGAAGATCATCGGGCATTCCGGCACCTCCTCGCGTCGGCGGGGTCCACCATCTCCACCAACGTGGGCCCTTCCCCCCCACCCTAACGAAGATGGGCCCGCAGGATGACCCCGAGGCATTCTTCACGCTCTTTGAGCAGGTAGCAGAGACCTCGGGCTGGCCGGTGGAACAGAGCGCGGTGCGCCTCCTCCCCCTGCTAACGGGAGAGGCGCAGCTGGCCGCACTACAGCTCCCCGCCGACTGCCGGCTGGCCTACGCGGACCTTCGCCGGGCTGTCCTCCAGCGGGTGGGACGCACCCCGGAGCAACAACATCAGCGTTTCCGCGCTCTGCGCTTGGAGGAAGTCGGCCGGCCGTTCGCGTTTGGCCAGCAACTCCGGGACGCCTGCTGGCAGTGGTTGAGGGCCGACAGCTGCGACGCCGAGGGACTCATCGACCAGGTGGTACTGGAACAGTTCGTCACGCGTTTACCAGCGGGAACCGCAGAGTTGGTCCAGTGCCACCGCCCGGCGTCGCTGGATCAGGCAATCGAGCTGGCGGAGGATCATCTGGCGGTTGTCCCGACGGCAGGACAGCAGACGACCTCTTCTCTTCTCTCCTCTCTCTCTCTCTCCCCTCCTCCTGTGTCTTCTCCTCACCCCATTCCCCCACCGCGGAGGCGGGGGCCGGTGCCACCTCAGCTGGCCTGCCGCACCCGCGATGCCCTTCCGTGTCTCCCTTCTGTGTCTGTTTCTCCCCCCCCTCAGGTGAGTGAGCCCCAGAGCACTAGTGCAGAGAGGAAGCCCGGGCCGGTTTGCTGGCACTGCGGGGAACCGGGCCACCTCCAACAGCAGTGCTCGGTAATGGAAGTGGGCGCAGTGGATCGGATCCCCAACGCGCCAGGAGCTGCCCTCGATCGGGCCAGAGCGTATCGCATACCGGTGAGTATCCAAGGGAATACATATCAGGCGTTGGTGGATTCTGGCTGTAATCAGACCTCAATCCACCAAAGCCTGGTGCAAGACGAGGCAGTGGGGGGAGCACAATTGGTGAAGGTGTTGTGTGTGCACGGGGATGTTCACAACTACCCTTTAGTATCAGTCCACATTTTTTTCCGAGGGGAAAAATTTATAGTGAAGGCGGCGGTTAATCCTCGCCTTACCCACTCTTTAATTTTGGGGACTGATTGGCCGGGATTTCGGGATTTAATGACACACTTAGTGAAGAGTGGGTCCTGCCATTTGACAGGGGGAGGTCCCGGTGTCGCTTTGGCAGGAGCAGCTGTCACAGAGCCGTCTACGTCATCTCCGCGTCAGAGTGAGGAGCCGCTGGCCCCTCCTCTCTCTATTGGGGAATCCCTCGCAGATTTCCCATTACAGCAATTGCGAGATGAGACTCTGCGGCATGCGTTTGACCAAGTGAGAGTAATCGATGGTCAAATGCTCCAGCCGAACGCTACCCCGTCCTTCCCCTAGTTCACGATTATGAAGGATAGATTATACCGAGTGACGCAGGACACTCAAACTAAAGAGCGAGTCATGCAGCTTTTAATTCCGAAGAGCCGCCGGGAATTGGTATTCCAGGCGGCTCACTTTAATCCCATGGCTGGACACTTAGGGCAGGATAAAACACTAGCCCGAATAATGGCCCGATTCTATTGGCCGAGGATTCGCGGCGATGTCCGTAGGTGGTGTACAGCATGCCGCGAATGCCAGTTAGTAAATCCAGCGGCCATTCCAAAAGCGCCTTTGCGCCCTCTGCCGTTAATCGAGACCCCATTCGAAAGAATTGGAATGGATCTCGTCGGGCCATTAGATCGGTCAACACGAAGGTAACGCTTTATATTAGTTCTAGTGGACTATGCAACGCGATACCCGGAAGCAGTGCCTCTTCGCAATATCTCAGCACGCAGTATTGCGGAGGCACTCTTCCGCGTCATCTCCCGAGTTGGAATCCCGAAAGAGATTCTGACTGATCAAGGCACCTTGTTTATGTCACGAACACTGAACGAACTGTATGGGTGATTAGGTATTAAGCCGATCTGCACCAGCGTGTATCACCCACAAACGGACGGTTTAGTGGAATGGTTTAATCGCACCCTTAAAAACATAATTAAAAAATTTGTAAGTGAGGATGCGCGTAACTGGGATAAATGGCTCGAACCCTTGCTCTTTGCAGTGCGAGAGGTCCCCAAGCCTCCACGGGGTTCTCCCCGTTTGAATTATTATATGGGCGTAAGCCGCGCGGCATTTTAGATGTGCTGCGAGAAAATTGGGAGGAGGGACCTTCACCAAGCAAAAATGAAATTCAATACGTTATTGACCTGCGTGCAAAACTCCACACACTCACACATCTAACCCAGGAGAATTTGCGGCAGGCCCAAGAACGGCAAACCCGCCTGTATGACAAGGGTACGCGCCTTAGAGAGTTCGCACTGGGAGAGAAAGTACTCGTACTGTTGCCCACATCGAGCTCTAAATTAGTCGCCAAGTGGCAAGGACCCTTTGAGGTCACACGGCGAGTCGGGGATGTCGACTATGAGGTGAAGCGAACGGACAGGGGTGGGGCGCTACAGATTTACCACCTCAACCTACTCAAACTCTGGAATGAGGAGGTCCCCGTGGCGTTGGTGTCGGTGGTTCCAGAGAAGGCGGAGCTGGGGCCGGAGGTTCAAAAAGGAACATTAGCATCACATTCCTCTCCGGTCCCCTGTGGAGACCACCTCTCCCCGACCCAACTCGCGGAGGTTGCCCAGTTGCAGACCGAGTTTTCGGATGTGTTCTCGCTCCTGCCCGGCCGCACTAACCTCATAGAGCACCACATTGAGATGCCCATGGGGGTGGTAGTGCGTAGCCGCCCTTACAGGTTACCCGAACACAAGAAAAAGGTGGTTCGGGAAGAACTCGAGGCCATGCTCGAAATGGGCATCGTCGAGGAGTCCCACAGTGACTGGAGCAGCCCGGTGGTCTTGGTACCCAAGGCCGACGGGTCGGTCCGGTTCTGTGTAGACTATAGAAGAGTCAACGCGGTGTCTAAATTCGATGCGTACCCAATGCCTCGTATTGATGAGTTGCTCGATCGGCTAGGCACGGCTCATTTTTACTCGACACTGGATTTAACAAAGGGTTATTGGCAGATCCCCTTGACTCCATTATCCCGGGAAAAAACGGCCTTTTCCACACTGTTCGGCTTACACCAATTTGTCACACTTCCTTTTGGGCTGTTTGGGGCGCCCGCTACGTTTCAGCGGCTGATGGACAGGGTCCTCCGCCCCCATGCCACCTATGCGGCCGCGTACCTAGACGATATCATTATTTATAGTAATGACTGGCCGCGGCACCTACAACATCTGAGGGCCGTCCTTAGGTCGCTGAGGCAGGCGGGTCTCACAGCCAACCCGAAGAAGTGTGCGATTGGGCGGGTGGAAGTACGGTATCTGGGCTTCCACTTGGGCAATGGGCAGGTGCGTCCCCAGATTAACAAGACTGCAGCGATTGCGGCCTGCCCGAGGCCCAAGACCAAAAAGGGGGTGAGACAGTTCCTGGGGCTGGCTGGCTATTATCGTAGGTTTATACCTAATTATTCGGATGTCACCAGCCTGCTGACTGATCTGACTAAAAAGGGGGCACCAGATCCGGTCCAGTGGACGGAGCAATGCCAGTGGGCTTTCTCTAAGGTAAAGGCTGCACTGTGTGGGGGGCCACTTTTACACTCCCCTGACTTTTCTCTCCCCTTTATGTTGCAGACGGATGCGTCAGACAACGGGCTGGGGGCCGTTTTGTCTCAGCAGGTGGAGGGGGAGGATCGCCCAGTCTTATACATTAGTTGGAAGCTGTCGGTGTGTGAGGGGCGCTACAGTACCATCAAGAAGGAGTGCCTGGCGATCAAGTGGGCGGTCCTCGCCCTCCGGTACTACCTGCTGGGACGCCCTTTCACCCTCTGTTCGGACCACGCACCCCTCCAGTGGCTCCACCGCATGAAGGATGCCAACGCGCGGATCACCTGTTGGTATCTGGCACTCCAACCCTTTAACTTCAAGGTGATCCACAGGCCGGGGGCGCAGATGGTTGTGGCGGACTTCCTCTCCCGTCAAGGGGGGGGGGGGGGGGGGGGGAGTCGGCTGCGGGCCGGACGGCTGCCCGGCCTGAGTTGGGCGGTGGGGGTATGTGGCAGCAGGGGCGTGGTCTAGCATCGGTCTGTGACAGGAGGGCGGAATCAGGGAAGGTAAGTGGCAGAATCACTACACTTGTCGTTAATTAATGTGTTTGTGTGTCTTCCCAGTGACCGCGCCCTATTTAAGGAGAGAGAGCGAGAGCAGAGAGAGCTCTCTCCACAACCAGACGGCTGATGTGTGTGCGTGTGTCTGAGTGTGTGGGAATAGATATAAACGCTGAAAAGCTGAATAAAAGAGTTTTGTGAAATCAGTTCTGTCCTGCCGTCCTTCTGTGCTCCACCCACCTACACAAACTGCTACAATAACTTTCTCCAACACAGTTGGCGGAGGTAACAAAACACTGTAGAGACAGCAGCATCACCAAGGACAATGAACTTGACAAAAGCTCTCTATCTCCACCGTCATGACAACATAGTGACTCAGCCCAGAGACTCAAACAAAAGCAAAGCTGCTTTAAGCAGGGCTCAAAGCAGAACAATACTGTTCCGTAAAGACCCGAGCCTAATACACTAAATCACAGAGAAACATGGCGACTCAACCAGTCATGCCAAACTACAGACCAGGCCACCAATCTGAGTTCCAGGAAGAGGTGGGGAGTGGTAGAGGAAGTACATCTAGGAAGCATCCAGGAATAATGCTGGGAAGGGGCTGACCTGTAATTAAGGTTCCGTGGCTCAGCAAATCCAACATGGAGACAATTAAGTAAGGAGGAAGAGAGGAGGAAAACCTAACCTGCCACACATGCACACTCAATCCCCCCCCCCCCCCACACACACACATGCACAGGTGCAGGTATAAGGATGCATGAGCAATCTCGAAATCTTTTCCAGATGGAGTGTGTTTACCTGCTGCTGAGTAAACAGGACGTTACGACGACTCTTGACGTTTACTAATAGCTCTGGAATTTCATATTTCTTCTCTCTAAATGGCGTGGGCCTGTTTGTGCTCCCTGCACTAACGATGCAGAGTCTTGACAGTACGGTTTTAAAAAACGATTTTAAGAAAGGCAATTATCATCGTCATCTCTCATCATATATGTTGTCTAGCATTTGTAGCCAAACATCCTTTTTAATCACAGTGTTAGATGTGGGTAGTGTAGACACAGCCTTCGCCTTGCCTTGCTTTTAGAACTTCTGCCAAAATGCACATAATGGATTTTCATGTTTGCATCAATCCTCATGTGACTCTTTTAAAGCATGCCATAATGGCTTCACTTTTTTTTTTTTAGACAGGTGGCATTTTTCACTTTTTCTTGACAGTATGACAGCATCACTTTTTCTGTCTTCCTGTCAGTTTGCGACCAGACGTTATTTATCGGTGCATACAATAGGCATATTTTTCAAATTAATAATACAACCTTCTCTTACTAAGTTAATAACAGCTCCTGACATATTTTAATACAGTATCGTTTCTATAGTAACAGCTCATACACAGTGATTTGTATAGCAGAAGCACTATATCGAAACTAATAATAAATATGTTGATGTTGAACAAAGCAAAACAGTACATTTTCTTTAAGGATATGTTTATTTTATATTTACGCAAGGTGTCCCCATTTTGCAATTTCATGGCAACATGACATTTGTTGTCTTAACTGAGAGAGAGAGAGAGAGAGAGAGAGAGAGAGAGAGGATGGAATGGCTGCTTCATAGCTGCTATAGCATAAGTGATAAGATCTAACTTGTTTTGTGGCTGTTCCATGATGTTAAATGTATCTATAAATGAATCCAATGTGTGATGTGTAATTCATTAATAAGTAATAAAACATAACCCTCAGGGGTGGCACGGTGGTGTAGTGGTTAGCACTGTTGCCTCATAGCAAGAAGGTCCGGGGTTCAAACCCAGCGGCCGGCGAGGGCCTTTCTGTGTGGCGTTTGCGTGTTCTCCCCGTTTCTGTGTGGGTTTCCTCCAGTTTCCACCACAGTCCAAAGACATGTAGGTTAGGCTAATTGGTGGCTCTAAATTGACCGTGAGTGTGAATGGTTGTTTGTCTCTGTATCAGCCCTGTGATGACCTGGCGACTTGTCCAGGGTGTATCCCACCTCTCACCCATAGTCAGCTGGGATGGGCTCCAGCTTGCCCACGACCCTGTACAGGATAAGCAGCTACAGATAATGGATGGATGCAACCCTCAATAAAGTGCTGTGACACGAGAGGAATAAAACACTTCAGGACGTTGGGTCATAGCATGCCTTCAAATGCTTTATTCCTGATTTAACACATGCTAAAATTGTTTGCATCTAATCAATACAGTTACCTGAGAGTCCTCCGAATAAAGCCTAGAAGTATTATGGTTGAATATTTCATAAATTTAAACACAAATATTTGTACGGAATTTTTGAATTTGATTGGAGATCCGAAGATGTGCATTATTTTGATATCAAGGCTGTAACATGAACAATATGTTGATATTTATGTGCTTGCTCTTTTCTTATTCTTCTACATTATCGTTTCTATAGTAACCGTTCACACACAGGAACATCTATGGCATACATTCAATATAATCTACTGAATCTAAAGACTAATAATTAACATATTTTTTTAAAAAAAATGTTTTTCTTCAACAAAGAAAAATGTACGTGATAAAGTTTTTTGTTACGAGATATTTACAACCCCGATTCCAAAAAAGTTGGGACAAAGTACAAATTGTAAATAAAAACGGAATGCAATGATGTGGAAGTTTCAAAATTCCATATTATATTCAGAATAGAACATAGATGACATATCAAATGTTTAAACTGAGAAAATGTATCATTTAAAGAGAAAAATCAGGTGATTTTAAATTTCATGACAATACCACATCTCAAAAAAGTTGGGACAAGGCCATGTTTATCACTGTGAGACATCCCCTTTTCTCTTTACAACAGTCTGTAAACGTCTGGGGACTGAGGAGACAAGTTGCTCAAGTTTAGGGATAGGAATGTTAACCCATTCTTCTCTAATGTAGGATTCTAGTTGCTCAACTGTCTTAGGTCTTTTTTGTCGTAGCTTCCGTTTTATGATGCGCCAAATGTTTTCTGTGGGTGAAAGATCTGGACTGCAGGCTGGCCAGTTCAGTACCCGGACCCTTCTTCTACGCAGCCATGATGCTGTAATTGATGCAGTATGTGGTTTGGCATTGTCATGTTGGAAAATGCAAGGTCTTCCCTGAAAGAGACGTCGTCTGGATGGGAGCATATGTTGCTCTAGAACCTGGATATACCTTTCAGCATTGATGGTGTCTTTCCAGATGTGTAAGCTGCCCATGCCACATGCACTAATGCAACCCCATACCATCAGAGATGCAGGCTTCTGAACTGAGCACTGATAACAACTTGGGTTGTCCTTCTCCTCTTTAGTCCGAATGACACGGCGTCCCTGATTTCCATAAAGAACTTCAAATTTTGATTTGTCTGACCACAGAACAGTTTTCCACTTTGCCACAGTCCATTTTAAATGAGCCTTGGCCCAGAGAAGACGTCTGCGCTTCTGGATCATGTTTAGATACGGCTTCTTCTTTGAACTATAGAGATTTAGCTGGCAACGGCGGATGGCACAGTGAATTGTGTTCACAGATAATGTTCTCTGGAAATATTCCTGAGCCCATTTTGTGATTTCCAATACAGAAGCATGCCTGTATGCGATGCAGTGCCGTCTAAGGGCCCGAAGATCACGGGCACCCAGTATGGTTTTCCGGCCTTGACTTTTACGCACAGAGATTTTTCCAGAGTCTCTGAATCTTTTGATGATATTATGCACTGTAGATGATGATATGTTCAAACTCTTTGCAATTTTACACTGTCGAACTCCTTTCTGATATTGCTCCACTATTTGTCGGCACAGAATTAGGGGGATTGGTGATCCTCTTCCCATCTTTACTTCTGAGAGCCGCTGCCTTATACCCAGTCATGTTAATGACCTATTGCCAATTGACCTAATGAGTTGCAATTTGGTCCTCCAGCTGTTCCTTTTTTGTACCTTTAACTTTTCCAGCCTCTTATTGCCCTTGTCCCAAATTTTTTGAGATGTGTTGCTGTCATGAAATTTCAAATGAGTCAATATTTGGCATGAAATTTCAAAATGTCTCTTTTCGACATTTGATATGTTGTCTGTTCTACTGTGAATACAATATCAGTTTTTGAAATTTGTAAATTATTGCATTCCTTTTTTATTTACAATTTGTACTTTGTCCCAACTTTTTTGGAATCAGGGTTGTATTACCTCACCCGCGATGGAGTAAGCGGGGCGAGGTATTGTAATCAGTGCGATTTGTTTGTTTGTTTGATCGTGTGTCTGTCTGTTAACAATCTAGCGTCTAGACAGTTGCACCGATTGACTTCAAATTTTCAGGGTAGCTGGGCAATGGTCCATAGAGTATCTAAATTTTGGGGGTAATCGGGTCAAGGTGAAGGTCAAGGTCACCGGAAAGGTCAACCTTTTGGTCAAAATAACGTTTTCCATTATAACTCAAAAACGGCTGCCGATAAACAGATTTTTATTAAAATGGTTCATGATAGCCAGATGTTTACCATTATCAACATATAAGAAATACCATATGGGCTTTCAGTTGCCGCCATGACCTTTGACCTTGAATGACTCTGAAATGTCAAACTCAAGGTCATGGATTTTCATAGGACTATAACCTGACAGCTGATGATTGAGAAATATTACCATTATCAACATATAGGTATAAAATAAGTGCTGCCGGGTGAGGTTTGTTTTGCCTGGCAACACTTGTTTAAGGAAGGAGTCTCTAGTGTCAGCGCTTTGTAACAGTCATTATGTTTTGTAATGTCTTCAGGGCAGAGAAGTTTACTCTTTTCAGTTTCTCAGTAGCATAAATTGTAAGCTGCATTTTTTGAAGATAGAAAGAAAGAAAGAAGCTGGTGATTGATGGACTGTTGTCATGGATCAGTAGCAGAGGTGAAAGTGCAGATTTTTTTTTTCTGTGGTGAAAACACATGAATGACAAAGACCATGAAATAAAATGAGGAGTATTGAAGCAAAGTAACACCATGAACATGACATGAATTAGATGAATGTTGTGATCATGTAATGTGCAGCAGCTGATGCGAGTCGTAGTCCTGCTCCATATTCGGTGCAACCATGATAGTTTTTTTTTATCATTGCTATTATGTAGCTGATGATAACTTTTAACTAACTAATTTGTCTCTCAGACATTCTGCAACACTAAATGTAACTATGTAACTATAAAATATAAAAAGTGCTTTGTGTCATTCATTAATAAATTAAACATTACAATTGCTGACAATGTTACAACAGTGTTGATTATATAAGGGATAATGTACAGTGAGCTGGTTATTATTGAGAAATAAAACTTAATAGGTGATGCAGGAATCTTGAATCACCCTGAAGGGGTTTACTTCGCAGTAATGTCCGGCTCACTCACTTTATCATCCCAGTTGTTTTGGCTCTGCTAGTAGAAACAGATCTCACAGAAGCCACACTCACTTTATAGCACATCGGTAAGCTGGCTAGCTAGCTGTCAATGCTTTGTACATTCCTGTTCACGGTGTTTCTGGCAAAATCGGCATTGCTTGTTCGTTTTTAATCTTCAAATGACGAGCTTTCATATTTGAGGTCAAAAGTTATATTCCTGAAAAGTATCATTTGGCAGACAATGTGTCCACTGACAATGTCGCTAACACTACCATAGTAATGGTTTTGATTCGGACTAGCTGTACTCGAGTTGAGGGGGGATGGGGGGAATAAAAAATGGTCAAAATCACCCCCCCCCAAAACGGGCATCCCCCCTCCTTTCCCTTGAGCAATTTTATCAATAAATGTGGACATTACTTCTATTTAACATTGGAATTAGAAATGCCATTCCACGTAGCTTTGCTGAAACTGAGCATACAATAAGCTACCGCGAGAGAGGGCATGTGCAAGCGAAGCGTTTGAGGAGGTGACATTCAGTTGGGGTTCCGTTATTTTTTGATTTCATTCGGCGTCAGTGACAGCAGCGGATTGCAGCATCATGGCCAAGCGGAGTGGACAGCAAGACCTAAGCAAGTTCGGATTTAAGATCGCAAGAAAAAACATTTCAGGAGGTAAGTCAAGAGTTACGAATATCAGTCACACTTTCTGTGAGCCCACTATCATGCTGTAAAGTTACTGATATGTAGCCTAATTTGTGGGCGGTGGATAACAACACAGCTATCATAATGAATGTTAGTTTGGAGTCTAGCCAGCTATCGATAGCTTACTCAGGTTCATGTTAGCTTTGATTTCTTGTATAAGGCCATTAATTTAATCAGCCTGGACGTTCATTTGTTATTCTTCAGGCAACAAAAAGTGTTATTCAAGACAGGAAGGCTAAAATAAACGACACTAGCAGTTTTGAAGGCTTCATTGCCTCATTAGAGAGCCGGTCACAACATGTAAGGCTGATTTACAATTTACTGTTACTTGTTTTAGCTTATTGGTTACCTACCTACCTCTGTATTTAACTCAATGTTCCCAATGTTCAGCTTTGAATAAAAATTCTATTGACTTGATATGAAAAGATTCAGTTGTTCATTTACATTGCCTGCTGAGGTTTTAATAAATTATTTACCAAACGATTTAAAAGGAGCCTACCATGACTATGAAGTTACACTTCAAATTTGTCATCTGCATTTCACCCTAATATGGAGAATGTTATGGGGCGCCGTTTGTAAAGCATGTCCGTGGGCGCCGTTTGTAGATTTAATTTTTATATTTATATTTAAATTTAACATATATATTTACATTTAGGTTTAACATTTAACATTTATTTGTAACATTTAACATTTAGATATAACTATTTAAAATATCTCTAAGATGACAAATATTGTTATAAATGTGCAAAAAGGGGAGTCTGAAAAATTCACACTGTTTTTAAAACACTGTTCTAAGCTAAATGTGACAAAATGTTGCTGAAATTTTCAGCACGGACATGCTTTACAAACAGCGCCCCATAGAATGTGGTAGGTATGTCAGCCAGGAGACTGACTAAATATGACACATGACATCCACACTGTGCATGTTTTACAGTAAAATACCAGTGTATTATGTTTTTTACAACAATAAAAAGGGTACACAGTGTGTACTACACACTTTATCAGCACAAAATACTGTATGTCTGGTAAATGAACAAGGTCCACAGACCTACGTTGTGTGCAAACCCTCCTAAAAGCAAATCAGTTTCCCTCCATCCCCCCTGGTTTGATTTTACAACTCGACCACTGCGGACTAGGAAGTGGAATTTTACATGGTGAACAAATACGAGTAGAGTGACTCTTCAAGCGCCACTCAACAAATCAAATCAGTGAACCGGCACTAACTTGTATAATAATCAAATATATCACGCACTGAGAGGCTCCGGTTGGAATTATGGATTCTCTGAAGTGACTGAGGAACACAGTCATGAAGAAAATAGTACTATCCCAGTCAACAAAGAGAATCCAAAATTCCCAGAGCCTCTCAGTGCATGGTATATTTGATTTTTATCCCTCATCAAAAAATTCCAAACTAAAAGTATTAAGATTGAATCTTGGCATAAACTCACTGGAGGCAGCCATGTTTGTTGTTTACGTCAGAGCACCCTATGACCTGCACATGTGCAATGTACTATGCTATCACCTGCCTCGCCAAGCATGATCATGATACGTAGATCTACACACACAGAAATGCTCGCAGAGCCACAGCTGTGACTCGAGTCGGCCGTATAGCTTGAAATTGTGATATCGGTTCATAGTATATCCAGGATATACCATAACTGACTCACACCATATCCATTTTTTTTTATTTTTGACATCACGAGATACATTGCTTAATCAGTGGTGGAGCTATTTATGTCACATGAGCCATCCTTGGCCAATCCCTGCATGGGAATTTTTTGATGAGGGATATTATATGAATTATTATCCATACGGGCCACTTTTTCCATGCAATTAAACCATGTATTCTATTCCCTTCTAGTGGGTTTATTGATGGCATGCAATATTGTTATCATATCGCTTATCCTATGTACATGTATTACACCACTCTCCTCAATAGAGAATGAGCATGCAATATTGTTACAATATTGCACATTGTCAAGACAACACAACATCACACGTCAGAGCTCATGCGAAGACCCAACGACAAAACCTTTCTGCTGCGCATGCGCACAATCATTTCTTTGTCGGTTGGGAAAGAGAGAAGATCCAGTGCTCGGTTTAAGCATGAAATAAATAAACTGAAAACTGAAACTAAAAACATGCTGAACACCTGAAAGGCTACCAAAACTTCATTATATATTCTTCACGCATATTTACAAGAGAAAAACATACCAACAGACATTGAAAACCTGGAAAAGAGACACTTTGGAGCAGAGCATTTTTTAAGGATTTTCCACTAGGAGACCAACTGGTCTGGGCAATACAATCACAGGCCCCAGAGTCCATGTGGCTGCACCGCTGCGGCATATTCTGTGATGCAAATTGCCACATTACGAATCCTCGTTTCAGCCAGCATAATATCAACATAGTTAATGCAGTGCCAAGTTACCATAACTTCATCATAAGTATGGTAAAATACTAAAATTACACTATGAGTTTAAGTTATTGTTTTATCAACTTTCATAATATTATGTATTTTAAGAAACAGTGAAAAATAAGAAATAAGAAAATCTTCAATTTTATTGCTCAATGTGAAACATAGTATCAAATAACTGTATATTTAGTCTATAATTTGGAAATTGGAACAGTCTTGACAACCCAACTTCAATATTTCTTAAACATTCCAATCCACAGAAAACAGTCTTATGAATTTGGGCCAGCAATTCAAGCATCTCCCATAATCCCATTTCAGTTTTACCTTTCAGCATCAATCTAGGGCGGCACGGTGGTGTAGTGGTTAGCGCTGTCGCCTCACAGCAAGAACGTCCGGGTTCGAGCCCCGTGGCTGGCGAGGGCCTTTCTGTGTGGAGTTTGCATGTTCTCCCCGTGTCCGCGTGGGTTTCCTCCGGGTGCTCCGGTTTCCCCCACAGTCCAAAGACATGCAGGTTAGGTTAACTGGTGACTCTAAATTGACCGTAGGTGTGAATGTGAGTGTGAATGGTTGTCTGTGTCTATGTGTCAGCCCTGTGATGACCTGGCGACTTGTCCAGGGTGTACCCTGCCTCTCGCCCGTAGTCAGCTGGGACAGGCTCCAGCTTGCCTGCGACCCTGTGGAACAGGATAAAGCGGCCAGAGATAATGAGATGAGATGAGATGAGCATCAATCTAACAAGAGTATGAGACTAGTATGAGACTGAGTTCAGTTTCAGCATCACTTAAAATTACAATTTAACTAGTACAATAACTAGCCTGTCTGACTAGTTATTTCAGCATCATCACTTAATCTTAATAACAGTAAACAACTACTTGAACTAGAGCAGTCTGACTTCAGTTTAACATTAATTTTAGCATCAATTAAACAATCTAACTAGTGTGACTAGTTATTTCAGCATCATCACTTAACAACTAACAAGAACATTCTGACTTTGGATAAAAAAAATAGTTAAACATATTAGCATCAATTATACAGTCTAACTAGTGTGACTAGTTATTTCAGCATCATCACTTAACAACAGTTAACAACTAACAAGAACATTCTGACTTTGGATAAAAAAATAGTTAAACATATTAGCATCAATTAAAATTTAAACAGTCTAACTAGAGTCTGACTAGTTATTTCTGAGCATCATCACTTAACAACTAACAAGAACGTTCTGACTTCAGTGACTTTGGTTAAAAAATAAAAATAGTTTAACATTTTAGCATCAATTAAACAATCTAACTAGAATCTGACTAGTTATTTCAGCATCATCACTTAACAACTAACAAGAACATTCTGACTTTGGTTAAAAATAGTTTAACATTTTAGCATCAATTAAACAATCTTACTAGAGTGAGTAGAGTCTGACAGTTCTGACTAGTTATTTCAGCATCATCACTTACAACTAAGTTTTAACAATAAGGCAGTAAAAATCTCACTTTAGTTATACAATTTACATTCCAGCATTCCTTGAAAATCTGACATGAGTAGTCTCACTTCAGTTATACATTTCTGCATTACCTAAGTTAGTAACTTAACCCTTAACCATTTTAGAGAGTGCAGTCAGAAGAAAAATTTTTTTGATGAATGACCTGGACTTAGGCGGCACGGTGGTGTAGTGGTTAGCGCTGTCGCCTCACAGCAAGAAGGTCCAGGTTCGAGCCCCGGGGCCGGCGAGGGCCTTTCTGTGCGGAGTTTGCATGTTCTCCCCGTGTCCGCGTGGGTTTCCTCCGGGTGCTCCGGTTTCCCCCACAGTCCAAAGACATGCAGGTTAGGTTAACTGGTGACTCTAAATTGACTGTAGGTGTGAATGTGAGTGTGAATGGTTGTCTGTGTCTATGTGTCGGCCCTGTGATGGCCTGGCGACTTGTCCAGGGTGTACCCCGCCTTTCGCCCGTAGTCAGCTGGGATAGGCTCCAGCTTGCCTGCGACCCTGTAGAAGGATAAAGCGGCTAGAGATAATGAGATGAGATGAGAGACCTGGACTTATACAAATCATTGTCAGGATTTCTCATGCGCCTTTCTTTCTGTTGCAAGAAACGAGCTACAGCAGGCCTTGGGTCAAAGTAAGCAGTGCCTGTGCCATTTAAGGCTATGTACATCCGACTGTTCACTGCCTCCTTTGAATAGGAGGACTGTTTTGAATTTTTTATTATTGTGTGGCAAGACACAGCACGCTCTGGTCCAATACTGTGAGGTGTCAGGCAAATGGTATGCCTGTGCAAGTTTTGACGTCACAGTACCACATGGGGCAATTTTCAGGAAGTGATATAATTTCCCAGTGTTATCTGTGATGTTAATTGGGACTGGTAAGTCTCCAGCAGCAAAATGGCCAGCGAGTTCATCACAGATTTTTATGGCTGACTCTCTGCCAAAAACATCCCTCACGATTTCTCTGCATGCTGTTATCATCGAATTGAGATTTCTGGAATTTAAAAATTCTTTCATGCTGGTAATAAGTTGGGATTGTTCTTCTGACATCCTTTGGGATAAGTATTCTCTGGCGCCCATTACCATTTCTGCACGAACGGTTTCCTTAGACCTCCTTGTGGTCACTAAGGTATGTCCAACTGATCTGCATGGTCTTGCCTCATCCTCATCAGACTCTGCTGTGGCTTCATGAAACTTTTCCTCTAACCCACCTGGATAAGGGCCATTGACCATGATGTTCAGAGATGCCTCACATGCATTTTTGACTACCTCAATATCGGTCAAAATTGCCAATGCTTTCTGACAGGCTTTTTGGAGGTTCTCAAACACATGCGAAATGTCCATCATCACTGCAGTGTAGAACACCTGGTCACTACCCTTTGCCCAAAGCTTCATGAAGCCTTTGGCTGTTGCCTTATCTGTCTTGGAAGCTGTTGCAGATGACTGAATAGATTGCCAGTGCAGGCACATTCCTGGCAGGTTTTTCCAAACTGCGCTGCATAGGTTTACCAGATGTTCCACAAATCTCACTTCAAAGTACTCAGGAAATCTGTAAAAAGTGAGGTCAGCCTCTTGCATCAAATCTTTGAGAGCATTTGTTCTTGCAGAAGCTCTATAGAAAGTTGCAATAGATTTTATGTTGGTGCGTCAGTGCTTAATTTCAGCAACAGATGCCTCTAAGTCAGAGAATGCAAGGTCTGACCTATGGGCAACACACCAAATGCAAAGAAGATCTCGCTGCAATTCATTTTTCATCTTTTGCCATAAACCAGCTTTCCTCCCTGTATTGGCACTTTCCCCATCAGTTGTAAGACCAGTTAATTTGTCCTTCATCACACCATCAAGTTTAAGTTTCCTAAAATTTTGCAAAATGGCATCTAAAAGTCCATCAGCCCCACACTTTTCAGAACAACTCCCGCCTAGAAATACACTTTTCATACTTTTGTCCTTCTGGATGTATCTTGCTGTGATGAACTTATTATCAATAGAATATTTGTCAACAGAGCCATCAACCTGGATGGAAAAACAAATCAGCCTCTTTCATATCATTGATGACAGATTCCATGACAACATTTGCAACAATATCAAGCATTTCTTGGTAGATGACTGGGTCTCTGTAATGGAAGGAGGCTGCTGGTGGGTTGAAAGGCATGAATTCAGCACCAAGACCATGGTCTCGGTAGATGGCAATGAGGTTGCTCGCATGTTCTTGAGCAAGCGATCTTGATGGCCATGAGTTAGCAGAAAGAGTCATCTGTTTGCTGTCATTATAAACATCCACAGCCAACTGGATTAGTCTTGACACTGTTTCGGCTTCACGGCTCTTCAGCAGCTTTATCCATGGATGTTCATCTGACTGGGCTATCCAAAGTTTATTTGCTTCATCAACCCTAACAGCAGCACTGTGTACATCACCTTTCAAACGGTCTATTATACATTTTAACTCCATTGTTCCATCACACCTCACACCATCAGCAATTGGTACTTGGCCATTTTGAGCATACTTCTTTGCTTCAACAATTTGATCAGAACAAATTTTGCACTTCAGGTCTGGTTGTCTGCCCAGCTTCACCCTCTGAAGAACTGAGGGGAATGACTCTAACAGCCAGAAAGCATCAATCTTGCATCCTTTATACCATTGTTTTACTTCATCTTCAGCATTTTTGATTTCAGAGCAGCCTGGCCCAGCATGTTCAGCAGTGCTGTCAGTGCCTGACTGACTGCTGGTTGGCTGTTGTGGATCTTCACTACCAGTACCAGTAGCCTGTTTCTTGTTTGAAACTTGAAAATAATCAGTCATTTGCTTCATTTTTGCACCTCTAATTAGGGATAGCTAGGTTTCTTCAACTTTCTTCTCTCTCCTCCACTTTTCAATACTTCACAATGTTCACATGACACTGCAAGGCAACAAATGTACTTTCAATTGTTTGGTCTAATTTCTAGTGCAGTATGTCATCACCTGTAAGGAAGAATCACTTGCTTAGTCTTGCTACCAATACCATACTAACCTTGAAATCAAGTTTGCCTACCTCCTGCAAAATAGTTCACCAATCACCATACAGACAAACAGGGGCGCCGCCAGAAATTTTGGGCCCCATGAAAGATTAGAATTTTGGGCCCCCCAACTTTGCCCACCCTTGTCACAATTGCAAGGAAACATCTTATTATAAATTTATTTCAAAGTGACACAGAGTGACATTTCAATTTGATCAATTACGTACATATTTCTTCATATGTTGTAACCTCTATCCCTCTTTTACAGTATGTGTGCTGCGCTTTCTCCAGCTCCTCAATTTGAAACCAATGGTTTAGAACGTGTGAACATTCTACACACGTAACCATGTCAAACACTTGACTGGTGTCCGTTATTAGCAACACTTTAATCTAGCAAACTGTATATGGCGCTCGCTCATTAAAAACTTCAATCCTAAAGCATTTATGGGTTGTATTGCTGCTTACCTCCTTCTCCAAAGGGGGGTTCAGTGGTTTGGTAGGGTGGAGGTCCCCCTGAGGCTGAATCTGTGCATATTTAGGGCACCCCATTAGTTATGAAACTGGTTATTAGCGCTAGTTATTAGCACCAGCATAACGTAATATTTCATCTTGTTTATCACACAAGTCAGTTCAGTTATTAAAATGGAAAAAATGTCACTGTACAAACTGTAAAAGTGTTCTCTTGATAGGCTAATCCAACCACGTTCATACTGTTCATTTACCATTCGCTAATATTTTGAACACACATGTGAGCGATAGCTACCTTTCTTTGGGAAAAACTGAGTGACCAGTTGCCTGCCTCTCCGGTCCCTCTCAGCTTTCAGCTGCCTTTCTTTACGTTTTTGACAGCCACTCCATATTTAGCGATCATAGACTGTATGCACTCCACTGCTGGCTGGCTGGCTGCATTGCACTGATCAGCACACAGATTTAACGCATCGCGCTTCTACCAGAACTGGACTGTACCATTTCACAAAAGGGGGAGGGTTAAATGACAATATGTTGAAGAACTCAAGAAATAGACAACCTTGTTCAATTCGCTCATTTTACCAGATGGAATATTGCATTGTTGTTATTTCAAAAGTCGTATTAAAACCATTAAAAGCATATTATCAGCCCCTTAAAGGGCCCCATGGCAGTGCTGGGCCCCTAGAATTGTTCTAACCTTTCCCCCCCTGATGGCGCCCATGCAGACAAACACACTACAGTGACTACACAGCTATCAAGAGCAATTACCAAGCACAAATGTTATGTCAAAGACACTCAAAGTTACACAGTAATGACATCGGATTCTGACATCAGCCATCTCAGTAACCAAATTTTAGTTTTGTTTTTCTTAACCAACATGATCTTGTGTGTATATCTTATAACATAGATCTTCGTTTTCCTTGTTAAATGTATACTTACATGGTACTTGGTTAATTAATTGCAACTGATTGAACCAAATGATAAGACATAACTTGGTTTAAAATTTGGTCTCCCAGTGAAGCTGGTTTGGCATTGACTAGGAGACCAAATCTGGCTACTGGGAGACCATTTGGTCTCCCAGTAACTATGTTAAAAAATGCTCTGCTTTGGAGATGTAAAACTTCTGCGCTAGTGACTGATTGTGACAGTTTGTAAACAAAAATGGCTACAAGGTTTGCTTCATTAAAAGCAGAAGATTTAGAGAGAAAGACGTGCTGAACACTCAAAAGGCTGCCAAAACTTCACTAGATATTCTTCACACATATCTACAAGAGAAAAACATATCAACGGAAATTGAAAAACTGGAAAAGAGAGCAATAGTGGAAATATTGTCAAAGTTCTACTTGGAGGTGAGGAAAAGTGATGGAGACTTTTACAAGAGGACTTCACTCAGCAAAGCCCTTTTGTTTTGAACAACTGCAATGTAACAATTAACTCCGACCAAAACTAATTTTGAACTTGAACTGTCTACCTTAGGGTGACCACCTGTCCCGCATAGCGCGTGCGTGTACAGCATTTGAAGCCGAATTAAAAAGAAAAGGTGTATGTACAGGAAAGAGTGGGAAAATGAATATTTGTGGCTGAAAGGGGTTGAGGGGGATACCGAGAGGGCTTTTTGTGACCTTTGCAAAACATCTTTCTCAATCGGACATGGCGGGGAATATGATGTGAAACGACACAGGCTCGCGGAGACTCACAAGAAACGTGTGCAACAGAAAGAAACGTCTAAATGTATGGATGCTTTCCTCCGACCTAAAAACGACTCTCTAGCTGCAAGTGACTGCGGCAGAGGTGACGAGTGTGTATCACACTGTCCAACATGCAATATCATATCGGGCAGGACTTTTTTTCTACTGTTTCTGTGGTGCTGAGCCACTACAATTCCTGTTAATCCACTGAAAACTAAATGGAGACTTGTCACTATTCCTGCTGTACTGATGCACTGCAAAGCCTCAGACTCAATATTATATTATGATTGATTTAAAGTGAATAAATTGTAATGGAAAATAAATAAAATTGAGTAGCTTCAGTAAATCATAAGTGGAAGTGTGTCTGTCAAGTCATTGAATGGTCAAAATATTATGAATGTTTATTTAAAAAAACGCATTTGGTGGCCTGTTCATGACCATACATCACCAATAACAGCAGAATAGGGTATTATTGATATACCATGTAAGGTAGTATGTGCGGCCGGCGTGGTGCAGTGGGGGCGGCGTCCCACATTGTCCCTCAAAAACATACCCCTTGTCCTCCCTTGGACTTATGAGCAGGTGGTCACCCTAGTCTACGGTACCTGTATATAGCTTGTATATAAGTTGGGTTGTTGTTCAGGCTTTTTGGACTTGTACCATTTTTATTGGTAGAACTTTGACGTTGTACAGTACATTGGATCGACAGAACATTGAATTACATTCGATCAGAATCAACATTCAATCTTCATAAGTTACCCCCCTGTTCTTAACTTTTTGTAAAATCTATAATTGTTCCATCTAATGTGTATGCATAATAATAATAATAATAATAATAATAATAATAATAGAACTGCAAACACTCACCTCAGTGTGAAGTTTCATTCTGTGTTGCCGTGCCTGATCATACCGAGCCTTTTCATTATAGTGCCTGACTTCTAGTGTTTCTGATGTTTGTTTATGTTTACCCCGACCTCGACTTCTCACCTGCTCTTTGACATTCTGTCTGCACAATGACCGACCCTTGCCCGACCCTGACTACGTATTCAGCCTCTTGATTTGGATTTGGTTTACAGTTTGCAACATATCCGCTCTCCTCTGCGCCTTCATCTGTACCGTAAGTACCTGCACCCCGACAGCTTTTCATTAACACAATGGTACACTAATAAATAAAAAACAGCGCCTAGTTTAACAGAAAATGTTTGAGCAATAATATATGCACGCTGGACTTTTTTCTTCGCGGATGTTTTTGAAGTTAAACAGTGGCTGCTTATGTTTGATTCCTCTTTTCCAGGACATGATGGTTGTATCATTCTTGCTGTCGTGTGAATGTGCCATTATGCATGATGTTCAATTGTGTAGCTCTTCCTGTCATTCTGACAGATGTGTTATGGTTGCTAGTTTCTTTGCTGAGGAAGTAAAAACACGCTTCTCTGAATAAACCTCTGAGCTGGCAGTAAAAATGTTCTGTACAAAGTGCACGCTGTTCGCTTCCCCCTTATTGTCTTACTAATGTTTTCTTTCACTGACACAAGTAAAGCATTAAACACCATGAAGTGTGCTGTCAGAGGAAAATAATCATCAGCATGGTGGTGTGATGAAATCAGTGGCGGCTGCTGGTTTTTAAAACAGGGGAAGCCCATTTTACGCATTCATCGTAAAACCTGTAGGCCGGATATCAAAGCATAGAAAGGTGTGCCCCATTAGCATAGTGAACTAGACAACCCTACCTAGTGGCAGAAAGTATTTTTGCTTGTACATTTCATGTTATAGTCTGGCTTGCCAGGCTAGTGCCTCAAATCCTTAATCAAAAATATCAAACATCCAAAAATCACTGGCTATTCAATGAAGAGCCTTGAACATCATACCCTGATATGCAACACAGAGTCTTTAACACAACACCCAGCTGTGCAACACATCCTTGAACATCTTCTGTAACACAGTCTGGAAATTCATAACCAGGTAGGCTATGCAACACACAGAACCTTGAATATTATACCCAGGTATAACCTATAACACAGAGCCCACCATTCTCTTAACATTACTGAACAATATACACCCTTCAGATTCATGAACATGAACACTATTTATACACAAATTCTGCCCTCTGCTCCTTTTCCAGAAAATGGTCTGTGACCCTGTCATACCAGCTGGTTGTGCTTTCCAGAGACTTTACCAATTTCTGTTAGCAGCTAGCACTGCAGATCCCAATAAGGCTCAAGCTAGCCTACAACCAGATTGAACTACAAATGAAATAAACGACTGAATTCACGAATGATCAAACTGATAGAATGGATGAAAGTTAACGGAGCACAACAAGTAATATTTACATTTATTTACAGAATAATGTACAGAGACATCAATGAGAAGAACCGTTTATATGAAAAGAAATTTGGACAGCACTTTAGCACACGACTACACTTTCTCGACATCCGCTAGGGACTGACTGATCATACTTCTGTGTTCCTCGCCGAAGTACCGCCCTCCTCATGTCTTTCAAACACTACCTCTAATAATCCTTTATCAACACACCTGCTGTACTAGGCTTCTCCAGAATTTCGTAAACAATAACACAGACGGATCCCCGAGGGGATTAAACTACTTTTGTTGGAACTTTATTGACGTAACTCTTGCATAATTTACTATAATAAATGGTGATTTTTCAACAAATATCCAACTTGTCCTGTCAGACAGGCAGATGCGGATTTGACTTGTCCGGACCAAACATTTGGTTGTCCCGGACAGTCGGACTACCATTATTGCTGAGCCCTGTGTCCATGAAACAAGTTAGTTCCTGTTATCACTTACATTATAGCAGCTATAAACAGTCATTAAACATAAAGTAGGGGAAAATAGTGAGACCCCATTTGAGCAGCACCCAAAAATATAATGCAGGGGTTCTCAACCTTTTCTGCTTAAAGGCCCACCTATTCATACTTGTAACAAGTTGGGGCCCATTAAAAAAGCTCCCCAATTATTTTAGCTCATCTATTCTATTAGAATCTAATAATTTATTGCAACGTGTATTAATGGAACGCAACATCACTCCCTGTTACAGATGGGAGCCCAGGAATTAAATAAATGCAATAAAAACAAACTGTTTTTAATTGTAGGTTTTATATTTAAAACTGTATGGATGTGCCAGAAGCCAAACCATGCATGCAGGACATTCTGAGTCAAAAGGGATTAATGATCCAAAAGTAGCGTCTGGTCCATTAACACAAGAACTTCTTTCCATGTTTGTGTTCAGCAAACAAGCAAGTTATTAAAACCAAGAAGTACATGCAAAAGAAATGGATATAGAAACCACTCAATGGAATTAGATCCTTACATGTTAACAAAGAAGGATTTTTCCTATGAGTTGGAAAATGATCCATCTGTTGAGTTCCCCAACATCTCAAACTACCTGGTGCTGCAGACATCATTCTACACGGACACACAGATGAAAACCTGGAAGAGCATGGAGGAGTACAACTTTTATATGCGGCTGGGTTAAAGATCTGGGGATCAGGACACTACAATATAGACGGCAGTAGACGGATCTAAGTGCAGGAAGAGTGTTTATTAGCAAGCATGATATTTACAAAAAAAACCCTACAAACAAAAACAAAGCAGAGTCATAAAGCAGAGTACTTAAACAGTGTTATAAACATAGCTCAAAACAAATGTGACAGTAATGATACTTCGCACAGCCTCTGTGAAAACAGCGTCTGTGTCCGTATCTGCTGATTACGCTCAAATCAGTATCAGATGTTTCCCATAATGACCGGGTCCAAAGAATGCGCTCTGTGAGCACACACGGCTGCTTGAGCTGCACCAAACTCAAGTGCGCGAAGGTGTGAGAGTCAAGTATTCACTTGCTGTGTGACCACAACTTTTAGCTCACGTGTACAGTATATTGCCATGCATTGCCACCAAAATGCCTCATTTTCATTGACAAAGCATCACGAGCTGTAGTGTGATTGTAGCTTAATGAGGCGGATGTGACGTCAGATGCAACCCAGCAATTGTACCCTACTACAAGTAAAAATTAGCTTCAACTTAGAAAAAAAATCGCAGCCCACTAGATGGCGCTTCGCGGCCCAGTGGTTGAGAAACACTGATACAATGTACCGTATATAGAAAATTACTGGGAAGAACAGTGATTTGGTGGCATTATTAAGATATACAGTATTTACATGAATTTACAAGATGGAAAGGCGAGGTATGAAGGTAAACCTAGGAAAGACAAAGATGATGATATCGGGAAAGGAGGAGGTTGAGATCAGTGATCAAGGTAGATATCCATGCAGTGTTTGTGGAATGGGAGTAGGCACCAACTCTAAGCTATGTACAGAATGCAGGAAGTGGTGCCACATGAGATGTTCTGGACTAAGGAGAGTGAATCAAGCAGGCGAAAACTTTGTCTGCTCTGCCTGTACAAAAAGAGGGGAAAGAAGAGAACAAGGTGCTGAGATAAGGAGACACGACAGAATAAGGGTTGATGATGGTACTATCGAAAAAGTTGAAAGCTTCTGTTACCTAGGCGACACTATTGACTGCGGTCAAGGTGCAGAGAGAGCAGTTCAAACCAGATTATCAGCTGCTTGGTCAAAATGGAGACAGATATCTAGTCTTTTCACAAATCGAGGAATTCCCCTAAAAAGTAGAGTATAAACGTACTGTGCATGCATTAGGCCTGTACTTATATACGGAGCAGAAACATGGCCGATGACTACCGTAGGAACCTTGAAAACATGGTGAAGAGATGTGATTGCCGGATGCTCTGATATATGGCAAATATACATTGGGAAGGGGGAATATCAAGTGAGGAAGTGATAGAGAGATGTCAAGTGGAAAGCATATGGAATTTAATGAGAAGACAATGTTTGAGATGGTTCGGGCATATCAAAAGAAAAGAAGAGAGTAGTGTGGTACGGAGAGTAGCAGAAGCTGTAATTGATGGAAGATGCCCCTGAGGAAGGCCCCTGAAAATATGGAAGAAGTGTATAGAGGAAGATCTGAAGGAACTAACGTCGAAGAAGAGATGGTCTATAACAGACTGAGATGGAGAATGCTCATAGCTCGTCCAACCCCATGAAATATGGGAACAAAAGGGCGTTAACGATGATGATGATGATGATATGAGCTGGTTAAAAATGTCCTGCTTTACAAAAAATGAACCAGGGTGAGTTCATTGATGTTGTTCGGAGTTAAAGTAGATTTTAATGGAATCTGTTCGTGTCAGGCTGATAAGATTTACATCAACCACATCACACTCTGAACAGAAAGAAGTTTTATATAAACTGCAGAAAAAAGGGGATGTAAGCAGCATGATGCCTGATGAGTCACAACTAATTTTTGTTCTTTTTTTTTTAACTTCTCTGAGAAAACCTCATCTCTGATCTTTAAAAACAGACATGAACAAGTGCGTTGGTGCCAATCCATCTCAGCTAGTTAAGGATATTAAAATCATGCCGTCTATTGAGAGTCATAATGCATCCGGAGTGCTGCCTCTGAGGATTTATGAGACAAAAGCAAGCAGTGAATAATGGAGCCGATTGGCACTGGCTTGCATCATGCTGATTTTCATTTCCGCTCTTTAGAAAGTTCAGTGGTGAGGCGGATTTGCATTCGGGGCCGAGTCTAATGCATATGCAAATTAGGGTGAATCAGATAAAACCGGGTGAAAAAGTTATAATCTTAGGTGAGATTAAAACGATGAGTTAACAAATTATTATTTTCTGTCTGGATGAGCTAGTCGATAATTGTTGAGTGATGGAGATTAAAGGTCATAGGCAATGGTCGGAGGTGAAACGTAGAATATCAACTTTATTGTCTAGAACAGGGGTGGGCAATTATTTTTTCCATGGGGCCACATGAGAAACAGAAAATTTTGTGGAGGGCCGGACCAAAAGGCTGAACTAAATTCTGCATAATATTAATTGTATTTCTTTATATAAAGCAGTAAAAAACATTGTTTTTACAAGCTGCTAAGACTGGTAAGAGTACGGAAAAAACGAGGTTGCCTTACAAAAAATGTCATTTATTCAATCAAATTTCCCAAAACAATGGTTAACAAAATGTGAACGTTTGTACCATTTTTTTCAGTCACATTCACCCCAAAACACAATAAAGACATCACAGTATTGTCTTTCTACTCCAAATATCAAGCACCAAGTCCACCAAGCACTCTTTCACAAATTCCCCCTCCGAGAATGGCTTACTGGTTTTAGCGATTTTGTGGGAAAGCACAAAGCTGGTCTTGGTTGCTGCATCCCTGGATATGTGACGCTTGGTAAAAAAGCCTTGCTGCTTTTCTAGCTTAGCCAGCAAAGCTTCCGATGTCCGCGCTATTTCAGCATCAGTCAAGTTTCGGTATTTCTCAGGGTGCTTCGTCTGGTAATACCGACTCAAATTGTAGTCTTTGAACATGGCGATCTGCTCTCCGCAAACTAAACACACGGCTTGATCTCTGACTTCAGTAAATAAATACTCAGCAGTCCATGTTTTGTTGAAAGCCCTGCATTCGGCATCTACCTTTCTTCTTTTTGCGGACATTTTGGGGGCTAAAGTCTTCTTGTGATCTGCTCCCAACAACGTTGATTCGGTGTAGGTATCAGATCTACAGATTGGCTCGGGCTCCGGCGCCTGCTGGTGACGTCACACTATGTGATTGGCTGGACCGTTTGAAGGATGATGT
Source organism: Neoarius graeffei (assembly GCF_027579695.1). Classification (NCBI taxonomy): domain Eukaryota; kingdom Metazoa; phylum Chordata; class Actinopteri; order Siluriformes; family Ariidae; genus Neoarius; species Neoarius graeffei. The sequence goes on from NC_083581.1 coordinate 34,116,225, forward strand.
ACAAGTTTGTGGTTGGTCTGGACAAATTACGGAAGTAGTTATCGCGGGATTAGGTTTCGTGGGATTTCATGTTATGTTCATGTCGCGTGCATTGCGTTTTTGTTGAACACAATTTCAAACTAAAAGCAATGCACATTCAGTCCATGCATGAGTTGAAATTAGAAAATACGTTTATTTTGTAATTTCTAATTAACCTTACGCAGGCCGGTCAGAATGAACCAAAGGGCCGGATGCGGCCCGCGGGCCGTAAAATGCCCAGGTCTGGTCTAGAAGAACGACCCAAAAAGCGTATTCAATCTTCCTGGTGTCTAATTTACACCCTAAAATTGAATAAAATGGTTAAAACATACTGTTTTGCCCAATTTCCGAAGGTTTGTTTACATCTCACTTATGCGCACTTTCACTGCCAGGGGACCGTCGTCGTGACGTCATTTAAGCCAAACAGACCGGGAGCAGTTCTGTGTTTACTTGCAAACCGAGCACACGTGTACAGACTTTGGTCGTGAGAGGTTGTGTAAAATGTCTGAAAGCGATAGCGATTTTGAAGTAGGAACTCTCCAAATTGAATATCGAGAGGTGAAACCATATATGTATGAACCTATGGACGTTGTGAAGCAATCGGTGAATGTGGCTCACTGGTTTGACCATACGGCCTCGGAATAGGACAGCGACTCGCAGGGCCGGAGTGGGCCCAGGAGTTTCATGCCCAAACCCGGCCCACTTTTTCCATGGAGGAGGACTTTAAATAAATGAAACAGCAGCTAGCTCTTACAATGCCTTTTTATTGATTATATTTCAGGTATATGTTGGTAAGTTAACAGAAAGCACTTCACTTAAACAATATCTTTAATTCAATTTAAATCAGATAAATATTTAAAAGGTAAAAAATGTGATAAAGATGAAAACGTATTTACCTTTGTACAGGAGCAATAATTTGTAATTAAAATAATTTGAAATTAAAATTGCATTTTTCTTCCCAGTGGTCTATTGTTATTGTTTAGATTTACACGAAACTCTTAAGTAGCTTGACTACATGCATATTTAGTAGGCTACCTACAGCATCAAAAGCCTCCTAAGCAGTCCACTGGTTTCTGCAACTTTATTAATAACGGTGTCATTGTCTATAGACATGAGAATTTCCTTCTCTGTGTTCATTAACATGAAGGCCTCCAAGAGGCTCATCTACACTAGCAGCTGCCTGAATCTGTGGGACCTCCTGCTGCACTGCTGCAGTCTCACTGGACTCTTCCCTCTCAGCATCTACAGTGGTGCTTGAAAGTTTGTGAACCCTTTAGAATTTTCTATATTTCTGCATAAATATGACCTAAAACATCATCAGATTTTCACACAAGTCCTAAAAGTAGATAAAGAGAACCCAGTTAAACAAATGAGACAAAAATATTATACTTGGTCATTTATTTATTGAAGAAAATGATCCAATATTACAAATCTGTGAGTGGCAAAAGTACGTGAACCTTTGCTTTCAGTATCTGGTGTGACCCCCTTGTGCAGCAATAACTGCAACTAAATGTTTCTGGTAACTGCTGATCAGTCCTGCACACCGGCTTGGAGGAATTTTAGCCCATTCATCCATACAGAACAGCTTCAACTCTGGGATGTTGTTGGGTTTCCTCACATAAACTGCTCGCTTCAGGTCCTTCCACAACATTTCGATTGGATTAAGGTCAAGACTTTGACTTGGCCATTCCAAAACATTAACTTTATTCTTCTTTAACCATTCTTTGGTAGAACGACTTGTGTGTTTAGGGTCGTTGTCTTGCTGCATGACCCACCTTCTCTTGAGATTCAGTTCATGGACAGATGTCCTGACATTTTCCTTTAGAATTCGCTGGCATAATTCAGAATTCATTGTTCCATCAATGATGGCAAGCCGTCCTGACCCAGATGCAGCAAAATAGGCCCAAACCATGATACTACCACCACCATGTTTCACAGATGGGATAAGGTTCTTATGCTGGAATGCAGTGTTTTCCTTTCTCCAAACATAACACTTTTCATTTAAACCAAAAAGTTCTAGTTTGGTCTCATCCGTCCACAAATTTTTTTTCCACTAGCCTTCTGGCTTGTCCACGTGATCTTTAGCAAACTGCAGATGAGCAGCAATGTTCTTTTTGGAGAGCAGTGGCTTTCTCCTTGTAACCCTGCCATGCACACCATTGTTGTTCAGTGTTCTCCTGATGGTGGACTCATGAACATTAACATTAGCCAATGTGAGAGAGGCCTTCAGTTGCTTAGAAGTTACCCTGGGGTCCTTTGTGACCTCACCGACTATTACACGCCTTGCTCTTGGAGTGATCTTTGTTGGTCCACCACTCCTAGGGAGGGTAACAATGGTCTTGAATTTCCTCCATTTGTACACAATCAGTCTGACTGTGGATTGGTGGAGTCCAAACTCTTTAGAGATGGTTTTGTAATGTTTTCCAGCCTGATGAGCATTAACAACGCTTTTTCTGAGGTCCTCAGAAATCTCCTTTGTTCATGGCATGATACACTTCCACAAACATGTGTTGTGAAGATCAGACTTTGATAGATCCCTGTTCTTTAAATAAAACAGGGTGCCCACTCACACCTGATTGTCATCCCATTGACTGAAAACACCTGACTCTAATTTCACCTTCAAATTAACTGCTAATCCTAGAGGTTCACATACTTTTGCCACTCACAGATATGTAATATTGGATCCTTTTCCTCAATAAATAAATGACCAAGTATAATGTTTTTGTCTCATTTGTTTAACTGGGTTCTCTTTATCTACTTTTAGGATTTGTGTGAAAATCTGATGATGTTTTAGGTCATATTTATGCAGAAATATAGAAAATTCTCAAGGGTTCACAAACTTTCAAGCACCACTGTATATTATATAGCATATAGGGCATATACGGCAGCACGGTGGTGTAGTGGTTAGCGCTGTCGCCTCACAGCAAGAAGGTCCGGGTTCGAGCCCCGTGGCCGGCGAGGGCCTTTCTGTGCGGAGTTTGCATGTTCTCCCCGTGTCCGCGTGGGTTTTCTCCGGGTGCTCCGTTTTCCCCCACAGTCCAAAGACATGCAGGTTAGGTTAACTGGTGACTCTAAGGTGGGGTTTACATTAGACCGTATCAGCGGATCATCAGATTAACGTTTTAAAAATGATTAGTGTGCACACAGCAACGCCAATACACGATTCGCGTGCACATAGCAATGCCAATACACGGATACGCTCGGCTCCGCAGGCATCCTGCGCTCCAAATCACTCCGCCCTGAACAGCGAGTGCCCTCTGGAGGGTGCGCACTCCGGCCCTGCGCAGCTCACAGAGCGCGCGAGTATAGCGCACGAGCAGTGATTTGGGACTGAGCCGCTGTGTGTGTGATCTCAGTGCATGTCGGGCATGCGCGTCACTTACCACTTGCAAGTGGAAGGATGGCAAGCCTAAAGACAATCATAACTACACAATGGGCAGTATTTGCATCAGTATTTGCAGTATTTTCATACTTTTATACTCTTTAATGAAAGGTGATACAAGGCTGAAGTCCGCGCCGTTTTTCAGCAGTCGCATCACATGACCAACGCCAGCGAATCAGGAAGGTGGATGTCACAGTGACGTTGTCCAATGACGACACCAGCTAGAGCTCAGCACAGCGTATCCGCGTATTCTCAATGTTTACACAGCACCGGACCAGACACGATTTGGATTGAATACGTGGACCCTGGTGGATTCCCGTTTCCCGGCGTTTCCAGGCGTTTTAATGTAAACGGACAGTGCATCCGCGAAGAAAACGAGACAGATACGGTCTAATGTAAACTTGGCCTAAATTGACCGTAGGTGTGAATGTGAGTGTGAATGGTTGTCTGTGTCTATGTGTCAGCCCTGTGATGACCTGGCGACTTGTCCAGGGTGTACCCCGCCTTTCGCCCGTAGTCAGCTGGGATAGGCTCCAGCTTGCCTGCGACCCTGTAGAACAGGATAAAGCAGCTAGAGATAATGAGACGAGATGAGATAGGGCATATGCACTGTGATCATGGACAGAGATAATTATTGATTAAACAATGTTTACCTATTTCAATTGGGCTGATTTTAAAGCATTTTCAGCATTCTGAATATCTGGATGCTGGGTATCATTTAGAATCTATCTATCACATCTGTTCTGTGTGCATTTTCTTACATGAAATAGTTTTTTTTAGTTGATTTTTATTTTCTCTACCTGTTGCCTCTGTAGGCCTGGCCTCTCCATTCCTACTTGGTTCACCAGCAGGATCAGACTGGCTTATCTGCTGCTCTGAGGCTACAAAAACATTTCATTAAGGGTTAGCCTATTTTGCTGAATAACGTAACATGCTTTAAGTCCCCCCCCCACACACAATTTAGCCTATATTGTGATTTGTGTAAAATTGATAGTGATTTAGGCTATTTGTCTCCATTTGTTAAAATAAATTAGGCTATCGTGCTGACATCTTTCTGAATGTCTGAACAATTTAACATATATTTATCATATAACTCTGTTATCATTTACATTACAAATAACTATCTAAGTTTAAATAAATAACTGTTAGACCATCCTCTACCTGTCCCTTCAGTAGTCATGGCCTCCTCGGGATCATCAGTAGCATCAGAAGGGGTTTGCTGCTCCGACGCTACAAAACCATTCCATTAATGAGATGCTATTTAATGGGAAATTTGGTCTTTGCATTTATTCCAATTGTGAATTAGTGAAATGCACACAGTGAACACACAGTGAGGTGAAGTACACACTAAATTATACCTCTAAATTATGTTTATTATTGTCAGCTTGAAACTGGATATTTGTGAATAATGGTGTGTATTGGGCTCTACAAAATAAACTATGCTAAATTGACATTGCAACCCTTGCGCAATAGCCTTACACTGACAGTAGGCTACAAAATTATTTCCATATCTCTCTTTACCAGCTGCAACTGAGGTCTGTCCTCTGGAAAACAGGTCTGTTAATTTCGCATATTTGGTAGCATCTTCTTCCAATGCCTTTCTTCTTTTTGTCCTGGCCTTTTCGGCTCCACCCGGCCTCTTCCTACCTTCCATCACCACTGACTGATGCTTTGCACTATTCTGTTGCTATATTTAATTTTACCGTTCCAAAAAAGATGACTCGTGGGCCCAACCAACTTAAACATTTGGGAGGGGAGAATTCATCAGATGGTAGAACCCATCTAATCTACTGCGCTGTAGAAGCTGCGCTGTCAGATGAATGGAGAATGAATGCATAGTTGAACAGAGAATGAATGCAAGAAGAAGATTAGATAAGTGTCAAAATTATTTTTTCCATCCAACCGGCCCAAATTTGAGATTGACATGAGCCTGCCCATCGGGAATCCTCCAGAATTTCCCGATTACCCACTCCAGCTCTGGTGACTTGGCCAACTCTGATCACGGTGACCCCGGACCTCAACAAGACTCGCGCCCAAACGATTTATCCTGGTAGTTATGATAAATTCCTACTTTCGTTGTAATACTAAATAAGAGCCCTTTTGAAGAATAATTAAACCGCCCTCCCTAGTGAATATAGGTAATGATTACCTGACAGTGCGCCGGTAGGCCACATTAGCCTGCCATCCGCGGCATTATACTATTTATAGCCTACTCTAAGCAAGGAAATATCCCTTTGTCTCATTTCCACAATGATTGTACAGGATCCCTCAGGATTCTTGACTTGTCAATTGCAAGCAAAAGTAAAAATGTTTACCTCCAATCTTCTCCTATTTCCTTGAGCGTTGCTGGTCCGTTTCTTCTTTAACTGCTTGATTTTGTTTCACGTGCACAATCCACTCTCTCCGCCTCATCTCCTCTTCCAGAAAAAGCCAACCCTCTGGCTTCACGCGCACAATCCACTCTCTCCGCCTCGTCTCCTCTTCCAGAAAAAGCCAATCCACTCTCTCCGCCTCTTCTCCTCTCTTGGTAAAAGGTAAAAACTTCTTCCTGAACCGGTCCCGTTCACTGCACAGCAATAAGGCATGGGTTTTTCTTTGGAAATTCCTGAACGCACGTCTGCACGTAATGTAAGGAAACGGAAGTGGACTCAACTCAAGCGGTTTGTTTGTCTTAAATGACATCACACGCCGAGTGGTCACGAAAATAGCCAAACAGAAATTTGCCAGGATCTGCGCTAACTTATTTTAATTATTACTTATTAACAATACTTCCTGGGACCAGAAGAAAATTACAGAGGTTTTTTTTTAACATATAAAGTTTCAAATGTGCATAAAATTAAAACCGTTGCCTATGACCTTTTAAGCTTATTGACTAATACATCATTTGGCAACACTAATGAACATGAAAGAAAAATGTACAAGGACAAATAACTGGCAAGAACACTATTTGGGCCACAAAGTGAAAGGCTAATCCTTTTTATTTTTTCCCTTGCCATATTAGATAGAGGACAAACCATCCCTGCTTGGTAGTCAGTGCATGTTTGTTTAGCTGCAGGTCGCAGGTACTGTATTCGGTGCAGCAGGCCAGGATGTACGCTGTCATCATGCCAGGCATTTCCTCACAGCAAGAGCACAACAGCGGCTATAAATCACCCGACTAAGAACCGGTCCTCTTTCCCATCTTTCATTACAGTGGATTGACTCAAGCTTAACTGAGAGTCTGGTTTAATTACACACTGACCAGCAAAGCAGGAAAATAAAGTAAACACAGCAGTGGCTGGTGGACCCTTCTTGCAAAGATAAATGTACAGTTACATTTTTGGCGTCCACATCAAATGATCTGCTGTTAACAAATGTCCTAAAGCAGATTGTTTCAGATTTTTTGTAGAACGGAGCACAACAGCACCATCAATGGTCATAAGAAAAAGGCACAGAATGATATTAAAATCAAACAAAACTCCAAAATAAACTGACATCTTACTCTCTCTGAGGTTCAAATACCACGCTCTGAGTACAAATGACAAGATTTAAGATCACTTTATTGTCATTGCACTGTACAGTACAGTGAAATTGAAGCACGCAATCCAGTCAGATCTGTACAAGATAAGCATTCAAGTAAAAGGATAAACAAATCTATACAGATTTCTATATAACTAGATAGACAAGTCAATAAAAAAGATAAACATGTTTTTTTCAAGAACTGCTTAAAACACACACACACACACACAAAATCATGTCTCATAAAAATACAATTAAAAAATAAATACACAAGAGAATCCGAGATTGTGAAGCCACTTATATGTACCATGACTTACCGAGGCTGAGATCTAGTGGATACATCACTTCTGAATTGTTGTAAACATCCCTGAAGTAAACAGTGAGCATACTTATACCCAGCCTTTGGGAGCTTTTTGTTGCCTATAAACTCCATCACCGGCTACTCAGTGTTGTTTTTTTTATTTTATTTTTTCCTTGTATTTTTATGTGACATGATTTTGTGTTTTTATTCACTGAGAAAACTGATGTTTTTAGACAGCAAGAATCATGTTGCTATGACAATGGGATTGTTTACTAGTATCTGTGTATGCGTTATCTAACCGAGTGAGATTTAAACTTCATAAAAGTGAAGTCTGTTGATTTGCAGCTTTTGTTGCCAGTAAAAATCACATAGTTACGGACAATTTCTGCTTAGATTTTTAGAATTAGAAGCCTTTATTTGTCACATATACATTACAGCACAGTGAAATTCTTTCTCTGAATTTAACCCATCTGAAGCACTGAACACACACACACAGAGTTTATATTTTCTATGTTTTTATGGTGCATTTTTTAATCTTTCTTCACTGTTGCACAATATATTGCACAAATTACACCACTGCTCTTTATTGTTTTATTCATCTCATCTCATCTCATTATCTGTAGCCGCTTTATCCTGTTCTACAGGGTCGCAGGCAAGCTGGAGCCTATCCCAGCTGACTACGGGCGAAAGGCGGGGTACACCCTGGACAAGTCGCCAGGTCATCACAGGGCTGACACATAGACACAGACAACCATTCACACTCACTGTCAATTTAGAGTCACCAGTTAACCTAACCTGCATGTCTTTGGACTGTGGGGGAAACCGGAGCACCCGGAGGAAACCCACGCAGACACGGGGAGAACATGCAAACTCCGCACAGAAAGGCCCACGCTGGCCACGGGGCTCGAACCCGGACCTTCTTTCTGTGAGGCGACAGTGCTAATCACTACACCACTGTGCCGCCTTCTTTTATTCATTATTATTTATATTTTATTACTTATCCTGAGAATCAGAAAACTAAGTATTTCAGCTGTACAAGAAGCTTGTGCATATTACTAAAGTTCTTAAATCTTGAATTCAAGGAAACACAAAATGAAGCCATTAGAGCATTACAGAGGTAAAACACGACACAAATGCCTTTGTGTGTGTGTGTGTGAGAGAGAGAGAGAGAGAGAGAGAGAGAGAGAGGGAGAGAGAGAGAGATCATTCTTATTATGCCATTTGATATAAAGCATCGCTCAAGACTAATGCTAAGATCACACATAGCCAGTTGATCCATAAAAACTGTGGCTGGAGCCTACGGTGGCCATTCTGGCAAATTCTGAAGGTGATCCATTGCATTAATTTGGGCAGAGTAAATATGCAAATTAAGCCATGGTAGCCACAACGGTAGTGATGGAAGGTGCCGGTAAAACCAATGGTGGCAATGACATATAGTGGCATATGGCCTTACGGCAGTGACGGCAGTGTGTACGGTTTTCATGACTACAGTACGGCATAGCCACAGCAAGACAAAATAAGCTACGCAGAATGTTGTTCCATGAACATTTTGAGCTCAATGGTTGCGACAGAATGCTACCTGGTAGCCCAAGTAAGCTTCATGTATGCCTCAAGGATGCTCACATATGCTTAAAGGATGCTCCCAGATACCTTCACCATTGCAATGGATGAATTCATTGAGTGCTTGACCCACAGCAATATTCAACACAACAAAACTTTCCAGGGATGGAAGCCACGCCCTCCTGGTTGTCTAGTAACTCCTCGGCTCTCACGTATTCTGAGGGAAGAGCCCAGAACGTGTGCTGGTAGACCCCTGGAAGGCTCAAAATTGTCTACCGTGATGTGATTCTGGCTATGTGAGACCAAGGCATAAGTTTCTTTGTCAAGCTATTGAAGCCATCTAATATCACAAGCAGCCAACAGTGAATCAAAGCCCACAGTGCTGTTAAATTCTCAAATCTGATTAGTCAGAAGGTGTTGATTAATGTTCAACACCAGGAACTTTGTTACACAATCAAAGTCACATTGTGTATGCAGTAGCGGAGATGGGAAAGCAACCCAAAGAGCGAGAGGAAGACGTATAGATAAGAATAATTGGTTTGATTTGACACTGTTCTGCACCATGGGCTGTTCATGCAAGAGGAGGGCTGATAACAAATGGAATGGGGTAGAGAGGAAAAAAACAAATGCGATCTTCTGTCACCCTTGCAGGCTTTAAATGAGAGGGGGGAACAAATCAGCAGAGTTGACACCATTCCATTCAGCTCCAGAAGCAATAACGTGGTTTTTTTTTTTTTTTGTGATTCCCTTGGCTGAAGTAGTCTAATGAGCAGCAGAAATAAATATTCCACTAGATAGTACAATATAATGGGTGTTTGTATAATACCACAGGGGCAATCTTAATTATGTAAAAGGACGCAAGGGGTCCCAATTCTCCGAACAAATTAATTGCAATAAAGTGCTGATACTGTGTTTGATCTTACAACCCCAATTCCAAAAAGTTGGAACGCTGTGTAAAACGGAAATAAAAACAGAATGCGATTTTGAATTTGATGCCAGCAACACATTTCAAAAAAGTTGGCACAAGGGCATGTTTACCACTGTGTTGCATGACCTCTACTTTTATCAACACTCTGTAAAAGTTTGGGAACTGAGGAGACCAATTGCTGTAGTTTTGAAAGAGAAATGTTGTCTCATTCTCGCCTGAGCTATAATTTCAGTTGCTCAACAGTTCGGGGTCTCTTTTGTCATATTTTATGCTTCAGAATGCACCAAATTGTTTTAAATGGGAGACAGGTCTGGACTACAGGCAGGCCAGTTTAGCACCTGGACTCTTTTACTACAGAGCCATGCAATTGTAATACGTGCAGAATGCAGTTTGTCTTGCTGAAATAAACAAGACCTTCCCTGAAAAAGACATCTGAATGGCAACAAATTGCTCCAAAACGTGTATATATCATTCAGCATTAATGATGCCTTCCCAGATGTACAAGCTACCCATGTTCTGTTCACTAGTACACCCTCATACCATCACAGATGCTGGCTTTTGAACTGTGGACTGATAACAAGCCGGATGGTCCCCCTCTTTTTTAGCCTGGAGGACGTGGTGTCCATGATTTCTAAAAAGAATTTCTACTTTTGATTCATCAGACCTCGGGACAATTTTCCACTTCACCTCAGTCCATCATAAAAGAGCTCAGGCCCAGAGAAGGTGGTGGTGTTTCTGGATATTGTTTATATCTGGTTTTAACTTACATTTGTGGATGCAGTAATTAACTGTTTTCACAGACGATGGTTTTCTGAAGTGTTCCTGAGCCCATACAGTGATTTCCACAACAGACACGTGTCTGCTTTTAATGCAGTGTTGCCTGAGGGACTGAAGATCACAGCCATCCAATGTCAGTTTTCAGCCTTGTCTCTTGCAGACAGAGATTTCTCCAGATTCTCTGAATCTTTTAATGATATTACGTACCATAGATGATGTGATCCCCAAATTCTTTGCAGTTTTACATTGAGGAATGTTATTCTTAAATTGTTGTACTGTTTGCCCACGCAGTCTTTCACAGAGCGGTGAACCCCTCCCCATCTTTACTTCTGAGAGACTCCACCTCTCTGGGATGCTCTTTGTATACCCAATCATCTTACTGACCTGTTGACAATTAACCAAATTAGTTTTTGTTTTTTGGGGGTTTTTTTTGTTTGTTTTGCATTGCACAACTTTTCCAGTCTTTTGTTGCCCCGTCCCAACTTTTCTGAAGCGTGTTCCTGACATCAAATTCAAAATGAGCATATATTTTTCAAAAAACAATGAAATGTTCTCAGTTTCCACATTTGATATGTTGTCTTTGTACTATTTTCAATGAAATATAGGCTTTCTATGATTTGCAAATCACCACATTATGTTTTCTTTTATGTTTTACACAACTTCCCAACTTGGTTATATATTAATTATTCTAGCTTTAGTGCATAGTGAGATCACAAAAAACAAACAAACAACAAAAAAAAAGATCTGCAAGAGATTATCCATCTTGTTTAATATAAAATTTTCCACAAAGCTTTTCGTGTTATTTAATTATTTAAAGAAATGGCCTGCTCTGCCACGAGAGCTCATCATTTTGAGGGAATAATTTGCTTCACATGAGGCCTGATCCGTCTGTCATTCTAGCTTGCTTCCATTCATCATTAGTAAAAGTCAGGCACGTAATTAATTCCCTCACACTCCCAGCTTTCATATGTAGACAACGAGCCATTCTACAACACAGCCTTCTTTAATAATGCATTCGCTTGGATCAGAGCACGCCTGATACATTTTTCTGTGTCGGGGAGAGCATCTAACTGTGACTTCATTACATCTGTATACCAGTGCCTCACTTCTCCGAGTCATTTTGAAAAAAAAAAAGTCCACTGGGTTTATTTGAGAGAAAATCACAAATAGTTTGTGCAAGGAAAGTTTTACTTGAAGGATTTTTCTAATAGTTTTTCCTGTCTGCACTTATCACTACACTTACTGTTAGCAGAGGTGGGGGTTTTATGTTTATGCTTGTTAATTCTGTGTGCTAGGTTTGTGAAAAATCATGGGTGACCTACAGTACAATTTTAAGACCTGTTATAACTGTACAACTTGTTTCAGAGGCTCTCAGACTGTACACACAAATGCTCGTAAGGATGGTGGTGTAGTGGTTAGCACTGTCACCTCACAGCAAGAAGGTTCCAGGTTCGAACCTCGCAGCTGACAGGGGCCTTTCTGTGTGGAGTTTGCATGTTCTCTCCATGTCTGCGTGGGTTTCCTCTGGGTGCTCTGGTTTCCCCCACAGTTCAAAGACATGCAGATTTGGTATGATGGGGCCACTGTAATTGGCGCAAGCTGTAGTGGTTTCCCAGCCATAATGTATGTACATATATAGATCTTGCTATGGCAAAGCTAATAAATCAAATCAAGGATGCACTGCAAGTGGTGGAGATCTCTTAATAACATTATTCTTTTTCTAAAAAAGACAGAATTATGGCTAGAACACAGTAACCATATGCCATACCGTAGTAGACATGGTTACTAGGTCAGGGGGAAGGATTTATGAGCTCTATATGCATCATCCGTCAATTACAGTACATCTTTGAATTCCTTCTTTGAGTTCCACATGTGTTTTCTACATGTGCTTAAAATATGACATTTTCTTATCCGGTGGTACGGTGGTGTAGTGGTTAGCACTGTCGCCTCACAGCAAGAAGGTTCTGAGTTTGAGGCCAGTGGCTGATGAGGGTCTTTCTGTGTGGAGTTTGCATGTTCTCCCCGTGTCCGCGTGGGTTTCCTCCGGGTGCTCCGGTTTCCCCCACAGTCCAAAGACATGCAGGTTAGGCTAATTGGTGGCTCTAACATTGACCGTAGGTGTGAACATGAGTGTGAATGGTTGTTTGTCTCAATGTGTCAGCCCTGCGGTGATCTGGCAACTTGTCCAGGGTGTACCCCACCTCTCGCCCATAGTCAGCTGGGATAGGCTTCAGCTCGCCTGCGACCCTGCACAGGATAAGCGGTTATGGATAATGAATAGATATTTTTTATCCATCCTCAAAAGTATATCACACATGGAGTAATGAATGTTCGGTGGTTTACAGTGGTGCTTGAAAGTTTGTGAACCCTTTAGAATTTTCTATATTTCTGCATAAATATGACCTAAAACATTATCAGATTTTCACATAAGTGCTAAAGGTAGATAAAGAGAACTCAGTTCAACAAATGAGACAAAATATTATACTTGGTCATTTATTTATTGAGGAAAATGATCCAATATTACATATCTGTGAGTGGCAAAAGTATGTGAACCTCTAGGATTAGCAGTTAATTTGAAGGTGAAATTAGAGTCAGGTGTTTTCAATCAATGGGATGACAATCAGGCATAAGCTGGCACCCTGTTTTATTTAAAGAACAGGGATCTATCAAAGTCTGATCTTCACAACACATGTTTGTGGAAGTGTATCATGGCACAAACAAAGGGGATTTCTGAGGACCTCAGAAAAAGCATTGCTGATGCTCATCAGGCTGGAAAAAGTTACAAAACCATCTCTAAAGAGTTTGGACTCCACCAATCCACAGACAGACAGATTGTGTACAAATGGAGGAAATTCAAGACCATTGTTACCCTCCCCAGGAGTGGTCGACCCAACAAAAATCACTCCAAGAGCAAGGCGTGTAATAGTTGGCGAGGTCACAAAGGACCCCAGGATAACTTCTAAGCAACTGAAGGCCTCTCTCACATTGGCTAACGTTAGTGTTCATGAGTCCACCATCAGGAGAACACTGAACAACAATGGTGTGCATGGCAGGGTTGCAAGGAGAAAGCCACTGCTCTCCAAAAAGAACATTGCTGCTCGTCTGCAGTTTGCTCAAGATCACGTGGACAAGCCAGAAGGCTATTGGAAAAATGTTTTGTGGACGGATGAGACCAAAATAGAACTTTTTGGTTTAAATGAGAAGCATTATGTTTGGAGAAAGGAAAACACTGCATTTCAGCATAAGAACTTTATCCCAACTGTGAAACATGGTGGTGGTAGTATCATGGTTTGGGCCTGTTTTGTTGCGTCTGGGCCAGGACGGCTTGCCATCATTGATGGAACAATGAATTCTGAATTATACCAGCGAATTCTAAAGGAAAATGTCAGGACATCTGTCCATGAACTGAATCTCAAGAGAAGGTGGGTCATGCAGCAAGACAACAACCCTAAGCACACAAGTTATTCTACCAAAAAATTGTTAAAGAAGAATAAAGTTAATGTTTTGGAATGGCCAAGTCAAAGTCCTGACCTTAATCCAATCAAAGTGTTGTGGAAGGACTTAAAGCAAGCAGTTCAAGTGAGGAAACCCACCAACATCCCAGAGTTGAAGCTGTTCTGTACGGAGGAACGGGCTAAAATTCCTCCAAGCCGGTGTGCAGGACTGATCAACAGTTACCGGAAACATTTAGTTGCAGTTATTGCTGCACAAGGGGGTCACACCAGATACTGAAAGCAAAGGTTCACATACTTTTGCCACTCAAGATACTGTATGTAATATTGGATCATTTTCCTCAATAAATAAATGACCAAGTATAATATTTTTGTCTCATTTGTTTAACTGGGTTCTCTTTATCTACTTTTAGGACTTGTGTGAAAATCTGATGATGTTTTAGGTCATATTTATGCAGAAATATAGAAAATTCGAAAGGGTTCACAAACTTTCAAGCACCACTGTAGCTTTGATTTTTGCTGATGAGTATGTAAGTTTACAGTGTTTTATGAAGTAATGTTCACTTCTGTGATGTTATAGTTTTGGCACTTTGCTTGTGTAATTGTAACACAGGGCTCTTTTGGTTTCAGTGAAAATGAATAGTATTCGCTGATGCTATGGGTAAACCTGCACCTGATTAAAGAAGCAACATGCCCTGTGTCTGAAATCACTCACTCGTTCACTACTCCCTATATAGGGAATTACTATATAGAGGACTATATAGTGAGCTCATTGATAAAATAAAAAAACGCTTCCAGACACTACTCCGCTGCACCATTATTTACATTATTACTGTCGCACAATTAAAACGTGCCAGATCAGTTGGCTGGTCGGTTTCAAAATAATAAATACATGCATGTGTTTTTGTGATAAATCCATATTATACTGAGCGTATTTCCCACATTAATAAAGACAAAGTACCTGCATCTTTCAGTTTTTTTTAAATCAAGGCTGAATACTAGGTGGCACGGTGGTGTAGTGGTTAACGCTGTTGCCTCACAGTAGGAAGGTTCTGGGTTTGAGCCCAGCGGCTGATGGGGGTCTTTCTGTGTGGAGTTTGCATGTTCTCCCTGTGTCTGCGTGGGTTTCCTCTGGGTGCTCCGGTTTCTCCCACAGCCCAAAGACATGCAGTTAGGTTAACATGGGACGGCCTTGGGCTGAAGTGCCTGAGCGGTGACTTGCATGTACGCAGCAGCTTTGCTCTCCTATGATGAACTAAATTTCGTTGTACATTTGTGCAGTGACAATAAAGGCATTCTATTAATACTTTCTTCTTTGCCACTGCCTTTTATTAAATCAAATTTGAGGCTTTTGATTTGATTTCTTTCAGTGCTACCACAATGCATGATGGGATATATTGCCTGGTAAGTGACCATCGGTTGTATGCTACTTTTTGTGATGCATTGTGGGATACTTTGAGTGCATTATATAGGGTGTAATAATGCTCACTATACATTTGGACAGCACTACAAAATGGCAAACTCACTATATAGTCCACTATATAGTCCACTATATCGTGAGTAGGGAGTGATTTCGGGCGCAGGGATGTTGTAGTTGACTTGCTGACTTTAGGGCTGCAGTTGACTTGCTGACTTTAGGGCTGCAGTTGACTTGCTGACTTTGGGACTGCAGTTGTGAATGGTTTTGCGCTCGGGTTTCCGTCGGTGGGGGGTTTATAGCATCAATGAAGCTGACTTTATGTTAGGACTGTTAATGTTATAGTCATGTTGTCTGTTGTTGCTCAAATGAGGATGGGTTCCCTTTTGAGTCTGGTTCCTCTCGAGGTTTCTTTCTCATGTCGTCTGAGGGAGTTTTTCCTTGCCACCGTCGCCACAGGCGTGCTCATTGGGGATAGATTAGGGATTAAATTAGCTCATATTTTAAGTCGTTCAAATTCTGTAAAGCTGCTTTGCGACAATGTTTATTGTTAAACGCGCTATACAAATAAACTTGACGTGACTTGACTTGTTAGGGAAGTCTGTCATTTAAACTATCTTTGCCTATTTTAACTCAAAAAAAAAAGTCACAGTTGTACTGGTTCTCTCCTACTGTGTGATAAGTCATTCTGATTAAAAAAAAATTGCTGGCCTTCTGAAAGTTATTTTGAGTTTCTTATATTTGTGGCTTATTCACTTCAGAAGAGGAAAAACAGCAAAAAAAGTGAAGCTCATCATGGAAAACGAATGTCTCTGGGTTAACTTTTCCTCAGGCATTTCCTAATTTCATTCCTTGGCTTTCCCTTGTCCCTGCTCTGCAGCGTTAACTTCAGTGGCAGCTCAGTCAATACAAGCCACATTCATCAATCTCAGGAAAGGCCAGAGAGGCATGGCTGAGATCTGCCCTGCACGTTAATCTTCTGTAGCTCTTTTTTTTTCCATGTTGTCACACACTCGGCTCATGTCCAAGAAAACTGAGCACGTGTGTTCACACAAACCAACAGTTTCTAGTCAGATCTCTGTATCACTTAATGGACTATTTTGACTCTCCTTTGCTTTCCTCCACACAGTTTCCAATGATGCTGTATGGATGGTACGAGTGTGTGTATTTCAGAGAGGATTAAAAAAGAGCTAAAAATGTTGAACATTGCTTCAAACAGTTTAGAAAAAAAAAATACTGTCCACTTTTGGGACCAAACCTCAGGTGAGCCAAACATCGTAGATGATAGATAGAGCTAAACACCACACGACTTCTCACATTTAAAGTCCACAGTAATTTGATTCCATATGTTCATGCATCCTAACTGATTCATAACAGGGGGAAGCCATGGCCTAATGGTTAGAGAAGCAGCTGTGGGACCAAAAGGTTGCTGGTTTGATTCCCTGGATCAGCAGGAATGGCTGAAGTGCCCTTGAGCAAGGCACCTAACACCCAACTGCTCCTCAAGCTGCTCTGGGTATGTTGGTCTGGATAAGAGCGTCTGCTAAATGCCTGTAATGCAATATAACAGTCAGTAGTGTTTCTTCGGTCAGATCTAAAGAAACTTGACAGTAGCTTAGCCAACTAGCTAGATTAGCAAAGAGATGAAGGAAAGCCTTTTTGGAGGATTTCTCAGCTCTGCCTTCACCCATCCCTGTTCACTTTCTCCAGTATGATATCCTAGCCAAGCTATTTGAGCTGAGGTCAATCATCAATTCAGATGGTGACAGAGAGCTGGAGAGGCATCTGACAGGTCTGAATGTCAGATCATATATATTACTTTTAGTCATAGAGACTCCTTGACAGGGCATACAGGTGGAACAGCATTCTTGATCAGTTAGAGGAAGCAACAGTCCAGCAGTAAACAGCCACAAGTTGGTAAAACACTCCTGAAAAAAAGTTTCACTTTCTTTGAAAAGCCTATACACCAGCTATTTTTTTTCTTAACAAGCAAAATGGGAATCATGACAAAAAAATAAAAAATAAAATAAAAAATGCACCAATGAACCATGTTTCCTGCTGACGAGCTGCTCCTGTAGAGCAAGACCCACCTCCACTTTCTAAAGAGCATTTAATTGGACAACCACAAGACTATTACTGGATGAACTATCAAAAAAAATTGTGAAGTCATTTTCCTTGAGAGAATCAGTGCAATCCAATTATCAGGTGACCAGACAGATGAAGCTGGATGTAATTCATCCTTCCAGACCTCACTGTGCTCCACTGATTACACACATGTTGCAGTGTATGTAAGGTTTCTTTGCATTAGGTTAGAGAGAGAAGGCAGGAGAGATAAGGACAGGACATATGAAGGCAGCGAAAAAGAAAAATGATACATACCGGTAATAGAGTGGCGGCTCCAATTTTCGACACCTAAACAATCTTTTGGCCATTGCAAAAGTAGAAAAGACTTTCAATACATAAATTGTGTATGAATAATTACTCAAACTTCCACTGGAAAAAAAATTTGTTGATTCTTGATTACTTAGTGTATCAGATCACGTGACACCGTTCCACAAGTATTGACACCTTTGTCCACAGTTATCGACACCCAGATGATTATTTATAAAAAAAAATAATTGGTATGTGGTATTAAGTTAACAAAGCAGTTCTTATTTAAAATTTGTTTTACATAGACTTATATTTAGTACAAAATATATTTTATATAAATGGGTCATTCCATGCCAAATCAACAAATATCTGACAAATTTATGCTCGACCAGCTCAGATTTCAATGAAATTTGGAGGGCTCAGAGATACTATTAAAAGAAGTTAATCCCCAAAATTTGAGCTTCCTATCTCCAACGGTTTCAGAGATACAGGCATTTGAATTGTTCGATTTTTTTGCATTTTGCTCAAAACATACATATTTCAAAGTGTAATATAATCTTTATTATGCAAGATAGAAACCTAAAATTTTGCACAGAGAGACTCAATGTCTTGTACTACAAGCTTCAACTTAGAGTTTCAATGGTCATTGTATATTAGATGGTGATTTTAACAAGGAAATTAAAAAGACAAATTTGCATTTTTTGCATTTTTAATTCATTCTGGAAGCTTGCCTGTGGCAGTAATGCTTAAACTAAGAATGTTATTCAAATCTACACAGATATATCTACCAATTTCAGTTTTACCAAGTCTCCACTATTCCTAGTATGTCTGTAATAGGGTTTTGAAATTCGCCAATTTCTAAAACATGCCATTTTCAGTAGCAAGAAATGCAATGTGGGATAGCAGTTAAGAACTTGTACATTTTTTCAGTAATCCCCAAGATCCATATTTTATATTTCCAAATTTTTGTTCTGTGTCTCTCAAGTATTTTTAAACTACAGGGGTTTAAAAAAATCCATTTTCACCAAATTCGAATTTTTGATATATTTTCATATAACTGATATTTGAGGGTTAATAAATGCTTCAATAAGGCTCAAGTAGGTTAGGAGACATGTTTCTTCCTCAATTTTAAATAAAATTTCAATTAATGCTCAGTATTAATTATTTGTAAATTGATTTTAATCTAAGACTGTGTAACATTAGCAATCAATGACCAGCTATTGTGTACCAGTCAACAGCCAGCCTTATCAATATTAACACAGCACAATAGGTGACCTTTGATACCAGAACAGGTGACTCATATCTTATAGTTTTAGTCTGTAAACTGCATACTTGTTCAGATAACATTATATTGCTTGGATTATATTAAATACATTGTAATACAGAGCACTGAGAAAATTTACCAATGTTATTAACTGAATGTGTTTCTTTGCAAGGATTGAATATTTTGAATAGTTGACTAGGGAATTTAATTGTAGTTGCTTTCAATTTGAGATCAGTATAAATGAGTTTGTTCTTAGACATCTAGAAATGGCTGAACTTCCTCCCTGTTCTATAGGAATTGGACTAAAGAAAGATTCTGACTGCCATAAACTAACATACAACAGAAATTGTAAGTTAAATACACTCTCTCAGCAACCATTGGTGATAGGAAGCTCAAGTTTTGGGGATTAACTTCTTTTAATAGTATCTCTGAGCCCTCCAAATTTCATTGAAATCTGAGATGGTCGAGCATAACCTCTTGTTGATTTGGCATGGAATGACCCAAATATATCAATGTCGATGTTTAGGAGACATGTTTCTTCCTCAATTTTAAATAAAATTTCAATTAATGCTCAACATTACTTCAACAATGTTACACAAAGATCAATCCATAACAGTTGTAAATGTCCCTTAATTCCACAGGGTGTCGATAATGGTAGACACCGATGAAAGTGATCACTATTATCGACACCTCACGTGACTTCTCAAACGCGCGTTTAGATACAAAATGGTGATAGTCAAATGAAAGAGTAAGAAAGAAAGTAGGTTTTGACAAGGAGATCATGAAATATCTGTGAATTTGATCAGTAAAAACATGTCCATGATCTTTCCACCATGCTTACCTGCGATGATAACATCTGGGTTTTCCTCAAATTGCTGATCGTGCTGAAAAAAATTCCATCTCAGGTAATGAGCTGCGTCATCAGACGACAAGATCAAAGGGCGAGGTGGGTTTTCCGGTTGATTAAGTAACCAATAATAACTGTTGTAACTGAAACTCACCTTTGTAAAATTGTTTTTTATTAGTAAGTCTGAAAAGGTGTCGATAGTTATGGACTGTCGATAATTGTAACCACCGCTCTAGTATGTGTAATTAATGTAGTAGTCTAATCTTGTCAGTTAAAAAATACAAACACTTTGACAATCAACAAATTTAAATAGAATGGAATCAGTGCGGCTCATGATACGTGGGTCATTGGCAATGTTGTGTAACCATATCTTATTACTAGTGTGAATGTGAGATTTTAGTCCCCCATGTCTCATTATTTGTCACTCTTGCTATCCCCTGCTTCTTATAAAATTGGTTTTGACACTCCACTGGTCCACGAGAGCTCCAACTGCCCTACTACTGGCAAATAATCACTAGCTGGGAACTCAGATGGGACTTCAGCACATCCATTACATTGAGATCTCATCTCAACTGGACATGTCCACCCCCTCCTTCCTCCAACCCCACCCCCAACACCGCAATCCCCTTTCTCACACCCTTCAGCTAATAGAAATTCTGCTGTGTATGATTCATCACTGCTGACCTGACCGACTGAACAGCGTCCCTCGAGATCCATGTCTGCTATTATATACTTCAGACTTCAGGAGAAAAGACATGGAAATCGCTCAGGGATTATATAAATGAAATGATGGCTGCCAGAGATGTTTAGCAAATGAACACATGGACAATACTGCAGAAGCAATGTATCACAGATGTGGAATTACAATATGACATTGTATATGACAAACAACTGCAGCTACATTCTTTCAATCTCTATGCTAATAAAAATTAATGAAGTGTAAAAAGATCAGCAAGTCATTTGAGTAAGTGAGTAAGATTGAAGTAAACCATTTTCCCCTGTGTTGTTCTGCATGAAATAGACAGATGTACTGCCAAAACAGATCAGAGCAACTAATAGCAGTGCTATTTCCACTCTGACAAATTATTCTTTAGAGTATTAAACTAATTACTCATCCTCCTTCCTTAAATTTTCACACCTTTTGTGGCACTCAATTCTGGAACTAATATCTACTTAATTGAGATCAGGAATCTAAACAAAATAGCCCCTAATAATGAAATAGCAGTGACAGCCCAGACCTCAGTCCAGTTGAAAATCTGTGGCAAGACTTGTTGAAGAAAATTTCGTCTCTATTCAGTATGAAAGCTCTGGAGAAATTTTGCCACAAAGAAGCAAAGAATATCAGGATACAGATGTGCAAAGATGCTAGGGACATATCCTAGAAGTCTTGCAGCTGATATAGCAGGAAGCTAGGGTTAGGCAATTCGGGTTCTACCAAGCATTGACCCAGAGATGAATACTTATGCACCCAACAAATGTATTTTTTTGTAATATTTTGCACATTCAATTCTTGGATATATTGTATAAATCAAATGGTAAAATCATAACTAAGTCCTAAGATGAATGAATGAATGAATGAATGAACAACCTGAAATTGAAATATTTCAGGTTGTTCATTCATTCATTCATCTTCAGCAGCCATCCTGGTCAGGCTCAAGTTTGATCTCGGGCCTATCCTGGGAACACTGGTCACAAGGTGTTGGAATTCACCTGGATGGGATGCCAGTCCATTTCAGGGCACCATATACACACATATGCACAGCTATGGGCAGTTTAGTATAGCCAATCCACCTAGCTGCATCCTGTATGTTTTTGGAATATGTAAGGAAACTAGTGAACCCAGATAAGAACGGGGAGAACATGTGAAAAACTGCACCGTCAGTAACCTAACCTCAAGGTAGAACTGGGGACCCTGGAGTTGTGAGGCGGCAACACTATCTGCTGCGCCACCATTCTAGCTGGTAACACAAAATGTGCAAAAGTTCAAGGGGGTGAATACTTATGCAGGATGATGTATAACATTAATAGTTTGTTACAGATAATGGATGGATGGATTTGTATGAATTGGTTGTGTTTGTATAAAAATTATCTGAAGAGATGTTCACTGTGAATCAGGTCTTCATGTTCACCTTATTTCCCATTTGTCAAGGAATTGATATACTTTCTACTTGACTTTTTCAAGAATTGCTATAAATAGTTGTTTTAGAGTTATAGCGACACATCACTGTCTCAATGGTCAAGAGACCCACCATGAATTGGTTAAAAACGAGAGATGAAAAGAGCAAAAGAATTACCACGCTTCTAGATACTTCACTGTTGGACTTATTGATGGTAGAAGCAGATGAGGGGCAGGAAGAGTTAAGATAAATGATGCTGAGACATTGGGCTGGGAGCCCAGCTCTGATCATTACTCTCTCTCTCTCTCTCTCTCTGTGTGATGTAAACAGACCAGAAGGAGAGGAGGAGGAGAGAAAGGAGGGGCGAGCGAGTGAGCGAGCTTCGGAGCAGACCAGCTGAGCCTCATTGCTCTCAGTCTCTCTTCGATGTGTGACAAAACGGCTTTCCTTACTCTTGCTCTCAGGCACTCAGTACACAACAAACACACACTCGCTTGTTTGCCTTCAGAGGGGCACCGAGCCCCTCAGACAAATTGGGACCATGCTACCCTGGAAGAGGAGCAAGTTTATGCTGGTGGAGGATGATTCCAAGAGCAAAGCAAAGAGCCTGAGCGCTGGACTCACCTACCACTCACTGTTGTCCTCACTGCTGAGGTCGTGCCCTGACCTGGTGCCCGAGTGCCCCTTCCACTGGCTCGCCGGGGTTTTCCACAGCAAGCGCCAGAAAGTGGAGCTAAACAAGGAAGAGCCCATATACAGCGTCCGCTACCTGGGAAGTGTAGTGACTGTCGTGGCCAAGGGTGAGGGCTGCACGCATGATGCTGTCGCCAAGATCTGGGCATCCAGCAACTACGGTGAGCAGAGCATCAAGATGAAGCTGAGTGTAGGGCCACACGGCATACGCATGGGTTGCCGCAGGAAACCCCCACACCTCTACACTCTTAACCGGATCACCTACTGCACAACAGACCCCTACCGGCCCAAGATCTTGGCCTGGATCTACCGGCACCAGGTCAAGCACAAGGCAGTGGTTCTGCGTTGCCATGCTGTGCTTTTGGCCAAGGCGGACAAGGCTCATGCTATTGCTCTTAGTCTGTACCAGAACTCTATTTCAGCCTTCAGTGAGTTTAAGAGGCTCAAACGCCAGAGTGATTTCCGTCATCGCAAACAGGAGCTGCTGGGGGAGGACATCATGCCACTCATGCCCCTACGGAAGCTGCTGAATGGACAGTGTCATTATCAGCCACCAGTAGACAGGCCTGGCAATTCTAACCGCCTGTTCTCCATCACCGAGGAGGATGAGGAGGAGGAGGAGGAGGTGGAGGAGCAGGCAGACAACAATGAGGATAAAGCATCAAATACTGATCTGCCAAATCCCGGGCCAGAGGAACCCCCTGAGAGAGAGCTGGGATACATAGTTCATGGACTAGACGGGGTTTCAATCACCATCAGAGACGAGGTGCACATGACGCTCAGCACACTTGTGTGACCGCACATGGATATCAGACGGTGTGCATTTCTTTCTTCCTTTCTCCATTCTCCTCTTTACTCTCTGTTCACTTCTCTCTCCTCACAGCCCTCCGATTCCTGTAGAGGGTGATCCGGTCCAACATCAGCAAGTTTTGATGCTGAGTTGCTGCTGGCTCGCCTCATGAGCACTTTCTGTATGGGTGTTTAATAAAGTGGAACTTTGCGAATAAACACAAAAGCACAATGAGAGAGCACGTCACACTGCAAAACGACCCAGTGAGGACAAACACAGAGGGAGCTCAGTCCTTGGGCTACAAACCAAACAAGGACAAAACAGAGACGTTCAACAAGCCTTTGTGTTCTTTTCATGTGATTGCATGAAAATACATACTTTTCTCAGATTTTACTGGATAATTTTGGAAATATATTATTTGTGTAATATGTACATTTTCTACGTAACCATCTCCCTCTTCTATGTAATTTTTCTTTCTGGCCAAAACCTCTGTGACAGCATTCAGGCTCGACACCAAGGCAGCAACACTAATGAATTAATCCATGACTTAGGATATCAGCCATTTGACTTGACGGGTTTACAGCTGCCACACGTTACTGATATCCCAGAATCATTTACCGTATGACCAGTGGAGACGTCGGCCATGGCATTTAAGGCAGGATGTTTTAAATGTTTGCAGTTTTACCGTCCCTGGTTTGCACTGTGACATGTCTGGGACCAATATGAGAAAAATATACATATAGTCCATGTTTCTTTCTACATGATACACATTTCGATATCAGCTTGATCTGATAAACAGGTAAATAAGCTTTACTATTTTAAGAGGTAATGCATTGTTCAAAATCATATGCCAACAAACACTGTCTCATATTGGTTGACGTTTTTATCTAACAGTTGCTTTGTGATAATAATAGCGTACTAGACATTTCACAAGCTGTTATTCCAATTGCACTAAATAACGTGAAATTATAATAAAATGTTGGGAAAAGATTTTCTAGGTGAATTTTTTTGGATAGGAGCTGGTATGTGTATATGTGATCGGTTTGTGTGATCAAAGTTCAAAGAAAAGGGGAAAAAAAAGCATTTTTCAGAATTATCCATGGGTTTCAAACCATGTTTCAGAACACTCTATCACCAGCTCAGAAGGAGAACGATCTCTGCACAAATGGCTATGCAGATTGACATCAGCTGTGAGTGGGCTTTGGAGAGGGAAGCAGAAATCTCTTCACACACACACACAGCCCTCTCAAAGCCAGGTGATTCATCAGATGATCAAAATGTACAGGAAATGACCATAAAGCACCTGGCTCAATATTCCACTATGATGTAGACTCAACTGCGTCTGTATCCTGGTATCGAATCCATTACATCAAACAACTCACACAACCTTTAATTAACAAAACAGAAACCTCATATGAATGTGAGTTCCATTTACCCAAAGCAGCAAAGGGTTTTAATTTTGCATTGTTCACTTTGGAAATTGAACAATCTTCAATTCAAATACTTAATTTAAATTTGCAGGTTCGCTTTACAAAGCTGTCTATTTTCCTTTCTTTTTTCTTTTTTTTTCATTTTGCATGCAAGGTTTGCAGAGCTGAACAGCCCATGCAAGAGTGTGATTTAAATTATTCAGATGAATTAGTCTTCAGGGAGTCTTTGAGGATCAGTCAATATACATCTCAAATAATCACCCACTGGAACACTCAAAAATGAACTCTGAGAGGAGACAGGAAGAGGCAACCTGAAGCTGGTGAAAGGATTTGATCAGAAGAAAATGTGAAACATGTTGTTGAAAGTAAACTTAAAATATCATCAATTAAAATAAGGATTTACATGAATATACAATTTGGAAACCATGATTCTGTTTCAGTTTCCGGTTGAGAGTACGCCGTGTGCATTTTGGCTGCCGCTTCTCACCAGAGCTTTTCATTTTATTTATTTATTTATTTTTTACTTTTTTGTGTTTGTGTAGTTTGATGTTTGCTTTTTGTTTGAGTGTTTTGTCCGCCGGTTGTAGCGTAGCTCCAGACCCAGTTTTGGGCGTTGGTTTCCTTCAGGCCTTGGTGTGCCGTGGGTGATGCCTGTGCTCCTCGCTATGGACTGCAGTGAGCTCGTTGCTCTTTTAACATCATGGTGTTCCAGTGCTCTGTGCAGTGATGCTTTTGTGCTTGGCGTGGTGTTCCGAACGATGTTGCTTGGTGGCGTCACGTTGGCTATGCAGGTGGTTTGGAACATACCAGCACTCTGTGTGGCGATGCTTCTGTGCTCGCTTTGTGGATCCATGGGGTGGTGTTCCGAGCAATGTTGCCCGGCGGTGTCGCAGCAGCTGTGCAGGTGGTGTGGGATTTATCTTCGTGCGCCTGGTGGGACTGTGGTAGCTACACCATTGGAATTACATCCTGACCCTCTCTTGGTGGACTCTTTTTCCTTAATTGTAATGCAACCTTGTGTGTGAGAAAGGTGCGAAATAAATTGAAATTATTATTATTATCATCATTATTATTATTATTATTATTATTATTATTATGTCCACCTGCTTTTCCTAATAGCTAGCTGGCAGGTTAAGTGGTAATAAACTAGCTAGCATGTCAGAGGTAGACAGATTTGCTGCAAATATCACTTCTGTGTCCTCATAAATAAGAATTCTATTAAAGGTAGAGTGCCTTTCAGATTTTTCAAGTGTAGGTCATAAAAAGAATTTTCCCTGACACCAATTATTTTTGTTTAGGGGACCAAAAGCTACTGAATTCGAATCACAGAATTCCAATTTTATTAGTTTTTTTAATAGAACAATTAATAAATTTAGGGCCACATGGCCCTAAATTCTCTGCTATTTTTTTCTGCTTCACCATGACCTAATTCAAGATACTATGTCATGCATCATGTAGTGGGTTTTCCCTGTTTGTGCAAGACATTGTGGGATACAACTTTGAAACAGGAGATAAAAATGGAGGATGCAAATGAAACATGAAAGACTAACTAAAGTGATGGAAAGCGAGAAGAAAAGACGTTATGTTATATACGAAGGAAAGGAAACGCAGGACCAAACTAATAAATATCAGCGGTCAGCGAGCACCTCGGTGTGATCAGCTGTTCGTTTAGCGACAAGATGATGTAACTGTCAGTGCACGGTCAAAGGTAAACCTGCGCATGCACATCCGGACTTCCTCTGTGTGCTTGACTGAGTGAAGTGAGCAATTTCATGCACATTATTTGCTAGGAATTCCCCTCAAATTAAATAACTTCCCAGCCACACAATGGCCTGAGTTTTTTTTGGAGATATTACAGAAATAAACATACATCACAATGACCAAATTTCAGAGGGAACTAAATTTCACCAATTTTATGAAATCGAAAGGCTGTCTAGTGTTAATATGTAAAAATATGATATAATTTATATAATATAGTATTATCTTTAAAATAATATTTATAAATATAACTATACCTCAACAATAATATGAGCTACGTTAGCTAGCTGACTAGCTAAACACTAGTACACTAGCTATTTGGGACTATTTGTCCCAAATACTAATACTAATACTAATACTAATCTAGAATCTACTGTAGCCTATATAATCATAATCAGCCTTCTAAGATAAACATAAAATTGATTTCTATGGCTGATTTTGATTATACAAATTTGGTAAAATCACTAAGCAATATATTCCGAGGAGCAGGCTAGTTTACTACTGTCTAGCTAGTTAGTTAGCTAACAATATTTTAGTGCTGAATGTAATATTTTGTTCATTGTTGCAGTATATTCCTGCAGGTTTAGCTACTGGTTACTAAATCACTGAGAATATGATTATGTAAGTCAAGAAAAAGTGAAATTGCTCTAGTTTCTACTTGCAACTTATGCTACGTGTTAAAATAGCCAGCTAGCTTCTGCTGCTATGAATGGTGTTATTCATGGTGTTGGTCTCACTTGGATGCCCAAAAGATTTGCACTTCCCAAAACCAGTTACACTTTTTTTCATCTGGATACTGTACGTACCGTAAAAACTGTCTCTGTGATCATAAAGACGCCCTTCAACACACTTAGTAATGTGTTTGTACTGTAATGATTTACAATTCCACTATCCAGTGTCACCCAGAAGAAGACAGGTTCCTTTTTTTGGTTCATCTCCTTTTACCCTGCCATTGTCATCTCTGGTTTGCTCATCTGGGCTCAAAATGTACAGAGTTCTGTGAAACCGCTTTGTGACAATGTTTATACAAATCAAACTAAACTGAATATTCAGAGAGGTGAAGGTGTTCCGAGGCCATTTTATATAATGCACGTCTTAAATCATGTATAAGTCTACATAGCTTATTTTAAAGATGTAAAACTTTTAAACATGTCCCGTATGTATATGTCGTTTTCACTGAGAAACCACATCAGACAAAACATATATATCATCCTGTACACATCGCCAAGCGGAAGATGAGGTCCAGATGGAAGGGACGCTGGAGGAAGAAAGACGTCTTTCATCACTGTTGCCCAAGTGTCGAGCAGATGACTGTTTGATGCTGAGCCCTGTAGGGAATCCACAGACAACATCTGCATCAAATCACACAGCACATGTTGTACAGCAGGGGCCTCGGGGGACAAAACGGTTGAACAGCACCAAGTGTGAGCTGTAACATTTCATGTGTGTCGTTGGCGTGTGGTGGATGAAGGCTGTGGTGGAGATGGTGATTTGGTTTTCATTGCTGCCAGAGAGCTTTCTTGGAGACAGATTAAAGGAGTGGTGGATGTAAGAGTGTACTTGGCTTCAGCACAGAGAACAGAGCTGTGTGTGTGTGTGTGTGTGTGTGTGTGTCAACTCCCATTACCTGCTCACTGAAGAACAATGGGAGGTACAGAGTTGCGGTAGCACTTGAGGAAGGGTTTAGAGAACGCACTAATGAGTTCTCCTGGAAGCAGAAAGGAGAACGAGATGTGCAAGGGACATAACACACCCGATCAATGAGCCACAGCACACAGACTGAGAGCCAAATTTAGGTGTTTAGTGTGTGTGTGTGTGTGTGCATGTGTGCTTTTCATTGGTATTCTACCGAAGCACTCAACCATCCTCTTGTGCTGTACTGCTGGATACAGCATTATTATCACTACCTACACATTTTTCTAGACCCACCTCCCTGGCCATACATTATTAACTCTCCTCGCTCAAAGTCTCTCTAAATGATATTCCACTTTATGTCACGACTCCATCCACTACAAGACCTACAACTAGAGATGGCACCAATCCGATACCAGAGCTAACCAGCAATAAATAAATCAATAAATAAATAGATCAGATATCAGAGGGGAAAAAATGAATTGGATCTGGTCCAGTAACAAATGGAAAAGATTATAACTGGATTAGAGAAAAAAGATTTTCCTTTGGAACTGGAAATGTTTCCAGATTACTTTAATGATACTGTATTTTGTACTTTATACTTATTCATTTATTTATTATATATCATACAAAGCTGCATTCTTGATATTACAATAAGTGCATTAATATAACATATATTCAAGTATTCAGCAGAACTGTGACACAAATCATCCCAACTCGGCAGCAATACAAAAGTAATTCTGGTGTGATAATTTAGTGGTGAGCACTAAACCAAAAATTCTTCCCTGTGACAAAGTATTCCCTAAATTAATTAAAAAATACTACAGATTAGGGCAAAGTTCCCCAGTAAGTGCCCCCATTATAAGTGAGTTTGGACTAGAATACCATTTTTTTTCTACTTTGCCATGCAGTACTTTAATTCTTTTTAGACAGTGATATATTGAACGATCTAACTGAAATATCAGGGATATTAAGATCTAAAATGAATAGTAGAGTGGTGGCTACAATTATCGACACCTTAATGATCTTTTGGTCGTTGCAAAAATAGAAAAGACTTTCAATACGTAAATTGTGCGTGAAT
The DNA here is from genome assembly GCF_027579695.1 of Neoarius graeffei. Taxonomy (NCBI): domain Eukaryota; kingdom Metazoa; phylum Chordata; class Actinopteri; order Siluriformes; family Ariidae; genus Neoarius; species Neoarius graeffei. The sequence goes on from NC_083581.1 coordinate 34,145,540, forward strand.
AATTACTCAAACTTCCACTGGAAAAAAAAATGAGTTGATTCTGATTGCTTAGCGTATCAGATCACGTGACACCATTCCACAATTATCGACACTTCTGTCTACAGTTATCAACACCATTCCACAATTATCGATACCCAGATCTCATCTCATCTCATTATCTCTAGCCGCTTTATCCTTCTACAGGGTCGCAGGCAAGCTGGAGCCTATCCCAGCTGACCACGGGCGAAAGGCGGGGTACACCCTGGACAAGTCGCCAGGTCATCACAGGGCTGACACATAGACACAGACAACCATTCACACTCACATTCACACCTATGGTCAATTTAGAGTCACCAGTTAACCTAACCTGCATGTCTTTGGACTGTGGGGGAAACCGGAGCACCCGGAGGAAACCCACGCGGACACGGGGAGAACATGCAAACTCCGCACAGAAAGGCCCTCGCCGGCCCCGGGGCTCGAACCCAGGACCTTCTTGCTGTGAGGCGACAGCGCTAACCACTACACCACCGTGCCGCCCCGATACCCAGATGATTATTTATAAAAAAAAAAAATCAGTATGTGGTATTAAGCTAACAAAACAGTTTTTATTTAAAATTAGTTTTACATAGACTTATATTTAGTACAAAATATCTTTTATATAAATATATATCGATGTCGATGTTTATGTAAATGAGGAAGTGATTCTAATGTTTGTAAACAAATGAACTGATAATGTTTAACCTGTCAGAAAATCTTTCTGTTCCACTTTCTAAGTATTTTCATAGATCATATTTTGCTAATCATTCGTCGTTGTTTGTATTAATTTCTAGTTTTGTAGTTTACCAATAAATGTCAACAGGCAATTGATGTTGTAACCACATGAAAATCAAGGTCAAAGGTCGCATGTCATTCCTCGAACCAAAATATAAAATGTCTACTGATATTGTAAGAAACTGCAAAAAAATATTTTCTGAATGGAATAGAAAAATCTGAATATTTCAAACATGTAATTTTTTATATGCTTTGAATTTAATTCTCGTCTAATTCTATTTATTGCAATCGGATTCCAAATACTCTATAAACATTCCATTTGGTTATGAATCAGAAAAAAATTATTACAAATCACAGCACTTTTATTTTTTTAAAGTACTTCATCTACTTCAATAATGTTACACAAAGATCGGTCCATAACAGTTGTAAATGTCCCTTAATTCCACAGGGTGTCGATAATGGTGGACACCGGTGAAAGTGATCACTATTATCGACACCTCACGTGACTTCTCAAATGCACGTTTAGATACAAAATGGCGACTGCCAAATGAAAGTGTAAGAAACAAAGTAGGTTTCAACAAGGAGATCATGAAATATCCGTGAACTTGATCAGTAAAAACATGTCCATGATCTTTCCACCATGTTTACCTGCGATGATAACGTCTGGGTTTTCCTCAAATTGCTGATCATGCTGAAAAAATTCCATCTCCGGTAACGAGCTGCATCATCAGACAACAAGATCAAAGGGCGAGGCGGGTCTTCCGGTTGATTAATTAACCAATAATAACTGTTGTAACTGAAACTCACCTTTGTAAAATTGTTTTTTATTGGTAAATCTGAAAAGATGTTGATAATTATGGACTGTCGATAATTGTAGCCGCTGTTCTATATCTGCAAAAGAAAAATTATGCATGAAACTTTACACTGCGTTCAGTAACGTCTCCCATTATTGACTAACCACCTGCTGTGTTAAATAAATGTTTTACAGTGTTCATTGTTGTTCAGCTGGACTGATATAAACACTGTATGTTCACTTTGCCATGCACCTGGCTGAGTCTCTAAGCAGAGGTCATGCGTTTTCACTGTTATGTAACACATCATAAGCGCCGCCAAACCAAACCATCATTCCCTGTGTGAGTGTCAGCCAGGGACGTCACTAGGTTTGAGAGACAGGGGTAGCTTAGCACCCAGAGGAGAAAAGGTATTGTGCGCGCGCAGCGCGCGCCGAACATTTTTCAGAGCACCTACTAAGGCTGTCAATCAATTCATTATTTCAAGAGCATCACACCTTGGGGACACACTTCCCACCATTTCTATTCTATTTTAAAATTGCTTTCATCATTTAATTGTTTGCTGAAGCAACTTCACCAGCTAAACTACAAAAATGTGAAAAAACCAATGGTAGGTGTCATGCATTCCTGCGCAAACTGAAGAGGGCAAGTGCTTCACAAATCATCATGTAAACATTCTACAGAAGACTCAATATAGCCTCGGTAAAGTTAAGCAAATGCAAACCACTGACATCAAATTACAATCTCACCGTGTGTGTCTGCAAATGAAAGCATAGAATTCTGACTCTCTGCAAACCCAACTCAATGGAAGCCCGCACCGCGCCTGCTGCAGAATGCCCGCGTAGTTTTTTAAGTCCTACTAGCCTACCACTCGACGTGACGCTTGACACAGAGCCAATGAGGAGGAATCATAACGATATTAATAATATTGCATTAAACAATAAATAAGCAAGCAGAAACTGTTGTTCGGATTAACTTGCGTTCTTGATGGCTCATGTTCAGTGCTTTACTGCCTTTGTTTTTTTTTGGAAAAAAAAATAAAAATATAAATAATTTAAAAAAGGGCAAAAAATATAGGGTGGCTTTGCCATAAGATAGGGTGGCTGGAGCTACCCTAAAATGGGTCTGGCGACGTCTATGGTGTCAGCAATCTCAACTCAAAGTTCAGCATCATGATTAGCACTTCAGAGCAAGCTCTGGCGCCCACCAGCTGACTTGTAGCCTACATAGTTTCAGCTAATAAATATTACATGGCCTGTCTGAGAGAAAAAAAAAACCTTTCATACAGATGGCCATGTTACATTCTTTCAGACTGTCTCATCAGATTCCTGTTCACAAGAACATAGACAGAGAGAAAAAAGTGAAGAAACTTAGTAGGGTCTAGAATTCATCTGTGGGTCTCAGAAAAAAAATACAAGTACATTTAATAGGAATCAGGGTTATATGTTTACCTTTGCCAACTTTGATGGAGGAGGTTATGTTTTTGCCTCTGTTTCTTTGTCTGTTCCTAACATAACTCAAAAAGTAGTGAAGGGAGTTTGATGAAATTTTGAGGAAAGGTGAGCTGTGGGCCAAGGAACAGCTGATTAGATTTTGATGCAAATCCGAATATGTGGCTTGGCGGAGATATACACTCTACCGAGTGCCCTTCTAGTTCAGTAATGTTGCTCTCATATGTCACACAGTGTTTGTTTGAGACCCAGACACGGTCTCAGCATTTAAGTCTAGGCTGAAAACATATCTGTTTAGTCAAGCCTTTTGTTAATTTTATTAGGTAAAGGAGGAGGTCTGGAAGGTCCTCAGGGATAGAGTGTTTTGGTAAACTGGGATGTATGGATGCTGTCAGTCCTCCACTCACTTACTCACTCAAGTTTGTTGATGGTGTAGTGGCTGCTGCTTTATGTCCCGGGGTGCCCTCGTGCCTGTGTTACCTTCTGGCTTTCCCCTTTTAGTTACGCTGTCATAGTTAGTTTTGCTGGAGTCCCTGCTTGCGCTCAGCACAAAATGTAGACTCATGAGGTGACATTGGGCATACCTAACAACCTGTGTTTTCTCTCTCTCTCTCTGTCCCTCTGAGTTACATGTCAATCCTGAGGTCGAGATGCTGACCTCTTCTGCTCCTTGGACCTGCCTGATCCATCCTGATGTCCTACGTCTGGCTGGAGTCTCATCACATTGCTCCTGTGGAGGACGGCCCTATATGGACAGTCAAAAGTCACACTTGGAAGATGCTCTGGACCCTTACAGTAATGCTTTAATGGCTGAGGACTACAGTTGACTTGCTAACTTTAGGACTGCAGTTGTCATGAACAGTTTTGCACTCAAGTTTCCATCAATGAACAGTTTATAACTTCAACAAAACAGACTTCATGTTAAAACTGTTAAAAATGTTATAATCATGCTATCTGTTATCACCCAAATGAGGATGGGTTCCCTTTTGAGTCTGGTTCCTCTCGAGGTTTCTTCCTCATGTCGTCTGAGGGAGTTTTTCCTCACCACCGTTGCCACAGGCTTGCTTATTGGGGATAGACTAGGGATAGACTAAGGATAAAATTAGCTCATGCTAAAGTCATTAAAATTCTGTAAAGCTGCTTTGCGACAATGTCTATTGTTAAAAGTGCGATAAAAATAGACTTGACTCTCAGTGGTTTTTAAATGTTATTTTAACTCACTATGTTATTTTAACTCACTATTTAACAGGCTAGATTATGCTATAATGTTTTACATTATACTTTGTTCATGTAGCTCCAAAAGAATAAAAAAATTCAGCCTTTTAAAAATGTATGCATACAGAACAAGGCGTAATACAAAGCTCGATGATGGTTAAAAAAAAGTGCAGCTAGTCCAACGACAGACCTTTTAATCAGCAGTGAACATTATCCTTACCTCAAGTGAGGCATCATTATCTTCACTGCAGTGTGTCTTCTGCAGTTCTCTCATTATTTACTGTCTGATGGCGTGTACTGCGATGAAAAATCCACAGAATATTAACTGTAATGAATATCACAATTTTCATTACATTACAGTACCATTATTCAAAGACAATCACATTAAATCCTGCTATACAGGTACTGTATTTGGTTGTCTAAAACCTAGAACACACACACACACACACACACACACACACACTAGCTCTGCTAGCACTGTATTAAACACAATCTTAGATGTAGAATTGTTATTTTCTACCTGGTCTTTGAGAGTAAAGCAGTCAAATATAAAAATTTACAGCTGGTTATTTAAAGGCATGTTTACTCTCTGTTCATTCAATCCTGTTACTTTGTGTATCCATCTTCAGCTTCCTTTGTTTCTGTTTCCAATTCAAGTAATTTGGTTTGGACTTTCCCCTTGCAAAGTCTGACTGTAAACGTCTTTCCTGTCGAGTATTTTCTGTCAGGCTGTGTTAAAGCAGTTAGACAACCTCTCTGGGATTGAATAAGAAGGCAAGCAACTTTCCGACACCATAGTCAGAGTCAAGAGCTACAAATCGACAACAGACTCGGTCCCGAGTCCTATATGTGATCAGCAGCCCCTTAATCTGAACAGCTCATCTTCCAGACCTCACCAGTTGCCTTATTTCCTGAAAGTAAGTATCACTGTAATCTCTTGACACACCAATGGACCCAGTATGGAATAGAGAAAAAGTCCAATCCTGTGCTCGCTCTCTTGTCACTTTGAGTTACAATGTATAGATAGCCTACAGTTAGGCCCAGAAATATTTGGACAGTGACACAATCTTCATGATTTGGGCTCTGCATGCCACCACATTGGATTTGAAATGAAACAACTACAACAGAATTGAAGTGCAGACTTTAAGGTTTAATTCAAGGGGTTGAACAAAAATATATGATTAAACATGTAGGAACTGTAGCTATTTTTATACAAATGCTTCTCATTTCAGGGGCTCAAAAGTAATTGGACAAATAAACATAACCCTAAGTAAAATGTTACTTTTCAATATTTTGTTGAGAATCCTTTGCAGGCAATGACTCCCTGAAGTCTGGAACCCATGGACATCACCAAACGCTGGGTTTCCTCCTTTGTGATGCTTTGCCAGGCCTTTACTGCAGCTGTCTTCAGTTGTTGCTTGTTTGTGCGACTTTCTGCCTTAAGTTTTGTCTTGAGCAAGTGAAATGCATGCTCGATTGGGTTGAGATCTGGTGATTGACTCGGCCATTGCAGAATATTCCACTTCATTGCTTTAAAAAACTCCTGGGTTGCTTTTGCAGTATGTTTTGGATCATTGTCCATCTGTACTGTGAAGTGCCGTCCAATCAACTTTGCTGCATTTGGCTGAATCTGAGGGGAAAGTATATCCCTATACACTTCAGAATTCATCCGGCTGCTTCTGTCTTTTGTCACATCATCAATAAACACAAGTGACCCGGTGCCACTGGAAGCCATGCATGCCCATGCCATCACACTGCCTCCACCATGTTTTACAGAAGATGTGGTGTGCTTTGGATCATGAGCTGTTCCAATTCTTCTCCAAACTTTCTTCTTCCCATCATTCTGGTACAGGTTGATCTTAGTCTCATCTGTCCAAAGAATGCTGCTCCAGAATTGGGCTGGCTTCTTCAGGTGATTTTTGGCAAAGTCAATTCTGGCCTTTCTATTTTTGAGGCTGATTAATGGTTTGCACCTTGTGGTGAATCCTTTGTATTTACTCTCATGAAGTCTTCTCTTTATGGTAGACTTAGATACTGATACACCTACTTCATGGAGAGTGTTCTTCACTTGAGTGGATGTTGTGAAGGGGTTTCTCTTCACCATGGAAAGGATTCTGCGATCATCCACCACTGTTGTCTTCCGTGGACGTCCAGGCCTTTTTGAGTTCCTAAGCTCACCAGTGCACTCTTTTTTTCTCAGAATGTACCAAACTGTTGATTTGGCCACTCCTAACATTTCTGCTATCTCTCTGATGGATTTCTTCTTTTTTTTCAGCCTCAGGATGGTCTGTTTCACCTCCATTGAGAGCTCCTTTGACCGCATGTTGTGTGTTCACAGCAACAGCTTCCAAATGCAAACGCCACACCTGGAATCAACTCCAGACCTTTTAACTGCTTAATTGATGACAGGTTAATGAAGGAAGAGCCCATGCAGCCTTGTTATTGTTTTTTTTTTTTTTTCAGCCTTCTGAGTCAATTGTCCAATTACTTTTGGTCCCTTGAAAAAGAGGCGGCTACGTATTAAAGAGCTGTAATTCCTACCGTAAACCCTTGCTCCAAATTGGATGTGAATACTCTCAAATTACAGCTGAGAGTCTGCACTTTAAGCCCATATTGATTATATACTTGTATCCTGAATATGTTTTCGTAAACAGCTAAAATAACAAAACTTGTGTCACTGTCCAAATATTTTTGAGTCTAACTACTGTATTTCTTCCCCTATCTTACTCTATCCATCTCAAAGATGAGCAACAGCACCTTGGGATCAATTAGACCCATGTTCCAGTCATCTAGAGACATTATGGAATAGGCTGTCCCAGTTAGGCCAAGGCTTCTCAAACTTTTCTGTCACCAGGGACCCCTCTAGCTCCCAACACACTTTTTATTCCTGAACCTTCCACTGACAGAAGACATTAAATCCCAGCTGACAATATTTACAAGCTATTTGTTTGAGTGACAGGTTTGGACTGAAAATGATTCAACCAATCAAATGGTTAATAATTATAATAGGTCAAAAATACACACAGTAGCTTTGTTTGTTAATGGTGGGTTCCATCACTGAAAGAACAAAATGGAAAAAAACCACACAGATGCCTTGTCTATGTTTCACAAGTGGACGCCCCTTTGAGAACCACCGAGTTAGGCTCCCATTCAACCATGCGAGGTCCTCATCAGCGCATCAGTCTTTGTAATTCATAATTGGTATTGGTATTGGGGCGTATTGGTATTCAGACTTCAGACATAACTCTGGATTTAAGCGCTATTCAGGATTGGCATGAGAGTTATGTATACAGGATGCCATTCAAATAAAACAGAGGCATGTACAATTCTGACCTTAAACTTTAGGGCATTATTCTTTCATGATATCAAACCACTATTAAGTCCAGCACCACTGCCTATCAGTGTGATGTAACCACAATATGTCATTCTAACAAGTACATTTTTGGTTGTAAATAGTACACCTGAAAACCCCTGTGGAATTGTATTTGATGTCAATGTTAAATACATACAATAAATATCAGACTAATAATTAGTTAGTAGTATCGTCCTCAACAATTTTTTTTCTTCAAAGAGCATCAGATCCAAGAGACAGCATCTTAATTGGAGACATTACTTATCTTAAGGACCAAACACAGCAGATGAGTGCTTGGTCAGCTTATCCTTCAAATTGATTTCTTTATAGGAGTGTGGAAAACAATGAACAAAAAACACTGGCATTGTTTCATTAATTCAACAACCAAAAAGGTGAAATAAGAGCATGATAAACTAGCCAACATCCCACATGCATCTTACAATCTTAAAAATTACCTCGATCTAGTAGCTGATGGCTTCATTAAAGGAGAACTGAAGGCAAATTTTTTTTTATTATCAAAATTCTATTTATCTCATTTTATTAAATATAGGAATGCATTTCTTACAGCTATTTTTTCACTGCTATAGCAAGTTATGAGTGTCTGAAATACGCTATGTAATATATCAGTTCATATGTCAAAGCAATGGCCGTAAGTGAGATTCGTTGAGACCTGTGTGAGACATCGCAGGATGGAAGTAAAACGTACAGCGGAAATCAAAATGATCGACATCTGCCAACATTGTCAAAAGACGTGCAAGCCCTCTTTCAAATGCTGACGTAATCAAGCCGGAAGTTTTGTTTGTTTTGATAGCAATCAGGAAAGTTTGAAAAAAGTAGGCAGTAATCGTCATTTAAACTCGTTTTTGTGCAATATTTCATTTGGAAAACAGTTTTCAAAGTGGCGGCACTGACACCTGGCTGACACTTCACGTTTCGAAGTCCCGCACAAGTCTTGTGAAGATCGTGAGGATAAGCGACGCCTGCCGTGGACCATCTCATCTCTCATCTCATTATCTCAAGCCGCTTTATCCTTCTACAGGGTCGCAGGCAAGCTGGAGCCTATCCCAGCTGACTACGGGCGAAAGGCGGGGTACACCCTGGACAAGTCGCCAGGTCATCACAGGGCTTGCCGTGGACCAAACGAACTAAATTCAACATGGCTAAAAACCGAATAGGCCGATAAGCATAATATTTAATTGCAATTAGTTACCAATACAAGTCACGATATAAGGTTACTAAAACTGAAAACGTAATTGAATAACACGTTAATTAAGAAATAAAGCAAGTTTAAAAATGACTTCAGTTCACCTTTAAGGTATGTGAACACAGTAACTGTACAAAAATAAAATGAACATTACAGGCATTTAGCAAATGCTCTTATCCAGAGCAACATACCCAAAGAAGCCTGGGGAGCAGGTACCTTGCTTAAGAATATTTCAGCCATTCCTGCTGGCCCACAGAATCAAACCAACAACCTTTTGAGCCCAAAGCTGCTTCTCTAACCATTAGGCCATGGCTTCCCCATGAACAATAGTAGGATGTGCTGGATCAAGTGCTATTTTACAAGCTGCTCAATACTAAGGTGGAAATCTTAATGGATTTAATTGATCAGGACTTTCAGATTGAGCCGTGCAGCATGAACAAATCCCCACCTGCAGATTTGTGTCTCTGTGGAGAGAGAATTCTCATGTGGTCAGTCTCCCAGGAATTGGTTTCACATGTGAGTGCGTAAGAAGCCATAAGAAACCATGTTTAGTGAACACACTTAGTAGAGGAGCAAATTGAGGATGTGAACAGTCTGTTGTACTCAAAGCCAGAGCCGGGGCTGGGGCTTCGTCTGTCTACAACTGAGTTCATTGCCCTCTGACACCCGGATTATCTAATATTCTGAGGGTTCATACAGCAGAGTGCAGTAAAAAATAAAATAAAATAAAAGCATAAACAATAGCCATGCAGATGATGATTCAAGCTCACTGAAACGATGACTATCAACATAAATCCCAATGTAAAGACTCTAAAGGTCTACCTTTTTGATGTTGTATAAAGTCTTTTTTTTAGTCCATTTATTTCACCCATTAAGACTTACAGATTGGATTCAGACACCTTCCACACTGCCCAGCTGGCCTGCCATGCTGCTGACATCATTCCCCTCATTAGAGGACCGATTATGAAACCGATAGTGTGAAACAGCGAATGAGCTCTAAATGAGCGACTTTCTAAAAACATTTGCCATTTCCTTTTTATTGACACAGTGTCAACACTGATGTCATTTCTAAATGTCACACCGACAATCAGGAACATGGTTAAGGATTATCAAGTGGCTCTTCATTAAAACTATACTCTTTTAGCTCTAAAACTGAGATTTACTTCCAGATACACTATAAAGTCAGAGGTGAGCACTCCTCTAACATCTAAATGTTCATTCCTTGAAATCAAAATTCAAATACTTATCAAAGTTCAGGAAGGATTTTGCCAAAGTCAGTGCATGTGGCCCAAATCCATTACTGGAGAGAAAAGCAGTCGGGTCAAGATGAGCAGAGGTGAATCAATAATCAGGACACAAAAGGTCACATTAAGAAATAAAGTCACATAGATAAAGGAACTCGGGCATACAAAGAGAAAACAGTCAAAACAAAACAAAAAAAATCATGATTTTGGGAACCAGGTCAACGAGGAAAATTTTGTTCTCATCCAACAACATTCATGGTTCTTCATTTTGGACAGGTTATAACCTATTTGAAAAGTGAGAACTCTATTTTTAGAAGCCAAGAACCCTTATTTATCAAATCAACCATTATATCCTTATATATTCTATAGCCCTCAGCCTCTCACATAGCTAGGGTTACAGTGGGGGCTGGCCCTCTGGTAACTGCAAGAGTTTGACTCCCTACTCACATCTGTATTGCTGAGTTTCACATGGTGTCACATCCGCCTCATTAGTTATTCAAAACTTTAGCTGGTGGTCTACCAAAGCTCAGTTGACAAAGCGTTTGTGTGGAGAAGGTTCATTGCTCGCATGAAAAATGCCTTATGTGATACACCTTGATAAGAGAACATTTCCAAATCTATTATTCATATAAATGTAACATTATTTTATTAGCGCAGGTAACAGCCAGCCAGATGTTTAATATTTGAATATTTTATTGTGAAGTTTAATGTAATGTAGGAGGAAAGAAAAGAGAAATAGGAAAGTGGAACCAAAGTGCGGTTACTGTCGCACCGCGGTGACCAAAGGTGGGGGGACTCCTCCCTCTTCTCTCAGACAGAGATTCAGAGAAGAAATGGCAGTTCGCTCCTTCACTAACACACTCCATAATTCTGTTTTCCCAGGATCCCATCCAGGACAGTGAAGAGCAGTGAACCCAAGTTAAAAATTCATTTGTTACTGCAGTTACTTAGCTTTTTGAAACTTGTAACAAACTGTGGGGGCTCGTCCGGGATCTCTCCTCATCACAACCATCGGAGGAGCAGGTCCAGAGATACTAGAACCACACGACCGAGGCGACAAGACGCTGTGGTAGGCCAGGAGTCAACCTGTGGGTGTCCAGGGAGGGAGACCAAGGAGACAACGGATCTTCACCTCGCTTAGGAGCCGCACTGCTGATCCTGAGGCCAACGCACGCTAGTCACCAGTGAGCCGCATCTCTGACCCTGGGACCAGTGCACGCTACTTACCAGAGGGCTACAACGCTGATCCTGTGGTCATTGCACACCAGAACCAGGGGATCTCACCTGTGATCGGGAGGCCAACATGCACACACACCATTTATCAAGTCACCACCCTACTGATTTACTGAACTAATAAACTAAAAGGTGACATCAGGACCACATCCCATGTCAACAGTTCGCAAAGAATTAGTACAGAACATAAAAAAAAACTATTCAGACTCTCGAGCAATGAAATCTATCAGGTTGCAAAAGACATTGCAACTGATAGTGAACACGAAAAAGAGCTGAATCCGAAGAATGAAGAAGGCTGCATGGAGTACATCATTTCCTACATGCACTCTGACACCTTACTAGGTCTTGAGGATGAAGGTATGAGTCAGTTGCTGGTTTTAAATGATTTGATATGTAAAGTGATGAATGCTGATACTTCTATTAACCTTCCAGTTGATGCATTGAGTGATGGTGACACACAGGTTACACCTAGTCACAGTCCATCCACTATGATCCCAAACTCTGCATCACAACCTCATTCTCACACTAACAGCACAGTCATGCAACCACAACCTCATCCTCACATTCATACCAATACAACAACACAGTCAGTAGAAGAACTGAGACAAGTGTATGAAGAGCTGGGTGAGAAACTGCGATGATGTGAATCTACAGCGACTCCACCAACCACAGCCTACCCCCACCAAGGTGAGTCAGAGTCACACTGTAAGCCACAGATGACCTCAGAGAGACCAGTAGTGCTGAAGGACCTCTCCTACCTGCAACGCAGAGACTTCAAAGTACATGGAGGTCAGGTTGGAGATCAGAGCTCTGATTTAAATTACAACAGCTTCAGTAAACAAATTAATGAGGGAATGAAAGAGGGCTTCGCAGAGGCAGAGGTGGTCAGAGGGGTGTTGAGGATCATCAAACCAGGGGCCTTTAAGGATATGCTGGTAAATAAAGACTCAATTACAGTATCTGAGCTTAAAGGTTTCCTCAGGTCCCACCTCGGTGAGAAAGCAATGACTGAGATGTTCCAGGAATTGATGTGCACCAGACAATCAGACCAAGAATCACCTCAGCGGTTTTTGTACAGCATGATTGGGCTGAAGCAGAGACTCCTTTTTCAGTCCCGACAGACTAGTACAGACATTTCCTATGATCCTAAGACCATCCAAGAAGTCTTCCTCCACACTGTATATCAGGGATTGGGAACAAAACATGCTGACCTCCGGCAGCTCCTGAGACCTTTAATTTCAAACAGCCTAGTCGCAGATGAGGAAATTCTCAGCCAGGTCATGAAAATAATAAGTGATGAGAATGAGCATCAGCGCAGACTTGGCCAAACCCCCCGACAAAAGACAACACAAGTGCACAGTGCCAAGGTTGAGACAGGAGATTGTAACAACAACGATAAGTCATGGGAAAACGCAACAGACAATAAAAATCTCCAGACAATACAGCAGCTCAGTGCTCAGGTGGAGACCTTAACACACATGGTGGCTTCTTTGATGGATCAGTGCACAGCAAATGCTCAAGTGTCTTACCCCCTAACTATGTCAGCTCACATCCAGTCACACTCTCCTTCTCCCTCTCAGCCACCCCCCAGCAGACCTGCCCAACCACAGCTGAGACAGCCCGCAGTCCAGGTGAGAGGGAGAACAGCTTGTTGTCCAAAATGTACTGAGCAGAACCTACGGGAGTGTAACCACTGCTTCGTGTGTGGAGAAGCAGGACACAGAGCAGTGGGATGTCTGAAATGAGTCAAGGTGCAGGGAAACGGAGCTCGGTCTCTGTGGAGGGACACCCAGAGACCAGTGAACAGCTTTAGTCCCAAACAGTAGGTCACTCCCCCAATCAAACAACAAGACACCTCAAGCAAAACAAACAACAAAAGCCACACACACTTACCTGCCAGAGTAACATCACCTGCAAAGCACCCCTAGTTGGAAAGAAAAGTCTGCTGAAATGTTTTATTGGCGGTTACCCAGCAACAGTCCTGTTTGATTCAGGTTCGCAAGTGAGCATAATCGACCAACAATGGACTGATACTCACATTCCTAATTATACAGTGAGACCTCTTTCTGAGCTCTTAGAGGAAGAACTTGGTGTCTACGCAGTCACTGGCCATGTTGTCCCGTACAGTGGATGGGTTGGGCTCACTGTCAATCTCGCAGGAAATGATGATCCCAATCTCACCATACAGGCCCCTTTTCTAGTCAGCCAGCTGCCACTGCCCCAGCCCCTCCTAGGAGCTAAGGTACTGGAGAAGATCATCAGGAGGAAGGAGTCTTCTGGTGATGCAGTCGCCACAGTAATCAGCCTCCTCCGCAGTGCATTTGGAATAGAGGAAGAACAGGTGGAGGCCATTGTGAATTTCATCCAGGTGCCCCCTAGAACATACTGTGATCCAGTCACTATAAGAGTGGGCAAAGGCCACGCCCTCATTCTTCCTGGTCGAACGGTTCATGTGTGGTGTAGGGTACCCCCAAACTTTGATGTCTCTGACCCCCTTGTTCTATATGAACCTGCTGAGAAAAGCGCAGCATTAGGACAGTTGAGTGTAGGAGAAGGCCTCTTGGAAGTCAATGACACCCGACGGCCTTATGTTAAGGTGCCCATCTCCAATCACTCAAAATATGAGGTCACCCTGCCAAAGAGAACCGCCCTGGGAACCATCCAACATGTCGTCAAGGTCCTTGAGACCGATGCACCAGAGTCACATCAGGTTGATTCTACATCAAGAAAGGTGACAACAGTTGAGGTTAATGGCATCACTTCTCCCCACACTTCTCCACCCAAGTCCTGGCTTCCTCCTGTTGATATCAGTCACCTGAGCACTGAACAGCAACAGGCAGTGAAGGAAGTGCTCTATGAGGAATGTGGAGCATTCTCCCGCAATAGCAACAACATAGGATGCATCCCCTCCCTACAGATGGAGATCAGGACAAAGGATGACATCCCAGTTCAGAGGGCCTACGCATCCATCCCAAAACCACTCTACAGGGAAGTTAAGGAGTACATCCAGGAGCTGTTGGTTAAAGGGTGGATCGTGAAGTCCCAGTCACCGTATGCAGCCCCTGTCATCTATGTTAGAAAGAAAGATGGGTCCTTACGCCTGTGTGTTGACTACCGGCTCCTCAACAATAAAACTGTGCCAGACCGTCACCCTCTTCCTAGGATCCAGGACCCCACTGACTCCCTGGGAGGATATACCTGGTTTTCGATCCTCAATCAGGGAAAAGCTTACCACCAAGGCTTTATCGCCAAAGGATTACGGTACCTGACTGCATTTATAATGCTATGGGGGCTCTACGAGTGGGTACAAATACCCTTTGGGTTGTTGAACACGCCAGCTGCTTTTCAAAGGAGCATGGAAGGGATGCTCGATACGCTGAGAGATGAGTGTTGCATCCCTTACCTCGACGACGTGCTGTGCTTCTCCAGGTCCTTTGATGAGCATGTGCAGGTGCTATGCAGAGTCCTCCAGGCCTTGCAACACCATGGGGTAAAGCTGAAGCCGGAGAAATGCGAGCTCTTCCGCAAAGAGGTCCAATACGTCGGCCGATTGGTGTCAGCAGAAGGGGTAAAAATGGATCCCAAAGATCTTGAAGCAGTGCGGGCACTGAAACACAAGACCCCACAGACAGTTGGGGACATCAGGCAGTTGCTTGGGTTCCTGAGCTATTATTGAACATACGTGCAGGATTTCTCACATATAGCCAAGCCCCTGTACGACCTGCTCCAGTCAAAGCCTGACACCCCTCAGCCCAAGCCGCCACGAGGAAAAACAAAAGGCCACCAGCCATCCCCCCGAGCCCCAGTAGAGTGGACTGTACAACACCAACAGATCCTTGAACAGCTTGTGGACCGGCTGACCAAGCTCCCAGTGTTGGCATACCCTGATTTCAACTGCCCCTTCACACTCCACACCGACACCTCTCAAAAAGGTCTCGGTGCAGTTCTTTATCAGAACCAGGATGGGAAGATGAGGGTGATTGGATACGGGTCATGCACACTAACACCAGCGGAACAAAATTATCACCTACACACCGGAAAGCTTGAATTCCTCGCATTGAAGTGGGCGGTATGTGATAAGTTCCGGGACTACCTGTTCTACACGCCACATTTCACAGTCTTTACGGACAATAATCCCCTCACATATATCCTGAGTACTGCCAAGCTCAATGCAGTGGGGCACCGGTGGGTGGGACAGCTGGCTGATTTCCACTTTGACATCAAATACCGGCCCAGCAAAATCAACATCGATGCCGACACCTTGTCACACTTGCCCCTGGACATCGACACCTTCATGGCTGAGTGTTCGGAAGAGTTATCGGAGGAGGCAGTATGTGCTGTATGGGAAGGAAGCCGGAGAGCACAACAAGGGGATGTGGCCTGGGTGGCAGCCCTCAACTTAACATCCCAAAGCCAACCTCACGTCGAGCCTCTGCAGGAAATCAGTCATGATGAGCTGGTGAGGGAACAGAGAAAAGACCTCGCTATTGGAAAAGTTATGGAGCTGAAGGAAAACGACACACCACTAACAGAGGATGACAGAGGGAGAGTTGACACACACACACAAGGAGACTGTTAAGAGAGTGGAGCAGATTACACATAGAGGATGGTCTTCTCTACAGGAAGAGTGCAGGTTGACAGCAGCTGGTCCTGCCCGCAGCCTACAAACAAACAGTACTCATCCAGCTACATAACATCATGAGTCATGTCGGTGTTGAGAAAGTTCTGAGCCTAGCGAGGGAGCGATTCTACTGGCCTTTCATGAAAAGTGAGATAGAAGAATATGTGGCCAGGAAATGCTCTTGCATTAAACAGAAGAAGTCAGCCACACATGAAAGCGCACCAATGGGAAGTATTACATCAAATTTGCCCCTTGAGCTGGTGTGCATCGATTTCCTTCACCTGGAGACCTGCAGAGGTGGATACGAGTATATCCTGGTAGTGGTTGACCACTTCACCAGATTCGCGCAAGCCTACCCCACCAGGAACAAGGCTGGTAAGACGGCTGCTGACCGGCTTTTCAACGATTTCATCCCCAGATTTGGATACCCGGCCAAACTCCACCATGACCAGGGTCGAGAGTTTGAGAATGAACTCTTCAGAGCTCTCAGACAGTTAGCTGGTGTTGCCCACTCAAGAACCTCTCCGTACCACCCCCAGGGTAATCCTGCAGAAAGACTCAATTGCACACTACTGCAGATGCTCTGGACTCTGGGAGAAAAAGAGAAGGAGAATTGGAAGGACCACCTGTCCCATGTCCTCCATGCATACAATTGTACAAAGCATGAGGCCACAGGTTTCTTTCCATACTATTTGTTGTATGGCCGGCATCCTTGCCTCCCTGTTGACATCCTCTTCGGCCTCACAACAGAGGAGAGAACTGAAACCAATGGATCAAGAGGATATGCTGAGAAATGGGCAGGAAAAATGATTGAGGCATATCGAATAGCAAATGCAAACAGCTGACAGTCCAGCTCAAAAGGAAAGACACACTACGATAAAAGGAGCAGGGGTGTGGTTCTCCAGCCAGGGGACAGAGTTCTCGTATGCAATCTCAGTGAATGAGGGGGCCCTGGAAAGCTTAGACCGTACTGGGAGCAGCTCATCCACATCGTGAGAGAACAGGTTGGAGATAACCCGGTTTACAAAGTGAGCCCTGAGGCGGGAGGCCGACCGGTTCGTACTCTGCACAGGAACCTCCTGTTACAAGTCAACGACCTACCTGTAGAGCCTCTCCAGAGCCCAACCACCACCACAGCTGGGTCACAAAAAAGAACTAAGAGAACCTCACACACCCCAAAACCTACACATGAGACACAGACCCCAGATATAAGTGACTCTGAGGAAGAGGAAGGCATGCCTCGTTACTGGTTGCGAATACCTGTGGAGAAGCCAAGAGCTGAGAGTCACTTACCTGATCCACATGTTGCCCCTAATCTTCAAAACAGATCTGAGCGGGATGAGACCTACCTGGGGGAAATGACTCATGCAGAACCTGAATAGGAAAGAGAGAGTGTCAGAGGTGAGGAGCAGGGGGCCTCCAGTGAGGATGAACATGACATGGAGCAGCCTCAGTCTACAGCCGTTCAAGAGGAACTGCACACGGTCCATCAGGAGAACAATGTTCCCCCACCACAACCTGAACATCAGACCCCGCTGAGACAGTCCACAAGAGAAAGACGGCCAGGTTGTGTGTTCACTTATCCATCCCTGGGTCAACCAGCCTATCAGCCACGTCCCACTGTGAGTGCAGTTGGAATCCAGCCAGTGCAGTGCTCTCACCAGTGTCTCTGTCCACCATACGTCCATCCCTTCCAACCCCCATCCATTGCCCCATACCCATACCTACCTGTCATGTACCCAGACCACTGTGGATGAGACACCATGAAAGACATTCCATACTCACCTGAAGAGACCTTGAACACCACATACACCATACATTTCATACTTACCTGAACCACACATACATTATACACTTCATACTTACCTGTTGGAACACACATACATTGTATACTCACCTGATAAGGTCTGAAACACGCACACTATACATTTCACACTTTATAGGACTTAAAGGATACGCTCACTGAAAGTTTGAATGTGTTTTTAAAAAAAAAGGGAAAATGTTTGAATGTTCAGAGTGAAATCATTCCGAGTATCTTGTGTCAGGAGCCACATTTATTTATTGGGGAGTGTGTGATACAGCTTGATAAGAGAACATTTCCAAATCTATTATTCATAAAAGTGTAACATTATTTTATTAGCGCAGGTAACAGCCAGCCAGATGTTTAATAATATTTGAATATTTTATTGTGAAGTTTAATGTAATGTAGGAGGAAAGAAAAGAGAAATAGGAAAGCGGAACCAAAGTGTGGTTACCGTCGCACCACAGTGACCAAAGGTGGGGGGACTCCTCCCTCTTCTCTCAGACAGAGATTCGGAGAAGAAATGGCGGCTCGCTCCTTCACTAACACACTCCATAATTCTGTTTTCCCAGGATCCCATCCAGGACAGTGAAGAGCAGTAAACCCAAGTTAAAAATTCATTTGTTACTGCAGTTACTTAGCTTTTTGAAACTCGTAACACTTACGCTTGCGTTGTTTTAGGCTGTTCGAATCGATCAAACCGTGAAACTGATAAAAGTTTCTTCAGGGTTCCCCGTGAACTGATAAAAAAGGGTGAACGAACACAGGATTTCACAAAAAGACATCGAGAAAGGTGGCTTTTGAACCTCTCACCGAAATCGAAGGGAGCTGAGTCGAAGCATGCTCAAGTTTGCAGTGATCACTTGGTGAAAGGTTTGTATATCCCTCTCAGCTATGTCCTTAGTGTTTTCCAAGTACTTTTCTTACTACATATGTGTTGTTAGTCACGAAGCGCTGAAGTCCCCAGCTGTTTCTTTGTTTACTCACAAAGTCCATATGCATGAAGGTCTCAACAAAATTCTTACCCAGCCATACAGTTACAATGCACCGTGATCACGTCTCCATCTTGTTTAAGTAAGATCCAGGTCTTTAAAGGGGTTTCTGATGGTCTTTGTGAATGATTTACCTGAGAGAAAAGAGCCAACACAAGTGAGAATCAAGCCAACTGTTGTTTGTTTACACTTCAACTTGCAGTGCTTCGTTGTAAAGACACAAACAAAAAGCTTTTAAAAAAAACATACTTACATGGGCAAAAACAATACAGGATTCATTGGGCAGCGACTTGATACTGATCTTTACCCAGCCACATACAAAAAAGTTGTAAGCCTCCGTACTCTTCCACACTTTCATCTGTTTTGTGGTGCAGAAGGATGTCTGCAACACCAGATAGTTCAAGATGTCAGGGAACTAACTGAAGGGTAGTTTTTGAGATCGTATGACAAATCCTTCTTTCCCAGACTGTATGGGTCTATTTCATTGCACATAGCAATCTTCTGAATATATCTAAAGTGAGCAGTGGCTTCTAGATCACGAGCATACTCTGATAAGTTATCACTAGTGGTTTGCACTATGGCAGCCATTTAGACCACCAGCTATTTCACTTCCGGTAAAACCGCTAAGAAAAGTCACGTGACTGAAACCCAGAAATTGCAGCGTGCCTCACCAGATGCACAGGCCTTTGGCATGACCCAACCATGAGTAGAACTCACAATCTCCTGGTTAAGAGGCAGACACGCTAACCACTAGGCCAGTTCATGGCAACTAGTGGTAGTACTGGGGTAATATTAGGAGTAATGGTAGTAGTGGGAATATAATTGTAGTCAAGTGGGGAAACCATGGTCTAAAAGTTAGAGAAGCAGCTCTGGGACCAAAAGGTTGCTGGCTTGATTCCCTGGACCAGGAGGAATGGCTAATGTGCCCTTGAGCAAGGCACCTAGACCCCAACTACTCCCCAGGCTGCTTGGAGTATGTTGTACGTCACTTTAGATAACAGTAATGCCTGTAATGTACTGTATATTATGATCCAGAGAAAGACACAGCAATCATTATCCGATCTAACAGTGAATCAGGACCAATAATTTCTCAGTGATTTTGACCCGATAATAAATCAATAAAACCCAAACAATCTTTGATTCAGTTCTGTTCTGATGAAGGGGGAAAAAGAAGGCAGTTTAATTAGTTAAATATATTTATACTGCAGTGCTGCTGAATGCTTGATTCTGATTCTGAGGAGTTTTTAAATTATTTCTTTAACTATTGATGTTAAAGGTAATTAAAAAATGGATAATAAATTAGGATGGTGTTCTTTAATTTAAAAAAGGTAATTATAGGCCCACTATTGTAGTGACCTTGAGTATTGTAGTGACATCATACAAATAAAAGGACAAATTCCAGCTGTCTGTAAAAAAAAAGCAAAGAAAAGAAATATCTTAGCTCTTAAGATTTGCTCCAAAATGTGAATAAATAAATCTATAAATAAATAAAACTGAATCAGTCTGTGAACTGACAGCGATGGAGAACCTACAGTGCTCATTATGTCTAAACTGAAAACAGAAAAATTATAATCAATTAATAATCAACAGAGGGAGGTATGTTAGAAGAACTAATAAGCACTGACCCCTTTTCCAAATCCTCTCATTTAAGAGAATGGAGTCTCTCCTTATTACACTCCTCCACATCAATATATTAGATTAAAGCTCATAACATTGCTGTTCTCCTTTGGGCACCGTTTGGCACCTCGGTTGAGAGACTGTGCAATAACAGAAGTGATTCGATAATTCTTCTAAGGTCTCTTTCTCTCTCTCTCTCTCTCTCTCTCTTGCTTCCTACGAGCTGCCAGTGTACTGATTGCCTTCTTCTAATATGCTGCTTCTCCAGTGTTTTCAGTTAGAGAGAGCAAAGTACCTTCAGGAGATTAGACAGATCACCTCAGCGTGCGCAGGCAAGAAGCAAATCAGACCTGCATTCATTCTGCTGCTGGTCCCTATTACAGTGAGGGACCTTAGAGAGCGATCTCCTGCTGTGTACCAGACACTCACACACAACACACCCACGCATACTGTATTTGCCTGAAGTGACTATCCTCAGAAAGCTCAGTAATGTGACAAAACAACTTGCGAGGTTTTATGCTGCTCCACGAGTTTACATGCTTTTATTGTGTCATCACGTTTTACTGTACTGGAAAACACACACACATATTTGCACAGCACAAAGGAAACAACATTTGTAGCAACCCTATCTTTACTTTTTTTTTTAAAACTTGAGTCTTTGTAAATGAGCTTTTCTTTGTACAGTGCATTTCAGTGTGTGTGTTTGAGAAATGTACGTCTAAGTATAACGGCGCTGGCCTGTTATTCAGGAAAAGAAATGAACCTTTGATGTCAAAGTTTGTACCTCTTTTCATGTGCAATCTTGGCCTCGTTCCCATGTTTAGTGCTTTTTAATTCTCATTGACTTCAACTCAGCTAAATGGTTTCTATTCTATCTCCAGGAAGGACTGCATCTGTGCTTTTTTTTTCAATCATAATCAAATCTGACTATCTATTTTTGAACAAGCTTTCTTAGGCGACGTTTCACAAGAGGTTTTTAGAAGACATTGGTAAATGCACTGGACAGATTCATAATGATGCACTGGACAGATTCAGCTGCTCTATGGCCCATTAATGGCGGCGGTCATTTTTAGCATTGACTTAATAAGGACCAAGGGGAAGCCACGGCCTAATGGCGAGAGAAACAGCTTTGGGACCAAAAGGCTGCTAGTTCGATTCCCTGGACCAGCAGGACTGGCTTAAGTACCCTTGAGCAAGGCACCTAACCCCCAACTGCTCCAACAAGAGTGGTGGCGTACCTTGTGTCTGATTAGCCAATGAAAAACTGATGATGTGATTATCAGTTAGGGCACTGAACCTGACTGAACTGAACTGAATAGGGACCAACAGGAACTCTGAAGTCAAGGACATGCCAGAAAAATGTAAAATGAAGCCTGACTCAAAGAATCTATCAATCTCCATTGCATGTCAGCATGGGCCTTGCTAGGCATATGTTCTAGCCCTACCCCAACCCAAACAACAACCCCTCAACTAATGTTCCTTTCAAATATTTGGTACTATTTGTTATTCAAAAATCTAATTGTGATTGTTCCAGTGAGCCCATGCAACCCCAAGCCATGACAGTACCCCAACCTTGAAAACATGATCTGACTTCTGTTAGGGTGCAGGGGAGAGTGGACGTGTCGCAAACTGGAAACCAAATCCAAATCAATAGCCTGAAGACATAGTCAAGGTTGGGCAAGGGCTGGTCAATGTGCAAACGGATTATCAGAGGACAGATGTGAGATCAAAGGAAGCCAGGCACAATAACTAAAAAGCTTGGTATGATCAGGCACGAGGACACAGAACAATACCTCACACTGAAGTGAGTGTTTGCTGAGCTTAAATAGAGGGGTGATTACTGGGATGATGGTGAACAGGTGCGCTCCTAATACTCAGGAGAGGCGGGGCGATGTGGCGCTTGGGAGATGTAGTTCAGAGCAGCCATGTTTGGATGTTTAATTATTTTTTTTAATGCTTGAAAATATTTAAGTAGCTTTCGCACAATTCTATACTTACAGTATACATATCACATATTTCAATATTTCTACTTCATGGGGAATGTAAGTGAGGGTACATTTTAAGTACAAACCTCTTAAAGGTAGACTGCCTTTCAGATTTTTCAAGTGTAGTTCATAAAAAGAATTTTCCCTGGCACCCAATTATTTTTGTTTAGTGGACTGAAAGCTACTGAATTTGAATCATAGACTTCCAATTTTATTGTTTTTTTTTCAATAGAACAAGTAATGAATTTAGGGCCACGTGGCCCTAAATTCTCCGCTATTTTTTCCTGCTTCACCATGACCCAATTAAAGATACGTACGTCATGCATTACGTGGTGGGCTTTCCCCGTTCGCGCAAGGCATTGTGGGATACAAATTTGAAACAGGAGAGGAAAATGGAGGACGTGAATGAAACATGAAAGACTGACTACAGTAACGGAAAGCGAGAAGAAAAGACGTTATGTTGCAAAGGAAAGGAAACGCAGGACCAAACTAATAAATATCGGCGGTCAGCGAGCACCTCGGTGTGATCAGCTGTTCATTTAGCGACAGAATGATGGAACTGTCAGTGCACGGTCAAGGTAAACCTGTAGATGACAGTAATGCAATGTTGTGGATGCCAACTGCCGTAAAACCCAAAAGAGGAAGAAGAAGAAGGGAAACCTGCGCATGCGCACACGGACCTCCTCTGTCTGCTTGACTGCGCAAAGCTAGCAATTTCATGCACATTATTTGCTAGGGAATCCCCTCAAATTAAATAACTTCCCAGCCACAGAATGGCCTGATAGTTTTCGAGATATTGCAGAAATAAACATATATCACAATGACCAAATTTGAGACGGAACTAAATTTCACCCAATTTATGAAATCGAAAGGCTTTAAAATATAACTTTTTTGTAATAAAGTACAAGGACTAAAGAACTCATTTTTTTCAAGTTTGTCTTCTGCCTTTCACTGATGCTTTGAGATCCAGACAAGAGAATTGCTTTCTAAGCACAATCACCTGGCTGTTCGCCTGAGAGAAGTTTTAGCAGTGGCTGAGTCTCCAGATCCGTGACAGAACTGCCAAGGACTGAGATCAAAATCCTTTACACTTTAATCTGTGCATCTCCAATAATAAGACTGCTCCCTTGATAAGCCTTTAGAAATGCAGTGCAGTTATGTAAAGGAAAGCTGGACAGGCGGCAGTGTTGTACACACCACATGAATACATTTCTGCACTCCTGTCTGTCTCCTGCCCTCAGTGGGAAAATGAATATCTCGATTATTCCTGCATAGAGATGAGCCTTGTCATTCTGTGATGGAAAACACAGAGCAAATACTTTGGCTCGTGTATTATTTATGTGTGCTGCCTTTCTGTCTCTCGAAGCCAGATGTGCAGGGTTTTAATGAGGCTGTGGAGGAGTGCCTATGTAATTGTATGGGAATAAATTGTTATAAGTGTATATCTAGATTTATTATGTTTGGACATTTATAGCCATTTAATCGTTTAATATATAGTCAGGAGCAACTGTAGAGCAACGTTACATGATGTATTACAAGAGCATATTTTATACATTTGATCAGTCAAGAACATTCTGTCTGTGTGGAGCTAAGCTTTGTAGAATCAATCTCTCTCTCTCTCTCTCTCTCTCTCTCTCTCTCTCTCTCTTTCTCATACACACACACACACACACACGGAAGGGGTTTTATACTAATAAAAATGAACTCAAACGCGAGGTGTGAAATTACTCTCTAGATAAAACACTGATTTTTTTCTTTTTCTTTTCTTTTTTTTTTACAAGGAACTATGATGCAATTTCATTCTATTGTTGGAATTTTCAATAGACTTTTATGTACACTTACAGGATGCTGTGTGAGGAGAGAATAGATTGGCTGTGTCTTCAGAGATCACTGTAAAACTGATAAAAAAGAAAGTACAAAGCCTCTCGTCTGTGTATCTGCAGCTTTCTCCTTGACAAGCTTTATTGGATAACTGGTACTAGGCTTTGACACAAATCTAGTTGTGTAACTGTTACACTGCAGCACCTTAATCTAATGGCTGGCTGTGATTCAAATCCCACAATGGTTTGTGTGTGTGTGTGTGTGTGTGTGTGTGTGTGTGTGTGTGTATTACCAACACCAGATAGAAATTAATAGCCATCGTGGGTTCTGCATATAAAGTCTTTTGTGCTAAACCCCATCTTTCATGCCAATTATGATCCCAGGTAACACGTTTGTAGGATTTAAATAGTGTTGCATACTGTTTCTCTGCCCAATAAGGACTCCAGAGCTTCAGTACTATAAACATGTAAGATGTTAATGTCTAATGCAAAGACCTAAAAAACCCCAAACTTGCTTATTTTCCCATGATTGACTGCATGAATTACTTCTGTACAGAGCAGATAGACATATGCTCAGCTATTTAAAGGTGCACTAATTACCATTTCCCCAGGACGCTGCAGCGAAATGTCTCGTGACCCAATATTTGCGATTTTATGAGTGTTTGTGTTATATCTATGCAGCTCATACTGACTGGAATGTTGTGATTCATGTACAAAAATGTATAAACATAATTATGTATTAAAGATACATTAAAGGCACAAAGACATTCATGTGCACATGTTGTTGTTGATGTTATTTTTGTCATAGCTGTAGCTATTGTAGTTGTCATCGTTGTAGTAATTATTGTCATAGCGGACATTGCTGTTGCCTTTGTTGTCATAGTCATAGTGGTCATTGGTGTTCCTGTCAAAGATGTGACTGTTTATTGTTATGGACATTGTTGTTCTCTTTGTTGACCTTTAGGAGTTAATAGAGCCTGAGAATGAGGCAAACTACAATTTTTGCCAAATGTCCATCCATCCATCCATCCATCCATCCATTAACCGTAACCCCTTATCCTGTACAGGGTCGCGGGCAAGCTGGAGCCTATCCCAGCTGACTATGGACGAGAGACAATGCTAACCACTACACCATCATGCTGCCTGATTTTTGCCAAATATTACATGTTTAATTTATTAATGAATGACACAAATACTTCAGGATGGCATGGTGGTGTAGTGGTTAGCACTGTCGCTTCACAGCAAGAAGGTTCTGGGTTCGAGCCCAGTGGCCGGCGAGGGCCTTTCTGTGTGGAGTTTGTATGTTCTCCCCGTGTCTGCGTGGGTTTCCTCTGGGTGCTCCGGTTTCCCCCACAGTCCAAAGACATGTAGGTTAGGCTAATTGGTGGCTGTAAATTGACCGTAGGTGTGAGTGTGAATGGTTGTTAGTTTCTAACTTTTCCAGGGTGTACCCCACCTCTCACCCATCGTCAGCTGGGATAGGCTCCAGCTTGCCTGCGACTCTGCACAGGATAGGCGGCTACGGATAATGGATGAACAGCTATTTTACCAATTTATAGGTATATTTAATGTTCTGGGATGTCTGAATGACAAGTTCCTATTATCAATTAGTCTTTTCCTCATCCACATGAACTCTCTCTCTCTCTCTCTCTCTCTCTCTCTCTCTCAATTAAACAACACATCTTTAAAATCCATTTATTATTACTCTTTGATTATGTGGACCATCTGCTACAAGTCCCTGCATACAAGCTGTTACTTTAGAAACAATAATACGCTCTATCCGGAAGTGCATTCCAAGCTGTGCTGTTATGCAAAAATAATGCATACTTTCTACTTCTGACCAATCAGATTGAATAATTTAACTAAGCTGTGATATAATTAATGATTTTGTCATTGTTAGTGTTATTATGACTATTGTAATTGTAATAGTCATTGTTCTTGGCATCACTGTTATCTTCATTGTCACTATTATTATTGTTGTTGTTGTTGTTATTTTTGTTATACCTGTAGCTATTGTAGTTGTCATTGTTGTAGTAATTATTGTCATAGCAGACATTGTTGTTGCCTTTGTTGTCATAGTCATAGTGGTCATTGGTGTTCCTGTCATAGATGTGACTGTTTATTGTTGTGGACATTGTTGTTCTCTTTGTTGTTATAGTTGTCATTGGTGTTGTTGTCATAAATGTCATTGCTGTAGCTACGGCACTGTGATCATTGTTGCTTGTCTTTGTTGCTATAGTCATAGTTGTCATCATTGTTGTATCTATTGTCATTGTGGACATTATAGTTGTCTTTGTTATTATAGTCATAGTACATTGGTGTTACTGTCATAATTGTCGTTCTTGTAGCTATTGTCACTGAGATCATTGTTGTTCTCTTTGTTGTGATAGTCATAGTGGTCATTGGTGTTACTGTCACTGTTGTCGTAATTATTATAGTTGTGCTCATTGTTGTCTTTGCCATAGTCATAGTTGTCATTTGTGTTGCGGTCATAATTATCACTGTTGTTGTATCTACTGTCATTGTGGAAACTCTTGTTGTCTTTGATGATATACTAGTGCATCTCAAAATATTGGAATATCATGAAAAAAGTTAATTTTTTGTAGTTTAATTCAAAAAGGTAAACTTCATTATATTCTTTATTCATTACATGGAAAGTGAATTATTTCAAACCTTTTTTTGTTTTAATTTTGATGATTATGGCTTATACTGTAGCTCATGAAAATCAGAACTCCAGTCTCTCAAATTATTAGAATATTTATTTTGAGTTTGAGTAAAACAGTATAAATATCGTGTATCTCTCGGTCTTGTTCAGTACACGCAATCACAATCATGGGGAAGACTGCTGACTTGACAGTTGTCCAGAAGCTGATTATCGACACCCTCCACAAGGAGGGTAAGCCACAGAAGGTCATTGCTGAAAAGGCTGGCTGGAAAAGGTGCGCAAGCAACAGGGATGACCGCAGCCTTGAGAGGATTGTCAAGAAAAGTCAATTCAAGAACTTGGGAGAGCTTCGCATGGAGTGGACTGAGGTTGGTGTCAGTGCATCAAGAGCCACCTCACACAGACATCTTCAGGAAAGGGGCTACAACTGTCACATTCCTAATATCAAGCCGATCTTGAACCAGAGACAACGTCAGAAGCGTCTTATCTGGGCTAAGGAGAGAAAGAACTGGAATGTTGCTCAATGGTCCAAAGTCCTCTTTTCAGATGAAAGTAAATTTTACAATATTCCAATATTTTGAGATGCAGTAGTAGCCATAATGGATATTAGTGTTACTGTGATAGCTGTCATTGTTGTAGTTATTATTGTCTTAGTGGTCATTGTCATTGTCTTTGTTGTCATACGGCCACTATCTGTACCTATTTAGTACTTCAAATATCTGCATCTGTATCTGTGTTAGGATTTAAACCTGAAGTGGGAAAGGACTTGCCTCAACAGCTTCCACAACAAATGAGAAATGGGTTTGCTGTTGTTGCTGTTGTTGTTGTTTGTTTTTTGTAGTAATCACACATATAGAGATTAGGTTTGAAAGGCACTGGAATATTCCTGTAATATGCTTTTCATGACAGTAAAATTTTTTTAGTAGATGATGAATAAAAGATGCATTGCCCAAAATCCTCAGTTCACTGTAACATAAATCTAGAAATAAATAAAGAAACAAGACTCTGATTACTGGGCGCCCTACGGTGGTGTAGTGGTTAGCACTGTCACCTCACAGCAAGAAGGTCCTGGGTTTGATGCCGGCGAGGGCCTTTCTGTGTGGAGTTTGCATGCTGTCCGTGTGGGTTTCCTCCGGGTGCTCCGGTTTCCCCCAAAGGCATGCAGGTTAGGCTAACTGGTGGCTCTAAAGTGAGTGTGAATGGTTGTCTGTGTCTATGTGTCAGCCCTGCAATGACCTGGCGACTTGTCCAGGGTGTACCCCACCTCTCTCCCGTAGTCAGCTGGGATAGGCTCCAGCTTGCTTGCGACCCTGTAGGACAGGATAAGCGGCTACAGATAATGGATGGATGGATGGACTCTGATTACTCATCGCTTGCTAGGTAATCAATGCAATGAAAAAAATCTTGATTGCAGATATTTTATTAGGGAGAGGTTAATACGTAATGAGCTTGCAAAATAACATTCTCAACATGATGCTGTTCTCCTTTACTAATTCCATTTGGGGAATGATAGAAGTGACACAGTGAATGGAGAGCAATAATACAGGCACAGCACTAACAAGACAGCAGATTGAGGAAAATAATACTTTATCCACAGAGAGACAAAGACATATGCCTTCATTACAGCCACTCGCTTTGTACGCTATGAGAGCACTGTGTACCTCACACATGCACACACACACACACACACACACACACACACACACACACACACCTGATTTACATGCACACAGCCAAGCAGAGCTGAGCGCCAACACACAGCCTCATTTCATTTTTCACACAAAGGTTTCATTATCGTCTGATTTGTGTTTACACTGACACTTTGAGTAAACATATCTGAGGTAGAAAAAGGTCATGTGTCCCTTACTTTAATGGTACAACTAGTTCCGAAAACTGGGAGTATATAATGCTATTTCTGCGAGTAGCATTACTGCTCAAATCACATAAATATATCAAATAAAGGGCAGCATCAAATATATAGAGGATATTACAGTTGCGTGAAGATATGAAGTTTATCTTCGAGTAGTGAATATATATTTACGAGTGAGCGAAGCGAACGAGTGAAAATATTTTCAACATGAGAAGATAAAATTCATATCTTCAAGCGACGCAATTGAGGACACATCTACAAAAAAATACTCAAGTTAATCAAAAGAATTTTAATTTTGAACCGGTTCACCAGTTTGACAATGCACGTCAAGTCAGTAGGAAAACACTGGCAGTGACATCATCGGAGTAAAATATCAGGAATCATTATACATGGGCATTATACATACGGGCCACTTCTTCCATGGAATAAAAACATGCATTCTATTCCCTTCTAGTGGGTTTATTGATGGCATGCAATATTGTTATCATATCACTTATCCTCCGTGTATTACACCACTCTCCTCAACGGATAATGAGCGTGCAATATTGTTACAATATTACACGTTGTCAAGACAACATGACATTACACTTCAGAGCTTATGTGACGATCTAATGACAAAACTTTTCTGCTGCGCATGCGCACAATCATTGCTTTGTCGGCTGGGAAAGAGAGAAGATGAGGCTAATCTAGTACTCGGTTTAAGCACTAAATAAATAAACAAACTGAAACTAAAGACACATTGAACACCCAAAAGGCTACCAAAACTCATCTCATCTCATCTCATTATCTGTAGCCGCTTTATCCTGTTCTACAGGGTCGCAGGCAAGCTGGAGCCTATCCCAGCTGACTACGGGCGAAAGGCGGGGTACACCCTGGACAAGTCGCCAGGTCATCACAGGGCCGACACATAGACACAGACAACCATTCACACTCACATTCACACCTAGGGTCAATTTAGAGTCACCAGTTAACTTAACCTGCATGTCTTTGGACTGTGGGGGAAACCGGAGCACCCGGAGGAAACCCACGTGGACACGGGGAGAACATGCAAACTCCGCACAGAAAGGCCCTCACCGGCCATGGGGCTCAAACCCGGACCTTCTTGCTGTGAGGCGACAGCGCTAACCACTACACCACCGTGCCGCCCCGCTACCAAAACTTTATTATATATTCTTCACACATATTTACAAGAGAAAAACACACCAACAGACATCGAAAAACTGGAAAAGAGACACATCGGAGATGTAAAACTTCCACGCTAGCGAGTGACTGTGACAGTTTGTACACAAATATGGCGGCGAGGTTTGCTTCATTAAAAGCAGAAGATTTAAAGAAGAAGACATGCTGAACTCCCGAAAGGCTACCAAAACTTCATTGGATATCCTTCACGCATATTTACAAGAGAAAAACAGACCAATGGACTTCGAAAACTGGAAAAGAGAGCAATAGCGGAAATATTGTCAAAGTTCTACTTGGAGGTGAGGAAAAGTGACGGAGACTTTTAGAAGAGGACTTCACTCGTGGACTTCACTCAGCAAAGCCCTTTTGTTTTGAATAACTGCAATGTAACAATTAACTACTACAAAAAGTAACTGTGAACTTGAACTGTCTACCTGTATAGAGCTTGTATATAAGTTGGGTTGTTGTTCAGGCTTTTTGGACTTGTACCATTTTTATTGGTAGAACTTTGACGTTGTACAGTACATTGAATTGACAGAACATTGAATTACATTCGATCAGAATTAGCATTCAATATTGCTAAGTTACCCCCTGTTCTTAACTTTCTGTAAAATCTATAATTGTTCCATTGAATGTGTATGTATAATAATAATAATAATAATAATAATAATAATAATAATAATAATAATAATATTGGCTGGCTTTTTACGTGATATATCAGATATATTCCATTCAGCTACTTATCTTTAACTCATTCAATATCATGCTAGCTGAATGGAATATATCTGATATACCATGAAAAAAGCCAACCAGTATTATTTAAATATATGTCCTATAAACAGTCCCTGTGTTTACAGCAATATTTTACATGATGTTTTGGTATGTTATTGGAAAATACAGTTAGGTCCATAAATATTTGGACAGAGACAACATTTTTCAAATTTTGGTTCTGTACATTACCACAATGAATTTTGAACAAAACAATTCAGATGCAGTTGAAGTTCAGACTTTCAGCTTTAATTCAGTGGGTTGAACAAAATGATTGCATAAAAATGTGAGGAACTAAAGCATTTTTTAAACACAGTCCCTTCATTTCAGGGGTTCAAAAGTAATTGGACAAATTAAACAATTGTAAATAAAATGTTCATTTCTAATACTTGGTTGAAAACCCTTTGTTGGCAATGACTGCCTGAAGTCTTGAACTCATGGACATCACCAGATGCTGTGTTTCCTCCTTTTTAATGCTCTGCCAGGCCTTTACTGCAGCGGTTTTCAGTTGCTGTTTGTTTGTGGGCCTTTCTGTCTGAAGTTTAGTCTTTAACAAGTTAAATGCATGCTCAATTGGGTTGAGATCAGGTGACTGACTTGGCCATTCAAGAATATTCCACTTCTTTGCTTTAATAAACTCCTGAGTTGCTTTGGCTTTATGTTCTGGGTCATTGTCCATCTGTATTATGAAACGCCGACCAATCAGTTTGGCTGCATTTGGCTGGATTTGAGCACACAGTATGTCTCTGAATACCTCAGAATTCATCTGGCTGCTTCTGTCCTGTGTCACATCATCAATAAACACTAGTGACTCAGTGCCACTGGGAGCCATGCATGCCCAAGCCATCACACTGCCTCCGCCGTGTTTTACAGATGATGTGGTATGCTTTGGATCATGAGCTGTACCACGGCTTCGCCATACTTTTTTCTTTCCATCATTCTGGTAGAGGTTGATCTTGGTTTCATCTGTCCAAAGAATGTTCTTCCAGAACTGTGTTGGCTTGTTTAGATGTTTTTTAGCAAAGTCTAATCTAGCCTTTTTATTCTTGAGGCTTATGAGTGGCTTGCACCATGCAGTGAACCCTCTGTATTTACTTTCATGCAGTCTTCTCTTTATGGCAGATTTGGATATTGATACACCTACCTCCTGGAGAGTGTTGTTCACTTGGTTGGCTGTTGTGAAGGGGTTTCTCTTCACCATGGAAATTATTCTGCGATCATCCACCACTGTTGACTTCTGTTGGTGTCCAGGTCTTTTTGCATTGATGAGTTCACCAGTGCTTTCTTTCTTTCTCAGGATGTACCAAACTGTAGATTTTGCCACTCCTAATATTGTAGCAATTTCTCGGATGTTTTTTTTCTGTTTTCGCAGCTTAAGGATGGCTTGTTTCACCTGCATGGAGAGCTCCTTTGACCATATGTTTTCTTCACAGCAAAATCTTCCAAATGCAAGCACCACACCTCAAATCAACTCCAGGCCTTTTATCTGCTTAATTGAGAATGACATAACGAAGGAATTGCCCACACCTGCCCATGAAATAGCCTTTGAGTCAATTGTCCAATTACTTTTGGTCCCTTTAAAAACAGGGTGGCACATGTTGAGGAGCTGAAACTCCTAAACCCTTCATCCAATTTTAATGTGGATACCCTCAAATGAAAGCTGAAAGTCTGGACTTTATGCCCATGTCCATTATATAACTATAACTTGAATATGTTTCAGTAAACAGGTTAAAAAAAAACTAAATTTGTGTCAGTGTCCAAATATATATGGACCTAACTGTAGTTAACAATGGTGTGGTGTGATGCAATTACTGTAACTGATTATTTTCCAATAACAGCATGTCCTGAGGTTGTTCTGTCATTCCCTCACCAGCCTCTCTTTTTCTCTCTCTCTTGAAATTTATAAGAAAAAAAAAACACATCTTGTCATGTTACCAAGAAACTGGAAATCGCAAAGCTCTCTGTGCTGAAGACTTTCCCATGGTGGAAAACTTACTGTGACCGAGTGCTTACGCTGGAGACTCCTTCGATAAATGTTAAATAAAATGTCTCCTAACAGAAACGTTTACCTTATCAAAGACTAGGGGTGCATTCGAAATGAGGAAACTACTGCCTTGGGAGGATGTCTAACAAGACAGTGAGGCCTCAAGGACAGTTTGAAACTGATCAAATGCTTGCTTCCTGTCTTCTAAGATGCCTTCAAACTGCCCCCAATTGAAGGCAACATCGATGTATCCTTCATTCTGCTTATTACTCATACATATATGCAGCAGATCCCTCAATCAACAGAACAAATGAAAAAAAGATGGCGGACCAAACTTCACAGAAAAGTGATTTTGTATACAAATAGAACTTTTTGGGGCTTTATTTTGAAAAGTTATTGAGAAATAACTGAAGTTTAACAGATGTTTTCAGTGGTCTATATGAGAGTGATGCATTAACCAAAAGAAGAGGTTATGTTATTCAGAACGAATTATTAAAACTTGACCGTGATTTAACTAAAACGAGGGAATGGATTAGTAAACCGAGGGAAAGAATAGATATCATGGGAACAATTTCGTAAAAGGAGGCTACGATTTAACTTAAATGAGAGAACGAATTAGTAAAATGAGGCCACAGTAGATATTTTGTTCTTTTTGTGTCATGAGCAGGTCTTCGTACTATTGCTAATGCTGATTAATTTTCTATAGCAGCAGCTCTGACATGAGTTACAGCTTCAAGGCAAATCACAGGTTTATATTAATGCACTTGTTCTAATACAATATCACTTCTATCGTAACAACTTTTATAAAGAAATTTGCCTATTTGTTGAGATGGTGACGTTTTCTATAAGGAGATGTTTATTTCACATTTTGGAATGTCTCCAGTGTCAGTGCTTTATAACAGTCAGACGTAAAGTTATAAGTTTTCAGACATGGGGAAGTCTTGCAGATAAAGGGCTTTGCGGGAATGACCATTTATAGCTGTTATAACTGTGATAACAGAAACTAACATGTTTCACGGATGTTCTTCAACATTTAATGTAACCATAAATCAACAAGAAAGTGTTCATAAATTAATTAATAAAAAATTGTAATCATTGCCAAATTACTGAGGTGCCGAGTCCACAACCAGGACTACCATCAAATCCTTTTCAAGTTTTACTTCAGCTCATGCATGCACCAGTCATTAGGCCATGTTTTCTAGAAAAAGGACTCTCAAACTCTCAGGTGCAACCAACACCATACCCAAGTCTGAGACAAATCCAAGTGCCAATGCCAATAAATCTGAGACAAATCCAATTCAATACAGAAAATGTCTTGAAACTGAACTGGAGTCCAAGGCCACCCTATCCACATCCATCACACTACCCCATCCATTCATCCATCCATCTATCCTTACATTCATCCATTATCTCTTTCCCAGAAGACTGAAGCTTATTATAACAACAAAGGGAAACTAAATCCGGAATGGGCTCTTCATCAAGAACATTTAGGTGTTATGGTCAGGTGTCCACCTACTTTTGTCCATGCTTAGCTATGTTTATACTGAAATATTTGTGATGTCTTTAGTGATACTGGTGATTTGTTGGTTGAGGTTGTATTTTCATTATTGCCATAAAAGGTTAGCAGGTTAGCTCTGATGTCACAGGAGAATATTGCTGGAAACTGAGCTTATTATTACAACTAGAAATTCTTCAGAGTGACCAGTAGTTAGTCATTAAACAGCTGGGTCCTTAGAATACTGGACTGGACCTCCATGGTGTCAAACAAATAGCCTGATAAAGGTTCTTGAAACAAGCGACCATGATGAATTTAGAAGCCGTGTTGTAAATTAAACTCATCTTGCCACAACTGGACTTAAAAATTGGGAAAAGAGCTAGTCTCTGACAAACTAGGTCAATAAACTCAAGTCCATAAACTACTGACAGACTCTACTAATATCCATCCATCCACTATCTACAGCGTCTTGCAAAAGTATTCATCCCCCTTCATGTTTGTCCTGTTTTGTTGCATTACAATCTGGAATTAAAATGGATTTTTGGAGGGTTAGCACCATTTGATTTACACAACATGCCTAAGGTGCAAGTTGTTTTTGTTTTTTTTATTGTGACACAAACAATAATTAAGATGAAAAAATGACAGAGATCTGGAGTGTGCATTCACCCCCCCAAAGTCAATACTTTGTAGAGCCACCTTTTACTACCATCATGCTTCACTGTAGGGATGGTGTTCTCAGCGTGTTGGGTTTGCGCCACACATGGCATTTCCCATGATGGTCAAAAAGATCAATTTTAGTCTCATTTGACCAGAGAATCTTCTTCCATGTGTTTGGGGAGTCTGCCACATGCGGTTGGGCAAACTCCAAACGTGTTTTCTTAAGCAATGGCTTTTTTTCTGGCCACTCTTCCATAAAGCCCCGCTCTGTGGAGTGTACAGGGTCCTTAAAGTGGTCCGATGGACAGATACTCCCATCTCCGCTGTGGATCTTTGCAGCTCCTTCAGTGTTATCTTTGGTGTCTTTGTTGCATCTCTGATTAATGCCCTCCTTGCCCAGTCTGTGAGTTTTGGCGGGCGGCCTTCTCTTGTCAGGTTTGTAGTGGTGCCATATTCTTTCCATTTTGCTGTAATGGATTTAATGGTGCTCCGTGGGATATTCAAAGTTTGGGATATTTTTTTTATAACCCAACCCTGATCTATACTTCTCCACAACTTTGTCTCTGACCTGTTTGGAGGCTCCTTGGTTTTCATGTTGCTTGCTTAGTAGTGTTGCAGAGTCAGGGTCCTTCCAGAACAGGCTGATTTATACAGACATCATGTGACAGATCGTGTGACACTTTGATTGCACACAGGTGGAGCTTAATCAACTAATTATGTGACTTATGAAGTGAATTGGTTGGACCAGCTCTTATTTAGGGGTTTCATACGAAAGGGGGTGAATACCTATGCACACTCCAGATTTCTGGGTTGTTTTTTTTTTCATCTTAATTATTGTTTGTGTCACAATAAAACAACAATGTGCGCCTTT
The DNA here is from genome assembly GCF_027579695.1 of Neoarius graeffei. Classification (NCBI taxonomy): domain Eukaryota; kingdom Metazoa; phylum Chordata; class Actinopteri; order Siluriformes; family Ariidae; genus Neoarius; species Neoarius graeffei. The sequence continues at coordinate 34,181,105 of NC_083581.1, forward strand.
AAAGCGGTAGGCATGTTGTGTAAATCAAATGGTGCTAACCCTCCAAAAATCAATATTAATTCCAGCTTGTAATGCGAGAAAACAGGACAAACACCAAGGGGGATGAATATTTTTGCAAGACACTGTATACTGTTTATTCCTCAGGGTCATGGGGGAACCTGGAGTCAATCCTAGCTGACTTTGGATGAGAGGTGGGGTTCACCTGAGCAGGTCGCCAATCTATAGCAGGGCTAACACAGAGATAAACAACCATTCACACTCACAACTTTGAGCAATTTAGTCACTAACCACCGTGCTAACCACTAACCGCCATGCCGGCTTCACACCACCCTGGTCTTGATTATTTTCCTATAACAGCAAACCTGTCATGTTTTATTCCTAACTGAATAGTCAGACAATTAATGTCATTTTTTAATGCATAGGCAGTTTATATAGTCTACCAATAACCAGACAGTGAAATTGCAGTGGAGTCGTTGCTCCTCTCTGGATTCAGTAATAAGGAGTGTGTCTATTGACTCAACCCTATCTTCCTGTCGCACAGATTAATATCCTCTGCCAGGATAAACACTCCTGTCAGTCAAACCCTTGAGTCTATCTCAGTGTGGGTACTTCATCTGAGCTTGCTCTCAAACACTGCTGGCCTGCTGTCACCCTCATACAGAAAAATGCAGAGGTTCTTTGCTTCAGCTCTCTGATATCAGGTTACACGTAGAACCTTTATAGAGCTGACCTTTTTTCTCAGAGTGTACAGGCCCTGGCTCTGCTAATCTCATGACACGCATTGAAAACTTGCCTTTAGGACACTCAGATATTATATGAGGATATTATCACTTGTATAATAGCTTTCCCTTTGGCCTCCGTTGTTGTGATTCTGCATGTGATTCCGTGTCTTTGTTTTAATCACACTTAATTTTAAATTTACTTGAGTTTGCCTGTCGGCAAATTGCACTCGCTAATCCTATTCTGCACACTTACTGAACGCTTTCTCTCTGTTGTTTTACCATCCTTCCCCAAGGAACAGAGACGAGCTGCTATGCTCAGATTGCATAATGCTGATAACAGAGAGCTAAAACAAATGCAAAACGGTTTGAATGCTTTTTAAACATCTGCTCAATTTATCCACAATTAGAAACACACCATATATAATATAATATCATTCTTTCTTTCGTTTTTTTTAAAGATGCTCAAAAGCACATCTTTGGCTCTGTCAAAAAGCATGCACATCCTGAGCCATCTGCCGCACGCTGATTATCTGTCATTCACTTCCAGAAATCCTGACAAAATGACAGTGAGGTTCATAAGGCTGTAGAGTCATCATTATGTAGAACACGAGCACATCTGTGACTAACTGCCATTCATATGAGCATGTGAAGATCAGAGATCACGTAGAGTAGTATTTATATAAGCAGAACCTATAAAAGAGACAAGCACGATGCTATTCAACCATCTGTCCACTTTAAAATAATTCGGCAGTACGTAGGGTTACATTATAATTCTGGATGCATTGTTGGGATACAGGGCTCAGCTTGCAGTTTTGCACGAGGCTAATTGTTTTTATTCATGCTGTCCTTCACTGACCCTTGGATAAACTCATGCTTGAGGAGAAAGAAGAACATCTTGAACTATTGCTCATGTATTAAAATGAATTTTTCTACTGGCTCAGGGAAGACATTGTGTACGTGGTGGCCTGAGAAAACCATTCACATAGTCAGATTTTGACATTTTCTACTAGACAGTATGAAGAGACAAAAACTACAGCGTTTCCTGAACACAATGTTTTTCTTTTGCACATATCTCTATGAGGAAGCCATGGCCTAATGGTTAGAGAAGCAGCTTTGGGACTGAAAGGTTGCTGGTTCAGTTCCCTGGACTAGCAGGTATAGACCCTTTTCAGTCACGTGACCTTCGTAAATGCAACCACCATTTTGGACATGTAGTGGACTTCGGCTCGAATCAGTTTGAATGCGAGGAAGGTGACAAACGAAAAACATAAAAGAAAAAGGAGCGAGATGCAGAAAACACCTTCACTATCCAGCGACATAGGGCATTTACAGGGCGAGCAGAGGGAGAGGTATTTGCAAAAATTGAGGTTAGCAGGCTTAGAGAACAACATTTACCTGCTTCCACCAGGATTGTTCACTAACGTATGCTCCGGCTTGCTCCCCCTCAAATTAAGCAGCGCGCTCCGGCTTGCTCCCCCTCAAATTAAGCAGCGCGCTCCGGCTTGCTCCCCCTCAAATTAAGCAGCGCGCTCCGGCTTCCGGAGCGCGCTGCTTAATTTGAGGGGGAGCAAGCCGGAGCGTGCTCCGGAACCTCGGCCGGAGCACTCCGGGAGCAAGCCGGAGCGCGCTGCTTAATTTGAGGGGGAGCAAGCCGGAGCGCGCTCCGGAACCTCGGACGTTGGCTCCGGCAGCTATTTACACTGGATCCAGTGTAAATAGCTGCCGGATCATAATTACAGTAAACTAGTAAATACAGTAAAGGAAAAACTTGAGACTGAAAGGTTTTAACAGTCATCCAAATGACTGAACGTAAACATTGCTACAGTAACATACTAGCTACTATGTTGTTGACATTAGTTAGTCAACAATAGCTACTACAGAAGAACAAAGAGGTTACAATGGGTTATTTTAACCTATTTGGTTACACACTCGCCGCCACAGAATGTTAACAGCGATGTAATGCCTTTTCTGGCTAATTTTATTCGTCTTACCTCCAACAAAGTGGTCACTACACAAGCGTTGGTATGCCGAGGGCTGCCAATTTTTCCTGTTAATGGCCGCTATCCATCTTCTCCGTCGGGATCCGATAAAATGATAAACCTTGCCTTGTTTGTTGATGGTTACTACATCCAGGTGCACAACAATATAGTGGCATGATGGAAGTCTTGCTGAAAGTAAAAACTTTCTTTGCTGCCGTTCCTCAATGTTGGCTGTGGTAAACTACTGGTAGTACATGTCCAAAATGGCGGCCGCGTTTGTCGTGACGTCACGTGAAAAGGGTCCATAGCTGAAGTTCCCTTGAGCAAGGCACCTAACCCCCTAACTGCTCCTCAGACTGCCCTGGGTATGTTGTACATCGCGCTGGGTAAGAGCGTCTGCTAAATGCCAATCTCAAACGCAAGTCTGAAACCTGAAGAAATTGCTCTTCGTAAAGATTCCATTCCAACAGTAGCACACTGATTATTTAAACGCAACTACTCTACTATTTATTGATTTCACTTCCATTTAATGCACAATATTTTATAATGCTGTTAATAAAAGTGAGAACACATTTCCTGGTTTAAAATTTAATTACAACAATTGTTTTTTCGATAAAGAGTCATTGTAAATAAAGTTTACAACAGGAAATGTGTTCTCTCTTTTATTAACAGTATCATTCACAGCAGATTCCGTCTCATCACCCGAGGTAAAAGGCACTCGTGGTGTTTAAACACAAGCCTCATCATGCCATTGATCACTGTTCATGCTAACATCGCTGGAGAAATAACTGCTGAGTCATTCAGTCAGGTCTGTTCTGTTTACCAAACATACCAAATTTTTACTAGGTCATTTGCAACAGGTCGAGTCAGCAATCAGGTACGAAGCTCACAAGACAAACAAAGACCCCATGTTCTTTAACATGTGATACATTCCTTCATTCATCCTTAGTAAATGCCTGGTCAGAATCATCCATCCATCCATTTTGGCATATCACTACAGTGACATGGCCACTCTGACAGCTTCAATTATCAGAGTTTCGAGGGAACATTACAGTAGTGGTTTCCCATTGCCTTCTACTGGATTATTACAGAGGTTTTCTCCTCCCAACCGTTCACACACACATTCACACCTATGGACCCTTTTCACATGACGTCACGACAAACGCGGCCGCCATTTTGGACATGTACTACCAGTAGTTTACCACAGCCAGCATTGAGGAACGGCAGCAAAGAAAGTGTTTATTTTCAGCAAGACTTCCATCATGCCACTATGTTGTTGTGCACCTGGATGTAGCAACCATCAACAAACAAGGCAAGGGTTATCATTTTATTGGATCCCGGTAGATGCTGACCGACGGAGAAGATGGATAGCGGCATACCAACGCTTGTGTAGTGACCACTTTGTTGGAGGTGAGACGAATAAAATTAGCCAGAAAAGGCATTACATTGCTGTTAACATTCCATTCTAGTTTACTGTAATTATGATCTGGCAGCTATTTACACCGGATCCAGTGTAAATAGCTGCCGGAGCCAACGTCCGAGGTTCCGGAGCGCGCTCGCTCGCGGCCGGCCGGAGCCAGCGCGCTCGCTCGCGGCCGGCCGGAGCCTGCGCGCTCGCTCTGGAACCTCGGACGTTGGCTCCGGCAGCTATTTACACTGGATCCGGTGTAAATAGCTGCCAGATCATAATTACAGTAAACTAGTAAATACAGTTTTCTGCATCTCGCTCCTTTTTCTTTTATGTTTGTCGCCTTCCTCGCATTCAAACCGATTCGAGCCGAAGTCCACTACATGTCCAAAATGGCGGTCGCGTTTACGAAGGTCACGTGACTGAAAAGGGTCTATAGACAATTTAGAGCCACCAATTAGCCTAACCTGGACTGTGGGGGAAATCGGAGCACCTGGAGGAAACCCACGCAGGCACGGGGAGAACATGCAAACTCCACACAGAAAGACCCCCGTCAGCCCCGGGCTCAAACCCAGAACCTTCTTGCTGTGAGGTGACAGTGCTAACCACTACACCACTGTGCCGTCGGTCAGGGTCATAGTCGCTTTAAATTAGGCTCCTAGTGTCTTTGTATTTTTGGAAACAGAACCAGCTAAATTTGTTAGGATTAAAATAACACTCTTTGCTAGTTGAGGCTGATTATAAATTGACTGATGTAGCTGAGCGTAAGGAACTGTCAGAGCCAGAATTCGCACATCATGACGAAATAATACCACGACAGTGCTAACATTTCTGTATCTAGATTTTAGGCCACACCTTTTTGGGTTAAAATCAAAATACAGATACAGAAATGAATATCTGAAGCACTGAACAGATACAGATCATGGCATTACATTACACAAGTATGCACTGCAATAAACATGATCTTTGCAGGAAGATATCCTGGCTCAGGTTATAAAGTAAATAAAAACATTACATAATTGTAGTGAAATATAGTTAAGGTTTCATAAATTACAGGTCACAAAGTATACTAGAGCGGCAGCTACAATTATCGACACCTTAACGATCTTTTGGCTGTTCCAAAAGTAGAAAAGACTTTCAGGATGTAAATTGTGCATGAATAATTACTCAAACTTCCACTGGGAAAAAAAAAGTTGATTCCCGATTACTTAGTATATCAGATCACGTAACACCATTCCACAATTATCGACACGTTTGTCCACAGTTATCGACACCGTTCCACATTTATCGATGTCCAGATGATTTTTTTTTTTAAATTGGTATGTGGTATTAAGTTAACCAAACATAGTTTTTGTTTAAAATTTGTTTTACATAGACTTATATTTAGTACAAAATATCTTTTATATAAATATATCGATGTCGGTGCTTATGTACGTAACTGAGGAAGTAATTCTAATGTTTGTAAACAAATTAACTGATAATGTTTAACCTGTCAGAAAATCTTTTTGTTCCATTTTCTACCCACTCTCTAAGTATTTTCGTAGATCACATTTTGTTAATCATTCATTGTTGTTTGTATTAATTTCTAGTTTTGTTGTTTACCAATAAATGCCAACAGGCAATTGACATTGTAACCACATGAAAATCCAGGTCGAAGGTCGCATGTCATTCCTCGAACCAAAATATAAAATGTCTACTGATATTGTAATATGTGGTAGATATTTACAACAAACTGCAAAAAAATATATTTCCTGAATGGAATAGAAAAATCTGAATATTTCAAGCATGTAATTTTTTTTTTATATGCGAGGAATTTAATTCTGCTCTAATTCTATTTATTGCAATCGGATTCCAAATACTCTATAAACATTCCATTCTGTTATGAATCAGAAAAAAATTATTATAAATCACAGCACTTTAATTTTTTTAAAGTACTTCATCTCCTTCAACAATGTTACACAAAGATCGATCCATAACAGTTGTAAATGTCACTTAATTCCACAGGGTGTCGATAATGGTGGACACCGGTGAAAGTGATCACTATTATCGACACCTCACGTGACTTCTCAAACGCTCGTTTAGATACAAAATGGTGACTGTCAAATGAAAGAGTAAGAAACAAAGTAGGTTTCAACAAGGAGATCATGAAATATCGGTGAATTTGATCAGTAAAAACATGTCCATGATCTTTCCACCATGCTTACCTGCAATGATAACATCCAGGTTGTTTCTCAAATTGCTGATCGTGCTGAAAAAAATTCCATCTCAGGTAACGAGCTGTGTCATCAGACGACAAGCTCGAAGGCTGAGGCGGGATCTTCTGGCTGTTTAATTAACCAATAATAACTGTTGTAACTGAAACTCACATTTGTAAAATTGTTTTTATTAGTAAATCTGAAAAGGTGTCGATAATTATGGACTGTCGATAATTGTAGCCGCCGCTCTATATGGACAAACGTTTGCATACAAAGACATCCTAAACAGTTGTGTGCTTTCAAATATGTGGTAACAGTTTGGAGTAGAACAGTGATATCCTCAACATTTTGGCTCTGTGGTAATAACAAAAAAAAAATCTGAATTTTGGTCAAAACCTGTTTTTCTGATGGGTTTTTCCAATCCTGCTACATATATAACACACGTTTTGTGTTTTCCCTTGGAGAAATACAAACGAGAAGAAATGCTAAAACTCACTGAAGTTGCTTTGCAGTAAATGAAAACGATGTCTTGTGAAAAATCATGAATTAGAACTTGCTCTGACAAATACCAATAAGCCACTCTTGCAATATTTTACTGATACAGCAGTTCCTCCAGACCTCTGCCTCTCTGTGGGGATCATAAACTAATTTATGCTGCTAATACACTATACTGCATCTTACAAAATTACAGCTACGAGCAAGTTGTTTTAATTGCAGTAAGTATTTCAATACTGCTTTACTGAGGAGCTCCAGGCTTTTAATAAACAATTATTATCTCATTCAATAAGTAGTTGTATCTTTGGGACCAAGAGCTGGGTTTTTTTTTCCTGTGTTAAGAGTCCCTGATTGTAAATCTGTCAGTTGAGTATACTGAGATTCGTATGCTATAGGTAGTTTTCACTGACGTCACGGCATTCCGGGGAATGCCCCCCAGCTGCCATCTTGGAGGGCAAACAAAACGGACCATCGCCACTACCGGCTACGTTATCTCGGACGAATTTATATAGTTATATAGTCAGTTTTCTAAAATAAAGATCGATGTCTGCAAAATCAAGCAAACAGAAGTATATAGATACATTAGACGACATCTCACGACAACGGTATGCAGCCAAACTGGCCTTGATTGGGGGAATTGACCCCTACGAAGTGGACAAAGATGCATTTTCAAGTGACTATGCAGGGCTGCCAAAGCCTGAAACTGCCAAAGCCTGCTCCAAAGCCTGAAACTGACTTCATCAAACTTTAAAGGCTGTCTGATATATACAGCTTTATATATTCTACAGCGCGCCTTTTGGCGGATGCCGCCTGAATCGAGCAGATCCAATTTTTTTTTTGGGGGGGCGTTGGAGTGTCTGATTATAATTTCAAAGTAAATTCTGTATTAAAATTACTAAATAAGCAAATCCGTTACAGTCCATGAAACAGGAAGTATAAGGATGAGAAAAAAACAGTTTAAATCGGGAAGCTGCGCACATATGCGCAGTCCTGCACACCGCTCGGGCTGCACAAATGTGTGCAGCTTCCCGATTTAAACTGTTTTTTTCTCATCCTTATACTTCCTGTTTCATGGACTGTAACGGATTTGCTTATTTAGTAATTTTAATACAGAATTTACTTTGAAATTATAATCAGACACTCCAACGCCCCCCCTAAAAAAAAAAAAAAACGGATCTGCGCGATTCAGGCGGCATCCGCCAAAAGGCGCGCTGTTTGCATCCCAAACACAAATCAAATCATACAGAATAAACCTAAAATGTTTTTCAAAAATGACCCTTGCGTGAGTGAAGTGACAAGTTTCAAACAGAAACGTGACAAACGAGCGATATTAAGTGTACATTACAATGTAAACGTACACTCAGCGGTTCCAGTTAGGCATTCTCCAGAGATTGTTTACACGATGTTTTGGTTTCCAAAAACAAACTTAAACACAATTGATTGTTTATTTAAACAACTTACCACTTATAAAATGATCGGAGCAGACTTTGCTGTGTTTGGAAGGCTGATAATCCTTGCGGTTGATTCTCGCAAGCCATAGATTTCTCCTTTGTATGCTGAGTTTGTTTGCTCGCCTTCGTGCTCCCGTACAGTGGGAATTCCATAAACGTTCCGCTTGACTTCATCATCTGACCTATTACGACAGCCGTGAATACAACAAGTGTGCACCATTGCTAGCTTCAAATAGTAGTAATGTAACTATAAATGTAAATAATATATAAATGAATGTAACTTGCACGCTACAATGTGTGCTCAGTGACCCGTACGGTAAGCTAGCCCTCCAAGATGGCTGTCACCAGGGAATCCCTGACTCTGTGACGTCATGTGAAAACTATCTATAGCTGGTGGCTCAGTGTATCTGGCTGAGCTCATAAATAGTAAAAATCTCATTTACATCAAGCTTGCTTTGTAGTTTTACCTTCTTTTTCTTCTTAGAGGTCTACTGAAAGAAATGTTCTGAAGCCGTACTTCTGCAAGCAGTGCTTAAACGAGACTGAAGACTAAGCAAATTTACATTTCGATTTGGAAGTGATCAAATTCTGCTTTGCGAGTTTGCATGTTCTCGCTCCGCTAGGCTGAAGTTAATTATAGATTAATGCCAAGACTTTGAGCACAAGGCTTTCACAAAAGCGCTAACCCATGCTCTTCACAAAAGCGCTAACCCATGCTCTTCTTGACACTAAGGGGTATCTTAACAGATAACAAAGCCTCGCATGAGAATGAAATTAATTTATCCATGCCATAGATCTGGAAAACAGTGCTCAGACAACAAAGCTACTGTTGGGTTTATATGTGATGACAAATTAAAAAAAAAACTATTTGGAGAAAATCCTTTGAGGAAAATGAAGCCTCATAAAGTATACTTGTAATTAATTTTCATTGACAAAAAGTTCACAGCTCAAACGACATTGCAAAGTATCTCAGCTAAGTCATCACTAATGACATTACCAAGCCCTTTGAGTGTATTCTGGTTTTGAGCTCATTTGATTTGCCTAAACCAGTTGTTTGTTGATTTCTTGGACCCTTTCTGACTTCAGCTTGGTCTCCACCCTTTGGCTTTGTCAGTTTTGCAAATAAACTTGCATATACAGTACCAGTCAAAAGTTTGTACACCCCTACTCATTCATAGGTTTTTCTGTATTCTGACTATTTACTACATTGTTGATCAAGACTGAAGACATCAAAACTATGAAATAACACATGGAACATATATGGACTTATGTGGTAAACAAAAAAGTGTTTCATATTTTAGATTCTTCAAAGTAGCCAGCATTTACCTTGATGACACTTTGCACACTATTGGTATTATCTTAACCAGCTTCATGAGGTAGTCACCTGGAATGCTTTTCAATTAAAAGGTGTGCTTCGTCAAAAGTTAATTAGTGCAATTTCTTGCCTTTTAAATGCATTTGAAATCAAACGCCCATCCATCCATCCATTATCTGTAACCGGTTATCCTGTGCAGGGTCATGGGCAAGCTGGAGCCTATCCCAGCTGACTATGGGCGAGAGGCGGGGTACACCCTGGACAAGTCACCAGGTCATTGCAGGCCTGACACAAAGAGACAAACAACTATTCATACTCACATTCACACCTACGGTCAATTTAGAGCTACCAATTAACCTAACCTGCATGTCTTTGGATTGTGGGGGAAACCAGAGCAACCGGAGGAAACCCACGCAGACACGGGGAGAACATGCAAACTCCACACAGAAAGGCCACTGGGCTCGAACCCAGAACCTTCTTGCTGTGAGGCGACAGTGCTAACCACTACACCACCATGCCACCAGTGAGAGTAAACAGTAAACAATAAATAATAAAAATACAGTAAATAGCTCTATTCCACAACTGTAGTAATCCATACTACATCAAGAACTGCTCAACTAAGTAAAGAGAAATGACATTCATCATTACTTTAAGCCATGAAGTGACTTTTAATTCATAAAAAATCCAGAAAAAAAACCTGAATTAGAAGGTGTGTCCAAACTTTTGACTGGTATTGTGTGTCCAATCGCCTGTCTGTTCATAACACTTTGAAGGCACTATTCTCACACTAGCTTTGAAATGACATTGACTTGAAATTGCACTTTTAAATAAATAAATAAATAAATCTAAAATCTATCTGGTTCTCCCCCTGTCACTTGAGCGACAATGAAAGGACTTCACACAAGAAAAATCATGCTGCTACACCTTTTTGAACTGAGAGACGAGATCGGACGGTTTTGCCATGGCATCACCAAAATTTAAACATGCAGTCTCCTGATCATTTATCATTTGCTCAAAAACATAATAAGAGTTTTATTAAATGATTAGTTTCATGCATCTCACGCTACAGACATTTAAATACAATACTTCTATCCAAAGCTACAGTTGAGACACTGTTGGGATTAGAACTCACAACCTTCCCATCAGCACTACTGTGTGTGTCAGTAGAGCCACAAAGTAAAATTATATGAATTTTGAGCACTGGGTGTTTAAAAAAGTTAAGTAAAATATACTGCCAGCTTATCATGAATAGGTATTTCATTCAATCATTCATCTTCTGTCAGCATTTTATCATGGTCAGGGTCATGGTGGATTTGAAGCCTGGCCCAGGAACACTGGTACAAAGTGGGAAATCAGTCTAGATGGGAGTCCAACACAATCACACACTCACTCACACCTAGGGGCATTTTGTAGTAGTTAATTCACAAACCGGTATGTTTTTGGGAGGCAGGAGGAAACCAGGGAACCCAGAGGACATGTCCAGAACATGCAAAACCCAGCACAGATAGTAACCTGAGATCAGGAACAAACAAATAATCCTGGAACTACCGTATGAGGCGTCAGTGCTATCTGCTTCATTACCATGGCGCCATAAATATTTAGCATTTACAGAAATAGGTTTCATCAGGTTCGAGCACAGATTCAACTTTATTGTCATTGCACAGAGTACCAGTGCAGTAAAATGTACAACAAACTAATAGCAAAGTGCAGATTAAGTAACAAATAGGATGGCAAGGAGTATATATAGTATGGTGAGATGGGTATATAGAGATCCAGTGAAAAATATGTAGTCTAAATACAGTGCCTTGAAAAAGTATTCATACTCCTTGAACTTTTTCACATATTTCCACCTTACAACCATGAACTTAAAAGTTTTTTATTGAGATTGTATGTGATAGACCAACACAGAGTAGCACATAATTGTGAAGTGAAACAAAAATGATAGTCTTCAAAATTTTAAACAAATAAAAATCTGAAAAATGTGGTGTGCATTAGTATTCAGCCCCCTGTCCTCTGATACCTCTAAATATAATCCAGTGCAATCAATTGCCTTCAGAAGTCATCTAATTAGTTAATAGAGACCTACTGTGTGTAATTTACTCTCAGCATAAATACATTTGTTCTGTGAAGGCCTCAGTGCTTTGTTAGAGAACGCTGAAGAACAAACATCATCATGAAGACCAAAGAACTCACCAGACAGGCCAGGGATAAAGTTCTGGAGAAGTTTAAAGCAGGGTTAGGTTATAAAAAAATATCCCAAGCTCTGAACATCTCAGGAAGCACTGTTAAATCCATCATTCAAAAATGGAAAACGTATGGCTCAACTGCAAACCTACCAAGACATGGCCGTCCACCTAAACTGACAGAGCGAGCAAGGAGAGTACTGGTCAGAGAAGCAGCCAAGAGGCCCATGATCACTCTGGAAGAGCTGCAGAAATCCACAGCTCAGGTGGGAGAATCTGTGCACAGGACAACTATAAGTTGTACACTCCACAAATCTGGCCTTTTTGGAAGAGTGGCAAGAAGAAAGCCATTGTTGAAAGACAGGCATAAGAAGTCCTGTTTGCAGTTTGCCAGAAGCCATGTAGGGGACACAGCAAACATGTGGAAGAAGGTGCTTTGGTCAGATGAGACCAAAGTTGAACTTTTTGGCCTAAATGCAAAGCACTATGTGTGGCAGAAAACTAACACTGCTCATCACCCTGCACACACCATCCCCACTGTGAAACATGGTGGTGGCAGCATCATGCTATGGGGATGCTTTTCTTCAGCAGGGACAGGGAAGCTGGTCAGAGTTGATGGGAAGATGGATGGAGCTAAATACAGGGCAATCCTGGAAGAAAGCCTGTTGGAGGCTGCAAAAGACTTGAGACTGGGAAGGAGATTCACCTTCCAGCAAGACAATGACCCTAAACATACAGGCAGAGCTACAATGGAATGATTTAGATCAAAGAATATTCATGTGTTAGAATGGCCCACTCAAAGTCCAGACCTAAATCCCATTGAGCATCTGTGGCAAGACTTGAAAATTGCTGTTCACAGATGCTCTCCATCCAATCTGGCTGAGCTTGAGCGATTTCGCAAAGAAGAATGGGCAAAAATTTCAGTGTCTAGATGTGCAAAGCTGGTAGAGACATACCACAAAAGACTTGCAGCTGTAATTGCAGCAAAAGGTGGCTCTACAAAGTATTGACGCAGGGGGGCTGAATACTAATGCACACCACATTTTTCAGATTTTTATTTGTTTAAAATTTTGAAGACCATTTATCATTTTCGTTTCACTTCACAATTATGTGCTACTCTGTGTTGGTCTATCACATAAAATCTCAATAAAAAACTTTTAAGTTCGTGATTGTAAGGTGGAAAAATGTGAAAAAGTTCAAGGAGTATGAATACTTTTTCAAGGCACTGTATGAGCAATATGAAAGAAGTGTAATTTGAGAAATGTGGTAAAAAAAAGTGTGTACACATCAGTTCTTCATTAATGAGAGCACAGAGAATATTGATTTGTGTGTGGGTTGAGATGTGACTTGGTTCAGTTCAGCAGGGTATAAGAGTCCTACTGTACACGATTGTGGGTCATGGGTGAGCTGGAACCAATCCTAGTGGACACCCTGGACAGGTCACCAATCTATCGCAAGGAGACAGAGAACCGTTCACACTCACATTCACACCGATGGGTAATTTAAAGTAGTCAGTTAAGTCAAAGTCAAAGTCCCTCCCACGCCAGGATCTGGTCTTCCCAGGCAGTCTCCTGTCCCAGTACTAACCAGGTCTTTGAGGCGCATGGGTGTGGCACCGATCTCCGTTTCTAGAGTAGTCAGTTAACCTAGTCTAATCTAGTAGTCAGTAAACCTGCCCCTACTGGGGTGGCATGGTGGTGCAGTGGTTAGCACTGCCACCTCACAGCAAGAAAGTTCTGGGTTCGAACCTCACAGCCAACGGGGGCCTTTCTGTGTGGCGTTTGTATGTTCTCCCTGTGTCCTCTGGAGTAAGGAAACATTTGAAGATGTGCAGAATAGGTAAAATACCCAGCCACTGGTATTGCACAAGCCTGGATATATTGGGGAGGGTTGTGTCAGGAAGGGCATTGGGTGTAAAACCTATGCCAATAGGCAACAAAAAGAAGAAGAAAGTTAATCTACATGTCTTTGGACTGTTGAAGGAAACTGGAGCACCTGGTTTCAGTAAGAGTACGCAAACTCTGCAGAGAAAGGCCCCAGAGGTTCGAACCCTTGCTGTGAGGTGACAGTGCTCACTGCACCATTGTGCTGCCCATAAGCAAAAATATCAGAGCAAAATTATAGATTGTCTGGAGTCCCTGAGCACCTGGAAATACTGACCCAGAAAACATTCTAAATTTATGGAACCAAATAAGACACACTATTTAAAATTTCTAACTTTACTGAAGTGCTGCATCATTTTCATGTCCTGGCACTTCACCGGCTGCCCTTTATCTCAAAATTATCAAGCCAGCAGGTGGAAAATGAGCAATATGAATGCAGGATACAAATGAGACATTAAAACTGTCGGCTTACTCCTGCAACCTGTACTTCCTGCATAGCCTTGCAGAATTTATCCTAAATGACTCATCTCCAATAATGTAATCGAGTCTCGCTCTTTGGAGAAAATCTCATTTGAGATTATTATTTCTCCAGCAGGTAATAATCACTTTTTAATACATTTTTCATTTCTTAACCTGCATTTGAGAAGTCACAATTATAACATTTATATTCAAGTCACTACAAGCATAATTTCTGCAGAACAAAAGCTACACTTTACACCACAAAAGGGAGGGCATTAGAGGAACATTTTGTCATATTGAGTCTCCTTTGTCCAAGAAGGAGACTTTCTAATGGTGGTTCGATATACGTCATTTCATGACCTGATGACAAAGTGCAATTATAATGGAGATCTGGCACAAGCCCAGAACAGCATTATCGCTTTATCATCAGCAAGGCCATTTAAACTCAAAGCTGAAGGACGTTTGAAAGAAATTCTCCTTTCTTCTGAACAACCTTCAGGTTTTTTTTCCTCCAGTCCTTTGGTTTAGAGCACGGCTCACATTAAAAGAAAATCAAAATATGTTTTTCAGAGGAAGACAGAACAAGAGTGCTCTGAGAACACAATATCCCCTGCTGGCAACTATATCTATGCTATAAGTGCTTAATACACCCTCATGAAATTGTCAGAGTACAAGTTTGGTAATCAAGGACCATAACTCTGGTAAAATGCGACTGAACTGAACTAAATTGTAATATCAGTATTATCAACATATAATAAAGAATCCTGTCAAGTTTCATGAAATTCCTCCAAAAATTGTGAGAGAAGTTGATTTCAGAAGGTGAGTACCCATGATACTACCACCACCATGCATCTCATCTCATCTCATTATCTCTAGCCGCTTTATCCTGTCCTACAGGGTCGCAGGCAAGCTGGAGCCTATCCCAGCTGACTACGGGCGAAAGGCGGGGTACACCCTGGACAAGTCGCCAGGTCATCACAGGGCTGACACATAGACACAGACAACCATTCACACTCACATTCACACCGACAGTCAATTCAGAGTCACCAGTTAACCTAACCTGTATGTCTTTGGACTGTGGGGGAAACCGGAGCACCCGGAGGAAACCCACGCGGACTCCGCACAGAAAGGCCCTCGCCAGCCACGGGGCTCGAACCCAGATCTTCTTGCTGTGAGGCGACAGCGCTAACCACAAACACCACCGTGCCACCCCAACATTTCCTCTGTAAACCAAAAAGTTCTATTTTGGTCTCATCCGTCCACAAAACATTTTTCCAAAAGCCTTCTGGCTTGTCCACGTGATCTTTAGCAAACTGCAGACGAGCAGCAATGTTCTTTTTGGAGAGCAGTGGCTTTCTCCTTGCAACCCTGCCATGCACACCATTGTTGCTCAGTATTCTCCTGATGGTGGACTCATGAACATTAGTCAATGTGAGAGAGGCCTTCAGTTGCTTAGAAGTTACCCTGGGATCCTTTGTGACCTCGCCGACTATTACATGCCTTGCTCTTGGAGTGATCTTTGTTGGTCGACCACTCCTGGGGAGGGTAACAATGGTCTTGAATTTCCTCCATTTGTACACAATCTGTCTGACTGTGAATTGGTGGAGTCCAAACTCTTGAGAGATGGTTTTGCAACCTTTTCCAGCCTGATGAGCATCAACAACGCTTTTTCTGAGGTCCTCAGAAATCTCCTTTGTTCGTGCCATGATACACTTCCACAAACATGTGTTGTGAAGATCAGACTTTGATAGATCCCTGTTCTTTAAATAAAACAGGGTGCCCACTCACACCTGATTGTCATCCCATTGATTGAAAACACCTGACTCTAATTTCACCTTCAAATTAACTGCTAATCCTAGAGGTTCACATACTTTTGCTACTCACAGATATATAATATTGGATCATTTTCCTCAATAAATAAATGACCAAGTATAATATTTTTGTCTCATTTGTTTAACTGGGTTCTCTTTATCTACTTTTAGGACTTGTGTGAAAATCTGATGATATTTTAGGTCATATTTATGCAGAAATATAGAAGATTCTAAAGGGTTCACAAACTTTCAAGCACCACTGTACGTATGTTGGCCGTTGTAGCAGGTTCAGATCCACTTTAGTATGTAACACAACACTACAATGATGGGCACTTTCTACTAACACAAGGAAGAGCTGAAGTGTGTCATTATAATGAATTATAAAGCAAGCACATGAGTCTGACATGCCATGAATCGTCTTCTGTTCTTACAATCTATTGGCGTCACAGCACACGTACAGCTGTAAAATCAAGTAAGGTTTGATTTATTCCTCACACCTCCAGCTCGCTCATAACACAGCCATATTTTAACAAACCGTGGCATGTTTTTTGTTAATAGGTTTTTGTTTTTGTTTTAATCAGCGCTGGAAAGACTTTGGAATATTTTAGACAGCAATGTAAATGTAAATTCAGCATAAAAACTGACTGTGCCTGCTGGGATACACAATATGTACACGAAGTATCATTGGATACATTAAAATAGTGCTTCACTGTGTTTGGACAGCACTACAAAAAGTGAATAGGAGCGGCTTTGTTCACATACTCATCTGTGTACCTTTTGTGTATCCAGGGGCTTAAAACCTACTAGATGGTATGTCAGAGCTGAAACCATGTCCATCAGCTTTCCACATCAATTCCTATAATGTTTATCGATTTCATGGCAGCTATTTTAGAACACATATTTATCACTGTACAGCAGCAAGATCTTAAATATATAATGTTCTCAAGAACGGTGTCTCAGTTAAAAAACTGAAATGAGATATTTTACTCATCTCATAATTCAAACCCTAACCATAGTAGGGAAAACATTTAGGCAGGAATCACAATGACCAGCGGTAGCACCGGAAGAAGATTTTCTATTGTTTGATATGGTTCAGAAGCAGAACAGATGACCGCTAGTGTCACGCTAGTGACATAGGCGCAGAGGTTCAAGTTGAACTTGATACAACTTTCTGAGTGTAATGCAATGCTCATCAATGTCAGTTTAATGTATCCTAGAAACATTTCAGACATTTTGAACAATCAAATGGTAAGATTTGATTATAGGGATCGGATGTCTGAAGGGACAAGAAGACCATTTATGACAATGGACATCATGGAGAGATTGATTATCGCCATCACAAATCAGCCATGGTTGTATGGATGAGTTTTTCTCTCCCTTGTTGAGATGCTGTGTAAAACGTAAATAAAAACAGAACGCGATGATTTGCAAATCATGGAAGCTATATTTCATTGAAAATAGTACAAAGATAACATATCAAATGTTGAAGCTGAGAAATTTTATTGTTTTTTTTTATTTCAAAAAAGTAGGGACAGGGGCATGTTTGCCGCTGTGTTGCATCATGTCTTTTTTTAACAATACTCTGTAAACGTTTGGGAACTGAGGAGACCAATTACAACAGTTTTGAAAATGAAATTTTGTCCCGTTCTTGCCTGATATACAAGTTCATTCACTCAACAGTTCAAGGTCTCCTTTGTTATATTTTGCCTTCATAATACGCCAAATGTTTTCAATGAGAGACAGGTCTGGACAGCAGACATGCCAGTTTAGCACCCAGACTCTTTTACTACAGAGCCATGCAGTTGTGCATCCATGCCATGTGCACTAATGCACCCTCATGCCATCACAGATGCTGCTTTTGAACTGTGCACTGATAACAAGCCAGTTGGTCCCTCTCCTCTTTAGCCCAGAGGACGTGGTCTCATCTCATCTCATTATCTCTAGCCGCTTTATCCTGTTCTACAGGGTCGCAGGCAAGCTGGAGCCTATCCCAGCTGACTACGGGCGAAAGGCAGGGTACACCCTGGACAAGTCGCCAGGTCATCACAGGGCTGACACACAGACACAGACAACCATTCACACTCACATTCACACCTACGGTCAATTTAGAGTCACCAGTTAACCTAACCTGCATGTCTTTGGACTGTGGGGGAAACCGGAGCACCCGGAGGAAACCCACGCGGACACGGGGAGAACATGCAAACTCCGCACAGAAAGGCCCTCGCCGGCCACGGGGCTCGAACCCGAGCCTTCTTGCTGTGAGGCGACAGCGCTAACCACTACACCACCGTGCCGCCCCAGAGGACGTGGTGTCCATGATTTTCAAATTTCGATTCATCAGACCACAGGACAATTTTTCACTTTGCCTCAGTCCATCATAAAAGAGCTCAGGCCCAGAGAAGGTGGCTGTGTTTCTGGATATTGTTTATATCTGGTTTTAACTTGCATTTATGGATGCAGTAATGAACTGTTTTCACAGATGATGGTTTTCTGAAGTGTTCCTGAGCCCATACAGTAATTTCCACTACAGACACGTGTATGCTTTTAATGCAGTGTTGCCTGAGGGCCTGAAGATCACAGCCATCCAATGTCAGTTTTCAGCCTTGTCTCTTGCATACAGAGATTTCTCCAGATTCTCTGAATCTTTTAATGATATTATGGACCATAGATGATGTGATCCCCAAATTCTTTGCAATTTTACATTGAGGAACGTTATTCTTAAATTGCTGCACTATTTGCCCATGCAGTCTTTCACAGAGCGGTGAACTCCTCCCCATCTTTACTTCTGAGAGACTCCGCCTCTCTGGGATGCTCTTTTTATACACAATCTTGTTACTGACCTGTTGTCAAGTAGCCTAATTTTTTTTTTTAGCATTACACAACTTTTCCAGTCTTTTGTTGCCCTGTTCCAACTTTTTTTGAAACATGTTGCTAGCATCAAATTCAAAATGTGGAAATTTGCTGTATATAAATCTAAAATGTCTTAAAATAGCATCACCAAACATTTGTGGTCACAAATACGATATATTTCATATGTTCTTGGATCAGGACACCTCCCTGAAGCCCTGTTGTCAGCAGAGACTGTTTACATAAATTCAGCCATCTGCACACTTACCCACAATTCCCTGGATTAAAAGACAAAAGCAAGCGAATGCCAGGCTTTTGTCTGGTTGCCAGGACTTCAGATAAATCAGTTTGCCAATATCTGAGTCAGATGATGAATTTTGCTGACTGCTTTTTGTTTTGTGTGGATGTTGTATTTTGCAGTGGACAGAGCTGCTGAGTGTACACTTCCATTTTTATGCCAGGGTACAAATTTAGAGAAACTTGCACAATATCTTTAAACAGAAAATTAGAGCATCTCATGTTTACAATTCAGTTTTCTATTCCTGTGTTGTACTTCTTCTTTTTTTTTTTTTACTCTGAATGACTTTCTCATGTGCTTACTTATGGGGGAGAAAAAACAGATGGTTTTGCTTTCAGGGATTCAGGGTTCAAATTAGAAACCTGTCTAAAAGTGTACACCCATAAATGGTTCCAAGTAATGTACCTCTTTAAGATTATATGGCATCCATCAGTCATGTTGACTATGGTATCATGCTTTGGGTGGTACAATGTCGGCTGTGGCTGTAGAGGCCGATTCTCAAGGTACAGTCTCGCCCGCCGATTGGGCAGACATGGTTGTTGGTTGTTGTTAGACTGCTCCTTCTGGGCTGCTGTTGCATCCTTCTCATCTGTCTTCTTTCAGCAGACTGATGTGCCAGGGTTTCTTCATGCTCTCAAAGGCCTTGTCTGACGTGGTGCTTCCAAGCAGTTCTGTCAAGGGCAAGAGTCTCCCATGACTGGTTAAACCCAAGGGCTTTGAGATCACACTTGCAGACATCTTTGTAATGCAGCTTTGGTCGGCCTGTTGGGCATTTGCCACTTATCAGTTCTCCATAGAGGAGGTCCTTTGGGATGCATCCGTTGTCCATGCGAACCAGATGACCAAGCCATCTCATCCTTCGCTGCTTCAAGAGGCAGTACATGCTGGAGACTCCTGCTCTCTCAAGAATCGCTTGGTTGCTGACTTTGTCCCTCCAGGTGATCTGGAGGATCGTTCGAAGGCAGCGCATGTGGAAGGTGTTTAGTCGCTTTTCTTGGGCTGCTTTTAGGGTCCACGTCTCACTTCCGTATAGGAGAGTACTCATCACGCATGCCCTGTAGATCTGCACCTTGGTCTTCTCCATCAGCTTTCTGTTTGTCCAGGCTCTCTTGTTCAGGCGAGACATGGTGGTAGCTGCTTTGCCAATTCGACAGTTCAGTTCACTGTCCAAGGATAGGTTGTCAGCTATTGTTGACCCCAGGTAAGTGAACTTGTGGACTACTTCAAGTGCATGGTCTCCAATGCTGATGTTCAGTGTTGTGTCTGCACCTTGTTCCATGACTTGAGTTTTGTTGGTGCTGATGATGAGTCCATATTACTCGCAGGCTTCGCTGAAGAAGTTCATCATCCTCTGGAGTTTGAGGGCTGAGTGAGTGGTTATAGTATCATCATTGGCAAAGAGAAAGTCTTGGAGGCACCTCTGCTTGACTCTAGTCTTGGCCTTCAGACGGGAAAGGGTGAACAAGTTCCCATCTGACCGTGTTCTTAAATACACGCCATCAGTTGAAGAGCCAAAAGCATGATTGAGAAGCAACGCGAAAAAGATTCCAAAGAGAGTTGGAGCCAGTCCGCACCCCTGTTTCACACCGCTACGGATGGTGAAAGGTTCTGAGGTTGAGTCATCAAAGATGACTGTGCCTTTCATGTTGGTGTGAAATGACTTGATGATGCTGTGGAGTTTAGGTGGGCATCCAATCTTCTCTAGGATCTGGAAAAGACCATCCTGGATGACAAGGTCAAAGGCCTTGGTAAGATCGATGAAGGCAATGAAGAGCGTTTTTTGTTGCTTTCTACACTTCTCCTGTAGTTGTTGGATGGAGACAACTCTTTAAGATTATAGACCTGACAATTGGTATACTACATAGGATCCCTTTAAAAACCACCCCTTACCCTTGTACAACCACCCCTTATCAATGGTTTCAGATAAAACCCCTTCTAAATATGTACACCCCCTTAAGGAGTTCAAGTGGCATCCTTTCGAAGAGTGCACAACCCCCAGAGTTCTGCAATTAGAACCTGTTAAAGACTGTATTTCCCCCAGAGGGTTCAAAGTAGAATCCTATCTCGAGTCAACATCCCTGATTGGTTCCATGTAGAACCCCTTTAAGAGTGTACAACCCCTCTCTACAATATTTTCAGGCAGATCCCATTTAAGTGCATAAAAACCCTCAAGGTTATAAAAGTATATCCATTTTCAAGACTGTACACCCATCAAAGTGGTTCAAGTAGAATAAGTAGAACCCATTCTTAGAGTATATCCCCCACCAGTTTTTTCCAATCAAACTGCTGGAACAGTGTACACTAAAAGAAGATTGAAGAACAGAAGAAAAATCTACAGATCCAGGGAGTTCCCATTAAAATCCTTTTATGAGTTCTCCAAGAGGGTTCCAAGTAGGACTTCTGTACAACATTCAGAGTTGAGCACCTTTATATATGTATACCTCCCAGAGACTTACAAGAGGGAACTCATTAAGCATGTAAATCCACCAACAGGTTCTTAGTAGAACCTCTGTAAAACTTTACATCCCCCAGAATGTTCTATGTAGAACCCATTCAAGAATCTGCACTCTAGGGTTCTAAATTGAACCTATTCAAGACTGTACAATCCAGGCAGTTCATAGGCAGTCCCTTTTATGAGTGTACACCTCCCATACGGGTCCAAGTAGAACCCGTACACCCACCATTGAGTTCCACATAGAACCTTTGTAAGAGTGTACTAACCCCAGAGTGTTCTTTATAGAACCTAGAAAATGTTTCCAAGTGGAATGTATTCTCAGAGTGCATACCCCCAGAGGGTTCAAAATAGTAACTCTTAAAGAATGTAAACACACCAACAGGTTCCATGTAGAACCTCTGTGAGAGTGCACAAACCACAAAGGGCTGCATATAGAACCCATTTAAGAATCTACACCCAGCTAAGGGTTCCAAGTAGAACTCATTCTCTGAGTGAACATCTCCCAGAGGTAGAACTCGTTCTATGAATTTACACCATATAACTACACGAAGCTCCATGCTCTACTCGGAATGTCTTCCAACAAGGAAACTCTTTATAATATCAAACAAAACCAGAGAACACTGAGTGTTAGATGAAACCTTTTCCTACTAAGAATATATGGTTAGACTCAGGAATCTTGCCTCAGGAATCTGACCACACAGAGTTAAAACGCAGAACTGATTATTTGCAGACAGGAAGTTCTGCAGTACAATTGTTCTGTTGTGGCTTTGTGACTTTCTGGGCTCTTTCTTCAGAACAGAAAGTGCTACAGCTAATGCTGAGGAACTGAGAGTGGGCGTTTAAGCAGCAGGGAGTGTCACCCAAATTATCCTGACTTAATTGCCCTTCGCTGGTGCATTAACGCACCTATTTTTAAGACAGCCTATTAAACATTATCCACCGGTTTTTGGTTCCATGGGTCTTTCTAGCACTGAGAACAATGGCAAAAAAAAAAGCACACAAGGGAGCTTTTTAGTGCTAATTAGTGTCTGTTACTGACAGTGTCTTATACCAGAGCCACAAGGGAGACTTGACTTCACATCCACTGTACCTGCAGTCTGAGAAAACAAAAATAAATCCTTTCTTGAGCTTATCCATCAATAGTGTAAGAATGTATATAGGTTTATAACATTGACACTGTGACAGCAGTTTAGATCAGAAGAGAAGACCAGGTGTTTATTTGGCAAATGTAAAAAATGAAAGCATGATCAATGCTTGGGTCGCTTCTTCTTCTTCTTCTTCTTCTTCTTTCAACTGCTCCTGTTAAGGGTCACCACAGGAGATCTGTTCCACATATTTTGATTTTTACACTGGATGCCCTTCCTGATGCAACCCTCCCCAATCTATCTGGGCTTGGGACCAGTGCCAAGTAAGCGTCATCATCATCATCATCATCATCATCATCATCATATTTTCCCGCATGGCATGAGATCGGCCTTGGGGCGTGTCATTGGAATCGTTGTACCAATAGACACTTGAAGTTCATTTTGTCCATCATCACTTTCCTTGCTTATTGCTGGTCCACTCCCAGAAGGTCTTCAACTTTTCTCCAAAGTCTATTTGAAGTGCGTCTGTCAAACAGAACTTGCTTTTGTATTGCGCCATTTTCCATACGGCAGGCATGGGTCAAATACTTGAGGAACTGTAGATGACAAAACTCTTGAATTGGCTGTGAACTTTAATTTCATATAGCTGTTGATTTGATATCTTGAATGCCCAGTTGAGTTGACCTTCAACTTGAGTTGCTGGATCTATTCCTTTTTTCCTATCCTTATGAGGGGGTGTGTTCTTACGATTGTATCCTCCAGACACAATTTTTCTCAAAAAGCCATTCCATATAGTCTCTAGCTTTTGTATTTCTTTGGCGGAAATACAGAAATACCCATGCTTGGGTGCTATAAAGTAACTGAGAGCGAATGCATGTAGTTAGAATCTTCACTTGTGTATTGAGGTGGATTTCACGATCTGTTAGAACTTGTTTCAGCTCATTCCACTTCTGGAAAGCAGATGAGACTCTAAGATGTAAGAAAACAGATGACTGTTCTGTGTTGGTAATTTCATATCCCAGGTAGCAAAAACTCCTTATGTTCTTGATATCATGGTTGTTCACAGTTATTAGGAATTTTTTTTCCTTGATCGTTTCATCTACAGTGGGGCAAAAAAGTATTTAGTCAGTCACCAATTGTGCAAGTTCTCCCACTTAAAAAGATGAGAGAGGCCTGTAATTTTCATCATAGGTATACCTCAACTATGAGAGACCTTCCATACAGTGGTGTACATCAACCAGTTTTCCCTGTGGTGATAAAACTATTGCAACTCCTGCATTTGCTTTCTTCTTCATACCATTGTAAATTACCTTCCACCCTTGGAGTAATGGGTCATCATATTCGATTTCCCCCTGGCCTGTGATGCGGGTTTCTTGCAGGCAACATACGTGGTGTTTCAGAGTTTTTATCTGTATGATGTGTTCTGCCAGTTTACTTTTGCACTTTGTAGTTCTTACATTTATTGAGCCAATCCTAATATGATGGTAATTTTCTGGCTTCATTACTGAAAGACTCCTATCTTCCTTATATAAGCTTACTTGCTTATTTGAATAATAGATCTTTAAACGATCCAAAAATGATCTAAAAAGAACTTTTTAACCTTTTAAATATATAAGATGAAATTAATTATAAGATGAAAGAGGTTACTTTACATCTTATCGCTGTAACTCCATTTACTCACCCAGCCACAAGGCCAGGTTCCCCAGGGTGCACCACGAGGAGGTGGAGTCAGCTTAAGTGTGAGAGGTGGTTAGTTTTATCAGGGCTTATCAATGCCTAATAAACCTAGCGGTATAAAACCATAAGTTGCGCTTCAACACCCCTTGTGTTAGGGTTTTGCTGGGATTCGAACCTGGTTCATTGGTGTGATGATCCAGCAAACCCCCACTAGGCCACCAGGGGAATGACTCAAATGCAGAGGCGTGAGGCGGAAGTAGAAAAAGTAACAAAAGGTTTATTTAAACTATATACACTATATACAGGGCAAAACAAAAGACAAAAAAAACCAAAGAGTATAATCCAAAAGAAAAGCAAAGTGCAAAAATTCAAAAGCTAAGAAGATCAAAAAACACAGTACAAAGGAAACTGGAGATAAACATAACAGCACAAAGACTCCGTGACAAGAGGACTGAACTCAGGGGTATAAATAGACAAACTAATTAAGGACACAGGTGAAGATAATTAGGCAATTAACACAAACACAAAACACAGGAACAGTGGCGGCCTCTAGAGGCCAAAATAAACACGACATGAAAAGGAAATAACAGCGGCCTCTAGAGGCCAAAACAGTCCTAGTCCTAACAGGACCCCCCCCTCTAGGAGCGTCTCCTGACGTTCCCAGGGCGATCCGGATGGGCCGAATGGAAGTCCCGACATAGTTCTTTATCAAGGACATCCCGAGCAGGAACCCAGCAGCGCTCCTCAGGACCATAGCCCTCCCAGTCCACCAGATATTGCAACCCGCCGCGGACCCGGCGGGAGTCAAGCAGGCGATTCACAGTGAACACAGTCTGCCCCTGGAAGATGCGGGGGGGTGGGGGGTTCCTAGGGGCAGGGGCATACGTAGACGTCAGTACGGGCCGTAACAGGGAAACATGGAAAGTGGGGTTGATCCTCAGAGTCCGGGGCAACTGGAGCCGGTAGGAGACAGGGTTCACCCTGCGCACCACCTTGAAGGGGCCAATGTAGCGAGGAGCAAGCTTGCGGTTCTCCACCCGCAGTGGAAGGTCCTTAGTGGACAGCCAAACACGCTGCCCAGGGCGGAAAGCGTGTGCAGGTCTTCTATGGCGGTTGGCCTGAGTCTGGTTGGTTCTGGAGGTCTGTATGAGGGTCTTCCTGACCTTGCTCCAGGTCTTGCGACACCGTCTCACATATTGGTTGACCGAGGGCACCCCCGCGTCCTCCTCCTGGTCCGGGAACAGAGGTGGCTGGAACCCGAATTGGCACTGGAATGGCGACAGCTTGGTGGCCGATGACTGCAGGGTGTTGTGGGCGTACTCCGCCCATGGCAGCCAGGTGCTCCACGATGTCGGGTTATCCATAGCCAGGCCTCGCAGGGTGGTTTCCAGGTCCTGGTTGAGCCTCTCCGTCTGACCATTGGACTGTGGGTGAAACCCAGAGGAGAGGCTGGCAGTGGCTCCGATGACCTTGCAGAACCCGTGCCACACTCGGGAGGAGAACTGGGGCCCTCGGTCTGAGACGATGTCCTGTGGAAGACCAAAGACTCGGAAGACATGATTAAACAAAAGTTTCGCAGTTTCAAGAGCAGAGGGGAGTTTGCACAGTGGTATGAAGCGGCAGGCCTTGGAGAATCTGTCAACTAAGACCAAAATGACCGTGTTACCTTGTGACTCAGGGAGACCCGTGATAAAGTCGACTGCCACGTGGGACCAGGGACGCCGGGGAATGGTCAGAGGATGCAGGAGACCCTGGGGACGCTGTCGTGGGTTCTTGGTTCTGGTGCAAACCTCACAGGACAGGACAAATGACCTTACTTCCTTCTCCATGTTAGGCCACCAGAAGCGTCTTTTCAGGAAGTCCAGGGTCCTCCGAGCTCCCGGGTGGGCGGTGAGAGGGGAAGAGTGACCCCACTGGAGAACCTTGGCCCGGGCTTGATGTGGGACGTACAAGAGGCCTGGTGGCCCCGTCCCAGGACCGGGGTCCTGGCGTTGGGCTCGTCGGACAGCCTCCTCAATACCCCAGCGGACAGGGGCCACAATCCGGGACACAGGGATAATAGGCCCGACTTCATTCTCCCTGTTAGTGGCAGAGAACAGTCTGGACAGTGCGTCAGGTTTGGTGTTCTTGGAGCCGGGGCGGTATGAGAGGGTGAAGTCAAACCGACTGAAAAACAGGGCCCACCTAGCCTGTCGAGGGTTCAGTCTCTTGGCTTGCTAGAGGTACTCCAGGTTCTTGTGGTCAGTCCAAACCAGGAATGGATGTTGTGCTCCCTCCAGCCAGTGCCTCCACTCCTCAAGGGCCAGTTTGACCGCTAGCAGTTCTCGATCCCCCACATCGTACCGGGACTCAGCAGGACTCAGGCGGTGGGAGAAGTAAGCGCAGGGGTGCAGCTTTCCTTCCGAACGTTGAGAGAGCACCGCGCCGACACCACTGTCCGAGGCGTCCACCTCCACGATGAATGGTTGGGAGGTGTCCGGGAGAACCAGAATGGGTGCCGTGCAGAAGCGGTCCTTGAGGTCTTTGAATGCCTTTTCTGCCTGAGGAGACCAGCCATAAGATCCACCTGTCCCTTTGGTGAGGTCTGACATGGGTGCTGCCACAGAACTGAAGTTCCTGATGAACTTGCGGTAGAAGTTAGCGAATCCTAAGAACCGCTGAACCTCCTTAACGGACTTGGGAGTAGGCCAATCCCGGACGGCCAGGGTCTTGGCAGGGTCCATTTGGAGTTGGCCTGTCCGTACAATAAATCCCAGAAAGGAGACCTCGGGAACATGAAATTCGCATTTCTGGGCCTTGGCGAACAGATTGTTCTGTAGCAGCCTCTGGAGAACCTGGCGGACATGGTGGCGGTGCTCCTGCACGGTCTTGGAAAAGATAAGGATGTCGTCGAGGTAGACAAAAACGTATAGGTTAATCATGTCCCTTAGGACGTCGTTGATTAGGGCCTGAAAAACAGCTGGTGCGTTGGTGAGTCCGAAGGGCATCACCTGGTATTCGTAGTGCCCAGACGGGGTGTTAAAGGCAGTCTTCCACTCGTCTCCCTGTCGGATACGGATGAGGTGGTATGCGTTCCGTAGGTCCAACTTGGTGAAGACGGTGGCGCCTTGGAGCAGGTCGAAAGCTGTGGACATCAGCGGAAGGGGATATCGGTTGCGCACAGTGATC
Source organism: Neoarius graeffei (assembly GCF_027579695.1). NCBI lineage: Eukaryota > Metazoa > Chordata > Actinopteri > Siluriformes > Ariidae > Neoarius > Neoarius graeffei. The sequence goes on from NC_083581.1 coordinate 34,208,536, forward strand.
TTATTCAGGCCCCTGTAATCAATACATGGTCGGAGCCCCCCATCCTTCTTGCCGACAAAGAAGAAGCCGGCTCCAGCAGGTGAAGTGGAGGGTCGAATAAACCCAGAGACCAGGGCATCTTTGAGGTATTCCTCCATGGCCTTGCGTTCTGGCTGAGAGAGTGAAAACAGTCTGCCACGAGGAGGGGTAGTCCCAGGGAGCAAGTCGATGGCACAGTCGTAGGCCCGGTGCGGAGGAAGAACGGCGGCCCTGCTCTTGCTGAATACCTCCTTGAGATCCCAGTACTCTGTGGGAACTTGAGATAACTCGGTGAGATCAGGGGGCTCGGCAGGAGACACAGGAGAGCTAGAGAGCAGACAAGAGGCGTGGCATGCAGGGCCCCATTCCACAACCTGGCTTGTTACCCAGTCTATGCGAGGGTTGTGGCGAGTAAGCCAAGGAAGGCCTAGAATAACTGGAAACTCAGGTGAAGGAATCAGGTGCAGGGATATTTCTTCCTTGTGACCTTGAGACTGGAGGAAAACTGGAGAAGTAACTTGGGTGACTCTTCCATCACCTAACGCTTGGCCATCGAGGGCAGACACAGACAGTGGGACTTCAAGAGGTGCAGTCGGAATATTGATGCTTTGGGCGAAGTGAATATCCATAAAGTTCCCAGCCGCCCCTGAGTCTATCAAAGCTTGACAAGAGTGGACAGACTCACCCCAGGAGATGGAGACCGGGATGTAGATTCCTTGGCCAGGGAGTCCGGGAGAGAGGGTAGGCCCCGTCACAACCCTCCCTCGGCTGGACGGGGCGGTCCTTTTCCCAAGAGTTCGGGACATGATGCTCGGAAGTGACCAGGCTTGCCACAGTAGATGCAGCACTTGTCCCTCCTTCTGCGCTCCCTCTCAGATGCGGAGAGGCGAGTACGACCCACTTGCATGGGTTCTGGACAGTCACTGAAGGAGGTAGACGGTCTCCAGGTAGAGGTAGGGAGGCTGGGGGGGCTCAAGGCTTGGTGGCGTTCTCTCATCCTGTTGTCCAGACGAATAGCATGTGAGATGAGGGTTTCGAGGTCACTTGGACATCCAATAGAGGCCAGACCGTCCTTGATGGGGTCAGACAGACCATGGTGGAAGGCTGACACCAGGGCAGTCTCATTCCATCCACTTACTGCTGCGAGTGTTCGGAACGAGATGGCGTAATCTGCGACGCTTCCTCCTTGCCGGATGGACATGAGCTTTCGGGCTGCGTCGGTACTGACGTCTGCCTGATCGAAGACCCGAAGCATCTCTTCAGAAAACAGCTGGAAATCAAAGCACTCAGGTCCCTGTCTTTGCCAGATAGCAGTAGCCCAGGCTCGCGCCTTACCAGCTAATAAGGTGATCACAAAGGCAATCTTGCGGTGATCCGTAGTGTAGGTGGTAGGCTGAAGCTCAAAGGTGAGTTGACACTGGGTAAGGAACTCTCGGCACTCACTGTGCTTGCCGTCATACCTCTGTGGTGCAGGAAGGCTGGGTTCGCGAGGTGAAGAAGGCAGCATTGCAGGAGGCACTGGAGCAGGAGTGGGAGCTGGATCAGGAGCAGGAACTGGATCAGGAGCAGGAGATGCAGGCAGAGATGTCAGCTGTGCCAGGGTTTTCCCAATTTGCTGAAGCAGTTCCTCGTGGCGAGCAAGGGCCTCACGTTGGCTGGTGAGCGTACGTCCATGAGCGTCCATGGTCGCTCCGAAGCGTGTCAAAGCTGCCATAATTCCCTGAAGGTTGGCCGGGTAGACAGTTGAAGCAGCCTCTGCTGAGTCGGTCATGACGGAGTCTTTCTGTTAGGGTTTTGCTGGGATTCGAACCTGGTTCGTTGGTGTGATGATCCAGCAAACCCCCACTAGGCCACCAGGGGAATGACTCAAATGCAGAGGCGTGAGGCGGAAGTAGAAAAAGTAACAAAAGGTTTATTTAAACTATATACACTATATACAGGGCAAAACAAAAGACAAAAAAAACCAAAGAGTATAATCCAAAAGAAAAGCAAAGTGCAAAAATTCAAAAGCTAAGAAGATCAAAAAACACAGTACAAAGGAAACTGGAGATAAACATAACAGCACAAAGACTCCGTGACAAGAGGACTGAACTCAGGGGTATAAATAGACAAACTAATTAAGGACACAGGTGAAGATAATTAGGCAATTAACACAAACACAAAACACAGGAACAGTGGCGGCCTCTAGAGGCCAAAATAAACACGACATGAAAAGGAAATAACAGCGGCCTCTAGAGGCCAAAACAGTCCTAGTCCTAACACCTTGCACAAGCGCTGGCTTGTGTAACCCCAGTGGCTTGGTATTTTACCTAATATGCATGTCTTTGAACTGCAGAGGAACCCAGAGCACCTGGAAGAAACCCACACAGATACAGGGAAAATGTAGAAACTTCACACAGAGAGGTCCCCGTCGGTCATGAGGTTCGAACCCGGAACCTAGGGCTTGGGTCTCTATTGAACACTAATTAATCAGATGTTGTAACAAATTACAACTCAAGTAATGTATATTAGCTGCAGATATAAAACAGGTTTACTAAAACTGGACAGGTGAAGACACCCACTGCAACATCAGATTCTTGTTTTTGGCTGATAGGAATGGAACTCATTGTTCTCTTCTGCTGATTTAGCCCATCCACCTCAAGGTTAGATATGTTGTGCATTCTGAGATGCTTTTCTGCTCACCCCCGTTGTAAAGAGCTGTTATTAGCTCATCCGGCTGACAGGCGACGAGCTTATGATCATGTGTTGTCCGTTATCCGGCATTGTCAACATTTCACAAAAATCGCTTCTTCTCTCTCAATTCTTCACCAATTTTTATTATTTTTGGCAGGAAGGTAGGTCTGACTGGGGTGCATATAGCTTCTACCTAAATTTGCATAATTGCAATTAATAATGAAGATATGGAGTAATTAAACTCCAACAAGCAGTTTTCACACAAACTGCTTCTTCTCCCTCAATTCTTCACCGATTTTTATTCTTTCTGGCAGGAAGGTAGGGGTACCTAGGGTGTATATAACTTCTACCCAGATTTGCTTAATTACAATTATTAATGAAGTTATGGGGCGGCACGGTGGTGTAGTGGTTAGCGCTGTCACCTCACAGCAAGAAGGTCCGGGTTCGAGCCCCGTGGCTGGCGAGGGCCTTTCTGTGCGGAGTTTGCATGTTCTCCCCATGTCCACGTGGGTTTCCTCCGGGTGCTCTGGTTTCCCCCACAGTCCAAAGACATGCAGGTTAGGTTAACTGGTGACTCTAAATTGAGCATAGGTGTGAATGTGAGTGTAAATGGTTGTCTGTGTCTATGTGTCAGCCCTGTGATGACCTGGCGACTTGTCCAGGGTGTACCCTGCCTTTCGCCCATAGTCAGCTGGGATAGGCTCCAGCTTGCCTGCGACCCTGTAGAACAGGATAAAGCGGCTAGAGATAATGAGATGAGATGAAGTTATGGACTAATTAAGCATTAATGAGCAGTTCAACAAAAATTGCTTCTTCTTGGTCAGTTCCTTGCCGTTTTGGATTCTTTCTGGAAAATAGGTTGGTATTCCTAGGGTGGATATAGCTTCTATATATAGCTTGTATATAGTGTATATAGCTTGCAAAATTTATTGTACAAGGTGGCCCACTTTAGATCATTCCTTCTGGACTAGAAGAAGCCAGAGTGAGCTACGCTGTCATTGGCCATCTTGTTTTAGTTACCATAGCCTTCCTGTCAGCTTTGGCATTTCTCACGAGCAAGGAGTTTTCACCAACAGAACTTCTCTCATCTCATTATCTCTAGCCGCTTTATCCTGTTCTACAGGGTCGCAGGCAAGCTGGAGCCTATCCCAGCTGACTACGGGCGAAAGGCGGGGTACACCCTGGACAAGTCGCCAGGTAATCACAGGGCTGACACATAGACACAGACAACCATTCACACTCACATTCACACCTATGGTCAATTTAGAGTCACCAGTTAACCTAACCTGCATGTCTTTGGACTGTGGGGGAAACCGGAGCACCCGGAGGAAACCCACGCGGACATGGGGAGAACATGCAAACTCGCCGGCCACGGGGCTCGAACCCGGACCTTCTTGCTGTGAGGCAACAGCACTAACCACTACACCACCGTGCCGCCCCAAACAGAACTTACTGGATGTATTTTTTTAACACCGTTCTATGTAAACTCTCAAATGGGTTGTGCATTAAAATCCTAGGAGATAATCAGTCAAACAATCCAGCCTGACTCTGGCACCAGCAACCATGTCACCATCACCTTGTTTTGTTTTGTTTTTTAAAGAGAAAGTCCAAAAAAGGATGAATAATTGGGAGTTCTTCACATCCAACCAAAAAATGATTATCTCACAAGCCATTCATTTCATTAGTAACTTGGGTACAGTTTTTGAAATAACTATCAAAGATACGACTTACACCTCTGGGGCATATGAATTAATAATTCATACACACGTTGATCACAGATGTTTATGGAAGTCATCTATACAGATAATTGAAAAGGAAGTTTGCCAGCTGCTTTATGTAAAGTGTTTGATTGCAGTTGTACTTTGGCGAGGCAAGTTAATATTCAGTTAATAAAACATATGTTGACTTGCAGCCCTGCGATGACCTGGCGACTTGTTCAGGGTGTACCCTGCCTCTCACCCATAGTCAGCTGGGATAGGCTCCAGCTTGCCTGTGACCCTGCACAGGATAATTGGCTACAGATAATGGATGAATGGATGGATGGATGTTGACTTGTAATTATGAGCAATGAAGATATGTACATGTCCCCTTGTAACTGTTTGTAATGACTCTCAGATAAAATATGCACTCAGTCTGGAATATACAATACTGAAAGTATGATAGATCTTTTTAAAAATTTGGAGTAAGCTAAGGAAAGTTGTTATTAATCCATTTATCATCACCTTTATATATTTCATCTTTATATCTCTCTCTCTTCCAGAAATACAGTGTGCACGATGCGTTACTCCTAAGTGCATCCCTCAGGCCTACTGTTCATTTCAGTCTGAGGTGTACAATGGCTCAGAGATGGCTTTCTATTCCCATTAGCCTTGTGCCCCACAGTACCCTATCACACTTCTTACTTATCGATCTGACTCTGCCCTTTCTCAGGCTCATCCCTGAAGCTATCATTGGGTGAGAATCAGTACCATTGCATCAGTTTGTGAGCAACTGGCTTGCACACTTAGCTCTCTGAACCCCCTCAGGCTCTGGAGGAAACATTAAAGTAGATGGATCAGTTCCTGGATAATGCTGAAGCAGAACCACTACAAATTTATGGAAATGATAGTTGCTCTCAAGTGGATACAAAGAGCTTAATGTAATCTGTCATCTATGCATGTGTCGTCAGTAGAGGTTGCACGAGTATTAATTATTTACTAGTCGATCAGTACTTTAAAAAAATAGTCAAACGATATATTTTGCATTGACAAAGCAAAAACTGATTCAGGACATTGTTATAGTTTTGGCTGCTACGCAGATAAATGATAAATAAAAACACAGAATGTTTTTTAGGCTGTACTGTTAACAGTGTAAATAAATATCACTGCAATACATGTGCAAAATTATATATATATATATATATATATATATATATATATATATATATATATATATATACACACACACACACACACACACACAGTGGGGCAAAAAAGTATTTAGTCAGTCACCAATTGTGCAAGTTCTCCCACTTAAAAAGATGAGAGAGGCCTGTAATTTTCATCATAGGTATACCTCAACTATGAGAGACAAAATGAAAAAAAAAATCCAGAAAATCACATTGTCTGATTTTTAAAGAATTTATTTGCAAATTATGGTGGAAAATAAGTATTTGGTCAATAACAAAAGTTCATCTCAGTACTTTGTTATATACCCTTTGCTGGCAATGACAGAGGTCAAACGTTTTCTGTAAGTCTTCACAAGGTTTTCACACACTGTTGCTGGTATTTTGGCCCATTCCTCCATGCAGATCTCCTCTAGAGCAGTGATGTTTTGGGACTGTCACTGGGCAACACGGACTTTCAATTCCCTCCAAAGATTTTCTATGGGGTTGAGATCTGGAGACTGGCTAGGCCACTCCAGGACCTTGAAATGCTTCTTATGAAGCCATTCCTTCATTGCCCGGGCGGTGTGTTTGGGATCATTGTCATGCTGAAAGACCCAGCCATGTTTCATCTTCAATGCCCTTGCTGATGGAAGGAGGTTTTCACTCAAAATCTCACGATACATGGCCACATTCATTCTTTCCTTTACACGGATCAGTCGTCCTGGTCCCTTTGCAGAAAAACAGCCCCAAAGCATGATGTTTCCACCCCCATGCTTCACAGTAGGTATGGTGTTCCTTGGATGCAACTCAGCATTCTTTCTCCTCCAAACACGACAAGTTGAGTTTTTACCAAAAAGTTCTATTTTGGTTTCATCTGACCATATGACATTCTCCCAATCCTCTTCTGGATCATCCAAATGCTCTCTAGCAAACTTCAGATGGGCCTGGACATGTACCGGCTTAAGCAGGGGGACACGTCTGGCACTGCAGGATTTGAGTCCCTGGCGGCGTAGTGTGTTACTGATGGTAGCCTTTGTTACTTTGGTCCCAGCTCTCTGCAGGTCATTCACTAGGTCCCCCCGTGTGGTTCTGGGATTTTTGCTCACCGTTCTTGTAATCATTTTGACCCCACGGGATGAGATCTTGCGTGGAGCCCCAGATCGAGGGAGATTATCAGTGGTCTTGTATGTCTTCCATTTTCTAATAATTGCTCCCACAGTTGATTTCTTCACACCAAGCTGCTTACCTATTGCAGATTCAGTCTTCCCAGCCTGGTGCAGGTCTACAATTTTGTTTCTGGTGTCCTTTGACAGCTCTTTGGTCTTGGCCATAGTGGAGTTTGGAGTGTGACTGTTTGAGGTTGTGGACAGGTGTCTTTTATACTGATAATGAGTTCAAACAGGTGCCATTAATACAGGTAACGAGTGGAGGACAGAGGAGCCTCTTAAAGAAGTTACAGGTCTGTGAGAGCCAGAAATCTTGCTTGTTTGTAGGTGACCAAATACTTATTTTACCAAGGAATTTACCAGTTAATTCATTAAAAATCCTACAATGTGATTTCCTGGATTCTTTCCCCCCATTCTGTCTCTCATAGTTGAGGTGTACCTATGATGAAAATTACAGGCCTCTCTCATCTTTTTAAGTGGGAGAACTTGCACAATTGGTGGCTGACTAAATACTTTTTTGCCCCACTGTATATATATATATATATATATATATATATATATATATATATATATATATTATCAGTCAAAAGTTTGGAAACACCTTCAAATTCGATGTTTTTATTTTTTATTTTTTTTCCTACATTGTAGAACAATACTGAACTCATCAAAACTATGAAATAACATATGGAACATATGGAATTATATGGTAAAAAAAGTGTTAAAAAACCCAACATGTTTCATCTTTTAGATTCTTCAAAGTCGTCACTATTTACCTTGATAAAAGCTTTGCACACTATTGGCATTACCATATCTGAAACAGCTTCATGAGGTAGTCACCTGGAATGCTTCTCAATTAACAGGTGTGTCTTGTCAAAAATGGAATTTCTTGCCTTCTTAATGCATTTGACACCATCAACCAGTAAAGAGTAAATAATAAAAATACAGTAAATAGCCCTGCTTGACAACTGTAGCAATCCATATTATGTCAAGAACCACTCAACTAAGTAAAGAGAAATAACAGTCAGTCATTACTTTAAGACACGAAGTGTCTTTTAGTTAATTAAAATAAAGAAAAAACATCAAATTTGAAAGTGTTTCCAAACTTTTGACTGGTACTGTGTATATATATATATATATATATATATATATATATATATATATATATATATATTAGTGCTGTCAAGCGATTAAAATATTTAATCGCGATTAATGTCGCGACAGTCATAGTTAACTCGCGATTAATCGCAATTTAATCGCACATTTTTGTCACATAAAAAAACCATTGTAATTCTCTTATCAGCATAAAAAAGTGAATGGGCTTGCTTTGTACCAATGGTTTTTTTTATTGCAAAGCATAACACGTCTTGACACAGCCACTGCAAAGTGAAACCTAAGCCGAGCACCGGCGCGGGGCTAGCAAGAGAACCATGAGTGAAATGATCTACTGTTTGAGTTAGTCTACAACTCTAATCAGAGACATAGGTTACACAGTGACAGTAGGCTTGACATGCTTGATAATAATATAAAGTACACTATTATATTAAGTTTAAGTTGTTCGTTGATAAATATTGCATTGAATCTGATCTTTACTGTTTCAGCTCACTTAACACATTTTGTACTTTTACACTTTCTGCCTGTTGATGCGTCGCGCTGTCCAATCAGAGGCGGCCAAATTTGCATATTACAGGAAGGATTTCTGGGATAGCATTGAATTTACAGTTCAGAGGGATCTGGCTTCTTTAGACGCTGTCTTCTTAAAACTGAATAAATATTTAAAAAGAGCCAAATTAGCCAGTCCTTTGAACAGCTCGTTTCAAAGAACGGATCACAAAGATGCGGATCCCATCAAAGAGCCATAAATCCCATCTCTACTAGCGCGCCCTGCCCACGCTGATTGTTTGGGGGGGGGGGGGGGGGCAGAGGACTCTGGCTGTGCGGGGCATTACAGTCTAGCTGCTATCGGTTTTCTAAGCAAAGTCTCTGTTCCAAGTTCCTGGCAGTTTCAAAAGCTTATGAAAAACCTACATCATGTCACAGAGCGTTAATCTCGCGATAAAAAAATTATCGCCGTTAAAATTGAGTCAAGTTAACACGTTAATAACATGACATTTTTTATTTTTGACAGTACTAATATATATATATATACTGTATAGTTAGCACTGTCACCTCACAGCAAGAAGGTTCTGGGTTTGAGCCCAGTGGCTGACAAGGGCCTTTCTGTATGGAGTTTGCATGTTCTCCCCGTGTCTGCGTGGGTTTCCTCCGGGTGCTCCAGTTTCCACCACAGTCCAAAGACATGCAGGTTAGGCTAATTGGGGGCTCTAAATTGACCGTGAGTGTGAATGGTTGTTTGTCTCTATGTGTCACATTATTAGTTCACAGGGAACCCTGAAGAAACTTTTATCAGTTTCACGGTTTGATCGATTCGAATAACCTAAAACAATGCAAGCATAAGGCATTTTTCATGCGAGTAATGCACCTTCTCCATACAAAAGCTTTGTCAACTGAGCTTTGGTTGACCACCAGCTAAAGTTTTGAATAACTAATGAGGCAGATGTGACGTCACATGAAACCCAGCAATCGGTGGCTCTAAATTGACCGTAGGTGTGAATGTGAGTGTGAATGGTTGTTTGTCTCAGTGTGTCAGCCCTGCGATGATCTGGTGACTTGTCCAGGGTGTACCCCGTCTCTCGCCCATATTCAGCTGGGATAGGCTCCAGCTTGCCCGCAGGATAAGCGGCTACAGATAATGGATGGATATATATATATATATATATATATATATATATATATATATATATATATATATGTGTGTGTGTGTGTGTGTGTGTGTGTGTGTGTGTGTGTGCAGTTGATTCTGGAACCAAGAGTGCGCAGCATGGAAGCTCATGTCCATCAACAGAGCTGTAATTCTGATAAAACATTTCATAACAATAATGTTGTCTTTTAAATGATTGACCTGGAACATAAATTATCCAACAAAATTAAATATTTTGATTTTGATCTCATATTAAATATGTATCAACTGTGTACTTCTACCAAATCACTACATTTGTATAGTTTTATAAGATATTACATGATTATTAGGTTTATTCTGTAAGGAATAAAACCTGATTTTGATTGGGAGGTGTGATACAGGAAAAAACTAACTAACTAACTAACTAACTAACTAACTAACTAACTAACTAACTAACTAACTAACTAACTAACTAAAATAGCACTTATGTTACTGACAAACTTGAAAGCATCAAGTCATCTGGTCTTTCTTGAAGACTTTCTAGAGGCAGAAAACCTCCTGACTGTTACAAAGCACAGACACAAGAGACTCATTCCATGTTTGTTAAATCTCAGTACAAAAAACAACACCTTTTAAAAATCAGTTTATTATTTAAATCAGATTATTACAGAATCTTATAGTGCTAAGGTCACGAAATGGTGAAATAAACCCAGAGTTAATTCATGGACTCAGACAGCTGGATGCTGCTGTGTAAAAATCAGTGTGCCATTCCTGCATGTTATCTGGAGTGTGCATTTTGTTACACTGAGGTAGGAGGTCAGGAATCTCCTTCTTTTCTGTCTTCTCATCTCTTTCTACAATTCATGTTTTGCTGTAGGCTTTTCACTTTAGAGCGTTAACTCTAAGCTCTGTGATGTGTGCGAGGCTAATGTTCCTCCTGAGGGTGTGTTTAAAATGTGCACAGTGTGTGTTGGCACTTCAGTCAGACTGAGTCACATGTATAGAGAAAAAGCTATGCGTGAGAGACACAGCACACCCACGAGGCAGCCTCAGAAATCCTCTCACGCTTTGTTCAGCCTCTCTCCCTCTCGCCATTTGCTGCCTTTTTATTAGCCGCTATGATAGATGTATGATTTTGCTGAGTATTCTGAGTCAGGATGCTGACGCCCTCTTCATTTCCACTGCTTGTTTCTGTTTATGTGACTGTATGTCTATTTCTAATCCTGTGTGTGTGTGTGTGTGTGTGTGTGTGTGTGTGTGTGTGTGTGTGTGTGTGTGTGTGGCTGACAAGTTTGATGGATACTGGAGAAGTATTTCAGAAAGAAAAATACTATAAAAAGAACTCTATACATTAAGTGTGTCTGATCTGTGATGTTATTGGGTGGCTGATATCATTAGGTGACGTTTGTTACACAATTACAGTCAGACTGTGATGTTACGTTATATACAATGATTTATTTAAACATAAAATGGTGCAGTAATGTACAATCTTCGAGCTTCAAGCTAAATAATTAAAGCTAATGTGATTATATAGGAGTGTACATAGTGATTCATTAATATCTCATCTCATCTCATTATCTCTAGCTGCTTTATCCTGTTCTACAGGGTCGCAGGCAAGCTGGAGCCTATCCCAGCTGACTACGGGCGAAAGGCGGGGTACACCCTGGACAAGTCGCCAGGTCATCACAGGGCTGACACATAGACACAGACAACCATTCACACTCACATTCACAAGTCACCAGTTAACCGAACCTGCATGTCTTTGGACTGTGGGGGAAACCGGAGCACCCGGAGGAAACCCACGCAGGCACGGGGAGAACATGCAAACTCCACACAGAAAGGCCCTCGCCAGCCACGGGGCTCAAACCCAGGACCTTCTTGCTGTGAGGCGACAGCGCTAACCACTACACCACCGTGCCGCCCATTCATTAATATCTTTTTCTTAAAAAAAAAAAAAGACATTTTAAAGTGTCCTTCACAACAGCTCATGTGCATAGTTCAGATAATATAATCTTAATATAATCTCCACTATGAATATACTTCTGGCGTATTTCCCAGTAAAACGTTCATGTCTATATAATAAATAATCCTATTCCAGTAATCCATATTATATCAAGAACAGCGCAACTAAGTAAAGAGAAACAACATCCATCATTACTTTAAGACATGAAGTGACTTTTAATTCATAAAAATAAAGAAAAAACATTGAATTAAAAGGTGTGTTTACGGCATCACTGTTCTGTGGGAAATATGAATCTCTAAAATGTCAGCTTTTCACAAACTCAGAAAAACAGCTGTGTTTTCTTCTTTGTAACAATGCATTTTCCAGCTAATCCAAGAAAAATTGTAATCCTGAAAAGTAACTAGTAGCTACAGCTGTCAGATAAATGTAGGGGAGTTAAAAGTACAATATTTGACTCTGTGCTACTGTGGAATAGAAATATAAAGTTGCATAAAATGGAAATACTCAAGTAAAGTACCTCAAATTTACACTTAAGTACGGTACTGGAGTAAATGTACATTACATTTAGTTATATTCCAACACTGACCTGCTAACACTGCATACAGTGCTGTCATTGTCTGCAGTGTATTTTAGCCAATGCCACTCATTGGACCAGGCGTCCTTGCAAGTGGAGCAAGTGGAGCTCTTCACGGTGAATTTTCATAAAAGGAACACATAATTCTCCAGTGGTCTGAAAGTGCACTTGCCTTTTGAGATGGGGAAGGAAGCAACGTCCATGATCTTTGGTATTATCTGTCTGAATTTTCATAATGGGTTTGTTCTTTAAAGGTGACATATTATACTTCTTTTCCACAAGTTGACACAGTTCCCTGAGATCTTAATGAAATATCTGTGACATGCTTTGGTCGAAATACCACAAGGAAAAAAACACCACAGCTCATTTCTCCCCTGTCTCAACAGCCTTGTTCAAAATGGCTGATTTGAGTGTCTGTTCCTTTAAAAGTTAATGAGCCACTGCTCACCCCACCCTCCTCTTCCATCAGCCAAGCAGGTAGCACTTTCCTCATGAATATTCATTTACAAAGAAGAAGCAGCAGCAGCAGCCTTTATTTATCACATGTACACTCAAGCACAGACTAAATCACAGTGAAACATCTGGTTTGCGTTTAACCCATCTGAAGCAGTGAGCACACACATGCACAGACAAGTGAACAATACACATACCCAGAGCAGTGGGCAGCTATGCTACAGCACCCGGGGAGCAGTTGGGGATTAGGTGCTTTGCTCAAGGGCACTTCAGCCCAACCTCAGGCCATGGCTGTCCCATGTTAACCTAACTGTATGTCTTTGGACTGTGGGGGAAACCGGAGTACCCGGAGGAAACCCGCACAGACACAGGGAGAACATGGAAACATCACACAGAAAGGCCCTCGTTGGTCACTGGGCTTGAACCCAGAACCTTCTTGCTGTGACAGTGCTAACCACTACACCACCATGTCGCCCAAAGGCAGTCCTCAAGCCATGAGTGGAGATACTCAAATGAAGGGGTGGCATAATTCTAATGAGTTCCCTTTGTGATATAGAAAGTGGAGCCAAATCTGAAATAGGCAGAACAAAAGAAACTGACTGGGTGTCATATTTCAGTGTGTTTTGGGTTGGTAGACACGCCAGATATGAATATGTATGTGTACAAGCATTGAAAAAGTGAGTCTTTCCTAATAAGTCCCCTTTAAGTTCATTAGTAGTCTAAGTTGATATTCTCCTTGTCTGCCGCTATCCGGTTTAAAGTCTAACATTTCTCATGTTGTATTCATGTTTTGCTCTTGTTCATGCTCACTTCCTTGTGACATGAACAATAATTAAGCTGAAGAATCAGAAATCTGGAGTGTACATTGGTATTCACCCCCCCAAAGTCAATACTTTGTAGAGCCACCTTTTGCTGCAATTACAGCTGCAAGTCTCTTGGGGTATGTCTCTATTAGCTTAGCACATCTAGCCACTGGGATTTTTGCCCATTCCTCAAAGCAAAACTGCTCCAACTCCTTCAAGTTAGATGGGTTGCGTTGGTGGGCAGCAATCTTCAAGTTATGCCACAGATTCTCAATTGGATTGAGGTCTGGGCTTTGACGAGGCCATTCCAAGACATTTAAATGTTTCCCTGTTTGGGCTGACTCAAACAGGTTTTCCTCCAGAATTGCCCTGTATTTAGTGCCATCCATCTTTCCTTCAGTCCTGACCAGCTTTCCTGTCCCTGCAGATGAAAAATATCCCCACAGCATGATGTTGCCACCACCATGCTTCACTGTAGGAATGGTGTTCTCTGGGTGTTGGGTTTGTGCCGCACATGGCATTCCCTATGATGGTCAAAAAGATCAATTTTAGTCTCATTTGACCAGAGAATCTTCTTCCATGTGTTTGGGGAGTCTGCCACATGCTGTTGGGCAAACTCCAAACGTGTTTTCTTAAGCAATGCCTTTTTTCTGGCCACTCTTCCATAAAGCCCCGCTCTGTGGAGTGTACGGTTTAAAGTGGTCCTATGGACAGATACTCCCATCTCTGCTGTGGACCTCTGCAGCTCCTTCAGTGTTATCTTTGGTGTCTTTGTTGCATCTCTGATTAATGCTCTCCTTGCCCGGTCTGTGAGTTTTGGTGGGCAGCCTTCTCTTGTCAGGTTTGTAGTGGTGCCATATTCTTTCCATTTTGCTATAATGGATTTAATGGTGCGCCGTGGGATATTCAAAGTTTGGGATATTTTTTATAACCCAACCCTGATCTACCGTATATTTCTCCACAACTTTGTCTCTGACCTGTTTGGAGGCTCCTTGGTTTTCATGTTGCTTGCTTAGTCGTGTTGCAGAGTCAGGGTCCTTCCAGAACAGGGTGATTTATACAGACATCATGTGACAGATCATGCGACACTTTGATTGCACACAGGTGGATCTTAATCAACTAATTATGTGACTTATGAAGTGAATTGGTTGGACCAGCTCTTATTTAGGGGTTTCATACGAAAGGGGGTGAATACCTATGCACACTCCAGATTTCTGTGGGTATTTTTTTCATTTTAATTATTGTTTCTGTCGCAATAAAAAAAAAAAAAAAACAATTTGCACCTTTAAAGCTGTAGGCATGTTGTGTAAATCAAATGGTGTTAACCCTCCAAAATCCATTTTCATTCCAGCTTGTAATGCAACGAAACAGGACAAACACCAAGGGGGATGAATACTTTTGCAAGACACTGTATATATACCCTTAATATATTCATGGTTAACACACAAAAAATAATTTATAACAATATATCTGCTTCAGCACTATTTCTTTATTATCTCAAGTAACAAAATGTAATAATGTGATCATGTAATCAATCTCTAATCCTCTTATTCTGCTGCCACACACTCACATACTGCCTAGATACTAGATAAAATACTGGATAAAAAAGATCAGACAAGACAAAAGTAGTTTTTTAAAAAATACTTTTTCTTTTGATTCTGTTGAACAGATTGGATTACTATTGAGCAATATTTCTTATTTTGTTACAGACACTTTGTAAAATAGATGCAGTTTCATTTTTTCCCTTCAAAACCCATAGGGGATACAAACTTTTGCACTCACCTATATCAATCTCATCTCATCTCATCTCATTATCTGTAGCCACTTTATCCTGTTCTACAGGGTCGCAGGCAAGCTGGAGCCTATCCCAGCTGACTACGGGCAAAAGGCGGGGTACACCCTGGACAAGTCGCCAGGTCATCACAGGGCTGACACATAGACACAGACAACCATTCACACTCACATTCACACCTACGGTCAATTTAGAGTCACCAGTTAACCTAACCTGCATGTCTTTGGACTGTGGGGGAAACCGGAGCACCCGGAGGAAACCCACGCAGACACGGGGAGAACATGCAAACTCCGCACAGAAAGGCCCTCGCCGGCCACGGGGCTCGAACCCGGACCTTCTTGCTGTGAGGTGACGGCACTAACCACTACACCACCGTGCCGCCCCCTATATCAATCTTTTTTAAAAATTATGTGTGTGTGTGTGTGTTTTATGGCCATAATATAGTTATGAAATTGTTAACCGACATTAGACATGTAAAGTGCTGGGCAGATACAGTACGTATGTAGGTGTCTTTATGTCTGTGTCTGTATGCTTTAGCATTAAGGTACAGAGGAGAGATGTGGAGGATGACGTTATCTCTCTCTCTCTCTCTCTCTCTCTCATACTGTACACACACACAGAGCTCTGATCTGGGCTTTAGGTAACAAGCTCTGTTATGAACTGAGAGACAGCAAAGAGGTCTGTGTCCTGACTGACAGCTCTTGTTAAGAAACATTACAGCTCTTGAGTTCAAGAGAAACGTGATGAATCACAATCAGGATGAGGGCACGAGGAGAAAGAGAAAAGGGAAACAGAGTGCCATTTCTGCATACGTAATACGTCTTCACACAACTTGCTTCTATTCTGCCTTTCTGCCTAATGGCCACTTTTTCAACATAATTAAAGCCTCAACTCAGCTCTGACTCATTTCTTCACTTCACAGTTGCTCCTAAAAGGTCTGACACTGATGATGTGTTCTTGCTCAGGGAGTTATTCAGGAAGAACAGTAAACGTACAGCTGAGACTTAAGAGGGGGCGAAAAATGAGCAGCTCCGTTAATTGCAGCCTTCGCACTGGCTTTATGTAACAACCAGGTCACATCCTGTTCTGTAAAGCTGTTAAAAGTACTTCTGATGCTGATGTATCTCAAGCTTCTGGTTATACTTCAATAAAACTGTGGGATTTTCTTACCTGGGTCCTATTTTCCCATCTCTTTAGGGTCCAAATATGTATTAGGGACAAAAATGATTAAAAGTGTTCCAGTATTGAGTTAGAATGCTATAATATGCAACCACAAAACGGCTATACAACGTAATTCTACGGGGCAAACATCTACGTCAAAGTAAAGCGCTTGTTTTGGCCACTGACAGGCTCTTAATGTTATTATAGATGTCTGACAACATGGAAAGGATCCCTGCAAAGATACACCTCAATAACTGTAAAGAAACTGTAGAAAATGACTGTTTCTAGAGTTATTCTCTTCTTTCTTCGGTCTCTGACACAGCACCACATTCAGTGCCTGTAGTCGATTATCACACGGGAGCTGTTTTCTGATGTTTACAAAAGGATAAAGCATGCAGAGTTTGTGAAGAAGTCTATTTCCAAAGTAATGCCCGAATATTTAGCTGATTACAACAGTGGGGTGCTGCATCGCATCAGAGACCGAACGAAGAGAAAGCTAAAACAACGACAATTTCACGATTTTGCTTTATTTAGCAAGAAACAAATTAAATGACATTTCAAGCTTAGACTCCATATAATTAAGATTTAGCTGTTATTCGAATCACATTTATATTAATGTATTTGTTCTAGCACGGTGTAGTGGTTAGCACGGTCGCCTCACAGCAAAAAGGTTCTGGGTTCGAACCCAGCAGTCGGCGAGGGCCTTTCTGTGTGGCGTTTGCATGTTCTCCCCGTGTCTGCGTGGGTTTCCTCCGGGTGCTCCGGTTTCCCCCACAGTCCAAAGACATGCAGTTAGGTTAATGTGGGGCGGCCTTGGGCTGAAGTGCCCTTGAGCAAAGTACCGAACCCCTGACTGCTCCCCGGCGCTCTGGTGTGGCTGCCCACTGCTCTGGGTGTGTGTGTGTGTGTGTGTGTTCACTGCTTCAGATGGGTTAAATGCAGAGGATGAATTTCACTGTGCTTGAAGTGTGCATGTGATGAATAAAGGTTTCTTCTTCTTCTAAATGCAACTTGCACAGGACATTCCATATACGCTCATGATAAACAGATTAAAAACCTGTTGTTTTGTATTTAATGAAGCAAACCATACAGTAAAATCTTTGTTATGGTGAAGTTTTCTGTAAGAAAGTGTTTATTAGACATTGATGGAGGTGTCAGTGCTTTATAACAGTCAGGAAGTTTTTTTTTTTTTTAGGTCTTCCAGACAGAGGAGGTACTTTATTTACTGTCCTGAAAGAGATAAAAGAATGTTACGACCCCGCTCGTTTAGGGAGCAACATGAAAAGGAGACGACAACAGAATTCAAATTTTAGGTCATTTATTGATTTTCAACAACAACCAGTATTTCAACAAGTGTCTAGGGGAGTAATAATGTATGGATGTATGCGAGTGAATGATGTTTGAGTGGGTGTATCAGTATCAGTATGTCAGCTGTAAAGGAAGAGCAAAAGAGTGAGAGGACAGAGTTAGTGGAGATAGAATGAAACAAAGTACCAGCGGTGAGGTCGAGGCCAGAGTGCCCCCCGCTTGCAAAAGAGAAAAGGAGGTATTTAACGCCACCTGTCACCTGTGCACAGGTGCAATCAATTCCCCCCGTTCAGGCTCCAGTACTGCACGTGCACTTGCAGATGTGTACCTGAAGGGGCACAGGGGGACGTGACACCTCCCTCCCTAAAAGAGGTTTACTAAAACCTCAGACAAAGAAAAAAACAAAACAAACCAACACCCCTCTATCCAATATCCCCGGCCGAAAGGACAAAAGGACAGAGTCAGTAGTGTTCAATGTGAATAAAAATACAATATAAAAATACATTACGTGTGAAATAGTTAACAGACAACCCTAGAGGTAGAAAACTCTAAGCACGAGACAAGGCATCAGCCACAATATTATCTTTGCCTCTAATGTGCTTGATCTGTAGCGGATACTGTTGGAGAAGAATACTCCAACGCATGATACGTTGATTCTTATTCCGCATACGGTCAATGAAGACTAAGGGGTTGTGATCTGTATAAACAACAGTGGGATTAGAAGAGGACCCCACATAGACCTCAAAGTTTTGAATAGCCAAAATCAAAGCAAGAGCCTCCCTTTCCACTGTAGAGTAGGCTCTCTGGTGACGGTTAAATTTTTTTGAATAATAGCACACTGGGTGCTCGACACCATCAGAACCCACCTGCAGCAAGATCGCGCCAGCGCCACTCTCACTGGCATCCACTGCAACACAAAAGGGACGGTCAAAGTTTGGTGCAGACAGAACAGGAGCAGTAGCAAGTAAAGCCTTTACATTAGCAAATGCAGCTTGACAGCTAGTGGACCACTCAAATGGAACTTTAGGACTAAGAAGAGCAGTAAGGGGTGTGACAACTGTGGCAAAGTTCTTACAGAAGGCCCTATAATAGCCAGCCATCCCAAGGAATCGCCGGAGCTCTCGACGGGTGCTTGGTACAGGGTAATTGCAGATGGCCTCAATTTTAGCTTCGATAGGACGAACCTGCCCACCTCCCACTACCTTACCCAGGTATGTGACACTAGCCTTCCCAAATTCACATTTAGCTAGATTTATGGTCAGGTTAGCCTTAGCAAGACGGGTGAAGAGTTCTTTGATCTGCCCCAAGTGATCAGCCCAAGTAGAACTGTATAAGACTAAATCATCCAGGTAAGCATCGCAACCACGCATGCCCACCAAAGTCCGGTTGACAAGCCTTTGAAAAGTTGCGGGAGCATTCCTGACTCCAAATGGCATGACCTGGTACTGTAGGAAATCAGGGGTTACAAAAGCAGACAACTCCTTTGCCCTGGCAGTCAAAGGGACCTGCCAATATCCTTTCAAAAGATCAAATTTGCTGACAAATCTTGCAGAGCCTACACGATCTATACAATCGTCACTCCTAGGCAATGGGTAACTATCAGGTTTGGTGACAGAGTTAAGTTTCCTGTAGTCAGTGCAGAAGCGGTAGGTCCCGTCTGGTTTGTTAACCAGCAGACAGGGGGAGCTCCATGCACTGGTACTAGCCTCGGCAAGACCATGGGTTAGCAGATAGTCAACTTCCTTTCTCAACAGTTCCCTCTTAACAGGATTAACACGAAATGCATGCTGTTTTATAGGCGGGGCCCCACCAACGTCAATATCATGTTCAATCACTGAGGTACGAGTAGGAACATCAGGGAATAGAGAAGGGAATGATTTGATTAACTCAATAATGCTGTCTTGTTCGGAATCAGATAAATGAGAGAGTTGGAATGGCAATGCTGCTAAATACTCAGTTTTTGAGGCGTCCCTCTACAACTGCCTGAGATGGGCACTTCACCCCATCATCTATTTCACAAACATCAGAGCTCAAACATTCAGACTCATTATCCATGGAAACAGAAGGAGACACAGTAGCGCCCTCTGCTGGCAAGGAAGCAATTAGCCCAACAGGTGTAGGTGGCTCAGACTCAACATAAGGTTTTAAAAGATTGATGTGGCAAACTTGAACTTTCTTACGCCTGTCAGGAGTACTAAGTAAGTAATTGTAATCAGGCAAACATTTCACCACTTCGTATGGCCCACAAAATTTCGCTTGAAAAGGACTGTGTACCAGGGGCAACATTGCAAGTACTTTTTCCCCTGGCTGGAAACTTCGGTGTTTAGCCTTACGGTTAAAAAGGCTCTGCATCTTTGACTGGGCCTTACCCAGTTTACGCTTCGCAGCAGCCCTTGCTTCATACAATCTGTAACGGAAACCACTAACGTAATCCAAAACGTTGGTCGGTGCTTCGGCGGCATCACACCAGTCGTCAGCTAAGACAGCTGTTGGCCCTCTAACAGTATGTCCAAACACAAGTTCGTTAGGGCTAAAACCTGTGCTCTCTTGCACCACCTCTCTAATGGCCAAAAGTAACCAAGGGAGTCCCTCTTCCCAATCAAAGCCTAGTTCAACACAATAGGATCGCAAGAGGGACTTGAGGGTCTGGTGGAATCTTTCCAACGCCCCCTGGCTTTGGGGATGGTATGCACTTGAGATATTGTGGCGTGCTTTTAGTTGTTTCAAAGCCCTAGAGAACTGTTTGGACATAAAGTTGGAACCTTGATCGCTTTGGATAATCTTTGGGATGCCAAAGATGGATATAAAATTGACCAACGCTTTCAGTACAGACTTTGTGGTGATTGATCTAAGTGGGTAAGCCGCTGGATAGCGGGTAGCCTGACACATTATGGTAAGAAGAAAACTATGTCCAGCCTTGGAGCGAGGTAGTGGTCCTACACAATCAACAATTATATGCTCAAAGGGGTTAGACATCACAGGGATGGGCTGCAATGGGGCAACAGGGATTTGTTGGTTTGGCTTGCCCGTCATCTGACACACATGACATGCTTTTACATAAGAGGAAACATCCCTCTTCAACCTAGGCCAAAAAAAATCGCCGCATAATCCTATCATACGTTTTTCTTACCCCAGTATATCCTGCCAACCCAGTGTGAGCTAAATCCATAACAGCCATTCGAAATTTATGGGGAACCACAACCTGCATCACTGTTTTTGAAAAGGTTCCATGCCGGTACACAAACTGCCTACATAGTAAATCATTCTGCAGAAGATAATGGCTCTTTTCATCATCAGAATTTTCTTTACATGAAGCCATTGCAAAGAGAGGTTCAAGAGTAGAGTCACGAGTCTGTTCCTGAATTAACTCCTCACGAGAGACCTTAAACAGTTCTGGTAATGAACAGGCATCAAACTTATCAGATTCCGTCAATTCATCAACAGGAGGACTCACATTCACAGATACAACTTCACTGTCCGAATCTTCCCCATCCCCTACTGAATCAAAGTCAGCATTACCAGTTTTTGGCTCCTCTACACATGCCTGTGGGGGGAGATCGTCTACAACTGGAGGTTGGGCAAGGAAGGTATCTGTAAGTGGCACAACATCTGAGTTGAGCCCACGTGCAGTCATAGCACGAGTTACCACACATGCAGGAAATACACCAGGATATTCACGTTTACAGTCATCCGACACTCTGGAATTTTCAGACACAGGTCCAACAATAGGAAGAGACACTACATTAGAGTCAGCCCACACCCTGGCACCAGCAAGATCATTGCCCAAGATGAAGGAAATCCCTGGGATAGGTAGAGATGAACGGACTCCAACCACAACATCACCAGTGACCAGTTCAGACACTAAGTGTACCCGGTGTAGGGGCACCAACATGGGAGTCATCTCAAAGCCTTTGATAACTACATGAGTCCCCATTGCAGTACTCTCAGAAAGCGGCAAGATACCAGCTAGCATAAAGGACTGTGCAGCCCCAGTATCTCTAAGTATGCGAATTGGAAGGCTAACATTGGACTGGCCAGACACAGAAACGAAACCAGGTGTAATGAAAGGTGCATAATCGGAATCTCCCCTCTCCTCACTACCTGTAGTGGTAACCACAGCACGTTTACTCTTTTTAGACTTGGGCAAGAGGACTGGCCCAGTACCACATGCTGTAATTAGACCAGAAGACTTGGGGTTATTACCCTTCTTCTTACGGGAAAAGCACTCATTCGCTTTATGCCCAACTTTCTTGCAGTAAAAACAGACAAGATCAGATTTATCTGATGGACGGCTAGGAGACGCAGATTGAGAGGACGGTGGACTATTACTACCTCCACTAGGTGGCTTACTCTTGGTAAATGGCTTACCCTTACCATGAGGTTTAGGCCCACGGCCATCAAACATGCCTTTATGGGTTAGGATGTATTTATCAGCTAAAACTGCAGCACTCTCCAAGGTCTTAACATCATGCTCCTTCAGGTGTACAGCCACAGACTCGGGAAGACCATTGGTGAAATCTTCAAGGAGAATCAGTTCACGCAAGTCTTCCTTAGTTCTAACATCATGTGCACTGCACCACCTGTCAAACAAATGCTCCTTCTCACGAGCATGTTCGACATATGTCTCCTGATCAGATTTTTTTTGCATTTCTGAAGCGTTGGCAATACGCCTCAGGGACTAACTCAAAGATATGCAGGACAGTTTTCTTCACAATGTCGTAGTCCTTGGATTCGGCAACAGGTAAAGCAGTAAACACCTCTCTGGCCTTGCCAGTAAACACACACTGGAGTAGCATCGTCCACACATTTTTAGGCCAGTTCAGTGAGGTAGCTACCCTCTCAAAATGGTTAAAGTATTTGTCCACATCCTTCTCTGTGAAGGGTGGCACAAGACGGATATTTTTACAGACGTTAAACTTTGTCTCAACAGACAGGGCAGAAGAAGCAGAAGTCTGAGGAGGTTCAAGAGGTGGTTTTGCCTCCAGCTCAAGCCTTTTCATGGCCAGAGCATGGTCGTTGGCCATACGCTGAAGTGCTACCTGGAGTTCCAATTGTTGATTCAACTCCAATCTCCGGAGCTCCACCTCCAGTTCCCTATCACGAGTACTCATGGCCCTTTTACTCTTAGGCTTTGGTGGCCCATGAGTATTCACAGGTGGAGCATTAGCAGCCACCACTTCCTTCCGCTCTGCATTAACATCCACTTTACCGTCAACATCACCACCACCACCATTATCATCATCGTCATCACCATCAGCCTCTTCAAGCTCCTCCTCCACCTCCTCTTTAATAATGGAGAGTTCAATCAGCTGGTACTTAATAATGGTAACCAACGTCTCCTTTAACTTTTTATCTCCACTACTAATGGTTAGACCATACTGTTGCGCTACAGCCAGAAGTTGTTCTTTAGTGAAAGTTAACAACAATTCTACAGACGGCTGAGCAACAAAATCTTCAACAGATGCCATTGTAAAGAAGTACCTACTCAATGAGAACATACACTTTCATTAATCACAATAGCCTACTGACTACACTATCCAGCACAGTCAAACGTATCAGTCTCACGCTAACATCAGTGATTAATTACAAATCAGGCATAGGCTACTAACCATACAAAGAGAAGGGAAAAAACGTGACAAAACAAAACGTGAGGCACAAACCTACCACTGGTGATTAAACAAAAGTCTATCCCCACTTTTACAAACGACAGCAGCTACAGAAAGCATTCAAATTACGATCTGCACAAGCTAAACAAACAATTATGTAATGTTTAGAAATAATTACTCGCTTGCTGTCCAAATTCACAGATACGCGAAGACGCGTTTAATCTGTACACCTCACTCACAGGCCAAGTTACAACCAATTATAAACGGAGATACCTCCTCGGTAACTTACAAAGCCTACGCGCTGCCTTCACCACAAACGGGAAAATGGGTTACTAATTAATGAACGCACACAATCGATCTAAAACAGACCCGCGTTCCAACCCAACATAACCGCAAAACAAGCAAGCGTTACAACAAACCGCTAACATTTACTGATACACAATACAAAATTCACTCACCCATCCTGCTGGCACGGCCCAAACTACTGCGATTGCATCCAGATGAGACCACTGATTAACATCGCTGAAATGTACAGAGTAGAAAAGTTACAGTCCTCTGGTGACCTGACATAGACAAAATACTAACTTTGCCTACCTAGTCTTCGGAGGCTTGCCGACCTCGGGGCGACTGGATAACGCATTAACTCAGTACAATCAAAAATTGTCTGAAGCGTGCCCCCGACAGGAATATAAAACTCCCGATCGGATTTACCCCTAAAAACAACAAACACAGATCGAAAATAATAAACAGGACTTCGATGGACAGGCAAAGCCTGGCTGAAGCACTCTTCCTAAACCAGGGACTGATAATTAACAACAAATGTTCTCACCTGGATGCGCTCACAGTCCAAGAGTCAAAGCCAAACAGGACTCCCGGACGAGCCCCCAATTCATGTTACGACCCCGCTCGTTTAGGGAGCAACATGAAAAGGAGACGACAACAGAATTCAAATTTTAGGTCATTTATTGATTTTCAACAACAACCAGTATTTCAACAAGTGTCTAGGGGAGTAATAATGTATGGATGTATGCGAGTGAATGATGTTTGAGTGGGTGTATCAGTATGTCAGCTGTAAAGGAAGAGCAAAAGAGTGAGAGGACAGAGTTAGTGGAGATAGAATGAAACAAAGTACCAGCGGTGAGGCCAGAGTGCCCCCCCCCGCTTGCAAAAGAGAAAAGGAGGTATTTAACGCCACCTGTCACCTGTGCACAGGTGCAATCAATTCCCCCGTTCAGGCTCCAGTACTGCACGTGCACTTGCAGATGTGTACCTGAAGGGGCACAGGGGGACGTGACAAGAAATAAATAACAATTAAATATTGAAATGGCAAAGTGCTGTAATATAAGAAGAATAAAACAATTGTGGACTTGTGCCGGTTTAAGAGAAAAGATGCAACTTCAGGATTAGTCGGAGTAACGTCACTTCTTGTCAGGCTGCATCACAGCACTGTGTCTGATTATGTTTTATTAACCCTTACTCATACGGTATAATGTCGTACTTTAATATGATGCTTTTTTTTTCTTGAATAAATGTAATAAGACAAGATATAGGTTGCACTGGCAGTGGTCAGGCTGTCACTGATGTTACATTACATTACAGGCATTTAGCAGATGCTCTTATCCAGAGCAACGTACAACACACCCACAGCAGTCTGGGGAGCAGTTGGGGGTTAGGTGCCTTGCTCAAGGGCACTTCAGCCTAGGGTGGAGCTAATTTTTAAAGTTATTAAAGGAGAACTGAAGGCTAATTTTTTATTATCAAAATTCTATTTCTCATTTTATTAAATATAGGAATGCATTTTTATAGCTATTTTGTCACTGCTGTATCAAGTTATGAGTGTTTGAAATATGCTGTGTAATATATCAGTCCATATGTCAAAGCAATGGCCGTAAACAAGATTCGTTGAGACCTGTGCGAGACATCATAGGACGGAAGTAAAACGTACAGCGGAAATCAAAGTGACCGACATCTGCCAACGTTGTCAAAAGACGCGCGCGCCCTCTTTCGAATGCTGATGTAATCAAGCCGGAAGTTTTGTTTGTTTTGATAGCAATCAGGAAAGTTTGAAAAAAGTAGGCAGTAATCGTCATTTAAACTTGTTTTTGTGCAATATTTCGTTTGGAAAACAGTTTTCAAAATGACGGCACTGACACCTGGCTGACACTTCACGTTTCGAAGTCTCGCACAAGTCTCATGAAGATCGCGCGGATAAGCAATGCCTGCTATGGACCAAACGAACTAAACTCAACATGGCTAAAAACCGAGTAGGCCAATAAGTATAATATTTAATCGCAGTTAATTGCCAATACGAGTCATGATATAAAAAAACGAAAACATAATTGAATAACACATTAAGAAATAAAGCAAGTTTAAAAATGACTTCAGTTCTCCTTTAAATATGACCATCTTACCACCTAATTTGATATACGGGTCCGTCTCAGAAACTGGTCTCTCATTTGGGACATTATGGTCAAAAAATACATTTTCTAATTTTACTTTTTTTTTTTTGCATTTACCTAACACTCAATGTTTCTTTTGTCATGTTTAATAAGAATAAAGATAGCATCTTGCTTTATCTGGCCTCCACTGTGGAAATTATTTTTATTATTACAATTCAAATGCTTTTGTAAAATTGATTTACATATAAAATAACTACATCATGAAGAATTAAAGCCCCTCCTTCACAGATGAGTGAAAATATTGAATAAATGTCCTCTTTTTGATTGCTTGGGTTAAAAATGCCAAGTTATGATGACTGAATTGATTATTCACTTAAATATGAATAATATGATGCATTTTGGGTATTTGATATGGCGAAATGGGACACAATGGAAAACTCAAGACCACACCGGAAAGATGAGAATAACGGCGGTGGTAAAAGAACAGCGACTGTACCGGCTGAAGGTCGCATGGGTCTCTGCTGCGGCGCGCGAGCAATGGGACATCACTACCGCACCGGAGGCGGGGCGGGGGCGGGGCAAAATGACTGGCCGTAGAGTCTATCAAAAGTTCCATCTAAATTGACCATCGTTGCAAAATATTGGCCAAAAATACCCAAACACTACGAAATATGAAAGTAAGATGAAAAAGAAACATTCTATTGCCTTATACTGCAAGACTAAAACAAAATAAAACAGTCAAAACTCACCTTTTCAGTGATAACGTCCGAACAGATCACCCGCGTAACAGAAAGACTGCAAATGGAAGCACGATCAACTCCTAACTGTTGGTGTAAGGTTTTATTCCTTTGTAAGGATAAATAATTGTAAGTATTTATTCTTGACCAAGAAGGCAGTAATTTATTTTGTGACAAAATTGTAAGGATTTATTCTTAATATTGTTCTGTTCTGTTCTATTTTACTATTTCAGCTAGAAGGCATTGAATTCTTCTGTCTCCTGTGTAACTTGACCAAGTTACTGTGTGACCTTCTGTCTAAGCTAGACACATTGCTCGAGACATAATATTGATATATTTTGGAACATTCTATCAGAATATATTGCCCTGTGCTATCTCTGACCTAAGGTTGTGCGTAAATGTTGATATCTGTTAGAACATCTGCTAATATGAAATGTATACAGGATATATTTTCACTCACACACATACATATTGATGGAATTAAGATGTCTTTTGCTCAGTCCAAGGTTTACTGACCTAGTCACTGTTGTCATAGTCTGACATCCTACGACGCACACACATAACACACACACACATTCACATATACACACACACACACACACACACACACACCATAGCTGCATATCCACCCAGACACACACACACATAGACAGATATCAAACAGTGATGTCATTTCATCCACACAGATAAGACACATATAAAATCCCTGTATTCTCTCGTTGTATTGGGGGACTTGCGAATAAAGATTGCGAACTGGATTGTGGGGTTCCTTTCTTTTTTCTGCGACTCACCCCCAGACGTCTGGGTGACACGAGGGGACTGATCTCGAGATGGTGAGGGCCAGAGATGAAAAAAAAACCTAACAGTTGGAGTGGAAAATTCCATTCTACACATGCAAATTGTTAATGTGTGTCCTTCCCCGCACACAAATAACACGCTACCGTAAAAAATAGACCACAACTCATTTTATAGCTCAGAAATTCATACAAGACCAGCTACCATCGTAACATATTCTGTAAGAAACATATTCTATACCTAACTTTCAGCTTTCATTTTAAAAAACAAAATCGCAGATTTATAACTAAATTTTTATATGGCGTAGTGATTTTAAGTTACTACTTTTGGTGAGGTAGTGACCTTGACCCTGAGGCTTTCCGTTTAGATCAAAACACACGATCGTGTTGGTTTTGGGTATGCGGAAAATGGAGTTACAACGGTGATCAAATATTTTGCATGATGTTTTATTACGGTTATGATTATTCTGTGAGTGCACCAATCCTTAGGTGTATAAACTTACAACTTAAAATAAAATTAGTGATAACTGTAGACTTTTCAGTGGACTACAACCTTTTAAGGGAATGCGATGTAGTCAACCATTTATCATGTCCCAGATCAAGCCGCCATTTTTCCACAAATTTGCAGAATTTTTGCCAAATTCTGAATAGAGTATTCACATCAAAGATTTAGTTTTATCTGTATTATTTCTTTCATCATTTTATTTCAAATTAAAACCAGCATTACCATTCAAAACCGTATAGTTTATTGACTGTGATTATATTTAGGGGGGTACCCCCACAGTACCCAGTTTCTGAGACAGACCCATATATATATATATATATATATATATATATATATCACCTCATTATCTCTAGCCGCTTTATCCTGTTCTACAGGGTTGCAGGCAAGCTGGAGCCTATCCCAGCTGACTACGGGCGAAAGGCGGGGTACACCCTCGACAAGTCGCCAGGTCATCACAGGGCTAACACATAGACAGACAACTATTCACACTCACACTTACGGTCAATTTAGAGCCACCACTTAGCCTAACCAGCATGTCTTTGGACTGTGGGGGAAACCGGAGCACCTGGAGGAAACCCACACAGACATGGGGAGAACATGCAAACTCCACACAGAAAGGCCTCTGTCAGCCGCTGGGCTCGAACCCAGGACCTTCTTGCTGTGAGGCGACAGTGCTAACCACTACACCACCGTGCTGCCCTATCTATCTATGTATCTACTGTATAGCTATATATATCTAATTCTGGTAAAATATTAACAAAAATTATTAAATCTAACTGGTAGCTCAATCAGCATGAAGTTTGGCAGCCAAGCCACAAAGTCCACCACAATTAAGTACTGCTGCCATTAGAGGCATTATTCAATATAGGGCCTACAATAATACTACACTGGAATGGATTGGGGCAGCATTAAATATTATCAGTTTATTAAGGGTTTATTGCAAAGTATACAGTGAAATGAACACTGTGCAATTGTTATAGTGTTAATCATTTTAAAAACTAATCACTAATATTATGAAGCTAACTGATCTAGCTGATCCCATCCCACAGTGCCAGACAACATAAGCTGAAAATATGCTTCAGAAAAAAGCCTACTGGCCCTAGGTCTACTTATACCCATATTGAAGACACTTTGAGTTCCTCCGAAGTCTGGATACAGAACTAGTGCATGGTAAATATGCCACATTGCTATAATTGTCAATGTATAAATAAACTATTTTGTTGAACAATATTTTTTTACTTACTTTATAGATAAAATATATCAATAAGAAAGTACCAATAGGCTAAAAAAAAAGCCTGTAGAATGGGTACTTCTTTTGAATACATGTCTATATGCAATTATCCGAATATAGCTTATTATAAATACTATTTTGATGCAGTGAGTTTAATGTATAAAAAATATTTAATATCTTTGAGCTTTGTACACAATTTACAATTTTACTGCAAATTTGCATCAAATGTGTTACTTTTGTAATCTTTGAGTTTATTTGAGCTACCATTAAAATTTAAGATATAATGCACAAACTTTGTCTAGGTTTTTTTTTTTTTTTTACAAATGGAACATGTTCAGGGGGTAAGACCAAATAAAATGAATGAAAAATAATTTTCTGTCATTTAAGCTCCACCCTACTTCAGCCATTCCTACTGGTCCAAGGAATCAAACCGGCAACTTTTTGGTCCCAAAGCTGATTCTCTAACCATTAGGCCATGGCTTCCCCATGTTGCATGCTTGTTACAAGAAACATCAAATATAACTTTAAAATTACAACCCTGATTCCAAAAAAGTTGGGACAAAGTACAAATTGTAAATAAAAACGGAATGCAATAATTTACAAATCTCAAAAACTGATACCGTATTCACAATAGAACATAGACAACATATCAAATGTCGAAAGTGAGACATTTTTGAAATTTCATGCCAAATATTGGCTCATTTGAAATTTCATGACAGCAACACATCTCAAAAAAGTTGGGACGGGGCAATAAGAGGCTGGAAAAGTTAAAGGTACAAAAAAGGAACAGCTGGAGGACCAAATTGCAACTCATTAGGTCAATTGGCAATAGGTCATTAACATGACTGGGTATAAAAAGAGCATCTTGGAGTGGCAGCGGCTCTCAGAAGTAAAGATGGGAAGAGGATCACCAATCCCCCTAATTCTGCGCCAACAAATAGTGGAGCAATATCAGAAAGGAGTTCGACAGTGTAAAATTGCAAAGAGTTTGAGCATATCATCATCTACAGTCAGGGTTCCTACACATTTTCAAATTTAAAATTCCAGACTTTTTCCATACTCAAATTCTCAGGTTTGGAGACTTCAGCGAACAAACTACTCATATATTTAAAAGAATTACTTGAAAATCAAACAGGTACTCACATTATGACATACCACCAAAATGCATACCATATTTAGCTTGGCCTAAATTTGTATCAGTGCCCTGATTTTGTCATAAATATATATACACATTACACAAAATACAGGATGCCACTCTGACGCACACGTATCTGATGCACACTTCAAGACATTAAAACACAGGTGTGTGAAGATGTCAAGCACATACAGGATGTCCCGAAAAAAAATGTATACACACTTTTAATCACTGTAAAGTATTGTATGTGTTTATTAAAATCCATGTAATTTTCAAAGAGTAATAGAATTTACAGACATTTTATTATTTAGTCACCGCCTGTTCTCAAACTGACATCCATTCTGGTCCAGTCACTGCTGACAATGCAAATCACATTCAATTCTCTTGGTATTTTTGGACATTCACTTTCAGTGACTGTTGCAGGTCTCATAGCGTAGACTATAAACATCAGTTAGAGGCAGTGATAAAACAATAAAGTGATGTCTGTAAATTCTATTACACCTTGAAAATGAAATGAATTTTAATAAACACCTACTTCACAATGATTCAAAGTGTGTATACATTTTTATATGTATGTTTGCGTACACAGCCTTCATATTTTTGTTGGCAGTTTTTTTTGTCTTGGGTCGCTTGTTTTCAGGGTCCATGTGCCTTATTTTTCTAGCAAATTCTGGCAACACTGCCAAATAAGCCATAAGCATTTTTACACTGACTGGAGCTATGATGTGTGTTCACGCGTGTTCAAGAGGCGTTTTGTAGCAGGGGGTTTTCCTGCGTCTTGTCCAAAGTCTTGCAAGAAGCAAGCAGGTTCAGGGGGTGTGGCGGAGCGCATGCCAGTACAACAGAACACCCGTTTCCCTCCCTCCGCATTTCAACACATTTCTTTGGCAAAATTCAACTGAATGTCGGAATGTTGAGCTTCATTTTACTATGTAGCGGCAAAGGTCTGGAAACACAAATATTTCTCCATACCCTAATTTCCATTTTCCATACTTTTCCAGACCTGGAAAATACTAAAATCAAATTCCATACTTTTCCATACTGCGTAGGAACCCTGTACAGTGCATAATATCATCAAAAGATTCAGAGAATCTGGAAGAATCTCTGTGCGTAAAGGTCAAGGCCGGAAAACCATACTGGGTGCCCGTGATCTTCAGGCCCTTAGACGGCACTGCATCACATACAGGCATGCTTCTGTATTGGAAATCACAAAATGGGCTCAGGAATATTTCCAGAGAACATTATCTGTAAACACAATTCACCGTGCCATCCGCCGTTGCCAGCTAAAACTCTATAGTTCAAAGAAGAAGCCGTATCTAAACATGATCCAGAAGCGCAGACGTCTTCTCTGGGCCAAGGCTCATTTAAAATGGACTGTGGCAAAGTGGAAAACTGTTCTGTGGTCAGACAAATCAAAATTTGAAGTTCTTTATGGAAATCAGGGACGCCGTGTCATTCGGACTAAAGAGGAGAAGGACGACCCAAGTTGTTATCAGCGCTCAGTTCAGAAGCCTGCATCTCTGATGGTATGGGGTTGCATTAGTGTGTGTGGCATGGGCAGCTTACACATCTGGAAAGACAACATCAATGCTGAAAGGTATATCCAGGTTCTAGAGCAACATATGCTCCCATCCAGACGACGTCTCTTTCAGGGAAGACCTTGCATTTTCCAACATGACAATGCCAAACCACATACTGCATCAATTACAGCATCATGGCTGCGTAGAAGAAGGGTCTGGGTACTGAACTAGCCAGCCTGCAGTCCAGATCTTTCACCCATAGAAAACATTTGGCGCATCATAAAACGGAAGATACGACAAAAAAGACCTAAGACAGTTGAGCAACTAGAATCCTACATTAGACAAGAATGGGTTAACATTCCTATCCCTAAACTTGAGCAACTTGTCTCCTCAGTCCCCAGACGTTTACAGACTGTTGTAAAGAGAAAAGGGGGTGTCTCACAGTGGTAAACATGGCCTTGTCCTAACTTTTTTGAGATGTGGTGTTGTCATGAAATTTAAAATTACCTAATTTTTCTCTTTAAATGATATATTTTCTCAGTTTAAACATTTGATATGCCATCTATGTTTTATTCTGAATAAAATATGGAATTTTGAAACTTTGACATCATTGCATTCCGTTTTTATTTACAATTTGTACTTTGTCCCAACTTTTTTGGAATCGGGGTTGTAAGACTTACATGACAAAAATTACATTCAGGTCATTTGACAAGAAACAATGAGAAATAAAAGTGTTTTTTTTTTTTAAGACTTTATAAAAGATTTTATAAGAGCTGTAGCACATTCCTTCATAAAAGACAAGGCACAAAAACACATAAGAAATAAAAGAAGAATAAAATAATATAAAGTCAAGTCTTAAAATATTGCAAAACAAATACAATTTAAAGATAAAAAATTATGTACAGCATAGCTATAATATTGTGAGCTGGCCTAGTGGTTAGCATGTCCACCTCTCGACTGGGAGATCATGAGTTCTACTCGTGGTCGGGTTGTACCAAAGACCAGCATAAAAATGGGACCTACTGCCATCTGGTGAGGCACTGCAATACAGATGTGAGTAGGGAGTCAAACTCACAGTTACCAGAGGACCGGCCCCCTACTGTAACCCCAGCTGTGTAACAAGTAAGATGCCAAGGGCTATAGAAATGGAGATCAGCACCGCTCAATGTGCCTTCACGGCCTGGTTAGTATTGGGACGGGAGACTGCCTGGGAAGATCAGGTCCTGGCATGGGAGGGACCTTGACCTTGATAGACATTAATATTAAACCTAGACATAGTATATATTATATCCCTCATCGAAAAATTCCCATGCAGGGATTTGCTAAGGATAGCTCACGTAACATAAAATAGTTCCACCACTGATTAAGCAATGTATCTCGTGATGTCAAAATAAAAAAAATGGATATGGTGTGAGTAAGTCATGGTATATCCTGGATATACCATGAACTGACGTCACAATTTCAAGCTATACAACTGACTCGAGTCACAGCTGTGGCTCCACGAGCATTTCTGTGTGTGTAGATCTACCTATCATGATCGTGCCTAGCGAGGCAGGTGATAGTATGGTACATTGCACATGCGCAGGTCGAAGGTCACTCCGATGTAAACAACAAACACAGCTGCCTCCAGTGAGTTTATGTTGAGATTCAATCTTAACACTTTCAGTTTGGAATTTTTTGATGAGGGATAAAAATCAAATATACCATGCACTGAGAGGCGCCAGGAATTATGGATTTTCTTCTGTGATTGGCATTGTACTATTTTCTATTTTTCATAGTACTATGCCAGGCACCCCATAGAATGCATAATTTCAATTGGAGTCTCTCACTGCATGGTATATTTGATTATTATATACCTCTATAGCTATGCTAAGGTGTAGAAAGTCCAGTATACTGTCTTGTGTTGCACTTCTATACAGTGCAAAAGTAATAAATCTGACCCTAGCCTTAATCTCAGCAACCAAGGAAACCGTTTGTCTTTTTTTTTTGTTTAACCTCGCCTGCTATGGAGTAAGTGGGGCGAGGTATTGTTTTCGTCGGGTTTCTTCGTTTCTTTGGGGTTTTTTTTTGTTAACAATATTACAGGAAAACAGCTGGATCAATCTTCATGAAACTTTCAGGATAGATGGGCATTGGTCTCAAATAGAACCTCCAACATTTTGAGGGTTGTCCGGTCAAGGTCACCAAAAAGGTCAAAATTGTTTTTGTTGTGGCTACTGCCTCATATAGAGGCGCTAGCCACTATGTCATCGTACCACAAGAATGTAAGTGTAACAGTCGCGCACTGCGCATGCGCATACACATGTTCCAATTAAAATGGCCGGTGATTGTATACAATTCGGTTCACCATTTGAAATAAATGGACTAGACTAAAGAAATCACTTTCAGACATGTTTATGCTTATTACAGAGGGAAAGTGCGCTCCACTGAGCTCTAGCGCTGGGCCATTTCCAGGAAATAAGAGTTCCGGTCATGGCGACAGCATGTGTATGTCAGCCTCAGTTTGGAGGTTTCAGTTTCGAAAACTGTAAGAGTAGAATAATATAAAGTACAGACACTTAGTATATTTTACTTCTGTGATTTTTAAATTGTTCATTTTTGGATTACGCTTCATTTTTGTGTCTACTGCCTCATAGAGTAAATATATGCTATATTTACTGTATGGACATGGTATCAGAAAACAATTTTATTTATAAGCAGTAGCCACATGCATGGGCGCCGCCAGGGGGGGGAAAGCTTAGAACAATTCTAGGGGCCCAGCACTGCAATGGGGCCCTTTAAGGGGCTGATAATATGCTTTTAATGATTTTAATAAGACTTTTGAAATAACAACAATGCAATATTCCATCTGGTAAAATGAGCTAATTGAACAAGGTTGTCTATTTCTTGAGTTCTTCAACATATTGTCATTTAACCCTCCCCCTTTTGCGAAATGGTACGGTCCAGTTCTGGTAGAAGCGCGATGCGTTAAATCTGTGTGCTGATCAGTGCAACGCTACTTGCTGCTGTGTCGCGGTGCAGCAGCCAGCCAGCCAGCAGTGGAGTGCGTGCAGTCTATGATCACTAAATATGAAGAGTGGCTGTCAAAAACGTAAAGAAAGGCAGCTGAAAGCTGAGAGGGACCGGAGAGGCAGGCAACTGGTCACTCAGTTTTTCCCAAAGAAAGGTAGCTATCGCTCACGTGTGTTCAAAATATTAGCGAATGGTAAATGAACAGTATGAACGTGGTTGGATTAGCCTATCAAGAGAACACTTTTACAGTTTGTACAGTGACATTTTTTCCATTTTAATAACTGAACTGACTTGTGTGATAAACAAGATGAAATATTACGTTATGCTGGTGCTAATAACTAGTGCTAATAACCAGTTTCATAACTAATGGGGTGCCCTAATAGCACAGATTCAGCCTCAGGGGGATCTCCACCCTACCAAACCACTGAACCCCCCTTTGGAGAAGGAGGTAAGCAGCAATACAACCCATAAATGCTTTAGGATTGAAGTTTTTAATGAGCGAGCGCCATATACAGTTTGCTAGATTAAAGTGTTGCTAATAACGGACACCAGTCAAGTGTTTGACATGGTTACGTGTGCGGAATGTTCACACGTTCTAAACCATTGGTTTCAAATTGAACATATTCCCTTTTTGCAGAACAGTACACACAGCTTTCTACCTAACACATAACAATCCATGGGATTTCCATAGGTATTTTGATGCTGGGTAGAAAACTTTTTCTATGATTTATTAGCAGTCACATCACACATCACACTACCAATTGTCCTAGCACAAGAAGGCATGTGGCAAAATCTTGAATTTTCATTTGTGATTGTAAATGCACCGAATTAGTCACTGACTAGTTTTCATCTAGTCTCTGGTAGGTTAATACATAAAATGTAATAACAAAGTCAAAAACTCAAGGTCCATGGGCTATCAAAAGTCAAATAATGACAATAGTGCAATTGTGACGAGGGTGGGCAAAGTTGGGGGGCCCAAAATTCTAATCTTTCATGGGGCCCAAAATTTCTGGCGGCGCCCCTGGCCACATGGACCCATAGGGTACCTATTTTTTTCACAATATCTTCCTTCATATTCATGATAAGTGCTACCGGGCGAGGTTTGTTTTGCCTGGCAACACTTGTTTCTGGTTTTAGTTTTTCTGGAGGAAGAAAAGCAGTTTTCCCCTCATGGGGACCAGCCGAATGTTCCCAGACAGATAAAAACTGTCCGATTCTCACTCCATCCCCAGTGAATCCCATCACAAGAATGACTTTTATCACCACTGAGACATGGGACTTTTGAAGCATTTTAAGATAAATGTTTTATTTCAATGTAACTGTGACAGGAAATTGAAGTAAACCGAAAACATCATCTTATAAAATATACAATGCGTGTTTCAGGACATGCACCACTAACTGTACATTTCATTCATGAGCAAATCTTTCCCAGGTCATTGAGGTTCCATATACAAAAAGCACTTACAGCGTGTGCACAAATCTCCCATAAGCCCATGCAATTACAGAACAGAACAGGTCCTTTAGATCATCTGCAGAGAGTACGGCATAATTTATGCTTTGCTTAACCTTCAGTGTTTTACTATTCTATAAACGTTTGTGCAGTTTTTAATGTAGGTCTGTGTGCTCCCAGGTACATCACCTGAGCACTATTCATCTCAATTTAGCCCTGCTCGGGTGCTCGTCTCAATGAGGAGGAAAAATAGATGCCTCCTGTCTCAGAGCTAATGCCTCTCAAATGCTGAATGACCATACGCATTTGGAGCCATCACTGAGGGTTGTGACCTCCCTTACAACTGAGGTTATAAAGAAATTGCTCATTTTAAGCAAGCGTTTTGACCGATGTAACAAGTGAAGCAAATTATCTAGCTTGTGCAGGCTGTGTATTACTGACAGGAAAGCCATTTCTAAAGTACAAGCTGAAGATGGATATCGTCCTTTCTGTTGGACTCTTTCTGTTAGCTCTGAATATAAAGAGCTAGGACACACAAACAAAAAAATACCAGTACTCTTCTCTGGGCTGTCTGCTTTTACACTGTTGATGTTTGAAACTCAGCCCATACAGAGTTATAAAATATTCAGGTCATATCAAAAACTGGCAAGCTATCAGTGAGATAAAAATGCACATTTAGTAGGTTAAATGAAAAAAAGACAAAAGAGAAACAAAAACAGCACAGTAAGGACAACAGATGTTTCGCATGGATGCTAAACATCCGAATAAAATACTGCTACTAGAAAGCAGTATGACATGAGAGCTTTAGCTGCCTGAAGGATAACTCAAAAAGGGCAAAAATGGCCGAGTTCCTCAAAGAGAAACCGCTGCTCTGACGTGACCTAGCTACACTAAACGTTTAGATTTAAACCTCCAAATTCAAGGTTGCATGAAGTGATTCGAAATAAATCTGAGTTTTGCTTTGCGCAAGTCTGAAAGCTAGTATTGATTTTCTTTTTGAGTCCTCCATGTCTTCATCCATTTATGGATAGAAAGTCATCAGTCAGAGATTTCCAGCTCTGATACACAGTGTCCCTGCCAGGCTGGATTTATTGCCTGGCTGAACTATTATTTGAAGTGTTTGGTCTTGTCACAAGGGGAAGCAAAGATGCCCATGGTGGCTCTGAAGGGCAAACCAACTTACTACTGTCTATAAATAAAAAGACTTAAAATAATCCCATCTTAGATTTTAAATAAAATCAGTCAACATAAAACAGAGCAATTTTAATTGAAAGAGCCAATACATACAGTACCAGTCCAAAGTTTGGACATGCCTTCTAATTCAATGTTTTTTCTTTATTTTTATGAATTAAAAGTTACTTCAGAGCGGCACGGTGGTGTAGTGGTTAGCGCTGTCGCCTCACAGCAAGAAGGTCCGGGTTCGAGCCCCGTGGCTGGCGAGGGCCTTTCTGTGTGGAGTTTGCATGTTCTCCCCGTGTCGGTGTGGGTTTCCTCCGGGTGCTCCGGTTTCCCCCACAGTCCAAAGACATGCAGGTTAGGTTAACTGATGACTCTAAATTGACCGTAGGTGTGAATGCGAGTGTGAATGGTTGTCTGTGTGTATGTGTCGGCTCTGTGATGACCTGGCGACTTGTCCAGGGTGTACCCCGCCTTTCGCCCATAGTCAGCTGGGATAGGCTCCAGCTTGCCTGCGACCCTGTAGAACAGGATAAAGCAGCTAGAGATAATGAGATGAATGAGAAAAGTTACTTCATGACTTAAAGTAATGATGGATGTCGTTTCTCTTTACTTAGTTGTGCGGTTCTTGATATAATATGGATTACTACAGTTGTGGAATAAGCTTTTGTTGTGTTTCACCATGTTGTGCCAAGTATCTGGTCATACCCTTATCAAAAAGAAGTATACTTCAAGTTCATTTTAGTAAGTATACTTACAGTGCCTTGAAAAAGTATTCATACTCCTTGAACTTTTTCACATTTTTCCACCTTACAACCACGAACTTAAAAGTTTTTATTGAGATTTTATGTGATAGACCAACACAGAGTAGCACATAATTGTGAAGTGAAACAAAAATGATAAATGGTCTTCAAAATTTTAAACAAATAAAAATCTGAAAAATGTGGTGTGCATTAGCATTCAGCCCCCTGTCCTCTGATACCTCTAAATACAATCCAGTGCAATCAATTGCCTTCAGAAGTCATCTAATTAGTTAATAGAGTCCTACTGTGTGTAATTTACTCTCAGCATAAATACACTTGTTCTGTGAAGGCCTCAGTGGTTTGTTAGAGAACACTGAAGAACGAACAGCATCATGAAGACCAAAGAACTCACCAGACAGGTCAGGGATAAAGTTCTGGAGACGTTTAAAGCAGGGTTAGGTTATAAAAAGATATCCCAAGCTCTGAACATCTCAAGAAGCACTGTTCAATCCATCATTCAAAAATGGAAAAAGTATGGCACAACTGCAAACCTACCAAGACATGGCTGTCCACCTAAACTGACAGAGCGAGCAAGGAGAGCACTGGTCAGAGAAGCAGCCAAGAGGCCCATGATCACTCTGGAGGAGCTGCAGAAATCCACAGCTCAGTGGGAGAATCTGTGTACAGGACAACTATAAGTCGTACACTCCACAAATCTGGCCTTTTTGGAAGAGTGGCAAGAAGAAAGCCATTGTTGAAAGACAGGCATAAGAAGTCCCGTTTCCAGTTTGCCAGAAGCCATGTAGGGGACACAGCAAACATGTGGAAGAAGGTGCTTTGGTCAGATGAGACCAAAGTTGAACTTTTTGGCCTAAATGCAAAGCACTATGTGTGGTGGAAAACTAACACTGCTCATCACCCTGCACACACCATCCCCACTGTGAAACATGGTGGTGGCAGCATCATGCTATGGGGATACTTTTCTTCAGCAGGGACAGGGAAGCTGGTCAGAGTTGATGGGAAGATGGATGGAGCTAAATACAGGGCAATCCTGGAAGAAAACCTGTTGGAGGCTGCAAAAGACTTGAGACTGGGAAGGAGATTCACCTTCCAGCAAGACAATGACCCTAAACATACAGCCAGAGCTACAATGGAATGGTTTAGATCAAAGAATATTCATGTGTTAGAATGGCCCAGTCAAAGTATAGACCTAAATCCCATTGAGCATCTGTGGCAACACTTGAAAATTGCTGTTCACAGATGCTCTCCATCCAATCTGGCTGAGCTTGAGCTATTTTGCAAAGAAGAAATGGGCAAATATTTCAGTGTCTAGATGTGCAAAGCTGGTAGAGACATACCACAAGACTTGCAGCTGTACTTGCAGCAAAAGGTGGCTCTACAAAGTATTGACGCAGGGGGGCTGAATACTAATGCACACCACATTTTTCAGATTTTTATTTGTTTAAAATTTTGAAGACCATTTATCATTTTCGTTTCACTTCACAATTATGTGCTACTCTGTGTTGGTCTATCACATAAAATCTCAATAAAAAACTTTTAAGTTCGTGGTTGTAAGGTGGGAAAATGTTAAAAAGTTCAAGGGGTATGAATACTTTTGCAAGGCACTGTAAATAAAGTTAAAGTATATTTCCTTAAGTATACTTCTGTGTACCAAGTATACTGATATCAATGTACTTACAGTATACTTGTAAGTAAACTAATCTAATACTTCTTGGGACTAAAGTGGCCCACTTTTACAATGTAGTTTATAAAAAGTATACTTTAAGTCTAAGAGAAGTAAACTTTGAGTATACAACTAGTATTTTTTATTTTGTACTGCAAGTATACCACAAGTAAACTTATATACTAATAGTTTACTAGTTCTATACTTGTAGTCCATGCTTTAGTTTACAAAAGCATACTTCATAGTATACTGGAAATATACTATGAATTTACTTATTTTATACTTCTAGTCCACTTTTTAGTTTACTAAAGTATACTTTGTAGAATACTGGAAATATACTATTGGTTTACTCGTTACACACTTCTAGTCCACTTTTTAGTTTATAAAAGTATACTTTATAGCATATTGGAAATATACTATTAGTTACTGGTTATATACATCTAGTCCACTTTTTAGTTTTGAAGTATACTGCAATTACCCTTCTAGGTATTCTATTAGTTTTCTAGCCCTAACCCTTACCTCATGCACACTACCAGTAGACAACTTAAGTGTTTTGTACCTTAAGCTATTCCACCACCGAGATGACCACAAACTTATGGTACATGTAAGTTTAAAAGATGGGATTTAAAACATGCTGCCGTATATCACAAAAAAGCCAATATGTGTGAAAAAGAAGTATTTTATAGGCTACGATCAAAAGGATAAGCACAACTACAGGGCAAGTACACTTAAACATAAGGTACAAATATGATAATACTTTATTACACTTTTGTTAAGTATATTTTGATCAAAAGTGTAAGTATAAGCTTAATATACTTAGACTTTTCTATATGCTTTTCAGTATAAACCAAGTATACTTACTGTATGTATAACTTTAATAAGTATATCTCTGATAAGTAAATAAAAAGTAAACTGAAAGCATACTCTCTGATTTTTAGTTTAAAAGAAGTATACTAGAAGCACACTTGAATAAACTTCTTTTTTGTAAGGGTATTTACACCAATTCATGTTTGTTCTTGCTCTTGCTCATGTCAGTGCTTCTTGTTCTCATGTTCCTTGTTTGTTCTTGTGTTTTCTTCATTTGATTAAAAGAATTCTGCACTTGCATCTGCCTCCGCTCGCCGATTGTGACACACTGCTGGTTGCATCAGAAGTAATACAAAATGTTTTGAGAGTGTACATGTTTAACAAGTACGTCATCTTGAACATGTTCTCAAGGTCTTCTCTGTCCACTTGAAATAGCCATGCTATGAATATATGACCTAGATTCAGATAAAAGCCCATTTTGATCTGAGTGCTACATGACAGGGTTTGTCTTTTAATCCACAAACTCAGATCTCATGAGAACTTTTGGTACGGACAATTCGTTTTTGTTTGGGGTTTTTTTTCCCCTTTGGTCTTTTTTTTAGGACTGAATCATTTCACCACATCTAATCCAACCCATACTAATGCACAATATTGTTCCCTTGAGATATCAGTATATGTAGTACGATATGTGTTGCACAATAAAGAGTAATTCAACAATGAGGTTGGTTCTTAAACTGCAGCTCTGACGCCACAACTGCGACGAGGACACGGCTTTAATCAGAAAGACTTCAGTCCCTGGTTGGGTAAGGCGATAGTCAGAAAAGTAGGACATTGTCTGTGTCAATGTGATACGATGATGCCAATCCTAATGGGTGTGCCCAAGTGTGTTTAAATTACCCCAAATAAAACTCTTATCTGAAATCACGGCCATGTTATTGTTAGCTTACTATGAAGGAAATGCGAACAGATTACATTAAAAAAACAACAATAAAATGTTAAATGGGTGTGCTTTAAAAAGAAAAAAATAGGAAAATATTCAACAGGTGAGTGATGTGATCTAGCATGATCATGATGCCCAAT
The DNA here is from genome assembly GCF_027579695.1 of Neoarius graeffei. Classification (NCBI taxonomy): domain Eukaryota; kingdom Metazoa; phylum Chordata; class Actinopteri; order Siluriformes; family Ariidae; genus Neoarius; species Neoarius graeffei. The sequence goes on from NC_083581.1 coordinate 34,249,929, forward strand.
GTTTTTTTTTTTTTAGTTATTATTAAATAGACAAGATTGTCAACAGTGTGACCAAAATTCGGATTTAACCAGAATGTGTTAACAAGAACAGATTTTTATTTACCAGTTTGACAGATTATTAATGACATAAACGTATAGATTTTGTTAAATGATGCACTGAACTGGAATAACCCAGATTAAATCACTTGGCTGCTAGCTAACATAGCGAACTAGAGCTAAAACACTAGCTAGGTGATTAGCATGATTATCAATTTTGTTTTCACACCGAAAATTTATTTTAAACTTGTGCTAAAGACTCAGAATAACCAGCTAAAGGCTGAGTAGAGTTGAAGCAGAGCTTGAGGCAGATCCGGCACCTAAAAGCAACAAAACCAAGTACAATGGGTGAGCAGAGGTGGACAAAGTACCCAAGTTCATTATTTAAGTCAAAGTACAGATCCCGCTGGTCAAACGTTACTCCGATACAAGTGAAAGTTGGACAGTCAAATTTTTACTTAAAGTGCCATTCCACCATTGGATGTATTCTTTGGCATATAATACAATATATTTTATGACAACATGACTAGACAGAGAAATCTTTTAGCTTCAAAATGATATATCAAACATAATTTTTTGACAACGACAAGTATATTAATTTTGCGACCAAAGTCACCTACCCTTTTAATTTCCGTGCGGTAGTGAAACGTGATGTCATCAGCAGGTTCCCCTTCTTGTGTACCACGTGTCGGTCTATTTTTAGACCAGGAAACCCCCAAAGTGAGAGAGTCATTTCTCCTCGTACTGTATATGGGGGCCAAAAAAATTGTGAAAAATTTTGAGTTAATCTTTCAGTTAGCTAGATTTATTGGTATTAGCTAGATTTATTGGTATTATTTTTATCGCGTTCTATCCGCCATTGCTGATAATATGTGCCACGTCACACGTCACGTGGTACACAAGAAGGGGAACCTGCCGATGACATCACGCGCGGAAATTAAAAGGGTAGGTGACTTTGGTCGCAAAATTAATATACTTGTCGTTGTCAAAAAATTATGTTTGATATATCATTTTGAAGCTAAAAGATTTCTCTATCTAGTGATACCATTTATATATGTTGTCAAAATATATTGTATTTTATGCCAAAGAATACATCCAATGGTGGAATGGCACTTTAAGTTAAAGTACTGAAGTACTTGCTTTTAAAAATACTTAAATATTAAAAGTACATGTTCTGTCAACACATTGTATTATATTTGTTTTATATATGTATTATATATGTATTATTGCCACAACGCTTACAAAACCTAATGCCTCTGGAGTAACCAACTGGATTCACTGACTAGCTTGTAGAACCTGTAGAATAAACACCTGGTAGAATGTTACAAAATGAAACACAACTGAACTGAAAAAGACCCATTGTCTTTTTTAATTTTTAATTTTTTTTTTTTTTATTGTAACACTCATCCCCACCTCCACAAAGCAGCATGGTAGTGTTCTGACCCAGCTCCGGCAGTGTGTGCACACATACATGTGTATGTTAATCATGAAGACAGTGGAATAGCTGTAAATGCAGCTTGCTCAGAAAATAAAAAGGACAATCCAACCTGCTTAAAACCCAGGTCCACGCCTCGAGCTTAATAACTGCCCAACAGCAACACTGCTTTAAGCAAGACAAAAAAAAAATGCAAGACCATCATCTGATATCAGAACAAAAAATTCCAGTAATTTGTTGTGACTAACTAGTACAATACTGTCCATCTCACAGGTCTCGTGTGTGTGTGTGTGTGTGCACGTATAAATGTATGTATGCATTCACATATGAATCTGCCTGTGGAGTCATGGTGGTTTAATCTTAAGCTAGCTAGTCAGTGAAGCTCCACCTGACATGCTAGCAAACTCTTTTCAAACTTGAAATCATATTTGGTAGCTAACATTACTAGAAAAGAAAGATTTCTACATTTTGTTTATTTGCCAAGATTATGCTAAAACATTTCTGAAAGGACTTCAGATAAGTTAATGTAATTCATGTTGGCGTAACTCCATGTTTACATGCTAACTAACAGTGTCCAAGTTAACTAGCTATGTGTTAACATTAGCTGTGGACAAGGCTATGGAAACTTGGCGGGCAAATCCATAGAACATCATTTGACTAACCAGACTGCATGGCTATTGCAATGTTATCGCTAGCTCTAAAAGCACAGACAACTTCATTACAAGCTTTCTCTTGGAATAAAATGTTCACATCCCTCAATATGCTTCCGCAGGTTGGACGGTGAGTTTTTGTAGGCTGTGATATGGTTCGTTTTAGGCAAACAAAGCAAACATTTAAAATAAAACAAATTTTTAATCCTTTCAGAAAACTGAAACATGGGTGTATGGCCATGGGTGCGTGCATTCCCCAGAAGAACCGCCTCCTTCCATTCTGCCCTCAACTGATCGTGTTAAATAATCCTGTGGAGAAATCATTGATCTTGATTTTATCCAGTCTATGGAGGTGACGTGACCCTCGTGATTACTGATGGACTGTCTCAGTGTCACCTGCGAAAAAAACAATCACGTTTTAGAAAAGAAAAAAACATCCACTTTCAAAGCTGCTTCATAGTAACGGATAACGAGGACCTTGATAGAAATGTAGTGGAGTAAAAAGTACAGTATTTGTCTTTCAAATATAGTGAAGTTAAAGTCATAAGTTGCCTAAAAAATAATACTCAAGTAAAGTACAGATACTCAAAAAGTGTACTTAAGTACTGTACTCAAGTAAATGTACTTCATTACTGTCCACCTCTGTGGGTGAGTGATTTTCCCTTGACTGGTGTTTGAGGAGGACACAAAGCTAATGTTCCACACATGTTCTGTAGCTAGAAGCCAGCATCCAGACGCTTTAGTCACTGTGACAGGATGATCAGGCCTCAGACAAGACTGCAGCATTAAAAACAGCACTTTGAGGGGAAAAACAAGGTGCTGCTAATTATTTGCCTCACCATCTCCATTTTGGTGGTAATGTTTTTTTTTCTTTCTGACAACTACAACTTTCTTGCTAGCAAAGTTGGCACTCAACAATGGTGATATGAAAAAGAAGAGTAAGATTAACCTTTTGTCAGTTTGATCTGTTGGTTGAAGAGAATACAATGTTTTCATTAATTTATTAATTTGAGAGTCTACAGTGCAGTGCTATAAAGTTGTATGATTAGTTTAGTTACCGCTAGTCCTTAATGCAATGCAGTTAATATTTGATGTTCTTGACAATACTTAAAATGTTAATTGCTAAAGCATTATCTTATTTAAATGCCTATTTAAACGAGAAGGACACTTGGTAGAGTGTACGGTATACCTTCACCAAGCCACATAATCAGATTTGCATCAAAATCTAATCAATTGGTCCTTGGCCCATGACCCACCGTTCCTCCAAATTTCATCAAAATCTGTTCAGTATTTTTTTAGTTATGTTGGGAAAAGACAAACAAACAAACGGAGATGAAAACATAACCTACTCCAACAAAGTTGGCAGAGGTAATAAAGGCTAAGTGAAAAAATATCAATTGCATTCTCACTGGATTTTGGTGAAGAAAAAAATTATTGCGTACAACTAAAATAAATTCACCTTACCTGATTGATGAATGTAATGTTTGTAGAGTAATGATGGAAATTAGCACCCGCTACCCACCAAATGCGAGTGACTTTGCATTGTCGCAGGCGAATTTGCTCAACCTACCAGCCGCAGTGGCGAGTAAATAAAAGTAGCATATACAAAGAAATAATGCAACTGTAACAGAATGGTTTGCAGCATTCCACAATGCAGACTGAATCGCAAGTCTGCTTGTTCCACTGGGACACTTTAATGAGGAGACAGTCTTCTCGTTAAAGTGTTTGAGTGAAACAAGAAGACTTGGATTCAATGTGGCAACTTGAGCGTAGAACGCTAACTAGTGCTAATTTGAGCATAGAATGCTAACTAGCAGGTGGCACGGTGGTGTAGTGGTTAGTACTGTCGCCTCACAACAAGAAGGTCCTGGGTTTGAGCCCAGTGGCCGACGAGGGCCTTTCTGTGTCGAGTTTGCATGTTCTTCCCGTGTCCGCGTGGGTTTCCTCCGGGTGGCTCCAGGTTAGGTTAACTGGTGACTCTAAATTGACCGTAGGTGTGAATGTGAATGGTTGTCTGTGTCTATGTGTCAGCCCTGTGATGACCTGGCGACTTGTCCAGGGTGTACCCCGCCTCTCGCCCATAGTCAGCTGGGATAGGCTCCAGCTTGCCTGCGACCCTGTACAGCAGGGGTCCCCAAACTTTTTCCTGTGAGGGCCAAATAACTTTTCCCTTCTCTGACGGCGGGCCGGGGCCAGTTTGTAACAAAAAGTGTGACGATCGCAGAGGTGTCTAAACATAAACATTTATTGTTTTCCAGAAAGCCACACATAACCAAAAATTAACCCTTTCTGGGATCTTGACAGGAAAAAAAATCAGAAAATAAATAATAACATTATTAATGAAATAAATAACACTATTTATGAAATAAATAATAACCAAATAACCCTTTTCAAGTTTTTTTACAGAAAAAAAGACCATGGAACATTAACTTTCTTGTAGACACAACTGTTTGCAGCTCTCTCTCATCATCTTCACTCTGAAAACCAGAAAGCAAGCAAGCTATGAAACCAAACTGATACCAACACCTACCAGCACAATACATTTCACTACCAGTATGGTTGTAGAACGGATTTTATCTCAGTAGATTTCATTATGATTATATTTGTTTGTACTCAGAATGGCTCGTTCAAGTCAGAAAAGTAAGCTTATGTTCATCAGTGTGAACTGTGGGCCTGCATCTGGCTGGTGAGAAGTTCAATGTCAGGTTCCATTTTAGTCACAGCAAGTCTCAAACACTGATGGAGATGTTCATCTGTCAATCTTGATCTCATTGGAGTTTTCAGGTGGTTCATGTGTGAAAAGGTTTGCTCACAGATATACGTGCTGCCAAAAACTGTGGACATCTTCATTGCGTGTTTTTTAATGTTTGGGTACGTGTTGTTTGGGAGGGCGGCATAGAAGTCAATGAGACTGTTGGGCTTGAATGCATCTTTCAGGGCATCACAGTTCTGTAACTCGGCCAACTCAAACTGAGAAGAAGGCTGGGCTTCATCAATGTCGGAAACAAAGGGGTTCTGGAAAAGGCGGATATCTTTTGCATTAACATGTAGTTCACAGAATCGCACACCGAACTCCGCCTTCAGCATTTCCAGTGCTTCCACACACTTTTCAGCTGGGAACGAGACCGCTGGGTTCTCTGTAGACAGGTTTTGGGTAGCAGGAAGATGGATGAAGTTGTTGTTTTTCACTTGATCCAAAAGCAGCGCTAGTTTCACCTCAAATGCTTTTATGTGGGAATACATGTCGCAGATTAGTTTCCCTTGGCCTCGTAGCTGCAAGTTAAGGCTGTTCAGTATTTCTGTCACGTCTGTTAAAAATGCTAGGTGCCATTTCCATTCTGGGTTGATCAGCTCGGGGACCGTTTTGTCTTTTGAATGAAGAAATACGTTTATCTCAGGTAGCAGCTCGTAAAAACGCCTCAAAACTCTGCCGCGGCTCAACCATCTGACCCAGGCCCAGCGCCAGGAACAGTTTACTAAGGGGGCAATTAGAAATTGCAAGGGGGCAAATATTTTTTCATATAGTGTGTAGTAGTGATGGCGGTCTGACAACGTGTTTCAAACAATTAACTGCGCCAACCACAAAACCACGGCCCCGAAGGTTGCTTTAGTCCGGGAAAATCATGTGGCATATTACCAGGGCAGTTGCGCTTTATCAGCTCCCATGCCCACCTGTTACCCCTCCCCTCCAATTTTCTCACAGACACGCGGTACAACCGGAAAGATGCCAAACATAAAACAACACACACAAACCTACAGGCAAGTCCTTTAAATTTAAAATACATACAAATAGCTCCACGGCATGAAAACAAAACGTCAATGCAAGTCTAAGGTACTTGGCTCGGCGACCAAAATCATAATTAAAAAAAATCAGACCCCGCGGCTGCACCAGTAATAGCCTTCCTGACTCGCATCGAGTCAACGCTAACCACTTAATCCGCGATCCCAGTTTAGGCGTGTAGGGGACTAAACACTCTGAAGTGATGAATTTTCACCCCCGCTGCATGGGGGGTGACGTCAACGACACATATTCTTACGCTATTTGCACACAAAGCGGACCATATATGAACACATACACCAACATAAACGGAGATAAACTTAGCCTACAAAGAAAGAAAATGGATTCACAATATTGTGATTGAATTCGTTTAATTCGAAAGGGGAAAGACTACTCCCGTAAACTGACTGCATATTGCAGGATATTGCAGAGACAGTGCACTTGTAAGTGTACATGTAAAACCCCCGCCCGCACGACCCCGCCCCTTGTCCTTATCACAGGTCTGTGTGTGCGCGGCTGTGTCAGCATTTCACACATACACCCACAATAACTAGTCCCCAGTAGTTAGGATTGATACACATATCTAAAACAGGGTTAATATTAAATTCAGGCTTTTTGAAATAATCCTACCTTAATACAGTTGAATTCTACGATTGCAACGTAAGAATCATAACAACCAATCAGATTTGTTCTACTGTGCCAGTTTTAGTAGTGATTTATGTGAAATGTATTTTTGTGCAATGCGCAACCACTTAATATTTCGTATTTGAAAATGCAAATTATTAATACGTCTATAATACATTATATTTTCATAAGAAAACAATTAAGTGATCTGAGTCTCCGTTGAGGGGGCGGGGCTGTAGCCACGAGGGGGCGACGCCCCCTTTCACCCCCCCCCATGGCGCCGGGCCTGATCTGACCTCTGTGTAGTAAAGCACATCACCATGCGCAGACTCCAGTTCAGACAGGAATTGTTGGAACTGCCTGTGTTTAAGTCCCTTTGCCCTGATGAAGTTTATGCATGACGCCACAACCTTCATGACAGAATCCCACTTCAACACTTTGCAGCACAGTGCTTGCTGGTGAATTAGGCAGTGGACTTGTAGCGGGGCGATAAGACCCCGTTCTTCCATCTCCCGGTTCACGAGCCCGATCAGACCCCGAGACGCACCCACCATACTAGGAGCTCCGTCAGTCATGATGCTAACAAGCTTTGACCAGTCCAGGTTCAAGTCTTCCATGGTTTGGCATACTTTGCCAAAAATATCCTCCCCCGTCGTAGTCCCTTTGAGACTTTGGAGGGCTGCCAGATCCTCGCACATTTCAAAGTTTGCGCTAACTCCACGAATAAAAATTAGCAGCTGCGCTGTGTCCTGCACATCCGTGCTCTCATCCAGTGCTAATGAAAAAAAGTCATATTCTTTCGTCTTCTGCTGCAGCTGGGCATATACATTACCCCCAAGTTCTTCAATGCGTCTTGTGATTGTAGTCGCCGACAGACTCATGGCATTAAAGACATCTTTCTTCTCGGGACACACCTCCTCCACGACAGCATTCAAACATTTCTTGACAAATTCTCCATCAGTGAAAGGTTTACCGCTGCTAGCTATCAGTTGAGCAACCCGAAAGCTCGCTCGAACAGACGACTGGTTCAGCTGAGCTTGGCGTACAAATGTATTCTGCTGAGCTAACAGTATACTTTTTAGCTTTGAGAGTTTGTCTGCTCGCATTTGGCCTTGCAAGCTATCATACTTGTCTTTGTGACGGGATTCATAGTGTCGGCGCAGATTGTATTCTTTGAATACAGCCACTGTCTCTTGACAGATGAGACAAACAGCCTTTTCTTTGCATTGAACAAAAAAAATAATCATTTGTCCACTGCAGGTTAAATACCCTGCATTCTGAATCTATTTTTCTCTTACCTAATCTTTTCGCCATTATTCCGTGTTATTTGACAGTGGTGTGTCCAGGATTTTTTTTTTTTTTTGAGGGAGGGGTTTCAGATATGGCACAGACTGCAGAAGGGTGGAATAGAATGTTACATTTCTATGCATGTACAAGTCGCGATCACGCGGCCAGACTGAAAAAAAAAATCATAATGCATCTCTGGTATTGTTCAGGGGGCCGGGCAAAATGTGGAGGCGGGCCGTATCCGGCCCGCGGGGCGTAGTTTGGGGACCACTGCTGTACAGGATAAGCGGCTACAGATAATGGATGGATGGATGGATGGGATGGATGGATGCTAACTAGCGCTAATTTGAGCATAGAATGCTAACTAGTGCTAACGTGAGCATAGAACGCTAACTATCAACTGACAGTTAAAGAGAATTACCTCAGGTCAAGCAGCTGAGGCTAGCATTGCAGCAAACAAACAAAAAATGTTATATCATAGAGGTTAGGAGGTCTGAAGAGAAAACCTCCCAGGAGATGCAGGCCAAATTTTAATGAAAAGTGGAGCAAAGCCAGCAATGTGAATGGTCCTGTGAATGGTTAGTGATTTTTTAATCTCATCAAACATAACTTCCATCAGTTCACAGTTGTGTGAGTGCTCATATGAGAGAGAGAGAGAGAGAGAATGTTAGTCTTTTCCTCAAGTTTAAATATTTAACTTGTGAAATAAAATAGCCTATTTACCTAAATAATAATACTTGAATATTGTAGCTCTTACTGTATTATTTTTCACATGCAGTTACACTCTTTCAGTTAAACCAAGAAAATGGCTGGTTTAAAAAAACATCGAGTGTGGTAGATTCTGGAATCCACCAACCACAGTGGCAGGAGGATTGAAAAAAGTTCATTTCCAACCCTGTTGTTCAGTAAAAGTAAGCAGAGGCGCATTAAGGCTGTAGCTTTATACAGTAATGTCTTTATTTTGCGTTCACATACAAAGAGCCAGTTTCTAACACTGACCCATAATAAATTCTAGCCAAACAATCACACTAATGTTTTTGACCTTCTCTCAAAAACACCATTAAATCATACAAGAAAATGCTTTTAAAGCAGCAACATTGTAGGATGGTTGTAGTGTGAAACCCGAGCGTTGTTTTGCTATGAATTTGTGCTTTATACCACATCTACATAGATGGTACAGAACTGAATTTGCTTTCATTTATTAGTACTGTATGTATTGTACCACTCAAAAGTTTGTATACCCCTACTCATTTATAGGTTTTTCTTGTATTTTGACTATTTTCTACATTGTAGAACAATGCTGAAGAGATCAAAACTATGAAATAACACATGGAACATATATGGAATTATGTGGCAAACAAAAAGGTGTAAAAAAAAAAAGACAAAATGTTTGATATTTTAGATTCTTCAGCGTATCCACTGTTTACCTTGATGATGCTTTACACACTATTGGCATTGTCTTAACCAGCTTCATGAGATAGTCACCTGGAATGCTTTCCCAGATTGCACACTTACTTCGGTCCACCATTGGCTGCGCTGATGGTCTATCAGAGGTATGACCAGCGGGCCTTCATCGTGCTGACGTTGGCAAGCCGATAGAGGGGAAAAAAAGGGTGCAGATATTCACTTTAACTGTTCTCATATTTTTTTTTAAATTCTAAAGATTATTCAATTATAACAACAGCAGGGTAGTATTGTAACTTTGCGGCTCGTGGGTGGCAGGACACACGAGAGTAACGAGATCTCATTTTTTCCCCCCTTTATCAGCTTGCCAATGTTGGCCCGACAAAGGCTCGCTGGTCATATGTCTGATGGACCATCAGTGCAGCTGACAGTGGGCCAGCGTTGGACTGACATAGGTGTGCTATCTGGGTTTCAATTAACAGGTGTGCCTCATCAAAAGTTAATTAGTTAATTTCTAATTAGTTAATTTCTTGCCTTCTTAAGGTGTTTGAGATCAAACAGTAAATAGTAAATGATAAAAATAGAGTAAATAGCCCTATTCCACAACTGTAGTAATCCATATTATGTCAAGAACCGCTCACCTAAGTAAACAGAAATGACATCTATCATTACTTTAAGCCATGGCAAACCGTTACTATTAGAGCTGGGACTTGAGCTCAGCCAAAACTTAGCCAGACACACCAAAAAAGCAACAGGGCAAAGGATTTTGCAAGGGATTACAGGGCTCAACATTAACGCTTGTCCGCTTGTCCGGGACAAGTGATACTTTATGTCGAACAAGGTCATCGTCTCAGTTACTTGCCCAATCGGACAAGTGCCAAAATACACCGATATTCGGGTTACATATCAAATTTATCAGTTTATTCACATGATTTCCGAAGCATTTCACTCAACATATTGTTTTGATGAATCGCCGGATGTTTCTATTCAGAAAGAGCGATGTGTGCATGCGCAATATTCAGACCCTCTAGGATTTCGCGATGTTGCAATTTGCAACATCAACGCAAACTCAACCAATCCCCGCGAATTCAGGGCAGTGTTGCAATTATATCCAATCACCGCAACTTTCCCGCAAATTTGACCAATCGTTGGCGTCGTCTTGAGGTGACGTCAACAAACTACCTTCCACCTTACTTCTGTGTATACGTTCAAGAGAAGCAGCATGTGCGAGTCAGTGTTTATATAGGCTTAAATTCTGTTACTGAAAGTGTGTTATGTTTACAGTGAAGGACTGTATGCACTTTACATTATTTTTTACTTAATACAAGAAATTAATGGATGCCAACATTTTCGCCAAAATGGTATTTTATTTTCCATTGTCTAGGCAGCTTCAGCATCATACTGTGAGATTCTGTTCAAATTGTTTTTTTCTTCTATGAAGCCTGAGCCATTTATTTTATTAGTTTATAATTATTGTTTAATTTAGTCTTCAGGAGAGACTGCCTGCACACAGTACTAGTATTAATAGTTTTTTTTTTTCTTACATGAAAGCTGAGGCATTTATATTATATTTTAAGGTAACTTCATGTTGTGCTGTGAGGTTCTATGCACTTTAACTTTTGAACCAACAGGTGCAGTTGGATAAGTAAATCCTATTTTTCTGCATTTTTGTAGTCCTGGTAATCTTTTATATTGGTAAAGTTGTTTATAGGACCATTTCTCAGTGTCTTTGTTTTTTTAATCAATAGTTTTTCAGTAATAACTTAATATTTAACATATCACTCAATTTTAATCACAAAAAGAGAAAATCGCACCAATTTCTCGCAACTTTCACTTCCTCCTGCAATATAATCGCAACAAAAACCTAAAAAACACAGCAACTTTCATCGCAATTTTTTGATAGAAATGTAAACTAAATTTGTATTTCTATGATTCTGTACATGAGAAACCCATTTTTGATACTGATATCATTCTGAGAGGTCAACATCATGGAGAACAGGCAAGGTTGGGAAACATCCCACATTTTGATAAATCTATATAAAAATCTCATGTGTTTTGGATTGTAAGAAACAATTCCATATGAATATGAACATGACAGAAATATACTTCAACTTGTCAGAAATTATAAACTTTAACTAATCAAAAACTTGAACTACAATCAAAACTCTAAATGCAGTGTAAACAGTTGAACAGGTTCCATAAAGAACATTTTAAAATCACTATAGTATCTACATTTATTCTAAGGGCCTTGACCTTTGGGGATTACAATGTTGGCCTACAAATTGTAACTACAGAACACTGGAAAACAGAACACTGAAAACAGAACACTGAAACAGAAACACTGAAAACAGAACACTGGAAAACCACACCCCTTGCCCCACTCTGAACCGCGGGAAAATAATGGGCTACACACAAAACATGAACATGAAAATTCCGTTGAATCTCTACCTCTGCTAGACTGACATATAGTTATTCCTGTGAATTTAGAATTGCCCTATCAATGTCCAACATTAAAATGACTGAAAATTAAACTACAATATACTGTATTCTTCAACTCTAGTGCAAATGAGAGCAAATGCTCCAAAACATTACTCACTTTGAAATTATCAATGGAAATGGGGCAACTGTGTTCAGCTTCTGACATAGTTTGTGACCACTGGAGACGTTTTACTTATCAGAAATGAGTTGTGTCATGTCCAGAAACATGGAATCATATATTTACTTTACATTTACAGTATTTCACATTTTAATCCAAAGATAGATTATTTCTAATTTCATGCTTAGAAATGCATTATCGTGGAGGTCAGTGACCTCTAGCTGACCTCAGAGGTGATTTATAAAAATGATATCAGTATTAGAAATTAGTTTATCATGGCCAGAAACATGGAAATACACATTTAATTTACATTTCTATCACATTTAGAACCTAAGATACACCCGTTTCTAATTTCGTGCATAGATATGCATTATGCTGGAGGTCAGTGACCTCTAGCTGACCCCAGAGATGACCTGTAAGAGTAATACCAGTATTAAAAATGGGTTTCTCATGGTCAGAAACAAGGAAATACACATTAATTTCACATTTCTATCACATTTAGATCCTAAGATACACCCGTCTAGAATGCCATGCATAGAAACTTCAAATTTCAAAGGTCAATGACCTCTACCTGACCCCTGAAGTTACCCCTAAGAGGAATATCAGTATTATATATGATTTTTTCATGCCCAGTAACATGGAAAAACACATTTATTTTATATTTACATCACATTTAGGTGTTAAAATACAGCCTTTTCTAATTTCATGCATAGAAATGTGCCATCATGGAGGTCAATGACCTCTAGCTGACCCCAGAGGTCAAACTGAGAATGCCTCCACGTCTCAAATTAAAGCTTATGCCTTCAAGAACAAACTCTGAAAGTTTCATGCTTTTTTCATTTTGTGCACAATTCTTCTGATAATAAGAGCTTAACAGCCCCACTAAAATATCAAACAGTGTTTATACAGTACAATTAACAATTTATTAGACTCCAGAATAAGTTCAATTGCAGACACTACTCAGAGACATTAATAGTGGTTTTTAGTTATCGGATAACACTCTGTAATGTTAACCAGGCCTTTATTGGCATAACTAGTCAAGGGGTCATTTTGACAATAATCAAAACCAATTTTCAAAACACAAACGTAAAACCAAACGGACAACATACTTCTTTTAAAGTATGTTGGCTAAACTGTCTAAATCCTGACAGCTTCTTTTGCTTATAAGGTGCTTTTGGTGCAAAGACACAGTTGTGTGTGTAGCCTTTTGCTAATTTAGCTCATTTTAGAAAGTCAATCAGTGTACGAGCTGACAGCAGAAGTCAGTTTGATGTCAGCAAGATTCACAGACGTCTCTTTCAGCAACTTGAAGGTAACAGAGTTTAAAGAATTTGAAATGAGTCAGTGCACTGGGATTTCTGAGAAAAATGCAAATTTATATTAGATTTATAATCAATGGTAATTCATTGGGTGGAGCACACTGTATTTGTTGGATCCACTAACATGATATTTGTGCTACACAATATGGCACCTACTAAAGAACATACACAACAGTTCACACTGCACAGTTACACTCTCAGAAAGATTTTTTTAAAAATTAGCCGAGTAAAACTGAGGAAATATAATTTCTTTAAATATAATTATTAGTTTAGCTATACATTTCGTAAACCATTTTGTGTGTCACCACAAAATGAGTCCAGTGTAGCCAAAGTTCATTCTGAGATACAGTGATCTGAAATAAGAGTGCATCAAAAAAAACCACCATTTTTTTCTAATTTTACAGTAAATATATTATTTAATCTTTACTGTAACTGTGAACAAAATATTATATGGTAAAAACAACTTGTAAGTATGACTTTGTAGGCCAAATAAAAGTGTGCTATACATTAATTTCAATTTACACATCACGCAAAGTTTACAGCTGATTTTCTCCAAACTTTAATTTTCTGTGAAGATTATGCTACCTGAAAATATTTTGCTAATTGGTGGTGTAGTGGTTAGCACTGTCGTCTCACAGCAAGAAGGTTCTGGGTTCAAACCTCACGGCCGACGGGGGCGTTTCTGTGTGGAGTTTGCATGTTCTCCCTGTGTCTGTGTGGGTTTCCTCTGGAAGCTCTGGTTTCCTCCCACAGGTCAAAGACATGTAGATTAGGTAAAATACCCAGTCACTGGGGCTACACAAGCCAGTACATGCTTAACGCCGGTCCCAAGATAGATTGGGGAGGGTTGTGTCAGGAAGGGCATCTGGTGTAAAACCTATGCCAAATCAAATATGCAGCTCCTGATGAACTGCTGTAGCCACCCCTAATGGGAGTAGCTGGAAGAAGAAGAAACTTTTCTGTTAATTACTCTGGAATGACTGCACTAAATTTAAAAAGAAAAAGAAAAAAATCACCCCTTATTTTAAAGATAATTAACGTTTAATTTTTTTGACTGACTGGACTCAATTTGTAGTGACATGCCCCAAATATTTCTTTCTTAAATTAGTTTATTAAATAAGTAACAAAATAATAATTGGGGGTGTGCTCTTATAAGAAAGTTAATCAACAATGAGGCGGTATGACACAGAGTTACTGTTACCATCCCTAAGTTACTAACAAATTTTCCAAGAACAGTTCATCCCTAAGTGTTTTATTCCTCTTCACAAGTAAGCTCTTTCCACCTCAACAACTACCTAGAAAACAGAAAGCTAAGGATCAAATGGGGTAATACGGAGCTGGAGCACCAACAGTACCCAGTTTACTTTGGCGTCACCCTTGACAGAACACTTTCCTTTAAAGAACATGTCAACAAACTGAAGAGGAAAGTGTCAACTAGGAATAATCTCCTCAGCAAACTAGCCAACACCAGTTGGGGGGGCAGATCCCAAAACCTTGAGGCAAACAGCTCTAGCACTCTGCTATTCCACTGCAGAATATTGCTCACCAGTCTGGGCAAGGATGTGCCATGCACACAAAGTGGACTCAGAGCTGAACAAGTTATGCAGGACAATCACTGGGACACTGAAAGCTACACTAACATCAGTATTATATTATATAGACTCGCTGGGATACCACCACCAAACATTCGACGTGAAACCATCATGAAAGTTGAGAAATACAAACAAGCAAATGACCCAAGACACCCTCTCTATGGTCACCAGAAAAGTGAAACAGCAATTAAGATCATGCAGAAGCTTTATGATGGTTGAGGGCCTGGATAAAGCACAGGCAGTGGCTTACAGATTGGACAGGTGGGGACAGACTGGCCAACACCCCCACAACAAAGCTTTGCCAAGTCCAGGTGAAATGTTACCCAGTGGGTCAGTCTGAGGGAGAAAGAAGTGGGTGACATTAAATAGGGAACAAGCAGGAGTGGGGAAGACTGGGGACTCCCTCCACAGATGGGGTTTCTCCACAGATGCTGGGTGCCCTCCCTTGCGGCGTAACTTCTCAGACCATGCATCACATCCTCCAGGATTGCCCCCAAGGACCTACTGTACATGTTCAGAAGAGGACCTTAAATCTTGCAACAGTGCTGCGATCACACACTGTAAAAAAAAATCCGTTGTTTTTACGGAAAAATACTGGCAGCTGTGGTTGCCAGAATAATCCTGTTAAAAATACAGTGAAATGTAAACAACATTACAGAATAACTTGTACATTTCACTGGGATTCCATGTACAATTAATGATAACTAAATGTAAATTTAGGTATTCAATGTACAATAATCAATACATAACTGTTAATTTTACGGATATTCATTGTACAATAAAAAAAGCATCTAGGAATGAATTGCGAGTGTTCTCGATTATTGGTTTTTGTGGCTCCAAAATGATGGTTACAAGCAGTGATCTACTAGACAGATATTTTATTTGATTTAGAGTTTTACGAAATGTGCCGGAGAGCCTCTACTGACATTTTTTTTATTTTTTTAACAGGGCAATGATGTAATTTTAACTATCACATTCTGTTTTAGTATTACAGTTTGTCTGTGTTTAAACTACAACAATTTGTAAATTCTACAAAAAAAATATGATCAATTCAACATATTCTTACTGTTAAATTAACAGTGGTATTTGGTTAGGACATTTTTTACAGTGCATGGATTACACATTGGTGTGACAAGATATGATGATGATTATTCCTCTTATACCAGTGACTTGCCAATTATTTTTTTTAATTAAAAGAACGACATGCTGTACCTTTTATCTCTTTATACTTACATTTGTGGAACAAGTTAGTTCCTGTTATCACTTATTACTATATAGCAGTTATAAACAGTCATTCAGTACTCACCAGCTTCCCTTTTTCTCTCACAAAGTTAATAACAGAAAGAAAATGCAACTTGCCAAGGAACCGCAAAACACAACATCCTCCGACCTGAAACGTTTTCATTATCTGAAAATGTAAAGCCACAGCTTTACCTCTGAATGTAACAATGACTGTACAATGACTGGAGACTCCTTCCAATCCAAACGGAGAATTCAGCAGGTGGCATAAAGCATCATAAGTTACATTTAACATTATTAACACAATAACACAACAAGAAGATATACTCAAAAAATTTGGCATGTTCATCTCTTTGTGGTTTCAAGTTAATGGTTGAAAATGTATTGAGGTAGCATAGTCTAGTTCTTGCCACAGTTCCCATAAAAGCCAAATACAGTGTTGTCTATCCACTTGCGAAACTTCGACACAGCAGTGTAAACTCCAGGATACCGAGGATCTGCACAACTGTTTCCCCAAGACACGATCCCGTAGACACGACCTTCACACACCAGTGGCCCGCCAGAGTCACCCTGCAAAGTGGAAACTCTTAGACACCCTGCACAATCAAAGCAAGTGTCAATATTTCTAAACACTGAAATCACATGCTGAAACTGTTTCTGTTTAGCCTATTAATTCAGATTCTATACACATGTCTATTTTCATTAAACTTGATTAAGTGGTTCTCCATGAGTAAGTGAGTTGCTATGACTACTCAGATTGTTGCACGAATTGGTTCTAATTAAAAATCTATAATGTGACAATTATTTTGAAATAATGTCACAAATGTGTAACTTACATTACAAGCATCTGTTCCTCCATCAGCATAGCCAGCGCAGATCATGTTTTCTGTGATGTTGCCATCGTAGGAGTCCGTCCTGTTGCAATAGGCACTGGAGATGATGGGCACTATGGCGGTGTGAAGAGATGTTGGGGTACCCCCTGTGGGGCTGGTGAATCCCCAACCAGATACACGACACACACGGCCCTCTGCTAAGTTATCCCCTTGACGGGGCAGCGGTGCAGGGGACACAAAGTTATTCACAATCACTGGAGTCTGCATCTGGACGGGGCAAAGAAGCAGTTTGCATGAAAAGTTGCAAAGGTGAAGGCTAGAGTTAGAGAGGTACCATTGCTTATGACATCATACATAATGTACCTTTCAAATGGGGCCACAATGAATAAACATTGTCCAATGCCTTTCAAATATCACAGTAGGTGGTATCATTGTTTTTATCAGCTTTAACGCTTATTAATCTTTATATACCATATAAAAGAGCAGCCAAGTCTGAGGATATTTAAATGCCAAATATAATTAGGTAAAACAGCATTGTTTTCGGTTACCACTAATGGAGGAGCCTTCTTCTCTGGGGGTCACCTTTAATTTACAGTTATTAAGTTATATAAGTGACATTCAAACTAAGAACAGTGAAAATGTGATCAAACTTTTAGCAACACTTTGAACAGCACATAAAGGCACTCTTGACAGAGTTATGTCGATGTTTGTAGTAATTGAATCTTGACTGCCTTGAATTCAGGCCACAGTACAAAAGACCTGCAATGTATCACAACCCTTCAGTCTACTGCAGAGGCTACCAAGTCTGTGTGAACCAGGAAGTCAGATGGTGGACCTCCCGGAATCGATAAGCTCAGTATTTTTCCAGTTTTTTACGGCAGAAAAGGAATCCAACAACCAAGAAAAGCCGACTAAGAGTTTCTTTTCAATGGTAAAGACAACTTCCTTTGTAGAGATGGATCAATTGCTTTTTGCTACCGATAAGAAGGTTGTTCTTCCAATCAACTGTAAGTCACTTTGGATAAAAGCATCAGTGAAATGTGTGAATGTAAATTTAAATGCTTACACTACTCACTGAGGTCTTTGGGAATAACTTACTACCATTGCAGACCCTTGACAAAGCCTATCCCACTCTGGCACCCAAACTGGGACCCAGGTGAAAACTTTGCCTCATTTTGTTATAACTCCACAAATTTTAGGTCAAAAACAAGTTGGTCCAAGGAACATGCAGGTGAGGAACACAAGTACAATGCCCACCAGATTTGCATTGCCAATGACTCTCACAACCATTAGGATGAGGACATTATGAGTGCCTTGAAGAAGTAGGGATTTAACCCCTACTTATTAGATCTGGTAAGGCCAAGGGTCGTGCTTCCTACGTGCAAGATAAAATAGCTTTGATCTGTAACTGGACAATATCATACATGTCAACCCCTATCCATATTTAGTATGGATTTTGGGCATTTTAAATTTATACGGGCATATTGGTAAAATGCTACGGAAATTATGCTTTTACCCTAAAAAAATGTTCAACGTTTTAGTACACAAACATCGCAGAAGACGCCTTCATTTACCTTCAGAGTTACTCGATTTGCATTTCCAGAATAACACAAATTGATCCAAATGTCCACACATGCGCAGTTGTGCAAGTAGTCATCTTCCAGCTGAGCACAAATTTTTCAAGCACACAAGGTGAGTCATGGTAGAGGTTCCACCAAAGAAATGATGGAAGACAAAATCAGGGGATCATTTTCTTCCAGAATGGATGGAAATGTTTGATGGCATTATTCTTCCATCGAAGCTAGGAAGTGATAACACCAATTGTTCACTTTGTAATCAGGATGTTAAGGTTGTGGCATCGGGGTTGTACGACTGTCAGTCCTGCGTGCTGTGGCGCATGCACCCCGAGCTCCATGCGCGTCGAGCAGACTCCAGCAAGCGCGCCATTAACAACGTGCACCTCAACTCAATTAAGGACCTATATGTGCACCTATTTAAGGACTGTGCTGATGCACGATCTGTGCAAAGTATTATGCTATGTCAGTACACATTCCCGAGCCTTACTACCCGTGTTTCTGATTTTCTGTTTCCTGATTCCTGTGCCTGTTTCTTGTTCTCATTCTCACTTTTGCTTTGCCTCTGATATCCTTTTTGAGCCCAACCCTTTGCATGTTTAACGTTTTGGATTTAGTCTGCCGATTTGGACTGTTTGCCTGTGTTGTACATATCTGCACTTTATTATTAAACTTGTACTTCTGCATTTGCATCCGTCTACCTTGTACCTGACAGAATATTTCGCTATACAATGGATGTAGCAGAAGTTTTCCAGTACACCATTCCACGCCGCTTCCAGGTTTCTCTGTCTCGGCCCCTCGCCTCGTATTTCCAGCTGAGTTCTGACTGGAGTCCCCCGGCACCCTACTATTGAATATATCATCGTAGGGGATTCAGTCTTCAGTATGACTTGCTCTTTGAGGACCTCCAAGAGCCCAAGCCACCAGAAACCATCTGGGTAAGCTTTATCCTCATGTTTATTGCTGGACAAACACACAGATGGGCGGATTATCTAGTAAGGGTCAAGCACCCATGCCTTCAGAGCTCACAGACTTTTTTAGCCATGCTCTAGTGTATCTATGAATCTTTGGAAAAGAGGGACCGCCATGAAATTTTCTGGGAGGGGGCTATCATGCCTGAGACCAATGCAGCAGCAGCGGAGGAGGCCATTGTCCTAGAGCACCTCCTAAAGGCTGTCAGTTTAGAACCAATCCCACAGCCTGTTCTACAGTCAGTTCCAGAGCCAGCATCTGAACCTGAACCAGAACCAGTACCACAGCCTGCATCAGAGCCAGCGCCTGAACCCAAGACAGCGCCAGCGTCTGTTCCAGTGCCAGAGCCAATGCCAGCATCTGTTCCAGAACCAGTGCCAGCATCAGAGTCAGCACCAGTGTCAGCTCCAGAACCAGTGCCAGAGTCAGATTCAACACCAGTGTCTGCTCCAGAGCCAGTGCCAGAGTTGGAGTCAGTCAGCACCAGTGTCTACTCCAGAACCAGTGCCAGTGTTGGAGTCAGCTCCAGTGCCAGAGCCAGTGTCAGAGCTTGTGTCAGTGTCTACTCCAGAGCCAGTGCCTGTGTCAGCTAAAGCATCAAAGCCAATGCCAAAGTCGGAGCCTGCGCCAGCTCCAGTACCTATGCCAGAGTCAGGGCCAGTGCCAGAACCTGAGCCTGTTCCAGAACCTGTGTTAGAGGACGATAGAGTGACCTCTGCCTCAGTTTGCTATGAAGACATCTGCGTTGTCCCACCACCACCTGGCTATGAAGACGTCATTGTCATCCCACCGCCAGGTCCTAACCAGGACCGAAGCAATGCGCTGACAGAGCTTGAGCCCATGCCTGAGTCCAGCTCTGAGTCCAAGTCAAGTCCAGGGTCTGAGTCATCTCCAGAGCTCAAGTCCAGCCCTGAGCTCGAGCACACTACCAGCCCTGCGTCCAAGCCCAATCCAGAGCTCCAGCCTGAATCATCTCCTGAGCTGGAGCCAGAGTTCAGCCCAAAGCTCAAGTCATCTCCACAGCTCGAATCCAGTCCAGAGCTTAAGTCCACTGTAAGTCCTGGATCCAAGCCAAGACCAGGGTCCAAATCAAATTCTGCACGCTTCCTGCACATAGCCCAAGTCATTTCCAGAGCCCGTGTCCAATCCAGAGTTTAAGTCATCTCCATAACTCGGGCCCAAGTCCAGTCCAGAACCCGAGTCATCTCCAGAGATCAAGCCCGAGCCATCTCCAGAGCCCGAAACCAGTGCAAGATATCAAGTCAGGAGTCCAAGTTTTGTCCTGAGCCTGAACCTGAGCCTCTACCAGAGCCAAGTAGGATGGATTTTTGCTCCTGGAGGGAGCTGTTGGGGGGGCTCTGTCAGTTCTGCATGCTGTGGCACATGCACCTGAAGGTGCGCCCCAGGCTGCACATGCATCGAGCGGATTCCAGCACATGCGCCGTTAATGATGCGCACCTGAACTCAATTAAGGAGCTATATGTGTACCTATTTAAGGACTGTGCTGACGCATGATCAGTGCAAAGTATTACGCTATGTCAGTATGCATTACTGAGCCTTACTACCCGTGTTTCTGATTTCCTGTTTCCTGTGCCTGTTTTTCGTTCTTGCTCTCACTTTGCCTCTGATATCTTGTTTGCTCCTCGCCCAACCCTTTGCATGTTTAACATTTTGGATTTAGCCTGCCAACTTGGACTGTTTGCCTGTGTGTCTGTGTTCACTATTGTATATATCTGTACTTTATTATTAAACTTATGCTTCTACACTTGTATCCATCTACCTTGTACCTGACAATGACCTAAAAGAACATATGTGTGGCAGCGGGGGCGTGGTCAAGCGTCGGTCTGTGACTGGAGGGCGGAGTCAGGGAAGGTAAGTGGCAGAATCACTGCACCTGATGTTAATTAATGTTTGTGTGTCTTCCCCAGTGACCGCGCCCTATTTAAGGAGAGAGAGCGAGAGCAGAGGGAGCTCTCTCCCCAACCAGACGACTGTGTGTGTGCATGGCTGGGAGAGTTAAAGTTTTACACTGAAAAGTGAAAATAAAAAGAGTTTTGTGAACTCAGTTCTGGCCTGCTGTCCTTCTGTGCTCCACCCACCCGTACAAACTGTCACTATATGAAATCGAAGTTTCATCAGCGAAATGTAACAGAGAGAAAGAATCAGCAGCCAATAAATTTTTTTGCTCAGAAACAACCTAGTAAAGTTGGTAGTGACAATGTAGTGAAATCCGAAGTTGTGTTCTGCAATTTTATCGCACATCATTTTGGATTAAATGCAGTGTGCAACATATCGCAGTTTAATAGTTATTGCTGAAACAAATGGAGGTAAGATTACCTTATTTTATGCATGGTTATGTCAGTAGTTATTATGGATTTTTTTATAGAAAGTAAGGATTTTGAGACACTGTAGTACAAGCGATGCCTATTTGGGGTTGACATGTATGCAATATGTTGAAGGCCTACCAGGCCATAAGGGCTAGATAACATGTTGCTGGCACTCACTATTCTTAGTTATTAACTAACTATAGCTGGGTGTGTCTTAGTGATCAGGTATAACATTTGATCAGTGTCTAGCCAACTTTGCTGACTTTATCAACTTTGTTGAAAAACCTCAGCTTTGTCCCTTCTCAAATCTCTTCATAAGAAAGAGTGTTGTATTTTGCAGTCAGTTGTTCATCAAACAATCTCAAATTAACACCAAGAATGTAGACACAACTCTAGATGCATGACACAACTCTGCATGAAGTAGTGACCTAGATACCCTGCAGGATCTCCATTACCAAATGTCGAGGCACACAAACTTCTTCAAATCCCCAAAACACAGTCTTGAGTAGCATACTCCCATGACCCCTTACAAAGCTGTGCTAGACTAAAGTGGTCTACTGTACCATGTCCTGAGCAGAATCCAATGTTGTAGTTGAGTCACTAAACCTCGAGTCCGAGTCCAGTCTCAAGTCCCCAGTGTTCAAGTCCGAGTCAAGTCCAAGTCTCATCTCATCTCATTATCTCTAGCCGCTTTATCCTGTTCTACAGGGTCACAGGCAAGCTGGAGCCTATCCCAGCTGACTACGGGCAAAAGGTGGGGTACACCCTGGACAAGTCGCCAGGTCATCACAGGGCTGTCACATAGACACAGACAACCATTCACACTCACACCTACGGTCAATTTAGAGTCACCAGTTAACCTAACCTGCATGTGTTTTGACTGTGGGGGAAACCGGAGCACCCGGAGGAAACCCACGTGGATACGGGGAGAACATGCAAACTCCACACAGAAAGGCTCTTGCCGGCCACGGGGCTCGAACCCGGACCTTCTTGCTGTGAGGCGACAGCACTAACCACTACACCACCGTGCCACCCCAAGTCCAAGTCTCATCTCATTATCTCTAGTGGCTTTATCCTGTTCTACAGGGTCGCAGGCAAGCTGGAGCCTATCCCAGCTGACTACGGGCGAAAGGTGGGGTACACCCTGGACAAGTCACCAGGTCATCACAGGGCTGACACATAGACACAGACAACCATTCACACTCACACCTATGGTCAATTTAGAGTCACCAGTTAACCTAACCTGCATGTGTTTTGACTGTGGGGGAAACCGGAGCACCCGGAGGAAACCCACATGGATATGGGGAGAACATGCAAACTCCACACAGAAAGGCTCTCGCCGGCCACGGGGCTCAAACCCAGACCTTCTTGCTGTGAGGCGACAGCACTAACCACTACACCACCATGCCGCCCCAAGTCCAAGTCATTCAAGAAAATTTTGAGTCGACTACAAGTCAAGTCCACTATTGATCTGAGTCGAGTCCGAGAACAAGATTCCAACCACACCATTTGACGGTGGCTGTTGCTGCCTTTATGTGAAAGCATCTCTGCTACTGTGTTGGACTAACATTACTGCTTGACTGCCCCCATTTTAGTTACAAGGCTACAGATAAAAAGCTTGTTCATTGCTCAGCAAGCCCCGCCCACTATTAACAGGGCAAATAACATGACGGAGGGTTAATCGGTTTTTTGGAGTTTATCGGTCAGCAAACAAAACCCACTATCAACAGAGCAATGAACATAGTGTGTCGTTTACTTCTCTGGGTGGAGTGTTCAAATGACGATTGAAGTTTGAGGTTGTCCCCGTCGTCTCCTCAATAGTTCTTCTACATATGGAACACATAGCAGTGGATTTTTTCCCACTGCACTACAAGTCTGTATAAGCAAAGCAGACAATCATAGGGGCTTCTCTCCAGACATTCTAGCACCATTAACGTTAGTTTGTTCCTGAACATGACGTATGAACAGGTGAATGTGCATTCTCTTGCATGAAATTAGTATAAAGTTAATGTAGATATAAATATCTTATGCCAAATTATTATGGCATGTTACAAAAAATAAAGAAAAAATCAGAGTCCTCATCTCCAATTTACAAGTCCGAATGCAGTTAATGCACGAGTCCAAGTCCGAGTCATCAGTGTTCAAGTCCAAGTCAAGTCACGAGTTCTTAAAATTAGGGCATGAGTTGGACTAAAGTCCGAGTCCTGGACTTGAGTACTATAAGCCTGGCAGAATCTAGACAGAATCTACACTATCTCCCACAGTGCAAAGACATGTATGTTAGGTCAACTGGCCACTCTAACTTGCCATGAGTGTGAATGGTTGTTCATCTCTGTGTTAGCACTGTGATATATTGGTGATCTGCCCAGGGTGAACCCCACCTCTTGTCTGAAGTCAGCTGGGATTGGTTCCAGTTTCCCCTGCGACCCTGACCGATAAATGTTATAGATAATAGATGGATGGATTACATAAGATTTTTTTCCCTTTCCTACAACAGGGCATGCTGTTAGAGGAAATATACTTGGACTCTGAACTAAATCTCATCTCATCTCATTATCTCTAGCCACTTTATCCTGTTCTACAGGGTCGCAGGCAAGCTGGAGCCTATCCCAGCCAACAGGTGGGGTACACCCTGGACAAGTCGCCAGGTCATCACAGGGCTGACACATAGACACAGACAACCATTCACACCTACGATCAATTTAGAGTCACCAGTTAACCTAAACTGCATGTCTTTGGACTGTGGGGGAAACCGGAGCACCCGGAGGAAACCCACGCAGACATGGGGAGAACATGCAAACTCCGCACAGAAAGGCCCTCATCGGCCACGGGGCTTGAACCCAGACCTTCTTGCTGTGAGGCGACATCGCTAACCACTACACCACCGTGCCGTCTCTGAACTAAATTTCCCTGAAAAATCAATGACACAATTCTAGCTTTCATACACAAGGACATATGCTGAAACAATAAATGCTGTTTTGTTTTCAAATAATTCTAGTTAATCTTAATCATCTTCCAGGAACAATGTTTCAAGCCAAATATCTAATTACATCTCAGTAATAGGTTATTTTTATTTAAAATGCTCTGTTTACATGGATATGTTGTGCCTGAAAGAAGTTTATAGAGCGTGCAATAGCCCAGAGAGTTTTCCAATAACCCAGTGCATTTTAAAACCCAGTACATTTGTTTCTCTTCGAACAATGTAATAGAATAAGACACTCGCAGACTTATGGCTGCCTGTTGAGCCAAATGAACCATAAAGAGAAAAATCAGTGACAGGAGATGACACTTACCCATGTCCCAATGCAGTATTTAAAGTCAAACAAAACCCCAAAATAAATGCTGTTTGCCAATCACTGCAAGAGCCCTGATGCCCGCCCCATATATATATATATATATATATATATATATATATATATATATATATATATATATATATATACACACAGTGGTGCTTGAAAGTTTGTGAACCCTTTAGAATTTTCTATATTTCTGCATAAATATGACCTAAAACATCATCAGATTTTCACACAAGTCCTAAAAGTAGATAAAGAGGACCCAGTTAAAAAAATGAGACAAAAATACTATACTTGGTCATTTATTTATTGAGGAAAATGATCCAATATTACATATCTGTGAGTGGCAAAAGTATGTGAACCTCTAGGATTAGCAGTTAATGTGAAGGTGAAATTAGAGCCAGATGTTTTCAGTCAATGGGATGGCAATCAGGTGTGAGTGGGCACCCTGTTTTATTTAAAGAACAGGGATCTATCAAAGTCTGATCTTCACAACACATGTTTGTGGAAGTGTATCATGCCATGAACAAAGGAGATTTCTGAGGACCTCAGAAAAAGTGTTGTTGATGCTCATCAGCCTGGAAAAGGTTACAAAACCATCTCTAAAGAGTTTGGACTCCACCAATCCACAGTCAGACAGACTGTGTACAAATGGAGGAAATTCAAGACCATTGTTACCCTCCCCAGGAGTGGTCAACCAACAAAGATCACTCCAAGAGCAAGGTGTGTAATAGTTGGCAAGGTCACAAAGTACCCCAGGGTAACTTCTAAGCAACTGAAGGCCTCTCTCACATTGGCTAATGTTAATGTTCATGAGTCCACCATCAGGAGAACACTGAACAACAATGGTGTGCATGGCAGGGTTGCAAGGAGAAAGTCACTGCTCTCCAAAAAGAACATTGCTGCTCATCTGCGGTTTGCTAAAGATCATGTGGGCAAGCCAGAAGGCTATTGCAAAATGTTTTGTGGACAGATGAGACCAAAATAGAACTTTTTGGTTTAAATGAGAAGCGTTATGTTTGGAGAAAGGAAAACACTGCATTCCAGCATTAGAACCTTATCCCATCTGTGAAACATGGTGGTGGTAGTATCATGGTTTGGGGCTGTTTTGCTGCATCTGGGCCAGGACGGCTTGCCATCATTGATGGAACAATGAATTCTGAATTATACCAGCAAATTCTAAAGGAAAATGTCAGGACATCTGTCCATGAACTGAACCTCAAGAGAAGGTGGGTCATGCAGCAAGACAACGACCCTAAGCACACAAGTCATTCTACCAAAGAATGGTTAAAGAAGAATAATGTTTTGGAATGGCCAAATCAAAGTCCTGACCTTAATCCAATCAAAACGTTGTGGAAGGACCTGAAGTGAGCAGTTCATGTGAGGAAACCCACCAACATCCCAGAGTTGAAGCTGTTCTGTATGGATGAATGGGCTAAAATTCCTCCAAGCCGGTGTGCAGGACTGATCAACAGTTACCGGAAATGTTTAGGTGCAGTTATTGCTGCACAAGGGGGTCACACCAGATACTGAAAACAATGGTTCACATACTTTTGCCACTCACAGATATGTAATATTGGATCATTTTTCTCAATAAATAAATGACCAAGTATAATATTTTTGTCTCACTTTTTTAATGGGGGTCTCTTTATCTACTTTTAGGACTTGTGTGAAATTTGATGATGTTTTAGGTCATACTTATGCAGAAATATAGACAATTCTAAAGGGTTCACAAACTTTCAAGCACCACTGTATATATACACATTTAAATTAAAAATAAAACTTTATAACAACAATTTATCCACATTAAAAGTTATGATATTGCTAAAAATAGGCTTACCTGGCCACAGCCATTTGCACTGAAACCGGATATCTGCTTGTGACGTAACTGGATCACTAGAACGTGTCTGTTCTAGTGATCTCCTATTTCAAGAGCAGAAATAGGAACATAACGGACAAGGAGGATAACAGGAACAAACACAAGAACATTGTCATTCCCTACATTTCTGGTCTATCTGAGAAACTTAGGAGGATCTTCTACAAACACAACATTCCGGTACATTACAGACCCAGTAACACCCTGAAGCAGAAACTGGTCCACCCTAAGGACAGAGTAGCCGGACACAGACAGGACACCATAGTGTATGCAATTCAGTTCAGTGAGGAATGCACGGCCTAGTATATTGGGGAAACAAATCAACCACTTCACAGGCGCATGGCTCAACACAGGAGAGCCAGTTCCTCAGGCCAGGACTCTGCTGTCTATCTTCATCTTAACAACAAAGGACACTCATTTCAGGATTGCAACGTATGCATTTTAGCCAGAGAGGATCATTGGTATGAGCAAGGAGTTAAAGAAGCCATTTTTGTCAACCTGGAACGGCCATCACTGAACAGAGGTGGTGGTCTAAGACATCATTTATCAGCCACCTACAATGCAGTCCTTGGCGCACTTCCCAGACAACTGAATGCACACCAAAACCCAGCTGTTTTCAGTGACTCACAAGAGGACAGAGAGAACCAACTATCCATTGATCATCCCAACGACTCTCTAAGCTGTTCACACCCAGCCCCCAGTGACCCACACCAACAGGATGACTCAACGACACCTTAGGATTGCTTTTCATCCATGAGTATCAGGATAAATACCTGATACTCCCTATTAAATGGGGTTTACATTAGACCGTATCAGCGGATCATCAGATTAACGTTTTTAAAACGATTAGCGTGCACACGGCAACGCCAATACACGATTCGCGTGCACACAGCAACGCCAATACACAGATACGCTCGGCTCCGCAGGCATCCTGCGCTCCAAATCACTCCGCCCTGAACAGCGAGTGCCCTCTGGAGGGTGCGCACTCCGGCCCTGCGCAGCTCACAGAGCGCGCGAGTGAAGCACACAAGCAGTGATTCGGGACTGAGCCGCTGTGTGTGTGATCTCAGTGCATGTCGGGCATGCGCGTCACTTACCACTTGCAAGTGGAAGGATGGCAAGCCTAAAGACAATCATAACTACACAATGGGCAGTATTTGCATCAGTATTTGCAGTATTTTTATACTTTTATACTCTTTAATGAAAGGTGATACAAGGCGGAAGTCCGCACCGTTTTTCAGCAGTCGCGTCACATGACCAACGCCAGCGAATCAGGAAGGTGGATGTCACAGTGACGTTGTCCAATGACGACGCCAGCTAGAGCTCAGCACAGCGTATCCACATATCTGCGTATTCTCAATGTTTACACAGCACCGGACCAGACACGATCTGGATTGAATACGTGGACCCTGGCGGATTCCCGTTTCCCGGCGTTTCCAGGCGTTTTAATGTAAACGGACAGTGCATCCGCGAAGAAAACGAGACAGATACGATCTAATCTAAACTTGGCCTTAGTCAGACAGAACCGAAGAAGCCTTTCGGATGAGAGATGAAACGTCTTCAAGAATCTTCAAGCAAGTCCAGTTGCTCTTTTTTACCACCCACAGATCACTAGAACGCCGTTTCCCTTAGTATTGCTGAGCCATCAAATAAATACTTCTAATTCAAAAGAAATCCCCAGGCACTGGAGCTCGTATCTCTCTCGTGTGTGTGTGTGTGTGTGTGTGTGTGTGTGTGTGTGTGTGTGTGTGTGTGTGTTCACTCCTTCAGCAGGGTTAAATACAGAGAAATAACTTTTTTATTCATTCCTTTCATGAAAATGCACAATACCCAGTCTTTTGGAGCGAAAAAGTATTGAATTAGAACATAATTCAAGATACATAGATCAAAGTGACTCTTTTCATGATTGGAAAGAAGCAGCAAGAAGAATATAATTCTTATATAATAAAGCGTCACTGTGCTGTAATGTATATGTGACAAATAAAGGCTTCTAATTCTAAAAATCTAATCAGAAATTTTCTGCAACCATGTGATTTTTACTGGCAACAAAATTCCCGAATCAACAGACTTCGCTTTTATGAAGTTTAAATCTCACTCGGCTAGATAAAGCATACGTAGTACTGACACAGATACTAGTAAATAATGGTTGTTTTCATAGCAATGCGATTCTTGCTGTCAAAAAAGATCGCTTTTTTCAGTGAGTGAAAACAAACAAAAGCATGTCACAGAAAAATATAAGGATTTAAAAAACAGCAACAACAACAACACTGTGAGTAGTCGGCAATGGAGCATTTATAGGCAGCAAAAGGCTCCAAAAGACTGGGTATGAGTGTACTCATTGTTTACTCATGTGTGTGTGTGTGTGTGTGTTCACTGCTTCAGTGATCGGGCTTATTTTTCACACCCAAACGCTTCACACTCGGGCATCTTCAGGGTTGTTTACAACAATTCAGAAGCAATGTATCCACTAGATCTCAGCCTCGGTAAGTCATGGAGCATGAAAGTGTCATCACAGTCTCCGAGTCTGTCGTGTAATTTGTACTCAGAGCACAATATTTGAACCTCAGAGAGAGTAAGATGTCCACACCCAAAGCCATTGTTTTTCTTTTAAAGTAAAATCATAGTACATAGTATGCAGGTACAAATATGAACAAGTGAACAAACGTGTCTTGTCTGGATATTATCTGTCAGTATAAAGGAGTTTATTTTTGGCTTTAATTCAGTGACCTGAGCCATTTCAGGTTTCATTTATCATAACACAATATTATTCAACTCCATATCAGGTTGTGTACCCAAACATTTCAATTTCTGAGCTCTACAACATTGTCTGACTTTATGCTGAAACTGTGGCTCATGGTTTCATGACTAAATGCTTATCTTACTGTAATGCTTTTATCTTTTGGAAATCCCTAAACTTCAACAGATTCAAAATTCAGCTGCTTGATGCCTCAGTCATTCCAAGAACTCAGCATACACTAGATAAATATTCCAATAGTTACACTGGCTACCCACTTCACAACGAATAAAGTATGAGCTTCCCACATGTCATGCAAATTCACAACTTTACCCCACTGTTGTTGTTATTATTATTATTATTATTATTATGAGTAGTGGCGGCATGGTGGTGTAGTGGTTAGCGCTGTCGCTTCACAGCAAGAAGGTCCGGGTTCGAGCCCCGTGGCCAGCGAGGGCCTTTCTGTGCGGAGTTTGCATGTTCTCCCCGTGTCCGCGTGGGTTTCCTCCGGGTGCTCCGGTTTCCCCCACAGTCCAAAGACATGCAGGTTAGGTTAACTGGTGACTCTAAATTGAGCGTAGGTGTGAATGTGAGTGTGAATGGTTGCCTGTGTCTATGTGTCAGCCCTGTGATGACCTGGCAACTTGTCCGGGGTGTACCCCGCCTTTCGCCCGTAGTCAGCTGGGATAGGCTCCAGCTTGCCTGCGACCCTGTAGAACAGGATAAAGCGGCTAGAGATAATGAGATGAGATGAGATGAGATTATGAGTAGTAGTAGTAGTCAGTAGTAGTAGGAGTAGTAGCACTAGTAGTAGTAGTAGTAGTAGTAGGGGGAAGCCATGGCTAATGGTTAGAGAAGCAGGACCAAAAGGTAGCTGGTTTGATTTCCTGGACTAGAAGGAATGGCTAAAGTCCCTTTGGGCAAGGCATCAAACCCCCAACTGCTTCCCAGGCTGCTCTGGGTATGTTGTATGTCATTCTGGATAAGAGCATCTGCTAAATACCATTAATGTAGTAGTAGTGGTAGTAGTATGGTGGTGGTAGCATTATTTTATTTATTTATTTTTAGGTATTCAATTTTTAGGTATTTATTTTAGGGCAGGGTACACCCCAGACAAACTGCCAGGTCATCACAGAGCTGACACACAGAAACAAACAACCATTCACACTCACATTCACACCTACCATCAATTTAGAGCCACACTGTAAAAAAAAATTAGTCAAGCCAACTTAAAAATGTAACGCAACCTGCTGCCAAAGGATTTTGAGTAAACTCAACTCCGGGCCAAATAGTTGTGCTGACTTCCTCTTTTAAGTTGACACAGATGAGTATTTTATGTTGACCTTACTTTATTTAGCAATTCAGTGCATTCAAATTGTGATGATGAAATAAATTGAAATAATCATTCCAATTAACTTGGAAAAGCAAGTTGGCACAAAAAACATTAAGTTATCCTAAATTATTCTTTTTTTAAGATTTTTTGGGGGCTTTTTTCACCTTTATTGGATAGGACAGTGTAGAGACAGGAAATGAGCAGGAGAGAGACAGGGAGGGATTGGGAAATGACCTCGGGTCGGAATCAAACCCAGGTCCCCGGATTTATGGCATGGCACCTTATCCACCTGAGCCATGACACCCCAAAATGTTCTTTTAAGTTCACATAGAAGAGTATTTTATGTTGAGTTGACTTGACTTGCCTTTAGAAGTTCAGTCCAACAAATTGTTTAGTTGAAATAAATTTAAATAATAATGCCAATTAACTTAGAAGAGCAAGTTGGCACATCATGGTTCTAAGTTGAGTTTACTCAAAATCCTTTGGCAGCAGGTTGTGTTACATTTTTAAGTTGGCTTGACTTTTTTTTTTTTTACAATGATTTAGTGTGCATTACATTTTTTAGTTAACACAAACCTCTCAACACTTAAGTTCTACTTCACTCTGCCTATTAGTACACAAACAGAAACAAATACCGACATACAAGGAGGGAATTCCCTGGCCTCTGTTGAGGAAAGCTTAGTCTAGACTCCTATACAACGTCTCGTGTCAGTTTCCACGGACTCTCACTCCACCCGACCGTTGAAACTTTCGAACTTGTGAAGTGCGCATGCGCAGTGGCATTGGTTAAGGGGCGTCAATCAGCACTTGAATATATAAGTTCACTTAACTTAATTATCCAATTCCTATGAACTTGTGGCGAAGGAAAGGCGTCTCAACTATTTTTTTTTAGTTACTTGAACAATTAGAAGGGAAATTTGTTCATTCAACTTAGAATCCTTTTTTCACTCAACAATTTTGCAAGTTACATTTTTTTACAGTGCACCAATTAGCCTAACCAGCATGTCTTTGGACTGTGGGGGAAACCGGAGCACCCGGAGGAAACCCACACAGACACAGGAAGAACATGCAAACTCCGCACAGAAAGGCCTCCGTCGGCCACTGGGCTCGAACCCAGAACCTTCTTGCTGTGAGGAGACAGTGCTAACCACTACACCACCATACCACCCACCCAGAAGATTATTTTCATCTTATACCATGTCCCAATGCTAGCATGTAATAATTTTTATCTATTTATAATTCCATTTAATGGGTAAGATGAAAAAAACACTGTTTGTTACAGAGAATCAGCAAAATGCAACATTCTCTGCTCTTTCCTGAGCCGGAACAGCGTTGTGCTTTATCACTGACAGTTATAATGCACTAACATTGGAGACTCTTGTCAAACATGCTAATGTCTCCTCACAGAGAACTTCAACATATCAACTATTACACACATTTTTTAAGTCTGTTTCTGGAGTATCCACCATACAGGTCCCGGTGTAAGCAGTGATTAGGATGTGTGATTCTGTGATCTGAATTAAGCTCAGAGCTGCTGTGTCGAAAATGAATCGACACTTTCCGAGTCCTATGTCTCCTAAGACTGTAAATCTATCCGATTTACTCCAAATCATGAATTAAGTCCTGAAGAATAGATCAAGGTAAACAAGTGTGTTTTTATTTTAGATCGAAGATAACAGTCTGTTACCTTAATGAGCATGATGTCTGCGTTGTTCGTGGTTTTGTTGAACTGTGGGTGAGGTACTAGGAGCTGTGGTGAGCGGTACTGTTCTGTCCCTTCAAACAGACTTATAGAATAAGCTCCACTGACAATCCTCATGTTCCCGGCACTGGACACAACACATAAAATTGGTCAGGCTTCTCCAGAAAAGGACACAGTGGAAATGTGACATAATACTGAAATATGGAATTTAATTAGCATTTCCTACAGCTACCGTAGATACATAAGGTTTAACTGGACAGTATGATTAGATCATATATTCTGCAGTGTTATGAATATAAACCAGAATATTGCATCGTAAATCAGGCATGCAAAGGTTACACATAAAAGTACAGTGCTTTTTCTCTGCTGCACTTATTCT
Organism: Neoarius graeffei; assembly: GCF_027579695.1. Taxonomy (NCBI): domain Eukaryota; kingdom Metazoa; phylum Chordata; class Actinopteri; order Siluriformes; family Ariidae; genus Neoarius; species Neoarius graeffei. The sequence continues at coordinate 34,282,915 of NC_083581.1, forward strand.
TTTTGAGATTGAATGCATTTCTTACATGTTATTACAATTATTATAACATAATATATATCCAGAGATCACAGTCAACAAACACAAGCGCTATCTTCCAAAATTATAATTACAGCATGCTGTTTCATTTCAGTATTTATCTGATTAACTTTTTTAAAGCCTTTATTTTGATTTTCATTGCTACCCTTAAACATTCACTGTAAAAAAAGAATAGTTGAGAATACTTGAAATTTCAAGGCAACAGTCTGCATTAAGAATTTTATGTTTTGCCAATGATGTGCCCATGATAATCCAAACTATGATAAAACTGTTATCTTTATTAAGAATTCTTAATTAAGTCAATTTTCAATTCCTCATTCTGCCAACATAGATTTCTCTTTTTGCTGAACAGTGGCATTCACAGTAGTACAAAAAGGCAATTGAGGTTATCAGACTTTTTTGGGGGGCTTTTTTCACCTTTATTTGGATAGGACAGTGTAAAGACAGGAAATGAGCAGGAGAGAGGGACGGGGAGGGATCGGGAAATGACCTCAGGTTGGAATCGAACCCGGGTCCCCGGGTTTATGGTATGGTACCTTATCCACCTGAGCCACACCCACGATGTGGGTTTTAAAAACTTTATTTCAATATTGAAGTTTTGTAATTGTGTAGAACAATGAAAAAAGGCATGTATAGTTTAATGATAAATTGTGATGGCGTCGTGGCTCAGGTGGATAAGGCGCCATACCATAAATCCGGGGACCTGGGTTCGGTTCTGACCCGAGGTCATTTTCCCGTCTCTCCCGCTCATTTCCTGTCTCTATGCTGTCCTATCCAAATAGAGATGAAAAAATCTAAAAAAAAAGATTGTGATAACCTCAATTGCCTTTTTGCACTACTGTGAATGCCACTGTTCAGCAAAAAGAGAAATCTATGTTGGCAGAATGAGGAATTGAAAATTGACTTAATTAAGAATTCTTAATAAAGATAACAGTTTTATCATAGTTTGGATTATCATGGGCACATTGTTGGCAAAACATAAAATTCTTAATGCAGACTGTTGCCTTGAAATTTCAAGTATTCTCAACTATTTTTTTTTTACAGTGTAGTGTTTTTTGATAGAACAATTTTGGAATAATGTTTTATGACCTTAGTCGACACTTTTTATTTGTCAATAACGTTCCTGGACAAACCAAAATATTGCACAGTAAATCAAATGAACAGGGCTTTAAAAATAATTTCTTCTTCTGTCATCTCATCTCATTATCTCTAGCCGCTTTATCCTGTTCTACAGGGTCGCAGGCAAGCTGGAGCCTATCCCAGCTGACTACGGGCGAAAGGCGGGGTACACCCTGGACAAGTCGCCAGGTCATCACAGGGCTGACACATAGACACAGACAACCATTCACACTCACATTCACACCTACGGTCAATTTAGAGTCACCAGTTAACCTAACCTGCGTGGCTTTGGACTGTGGGGGAAACCGGAGCATCCGGAGGAAACCCACACGGACAGAACATGCAAACTCCGCACAGAAAGGCCCTCGTCGGCCATGGGGCTCGAACCCAGACCTTCTTGCTGTGAGGCAACAGCGCTAACCACTACACCACCGTGCCGCCCAGACTATTTACCCAATCATATTTATTTTTTTCTCAGAAATGCAGGAGAAAATGCAGCTGCATATCTGACTTCAAGTGTGCCTTTGCTGTATGTGTAATGATCTGAACCACATAATTCTTATTATGCCATCACTGAGACCTTGTGCTATAATGCATTGCTCAGACCTAAGCATTTAATATCACTGGCATGGATCATTTATGTCCATGAAAGTGCTATAGGAATTTGTCATAGAAAACAGCCATTGTAACAATTACAGTACCACATTACAGTATGGCGGCACGGTGGTGTAGTGGTTAGCGCTGTCGCCTCACAGCAAGAAGGTCCTGGGTTCGAACCCCGGGTCCGGCGAGGGCCTTTCTGTGTGGAGTTTGCATGTTCTCCCCGTGTCCGCGTGGGTTTCCTCCGGGTGCTCCGGTTTCCCCCACAGTCCAAAGACATGCAGGTTAGGTTAACTGGTGACTCTAAATTGACCGTAGGTGTGAATGTGAGTGTGAATGGTTGTCTGTGTCTATGTGTCAGCCCTGTGATGACCTGGCGACTTGTCCAGGGTGTACCCCGCCTTTCGCCCGTAGTCAGCTGGGATAGGCTCCAGCTTGCCTGCGACCCTGTAGAAGGATAAAGCGGCTAGAGATGAGACATTACAGTATATAAGCACACCTGAATGAGACCTGTTTAGGAAGCTTACCCTACATTGCAGTGTGCTGCTGTCAGCACCCAGTACTTGTTAATCAGAGTGCCACCGCAGAAGTGCTGTCCCACGATGGTCTGGATGGACACCATGTACTTGATGGAGTAGGGCGCAGGGGTGTAGCCGCCTATGATTCGATCCTGCATCATCTCCTGACCTGAGAAATACACACTGGGGTTAAACAACATAGTGCATTATACTGTACTATACCATCTCAGAAAAGTGTCCTGTAATCAGGACTGTAATGCAGATAAATGGTGTTTGTGCACCTCCAGCATTTTAGAAATAGTGTTTACACACCTCTAGAGTGTATGCAACTTTAAAATTTGCTCAAATTAGAGTTTTGTATTGTTTTTTCCAGTGAAATTGTGCTGCATTATCAGCATTTAGAATATCTAGACTGTGTGACCAGTCACATCGTCTCTTGCTAGAGGGTATGCATGTGATACCACCATATGCGGAAGTCTCTGAGGTTACACCCACTGAGTGGCAGAATCACCCACTGAGTGGCAAAGTTAGCATTCTGCTCAAATTCCATGAACACACACACATTTGTCTCACTATCCTTGTGAGGACCTTCCACTGACATAATTATTATTGCAGTTAATTAATGCTGTGCCTGCACCTAAACCTAACCTTAAAGGAGATACACAGAACCATAGCCTCACTTTTTGTTTATAAATGCCTTGAGACCTCAAGAATGGCATAGGAATAGTTTTAAGTGTTAACAATAAATTTTTACGATTAAAATGATTCATATAGGTAGCGGTCTGAGTGAATGACCTTGACATCTGTGATGTCATCGCAGGAAGGCTATAGGTTTCATCGCTATTTCCGCTATACTAAAACACAGAGCTAACTGCAACTCCGATCCTCCATTTTGAGCTAATTTATCACCATTCCATGTAGATATGTTGCTGGCGGGTGCTGCAACACGACAGAAGATGGATTTACATTGCATTCATGGCCCAAGAATGTTCAAACTGCAAAGATTTGGACGCATTTTGTGAGAAGTTCACGGGCACATTGGGTGCCTACGAAGTGGTCTCTGCTCTGCTCCTCTGCTCTGAAGACTCGTACGAGACCTCTGATCTGTTGAGGAGCGTTGGCTATAAGCCCATATTGAAAGAGGGTGCAGTACCAACAATTAAAGGAAAAGAAAACTACAAGAAAAGGAAAGTAAGTTCAGTTGCACCAGTTCTCCCAGAGTGTGAGCCGAGGGTTGTTGCTAAAACCCGGGATGGAACGGGACGTGACATATTATCGCTTGGGCAGTGACCTCCCCACGGTTGTTGCTAAAACCGGTGACATCCCGTCCCAGGTTTTAGTAATTGCCTGAGCCGAGCAGTAATTGTGGAGTACTCAGTATGGAGAAAATGGAGAATGAGTAGACCAGCCATCTGATTTCTCCGCTGGATATGCTTGCCTCAGCAGCAATATTTTGCCCTTACGTAAAAGAAGTGAATGAACGGAGAACTGAACAAAAAACAGAAAGTCAGATTGTTTCAAAACAATCGGCCACAAGGTCGGCCTTCAAGAAGCGAGAACACAGACGGGTAAGCTCCGACTCTCATTTGGATACAAAACAACAAAAACAACACTCGTTGTTTACCTGCATTTAGATTAATACCGTACATGTAACTTGTATTGGTGTGTTTAAGTTACCGGTATAAGATTATTTAATTTGCTTCAGAATGTGATTGTCTCAGTTAATCAGATTATTTAATTAGCCTTTTACGTTTTATCAGTGAAAATGCATGCACACCTATCCTGTTTTAATGAGAGTCAACCCACAATCAATGAAGTCAAATCAGTCTTAGTTGAGCAAGTCGGTGACGGTATTTCTTACTTTCACCATCAATTTTTATCAATATGACTTTGGTCTATAGCTGTCAAAGGCCTCGGCCTTAAAATCGGTTACCACTGTGACATCACGCACTCAGGGCTGGCTGGCTCAGCGGGGCAGCTCGAATGCCAATTTAGTGGTCAATTTTAACTCTCAAAAATATATTTTTTTAATTCCCATTTATGCAGCATACAAGAGTCAAGAATGGAGATATTATCCAGTCAGAAATGTATTTAAAAATAAAGGTTCTGCGTCTCTCCTTTAACCTTAACCTCAGTAATGAAAAGGAAACTTTTTGACTTTTATTTTTGTCAATTTTTGTTTAAAAAAAAACACAACAGCAATTTCGGCGGCACGGTGGTGTAGTGGTTAGCACTGTCGCCTCACAGCAAGAAGGTCCGGGTTCGAGCCCCGTGGCCAGTGAGGGCCTTTCTGTGCGGAGTTTGCATGTTCTCCCCGTGTCCGCGTGGGTTTCCTCCGGGTGCTCCGGTTTCCCCCACAGTCCAAAGACATGCAGGTTAGGTTAACTGGTGACTCTAAATTGAGCGTAGGTGTGAATGTGAGTGTGAATGGTTGTCTGTGTCTATGTGTCAGCCCTGTGATGACCTGGCGACTTGTCCAGGGTGTACCCCGCCTTTCGCCCGTAGTCAGCTGAGATAGGCTCCAGCTTGCCTGCGACCCTGTAGAACAGGATAAAGCGGCTAGAGATAATGAGATGAGATGAGACAACAGCAATTTCCTTGTGGGGACCACGCATCTAAAATGGGAAATAACTGTTTTGATATTGACTGTAGAAATAGCTTCAACAAGAAAGGTTGACTATTCCTTCCATAGTTTTATTTAACAACGAATTCCAGCTTCACCTTTTAAATATAAGTAGGAGCCACACAGTAAGGCCCCAGGGAACACCCAGTGATGCCTGACGACACCATAGGAACCATCTAATGGTAGTCTATAGTGTAACAACCTGTATTGTTATACAAGAGCTGTACTGCTCAAGATCCAAGCACTGGGTGATAACATCCATGTAGCAGCTTGCCAATGTCACATTTTCTCCAGGAAAAATATTTGTACATACAAATAAATAAACAAATATTCTGAACATCATTTTTGACATATTTGGTATGTTGTGGTCTGCCTTACCTTGATCGCTGTCTTTATCATGTTACTTTTATCATCACATCGCCCATCCCTAGTGTTAACTAATCTATGACTATCTACATCTCAGCCTAACCGAGCATAAAAGGGAGGAGAGATGCAACATAACCCACAGTCTCAGGTTCTGACTGCTAATTTGGTTGCATGGTAACCCAATCCTCTACCATCTTGCCAAACAATGCTCCGAGCCTATGATGTGATTCTCTCACTGCTTTACAAATCGCGATGCTCTGATGAATACAGTATGCATCCCACAAAGTGCCACCATACATTCATAGCTGCCACGCCCTTGAACGTATTGACCTTGTGACGGTGATTGGATTGCTAGGTGAAACATAGACACGCTCGATTGAAACCCAATATACAGCAGATCACCTGAGGCCTGCAATCTCACGAGAGGGAAACCTCAGAGAATCATATCCCTTTTTTCAAAGTTCATTTTTGAAAGAAAGTGATGAAAGAAAGCCCTCTCGAAAGGATGATTGTGTCTGTTTGAATCCATTGCGAACCAAACAATAACACAACCTGAGTAGTGAATTGAATCGTTGGAAATTTATTGTGCTGTCGTTGTGCTTTTTTATTTTATTTTATTCCAGAGCTCTGTTCTCGAATCTGATTGATCAGATGTTCTGATAGTAGTGCTATCAGTAAGTCAAACCAGGTTTATATTAAAGCACTCGTTCAAATATAGCAACAGCTAATTCATGTGAGGATAAGTTTTATGTAAGGGTCTTCAGAATTGGGGGTTTGTAACAGTCTGTACGGTTTTAAAAGACATTCTGGTTTTTTAGCAACATGACAAGCTGCATTATTATTATGATTTTTTTTCATTATTAGTCTATGTCTAGTTCTTATCTAGAGTGTTTATACTGTTTATATTGTTTGTTTGTTTTTTCAATTATTCTATTTTTATTTTCATTTATTGCATTGCCTGTTTGCACCGTGGGTCAGAGAGGACTGAAATTTCATCTGTGCTGTATGTCGAGCATGTATAGCATATTTGACAATAAAGTTGACTTGACTTGACTTGAAGAAAAAGAAAACAAGATGGGCTGGTGAGTGATAAGGGAAACTAACTTGTCTTGCTGATGCTCAATTTAACTAACTAAATAAAAAGCATGACATTAATAAATTTAAAAAAATATATTGTTAATAAATTCCTCTGGTATAAGAGCAGTAAAACAGTATGGGGTGTGGTGTTATTGTTGTTAAAGTTGTTAACTTCGCACCACCCCGTCAGGTTTTATTACCTCTTTAAACACCTGTCAGTAAATCAATGACGGTCAGTCGTAAAAAGTACAGGATGATCAGGATGATTTGTGTTTTGTTTTGTCTTATTTTGTTTTGTTTTATCCTAAGGTCATGGAACTGTTTACTGAAAATGTGCTTATCTTTATCCTTATCCCTACCATCAGCTGAAACTCAACTTCACTTTCAGCTCATAAATAATGGTATCACATATAGACTAGGTTCTTTATAAGACATCTTAGTCCCAAGCAAGTCTATGTGTGCAACCTAAAAGGAGCTTTAAAACCAGAGAGTTGGAACAGAGCATAAATATCCCCAAATGTACTCAGAATTTGGCATCAGTTCTTCATTCTTAGAGCTGCTTTGGCATCAGTGCGTATAAGAGATTCGGTTAGCAGCTCCTTGCCCCGCTTGCAAAGAAATCACTCATACTCATACTCATCAGGCATCCAGCTGTGTAAAGGAATGACATTTCCACATTTTGATGAAAGCATTATCTTAGGATCCACATTCCTGTAATATTCATGTCTGCTTAATCTTTACCAGTTGATTTCATCTCCATAAATTATACAGTATTATGCCTAAAATGTTGCCTTGGGCAAATGCATTTCAGTTATAAAAAAAAAATCGCTTAGATGTTATGCATAATTTAATGGTACGTTAATTTAAAAATACAGTAAGAGCAGAAATTAGACACAATATGTATAAAATATTGCAGTATTGCCATCAATATATTTAAAACATCATGTGACTTAATGATAAAGATGGGCCTTTTCTGACATTTGGTACAGTATGAAACTCAGTGACTAATAAAAGCAGATAAGAAAATACTCATGACAATAATACATTTAGTGGCACGTTTAGTGATTCTGAGACATACGGTATATTGAGACCCTGAAAGACTGCAGACGTGAAGAAGCCAATGTTTTTTTAAAAAAATGAGCAATTGTTAATCGTACAGCTCTCAAGAAGATAAATCTCATTTGCAGTAGTGTTTGGACCCTGCTTTAGGAACTGGAAATCCTTTATATTTATCAGCTTTTCCTCTTTCATTTTACTGAACGAGTCCAGGTTTGTTTTTGTTTTTTTAATAGTCTTAATCATGCCACACTTAAGTTATATGTCTAAACTATCTTCAAGAAGCCTAATTCAAATGTCCACAGCTTTACTTACAGGTGACGGCGAGAACTTCCAGCAGGATGCAGAGCAAAAAGGTGAGCAGGTTCATGCTGTAAGATGGGAGAAAGAGAGAGACAGAGAGGGAGGGAGGAATTGAGAGAGCGGATCCACAGGTAGCAAGCTGAACTCAGAGGAACCTTTCCAACCCATACTCTGATTGCTCTCCAAAGGAAGGATCATTTCAGTGTTCTCGGGTTTCTCAGTTCCGATTTCTGTTTCCATGGACACCATGAAAGCGCAGAGGGCACAAAACAATATATAATTGAAGTGTAGCTTTCTTAACCCCACCTGTGACCTTTTGATTCAGGCTGTCTTTTCCAATCTGCTTAGCATGAAGTTTAATTTGCATTGCGTTGAAAATTTAACATGACTGTTTACAAGGGATTTTGTCACCGCTGTGATTCAATTGGAATCATTTGGAAAGTATGAAAAGGTATGAATGGTTAAGGACAGTGTGATGATTAGTCAAGATTAGTGACCATTGTGGGTTTTTTAGGTGTGAATGTGAGTGTGAATGGTTGTCTGTGTCTGTCAGCCCTGTGATGACCTGGCGACTTGTCCAGGGTGTACCCCGCCTTTCACCCGTAGTCAGCTGGGATAGGCTCCAGCTTGCCTGCGACCCTGTAGAACAGGATAAAGCGGCTAGAGATAATGAGATGAGATGAGATGAGATGAGATGAGATTTATTACACTACCTGAATCGATTGAAAATGCAGCTACTAGTGCGTCTGAAACAATTACAATATGGTGAAAAAGTTATTTTTTTTCGTAATTTAATTCAAAAGGTAAAATTTCATATATTCTTTATTAATTACACATAAAATGAAATATTTCAAGCCTTTTTTTGTTTTAATTTTGATGTTTATGGCTTATAGCTCATGAAAATCAGAAATCCAGTCTCTCAAATTATTAAAATATTTCCACAGAGCAAGCAAAAAAGGATTTACAATACAGAAATGTCCAACTTCTGAAACGTTCATTTCTACACTCAGTACTTGGTTGGGGTTCCTTTACCATTAATTACTGCATCAGTGTGGCGTGGCATGGAGCTGATCAGCCCGTGGCACTGCTGAGGTGTTAGTTAAGCCCAGGTTGCTTTGATAGCAGCCTTCAGCTTATCTGTATTTTTTGGTCAGGTGTTTCTCATCTTCCTCCTGACAATACCACATAGATTCTCTATGGGGTTCAATTCAGGTGAGTTGGCTGGCCAATCAAACACAGTAATATCATGGTCAGCAAACCATTTGGTAGTAGTTTTGGCACTGTGGGTAGGTGCTAAGTCCTGCTGGAAAAGAAAATCGGCATCTCCATAAAGCTCATAAGCAGATGGAAGCATGAAGTGCTCTAAACTCTCCTGATAGACAGCTGCATTGACTTTGGACTTAATAAAACACAATGGACCAACACCAGCAGATGACAGGCTCACAGTCAAATCGTCACACACTGCAGAAACTTCAGACTGGACTTCAAACCCCTTGGATTCTGTGCCTCTCCACTCTTGCTCCAGACTCTAGGACCTTGATTTCCAAATGAAATGCAAAATTTACTTTCATCTATAAAGACGACTTTGGACCACTGAGCAACAGTCCAGTTCTTTCTCTCCTTAGCCCAGGTAAAATGCTTCTGACGTTGTCTCTGGTTCAAAAGTGGCTTGATTTGGGGAATGTGATAGTTGTAGCCCCTTTCCTCAAGACGTCTGTGTGTGGTGGCTCTTGATGCACTGACACCAGCCTCAGTTCACTCCTTGTGAAGCTCTCCCAAGTTCTTGAATGGATTTTTCATGACAGTCCTCTCAAGGCTGCGGTCATCCCTGTTGCTTGCCCACCTTTTCCAGCCAACCTTTTCAGCAATGACCTTCTGTGTCTTACCCTCCTTATGGAGGGTGTTGATGATCATCTTCTGGACAACTGTCAAGTCAGCAGTCTTCCCCATGATTGTGGTTGCATGTACTGAACTAGAGATACCCGGTATTTATCCTGTTTTACTCAAACTCGAAATGAAATATTCTAATAATTTGAGATTTCTTTTTTGCGCTATAGGCCATCCATCCATTCATCCATTATCTCTAGCTGCTTATCCTATACAGGGTCACAGGCAAGCTGGAGTCTATCCCAGCTGACTATGGGCAAGAAGCGGGGTACACCCTGGACAAGTTGCTAGGTCATCGTAGAGCTAACACATACCGTACAGACAAACAACCATTCACACTCACATTCACACTTATGGTCAATTTAGAGCCACCAATTAGCCTAACCTGCATGTCTTTGGACTGTGGGAGAAACTGGAGCACCTGGAGGAAACCCACACAGACACGGGGAGAACATGCAAACTCCACACAGAAAGGCCCTTGTCAGCCGCTGGGCTCAAACCCAGGACCTTCTTGCTGTGAGACGACAGTGCTAACTGCGACACCACTGTGCCGCCCCGCTATAAGCCATTATTATCTCATCTTATTATCTCTAGCTGCTTTATCCTGTTCTACAGGGTCGCAGGCAAGCTGGAGCCTATCCCAGCTGACTACGGGCGAAAGGCGGGGTACATCCTGGACAAGTCGCCAGGTCATCACAGGGCTGACACTTATGCCACTTTTCCACTACAAACGCGGCTGAGCCGTGCCGTGCTGAGTTGGGCTGAGTCGAGCTGAGCGGGGCTATTGGAGTTGCATTTCGACTACAACCGTGCTGAACCGTGCTGGCTGGAAGTGGGTGGACACATTGGGTGGAGTTAGCGAAAGTGGGTGGACATCACGTAATGTCGTTAAGCAGCGCAAACAGTGACATCAGTGAGCTTTTAAGCGGTAGTCTCACGACCCGAATAGTAAACAATAAACATGGAGGACATGGAGTCGTTAGTGTTGCTGGTCTTGGTGCTGTGGCTTGTTGTCACCGACAACGCCAACAGATACTGGCAAGAGCGTATAGATGAGGCGAGGCGCATAAGGCTTCATAATTCTCGTAATTCGTAATTCTTCTTCTTCTGGGTTTGCGGTGTTTACAGATCCCAGCGTGCTCGCGGGGCGTGTGTGGGCATGTGAGGACACTCCTCCTCACCAATCAGTGCACAGGGGAGTGTCTGCTCACGCCCCCAGCCTCACTCGGCTCGGTTTGGTTCGCTTCAGCCCCACTCCAAAACGGTGCGAGTTTTAGGGGCTAAGCAGGGCTGAAGCGAGCCGAGTCGTGCTGTTTTTTGGTAGTCGAAACGCGAGCCGTGTCGGGCTGAAGTGAGCTGAAGCGAGCTGAAAAAGGGTAGTGGAAAAGGGCCAATAGACACAGACAACCATTCACACTCACATTCACATCTACGGTCAATTTAGAGTCACCAGTTAACCTAACCTGCATGTCTTTGGACTGTGGGGGAAACCGGAGCACCCGGAGGAAACCCACGTGGGCACGGGGAGAACATGCAAACTCCACACAGAAAGACCCTCGCCGGTCACGGGGCTCAAACCCGGACCCTCTTGCTGTGAGACAACAGCACTAACCACTACACCACCATGCCGCCTTAAGCCATCTCATCTCAACTCATCTCATCTCATCTCATTATCTGTAGCCGCTTTATCCTTCAACAGGGTCGCAGGCAAGCTGGAGCCTATCCCAGCCGACTACGGGCGAAAGGCGGGGTACACCCTGGACAAGTCGCCAGGTCATCACAGGGCTGACACATAGACACAGACAACCATTCACACTCACATTCACACCTACAGTCAATTTAGAGTCACCAGTTAACCTAACCTGCATGTCTTTGGACTGTGGGGGAAACCGGAGCACCCGGAGGAAACCCACGCGGACACGGGGAGAACATGCAAACTCCGCACAGAAAGGCCCTTGCCGGCCACGGGGCTCGAACCCAGGACCTTCTTGGCCTTAAGCCATAATTATCAAAATTAAAATAGAAAAATGCTTGAAATATTTTAGTTCATGTGTAGTGAGTCTGGAATGTATTAAAATTTCACTTTCTTAAATAACCGATGGCACGGTGGTGTAGTGGTTAGCGCTGTCGCCTCACAGCAAGAAGGTCCTGGGTTCAAGCCCCGGGGCCGGCGAGGGCCTTTCTGTGCGGAGTTTGCATGTTCTCCCCGTGTCCGCGTGGGTTTCCTCCGGGTGCTCCGGTTTCCCCCACAGTCCAAAGACATGCAGGTTAGGTTAACTGGTGACTCTAAATTGACCGTAGGTGTGAATGGTTGTCTGTGTCTATGTGTCAGCCCTGTGATGACCTGGCGACTTGTCCAGGGTGTACCCCGCCTTTCGCCCGTAGTCAGCTGGGATAGGCTCCAGCTTGCCTGCGACCCTGTAGAAGGATAAAGCGGCTAGAGATAATGAATGAATGAATGAATGAATAAATAACCGATGGAAGATATTGAACTTTTTCACCATGCTCTTATTGTTTGAGATACACTAGTATTATTTTCCACATTTCAACAGAATACCCATCGTCCAAATCTAAACCTGATCTCATGAGAAATTGATACAAATCCAAAAGAGCCGAGACATTGTAGCTAAATTTCAACCAAATGAAGTCTCATCTCATCTCTAGCCGCTTTATCCTGTTTTACAGGGTCGCAGGCAAGCTGCAGCCTATCCCAGCTGACTATGGGCGAAAGGTGGGGTACATCCTGGACAAGTCGCCAGGTCATCACAGGGCTGACACATAGACACAGACAACCATTCACACTCACATCTATGGTCAATTTAGAGTCACCAGTTAACCTAACCTGCATGTCTTTGGACTGTGGGAGAAACCGGAGCACCCGGAGGAAACCCACGCGGACACGGGGAGAACATGCAAACTCCGCACAGAAAGGCGCTCATCGGCCTCGGGGCTCGAACCCAGACCTTCTTGCTGTGAGGCGATAGCGCTAACCACTACACCACCGTGCTGCCCCACCAAATGAAGTCATTTAAAAAAAAAAAGATAATGTTCATCCCACCCCTAAATTGTTATGAATTTGCAAATCTGAGACCATGATGGTAAAAAATGTCTGAAGGCTAGTTTCCAGAGAAGTCCATAAACTTGGAGCTGCTCTCTGTCAGTGTTTATCTGAGACACTCTCTTCCATCCCCATTATATCTCTGGACACATCCCCCAAACAGAGTGTAGCTAATATCCATCTTTGGAGCCTGACACAGCAGTCTTCATTCATTTCTTTGGTCATTACAGCTACAATATCTCTTTCTCTCCCTCATCTCTATTTCATGCTTCATTCCCCTGGGTGCTGACCACAGGCATTTTTTACAGCTGACCCACTGCTCTGCTCCTGAGCTCCTTCTTAGCATACATGAATTAAAAGGCCATCTTCCATGTAACACATATTTATTGACCTACTTTCAGCATTTTAGCTTGGGGTAATATTAAATATATACTGCACTGCTGCAATGTGATGCAAGTTCCTTTGATAATGTGCAATTGCTACCTGCGACACACTTCCCCTGCTTTGTGCTGCATGTGGAGATTTGGGTCATGGAGGTGATCATGAGTCATGATAAAACTGTGAAGGTTGTAAAGTAAATATTCAGATTATTAATAATGCATTTGGTCAACTATCTTACTCATGTCAACTATGGTACACTTGTATTTTTTACATTTTAACTGGGAGAAATGCATCTTCAGGTATGCTAAAAGTATACTGAAATTATAAATAATGTGTTTGGTCAATTTTGTTACTCATGTCAATGATGTCATGCTGACTGTCAACTATGTCACACTTGTACTGTACTTTTTTACATTTTAACTAATATAAATGCTTGTTCGGGTATGCTAAAGGTTTAGTTTGTATCATACCATGTAGAACCATTGAATAACCTTAAAATATTAAAATTATACATTATCATGCTTTGTCCATATCATGACATGTCCATACATTAATCCTGATTTGTGATTAGACATAATCCTATGCTTCAAGATCAAAGTGAAACCCACTGCCCTTTTTACTACAAAAAAAAAAATCACATGTACCTCCACCAACTTTGTTGGAGGAGGTTGTTTTCACCTCTGTTTGTTTGCTTGTCTGTTTGTCTGTTCCCAATGTAACTCAAAAAGTACTGAACAGATTTTGATGAAATTTGGACGAAAGGTGAGCCATGGGCCATGGAACAATTAATTAGATTTTGATGTAAATCCAGATATGTATGTGGATCCAGAATTTTTTTTTTGTCTGTTCCCAACGTAACTCAAAAAGTAGTGAACGGATTTTGATGAAATTTGGTGTCTAGCTTTAGCATTATCGCAGGTTCAAGCGATTTAATTTTGCTGTTGATTATATGTGGCTTGGTGGAGGTATTCACTCAACCGACTGCCCTTCTAGTTTTAGCTGGTATTGAACAAACAATGGCAAAATGAACTGAACAGAATTTTTAAAGGTGAATTTTGCTTTAAGTGTAACATGACATACATTTTGTCCATAATGTAGTTGAAGAACTAATCCGTTCAAAGTTTCTTTCATTTAAAGGTAGACTGCCTTTCAGATTTTTCAAGTTTAGGTCATAAAAAGAATTTTCCCTGACAGCCAATTATTTTTGTTTAGTGGACCAAAAGCTACTGAAGTCGAATTGCAGACTTCCAATTGTATTAGGTTTTTAAAATAGAACAATTAATGACTTTAGGGCCACGTGGCCCTAAATTCTCTGCTATTTTTTCTTGCTTCACCATGACGCAATACAAGACATTACGTCATGCATCACGTGGTGAGCTTTCCCTGTTCGTGCAAAGCATTGTGGGATACAAATTTGAAACAGGACAGAACAATGGAGGATGTGAATGAAACGTGAAAGACCAACTACAGTAACGGAAAGTGTGAAGAAAATACATTATGTTGCGAAGGAAAGGAAACGCAGGACCAAACTAATAAATATTGGCAGTCAGTAAGCATCTTGGTGTGATCAGCTGTTCGTTTAGTGACAGAATGATGTAACTGTCAGTGCACAGTCAAGATGAACCTGTAGATGGCAGTAATGCAACACTGTGGATGCCAGCTGCTGGAAAACCCAACAGAAGAAGCAGGTAAACCTGCGCATGTGCACAAGGACTTCCTCTGTCTGCTTGACCGCACGAAGCGAGCGATTTCATGCACATTATTTGCTCAGAAATCCCCTCAAATTAAATAACTTCCCAGCCACAGAATAGCCTCTTTTGTTTATTTGGGTTTTTTTTTTAGATATTGCAGAAATAAACATATATCACAATGACCAAATTTCAGAGGGAACTAAATTTCACAGATTTTAGGAAATCGAAAGGCCGTCTAGCTTTACTAATATATATAATTTTTTTTTAAATGATAGTTTAAGCTCTGTGATGACCTGGCGACTTGTCCAGGGTGTACCCCGCCTTTCGCCCGTAGTCAGCTGGGATAGGCTCCAGCTTGCCTGCGACCCTGTAGAACAGGATAAAGTGGCTAGAGATAATGAGATGAGATTAGATGAGATAGTTTAAGCTTGAACATCAGTGAATTTATTACTGACAAGAACATGAGTTCTTAGAAAAACAACTGATCTATCACAAGTACCTTTCAGTTGATGTCAAATATACCTCTAATTGCAGAATGTGGATGTTGCTATGGGCTTGTTTGAAGAAGAAAAAAAAACAGAGCTTGTAATGTGCAGTGAAATGAGGCAGAAAACTCACATATGCTTTATTAGGGCAAATCTGAAAATCCTAACCATAGGCAGACAGCAACAAATTGGATAATCATTCATCATAAAATGGGGTAAACAGGTGAGGGGACAAAGATATGCAGAACTCAGACTTAACAAGACATCAAAACATATCATGCATTTATTGATAAAGAAAGAGCAGGGTATAGATATACAAACTAATCAAGGACTAAACACAGAACAGGTACACACAATAGGGCAACACACCAATGATAGGACGGGGTGGCGGCAGTACAAGAACAGAAACAAAAGTACATGAAAATATAAACAAAAGCACATGACGTCAACCCACAACTATGGCCACACATTTTCAAAGACATTCAAATTAGAATTTTCATTTCACTTCAAACTTGGATTTTGTTTTTTGTTTTTAAATGAAGTACATTTTGCAAGTAGTAAAAATCTCTGAGCATAGAAATGCAGGACCGTAAAAATTAAATCGCTTTTTGCTTCTTTAATTTTCACATGCAGTACTCTTTGAGATATTTAGACTTTGTAGTCATCAGTTATTCATGTACAAAAGATTGCATAAGGCCAGCTTTGGAGTAATTAGCCTAAAATGAAGGGTGTTAACAAAGACATGGATAGCCATCCATTTTTTTATATAGATAGTCTGTTGTTTATTACTCATACCGTAGTTCTACCATGGTCCTAGGAGCCGCACTCCACTAGGAGAAGGAACTCCGTTACCTTGCAGAAGTGTGGTAGCTTGTTCCCACCTGGTGACTGCTCAGGTCCAGAACATGGTGGACCTGTAAGCAGTTCCGCCATTGTGAGGGGCGACTATCCCTCATCAAGTGTGTCCCCAGGTGGTGCAATGAGGAACGATCATACAATAGTATGGCTAGCTGCAAATAGCGTTACACCTTATGGTGTGGCAAATAAGCAGTCATGAACCAACTGGCAGTATCACTATCAGAGAGAAGGCAAGGCAGGTGCTAGCAGCAGGTGCTGGCAACACCTGCTTCATTAAATTCCTTTGTATCTCATTGGTGGTGATATCTGGCGAGTTGGAGCTGCCACAAAAGCTCCGCCCAGCCTGCTGTGCATCATAGCATAGGCAGACTCTGACAAACTGGAACTCTGGCATGAGGCTGCAGCACCCGCTCCTGCCGGTCATCACAGGTTTACCCGTGCTACTGGGTCACAGGCTCAGGTGTCAAGATGGTGGAACTGTCAGGATCGTGCGACCCCTCTCTAACCCTAATCCTTTCATAGTGCAGGTTTTCTCGACT
Source organism: Neoarius graeffei (assembly GCF_027579695.1). Classification (NCBI taxonomy): domain Eukaryota; kingdom Metazoa; phylum Chordata; class Actinopteri; order Siluriformes; family Ariidae; genus Neoarius; species Neoarius graeffei. The sequence continues at coordinate 34,299,512 of NC_083581.1, forward strand.
AATCTTCTGGATTATAAGGATCCAACATATAGTAATGAACGTCATCATCAACATCGATGGACAACCAGAAAGAGAGAGAGAGAGAGAGACTCATAGTTATCTGTGGTTAATCATTTTGATATCTGAGGGTTTTTTTTATTTTATTTTACTAGTACTCAAAACATATTGCTTTCAATTTAAGAATTTTAAAAAGAGCACTTAACCAGTGTGCAGATTTTAGTCTCTTTCTAGACTGCACACGAAGTCTGATTTGTAGACATTTAAGGAAATTCCAACTGTGACTGGAAGCTCTATAAAATATTACGGATTACCATAGTCTCTGTGTGAATCCCTAATAAGGCTTGTAGCCTAACACAAAAATAAAATACTGTATCATTGGGGTGCAGGACAGCACAGTGGTGTATGGATTAGCACTGTCGCTTCACAGCAAGAAGGTTCTGGGCTCAAGCCCAGTGGCTAACAGGGGCTTTTCTGTGTGGAGTTTGCATGTTCTCCCCGTGTCTACGTGGGCTTCCTCCGGGTGCTCTGGTTTCCCCCACAGTCCAAAGACATGAAGGTTAGGCTAATTGGTGGCTCTAAATTGACCGTGAGTGTGAATGGTTGTTTGTCTCTATGTGCCAGCCCTGCAATGATTTGGTGACTTGTCCAGGGTGTACCCCGCCTCTCGCCCATAGTCAGCTAGGATAGGCTCCAGCTTGCCTGCAACCCTGCACAGGATAAGTGGTTATAGATAATGGATGGATGGATCATTGGGGTACAGCCTTGTGGAAGATCAAACACTAAAATTGGTCACAATGATATAAAGCATATGAGTACTAAAGAAGAAGTAAAATACATCATGCAAGGTGTTCTATGAACAGTCGGTGTTTTTATGAAACATCATGAGGAAGATGATTCTCCAGGGACTTGTATGGAAAACATTCCACAATAATCTGTTAGTAATGAAAAGGTTTTTTTTTTTTTAAAGTCAAGGGAAGTCTGTATAATTACTGTTATGGTGAAGCTTACTATAGGATAGTCATTTGTAAAGTAAGACTGTTGTACAGCATTTAGATATATCATATCGTGTACAACCCCGACTCCAAAAAAGTTGGGACAAAGTACAAATTGTAAATAAAAATGGAATGCAATAATTTACAAATCTCAAAAACTGATATTGTATTCACAATAGAACATATCAAATGTCGAAAGTGAGACATTTTGAAATTTCATGCCAAATATTGGCTCATTTGAAATTTCATGACAGCAACACATCTCAATAAAGTTGGGACAGGGGCAATAAGAGGCTGGAAAAGTTAAAGGTACAAAAAAGGAACAGCTGGAGGGCCAAATTGCAACTCATTAGGTCAACTGGCAATAGGTCATTAACATGACTGGGTATAAAAAGAGCATCTTGGAGTAGCAGCGGCTCTCAGAAGTAAAGATGGGAAGAGGATCACCAATCCCCTTAATTCTGCACCGACAAATAGTGGAGCAATATCAGAAAGGAGTTCAACAGTGTAAAATTGCAAAGAGTTTGAACATATCATCATCTACAGTGCATAATATCATCAAAAGATTCAGAGAATCTGGAAGAATCTCTGTGCATAAGGGTCAAGGCCAGAAAACCATACTGGGTGCCCGTGATCTTCGGGTTCTTAGACGGCACTGCATCACATACAGGCATGCTTCTGTATTGGAAATCACAAAATGGGCTCAGGAATATTTCCAGAGAACATTATCTGTGAACACAATTCACCGCGCCATCCACCGTTGCCAGCTAAAACTCTATAGTTCAAAGAAGAAGCCGTATCTAAACATGATCCAGAAGCGCAGACGTCTTCTCTGGGCCAAGGCTCATTTAAAATGGACTGTGGCAAAGTGGAAAACTGTTCTGTGGTCAGACGAATCAAAATTTGAAGTTCTTTATGGAAATCAGGGACACCGTGTCATTCGGACTAAAGAGGAGAAGGACGACCCAAGTTGTTATCAGCACTCAGTTCAGAAGCCTGCATCTCTGATGGTATGGGGTTGCATTAGTGCGTGTGGCATGGGCAGCTTACACATCTGGAAAGACACCATCAATGCTGAAAGGTATATCCAGGTTCTAGAGCAACATATGCTCCCATCCAGACGATGTCTCTTTCAGGGAAGACCTTGCATTTTCCAACATGACAATGCCAAACCACATACTGCATCAATTACAGCATCATGGCTGCGTAGAAGAAGGGTCCGGGTACTGAACTAGCCAGCCTGCAGTCCAGATCTTTCACCCATAGAAAATATTTGGCGCATCATAAAACGGAAGATACGACAAAAAAGACCTAAGACAGTTGAGCAACTAGAATCCTACATTAGACAAGAATGGGTTAACATTCCTATCCCTAAACTTGAGCAACTTGTCTCCTCAGTCCCCAGACATTTACAGACTGTTGTAAAGAGAAAAGGGGATGTCTCACAGTGGTAAACATGGCCTTGTCCCAACTTTTTTGAGATGTGTTGTTGTCATGAAATTTAAAATCACCTAATTTTTCTCTTTAAATGATACATTTTCTCAGTTTAAACATTTGATATGTCATCTATGTTCTATTCTGAATAAAATATGGAATTTTGAAACTTCCACATCATTGCATTCCGTTTTTATTTACAATTTGTACTTTGTCCCAACTTTTTTGGAATCGGAGTTGTATAATCCCCAGTAATTGCTCTTCGGTTCTCATCTCATCTCATTATCTCTAGCCGCTTTATCCTTCTTCAGGGTCGCAGGCAAGCTGGAGCCTATCCCAGCTGACTACGGGCGAAAGGCGGGGTACACCCTGGACAAGTCGCCAGGTCATCACAGGGCTGACACATAGACACAGACAACCATTCACACTCACAGTCAATTTAGAGTCACCAGTTAACCTAACCTGCATGTCTTTGGACTGTGGGGGAAACCGGAGCACCCGGAGGAAACCCACGCGGACACGGGGAGAACATGCAAACTCCACACAGAAAGGCCCTCGCCGGACCCGGGGTTCGAACCCAGGACCTTCTTGCTGTGAGGCGACAGCACTAACCACTACACCACCGTGCCGCCCTGCTCTTCGGTTATGGTACTTTATTTTTTAATCCATACAAGCAAATTAGATTCAATTCATGCATGGCTTAAGAAGCAAAGGATTTGAATCACAGTGTTTACATGCGTACCATTATCTTTACATTTTATATTATATTTATTTCATTTGGCCAGCTTTTTTTATCCAAAGTGGGTGACAAGAGAGGCAAAATCCAATCCAAGAGAAGATTGGAGCTGTTATATTTGGAGCTGACAGTAATACAAATACTGCTGTAAGTTTCCAGTAACTGACCCAAGCAAGGTGTCATTTGGGTTTGGTAAGGTGTGGCAGTTGAGGGAATTCAAGTAAATAATTAATTAAATGGCTCTCAGTGATTTAGTTAATTATCTCAATGCAGTCAAGTGTCATTAATTCATTGAGCCTTAGAGCAATGACATCTTCAACTCCGCATCTCAAAATTGTGATATTATACAAAATAAAAGCAGGTGTTTTGACCAATAATCTGTAATGGTAGAATATTTTTAAGTGTCTTTTTTATGTTTTAATATACATTTTAATAGCAGCTGCATGTGCGGAAATTAGAATTCTGTTATTTGATGGGTTAAAGTGGAATTACCCCACTGGACCCTAAACAATGGCAAGATATACAGTAGAAAGAGTGAACACAAATAAACACAAGGTTGGAGTAACACAAGCAGTCTCTCAAGCTACAACTATTACAATCTCATAAGCCAAGAAGGCTAATTTGCTATAATAATAATAATAATAATAATAATAATACATAAAGAAAACTGTGATTTGTATGTCATTATGGATCATACATCTTCACAGAAGGTAAAAGTATGGCAGAGGAGAGCATTTTAGAGAGGCATACATTAGCATAAAAAAAATGGTACTCAAGTGCTAAGGGTACCCAGGTGCTCTTGACATCCATCCATTATCCATAACCACTTATCCTGTGCAGGGTCACGGGCAAGCTGGTGCCTATCCCAGCTGAATATGGACGAGAGATGGGGTACACCCTGGACAAGTCACCAGATTATCACAGGGCTGACACATAGAGACAAACAACCATTCACACTCACATCTACGGTCAATTGAAAGCCGCCGATTAGCCTAACCTGCATGTCTTTGGAGCATAGGGGAAACCAGATCACCTGGAGGAAACCCACGCAGACACAGAGAGAACATGCAAACCCTTCACAGAAAGGCCCCCGTCAGCCGTTGGGCTTGAACCCAGAACCTTCTTGCTGTGAGGCAACAGTGCTAACCACTACACCACCATGCCACCCATTGATTTTAGTCTTATTACCAAATAATGATTGTACTGTCTTAAAATTAGGGTCTGAACATAGATCCTGATGTAAGTATGCAAAGTTCTACTGGTTTGTCACAGTAGATCTTCAGCTTAACCTGGAAACACTGGGCATAAATCCTGGATGGGACACCAGTTTATCTCAGTAATACCAAATTCACAGACTAATTTACAAGTAAGGGCTTTTTTTTTTACCCAATCACCTTCTGCAGTGTTTTTGGGAGGTGGGAACAAACCAGAGAACCTTGACAAAATTTAAGTGGACCCAAGGAGAACATGCAAAACTACAAACAGACAGTAACCCAAGTTCAGGATCAAACTGGAGACCCTAGAGCAATGCCGCCCAGAAAACAGACTTTTGAACTGTGAATGTGTTCAGAAACAACTCCCATTAACACATTTTCCCTCTGCACCACCAAGAATTGTTTTACCCCTTTGGCCAAACCCATTATTGTTTCATGACAATTACTTCAATCTCTTTCATGCCTTTCCTTAGTGTTTATCTCTCCTGTGGAGAGGTGTTCTCTCTGACAACACCCACAATCAACAGCGTGAGAGTGAAGAAAGCTCAAAATTGGTCATTGGACACCAAGGGACTCCTACTGTATGTTTTGTCATGTACTAGGTCAATCCCTATGCTAACAAAAGCTATGCACAAAAGATATGGCTCTATTATAAAAGCATTATGGGAAGCTCTTGCAGTCCTATCTGCACATATCCCAAGCAGTTGATTACGAGTGTGTGTGGTGAGTCTTTCAGCTTTTTGTAATAAATTTCTATATAAAAAGTCATATTAAATTTTTGTGTGTAGACTGTGATGGATCACATACTCTTTATTTTGCATCACTTACTGTAATGGAACTACACGCAACTGACAAAAGCCTTCATTTTCAAATGCACGGAGTGATAAATCAGACTGACACTGAGATATGCAGGATACAAATGGACACTCGTGCCACACATCTGCATAGTTGTCTTCATAAATTATGCAATGATATGGTTTCTGCTTGTATGACATTGATATTTTATTATTATTAATTGGTGTGTTCAGCAGCAGGTGCTAACGATATGTCTCAGGTCTGGGAGGTAGTGATCCTAGTCCTAACTACGCTGAGCCAAGGTAGATATTTGAAACCTAAACACCTATCTGTTTTTTTCTTCAATTTAAATGCTATATGTGACTTTATGGAAGGTTGTTGTTGTTGTTGTTGTTGTTTTGAGACCCTAAAATGGGAAACAGTTCTAAAGCATATCAGTCATATCTAAACCTAATAATCATATCTAAATTATAATGGATGGGCAAAATTATTTCAAGATCAATATATGCCCATAGATTGAAATATACTATAATGTTTTAATTCTTACCTGGTGAGACATGAAGATGTTAGCTGTTCCACATGTTCTTCATAATTCACAGGACATAGTCATGGTAATCTCCTGTAGGTCTTGGATGAACTTGCTTTGTGTTTTCAGCCCTCTTTCTGATTATTAGACTCACTGACCCAAAGGATCATTGGGGGCCAAGAAGTCATACCTCATTCCATCAAGTACCAAGCATCTCTTCAATATGAGAGAAATCACTATTGTGGAGGCATCCTGATCCACGAGGAATGGGTGGTGTCTGCTGCCCACTGCTGGAGACCGTGAGTACTGCAGCCATGTTGACCTTACTGTTACATCTAGCACACAGCCTTGTCCAAAGAATTTGATAAGATTCTAAAACTATTAAGACATTAAGCTAAAACCTTTATTACAGTAAGCTGTTAGAAAGTAGTTAAGATAACTTATAACAACGTATATAGCAACAAAAGTACAAGTCGAGGATTTTTTTCTGTATTTAGTGCTGTTACACAAGTGCTCCTTTGCAGAGAGGTAGGTCTTCAGTCTTTGTTTGAAGATAGCCAGTATTTGCACTAGTGGAGCATGCAGGACTGTTTTTTTAAGTCCACAATCTTGCCAACTCCTGCAGACACCCTTGAAAAATCCCACCCAGTCCTGCATAAATTCTTGACCAATCCCACTTGCTCCAGCAGACACTCTTGATCAATCCCAACCAATCTTGCAGACACTGTTGACCAATCCCTTCCACTCTGGGACATACTCTTGACCAATCCCACCTGCTCCTGCAGAATGTTTGACCAATCCTGCCAGCTCACATGTACACACCTGAACAATCTCACCCACTTCTGCAGACACTATTGACCTGCTCCTGTAGACTTTCTTAACCAATCCCACCTACTCCTGCACACATTCTTTCAACAAAGCAATTCTGTTCATTCCTGCAGAAATTTTGACCAACCATGCCCAGTCCCTCTTGACCAATCCCACCTGGTCCTGCAGAAAGTTTGACCAATCTTGCCCACTCTTGCAGACACTCTTGACCAGTCCCACCAACTCTCATAGATACTCTTGACCAACCCTGGCTGGTCCTGCAGACCAGTACCTGCTCCTGCAGATATGCTTGACAAATCTCACCCACTCATGCAGACACTCTTGAACAATCCAATAAACTTCCATAGACATAATAAAGCACTGTGCAAGCAAACAGCCTTACCCAATCCAGTTCTATATGAATGAACATGCACTTTCTTTTTTCCATAATCTTCATAGCCTATCTGACCACTTGCTCCAGACCAGTTGAAAGTAAAAGCACACTTTGAAATGAAGAGTTTAATTGTTATTAAAAAAAAAAAAAAACCAGACAGAACAGGCCTGTACAATACATTTGCACATGCTACTCCTGAGATACCTGTGAACCCTTCTGCCCTCCGGACCTGTCCAATCTATCCTGATGCCCTACTTCTAGTTGGGGTTCTCATCACTTCACTCCTGCTGAGGATGGCCCCATGTGGACTGATGCCCCAAGATGCACTTAGAAACCATAAAAATGGCTCTGGGCTGCAACTGATAAACAGTTTTGCTATGATGACTTAGGACTACAATTGCCATGATAATTTTAGGACTGCAATTGCCATGAACAGTCTTGCACTTCCTCATATCATCTCAGGGAGTTTTTCTTGCCACCATCACCTCTTGCTTGCTCATTAGAAATATATTGATAAATTCATATATGTAAAATTCGTCAAAATATATGTAAAATATTTGTAGAATTTATATATTTCTGTAAAACTGCTTTGTAACAAAATCCATTGTTAAAAGCACAACACAAATACAGTGGAATTGAATATGCTCTAAATCTGTCCAAAATGATATCTGTTTCAAGATCAAAGGTTGATTTTTTTTTTTTTGCATAGTAATTGGCATATTCTCTATTTAATAGGAGCAGCATCATTCAGGTGGTTCTGAGTGCACATAATCTGATGGCTGAGGATGGATCTGAGCAAGTTTTCAATGTGTCCAAGATCATATCCAACCCTACCTACAACCCGAAAACATACAATAGTGACATCATGCTCCTGAAGGTGAGCAGTGTCATATAGGTCTTTTATTTTTAGTATCCTAGTTTAGAAAGGGGTGGTGCAGTGGTTAGTACTGTTGCCTCACAGCAAGAAGGATCTGGGTTCAAGCCCAATGGCTGACAGTGGACTTTCTGTGTGGAGTTTGCATGTTCTGTCTGTGTGGGTTTCCTCTGGGTGCTCTGGTTTCTCCCAAAGATATGTGGTTAGATTAAGGTGACCAGATTTCTGAGAAGAAAACTGGGGACATTTTCAGTTCGGCGGTGAAAATATCTAATGTTTTCATCTTTGTAATAAAAAGGGGGGGGGGCATTTCTGGTTTTCAAGCACTCCACTAAAAAGTTGTTCCTCAGCTCCACCAATCAAAATACTGGAAAGGCGATCACCAAAGATATTCTAGAGCATCTCTAGTATTGGCCTAAGCCCATCTTAAAGTGAACCACAAAACAAATACACAAGGCATCTGCTGAAATCTGGTAGATGTTTCAGTCTGGTTTTTTCAGTCTGTTTTTTTTTGTTGTTGTTGTTGAAGGTTTGTTTGTTTGTTTGTTTGTTTGTTTGTTTGTTTGTTTCCCGGGTCTGTGGTTAAAAATGGGGACATTTCCGGGGACAGCTCCAGCTGGGAACAGGCCACCAAAAACGGGGCTTGTCCCTGGAAAACAGGGACGTCTGGTCACCTTAGGTTAATTGGCTACTCTAAATTGCCTGTATGTGAATGGTTGAGAGGAGTAAACCTCTGTAAATAATCCAGTGGAAGGCAACAGGAAACCACTACTGTAATCCTTCCCTAGAAACTTGGACCTGCCACCAGACAGAACATTTAAAAAAAAATTTCAGAAAGGTTGAAATCTGATAGTTTGTCAAGCATTGCCTGCAAATCCGGAGTGAGAATTACAGGGAGTTGTTAGAATTTTGCCAGAAAGATGTGAAATTACATTTTTAAACATTCCCAGAGATTGAATTAATATAGCAAACTAGCTTAGTCATGTAAATTAAATAAAACTGTGTTAAATGCTATACAGGTATTTCGCTCACCAGTAAACTTTCGCTATCTATTAGCACCAGCAGGTTAACGTATACTTGCTACTTGCTAAGAGCTAAGGACTGTGTTGCTAGCTAGCTAGGTTTGTCAATCAGTTTCTCATTTCTAGCTAAGCTGCTGTTGTGCTTTTTATGCCAGCTACAGGGAATAACATATGGTGATCCTGAGCTGTGAAGATTGCATCTCTTTATTCCCACATCCCTCTTTTCTCTAAAGGCTGGTTGTATTGTGTCTCATGATTATACGTCAAGGTTCTTGGAACCCCATAGAACATGTATTTGTATCTTACAATTGTGCTGTATTTCGCAGCTGAGTCAACCAGCTGTTCTAAACGCATATGTCCAGCCGGCTCCTCTCCCAGATGAGAGTACACCTCTGCTAGTTGCTGGAAATACCTGCACAGTGAGCGGCTGGGGCGTCACACGCATCTACAGCTTCTACCTGTCCCCCGTGCTCCGTGCTGTGGATGTGAACTACATCCCCATCTGCCAGTACTACTACCATTTCAGGGTCAATGGGAACATGATATGTGCTGGATCTCACTTCGGAGGCAAAGACTCTTGCCAAGTAAGGCAAACCCTATTTCAACTATCCTACCCTACCATTCTATGACAGATACAATAACAACCTTTTTTTCCTATGGTTAAAATAAACCAAACCCACTTTTAACAATCTACAAAACACTTTGTCAGGCACATGACACAATAATAACATTTTTCATAGCTAAAGTACAGTAAAGCAAGCCCCTATTATAGTATAAGCTCCTAATTACAATTGATTGGGATTATTTGAGGTGATGAAAATTCATAGTATATTCTATAATCATATGTTTACATATAAATATGTACAGTATTTTACTGTATATACTATCACAGGCTTCATGGACTATGTAATCATGTAACAGTAATATTTGTGTTTGTTGAAGCTTTGACATATTAATGATAGGTTATTTATTTAACAAATGCAGTGGTAAAGCAGGCATAAAGACGGCTAAAATCTATCTATGCTCGGTCTGTGTGAGTTCCTCACAGTTGAAACACAGTGAAAGTCATGTTTTAATCAAGTTGCATAGCTATGTGTTGTAATGAGTAATACTATCTGTCAAAATGTCTGATGTTCTGGCTCTGCAGTCAGAGTTAAAGCAACATTAAGTAGAATTTTTTTTACCTTAAAATATCAGCTTCAAAATTATTTTGATGGTACATTGATTTCTAATAGGGAGAAGGATTTGTCTTCCATCCCAACTCTATGCCTGATTCAATAGTTATAGCACTATGTAACTTTTTTGAGCGTCCTGGCGAGAGCTCTGATGAGAACCGCGTAATGCTTTATGGCACCATGTAACACACTAAAAACTATGAAGTATTAGCTACCTAATAATAGTCCTCAGTTTCCCCAAAGCCTCTGAAAGGTAGACTGACATTCAGATTTTTCAAGTTTAAGTCATAAAAATAATTTTCCCTGACACCCAATTATTTTGTTTAGTGAACCAAAAGCTGCTGAATTCAAATCACAGGCTTCCAATTTTATTAGTTTTTTTTAAATAGAACAGTTAATTAATTTAGGGCCACGTGGCCCTAAATTCTCAACTATTTTTCCTGCTTCACCCTGACCCAAATCAAGATACTATGTCATGCATGACATGGTGGGCTTTAAGCCAGTATCTCACTGGGCTGCGACAGCTTGTGACAAATTGCGAATGTCATTCGCGAGAGAGTTTCAAAAGTGTCTTGAAACATTCGCGGGGCTTCTCAATTTCCTTGCATGAGTCGCAAAGTGTCGTTCCTTCGTCGCTGAAATTTTGAACATGTTCAAAAAATTCATGCAACAAAATTTCTCTCAAAATAGCTGCAAATGCGTCGCTGGTGTCGCAAAGCCGTCACGAACCCTTCTCAAGTCAGTTTCCGTGAGACAGGAAGTGTGAGTGTATGGGTAGTATCTCACTGGGCTGCGACAGCCTGCAACTAGTTGGAGACACAACAATTGCGATAAAATATGCGACTATCAATTCAATGTGATTCCAAGTCAAAATTGTTGCTGATTCGCATATTTTATCGCAATTGTTGTGTTTCCAACTAGTCGCAGGCTGTCGCAGCCCAGTGAGATACTACCCTTACCCGTTCGTGCAAGGCATTGTGGGATACAAATTTCAAACAGGAGAGGAAAATGGAGGACGTGAGTGTGCGAATGAAATGTAAAAGACTGACTACAGTAACGGAAAGCGAGAAGAAAAGACGTTATGTTGCAAAGGAAAGGAAACACAGGACCAAACTAATAAAAATCAGCGGTCAGTGAGCTCCTCGGTGTGATCAGCTGTTCGTTTAGCAACAGAATGATGTAACCGTCAGTGCATGGTGAAGGTAAGCCTGTAGATGGAAGTAATGCAATACTGGATGCCACATGACAGAAAAGCCAACAGAAGAAGGAAAAGAAGAAGAAGAAGGTAAACCTGCACATGCGCACACTGGACTTTCTCTGTCTGCTTGACTGTGCGAAGCAAGCGATTTCATGCACATTATTTGCTTTAATCCCCTCAAATTAAATAATTTCCCAGCCACAGAATGGTCTGGGTTTTTTTTTTTTTAGATATTACAGAAATAAACATATAAACATATATCACAATGACCAAATTTCTAAGGGAACAAAATTTCACCGATTTTATAAAATCGAAAGGCCATCTACTTTTAAAGTGCATATCACAGGTAAATTCAGGAGCAAGATCAATGTAATTCTCCTATTTTATATTAAACTTTGGTCAAATATCTGTAACATTCTGCATTCTCTGCAATTTTTGTACTTTGTGCAATACCAGAAAAATTCAGTTGAAATCAAGCCATTTGAGGCGAATTGGTCCGCCTCTGAAAAAACTTGGCATTTGGATTTCCCAGGAAACATTGATTTTCGTGACATCACGAACGGGACGCCTCCTTCTGAATCCTACGTCAGCGCTGGTTTGTTTATGAGAAAGCGACCTGGTGGTTTTCTGCAAATTTCTTCAACGTTATCACGTAATTATTAAAATGGTTAACAGACGTATCGTAGGAGGGTGTAGCAACACCAATCTTGATGGGATCAGTACTCATCATTTTCCAATAGACCGGACAATGAGAGAGAAATGGGAGCGCTTGGTGTACACAGGCTGTGCACTGAAACTGCGCAAAGATCTCGCAGCCTGCTGGCGCTTCCGCAGATAACGTCACAAATCTGGCTCCAGACTCCCTTGGGATTTTTCCAGATGCATTTTGTTATTTTATTTTTTTCTGCTGTAGACAGATGGCCTTGTGCAAAATTACTAGTCTGGCTAACGCGACTGCAAAGCTCTACGAGCTTTGTGTCCTCGTGTTGCGTCACGCTTAGGATGGGCGGGCCCAGGCTACAAAATTACTCTTCTGGATGAGTGTGTAAAGCGACATACTTTCATTAAAAAAAATGAAATTGGTCCAGAATATGCGCTTTAATGCTAAGATCATCTTAACTAGGAGAGAGAGTGTTCATTGTGCTGCTCGGTCTACCATTTAACGATGATCTTTGTGTTGTGATGCTTTTGGGAAACACGGCATAGGTCAGTTCTGGACATCAAGGCAAAAGAGAGCAGAGGTGGACAAAGTACCTAACTTCATTATTTAAGTCAAAGTACAGATCCCACTGGTCAAATGTTACTCCAATACAAGTCAAATTTTTACTTAAGTTAAAGTACTGAAGTACTTGCTTTTAAAAATACTTAAGTATTAAAAGTATATTTTCTGTCAATGCATCATTGTATTATTGCCACAACACTTACAAAACCTAACGCTTCTTAAGCAACTGACTAACTTGTAGAACCTGTAGAATAAATAGAATAAACACCTGGAAGAATGTTACAAAATGAAACACAACTGAACTGAAAAAGAGCCATTGTCATTTTCATTTTTTTTTTTTTTAATTGTAACACTCGTCCCCACCCCCACAAAGCAGCATGGTAGTGTTCTGACCCAGCTCTGGCAGTGTGTGCACACGCATAGATTTACATAGAAGACTAGATGCCTCGTCCCCGTTGCCCGTCAACGAAGTCGAACGTCCGCACATGGCGGCCATCTTACCTCAGACAGCTGGCTTACTGATTACCTTGTGTTGGTAGCGATATGTACTTTTCAGATGACCGTAACTTCCTCAAATTTCAATCGATATTCAAACGGTTTGGTTTGTTATATAACAAAAACAAATGGAAGTATGTATTTATGATATTAATGATGAATAATCATTTTATGTTTTAAAAAAATACGCATAGCTTGGCGAAAATATTTCAGGCTACTACAGACTGTAAGACAGGATGCATGCTGAAATTCCTCTGCTGTGAGAAGCCTAGCACTGCATACTTATGGATAACTGCGGCCTTAGGACAAATAACCATACAATTTATTTCCAATTTTTAGTGAAAATATTTTTACATGTGATAGGGCCGTAGGGGAAGCTAAAGTTAAATAAACAGCTTACTCACTTCTGAAACTTCAGAAATACTTCATCCACCTCAAAAACCTAATGCACTCACATCATAGCATAATAACAAATGTAAACTCACATCATAGCATAATAACAAATGCACTGCCCGAGTAAGTAATAGTATAAAACAGTGACAGTGACTCACGGTAGTTTGTGACAAAAAAAGCATTTAATTAATCACATGTGGTTATACTTCCAAGGATAAAAAGATATCTTTACATTTACAAAAAGAACATTCAAAGCTGATTATTATATCAAAGTCAATATATGTTAGCACAGAAGACTAAAATTTCATTTGACTAGACTCCAATGTGCAGTTAAAATAAAACTAAACATACTGATATAAACATCTACAGTTAAAACATACACAGACACACACATCATCTTGTCATCAAAGTCAGTACTTTGATTTCCTGTAAATCATAATGTGAGTGCTGGGCTGTGCTGTGCTTGCGTAAGTCTTCATACCCCTTGAAAATTTTTACACTGTATATTTGGCTAATGCCCTTTAAACAGTACTGCTTTGTTGTGCTTCTGTCTCATGCTGTTGTTCTGTAAGGAAAGGGTTGTCATCTTGGCAATGTGGTGGAGTCTAAGCTTAAAAAATAGGGACACAACCAGTGTTAGCAGAGGTACGATTTTAGCATGTTCAAGCACCCAGAATTACAACCACATTAATAATGTTTTAAGAAATCAAACCATTTGTATATACGTCAAAATTTCAGCGAGATAAGAGTATAAACATTTAAGCACCTCAATGGTCTTACCTCAGTTTACCTCAGTGTACCACAAATTCTGTGGAAAAGCTTGTCTGTGGTAAGATGGCCGCCCTGTGCGGACGTTCTGGAATACGCGGTGAGGAATCTAGTCTTCTATGTAAATCTATGTGCACACGTGCATGTGTATGTTAATCATGAAGACAGTGGAATAGCTGTAAATGCAGCTTGCTCAGAAAATAAAAAGGACAATCCAACCTGCTTAAAACCCAGGTCCACACCTCGAGCTTAATAACTGCCCAACAGCAACACTGCTTGAAGCAAGACAAAACAAAAAAGTGCAAGACCATCATCTGATTATCAAAACAAAAAAATCCAGCAATTTGTTGTGACTGACTAGTACAATACTGTCCATCTCACAGGTCTCACGTGCGCGCCTGTGCAAGTGTATGTATTCAAACACGTATGAATCTGCCTGTGGAATCATGGTGGTTTAATGTTAAGCTAGCTAGTCAGTGAAGCTCCACCTGACATGCTAGCAAAATCTTTTCAAACTCAAAATCATATTGGGTAGCTAATGTTACTAGAAAAGAAAGATTTCTACATTTTGTTTATTTGGCAAGATTATGCTAAAACATATTTCTGAAAGCACTTCAGATAAGTTAATGTTATTCATGTTAGCGTAACTCCGTTTTTACATGCTAACTAACAGTGTCCAAGTTAACTAGCTATGTGTTATCGTTAACCATGGGCAAGGCTATGGCAACTTGGCAGAAAAATCCATAGAAAGTCATTTGACTAACCAGACTGCTTAGGTATTGCAACATTATTGCTAGCTCTAAAAGCACACACAACTTCATTCCAAACTTTCTCTTGGAATAAAATGTTTGCATCCCTCAATATGCTTCCGCAGGTTGGACGGCGAGTTTTTATAGGCTGTGATGTGTTCCGTTTTAGGCAAACATTTAAAATGAAACAACTCTTTATTCCTTTCAGAAAACTGAAACATGGGTTCTAGCTATAGAACCGTGGGTGCGTGCATTCCCCAGAAGAACCACCTCCTTCCATTCTGCCATCAACTGATCGTGTTATATAATGCTGCGGAGAAATCATTGATCTTGATTTTATTCAGTCTATGAAGGTGACATGACCCTACTGATTACTGATAGACTGTCTCAGTGTCACCTGCGGAAAAAAACAATCACATTTTAGAAAAGAAAAAAACATCCACTTTCAAAGCCACTTCATAGTAACAAGTAATGAGGACCTTGATAGAAATATAGTGGAGTAAAAAGTACAATATTTGTCTTTCAAATAGAGTGAAGTTAAAGTCATAAGTTGCCAAAAAAAATAATCCTCAAGTAAAGTACAGATACTCAAAAAAGTGTACTTCAGTACAGTACTCAAGTAAATGTACTTCGTTACTGTCCACCTCTGAAAGAGAGAGTGGCCGAGCAAGAAACTGGAAAAGAGTAAATATTGGACTGGCTTTTCCTCATTGGCGAGAGCTAAGAAAGATAAAAGGCTGAAAGACAGATGCCGACCTGGGCTTCTTTCTGTTGGACTAGTAAGTAATATTACTTAGCTGCCTTGCTATGTCTTGTATTGTTGCACTTGCTTGATGTTTGGCTGTGTTAACAAAGTTGTCGAGTCATTAATAATAATAATAATAATAATAATAATAGCGCTGTCGCCTCACAGCAAGAAGGTCCTGGGTTCGAGCCCCAGGGCCAGCGAGGGCCTTTCTGTGCGGAGTTTGCATGTTCTCCCCGTGTCCGCGTGGGTTTCCTCCGGGTGCTCCGGTTTCCCCCACAGTCCAAAGACATGCAGGTTAGGTTAACTGGTGACTCTAAATTGACCGTAGGTGTAAGTGTGAATGGTTGTCTGTGTCTATGTGTCAGCCCTGTGATGACCTGGCGACTTGTCCAGGGTGTACCCCGCCTTTCGCCCGTAGTCAGCTGGGATAGGCTCCAGCTTGCCTGCGACCCTGTAGAAGGATAAAGCGGCTAGAGATAATGAGATGAGATGAGATGAGATAATAATAATAATAGCGCTGTCGCCTCACAGCAAGAAGGTCCTGGGTTCGAGCCCCGTGGCCGGCGAGGGCCTTTCTGTGCGGAGTTTGCATGTTCTCCCCGTGTCCGCGTGGGTTTCCTCCGGGTGCTCCGGTTTCCCCCACAGTCCAAAGACATGCAGGTTAGGTTAACTGGTGACTCTAAATTGACCGTAGGTGTGAATGGTTGTCTGTGTCTATGTGTCAGCTCTGTGATGACCTGGCGACTTGTCCAGGGTGTACCCCGCCTTTCGCCCGTAGTCAGCTGGGATAGGCTCCAGCTTGCCTGCGACCCTGTAGAAGGATAAAGCGGCTAGAGATAATGAGATGAGATGAATGAATAATAATAATAATAATAATCTCAATTTATATAGCGCTTTTCTCCAAACCCAAGGTTGCTTTACAATTATCTCATCTCATCTCATCTCATCTCATCTCATTATCTCTAGCCGCTTTATCCTGTTCTACAGGGTCGCAGGCAAGCTGGAGCCTATCCCAGCTGACAATGGGCGAAAGGTGGGGTACACCCTGGACAAGTCGCCAGGTCATCACAGGGCTGACACAGACACAGACTACCATTCACACTCACATTCACACCTACGGTCAATTTAGAGTCACCAGTTAACCTAACCCTGTGATGACCTGGTGACTTGTCCAGGGTGTACCCCGCCTTTCGCCCGTAGTCAGCTGGGATAGGCTCCAGCTTGCCTGCGACCCTGTAGAACAGGATAAAGCGGCTACAGATAATGAGATGAGATGAGTTAACCTAACCTGCATGTCTTTGGACTGTGGGGGAAACCGGAGCACCCGGAGGAAACCCACGCGGACACGGGGAGAACATGCAAACTCCACACAGAAAGGCCCTCGCCGGCCACGGGGCTCGAACCCGGACCTTCTTGCTGTGAGGCAACAGCGCTAATCACTACACCACTGTGCCGCCCGCTTTACAATTATAGGGAGAAAAAAAAAGTTAGTTAGTTTCCATTTCAGCAGAGGTTTAGCCGCTAGCTACATCTTGAGGTGATGTTAGCAAACTTACTTGGTAACACTTGGACATAAGTACTGATAATAAGATTGCTGTCTAGCGTCGCTGGCTAGCTTGCCACCCAAGTTGGCATCATTTTGTGTTGGAGGCATCCAGGTTTTGTAAGATTAATTTAGTTGACTAGATAGATTTGTCACTGTTATTGTTCTGATGACATTAGCTTGGCATGCTAATTTTCTGAGTTGTATGCAATATTTGTGCAAACTTTGACAACTGCATGTTGACTTCAAGACATAAGTTTTGAAGACATAACATTGTTATGACACCACCGAGTTTTTTTGTGGTTAGTATGTACATCTGACAAGATTGTTACATACTGTACACCATATCATGTCGATTCCACGCATACTCTACTTTCAAACAAATAGCAAGCAGTATATATGACTTGAAAATGCAAACATGGTATTGAAGCAGAACTAAAGCTTTCTGTCCTTCTTTTTTATTACTCATTTTGTGATGTGAGTGTTCATCTCCAGTGTCATAATAAATAAAACTATGCAGTTGCATTTGTGTAAAATCCTGTAATATTTCTCTGCCTTGTCATTCCATACTTACCAACTCTACCGATTCACGCGGTAGTCTACTGCTTTTGACAGGTGAGTACCGCTGATCGCTTTTAGTTCGAAAAACTACCGTGGTACAAAATAATCGGTGAACACTGTTGGATTCACTCTTCTGATCTCGCTTCAGCTGTTTTCAGCACAGGGATACACATACAGTATATAGCATCAAATAGTCATATTAGGTAAAGCCGAGAGCCAATGGAACGGTGCAATAATTATGTTGAATCTAAATTGTATCGCTCCATCACGCCATTCCATTGCTTCTCGTTATGGTTCTAGCCAGTCGGCAATGAGGTCACATATTACAACAAATTGCCCCAGTATGCGTAAAACTCAAACATTCTCTGGTGATCGCGAACAATCAAAACTCTGAAGAAAAAAAAAGATTCGCCATGAGAAGTTCAAGGCCACTTGGTTATGAAATCATCCAGCATCAAAGCATTGAGGCAAGATGAGAAGTGGCATTTTGGGAAGTACATCAGTCCGATTTCTCAATCTATAACGATTGCTTCAAATATTGCACTTAAAATGCAGGAAATGCACCATTTTACACCACCTACAGTGGTGCTTGAAAGTTTGTGAACCCTTTAGAATTTTCTATATTTCTGCATAAATATGACCTAAAATATCATCAGATTTTCACACAAGTCTTAAAAGTAGATAAAGAGAACCCAGTTAAACAAATGAGACAAAAATATTATACTTGGTCATTTATTTATTGAGGAAAATAATCCAGTATTACATATCTGTAAGTGGCAAAAGTATGTGAACCTCGAGGATTAGCAGTTAATTTGAAGGTGAAATTAGAGTCAGGTGTTTTCAGTCAATGGGATGCCAATCAGGTGTGAGTGGGCACCCTGTTTTATTTAGAGAACAGGGATCTATCAAAGTCTGATCTTCACAACACATGTTTGTGGAAGTGTATCATGGCACGAACAAAGGAGATTTCTAAGGACCTCAGAAAAAGCGTTGTTGATGCTCATCAGGCTGGAAAAGGTTACAAAACAATCTCTAAAGAGTTTGGACTCCACCAATCCACAGTCAGACAGATTGTGTACAAATAGAGGAAATTCAAGACCATTGTTACCCTCCCCAGGAGTGGTCAACCAACAAAGATCACTCCAAGAGCAAGGTGTGTAATAGTCGGCGAGGTCACAAAGGACCCCAGGGTAACTTCTAAGCAACTGAAGGCCTCTCTCACATTGGCTAATGTTAATGTTCATGAGTCCACCATGAGGAGAACACTGAACAACAGTGGTGTGCATGGCAGGGTTACAAGGAGAAAGCCACTGCTCTCCAAAAAGAACATTGCTGCTCATCTGCAGTTTGCTAAAGATCACGTGGACAAGGCAGAAGGCTATTGGAAAAATGTTTAGTGGACAGATGAGACCAAAATAGAACTTTTTGGTTTAAATGAGAAGCATTATGTTTGGAGAAAGGAAAACACTGCATTCCAGCATAAGAACCTTATCCCATCTGTGAAACATGGTGGTGGTAGTATCATGGTTTGGGCCTGTTTTGCTGCATCTGGGCCAGGACGGCTTGCCATCATTGATGGAACAATGAATTTTGAATTATACCAGCGAATTCTAAAGGAAAATGACAGGACATCTGTTTATGAACTGAATCTCAAGAGAAGGTGGGTCATGCAGCAAGACAACGACCCTAAGCACACAAGTCGTTCTACCAAAGAA
Source organism: Neoarius graeffei (assembly GCF_027579695.1). Lineage (NCBI taxonomy): Eukaryota > Metazoa > Chordata > Actinopteri > Siluriformes > Ariidae > Neoarius > Neoarius graeffei. Next base: position 34,318,873 of record NC_083581.1, read on the forward strand.
TGGTTAAAGAAGAATAAAGTTAATATTTTGGAATGGCCAAGTCAAAGTCCTGACCTTAATCCAATCGAAATGTTGTAGAAGGACCTGAAGCGAGCAGTTCATGTGAGGAAACCCACCAACATCCTAAAGTTGAAGCTGTTCTGTACAGAGGAATGGGCTAAAATTCCTCCAAGATGGTGTGCAGGACTGATCAACAGTTACTGGAAGCGTTTAGTTGCAGTTATTGCTGCACAAGGGGGTCACACCAGATACTGAAAGCCAAGGTTCACATACTTTTGCCACTCACAGATATGTAATATTGGATCATTTTCTCAATAAATAAATGGCCAAGTATAATATTTTAGTCTCATTTGTTTAACTGTGTTCTCTTTATCTACTTTTAGGACTTGTGTGAAAATCTGATGATGTTTTAGGTCATATTTATACAGAAATATAGAAAATTCTAAAGGGTTCACAAACTTTCAAGCACCACTGTATATTTTATTTTCTGGGGAGGGGGCTACCCCCAGACCTCTATAGAAGGGCATGACTGAGTCATGCCATCTGATCTACCGCTTTTCATTCTCTGGAGGTTGGCAAGTATGTAATTTGACATGGTTCTTTGGTTTCTGACGTTGTCTTTGCCTGTCTACTCCAGAGTAAATACCGTAAGAAAGAAAGAAAGAAAGAAAGAAAGAAAGCACAACTTTATTCATCACACACTTATTGTTGTGTTAATGAGTGATTGTTGCCCCCTACTGTTCTGGAGAGTCACGTGTGGTACCCTGTACATGTTGGGCATGTTTGAGTAAACCTGGAGACCCTCCATGTTAACGGTTGTCGTCATTCTTTTTAGTTATTAGACTGCACCTAATAACATAACACTTATGAAATTCCTCTCTGCATTTAACCCATCTGAAGCAGTGAACACACACACATGCACACACATGAGCAATGAGCACACACACATACCCGGAGCAGTGGGTAGCCATGCTAACAGTGCCCGGGGAGCAGTTCGGAGTTAGGTGCCTCGCTCAAGGGCACGTCAGCCCAAGGCCGTCCCATATTAACCTAACTGCATGTCTTTGGACTGTGGGGGAAACCGGAGCACCCGGAGGAAACCCACACAGACACGGGGAGAACATGCAAACTCCACACAGAAAGGCCCCTGCCGGCCGCTGGGCTCGAACCCAGAACCTTCTTGCTGTGAGGCGACCGTGCTAACCACTTACACCACCATGCCGCAATGCATGGTTTGTCCTTTTTGTCTGTTTATTTCTTGATAAATAGAAGAGAGAATCTGTGCAGCGAATGTCCAGTATAAAACCAGCTTTACTGTTGTCTGTGAGCTTATGTTTTTTACATAACGGACTTGTCTGTGTGAATGAGTTAAAGCTGCCCAGTGGCCACAGTACCTACAGAATACAATGGTCACAGAATTCAGTGTTACACTGATGCTTCCGTATCCTTCAGTTTGTCAACAAATGCACATGTACAGCTGTCCAGGCGGCTCAAAGCATGAATTGTATTTACAACAGTGGTGTGAAAGTGAATTACTCTCCACAACTGTAGGGGGAGCCCAGGAGCAAAAATGCCAATTCTTGCATAATGGAGCTTTGAATCTTTAAATGTAATTTTCTTGCTGTTCACTTTTGAGAGTGAGCTTTTTTTTTTTTTACAAAATATATTTATATTTGTGTTTTCCACAGGGTGACTCAGGGGGACCCCTCATGTGCAATGGCTTTCTGGAAGGCATTGTGTCCTGGGGAATAGGCTGTGCCAATCCCTACTACCCAGGTGTCTACACCAAAGTGAGGAATTACAACAAGTGGATCACTGGGATCATCACAAGTGACAGCCAGTCCTAAAAAAATTAGGAAAAGTTTTAGATTCAGACTAAAATCAAGTCTCAATTATAAGGGGCTTTAAGAATATGCATATAAGACAAAACGCTGGAATCATGTTAATTTAGCTTGATCTGCGGAAAAAAAACAGCCTTGGCATATATCCACATACATAATTCATTAACTAATTAAAGACTACTGAGTTCTGCTGAAACAGCAGTGTCTAGATTAATGATCATATAATGTCAAAGCACATTTTAATTTCATCCTTTTCTGTCATATGCCAGCTTTAATTTGTGAACATGGTGATATGCATGTAGCCTAATGGCTCTTTCTTTCTTTCTTTCTTTCTTTCTTTCTTTCTTTCTTTCTTTCGAATATTTGTAATTGATTATTGTTTATATCTCAGAATAGTATAAATAAAGGTGTTATTTAGGGGTATTGAAGAAAAGAATTACATCATGGTGGTGATTTTTAATATATGTAAACCACTATAGTAAACAAAAAGAAAATCAATCGGGAAAAAAAATCACGAAATTAGGCGCGCACACACACACACACACACACATTCATTCATTCATTCATTCACACTACTTTGTATGGACATGGAGTGTGTGGGATCTGGAACACATTCACTGGATTGTCTTTATAATCAACAAGAATTTGCCTACTCACCATACCAGGGGCGGACTGGCAATCTGTGCGTTCTGGAAAAGTCCAGAACGGCTGTCCGGTCTATGGCTGTCGGCCCTGTTCAATAACCAAAATTTTCAGTCTATCAACTAACAACAGGTGGTGCTAAGATGATAATTTATCCGTCAATCATTATTCCATAGGCCTAAAAGCCAACAAAGAAGAGTAACGTTAATATCTGTCAACAGAAAGATGGCAAGCAGAAAATGTAAGGAGAAAGGTGGATGGGAAAAGTTAAAACAAAAGAAAGTGAAGTCACTTGAAGAAGATGCTTCAAAATGTAGAATGCTCACAGAGCTTTTTGGCAGCAGTGCAACTGCAAGCAGCAGCAGTAACGTTCATGTCACGTTATCACCGAGCGAGACTGAGAACCAGGTGGACATCCAACCTGCCCAACCACATGCTGATGATGACAGTCATGATGAGGGGCAGGCAGCTGAGGGAATTTCACCGGAGGAGGAGGTACCGGTAAGTGACAACGACATACAGTGGGGCAAAAAAGTATTTAGTCAGCCAACAATTGTGCAAGTTCTTTCACTTAAAAAGATGAGAGAGGCCTGTAATTTTCATCATAGGTACACTTCAACTATGAGAGACAGAATGGGGGGAAAGAATCCAGGAAATCACATTGTAGGATTTTTAATTAATTAATTGGTAAATTCCTCAGTAAAATAAGTATTTGGTCACCTACAAACAAGCAAGATTTCTGGCTCTCACAGACCTGTAACTTCTTCTTTAAGAGGCTCCTCTGTCCTCCACTCGTTACCTGTATTAATGGCACCTGTCCACAACCTCAAACAGTCACACTCCAAACTCCACTATGGCCAAGATCAAAGAGCTGTCAAAGGACACCAGAAACAAAATTGTAGACCTGCACCAGGCTGGGAAGACTGAATCTGCAATAGGTAAACAGCTTGGTGTGAAGAAATCAACTGTGGGAGCAATTATTAGAAAATGGAAGACATACAAGACCACTGATAATCTCCCTTGATCTGGGGCTCTACGCAAGATCTCACCCCGTGGGGTCAAAATGATCACAAGAACGGTGAGCAAAAATCCCAGAACCACACAGGGGGACCTAGTGAATGACCTGCAGAGAGCTGGGACCAAAGTAACAAAGGCTACCATCAGTAACACACTACGCCGCCAGGGACTCAAATCCTGCAGTGCCCCCTGCTTAAGCCAGTACATGTCCAGGCCCATCTGAAGTTTGCTAGAGAGCATTTGGATGATCCAGAAGAGGATTGGGAGAATGTCATATGGTCAGATGAAACCAAAATAGAACTTTTTGGTAAAAACTCAACTTGTCATGTTTGGAGGCGAAAGAACGCTGAGTTGCATCCAAAGAACACCATACCTGCTGTGAAGCATGGGGGTGGAAACATCATGCTTTGGGGCTGTTTTTCTGCAAAGGGACCAGGACGACTGATCCGTGTAAAGGAAAGAATGAATGGGGCCATGTATCATGAGATTTTGAGTGAAAACCTCCTTCCATCAGCAAGGGCATTGAAGATGAAACGTGGCTGGGTCTTTCAGCATGACAATGATCCCAAAGACACTGCCCAGGCAATGAAGGAGTGGCTTCGTAAGAAGCATTTCAAGGTCCTGGAGTGGCCTAGCCAGTCTCCAGATCTCAACCCCATAGAAAATCTTTGGAGGGAGTTGAAAGTCCATGTTGCCCAGCGACAGCCCCAAAACATCACTGTTCTAGAGGAGATCTGCATGGAGGAATGGGCCAAAATACCAGCAACAGTGTGTGAAAACCTTGTGAAGACTTACAGAAAACATTTGACCTCTGTCATTGCCAACTAAGGGTATATAACAAAGTATTGAGATGAACTTTTGTTATTGACCAAATACTTATTTTCCACCATAATTTGCAAATAAATTCTTTAAAAATCAGACTGTGATTTTCTGGATTATTTTTTCTCATTTTGTCTCTCATAGTGGAGGTATACCTCATCTCATCTCATCTCATCTCATCTCATCTCATTATCTCTAGCCGCTTTATCCTTCTACAGGGTCACAGGCAAGCTGGAGCCTATCCCAGCTGACTACGGGCGAAAGGCGGGGTACACCCTGGACAAGTCGCCAGGTCATCACAGGGCTGACACATAGACACAGACAACCATTCACACTCACATTCACACCTACGGTCAATTTAGAGTCACCAGTTAACCTAACCTGCATGTTTTTGGACTGTGGGGGAAACCGGAGCACCCGGAGGAAACCCACGCGGACACGGGGAGAACATGCAAACTCCACACAGAAAGGCCCTCGCCGGCCATTGGGCTCGAACCCAGGACCTTCTTGCTGTGAGGCGACAGCGCTAACCACTACACCACCGTGCCGCCCCTGAGGTATACCTATGATGAAAATTACAGGCCTCTCTCATCTTTTTAAGTGGGAGAACTTGCACAATTGGTGACTGACTAAATACTTTTTTGCCCCACTGTAAAACCATAGCATAAAACAGGTTATGTAAAGTTAGTTTTTTTTTTTCTTTTTTATCAGACATCTAGTTTTTGGGTTTGTTTACCTGACATGTTTCAACGTACGACTGTCGTCTTCCTCAGAGTGTCACCGGATGTTATTGGTGACGCATCTTTTATCAGCTGATGTTTCTGAAGGCATGGCCTTCTTGTCTGGTTTGACAGGTCGGTCACGCCTTATACTGTCTGTTCGTCCCCTGCAAGATGGCACTCCAGGTATGGGAGAGCATGTATGCTCCCTCATCCGGTGACACTCTGAGGAAGACGACAGTCGTACATCGAAACATGTCAGGTAAACAAACCCAAAAACTAGATGTCTGATAAAAAAGAAAAAAAAACTAACTATATTTAATATAAGACATAATGAACATAATCGAAAGAGGTTACGTAAAGGCCACTCATAGACCCCTCTCATAGTAGGCCAATCTTCTATTGACTGGATTTGCGGTGTGATGATGAGAAATATGTGGTTTATTGCTGTCAAAACAAACATGTAACTACCAAGCAAGCCAATTATAAATAGATAGGCAAGCACAAATGGCCGCGATTTCATATGTTCACCTCTGCATAATTCATGCAGATTAAGGCCAGAGCATTTTTTAACATTTGGTCTCCTAGTTTGGTCTCCTAGTCAATGCCAAACCAGCTTCACTGGGAGACCAAATTTTAAACCAAGTTATGTCTTATCATTTGGTTCAATCAGTTGCAATTAATTAACCAAGTACAACCCCGATTCCAACAAAGTAAATTGTAAATAAAAACGGAATGCAATGATGTGGGAGTTTCAAAATTCCATATTTTATTCAGAATAGAACATAGATGACATTAAATGTTTAAACAGAGAAAATGTATCATTTAAAGAGAAAAATTAGGTGATTTTAAATTTCATGACAACAACACATCTCAAAAAAGTTGGGACAAGGCCATGTTTACCACTGTGAGACATCCCCTTTTCTCTTTACAGCATTCTGTAAACGTCTGGGGACTGAGGAGACAAGTTGCTCAAGTTTAGGGATAGGAATGTTAACCCATTCTTGTCTAATGTAGGATTCTAGTTGCTCAACTGTCTTAGGTCTTTTTTGTCGTATCTTCTGTTTTATGATGCGCCAAATGTTTTCTATGGGTGAAAGATCTGGACTGCAGGCTGGCCAGTTCAGTACCCGGACCCTTCTTCTACGCAGCCATGATGCTGTAATTGATGCAGTATGTGGTTTGGCATTGTCATGTTGGAAAATGCAAGGTCTTCCCTGAAAGAGACGTCGTCTGGATGGGAGCATATGTTGCTCAAGAACCTGGATATACCTTTCAGCATTGATGGTGTCTTTCCAGATGTGTAAGCTGCCCATGCCACACGCACTAATGCAACCCCATACCATCAGAGATGCAGGCTTCTGAACTGAGCGCTGATAACAACTTGGGTCGTCCTTCTCCTCTTTAGTCCGAATGACACAGCATCCCTGATTTCCATAAAGAGCTTCACATTTTGATTCGTCTGACCACAGAACAGTTTTCCACTTTGCCACAGTCCATTTTAAATGAGCCTTGGCCCAGAGAAGACATCTGCGCTTCTGGATCATGTTTAGATACGGCTTCTTCTTTGAACTATAGAGTTTTAGCTGCCAACGGCGGATGGCACGGTGAATTGTGTTCACAGATAATGTTCTCTGGAAATATTCCTGAGCCCATTTTGTGATTTCCAATACAGAAGCATGCCTGTATGTGATACAGTGCCGTCTAAGGGCCCGAAGATCACAGGCACCCAGTATGGTTTTCCGACCTTGACCCTTACGCACAGAGATTCTTCCAGATTCTCTGAATCTTTTGATGATATTATGCACTGTAGATGATGATATGTTCAAACTCTTTGCAATTTTACACTGTTGAACTCCTTTCTGATATTGTTCCACTATTTGTCGGCACAGAATTAGGGGGATTGGTGATCCTCTTCCCATCTTTACTTCTGAGAGCCGCTGCCACTCCAAGATGCTCTTTTTATACCCAGTCATGTTAATGACCTATTGCCAATTGATCTAATGAGTTGCAATTTGGTCCTCCAGCTGCTCCTTTTTTGTACCTTTAACTTTTCCAGCCCCTGTCCCAACTTTTTTGAGATGTGTTGCTGTCATGAAATTTCAAATGAGCCAGTATTTGGCATGAAATTTCAAAATGTCTCACTTTCAACATTTGATATGTTGTCTATGTTCTATTGTGAATACAATATCAGTTTTTGAGATTTGTAAATTATTGCATTCCGTTTTTATTTACAATTTGTACTTTGTCCCAACTTTTTTGGAATCGGGGTTGTACCATGTAAGTATACATTTAACAAGGAAAACAAAGATCTATATTATAAGATATACACACAAGATCATGTTGGTTAAGAAAAACAAAACTAAAATTTGGTTACTGAGATGGCTGATGTCAGAATCCAATGTCATTAATGTGTAACTTTGAGTGTCTTAAAAATAACATTTGTGCTTGGTAATTGCTCTTGATAGCTGTGTAGTCACTGTAGCGTGTTTGTCTGTATGGTGATTGGTGAACCATTTTGTATCACAGAATATGCCGCAGCGGTGCAGCCACATGGACTCTGGGGCCTGTGATTGTATTGCCCAGACCAGTTGGTCTCCTAGTGGAAAATCCTTAAAAAATGCTCTGGATTAGGCTCTTTACGTTCAAGAGAACCAAAGCTCTACAGTAGCCTATCATTAACCAAAAGTTTGAGGGGGAGAAGTGTTTTCCATTTTGGCACTATTTATCTTTGTCTTCTTTTTCGTGGTGCGTGGTGGAATGTCTGTGGAATAGGCTACAGATGTTGTTTGAAGGATGATTAGTTGAATGGTATCATACCGGTAACTAATCACAGCAGCATTGCATTGTGCAATTTGTTAATAGCCTAATTTTAGATCTGTTTGTCAGGTTTACCTACCAAAAAAATCAGCATAATATTAAAACTATAAAATGTGTCAAGCAGGCTAATTCTTACACAGAATAGACCTAAAAGGCTAAAAATGTAATTGGGATTTAGGAAAAACCTCCAAATCTGTTTTATTCTTCTTGTCTGTAGCCTAGGTATCAAATGCTATGTTTATCCAAAGTTTTGGCTGGTTTTTAAAAATAGAATTTTGAGGTATAAGTACAGGTTTAAAGGTTGTCATTCCAAATAATACCTTGAGGCCTTCTTGTTAATGGCTACTGAAAAAGACATCCTCATGTCCCTGGATAGTGACTGTATCATTGACAGAGTGGCAGAAAACAGTGACCTTCTGAGGAAATTTCTTCTCCCTCAGCACTAATTGTACCAACCTTTAATAGCCAACATTCAGAATGACTGCTCAGTGTAATTATTGTTGGCGAAGTCAGTTACAAAATCAGTGATACAGATTTTTTTTCTCTTTAAAATGCAAGCATAGAAGTGACTGTAAAATAGCAGTATAAAAGACAATGTCTATGTTCATTTTTGTTTAGGAGATGCAAGTGATGTTTAGTCGTTCTTGAATATTAGGTGTTCTTGAATAAACAATCATAAATAGTTCATCTGTGTGGGTTTTGTTATGACAGACAATATACCACTATAGCACTTTACTATAGCACTATAGTATAGTATACTATAGTATAGTGGGCCTATTTGGGGGGAAAGCCCAGGGCCGATTTTTGGTCCCAGTCCGTCCCTGCACCATACGGTAAATCGAGAGTAGGAGTAATGGAACAGCTTTTACACACACTCATCACAGATCAACTCAGTGAGTTCAATTAAACATTGTAGGACAAATTAAAAGTGATTTAAGATAATATAATCATGGCTGAGTGGCATGGTGGTGTAGTGGTTAGCGCTGTCGCCTCACAGCAAGAAGGTCCGGGTTCGAGCCCCGTGGCCGGCGAGGGCCTTTCTGTGCGGAGTTTGCATGTTCTCCCCATGTCCGCGTGGGTTTCCTCTGGGTGCTCTGGTTTCCCCCACAGTCCAAAGACATGCAGGTTAGGTTAACTGGTGACTCTAAATTGAGCGTAGGTGTGAATGTGAGTGTGAATGGTTGTCTGTGTCTATGTGTCAGCCCTGTGATGACCTGGCGACTTGTCCAGGGTGTACCCCGGCTTTCGCCCATAGTCAGCTGGGATAGGCTCCAGCTTGCCTGCAACCCTGTAGAACAGGATAAAGCAGCTAGAGATAATGAGATGAGATGAGATAATCATGGCTTCAGGGTTTTACTGAATGTCTGTCAATAAAGGATGCACATTTTCATCAGTGCGAATAAGTAATCATAATTCTGATTTCTAATCATGAAAAAATGTTGTTTCCTGAACTGAAGATTGAAGCACTTATTTACTGTTTGAATGTAAATGATAAACACACATCCGTCAAATTAAGGTCATCCAAGTGTTAGTTATACAGCGGGTTCATTGTGACTAAAAAGCTGAGCAAACAGGGGAAAATACAACACTCTTACTGTTAGTAAGATTCTGGATTATTTATAAAGAATATCAGTACAGATGAGGTAAATGTAAATTTGCAGTATGTTCAGTGATACCAGACTACTAACTAACTAAGTAGTCTACTATTACGACTACTACTGTTATAACTATTATTATCCCCCATTAGCCGAAAGGCCCAAAGGGGGATTATGTCTTGGAGATTTCCTTCCGTCCATCCGTCCCAGGAAGGGTGTTCAACTTCTGAAATCAACTCCTCTCACAATTTTTGGAGGAATTTCACAAAACTTGGCAGGATTCTTTGTTATATGTTGGTAATACATATATTGTAATTTTGTTAAATTGGGTCACATTTTACTAGAGTTACAGCCCTTGATTAACAAAATTATACTTTGACAATTTCATGAGAGTGTGTTTTCCTTCTGAAATCAACTCCAATTATTATAGACTAATTGGTGACTCTAAATTGACCATAGGTGTGAATGTGAGTGTGAATGGTTGTTTGTCTCTATGTGCCAGCCCTGCGATGATTTGGCGACTTGTCCAGGGTGTACCCTGTCTCTCACCCATAGTCAGCTGGGATAGGCTTCAGCTCACCCACAACCTTGCACAGGATAAGCAGTTATGGATAATGGATGGATGGATTTTTAACTGTCCTTGGTATTCTTGTGGAGCCAATTTTTTGGTACAAACTGTTGAAGATAAACAATTTCAAATCTCATATCAGACTGTAATAACTTTTTTTAAAATCATAACCCTACCAGTGACAGTCACTTTGTTCAAATTCTATCAATCATAACCTCAACATGTCCATTTTTACCCACTCATATACTTTAGCAACATCAGAGTTACTCTCATAAACTGTTGCTGGAATCACATCAGAAATCAGTTTAATCATTGAACTTCAAAGTAGAAAATAGAAGAGGAGTCCTGTAATAAAAATATTAAAGAAAGAAGAGAAAGAATATTGAAAGAATCCTGCGCACAAATTTTAATGAGTCGTATGTACAGTTATACTATAAACACCAGTATTATGTACAGTTGAATACATGTATTTATTCTATCCACATTCACTGGATATGAGCAATCACACACTCTGACTGGCTACTCTACTACTAGGATATCAGCTCATGTACCGTAAGTAAAGAAAAACAAAATGATGGAGCGTTTTGCTGAGCCAAACGAGGATGGAACAAAAACTACACGAAAACAAAACCCCAAAAAAGACCAAAAAGAAAACAACAACAAAATATGGAATAAAAGTATTTGATGGTAAGAACGTATCTTTTTTTATTTTTCAAGAATAATTATTATAGCATTTTTCACAAATTGTTCCTGTCATTTCGCCAGTTTGTTAAGTGGAAATGATTTTGTCGGATGTTTCATATAAAGTTTTTATTTATTGAATTTGCAAAAAATAAAAATGCTCTGTTTCTCAAAACCTAGTGAATGTGGATCTCATCTCATCATCTCTAGCCGCTTTATCCTTCTACAGGGTCGCAGGCAAGCTGGAGCCTATCCCAGCTGACTACGGGCGAAAGGCAGGGTACACCCTGGACAAGTCGCCAGGTCATCACAGGGCTGACACATAGACACAGACAACCATTCACATTCTACGGTCAATTTAGAGTCACCAGTTAACCTAACCTGCGTGTCTTTGGACTGTGGGGGAAACCGGAGCACCCGGAGGAAACCCACGCGGACACCATGCAAACTCCACACAGAAAGGCCCTCACCGGCCCCGGGGCTTGAACCCAGGACCTTCTTGCTGTGAGGCGACAGCGCTAACCACTACACCACCGTGCCGCCCTGAATGTGGATAGAACAAAACAATTATTCCACTCAATCTCGTCGTACACGGCTTATAGTCAACTCGGTGTTATGGACCTTGTTGGCTGTCAGCTCATGTACAACTCGATTTCGTGGAATAATTGTTAAATATACCACAGCACTGTTGAATTCTCAAATCTGATTGGTCATATGGTGTTGTGTTCTGTAAAGTTATCCTACCTCTTGGATTTGTCCTACCAAGCCTACTGCGCATGGGCAGAACACATGACGTCATATCTTGGAATTTGGACTGAGTTTTGTCCTACCGATCAGCTGGGCTGATAGAAAATCGGTGAGTATTTCACGCATTTGCCGATTTTTATGTTTTGTGCATATTGGTTGAGTCTTTGGCCGAGTCAAATAATTTGTAATGACTTGTTTTGAATAATAAAACGGTTTGTATGAGAACTTGCTAATTCTGTCACGCAGTGGGCTCTGTGCAGTCAAAGTTATGACGGGCATCGTTTCGTTTGTTTATAAATACTGTATTTTATACGTTTCTGAATTGCAAATATGCCTACATTGTAATTATTGAATATAGCTTATTTGGTTGAGTAAATCAAACAATTTGAATGTAATATTAAAAAAAACAGCGTCAAAACAGCTGGAAGCTTGAGGTAGGATTTTCCTGACAAGCAGCACGGCTCGGCAGACGAGTTTGTTGGATTTCCCTACCCTCCTGGATTTCGTGCATGCGCAGTAGGCTTGGTAGGACAAATCCAAGAGGTAGGATAACTTTACAGAACATGTTGATTAAACTTTTCAAAAAGCAGTTCTGACAATAAATCCGGCTACAAATCACAGATCTATATTGATGCACTCATTCTAATATAACGGGGGCCCCCTAAGGATGTGTGCTAAGCCCCCTCCTCTTCACTCTGCTGACCCATGACTGCACACCAACATCCAGCTCAAATCTCTTCATTAAGTTTGCAGATGACACGACTGTGGTGGATCTCATCAACAATGGCGATGAGACAATCTACAGGAGTGAGGTGAGCCGCTTGGCCATGTGGTGCAAGGACAACAATCTAAGTCTGAATGTGGAGAAGACGAAGGAGATTGTTGTGGACTTCAGGAGAGAGCACACCCAGCATGCTCCACTATCTATCGATGGTGCTGCAGTGGAGAGGGTGAGCAGCACCAAGTTTCTGGGTGTGCACATCTCTTAAGACCTGTCCTGGAGCAACAACACCGCATCACTGGCCAAAAAAGCCCAACAGCGTCTGTACTTCCTCTGCAAACTGAGGAGAGCAAGAGCCCCGGCCCCCATCATGCACACTTTCTACAGAGGCACCATCAAGAACATTCTAACCAGCTGCATCACCGTGTGGTATGGTACCTGCACCCCGTGTCCTGCTGCAAGTCTCTGCAGTGCATCGTGAGAGCAGCTGAGGGGATCATTGGTGTCTCTCTCCCTTCTCTAATGGATATTTATAACTCCCGCCTCACCCGCAAAGCCATCAGGATTGCAGGTGACCCCACCCACCCATCTCACAGCCTCTTCAGCCTGCTGCCGTGGGGGAGGAGACTGCGGAGTCTCCGGGCCAAAACCAGCAGGCTCAAGAACAGTTTCTTTCACCAGGCGGTCAGGAGGCTCAACTCCCTCCCTGTTCTGCCCCTCCTCCCCCCCTGTTCTGCCCCTCCTCCCCCCTCTGCCCCCTGCCACAGATTCTGCTCGCACCCCCCCCCGCCCCCCCTTCAGCATCTGTCATGTCATCCTCACAGTTTCCCCCCCAACACACACACACACACACACACACACACACACACACACATCTCATCGTTCATTAACACACTGAACTCAGGGACCACACATCTCATTTTACCTCGCTCATTTGCACTATTCCGCACTACCTCATCTTAACAGCTGCTAGTTTGTTTATACTGCTTATTTCATGTTTCATGTTTACCTGCTATACCTCAAGTGCCCTTGACTGTTTGATTATTTGAACCAATTTATTTATGTGTGTGTGTGTGTGTGTGTGTGTGTGTGTGTGTGTACTATATATGAGTGTTTAGTCTACGTCTAGTTCATATCTAGAGTGTTTATACTGTTATATTGTCTGTTTGAGTGTTTAGTCTGTGTGTAGTTCTTATCTAGTGTTTACACTGTTTATATTGTCTGAGTGTTTAGTCTATGTCTTGTTCTTATCTAGTGTTTATACTGTTTATTTATACTGTTTATATTGTTTGAGTGTTTAGTCTATGTCTAGTTCCTATCTAGAGTGTTTATACTGTTTATATTGTTTGTTTTTTTCAATTATTCTATTTTTATTTATTTATTGCATTGCCTGTTTGCACCGTGGGTCAGAGAGGACTGAAATTTCATCTGTGCTGTATGTCGAGCATGTATAGCATATTTGACAATAAAGTTAACTTGACTTGACTTGACTAATATGCTCCCATTTCTATAAAAACTATAGGACGTGTATGGTGGATGCTTTTTTTCTTAATTTTTGTTTCTTTTTAACTTCACAAGAAAGTGAGTGAGTGTGGGTTTATGGACCCTTTTCACGTGACGTCACGACAAACACGGCCGCCATTTTGGACATGTACTACCAGTAGTTTACCACAGCCAGCATTGAGGAACGGCAGCAAAGAAAGTGTTTATTTTCAGCAAGACTTCCATCATGCCACTATATTGTTGTGCACCTGGATGTAGTAACCATCAACACACAAGGCAAGGGTTATCATTTTATCGGATCCCGGTAGATGGATAGCGGCCATAAACAGGAAAGATTGGCAGCCCTCGGCATACCAGCGCTTGTGCAGTGACCACTTTGTTGGAGGTAAGACGAATAAAATTAGCCAGAAAAGGCATTACATTGCTGTTAACATTCTGTGGCGGCGAGTGTGTAACCAAATAGGCTAAAATAACCCATTGTAACCTCTTTGTTCTTCTGTAGTAGCTATTAGCTAACGACATTAGCTGGCGTTGTGTTCCTTTGCTGTTGGTAGACTGTAGGACAGATCAGAGGCAGTGTCCTACAAACAGCGCTTAATTTGAGGGGGAGCAAGCCGGAGCGCGCTCCGGAACCTCGGGCGTTGGCTCCGGCAGCTATTTACACTGGATCCGGTGATCCGACACCTCTTTTGACTATGTAACAAAAAAAAAAATAATAATAATAATTAAATAAAGAAATGCAAGTTTATTTAGTGTTAATGTCTGATTTTGATATGTCTTGTTGGTGATTTCTCTCATGAAACGATATCCACAAAATATCTGCAGATGAACTTAATTTGCAGTGTTATTACAAAACATGCCCAGAAGCGCAGCGCCGCGCCCCCCTCTCCCCCTCTTTTTTTCCGCACCGAAGCCGCTCATCCTCTGCGCTCCGGGACCTCCCACTTTACAAATTAAGCACTGCCTACAAATAAGTGTTCAAACAAGAGTTTTCAGATCAATACCTGTGTATGGCGATGGGTTTTTAACGACATAGGTATAAAGATCATGTGGGCCGAAGTCAGGTAAAGACGAGGGCTTCGTGTACTTCCGTACGTCAGTGAACAATCCAGGCGGAAGCAGATAAACGTCGCTCTCTAAGCCTGCTAACCTCAATTTTTGCAAATACCTCTCCCTCTGCTCGCCCTGTAAATGCCCTACATCACTGGATAGCGAAGGTGTTTTCTGCATCTCGCTCCTTTTTCTTGTATGTTCTCCGTTTGTCGCCTTCCTCGCATTCAAAGCAATTCGAGCCGAAGTCCGCTACATGTCCAGAATGGTGGTCGCGTTTACGAAGGTCACGTGACTGAAAAGGGTCTATAGCTGCTGTAACAGGGACTTGTTTCTTGGATGTTCCTCAGCTTTAAAAGTAAATGTGTTATTCTTTAAACATATGTTCCCTCAGGGCGGCACGGTGGTGTAGTGGTTAGCGCTGTCGCCTCACAGCAAGAAGGTCCTAGGTTCGAGCCCCGGGGCCGGCGAGGGCCTTTCTGTGTGGAGTTTGCATGTTCTCCCCGTGTCCGCGTGGGTTTCCTCCGGGTGCTCCGGTTTCCCCCACAGTCCAAAGACATGCAGGTTAGGTTAACTGGTGACTCTAAATTGACCGTAGGTGTGAATGTGAGTGTGAATGGTTGTCTGTGTCTATGTGTCAGCCCTGTGATGACCTGGCGACTTGTCCAGAGTGTACCCCGCCTTTCGCCCGTAGTCAGCTGGGATAGGCTCCAGCTTGCCTGCAACCCTGTAGAACAGGATAAAAGCGGCTAGAGATGAGATGAGATGTTCCCTCAGATATGTTGACTAATCCTATCTGAATGAAGGCAGTGTTGTTTTTTCTTCTGCACTATATACACAATAGTGTAGTTTCCACTGAGTACAATGACAGAGTTATACAGTATGTGGAGGATGTGATGAGTCAAGGCTTGTGACAACATACTGTACTTCACAGGAAGTACAACCCCTGTCTGACTCTTTTCACGAATGTGTGAACATTTCTGTTGTGACTGAACTTGTGATTATTCACTGAAGTCAGCTAAACATGCTTTGCTTGAGTCTTTCTCTGCCACATGTCTAGTTCTTTCTACAGATTTTGTATTGTAATTTCCAATAGCCACTATTTAACCAGCAATATTTCTAGGTGTGTTTGAAAAGCATGTTTGACTGGATGTCACTACCTCGCCATCAAACTGTTGCAACGTCCTCTGAGAAATGTGACATTCCCATTACTGTAATCATTACATTAGTCAGTCCACACACACACACACACACACACATATACACCCACCCACAGGCTCAGACATGCTCACACACACGTACTTTCAGTTGTGTCTGGAGTGTCCTGGAGCAGGAAAATTTTCACTAGATATTTTTTACCAGATGTTATTATAATGGCTAAAATCAACAGCACTCCACAGGATTTAATTATCATATCTCAGGAAGCGAAAAAATTTGCTTACTCTCCGTACAGCAAGTTCAGAGTAGGAGCAGCTCTACTCACACATGATGGAACAGTCTTTACTGGTAAGGATACGTTACATTTTAGATGTTCATTCATCACTGATTAACTACAAGAGTTCAGTGAACTATTGGAATACAATCTGAACTGTTTATGTGGCTTCAGGGTTCATGTCAAGAAATCTTTTACAGTGAAGTGAAATTTTCAAAGATGCCAAATGATGAGAGCGCCTATTACCACCACCACCATCACCACCACCACTACTACTACGACTACTATTACTTTCTACTTATGCCGCTGCTAATACTACTACTGTTAATAGTACTGCTACTACATCTACTAATGTTAATACTACTAACTAGTATTTATTACAATTACTTCTACTAAGAGTACTACTATTAATAATATTGCTACTATAACTACTACTACTACTACTACTACTATAAATACTACTGCTACTATAAACTACTACTACTACTACTACTACTTGTAGGCTACTGTAAATAATAGTAAAGATAATATTGGGTTGACATTCTAGTGCATGAAGCTCTTTGTGGTGTTTCCTAGAAGGAACCACAAACTACACCGCTTGATGCTAATAATCAACACAGCTATGGCTTAAATTATTCTTCCAAATGCTGTTTCTAGTCTGTCAAGCAAACACTGGGTCTCTGTACGTGAACAGCTGAGGACATCAAGTCAGTGCCAGTGGAAAAAATACAAATACAGCAAATATCACATGGTTTAGAGAGATTATGTAATATAGTGTGTCTGTTGTAACACTGCCACATTTCACAGCTCAATGTTAAATGAAGGGTTCATGGAAAAGTAGAAGATTAACTATAAAAGAAAACTGTTCAACATGGCAAACTGCAGAGGGTTTTTGGGTGTGGTTTTTTTGTGAGGAACTAAAATTGTGACCTCCAATTAGGCTACTTGTGTAGGTTTTAGTGAAATCTAATACAAGAACATCTGTGGTATGTTTAGCTTAACGAGTTAAAATATTATTATACCAAAAGAAAAGTACGGACGTTAAAACTAGATATGCCCAACACCAACGGGAAGAAACAAGTTTATAAAATCCTGTCAGGTAACCACAACAAAACTTAATGGGGTTCGAGAAATTTGATTATTGACTAAGACTTATTTGGTGTGCAAATTTTGCTTCTTTGTTTCTTTTCATGAGGCGATGTCAGCGAGCTGCTAGTTTATGACTACCAGTTATTATCACATTAAATTCAAAACTCCCTGACATTGTTTGGTAATATACATAACCATTTTGAGAAATTTATGTAAAGTGTGTTTAAAATGTTAACTATAAAGATGAATCAAGTGGTTATTCAAATTGACGGCCAAAATGGTGTCCACACCCATTTATCCCAGGTAACAAAGGAGCAATATCCCAACTTCTCTACTTTCTAGTCCTAATACCATGTGATTATGGTGATAAACTCATATCCAAACATGGCCAACAAACTACAGTGCCTTGCAAAAGTATTCATCCTCCTTGGTGTTTGTCCTGTTTTGTCGCATTACAAGCTGGAATTAAAATGGATTTTTGGAGGGTCAGCACCATTTGATTTACACAACATGCCTACCGCTTTAAAGTTGCACATTGTTTTTTATTGTGACACAAACAATAATTAATATGAAAAAACAGAAATCTGGAGTGTACATAGGTATTCACCCCCCTCAAAGTCAATACTTTATAGAGCCACTTTTTGCTACAATTACAGCTGCAAGTCTCTTGGGGTATGTCTCTATTAGCTTAGCACATCTAGCCACTGGGATTTTTGCCCATTCCTCAAGGCAAAACTGCTCCAACTCCTTCAAGTTAGATGGGTTGCATTGGTGGGCAGCAATCTTCAAGTTATGCCACAGATTCTCAATTGGATTGAGGTCTGGGCTTTGATTAGGCCATTCCAAGACATTTAAATGTTTCCCTTTAAACCACTCCAGTGTGGTTTTAGCAGTATGTTTAGGGTCATTGTCCTGCTGGAATGTGAATCTTCATCCCAGTCTCAAACCTCTGGCTGACTCAAACAGGTTTTCCTCCAGAATTGCCCTGCATTTAGTGCCATCCATCTTTCCTTCAGTCCTGACCAGCTTTCCTGTCCCTGCAGATGAAAAACATCCCACAGCATGATGCTGCCACCACCATGCTTCATTGTAGGAATGGTGTTCTCAGGGTGTTGGGTTTGTGCAACACATGGCATTTCCCCTGATGGACAAAAAGTTCAATTTTTGTCTCATTTGACCAGAGAATCTTCTTCCATGTGTTTGGGGAGTCTGCCACATGCTGTTGGGCAAACTCCAAACGTGTTTTCTTAAGCAATGGCTTTTTTCTGGCCACTCTTCCATAAAGCCCCGCTCTGTGGAGTGTACGGCTTAAAGTGGTCCTATGGACAGATACTCCCATCTCTGCTGTGGATCTTTGCAGCTCCTTCAGTGTTATCTTTGGTGTCTTTGTTGCATCTCTGATTAATGCTCTCCTTGCCCGGTCTGTGAGTTTTGGTGAACGGCCTTCTCTTGTCAGGTTTGTAGTGGTGCTATATTCTTTCCATTTTGCTATAATGGATTTAATGGTGCTCTGTGAGATATTCAAAGTTTGGGATATTTTTTATAACCCAACCCTGATCTATACTTCTCCACAAACTTTGTCTCTGACCTGTTTGGAGGCTCCTTGGTTCTCATGTTGCTTGCTTAGTCGTGTAGCAGAGTCAGGGTCCTTCCAGAACAGGGTGATTTATACAGACATCATGTGACACTTTGATTGCACACAGGTGGATCATAATCAACTAATTATGTGACTTATGAAGTGAATTGGTTGGACCAGCTCTTATTTAGGGGTTTCATACGAAAGGGGGTGAATACCTATGCACACTCCACATTTCTGTTTTTTCATCTTAATTATTGTTTGTGTCAAAATAAAAAAAAAAAACAATTTGCACCTTTAAAATGGTAGGCATGTTGTGTAAATTAAATGGTGCTAACTCCCCAAAAATTCATTTTAATTCCAGCTTGTAATGCGGCAAAACAGGACAAACACCAAGGGGGATGAATACTTTTGTAAGGCACTGTACATCCACATAAAACAGAAGCACATGGCACTTGTTGCCATGGTAACTACAATAAGAATCCATCACTGTTGCAATTTGTAGGGGTGGGTGGAGCACAGAAGGACGGCAGGCCAGAACTGAGTTCTCAAAACTTTTATTTTTTGCTTTTCAGCTTTGCAACCACACTCTCCCAGTCACCCGCACACACACACAAGTCATTTGATTGGGGAGAGAGCTCCTTTCCTCTACTCTCTCTCTCCTTATGTAGGGCGTGGTCACTGGGGAAGACACACAAACGTTAATAGACATCAGGTGCAGTGATTCTGCCACTTACCTTCCCTGACTCCGCCCTCTGGTCACAGACCGACGCTTGACCACACCCCCGCTGCCACAATCACATTTTGGCCTGCAATACATTTGATATTGCCCAAACTGACCTGTCCTGTTATGAGAGGGGTGATTTTCTTCATTTTGACACTAGTATGATGATTTTGGTGAACAATATGATGATAGCCAGTTAACCTTGGTTATAGCAGTTAATCTTATTATTCCCCCGCCTAAACGAAGTTTGGCGGGGGATATAGAAACAGGTTCCTTCTGTCCATCTGTCCGTCCGTCTGGCCATCCATCTGGTCACATTTTCATTTCTGGGCCATATCTTTATAAAATGACTGAAGATTTCTTCATGAACCTTTGTAAACATATCAAGCAACATGTGAACTGGTGCCTTTTGCTATTTTGGATTTCTGAAAAAAAAAAAGTATTTTTCAAATGTTTACATAAATAGATTTTGACTTAGTTTCTAAGAGCAATGTTTGTTTCCGGAGCATATATCCAAAACTATTCATGATACAGATTTGAAACTTGGTATACATGTTAACAAGGTGATGTAGCTGTGCCTTTTCATACTAAGAAATTTGAGAAATTTTAATTTTTCATGTTTCCATGGAAACAATTTCAGACTTAATCTCTCAGGTTAGTTTTAGGGGTAGGTTTTGTTTCCGGAGCAGAACTTGAAAACTATGAGTGGTATGGTCTTGAAAGTTGGTATACAGTGGTGCTTGAAAGTTTGTGAACCCTTTAGAATTTTCTATATTTCTGCATAAATATGACCTAAAACATCATCAGATTTTCACACAAGTCCTAAAAGTAGATAAAGAGAAACCAGTTAAACAAATGAGACAAAAATATTATACCTGGTCATTTATTTATTGAGGAAAATGATCCAATATTACATATCTGTGAGTGGCAAAAGTATGTGAACCTCTAGGATTAGCAGTTAATTTGAAGGTGAAATTAGAGTCAGTTGTTTTCAATCAATGGGATGACAATCAGGTGTGAGTGAGCACCCTGTTTTATTTAAAGAACAGGGATCTATCAAAGTCTGATCTTCACAACACATGTTTGTGGAAGTGTATCATGGCACAAACAAAGGAGATTTCTGAGGACCTCAGAAAAATTATTGTTGATGCTCATCAGGCTGGAAAAGGTTACAAAACCATCTCTAAAGAGTTTGGACTTCACCAATCCACAGTCAGACAGATTGTGTACAAATGGAGGAAATTCAATACCATTGTTACCCTCCCCAGGAGTGGTCGACCAACACAGATCACTCCAAGAGCAAGGCGTGTAATAGTCAGTGAGGTCACAAAGGACCCCAGGGTAACTTCTAAGCAACTGAAGGCCTTTCTCACATTGGCTAATGTTAATGTTCATGAGTCCACCATCAGGAGAACACTGAACAACAATGGTGTGCATGGCAGGGTTGCAAGGAGAAAGCCACTGCTCTCCAAAAAGAACATTGCTGCTCATCTGCAGTTTGCTAAAGGTCATGTGGACAAGTCAGAAGGCTATTGGAAAAATGTTTTGTGGACAGATGAGACCAAAATGGAAATTTTGGTTTAAATGAGAAGCATTATGTTTGGAGGAAGGAAAACACTGCATTCCAGCCTAAGAACCTTATCCTATCTGTGAAACATGGTGGTGGTAGTGTCATGGTTTGGGCCTGTTTTGCTGCATCTGGGCCAGGATGGCTTGCCATCATTGATGGAACAATGAATTCTGAATGATACCACCGAATTCTAAAGGAAAATGTCAGGACATCTGTCCATGAACTGAATCTCAAGAGAAGGTGGGTCATGCAGCAAGATAACGACCCTAAGCACACAAGTCGTTCTACCAAAGAATGGTTAAAAAAGAATAAAGTTAATGTTTTGGAATGGCCCAGTCAAAGTCCTGACCTTAATCCAATGGAAATGTTGTGGAAGGACCTGAAGCGAGCAGTTCATGTGAGGAAACCCACCAACATCCCAGAGTTGAAGCTGTTGTGTACAGAGGAATGGGCTAAAATTCCTCCAGGCCGATGTGCAGGACCGATCAACAGTTACCGGAAACATTTAGTTGCAGTTATTGCTGCACAGGGGGATCACATCAGATACTGAAAGCAAAGGTTCACATACTTTTGCCACTCACAGATATGTAATATTGGATCATTTTCCTCAATAAATAAATGACCAAGTATAATATTTTGTCTCATTTGTTTAACTGGGTTCTCTTTATCTACTTTTAGGACTTGTGTGAAAATCTGATGATGTTTTAGGTCATATTTATGCAGAAATATAGAAAATTCTAAAGGGTTCACAAACTTTCAAGCACCACTGTATGTGTTGATTAAGTAATGTATATGTGCCTTTTGATACTAAGAAATGTGAGCAATTTTAATTTTTAGCTCACCTGGACCAAAGGTCTGGTGGGTTTATGCCATGGGCTGCTGAGGTCAGTGTAAAGTGGTAGGGTTGGTTTCCTGCAGCAGAACTTGAAAAATGTGACAAATAATATCTTGAAGCTTGTTATATAGTTGGTATATAGGGTGGGGGATATAGATGACTCTGTCTTCTTGTTATTCTAGCACAATGCTAAAGAAGACAAATAATAATGGCACTCTTAGCTCCAAATACTGTACGTTTTGTCTGATCTGAAGTTAGTGAAAATTTCTATAATTAATATTTTTTGTTAATGATTACTTTAATGAGTTAGATATGTTTTGTTTTTCTTGTTCCTCGTACAGGATGTAATGTAGAAAACGCTTGCCTCACTCTTGGTATCTGTGCTGAAAAAGTTGCCATCTCCAAAGCTGTGTCAGAGGGACATAGAGAGTTCAAGGCCATTGCTATAGCCAGGTTCTAATCAATAATATTTACTTTTAGATTATTTATAAATGAAATTTTCACATTTTGGATGATTTTATAAACATAAATGTGTGGGGGTGTTGTTTTTTTTTCATAGTGACATGGTAGATACTTTCATCTCACCATGTGGTGGCTGCAGACAGGTCATGAGGGAGGTTAGTTGTTTTTTTTTCTTTTCTTTTTTATCATGCTGTAGACTGACCATATTGCTTCTTGCTCAAATCAACCCTACATTCTGAAGTACTTGATTTTGTAATTCTACAGTATCAATGCATGTCAGAGCTTTTCTTCCTTTCACAGTTTGGCCTGCAATGGGAAGTTTATTTGTCAAAACCAGATGGCTCTTTCATAACGAAGACTGTAAAGGACCTCCTACCTGTCTCATTTGGTCCTGAAGATTTGCTGAAGTGAAAATTGATTCTCATACAAACAGACATTCGATTATTTGATTGAACAAATCTGATGGTGTTTGAGAATGAAAATGTTGACTGTATGAAAGCTTATTGTGTATCTTATTATATTTATATGATTGCTGTTCTGTGAAATGTATAAACCTCGATGTGACTGTTCAGTAGGACTGAAATAAAGGAAATATTATTTAAGGGGCTTTATTCACTGCTGAATGAAATATAAATTTTATCCCACATACTTTTATTATACTGTTGAATTATTTGTTTTGATTGGTCAGAAGGTGTTATTTCATTTTCTATAACAGCACTTCTGACAATAATTCCAGCTGGAGTTTGGATCACATGTTTACATTAGTGTGCTCATTCTAATCTTATCATTTCTGTAGTAACAACTTGCTTAAAAAAATAAAGAAAAATATATAATTGTTGACATGTAAGGAGACTTTTTATCCTTTGTGGAAGAGTCTCCAGTGTTAGTGCTTTGTAACAGTCAGTACGTTTTAAGCCATGAGGCCTTTCTGTTTACTTGGTAACAATTTTAACTGTTTATTTTATAAGCAGTAAGTAATAAAACAAACTAACTTGTTAACTACGACTGTATAAGCGGTTATTAAAGCATGTATTGTTCATTAATAAACGAAATTGTGATTGTTGGCAACTTGCTGTGGTATAAGAGGAATAACACCTTGATTTGGTTTTGGGTGGTAACACTAACTCTATGAGGCCGCGAGTGTCATACCACCCTTTTGTTGATTATTTTCCTATTTTATTCCTTAATTCTTATCCACTGATCAGCCATAACATTAAAACCACTGACAGGTGAAGTGAATAACATTGATTATCTCACTGGCACCTGTCAAGGGGTGGGATATATTATTAAGCAGCAAGAGAACAGTCAGTTCTTGAAGTTGATGTGTTGGAAGCAGGAAAAATGGGCAAGCGTAAGGATCTGAGCAACTATGACAAGGGCCAAACTTTGATCGCTGGATGACTGGGTCTGAGCATCTCCAAAATGGCACATCTTGTGGGGTGTTCCCGGTATGTAGGGGTTAGTACCGAACAAAAGTGGTCCAAGGAAGGACAACTGGTGAACCGACAACAGGGTCATGGGTGTCGAAGGCTCATTGATTCACATAGGGCACAAAGGCTAGCCCATATGGTCCAATCCCACAGAAGAGCTACTGTAGCACAACCTGCTGAAAAGGTTAATGCTGCCTAAAACAGAAAGGTGTCCGCCTTTCAGCAGTTTGTGCTACAGTAGCTCTTCTGTGGGATTGGATCATATGGGCTAGCCTTTGTGGCCTATGTAACTTCAAAAACTGACTGTTCTCTTGCTGCCTAATGTATCTCACCCCTTGACAGGTGCTATTGTAATGAGATAATTAACAGTTATTCCACGAAATAGTCATACATGAGTTGATAGCCGACGAGGTATACTAGTGCATCTCAAAAAATTAGAATACCATGAAAAAGTTCCTTTTTTTCATAATTTAATTCTAAAAGGTAAACTTTCATACTAGTGCATCTCAAAAAATTAGAATATTGTGAAAAAGTTCAATATTTTCCATCAATTATTTAAGAAAGTGAAAATGTTATATATTATAGACTCATTACACATAAACTAAAATGTTTCAAGCATTTTTCTATTTTAATTTTAATCAGTATGGAATACAGTACAAAAACATAAAAAACCCATCTCAAAATATTAGAATATTTCATTTCGAGTTTTAGTAAAACAGTATGAACACAGTGTATCTCTCGGTCTAGTTCAGTACACACAACCACAATCATGGGGAAGACTGCTGACTTGACTGTTGTCCAGAAGATGATCACTGATGCCCTCCACAAGGAGGGTAAGCCACAAAAGGTCATTGCTGAAAAGGGTGGCTGGAAAAGGTGCGCAAGCAACAGGGATGGCCGCAGTCATGAGAGGATTGTCAAGAAAAGTTGATTCAAGAACTTGGGAGAGCTTCACAAGGAGTGGACTGAGGCTGGTGTCAGTGTATCAAGACCCATCACGAACAGACATCTTCAAGAAAGGGGATACAACTTTCGCATTCCTAATATCAAGCTACTCCTGAGCTAGAGACAATGTCAGAAGTGTCTTATCTGGGCTAAGGAGAGAAAGAAATGGACTGTTGCTCAGTGGTCCAAAGTCCTCTTTTCAGATGAAAGTACATTTTGCATTTAATTTGGAAATCATGGTTCTAGAGTCTGGAGGAAGAGTGGAGAGGCACAGAATCCAAGGGGTTTGAAGCCCAGTGTGAAGTTTCCACAGTCTGTGATGATTTGGGGTGCCATGTCATCTGCTGGTGTTGGTCCACTGTATTTTATCAAGTCCAAAGTCAACACAGCTATCTACCAGGAGATTTTAGAGCACTTCATGCTTCCATCTGCTGACGAGCTTTTTGGAGATGCTGATTTCCTTTTCCAGCAAAACTACTACCAAATGGTTTGCTGACCATGATATTACTGTGTTGGATTGGCCAGCCAACTTGCCTGACCTGAACCCCATAGAGAATCTATGGGGTATTGTCAAGAGGAAGATGAGAAACACCCGACCCAAAAATACAGATACGCTGAAGGCCACTATCAAAGCAACCTGGGCTTCAATAACACCTCAGCAGTGCCACAGACTGATCACCTCCATGCCACACCGCATTGATACAGTAATTCATGGTAAAGGAGCCCCAACCAAGTATTGAGTGTATAAATGAATATACTTTTCAGAAGTTGGACATTTCTGTATTGTAAATCCTTTTTTTGATTGAGGGAATATTCTAATAACTTGAGATACTGGATTTCTGATTTTCATGAGCTATAAGCCATAATCATCAAAATTAAAACAAAAAAGGCTTTAAATATTTCACTTTGCATGTAATGAATATAGAATATATGAAAGTTTACCTTTTTGAATTAAATTATGAAAAAAGGAACTTTTTCATGGTATTCAAATTTTTTGAGATGCACTAGTATATTCTATATTCAGCCTCAGTCCACTCCTTGTGAAGCTCTCCCAAGTTCTTGAATCAACTTTTCTTGACAATCCTCTCAAGACTGCGGCCATCCCTGTTGCTTGTGCACCTTTTCCAGCCACCCTTTTCAGCAATGACCTTTTGTGGCTTACCCTCCTTATGGAGGGCATCAGTGATCATCTTCTGGACAACAGTGAAGTCAGCAGTCTTCCCCATGATTGTGGTTGTGTGTACTGAACTAGACCGAGAGATACACTATGTTCATACTGTTTTACTCAAATTCGAAATGAAATATTCTAATATTTTGAGATGGGTTTTTTTATGTTTTAGTACTGTATGCCATACTGATTAAAATTAAAATAGAAAAATGCTTGAAACATTTTAGTTTATGTGTAATGAGTCTATAATATATAACACTTTCACTTTCTTAAATAACTGATGGAAAATATTGAACTTTTTCACAATATTATAATTTTTTAGATGCACTAGTATATATCCACATTCACTAGATTTTGAGAAACAGAGCATTTTTATTTATTTATTTTTTACAAATTTGATAAATAAAAGCTTTATACAAAATGTCCAACCAAATCGTTTACGCTTAGAATGTAAACAAACCAGCGAAATGACAGGAGCAATTTGTGAAAAATGCTATAATAATTCTTGAAAAATAAAAAAAGATATGTTCTTACCATCAAATACTTTCATTCCATATTTTGCTGCTTTTTTGTGTTTTGGGGGGTTTTGTTTTTGAGTAGAGTTTTTATTTCATCCTCAGTAGGTTCAGCAACACGCGCCGCCATTTTGTTTTTCTCTACTCACGGTATCCTTGACTTGCAAGTGACATCAAAGCAAAATAGAAACCCAGATGTCGGCCATGTTGGTGGATATACAAATGCGGGGTCAAGCAACATTCCATACAAAACATAGTCACGCGTGCACAACTCTCTTTGTTTTTCCACTGCTTTAAGTGTTCTTTTAGCTATGCCATATCTTTGTGCTGTATATGGTTGTGGTCACAACAGTACTCGTGACTGTGGTACGTTCCGATTTTTTAGAATTCTGTCCGTGATTTGGAAAGAGGGTGAGGAAACTCTGAGGCTTAGTACAGAGACGAGGGAATCAGGACACTTTGTCCAATGACCATTTCATCCAATAGTTAAGATGTTTTGTCCAAATCCTTTTTCATATGCACTATCAATTATTTTATATTTCAGGTATTCCTGTGTTCGTGAATTCAAGTCCCGCAGCAGCGCTGCTCCGCACCTAAAGATTTAACATGATCCAGCCGGCTTTAAAAATTAATAACTCGGCCAACGGAGCTCAGAGCGGAGCCAAATTTTACAGGCACCTCCCTCTAAGCTGCCCCCTTCGAAAGAGCATGGTCTCAGGTCAGTAAGACAGCGCCTCAGCCCAGGATTCATGAACGAAGCCCCCATGAGAGCGCTGCTCAGCGCCTGAAGATTTAACATGATCCAGCCGAAAACAAACATGCAAGCGAGCAGCCTGCAATGACAAAGGAGTTAAACTCATCCCAGAGTCAGCAAGTGGCACGAGCCGATGTGGTTAACCCCCCTTAGTGTGATCTTTAGTGTCGAAGCACACATACTATGGCACTGATTTGCTTTACAAAAATGTGTTTTGCTTCAGTCAGATTCCATTGAGAATTCCTCCTTTTTTCAAACAAACACCTGAAATATAAAATAATTGAT
The DNA here is from genome assembly GCF_027579695.1 of Neoarius graeffei. Lineage (NCBI taxonomy): Eukaryota > Metazoa > Chordata > Actinopteri > Siluriformes > Ariidae > Neoarius > Neoarius graeffei. The sequence continues at coordinate 34,346,381 of NC_083581.1, forward strand.
AGTGCGTATGAAAAAGGCTTTGGACGAAATGTCTTAACTATTGGACGAAATGGTCATTGAACGAAGTGTCCTGTATTCATACTCGATGGTCGGTAGAAGCGTCTTATCTTCAGAAAAGTCTGACTTTTTAAAATAATATGGGTCAAAACCACACACATCTATCTGCGCTCAATCGCTCAAATCATGGTAATACTGAGAAAATTCAGCATCGTTTACAGACACGCTTTCAGCAGCTGCCATCCTAGTTGCTCTGTAGATCCACCATCATGACAGACGCTCATGACGTAGCACGTTTTGATCACGTGGTTGCAAGTCATCTATAGACCGTTTGCACTTATGTCACGAATCTCCTATGATGCTCTCTGATTTTGCTGTGTCCACCATCTTTGCAGGACAGCATCCATGGCGACCGAGGAGAGTACATTGGCGAACTGTAACTTTTCACAAATATATCACGAATTGAGTAATAGTGACAAGGTCAGGTACAGGGAAAAGATAAAAGAATGTTCAGGGGTGGATCCATACAGCAATGTGAGCTTGTGAGGTATGAAGATGATGTACAGATGTGGCCGAGTGTGAATTACACAGACATCGTGAATTATCTGGTGTTAACTACTAGCTTCATCACTGGGAAGCAGATGAAAGCATACAAACGTTTAGTGCAAGTTTACTGTAAGGATCTAGTAGGTTCCTGATGTGAGCAAATGTTACACAAAACACAAACCAAAAAAAAAAAAACCTAATTATTGACGTCTTCTAAGGCAACATTTTACCAAGCTCAACTATCTACGTTTTACTGGGGCTTTGTGCTATGCATTTGTAACTGCAATATAAATTGGAGTAGCACTTACATGTATATCATTTACAGTATGTTGCAACCATAAACAAAATATATATTTTGTCTATGGGGCCAGCCTTAAAGTTATTCTTGTTGGCAGTAACGCGGCCGGGTGGGCTGAAACTTCCCTAAAAAATGGCCGGGTGGATGATTTGGTAGTAAAAAAAATAAAAATATAGCGGCCGGGTGGGAAGAAAATCTACAAAAAAAAGATTGTTCTCAGACACCATTCTGTGGCTGCAAAATTATTGACGCTTTCGGACTCCATACTAGTAATTACTATCTAAGGACCGATAGTACCTTTGATCTGGTCATTTAACTCAATGATGAATGTCTGACATTCAGTAAAACATATACCCAGAACAAAATTTTGCAATGACCACTATGCTGTATTTCTTCCAAATTATAGTACGAACTAAAAAATATTACCCGTGATATACCATGATAGGTGGGGATTTTTTGCTACATGAGCTTGAATGCAGGTACCCTTAAAACACGCATTTTTTTGGAACTGAGCGCACGTCAACAACCACTATATATTGTTGTGTCTGTAGCAAAACTGACTCGCAATCAAACCCCCAGAATCACGACATGTTTTCCGTGACTGTAACTCTCTTTGATGCACCATAAATGTTTTTTTCTCCTGAAAAAAAATTCAATATAGGCCGGTCAAGAAACACGTCTTCTAAATAATGGCCATTTTGAGTGAAATAGTCACTGATTGGCTAGTTTTGGCGCTTCCAGTCCTTACTATCCAACGACATTAGATGCAAAACGTGTTCCTATTGGTGGATTTTTGTACCGGCGATTCTCATTGGCTGAATTTTTAAGCATCATCAAAACAACAAAAATGGCAGAAGCAGTGGATCCAACAACACTGATTTCGGTCACGATTGTGACTGACAGCAATGAGATGAAAAAAACGTGAAAAATCGTGTGGTAAGGGTGAATAGCAAGAAATCTCATCTCATTATCTCTAGCCGCTTTATCCTTCTACAGGGTCGCAGGCAAGCTGGAGCCTATCCCAGCTGACTACGGGCGAAAGGCGGGGTACACCCTGGACAAGTCGCCAGGTCATCACAGGGCTGACACATAGACACAGACAACCATTCACACCTACGGTCAATTTAGAGTCACCAGTTAACCTAACCTGCATGTCTTTGGACTGTGGGGGAAACCGGAGCACCCGGAGGAAACCCACGCGGACACGGGGAGAACATGCAAACTCCACACAGAAAGGCCCTCGCCGGCCACGGGGCTCGAACCCGGACCTTCTTGCTGTGAGGCGACAGTGCTAACCACTACACCACCGTGCTGCCTAGCAAGAAGTCATTTGTAGATATCCTCAAAGATGTAGCCGAAAAACTGCTGCCAGACACTGAGATTGATTATGCCAAGTGTGATACTGTGTCAGTTGGTGCTGAGTTTGATGGCATGGGCAAGGGGGCCCGACTCAACGTCAGTATATTCCAGATCCAGTGATAGATGATTCTGGTCACTACAAGAATTTCACAGATGTACTTGGTACAGCCACCACTGATCAGAACAGGCCATCGGTTCGCTTTGCCACAGCTACTGTTGTTGCTGAAGAACAAGTGAGTATATATATACAAACATAAATATATACATAAATACTGTATATATATAAATTAAATATCAAGCATTGAAATGTCAGTATCATGTGGAATAAAGTATATCTGGGTCATTTTGTTTCAGGGGTGTCCAGCATCTACACTGACAGGACAGAATGTCAAGCACATCACTTCTTGTGCAGAATGCCAGAAACCTCGCTGCATATATGCCACAAAAGAGCTTTAATCAAGACAGACAACAAGCCTGAAGAAACTCCTGAGTTTCCATGAGTACATTTGTGGGAGCATCATAACACCAGAAGGTAAATTTTCACTCAGGTTATTTGTTGATATTGGTTCAGAAAATATACATTATTTTGGTGAAAATAAATTAACTGGGGCGGCACGGTGGTGTAGTGGTTAGCGCTGTCGCCTCACAGCAAGAAGGTCCGGGTTCGAGCCCCGTGGCCGGCGAGGGCCTTTCTGTGCGGAGTTTGCATGTTCTCCCCGTGTCGTGTGGGTTTCCTCTGGGTGCTCCGGTTTCCCCCACAGTCCAAAGACATGCAGGTTAGGTTAACTGGTGACTCTAAATTGACCGTAGGTGTGAATGTGAGTGTGAATGGTTGTCTGTGTCTCTGTGTCAGCCCTGCGATGACCTGGCAACTTGTCCAGGGTGTACCCCGCCTTTCACCCGTAGTCAGCTGGGATAGGCTCCAGCTTGCCTGCGACCCTGTAGAACAGGATAAAGCGGCTAGAGATAATGAGATGAGATAAATTAACTGCATTTCATTTCAACACAGTTCTTATTTTATCTGCAGAACATGTGCTTCACAAGGTCGTCTTCTCTCGACTGGGGATTTCTTGTTCAAGCCAGTGGGCTTTTTATGCATCCAAGTTTGGCAGCCCAATCACTTGTGCATTCTGTTCTTCCAGTACAGGAAATATTGACCAGACACTAAAGAAGCAATTCAAAACTGTTCTTCCTGTATGCCTGGACTGTTTGGTGAAGGGACACAAAGCTCTCACGCGTGGTCCTCTGGCTGGAGCGAAAAGGAAGAAATGAACAATCATTGCAAGAAATGTCTGAAATTCAGTGTATTTTTCATGCTGAAGTTAATAAAATTATTGTTGGTTGCAATGTATGTTTTTATCTTGGCTTTATACAGTAATTCACAAGTGATTTGCAAATACTGAGGGCCTGAGATGGAAAAAAAAAAAAATCCCCGCAAATCCCTGGTGGCTCTGAGAGGCTAAAAAAAAAAAAATGCTGCCTGCCTGGTGAATTTTATTTGGTCATGTTACCCCCAACAAAGATTTTTTTTAAGGCTGGCCTGGTTCACATAAATGGTACACGCCTTTCGTTGGAATGCACCTGGTCCACGACATCAAGGCCGCATTCCAACGAAAGAAGTTCGGCATTGTGTACATTGACTTAACAGCCGCATACAATACTGTTTGGCATCGTGGCTTGTACTTGAAGCTGCTCCAACTCATTCCCGACGTGAAGCTTGTGAGGTTCATCATGATCATGCTTCAAAACCGCACCTTCTACATAACAACCACAAGCGGCGAATGTAGTCGGAAATGGAAGCTCTGCAATGGCCTACCTCAGGGGTCTGTCCTGGCCCCTATACTCTTCAACATCTATATAGCAGATTATCCATCTACTATATCAAGCAAGTACCTGTATGCGGATGACAGCGCTATTGGCTACTCAGCCCGAACCTATGAAGAGATACAATCTACCCTGGAAGCTGATCTTACTTCACTTTGTAGATACCTTGCTCTCTGGCACCTCAAATTAAGTGACACCAAAATGGTATGCTCCATATACCATTTGGCCAATCGATTGGCAAAGATGGAGCTAGAGATAAAGCTGGATGGTAAGAAGCTTAGGTTCGACCCTGTGCCGGTTTATCTTGGAATCTCCCTGGACCACAGTCTGACCTTCGGCCCTCACCTGAAGAGTACGGCAGAGAAGGCTTCAAAATGGGTCAACATCATCAGGAAGCTTGTCGGAGCCGAGTGGGGTGCCAAGTTCCCCACCCTACGCACTTCAACCCTGGCCCTGGTTTATTCTATAGCAGAATATGCTGCCGCTGTCTGGTCGCACAGTACACACACCAAGGCTGTTGATACAATGAGGCTGATTTCAGGAACGCTAAAGTCCACCCCCACGGTCATGTTACCTGTGGTCTCTGGCATCCCTCCTCCCTCCATTCGACGTGACTACCAGGTGCTTAAACTGGCCAAGAAGGCTAAAGAGGGGGGTAGCCTGGTACCCCTACCCGACCCTACAGCAGCCCCGCAATGCATCCAGAGACAGCACTTTGCTACTAGAGCTGCAAAGCTTGAAGAACATCTACTGCTGTCGGCATCCTGGGTGGAGAACAGGTGGCAAGAGGAGTGGAATACTCTCGACACAAGACTCCACATGTTCATCAAGACTCCCACTGCCAAGCCCAGTGGCCATCAGCTGGATCGTAAGGCCTGGGCGCGACTGAATCATATACGCACTGGCTGTTGCAGTACTCGCACATTCCTTAAATCCATTGGTGCATGTGATAATGATACCTGCAAATGTGGTTTGCCACAGACATTGCAGCACCTAATCCATGCCTGCCCAACCTTGTGACCCCCAAACGGCCTGGAAGGCCTAATAGAACTTGACACCGATGCAGCCGAATGGCTCAAGAGCATCCCCATTTGACAAAAGGTTAAACGAACAATGACATAAATGATAGAAATATAAACACCATTTACGAAATGATCTGCACATACTTGTACATATTTGTAGCTGGTCTCTTTTATATCTCATCTGTTCAGATTTGCAAGCCACTGTCTCTGTCGTGTACAGGTTAGAGCTTCCATTTGGGGTCTTTCTCGCATTGTAACAGTGGGTAAACTAAACAATCTGACTCCAGCCTTAGCAGAATTGTTTGAGCACCCGATAACTGCGCAAACTTGCGGCATTTCGTATTAAAGGGCATATCACGGGTAAATTCAGGAGCAAGATCAATGTAATCCTCCTGTTTTATATTAAACTTTGGTCAAATATCTGTAACATTCTGCATTCTCTGCAATTTTTTTACCTTGCGCAATACCAGAAAAATTCAGTTGAAATCAAGCCATTTGAGGCGAATTGGTCCGCCTCTGAAAAAATTTTGCATTTGAATTTCCCGGCAAACATTGACTTTCGTGACATCGCGTGCGGGACGCCTCCCTCTGAATCCTACGTCAGCGCTGGTCTGTTTATGAGAAAACGACCTGGTGGTTTTCTGCAAATTTCTTCAACGTTATCGCGTAATTATTAAAATGGTTAACAGACGAATAGTAGGAGGGTGTAGCAACACCAATCATGATGGGATTAGTACTCATCATTTTCCAAAAGACCAGACAGTGAGAGAGAAATGGGAGCGCTTGGTTTACACAGGCTGTGCACTGAAACCGCGCAAGCTCTCACAGCCTGCTGGCGCTTCCGCAGGTGACGTCACGAATCTGGCTCCAGACTCCCTTGGGATTTTTCCAGACGCGTTTTGTTATTTTATTTTATTTTATTTTTTCTGCTGTAGACAGATGGCCTTGTGCAAAATTACCCTTCTGGATGAGTGTGTAAAGGGACATACTTTCATATTTAAAAAAAAAAAAAACGAAACTGGTCCAGAATATGCACTTTAAGGTACTTGTTGCTACGCATGTGTTATTCCACAAAAATGGTAGACACAGCTGAATCAGAGACGGTCATAGGACATGTGACATCATGTCTGTATGGACCCTTTTCACGTGACGTCACGACAAACGCGGCCGCCATTTTGGACGTGTACTACCAGTAGTTTACCACAGCCAACATTGAGGAACGGCAGCAAAGAAAGTTTTTACTTTCAGCAAGACTTCCATCATGCCACTATATTGTTGTGCACCTGGATGTAGTAACCATCAACAAACAAGGCAAGGTTTATCATTTTATCGGATCCCGACGGAGAAGATGGATAGCGGCCATAAACAGATTGGCAGCCCTCAGCATACCAGCGCTTGTGCAGTGACCACTTTGTTGGAGGTAAGACGAATAAAATTAGCCAGAAAAGGCATTACATTGCTGTTAACATTCTGTGGCGGCGAGTGTGTAACCAAATAGGCTAAAATAACCCATTGTAACCTCTTTGTTCTTCTGTAGTAGCTATTGTTGACTAGCTAATGTCAACAAGTAGCTGGTATTTTACTGTAGCAATGTTTACGTTCAGTCATTTGGATGACTGTTAAAACCTTTCAGTCTCAAGTTTTTCCTTTACTGTATTTACTAGTTTACTGTAATTATGATCCGGCAGCTATTTACACCGGATCCAGTATAAATAGCTGCCGGAGCCAACGTCCGAGGTTCCGGAGCGCGCTCCGGCTTGCTCTCCCTCAAATTAAGCAGCGCGTGCCGGCTTGCTCCTGGAGTGCTCCGGCCGAGGTTCCCTCAAATTAAGCAGCGTGCGCCGGCTTGCTCCCGGAGTGCTCTGGCCGAGGTTCCGGAGCACACTCCGGCCGAGGTTGCCCTCAAATTAAGCAGCGCGCTCCGGCTTGCTCCGGAGCAAGCCGGAGTGCGCTCTGTAACCTCGGCCGGAGCACTCCTGGAGCAAGCCGGAGCGTGCTCCGGAACCTCGGACATTGGCGTATATGTGTATGGCGATGGGTTTTTAATGACATAGGTATACAGATCATGTGGGCCGAAGTCAGGTAAAGACGAGGGCTTTGTGTACTTCCGTACGTCAGTGAACAATCCTGGTGGAAGCAGGTAAACGTCGTTCTCTAAGCCTGCTAACCTCAATTTTTGCAAATACCTCTCCCTCTGCTCGCCCTGTAAATGCCCTATGTCGCTGGATAGTGAAGGTGTTTTCTGCATCTCGCTCCTTTTTCTTTTATGTTTTTCGTTTGTCGCCTTCCTCGCATTCAAACTGATTCGAGCCGAAGTCCACTACATGTCCAAAATGGCGGTCGCGTTTACGAAGGTCACGTGACTGAAAAGGGTCTATATGAGTTGATAGCCTAGTAGTAGACTAGCCAATCAGAGCGCACGATTGCTCATATGCAGTGAATGTGGAGAGAATAATCAGTGTTATTCAATTCACATATCAGTGCTCATAATGTATCATCGGTCTCCGTGTCTATTGTGTCTTTAACACTTTTATCTCTGACAAAAATAAAGCAATGGTGTGACAGATGTCACGTGACTGCATATGCGCCCTTTCAGCCAATAGGAATCAGGTAAACAGTGTCCTTGGTGTGTAGCTGTTAGTGCGGCTGGAGAAGATTCGTTCAATAGTTATATATATATTTTTTAACATTTAAGTAAACCATGTCGGTTAAACATGCTCTTAGTCGTGGGCTGGAGTTGGGAAGGTCGCTTTTCCAGCTGGGAATCTTAAAACCTGCGGGCCGAATTGCAGCCAAGTTCCGAGGTGATCGCCTGCGGGTGAGTCAGACAGGCCGCGCCGTGCAGCCTCGGACTTTCCTGCCTGCTCGCTACCGGTATTTCCGCTCGTCCGTCAGCGGCCTCGCCGCGCAGCTCCAGTCCGCCGGATTCAGGAGGCTAATCGGAGGCGGCTCTCCGAGAAACAGAGCGGTTTTTCTGGCTTTCGGTGTCGGTTTGGGTTTGCTCGATCAGCAGCTGGACGAAGACCGAAGGAACGCAGCGACATGCCAAGAAATCCAGGTACAGTGATCTTGTTTATCACCGGCTGAAACCATTAAAGGAACAGTCCACCGTATTTCCATAATGAAATATGCTCTTATCTGAATTGAGACGAGCTGATCCGTACCTCTCCGAGCTTTGTGCGACCTCCCAGTCAGTCAGACGCGCTGTCACTCCTGTTAGCAATGTAGCTAGGCTCAGTATGGCCAATGGTATTTTTTGGGGCTGTACCTAATGCCACACCCACAACATACAACCTGGGAAAGAGGGGCAATCACAGAAAGATGAGTAGAAAACGGGAAATGTTACGGGGGATATTTATTGTGATAGTAGGCTATTGTAGCGTCAGCACAAAAGCACCAGACTCAACTTTAACTGAAAGTGTTATTCAGTAGCCTAAACTTATTCAAGCTACAGACCGAGAAGAATAAAAATGCTGAAATCTCATGTCCGGGTAAAACGCACTAGCATGGCAGAACGGCAAAAAAAAAGTAACTTTTTCACTCCCCCCCCCACCGGCTACCGTGGGAACCACCGCAGTGCAAGACAGAGGCAATGCACGCAACTACAGACAGGGAGCAAGGCGCAGGCAGAACACACAACACACACACACAACACTGAACACACACACTTACAACAATACAGGCCGTTACTCGTTACACTATATTAGGTAGGCTATCCAGCGCTGGATTTACATACTTTGCAGTTTAACGTTTGATACATTTTAGAATGTTAAACTCATCGCATCTGTGCTCAGTGCTTTCCTAAATTGTCGGCCGCAAGAAGCCCTCGCACGAATGCGCGTGTTTTTTTTCGACGTTCGCATGCCGAAAAATTCGCTCGCAAATGCGAGTGAAATGTGCGCACTGTAGAGCCCTGATCAAATACCGTATTTTTCGGACTATAAGTCGCACTTTTTTTCACGGTTCGGCTGGCCATGCGACTTATACTCCGGTGCGACGTATATATGTTTTTTTTTTTTTTTCCACCGCGGAATAACTGGAGCTGATGCTGAGTCTGACGACAGCCACGCAGAAGAAGAGGAAACGGCGCTTCGTCTGCTGCTGGAGTTGGCAGAGTTGTTCAGAAGCGACACCGAGGATGAGGAATTCAATGGATTTGCTGATTTGGAGTGAAATCATCAGCTTGATAAACTTGATTGACCTGTGTTTTATTATTAATGATAGGCCTATAGTTATTTAAATAAGTTATGTAATGATTTTAGGCAGTGCTTAATTTGTGAAGTGGGAGGTCCCAGAACGCAGGAGGTGGGTGGGTCCGGCGACTCAAAAAAAAAAAAAGGGGGGGGGGGTTACTATAACTTTACGCACACGCACTTATTGTGTGTGTAAAATAATAATAATAATGTCAGACATTATGATCTTAGAAAACGCTTTAGTGACGAACAGTTACAGACAGTAATATGTCGTGATATGTTCTAAAATATTATTTTTATTAGGCTATATATTAAATCACACACACATCACATTATCTCTAGCCGCTTTATCCTTCTACAGGGTCGCAGGCAAGCTGGAGCCTATCCCAGCTGACTACGGGCGAAAGGCGGGGTACACCCTGGACAAGTCGCCAGGTCATCACAGGGCTGACACACAGACACAGACAACCATTCACACTCACATTCACACCTACGGTCAATTTAGAGTCACCAGTTAACCTAACCTGCATGTCTTTGGACTGTGGGGGAAACCGGAGCACCCGGAGGAAACCCACGCGGACACGGGGAGAACATGCAAACTCCACACAGAAAGGCCCTCGCTGGCCCCGGGGCTCGAACCCAGGACCTTCTTGCTGTGAGGCGACAGCGCTAACCACTACACCACCGTGCCGCCCTATATATTAAATTATATATTAAATTTATCTTCTAAAATAACAGACTACTCATATCACAACCGGTTTATTTCACCATTGGAGATCAGATCACACAAGACATGAGTTAAATTACTCTTTTTAAGGATTTAAGTAGGGTATTTAAAAGCGGTTGTTGTTGTTTTTTTCACTAGACGGTTGTCTTTGGAGATGATATACCTATAGCCTACTTGACCTCTGATTTAATGAAATAAAATTCGACAAAAATGAAGAATGATTCTCCTCGATGATGACTACAGCTTTAATAACAAAGATGAAAGAGCCATGGGGCGATAATAAGCCCTACCGGTAAAAATAATCTAAAAGCAAACTGATTAATGCATCAGTAATAGGCTACTAATATTAGTTATAATAATAATAATAATATAGGCTATTAGTAATAACGATAGTGATAGTATTAAAGATAGTAGTAGATATTTAAAATAATCAGACTAGGCTACTTACAGGGCAAAGGGCGCGTTATCACTGCTCAGCTGTTCGTTTATTAAATAAACAATGCAGTCGCGCAGTAACCACGCGCCGCTTATCAGATACAATCACAGATTCTATGGATAGAATAACCCTTCAAAAAAGTGCGACTTATAGTCCGGTGCGACGTATATATGTTTTTTTCGTCTTCATAATGCATTTTTTGGCTGATGCGACTTAAACTCCGGAGCGACGTATAGTCCGGAAAATACAGTAGATAGTTTATTTTATTTTAGGTGTTTTTATTTGTAGTGAGGCCATTTATACATTCGTTCATGAAGAAAAATCGGGGAAAAAAAGATTAACGAGAAAAATTCTGCTATTCGTAGTACTTTCACTCGCCTGGTGTTTTCTACAGCAATGTTAATGTCCGGTGGAATGATGCATGCACCGATCTCTATAGGAAGAGTTGTGTTCTGTACAGTATGGTAGTCAATAAATACCAAAAGTATGTATAAGGCTGTTTTTTTTAACATTTTTTATCGTCAGGTGATGCTTGAGAAGACGAGAAAGTCTTTAAAACAAGAACAGCAGAAATTAGTAAAAAGATTGATGAACACAACTGTTTTTCCCCCCACAAATGCTCATTTCAGTTGAAACTTTTATAATTCATGACGACAAACTGGGCAGAGGAATGAACATCAGAATCGGAACCAGAATCAAGTTTATTGCCACGTCTGTTTTCACATACCAGGAATTTGCTTTGGTAATTGGTGCTTGAACAGTTAAAGACTTGAGCAAAAAGACAAAAGCAGTTATATACATAGAATAAAAAAGTAGAATCTAAATTAAAGCCGCAAGCGGCCTTGACGGGCCCTCGCGCCAGCGGCCAAGGGGGGCGGGGGCATGCGTCCCCGCGAAATACCTTCCACAGCTTCTTCGGCAAGAGACAGTACTCCCACAATGGCGACAAAGCACAGAATTGGACACATGGCAACAATAGGGTCTCGCACTGTACGGTGCTCGGGGCCTAATAATAGTAATAATAATCCTTCAAAAACAATAGGGTCTCGCACTGTACGGTGCTCGGGCCCTAATAATAATAATAATAATAATAACTAGAAACTATATGCCAAGCAGGCACCTTAATGCGAGAGGCAAAAATCACAACACGTTAGGGGGCGCTGTAGAGGCCCAGAGGCCCGCCTGCGGTGGCAGTCTAAGAAAAAGGAGCCAAATTTCGTGCGTTGTCGACCATGGCAAGCGCCCCAATAAGGGTCTTGTAAAGAGTTTGCTTGCCAAGTTTGACAAATCAGAAGCTGCAATATCATTTTTGCCATAACCAGCACCCCCAGGGGCGAAAGTGCACAAAATTTGGTGTATATGTCAGGTGAGCTATGAAGAGTTTGCGTATGAAGTTTGATGACAATTGAGTAAATAGAAGATGAGATATAGATTTGTGAAGAATAAATTTTTTGGTTTTTCCCATGTCAGTAGGTGGCGCTATGCTGTACATGAGCGATTATGAGTTGGAAAAATAAGTGTCTACAACAGCAACGTACTATCACAAGGCAGTGGTGTGAAGGAAAAGCATTAAGGAATAATTTACCAAAAACCCGTTTTGGAGCAATTGCGTCGGCCAAAAACAGCGCCCCCCATGGACGAAAATTCCCAAAATGTGGTATACATGACATGGGAGGTAGTAAGAGGGTGGCCGTGAAGTTTGACCAAATTTGAGGAAAGATTGGAATTTTTGCCCAAAAATAGCGCCCCCAGTGGCGAAATATCACAGAAATTGGGTAACATGTCAGAAGCCCAATGAGTGATTTGCATGTGAAGTATGAGCAGTTTTGAGCAATTAGAAGATTTGTTATGAATTTTTAAGCATGTAAAATTTTGCATTGAAAATTGATTGACGTATAACTTCTGAACGGTTTATCCTACGTGAAACGTATTTAGTAACTTTTGTCAGCCATGTCTGTAGATGATGTGTATCAATTTTGGTGACATTCCTATGAACGGTCGAGGAGGAGTTGCGCCGTCTTCGTGGCCATGCATTTCGCACAAAAGTGAAATTACCTCACTTCCTGTTGGGCGTGGCTAATGCATTGGCATTACATTTTTGTCCGGCTTAGTGAGATACATACGCGTACCAAATGGCATGCCACTACTACAAACTACATGGCAACCAGGCACCTTAATGCGGGAGGCCAAAATCACAACGACTTAGGGGGCGCTATAGAGGCCCTGAGCCCCGGCCAAGTTTGGGCTTCTGGTTCTGAATAGCGGTGGCAATTCTCGGAACTGGTGCCAAATTTCGTGCGTTTTCGCCCATGGCAAGCGCCCCGAAAATGGCCCAACAGCGGAGAAAAATAAAGAAGAAGAAGAAGAAGAAGAAGGAAGAAGAAGAAGAATAGTGAACTCTTACAAGAACAATAGGGCCTTCGCCCATTCGGGCTCGGGCCCTAAATATACAAATTTGAAAAGTGGACATATTTAAGGGGCATATGCATGAGTTGTTGAAGTCCAAGCTGTACACTGTGTCCCGGGAACATGGAGAAATAGGTCACATGATGAAGAGTCATGACATGAATATGTGCAGTGGGTTAAATAAATAACCGGTTGTTACTAAAACCCCCGACACAGAACAGGATGTGACATTATTGCTCGGGCAGTGACCTCCCCACGATACAGGACGAGACAGATCCCACCTTAAGGCCAATTTATGCTGACAACCCAGTCCTCACAGATGGCGTCTGCGAAGCCCCCCCCCTTCGCAGACGCTCTGCGCGCACCTCCCAAAAATTGTGACCACCGCAGACAGCCTCGCAGACAAGAGGGCTCTGATTGGTCCACTCTACATCCGCTGTACACGCACTTCCGCTTCCCTGCTTTCCCGGTATGGTTTGTTTTCACGACCGCCATTTTTAAAAACACGAGCGAAGATGGAGCAGCACGAAGAGCGGTTGATCAAGGAAGTGAGGAAGTACGTACATCTATACGACTCCAGTTCTAGTCATTGTAAGTAACTGGAGGATAAACACTCCACTAACCACACCCACCAACTACTCCTAGTGATTTCGCGACTTCGCACCCCCTTGCGTTGTGGCGGTGAATAACATCGCACACACCTATTACTCCCCGCTCAACGATAAATTACAACTGTCTGCGAAAAGCTATCTGCGAAAGCCTTGTCGCAAGAGCATGCAGAGGCCTTTATTGTCCGTGACATGTTATTTACCAGCTGGGAGGTCCGTATCGTGAAATACCGTGACCGAGGTCTTGAAAGTACTGACCGAGGTCACGGTATTTCACCATACGGACCGACCTTAAGCTGGTAATTTTTTTTTCTTTACCAAATTCTAACAGAAAAAGAGAGCACCTGAAAAGGAAAACCAAGCCGAGCCACCATTTTGAATCCTCATTCACGGCTGTAATGCAAATGGCTTCCTCCTCGGTATACAAGTGCACTTCCATGGCAGGGGGAAAACTACATTTTGGCGCTTATGTCGTCCCCTATTTATATAAATAGGAGTCATTCAGGATTCAGCCATGTTTTTGCTCGGCGTTAGCAACAGTTAGAGGTTTTTAGCTTTCTCCTGAAATGTTTTATTTTATTTCTTCTTCCTCAGGGTAGTAAAACTCGCTTTCGCTGTGAACACTGTCGTTATCGCTATCCATGCTGTAAAATTAATGCTATTCTCCTGAGAAATGCTGGCAAAAATTAAGATTTTTGATAATCTTATAAATAAATGTTGTAAAAAAAAAAGATAAATATGTTGACAAGGGTGGCACGGTGGTGTAGTGGTTAGCGCTGTCGCCTCACAGCAAGAAGGTCTGGGTTCGAGCCCCGTGGCCGGCGAGGGCCTTTCTGTGCGGAGTTTGCATGTTCTCCCCGTGTCCGCGTGGGTTTCCTCCGGGTGCTCCGGTTTCCCCCACAGTCCAAAGACATGCAGGTTAGGTTAACTGGTGACTCTAAATTGACCGTAGGTGTGAATGTGAGTGTGAATGGTTGTCTGTCTCTGTGTGTCAGCCCTGTGATGACCTGGCGACTTGTCCAGGGTGTACCCCGCCTTTCGCCCGTAGTCAGCTGGGATAGGCTCCAGCTTGCCTGCGACCCTGTAGAACAGGATAAAGCGGCTAGAGATAATGAGATGAGATGTTGACAAAAAAAAAACGGACCTGTTCGCCAGCCAATCAGAGCGCAGGATTCAATTTTAGGGTGCAAATTAGACCCCAGGAAGATTTAATTTGATTTTTGGGTCGTTCTTCTAGACAGTAAAGTTGATATTCTACATTTCACCTCCGACTTTTAATTTTTTTTCTGGGTAAAACACTGCTACACTATCCTTTAACATCTAGAACATTTATAATTCATATTACAGTTGCACCTTTAAAGGAACAGTCCACCGTATTTCCATAATGAAATATGTTCTTCTCTGGATTGAGACGAGCTTATCCGTACCTCTCCGAGCTTTGCGCGACCTCCCAGTCAGTCAGATGCGCTGTCACTCCTGTTAGCACTCCTGGCCGTGCCCGACGAGGAGCGCTCTCGGCCGGCTTGGGAGGCAGACAGCAGCTCCTCCTGGAAGTGTGGTTTTACCATGGGCCTCATGCGGAAAAATGACAAAGTCCCAGTTTTACCATGGGGCTCGAGTTGTACCATTCTTTTTAGACAGGGCGGACGGACCAGGGCATTCGCCTGCCTGGCCGTGCCCGACGAGGAGCGCTCTCGGCCGGCTCGGGAGGCAGACGGCAGCCCCTCCTGGAAGTGCAGTTTTTCCATGGGACTGTGAAGGTATCAATGTGCTGTCGAAGCGCGCAGAAGGTGTTAGTACGCTTGTCATTATAGTGCGGACTTTCCATAGCATAGAAAATCGCCACGTTTCAATTTATGTAACTGAACTTTGTCATGTCACTGGTCATATAAACCTATGTAAACAGGAAAAACGTGGAAGAGTTTGGTCGCATCTAACTACAGCCCCAAAAAATACCATTGGCCATGCTGAGCCTAGCTACATTGCTAACAGGAGTGACAGCGCGTCTGACTGACTGGGAGGTCGCACAAAGCTCGGAGAGGTACGGATCAGCTCGTCTCAATTCAGATAAGAACATATTTCATTATGGAAATACGGTGGACTGTTCCTTTAAAATAAGGGGTCGGAAGGCGAATCGGGAAGGCTGCGTTATTTTTAATTAGCCTAACAGGCAACGGCAGGCCTGTGTACATGCCTCTCCGTCTCTCTCTGTCTGTGCACGCGTGTGAACGAGAAGAAAGAGCACTATGAATGAACGGAACGATACGCAACGGAATTTTTTTTTTTTCCCAAAATCGCGAGTCTGATTGTGTGGCGATAGGAATCCATTGTGTGGCGCTGCGCCACACAATGGTCTATGTATGGGAAACCCTGGTATATACAAATGGTGGATGTCACAACACAGCAGAAAAACAAAGAATATATATATACACAACTGGGCGTGTTGAGTTGCAGATGTTAATTGCACATTAGTTATAGAAACTCAGTTTGCAGCTACACAACTCAGGATATTGCACTGTATTTGGTATTGTATTGGGTATGGATGTAAAAGTGTAGAAATATAAAATATATAAAAGCTATAAAAACTAAAAAGTTCCTCTGTGAGGTTGCACTGTAATAAGTATTGCACTGTATCAGGTAAGTGTGAGAATATTGTCCTTTTAGGTCCTTGTTGGTGCATTGTTGCACCTGCCAGAAGTGGCATCAGTCAGTGCATGTAATTAGCCTTTTTCACATTACGTCACTTGCAGAAGAACCTCACATCCGTTTTCAGCCTTTTGAATGGAAGAAGAGGTGGCATGCTAATCTGCTGGCTAACAAGTAGCAACCATAGAAAGTCAGTAAACTTCCTTTCCAAAACAAGGCAGATAGGTGACTGGAATGGTTGCTAACAATACGTAATGATAAACAACAATGCGCAATATTATTATCAATCTTATCTGTGAATGACACAGTTTTGTTAACATATATTGCCGCCGTATACCTCTTCTTCCATTCAAAAGGCTGAAAACGGATACGAGTTCCCCTGCAAGTGACGTAATGTGAAAAAGGCTAATTG
Organism: Neoarius graeffei; assembly: GCF_027579695.1. Lineage (NCBI taxonomy): Eukaryota > Metazoa > Chordata > Actinopteri > Siluriformes > Ariidae > Neoarius > Neoarius graeffei. The sequence goes on from NC_083581.1 coordinate 34,362,855, forward strand.
TTCAAGGTGGTTATGGCCTGTGGGGAAAAAAAACTGTTTTTGAGTCTGTTGGTCCTTGCTTTGATGCACCTGTAACGCCTGCCTGAGGGCAGCAAGTCAAAGAACTCAGAGCCAGGGTGGGAGCTGTCCTTGATGATGTTGTTAGCTCTGCTGAGCTCTGCTCTCTGTTTAGCTACTGTTTGTTCATTCATTCAGTTGTTCGTTACTCATTTGTTTGTTCATTCATTCATTCTCAATTGAATTTTGCGTTTTATGTGTTGGTGTGTCTAAGTTTTGCGCTGCAATAAACCTTTAAAATGAAAACCTACTTGTGCTTGTGCCCCCATTTTTTTCCCTGTGCTCCTAAAATTTTTAACTTAGGAGCACGTGTGCTCCTGAAAAAAAAGTTAGTGTAGAGCCCTGTATTTGATTACAGCCGGGAACTGAAAGCTTGGGTGTGTCGATCCACCAGACGGCATTCTATTGTCTTTATTTAAAGACTAAGTGCTGCTCAATTCAACAAAAATTAAAATATAAATCAGACCGAAATAACTGCAATTTATTGCTTAATTTTATTTAAAGAGAAAGCAGCACTAGTCACAATACAAAACAAGATAAAACATGCACTTACAGTATCTTGCAAAAGTATTCATCCCCCTTCGTGTTTGTCCTGTTTTGTCACATTACAAGCTGGAATTAAAATTGATTTTTGGAGGGTTAGCACCATTTGATTTACACAACATGCCTACAGCTTTAAAGGTGAAATTTGTTTTTCATTGTGACACAAACAATAATTAAGATGAAAAAACAGAAATCTGGAGTGTGCATAGTAGGGATGGCGAAAACTAAAAAAAATCTTGACCGACCACCAAGCCTCATTAGCCGGTTAAAGTCGGTTAACCTATGAGTTTAAAATTCTAGAATTGGAATTATTACAGGGATGCAAACGGCGCGCCTTTTGGCAGATGCCACCCTCCCCACGGCTGAATCGCGCAGATCCGACCTTCCTTTCCCAAGGGGGGGCGTTGGAGCATCCGACCACAACTTCATCAAAGCAAATTCTGCATATAAGCAAATGCCACCACAGTCCACGAAACACAGGAAGTACAAGCACGAGAAGAAAACAGCAAATCAGAAAGCCGCACGCCCGCGCAAAATTTAATGTGTGCATTCTGATCTACTGATTGCGCAGCTTCCGCGCAAACGCGCGCAGCCCCCCGATCCACTGCCCTTCTTTCACACCCCCCACGCCTCATGGACTGCAACGGCACCCGCCTATTTAGTAATTTTAATACAGAATCCACCTTGAAATTACAATCGGACACTCCAACCCCCCCCCCCCCCCCCCCAAAAAAAAAAACCAAACGGATCTGCGCGATTTAAAAAAAAAAAAGTCAGCATCTGCGCCTTTAGTTTGTGTGGAGAGATATGATCTGCAATAACATGCATTGTTGGCTACAGACCAAAACATACTTTCAGAATGCACTGGCCAAGGCAGGACTAAACTCCATGTGCCTTCTAATAATTTAAAAAAAAAAACAATAGTAATTTGTAAGCTAAAAAGCCGGTGTCTACACTTTTCTTTCACCGAGTGGCAGCTGGGCGGGACATGACTGAATGGGTGTTTCTGATTTGTCAGCTGTCTTTAACTGGAGCGGGACATGACTGAATGGGTGTTTCTGATTTGTCAGCTGTCCGCTCCAAAATCGGCAGCTTCAAAACGATTGATTTTTTTTTAACCGACAACCAAAAAAAATTAACCGGTTGACGCTGATTCGGTCAACCACCGGTCAAACGGTCATCGGTTAACATCCCTAGTGCATAGGCGTTCACACCCCCAAAGTCAGTTGTTTGTAAAGCCATCTTTTGCTGCAATTACAGCTTCAAGTCTCTTGAGGTATGTCTCTATTAGCTTAGCACATCTAGCCACTGGGATTTTTGCCCATTCCTCAAGGCAAAACTGCTCCAACTCCTTCAAGTTAGATGGGTTGCGTTGGTGTACAGCAATCAAGTTATGCTACAGATTCTCAATTGGATTGAGGTCTGGGCGTTGACTAGGCCATTCCAAGATATTTAAATTTTTCCCTTTAAACCACTCCAGTGTAGCTTTAGCAGTATGTTTTGTTAGGGTTATTGTTCTTCTGGAATGTGAACCTTCGTCCTAGTCTCAAACCTCTGGCTGACTCGAACAGGTTTTCATCCAGAATTGCCCTGCATTTAGTGCCATCCATCTTTTCTTCAGTCCTGACCAGCTTTCCTGTCCCTGCAGATGAAAAACATCCCCACAGCATGATGTTGCCACCACCATGCTTCACTGTAGGAATGGTGTTCTCAGGGTGTTGGGTTTGCGCCACACGTGGCATTTCCCATGATGGCCAGAAAGATCAATTTTAGTCTCATTTGACCAGAGAATCATCTTCCATGTGTTTGGGGAGTCTGCCACATGCTGTTGGGCAAACTCCAAACATGTTTTCTTAAGCAGTGGCTTTTTTCTGGCCACTCTTCCATAAAGCCCCGCTCTGTGGAGTGTACGGCTTAAAGTGGTCCTATGGACAGATACTCCCATCTCCGCTGTGGACCTCTGCAGCTCCTTCAGTGTTATCTTTGGCGTCTTTGTTGCGTCTCTGATTAATGCTCTCCTTGCCCAGTCTGTGAGTTTTGGTGGGCGTCCTTCTCTTGTCAGGTTTGTAGTCGTGCCATATTTTTTCCATTTTGCTATAATGGATTTAATGGTGCTCTGTGGGATATTCAAAGAGTGGGATATTTTTTATAACCCAACCCTGATCTATACTTCTCCATAACTTTGTCTCTGACCTGTTTGGAGGCTCCTTGGTTTTCATGTTGCTTGCTTAGTAGTGTTGCAGAGTCAGGATCCTTCCAGAACAGGGTGATTTATACAGACATCATGTGACAGATCATGCGACACTTTGATTGCACACAGGTGGATCTTAATCAACTAATTATGTGACTTATGAAGTGAATTGGTTGGACCAGCTCTTATTTAGGGGTTTCATACGAAAGGGGGTGAATACCTATGCACACTCCAGATTTCTGTTGTTTCATCTTAATTATTGTTTGTGTCACAATAAAACAACAATTTTCACCTTTAAAGCTGTAGTCATGTTGTGTAAATCAAATGGTGCTAACCCTCCAAAAATCCATTTTAATTCCAGCTTGTAATGCGACAAAACAGGACAAACACCAAGGGGGATGAATACTTTTTGCAAGGCACTGTAGATGATATAAAGAAGTTTCTAAATTAGATTTTAAAATGCTAGAGTTTAAACAGTTAAAGGATCATAAGGCTCTAGATGTGCTGCTTAATATACAGAAAATGACTGAGAATAATTGTTTCACTTTATGATATTTACCTGTTTGGTTAATGAAATGATTTATTCTTGTTATGTCCACTGACTTAAAGGCGTTCTTTGTAAAGAAGAAGTTTCAAAGCCCTGTAAAACCATTCTCATCTGGATATAAACTGGAGGACTATGTGATTGGGAAGCAGATAGGAAAAGGCTGCAACGCTGCTGTCTACGAGGCTGCGGCTCCGTTTGCTCCCCTCAGGGCTAACGACAAGTGCTCCCTCGTGGAGCTGAAACAGAATGGAGAAGAAAGTCATGTCAGAGCTCATCTAAAATTCCCCAGTTCACTCAGTTACCCCCTGGCTGTGAAAATGATGTGGAATATTGGGGTATGTTCCAACAGCACTATGAATTATTCACTGTGGTGCAACAGTAAATGAGCTGCTTTTTTATTCCTACATTTTTTTTGTTTGTTTTTTTGTAACTGCATTGCAGGCAGGTTCTTCTAGCGAGGCGATCCTGAATGCTATGTCCCAAGAGCTGGTTCCTGCAAGCCCTCAGGCTTTGAGGAAAGAAAAAGGAGAGCTTGTCCTGAGTGGGTGAGTCTTTAGGCATGATGGTGTCCCAGAAATCTAATTTATATTAAAGGGGCAGTAGGGTGGCACAGTGGTGTAGTGGTTAGCGCTGTCGCCTCACAGCAAGACGGTCCGGGTTCGAGCCCTGTGGCCGGCGAGGGCCTTTCTGTGTGGGGTTTGCATGTTCTCCCCGTGGGTTTCCTCCGGGTGCTCCAGTTTCCCCCACAGTCCAAAGACATGCAGGTTAGGTTAACTGGTGACTCTAAATTGACCGTAAGTGTGAATGTGAGTGTGAATGGTTGTCTGTGTCTATGTGTCAGCTCTGTGATGACCTGGCGACTTGTCCAGGGTGTACCCCGCCTTTCGCCCGTAGTCAGCTGGGATAGGCTCCAGCTTGCCTGCGACCCTGTAGAACAGGATAAAGCGGCTAGAGATAATGAGATGAGATGAGATTAAAGGGGCAGTTTGTTATTTTTAGAGTACAGATTCCATGTTTGAGGTTGGTTTTTTTTTTTCTGCAGGTAGGTTTAACTTGATGCTTTTGTATTTATTTATTTTATTTATTTATTTATTTTTGGCAGTGATTTTGGAAAAACACTCAAAAGAGTGCCGGCCCACCCCAATGTGATCCGAGTGTATCGGGCCTTCACGGCTGAGGTGCCACTTCTGCCTGATGCTTTGGACGAGTACCCTGCTGTCCTGCCTGCCAGACTCAACCCTGCCGGCCTGGGCAACAACCACACACTCTTCCTGGTCATGAAGAAGTAAGAGCCCAAAATGCCCCCTCCTTTGTTAAACATCGAACTTTCTTTCCAAATACTCGTTTTCCACACAGACATGAAAATGTGTTCTGGCAGATTCGACAAACAAATCCAGTTTATGGTCATGACCTCCATAGACATGCAGACAGTACATTAGGTCAAATAGTGTGCAGAACACAAATGCTACAGTGTCTCAGTCTTACATGACCTTATTTACCTTCAGTTTGCACGTTTAATGTTCACGTGAATAAATATAGATATGAATGTATTGCTTTTTTGCTCGTGATATTCAGCTCGTTATAATGTTGTGCTGCAGTTACCCATGTACCCTGCACCAGTACCTGCAAGTGTGTGTGCCAAGCTCCAGACAAGGCTCCATGATGCTTTTGCAGTTACTGGAGGGTGTGGATCACCTGTGCAGGCAGGGCATTGCCCACAGAGACCTCAAATCCGATAACATCCTCTTGGAGTTTGACTCTGGTTAGTGCACTATACATTTCTCATAACACAACATGGAGTGCAAATATAGAACTCATGAGGTGTTTCGTTTTTGTCCCGCAGTGGGTTGCCCCAGACTGGTCATCACTGACTTTGGCTGCTGCCTGGCAGAGGAAGGTTTAGGACTGAAGCTGCCCTTCACCAGCCGCTATGTGTACCGAGGAGGGAACTCTTGCCTCATGGCACCTGAGGTACAGGACTATCGTCAATACCATTTCCCTTCATAAATATCTTGGTTCTAAAGTATTGGGACAACAGGGAATTTCATTGATGTGTTGCAAAAAGCTCTCTGTTTAGCTCTAATTGGACAGGATTAAATTACATGGCAACCTGGAATAATTCCATCATTGTTTCCATCAATGATTTATGATGTGTATTTATTTAAGCAAAACTGATTACTCGTTTAGAGCAGCGATGCTGTTTGGGTTAAATGCATAAAATGTTTAGTTGTATGATTTTAAAGAGAGCCTAAAACTGGTTTGGAAAATTATAAATAATAGTTTATATGTATCAGCACATCTGGTGGTTTATTGTGCAAGGTACCCGTGGGGTCTTAAAAACTTGAAAAAGTCTTAAATTTACTATTAGAAAATTAAGGCCTTGAAAAAGTATTGGATTTCGTTTGCAGGTCTTAAATTTTGTGCATCAAGTATTATTTTCCCCCTCTCTTATTTTCAGTCCCACAAACAAACAGTATTCCGTTTCTCGTGGTTAATGTGTTCTGCCCAATCAGAAGTGGCTGCTCTGTCATGATCAGGGATGAGAATTTTCCGCCGATCGGCGGATTTCCGACTTTTTCAGACCAAAATGATCGTTTTTGAGATCGATGTAAATCCATTGAGAAATTTTCGGGGGGGTGTATGATTAACGATCTGTGGTCACCTTATAACGCAGACATCCCAAGTCTCCCGGAACTTCCGGGAGTCTCCTGCATATTGATAGAAGCGAGCAAGAGCGTGCGCGCGCAACATTAAGGTCTGCATCACGCATCTTAGAATGTGCGCGCGAGGGAGACTGTGTGCAGTGTTGCCAGACACTGCTGACGTTTTCCATCCCAAAATATGTTCAAAACCCGCCAAAATGCACTTAAAACCGCCCAATGTGGCAGCACTGCCTGTGTGCCTGTTCATGTAGCGCATGCCAGACAAAGAGCATCCTGATTGGGTTACTCAGCAAAATAAGCCAATCAGCTTTCAGTGTGGGCGGGCTTTTATCCCTTTTCTCGAGGACCGAAGTTTTCAGTTGAGTCAGTGCGGCCTACAGGATCGGCATGGCAGAGAGAGAGCGCGCGCCCCAAAAAACCAAAGTACAAAACCCACTTCAGCTCAGATTACACAAAAGAATCTCCCTGTCTAATAAGGGTCAACAATAATGACAGTTTCGTGCGATGTACTGTTTGCAGCAGTGATTTCAGCATTGCCCATGGTGGCTTAAATGATTGTAAAGGACATGTTGAGGTGAGGAGTATCATTTCATGTGCATTATATTTCGGTCTACAACAGGCTGGCATGAAAAGACCAAACTTATTGAAGATTTCCGTAAAGTAACAATGTATGAATATACATCATATATATCACATATATATCAAATACATATCATAAGTGTGTATCTTTTATAAATGGGGTTAGCTTGTCTAATGTAGCATGTTGGGGAGAATCATAGTATCGTATCTATATTTCTGATAAAATTTTAGGTATGATACCGTGTTGCTCATTTCATGGGGGGGGGGATTGCTGGCATGTGCCGCGCGGGAGCGTCTGCCCAAATTTTTTAGGCTGAGGTGAACTTATAGTTCTTGATTTAAAAAAATTTTCCAATATGTAATGCCAATTGTACATGCCTGTTCTTTAATTCAAAATCACCGTCTTGATCTTCAGATTGACCATATGGTATCTGTATTACGTTACACAACATCCTGTCCAGATAAAACCTAGTTAGTACACACAACAGTTGAAAGGGAAGTGATAAGTGATGTTGAATGTTGCCTGCTTAATATGTAAGACCTCCTGCTACCATGATAACATCAGAAGAAAGCTTAAGAGAATTATATGATAGAACTTTTTTCTGGTTTGCACTTCATTGTAAAGGATTAGAGTATTCAAAGACATGAATAGCAAAAAATGCAGGAATGTAATACTGTAGAGCTCGTTTATATTAAAAGGTGCATTGATTTTTTGAAATCATCAAATATGAATTGATTAAAAACAAGTCTCTTGTACCTAATCATTTTCACCTGGTAGTCCACCAAGAAGGGGAATTTATTTCCAAATAAATTGCAACTTTTTGCTGATAAAATTAATGGTTTTGGGGTTAAAAAAAAATAGCCAAAAATCATTGGCCCCCAGAACCCCTGGGCCATGGGCCCCGCCCCGTTTTTTTCAGACTTTTTAAATATTTTTCATTCTCATCCCTGGCTGTAGCAATATTGTTGTAATAAAACCACACAGGGGTGCACCCCCAGATGTGTGCATGTTTGCGTACACTCTTTGCACCATTATTGTTATGTTGTGTTATGTTGAGAGATTGCAGCTGATATTTGTAGAGCTTATTGTTCATTAAAAAGTTATTTATAAGCTTGATTTGATTGATTTATTTTCTGATATTTCATACATATGCATGCCAGGAAAGGTGCGACGTTGGTCTTAAATTTCATTTACAGTGGTCTTAAAAATGTCTTAAGTCTTAAATTTCAGATTCAAAATCCTGGGGGTACCCTGTTGTGGCTGTAGATCACACCGTAAGCATGGAAAAAATACAATCTCTGGCTTTAAATCCAATACAGATGCATCTAATTTAATACAAATCTATGCAGGTGGCCACAGCCAAGCCTGGCCACGGTGTGGAGATTGATTACAGTAAGGCGGATGCATGGGCAGTAGGAGCCATCGGTTATGAGATCTTCGGTCAACCGAACCCATTTTACAGCGCCACAGGCCTGGAAAGCCGCACCTATCACGAGAAACAGTTGCCTCTTATGGGTGCCAGCGTGCCTTCGCCTGTACAGCTGGTGGTGAGGCTGCTTCTGCGCAGGAACCCTAATAAGGTAAGCGTTCCTCGTGCAACCCGTATACCATCTTGGGTTACATCTAACGTCAAAACATTGATATTAACCCTCTGGGGTCTGAGGGGATTTTCTGGCACTCTAATGATTTTGGCATGCTCTGATTTTGTTGTCAATTTCAACAAATCTAAGCATTATTTTCAGAGTCATATGACTTTTTTTTTTCCCCCTATTCAGAACAAGTTCAGCTACCATAATATCTATGTAGTCTTGTATGTCATGATTGTAGTTTAAAAAAATAACAGATGAAGATGTTGTAAAAAGCAGTTTTAGAACTGTGTTGGAATGTGTGATAAAACATGACCTTACCCATTGTGACGAACCGTTTTGGTCACTTGAGGTGATTCTGTTCAGTCTTAGGAATGTATTAAGCACAAAAACTTAAATCTGCTCCATTGATTTGGACAATTAACTGGCCATCAAAATAATGTACGTCCTGTTGTTTTGGGATAAAGGGTTGGCAGTGGGAGGGGTATTCAATGAGAAGAGTCAAAATTTCCATTCCATTCAATGAGAAGAGTGAAAACCTCTCCCACTGCCAACTCTTAATCCCATCAGGTCAAGTCACAATGGGTAAGGTCTTGTTTTTCACACATTCCAACACAGTTCTAAAACTGCTTTTTACAACATCATCTTCATTTATCTGGTATTTGACTTTATTTTGGTATTTGACTCGATTCAGTGTGTCTTGAAATTTACTCTTGTACTATTTTACTCAGTTCAGAGCCACAACCAACTCTGTTACACAATTACTCTGTCATTTTGCTCCAACTCCAAATTTTACACACTAAACTCAAAATAGAGCAAAATTAACTATTTTTGAGGAAAATACTTTTAACTCTGGGGAAAATTGCTCAGTCATTTTTCCTGTGTATACACTACAGCGCACACATATCAACCGATCTGCTCATAATAAATAAAAAATATTTATACTTACTTGAGTTGATCTTTGGCCGGATCGAGTCGAAGTTTAAAAAAATAAATAAACAAACATCATCAGTGTTGCGGTTCTCAAGATTGAATTGAATCACTGTCCTGAATCATCCAAAGCACATAAAATCCACGTACCATCTTGCAACAAGTTCTACCTCCAAACAGCCTGAACTATATAGTAGTGCTTGAAAGTTTGTGAACCCTTTAGAATTTTCTATATTTCTGCATAAATATGACCTAAAACATCATCAGATTTTCACACAAGTCCTAAAAGTAGATAAAGAGAACCCAGTTAAACAAATGAGACAAAAATATTATACTTGGTCATTTATTTATTGAGGAAAATGATACAATATTACATATCTGTGAGTGGCAAAAGTATGTGAACCTTTGCTTTCAGTATCTGGTGTCACAGATACTGCTCAGTCATTTTGGACTTTGACTTGGCCATTCCAAAATATTAACTTTATTCTTCTTTACCCATTCTTTGGTAGAATGACTTGTGTGCTTAGGGTCGTTGTCTTGCTGCATGAGTTACTGTTACTGGAAACGTTTAGTTGCAGTTATTGCTGCACAAGGGGGTCACACCGTGTGACCCCCTTGTGCAGCAATAACTGCAACTAAACGTTTCCAGTAACTGTTGATCAGTCCTGCACACCGGCTTGGAGGAATTTTAGCCCGTTCCTCCGTACAGAACAGCTTCAACTCTGGGATGTTGGTGGGTTTCCTCACATGAACTGCTCACTTCAGGTCCTTCCACAACATTTCGATTGGATTAAGGTCAGGACTTTGACTTGGCCATTCCAAAATATTAACTTTATTCTTCTTTAACCATTCTTTGGTAGAATGACTTGTGTGCTTAGGGTCATTGTCTTGCTGCATGACCCACCTTCTTTTGAGATTCAGTTCATGGACAGCAGTTCTGGTATTTTCCTTTAGAATTTGCTGATATAATTCAGAAGTCATTGTTCCATCAATGACGGCAAGCTGTTCTGGGTCAGGTGCAGCAAAACAGGCCCAAACCATTATACTACCACCACCATGCTTCACAGATGGGATAAGGTTCTTATGCTGGAATGCAGTGTTTTCCTTTCTCCAAACATAACACTTCTCATTTAAACCAAAAAGTTCTATTTTGGTCTCATCCGTCCACAAAACATTTTTTTCAATAGCCTTCTGGCTTGTCCACGTGATCTTTAGCAAACTGCAGACAAGCAGCAATGTTCTTTTTGGAGAGCAGTGGCTTTCTCCTTGCAACCCTGCCATGCACACAATTGTTGTTCAGTGTTCTCCTGATGGTGGACTCATGAACATTAGCCAATGTGAGAGAGGCCTTCAGTTGCTTAGAAGTTACCCTGGGGTCCTTTGTGACCTAGCCGACCATTACACGCCTTGCTCTTGGAGTGATCTTTGTTGGTCGACCACTCCTGGGGAGGGTAACAAGGGTCTTGAATTTCCTCCATTTGTACACAATCTGTCTGACTGTGGATTGTTGGAGTCCAAACTCTTTAGAGATGGTTTTGTAACCTTTTACAGCCTGATGAGCATCAACAACGCGTTTTGAGCTCCTCAGAAATCTCCTTTGTTCGTGCCATGATGTACTTCCACAAACACGTGTTGTGAAGATCAGACTTTGATAGATCCCTGTTCTTTAAATAAAACAGGGTGCCCACTCACACCTGATTGTCATCCCATTGATTGAAAACACCTGACTCTAATTTCACCTTCAAATTAACTGCTAATCCTGGAGGTTCATATACTTTTGCCACTCACAGATATGTAACATTGGATCATTTTCCTCAATAAATAAATGACCAAGTATAATATTTTTGCCTCATTTGTTTAACTGGGTTCTTTTTATGTATTTTTAGGACTTGTGTGAAAATCTGATGTTGTTTTAGGTCATATTTATGTAGAAATATAGAAAATTCTAAAGAGTTCACAAACTTTCAAGCACCACTGTCGCTGATAGATTTTATCCTGTTTACAGTGGGTGTTCCCACCGCGAAAGAGAAACCAATCGAAACCGAAAGAGTGAAAGTGATCATTCACACGGTAACAGCGTGATAGTCTTCTATGAATGCCTAAGTGGGCGCTCGGTGCTCCGACTCCGGTGTGACCGAGTAAGGTGACAAGTTTTATGTTTCGTCTAATTTAGGTCATTTAAAAACCTATAATATTATTTGGCAGTGGGCACACAGGAAAGTATAAAGTTTGTCAATACGTTTATCATGCTCGTACGATGATAAACTCATGAAGGTATTTATCTAAATACATGACCGACTGATTCTAAATCTGCCGAGCTTCGACGGCGAAGCTCTCGACCCCAGAGGGTTAATGTGTGTGTTATTTTACACTCACTCTCTGACTTCTTCTGTATTATTTTTTGCACTTAGCGCCCCACTGCACGTGTGGCTGCCAATATCCTGCACCTGAGCCTGTGGGACAAACGCACACTAGCCAACCTGAACCCTGCCAGCATGGGGAAGATGGCTGACTGGCTGCTATGTCACTCAGCTGTAGTTCTCCTTAAAGGCTGTGGAGGCAGTGCCTCGGTGGAGGCCGAGCTCCAGACAGGATTCCTCGCCAGCCTGGATCTGGAGGAGCTTCGCACGGCAGCGGGATACCTCCTGTACGGACGACACCTATGGCCGAGTGTTAGCGTCTGAGCTAGATTATGAGAAGCTGTTGTTTGGAGTGTTTATCTTGAGAAAAGCACAGAGACGGCACGTAGTTTCCTGAGTTAACACTGTGGATGCGATGGCACTTTATGTACATGCACTTTTCCTTGCTCTTCGTACGTTTCCTGTTTGACGGATTTGACATGGGTTTTACATAGGATGTGACTAAACAGTGTGGAAATACACCTGGAGTATCAGGAGTGTATTCATTATTTCTAAGTAATTGCAAGAAGATGTACAGATATGTTTCTGTTAAAGGGACAGTTTTGTTCTTGTTAATCACATCACATGAAATAAACACTATCCTTTTAAATTGTCATGTCATCATTAAACTCACCACTAAAACTAATAATCAATGGATGTTATTTAGCAAACAATAAAAAAAATCTTGAATGTCAATTCACTATATATCCAGGACGTATAGGAGAATCGAAATGCCATTTCTCTCTCACCTTACTTGTAAAAACAGAAAAACAATATATATAAATATAGGTAAAAATACACTAAAATCAATGTACAAAATAGCAGTCATGCAAATACAGTACAATATCTGTAACAGAGAAGGTGCACCTTTGGCTCTGGCTGTTGCTAGACCTGGGGTGTCGCCGGCCCTAAAGGCTGCGTCCCGAGCCCCCAGGAGCCTGTGAACCTCTCCTGTCAGCCAAGGCTTCTGGTTAGCACAAACAGTGATTGTTTTGCAGTGAGTGACATCATCAGTGCATTTAGCAATGTATGCTGTGATGGCCTCGGTGTATTCTTATAAGTCTATGTCAGGGGTCGGCAACCCTAGGCACGCGTGCCACAACTGGCACGCCGAGGAATTTCCAGTGGCACACTGACGACGATACACAAACCTAATTATTCAACACATTAAAAATGTTCAAACGTCATCTTGAACAGTCATTGGCTGTTGCATGGCGAGCCTGCTCTTTTAGCATGACTACACAACAATATAGCGCCCCCCCTCCCACTCCCAGTGTTGCCAGATACTGCTGACGGTTTCCATCCCAAAATATGTTCAAAACACGCCAAAATGCATTTAAAACTGCCCAATCTGGCAACACTTCCCCCTCCCCATATTTCTCACGAGATGGGCCCACTTGATGAAGCAGTTGCGCTAAGATGGCAAAGAAGCCGACAGTTCGGGCTTTCCTCTCCTCGTGGACCAAAGAATATGGGTTCGTTTCTCAGAGGGACCGTGCTGTGTGCACGTTGTGTTTTGAAAGTGTTGTGTGTCGAACATCCAGTGTTAAATGTCATTTCGAGGCAAAGCACGAAAAGACTTTCAAAGATCAGGCAGATAGGAACGAATCAATCTCACACGCAGTGTGCAGATATGGGAAGCAAGCCCACACTTTAAAGTGCCATTCCACCATTGGATGTATTCTTTGGCATAAAATACAATATATTTTATGACAACATGACTAGACAGAGAAATCTTTTAGCTTCAAAATGATATATCAAACATAATTTTTTGACAACGACAAGTATATTAATTTTGCAACCAAAGTCACCTACCCTTTTAATTTCCGCGCGGTAGTGAAACGTGATGTCATCGGCAGGTTCCCCTTCTTGTGTACCACGTGTCGGTCTATTTTTAGACCAGGAAACCCCCAAAGTGAGAGAGTCATTTCTCCTCGTATATGGGGGCCAAAACATTGCGAAAAATTTTGAGTTAATCTTTCAGTTAGCTAGATTTATTGGTATTAGCTAGATTTATTGGTATTATTTTTATCGCGTTCTATCCGCCATTGCTGATAATATGTGCCACGTCGGTACACAAGAAGGGGAACCTGCCGATGACATCACACGCGGAAATTAAAAGGGTAGGTGACTTTGGTCGCAAAATTAATATACTTGTCGTTGTCAAAAAATTGTTTGATATATCATTTTGAAGCGCCCTGTGATGACCTGGCGACTTGTCCAGGGTGTACCCCGCCTTTCGCCCGTAGTCAGCTGGGATAGGCTCCAGCTTGCCTGCGACCCTGTAGAAGGATAAAGCGGCTAGAGATAATGAGATGAGATGAGATCATTTTGAAGCTAAAAGATTTCTCTATCTAGTGATACCATTTATATATGTTGTCAAAATATATTGTATTTTATGCCAAAGAATACATCCAATGGTGGAATGGCACTTTAACAGTCTTTACCTCAGCTAAAAACAATGCCACTGAAGCTAGCTATATAATTTCTCACTGCATAGCTAAACATGGAAAGACGTTCACAGACGGTGAATACATTAAGGAGGCCTTTCTCTCTAGCTCGGATAGTCTTTTTGAGGGGCTGCCAAATAAAGAGACAATAAAATCAAGAATAAAAGACATGCCCGTATCAGCCAGAACTGTTGAGCGACGAATTGGTGAAATGGCAGAAAACGTAAGGGTGCAGCAAACAACTGGCATAAAAGATGCAGCGGTATTTAGCATTGCGCTTGACGAAAGCGTAGATGTGAATGATGTGGCATGTTTGGCAGTGATGACAAGATACTGTGATGTGACTGTGACAGAGGAGCTCTGCTGTTTAAAGCCAATGAATCCTGCTGGGCATCTTTACCCGAAAAGTTCAGCTGTGTTCGCAATATCGCACTGGCTTTATTGTCAGTGTTTGGATCAACATATCTGTGTGAACAGATATTTTCGCACATGAAGAATGTACTTTGCCCCTCCCGAAGTCGTCTGACAACGGGCCATTCGGAAGCATGCGTCCAACTCAAAGTGACCAATTACCATCCCCACATCTCGGAGCTAAGTAAGGGGAAGCAGGGCCAGGGATCACACTGACTGATAGGCAAAACATTTATTATGTAACAAGGCTACTTCAAATTTGCAGTTTATTGTTAAGCCACTTTATGTAGGCTACTTGTCAATGTTCTCTGACACTCATTATTTAATTTCTTTTCTGTAGTTTTATTATTCATCAGTTCCATTAGGCTGCTACGTCTTTATTGTGAATAACTTGGGCCTGTTACCTACTGAAAGATTGTGGATGTTATTTTGTGAATTTGTATAAGCTGCTTGCAATGTTGTTATCCAATGTGTGTGTGTGTGTGTGTGGGGGGGGTGTTCTTAAACCTTGTGTGTGAGGTTAATGGCATAAAACAAGTGCAATGGTGTTTTACATTTGCTCAATGCATTAAATATCCATATCTGTCTAAAATGTGTGGTGTCTAATTACACATAGTTAACAACACCTATTTGAATGGCACACTAACAAGAAAATTTCTAATTGGCACTACATGGCAAAAAGGTTGCCGACCCCTGGTCTATGTGGTCATTGTAAGTGGCTGCTTCTTTGAAAATGTCCCAGTGTGTAGTGCTAAAACAGTCTTTCAAAGCATAGGACGCCCCTCTGGCCCCACACGTACCTCCTTTTGTGTTGGTCTGATGGCTCTCACTCTGGGTCTGTGGACCCTTTTCACGTGACGTCACGACAAACACGGCCGCCATTTTGGACATGTACTACCAGTAGTTTACCACAGCCAGCATTGAGGAACGGCAGCAAAGAAAGTGTTTATTTTCAGCAAGACTTCCATCATGCCACTATGTTGTTGTGCACCTGGATGTAGTAATCATCAACAAACAAGGCAAGGGTTATCATTTTATCGGATCCCGGTAGATGCTGACCGACGGAGAAGATGGATAGCGGCATACCAACGCTTGTGTAGTGACCACTTTGTTGGAGGTAAGACGAATAAAATTAGCCAGAAAAGGCATTACATTGCTGTTAACATTCCATTCCAGTTTACTGTAATTATGATCTGGCAGCTATTTACACCGGATCCAGTGTAAATAGCTGCCGGAGAAAACGTCCGAGTTTCCGCAGCGCGCTCGCTCGCGGCCCGGCCGGAGCCAGCACGCTCGCTCGCGGCCCGGCCGGAGCCAGCGCACTCCGGAACCTCGGACGTTGGCTCCGGTGTAAATAGCTGCCAGATCATAATTACAGTAAACTAGTAAATACAGTTTTCTGCATCTCGCTCCTTTTTCTTTTATGTTTGTCGCCTTCCTCGCATTCAAACCGATTTGAGCCGAAGTCCACTACATGTCCAAAATGGCGGTCGCGTTTACGAAGGTCACGTGACTGAAAAGGGTCTATATGCAGGTCTCAGCATGTAATCAGAGAGACCCAGGTGGGGGAGGTAGGAGGCCTTGTAAGCTCATTTGTGGGTTGTGTACACCAAGTCCAGTAACTTGTCACCTCCTGTTGGAAAGTCCAAATGTTGATGTAATTTGGGCAGTAAAACCTTAAAGGAACAGTCCACCGTACTTCCATAATGAAATATGCTCTTATCTGAATTGAGACGAGCTGCTTTGTACCTCTCCGAGCTTTGCGCGACCTCCCAGTCAGTCAGACGCAGTCAGACGCGCTGTCACTCCTGTTAGCAATGTAGCTAGGCTCAGTATGGCCAATGGTATTTTTTGGGGCTGTAGTTAGATGCAACCAAACTCTTCCGTGTTTTTCCTGTTTACATAGGTTTATATGACCAGTGATATGAAACAAGTTCAGTTACACAAATTGAAACGTAGCGATTTTCTATGCTATGGAAAGTCCGCACTATAATGACAGGCATACTAACACCTTCTGCGCGCTTCGGCAGCGCATTGATACGGAGCTCAGATATCAGTGCACTGCCGAAGCGCGCAGAAGGTGTTAGTACGCCTGTCATAGTGCGGACTTTCCATAGCATAGAAAATCGCTACGTTTCAATTTTTTTAACTGAACTTGTTTCATATCACTGGTCATATAAACCTATGTAAACAGGAAAAACGCGGAAGAGTTTGGTCGCATCTAACTACAGCCCCAAAAAATACCGTTGGCCATACTGAGCCTAGCTACATTGCTAACAGGAGTGACAGCGCGTCTGACTGCGTCTGACTGACTGGGAGGTCACGCAAAGCTCGGAGAGGTACGGAGCAGCTCGTCTCAATTCAGATAAGAGCATATTTCATTATGGAAGTACGGTGGACTGTTCCTTTAAAATCTGCATGATTGAAGTCACCTGCTGCGATGAGGAATCCATCTGGGTGCGCTGTCTGTTGTTCACTGATGCACTGCAAAAAATGGCCTTTCAAAAATAAGAAATAAAAGATTAAAACAATGGGCGGCACGGTGGTGTAGTGGTTAGCGCTGTCGCCTCACAGCAAGAAGGTCCGGGTTCGATCCCCATGGCCGGCGAGGGCCTTTCTGTGTGGAGTTTGCATGTTCTCCCCGTGTCCGCGTGGGTTTCCTCTGGGTGCTCCGGTTTCCCCCACAGTCCAAAGACATGCAGGTTAGGTTAACTGGTGACTCTAAATTGACCGTAGGTGTGAGTGTGAATGGTTGTCTGTGTCTATGTGTCAGCCCTGTGATGACCTGGCGACTTGTCCAGGGTGTACCCCACCTTTCACCCGTAGTCAGCTGGGATAGGCTCCAGCTTGCCTGTGACCCTGTAGAACAGGATAAAGCGGCTAGAGATAATGAGATGAGATTAAAACAAAGCATATTTGCTTGAATCAGGTGAAAAAAAATCTGCCAGTGAAACTAGTCAAATTTGACTTGGTAAGATTTCTTAAAGTAAGATGAAAAATCTAACCTGTTTTTAGATGAAATAATTCCAAAATAAGATTGGGGAACTTATTATGCGAGATCTGATTAACTCAAAATAATCAAAATAGTTCTTATAACAAGATCGTACTTCTTACATTTAGCCATTCAAGTCATTTTTATTTATTTCATTTTAAGGGTATTTCACTTAAATTCATGAAAAAGTCTTAGCAGTAAAAACTGAATTTAAGATAAATATACTAATATTAGGATTGTTAAATTCTACAACTAAGCATTGCTAGCTTAAAAGATTCTCCTTTTGTGACCTGTAATTAGTAAAATACTCTAGATATGAGACCAGAGACTATCTTGAATCAAGTTGACGACACGTGTAGCATTGCAACAAGTTTATTTTTTTTCCCATTTCAACATTCAAACATTAAAACATCTCTTAAGATTCCACTTCCCCAGGACCTCAGGCACAAAAAAAATAAAAAAGTCTACGCATTTTGACTTAGTGCTTACACAACGCCAAAGCAACAGTGCATTTTGGGGGCACTGACTATTCATGTGTACGAGGGGTTTACAAGATCAGGCACAAAAACAAAACAAAACACTGAACTTAACTCACAGCATTCCAAAAAGCCCTCACTAAAATGCCCTCCACTCACTCATAATAGCCTTTTTGAAGGCGCTTGTCTGGTCTAGAGTCTGTACAGCATCTAGAAGGAGCTCACTCTGAATGACTGAGAAAACAGTCGCAGTAAACTTAGGATCTGTAAGGTGGAGTTGAATTGTAATGAAAGATTCAAAGATTTCAGTAAAGTTCATTTATTCCCAAAATAAGCATACTTTGTTTTTTTTTTCTTGAAACAAGATGAACCGCATTTGACAAATGTCCAAAATGTACTTACTTGTTAAAAAAAAAAAACTTGTTTTATTTTCAAAGGTGTTCCAAATAAGACTTTTTCAAGACATTTTGTCTATACAAGATTTTCAAGATGGACTGTCTAAAAACTAGCCTTTCTAGCTAAATGAGGTTTTGCTTTTTGGGCAATTATGTCTTATAATAAGGGTGGCTAGATGTTTTGACTTGAAAATAGACAAATAAACTTCCTAAGATTTTTATTTTTTGCAGAGTAGCCCAGCTAGCTGGATAGCACACTGCAAAAAATGATCTCTTGTTGAGAGAAAATATCTTTAATATGGGTGAATTTATTTATTATTTCTTATTAGAAGTTTACTAGAACTCAATTCTAAGATTATTTAGCTTACTTTGAGACGCTTTTACTAATTTCAAGCCTTAAATTGTCTTATTCTGTTGGCAGATAATTTTGCTCATTTTAAAGGTGGAGTACGAGATTTTGGAATAACGGTTCCCGCAAGCCATATTTTGAAAAGAAACCCGCCCGCCCTCGCCATGCTCCCCCCCCCCGCGTCTCCACCCCTCCTCCCCCTTATAAAGCCTGAGAAATTCCGGCTTTATAATGGGTGTCTATTGCGTTACACACCAGTGGAGCTCGTTAAGTTAGAGTGCAGAGAGCTTGAAAAAATAGCTCAAACTTTCTCATTTAAACTGTGTTTTCAGCCCCAATTTTCACTCCACACACATAATTTTCTCAAAAGTAGTAGCCACACTTGTCCTGATTCACACAATGTGTCTACCTACACGATAGAACTTGCGGTTTTTGAATAAGAAGCCTGAAAGTGAGGAGAGGACAGGCGCGCTTCCCCATAGACTCCCATTATGAACTTGGCAGAAAAGTCACTCGTTTTTAACTCGCTCTAGTGACCTCATTTTTTAAACTACAGACAAAAAAAATACATCAGTGTGTTCAGGAGAGCCTTGTGGCACTCACTGTGAAAGAATTTTGTGAATATCTCCTTCCGTTTTCGTGTAAATCCCCGTTGTTTGGAGGGAGCGCACTGAGAAAATCCTGCACTTTCTGTGTGACACACTGTTCGCAGTGCGCGGGTTGGGGGAGGGGCTGCTCGCTCTCTCACACAGAAGGGCCGGGCTGCTCGCGGGCTTCAGTCTGATTGACGTGTCAGTATCCAATCATTTTGAGGTGGTACCTCGATATGATTGGATGGCGTTTTTCCTTTATTTTACACTGTAGACTGGATTAAAATATTTCGTTTTTGGGTCAAACCTTCCATTGTACTGCTTGTAACAT
This sequence comes from Neoarius graeffei, assembly GCF_027579695.1. Classification (NCBI taxonomy): domain Eukaryota; kingdom Metazoa; phylum Chordata; class Actinopteri; order Siluriformes; family Ariidae; genus Neoarius; species Neoarius graeffei. The sequence continues at coordinate 34,382,345 of NC_083581.1, forward strand.
GGGTGTGAGGAGCTTTTCAAGCAATATGGTAAAAAATACTCCTGAAAAAAATCTCGCACCCCACCTTTAAGCATTCAATTCTAGAAAGAAGCAAAATTATCTGCCAATAGAATAAGAACATTTAAGGCTTGAAATTAGTAAAAGCATCTCAAAGTAAGCTAAATAATCTTATAATTGAGTTCTAGTAAACTTCTAATAAGAAATAATAGATAAATTCACCCATATTAAAGATATTTTCTCTCAACAAGAATTTTGCAGTGCAGAGTCCGGGATGTTGTTATTCAGCCAGGATTCCGTAAAGATGAAAACACAGCAATGCCTCCGCGCTTGCCACGCTTCTGTTTTCTCTCACACCGCTTCCGGCGCCTCCTCTCTATGGAATCAATTTTGTGCCAAAATGTTCATACAATACTTTTGAAATAGCAAACAAAAACGACAAATCAAAATACACAAAAAGAAAAAAAAGTCAATTTTTTTAGACTGGCAAACAAATTATTTGTGTAATCGTGCAAAATATCAGTCTATTACTCTTCAGAAACCTTTTATTTTTGTTCCGCGTCTTTCTCAGTTTTGTTTGACGTAATTTATTTTGGTAGCGATTCCAGCTTTCTCGTTTGCGCTCCCTGACTTTTTGCTTGCAGTTTTGGCACAAACTTCACGTGTGGGTGGACTGTCCAGGAATGCATTCCCATTGGCTAACTTGTGTTTGACTGACAGCTCCGCTCAGCCATTCCCTACTCGGATTCTGGCGGACTGTTTGACGAGTGACCGATCCATTGACGGTAAACAAGGATCGAGTGGACTTCAGTGGCGACTATGATATTGAATTTACACTTTGTTGAATTAATTCAATATTATAGTCGCCACTGAAGTCCACTCGATCCTTGTTTACCGTCAATGGATCGGTCACTCGTCAAACAGTCCGCCAGAATCCGAGTAGGAAATGGCCGCAACAGCCTCCGGGGGAATGGCTGAGCGTAGCTGTCAGTCAAACACAAGTTAGCCAATGGGAATGCATTCCTGGACAGCCCACCCACACGTCAAGTTTGTGCCAAAACTGCAAACAAAAAGTCAGGGAGCGCAAACGAGAAAGCTGGAATCGCAACCAAAATAAATTACATCAAACAAAACTGAGAAAGACGCGGAACAAAAATAAAAGGTTTCTGAAGAGTAATAGACTGATATTTTGCACGATTACACGAATAATTTGTTTGCCAGTCTAAAAAAATTGACTTTTTTTTCTTTTTGTGTATTTTGATTTGTCGTTTTTGTTTGATATGGGCAATTCCATGTAAATGTCAACCTCACCATGCAAAAATAAAGCAACATGTAATACATCAAAACCACTCCCAGAGATATCACCTAGGCCTGTATTTTACAGATGTGAATAAGTTGAACCAATTTGTAACCAACCTAATGTCACTGTCAGTCTTTCTTTCTTATAATGTAAAACCCAAGCTAAAATCAACTTTGATCATGTACAATTCTATATTATTGCCACAAGCCACAGAAATGTATGCTAAAATCCACAAAACAGCAAAACAATAGCCATCCTAAATATTATTTAAGAACTTTGATAGTTTTAGCTGATATTTAGAGAGTTTTTCAAAGGGTTATGGTGGTTAAATTGCTGATTTTCTAAACATATGCCATGTCTATTTCAGACGCGTCACATCCATAACGGAATTTCGTCGCATCCATAACGCTGACTTTTCCTTCCGAAACTCCGCATGAAATACAAAATATTTTAAACAAAGATTTTTTAATATTCACCTTGGACCCCTCTATCAAATGGATATCTCCATTTCGACATTAGGTTTACAATTTCACAGAGTTTGATAAAAATGTACAGTCACCCAAGAAAAGTGATACTTTTTCTGTCACATCCATAACGCATCTTTTATTGGCATTTTCTGGCATGCCCTAGATGTACTATGGGAATTGTTCTTGTTCTATCACTTCTCCAGTATGGTACAGCCTTAAAATATGCAACACCTGTTTAAATACTGGGAGACAATAAAACATGCACTGGGTCATTTGTTGCCATTTTGAGTTCAAGTGTCACGTCCATAACGCTGGAATTGCTCATATTTCAAAAGTATTGTATGAACATTTTGGCACAAAATTGATTCCATACCTCTCTGGGTGAGACACAGCAGGCGAGTCCGGTGATCATTGACATGGTGACATTCTTTTGTAAGCAGATGTTTATATAACATTTATGGACTCAGTCTCCAGTGCCAAAGGTCAGGAAAGTCTTAGTTTTCAGGTTACACAACAAGCTGCAGGGGTTTTTTTCTGTTATTAATTTGAAGTGAGAAAACATTATGGTGACAGGAGGTCTATTTAAAGCTGCTCGAACATATTGTAACACAAACTCGTTTATTTCTTGAACATTCCACAACTATGAAGGGATAAAAATAAAGTTGATAAAACTGTAAGAATGGTGCAAATTGCTCTTGTGTAAGAGAAATAAAACACCACGAGGTATGCTGTTGAAGGAAAATAGACAACTTATGGATGGAAATAGGAAGCTGGGCCACAAATCACGCCAATCATGATTGATTATTTTCCTTTACCTGCACAAATATGGAATCAATTTTGTGCCAAAATGTTCATACATCTCATTATCTGTAGCCGCTTTATCCTGTTCTACAGGGTCGCAGGCAAGCTGGAGCCTATCCCAGCTGACTACGGGCGAAAGGCAGGGTACACCCTGGACAAGTCGCCAGGTCATCACAGGGCTGACACATAGACACAGACAACCATTCACACTCACACCTACGGTCAATTTAGAGTCACCAGTTAACCTAACCTGCATGTCTTTGGACTGTGGGGGAAACCGGAGCACCCGGAGGAAACCCACGCGGACACGGGGAGAACATGCAAACACCGCACAGAAAGGCCCTCGCCAGCCCCGGGGCTCAAACCCAGGACCTTCTTGCTGTGAGGTGACAGCGCTAACCACTACACCACCGTGCCGCCCCTTGTATGAACATTTTGGCACAAAATTGATTCCATATTTTGATATTTTGCCCGATTACACGAATAATTTGTTTGCCAGTCTAAAAAAACTGACTTTTTTTTGTATTTTGTAATAAATTTGTTATTATAATAATTATAATAATAATTATAATAATTATTATACATTAAAATAAATTAAATTAAAATAATTATAATAATAAATTATAATAATAATTTGTTTGCCAGTCTAAAAAAATTGACTTTTTTAAATTTTGATTTGTCGTTTTTGTTTGATGTTTCAAAAGTATTGTATGAACATTTTGGCACAAAATTGATTCCATATTTTGATATTTTGCACAAAATATCAAACATTTTGGCACAAAATTGATTCCATATTTTTGATATTTTGCACGATTACACGAATAATTTGTTTGCCAGTCTAAAAAAACTGACTTTTTTTGTATTTTGATTTGTCGTTTTTGTTTGATATTTCAAAAGTATTGTATGAACATTTTTGGCACAAAATTGATTCCATACAAATCACGCCAATCATGATTGATTATTTTCCTTTACCTGCACAAATACAGACTGTCGAGTGTTTTCAGGATGAGTGAAATACATTTGCCATGAACAGCAGGGAGAGGACACACCCCTCTGGGGTTGGGTTACAGGAGTGCAACAGTTCAGCTCTGAATTGGAGCGGAAAATAATAAGAGGAGGACACACGGAGAGCAGAGCAGATCTCATCTCCTGCGTGCAAAGAGCAGCGCGGCTGTAGCATGTTTCACTTCATGAAGATGAGAGGAATCGGCCAGCTGAGATCGTGCATGGTGTTGATGCAGGATCGGGTGGTCAGGGGGACAGGGACAGCCACCATGAGCAGACTGATGTCTAGCAAAACATATAATGTTCCTCCGAGCACCAAGTTTGTCGCGCGCGTGTCCGGAATCGCCACCATGGCCAAGTTACCATATCAGGACACAGCCGAGGGTCTGGACGCAGCCTTCATCGGGGTACCCATCGACACCGGGACCTCCAACCGACCCGGAACCAGGTTTGCTCCTGCATATCTCTCAGAAACCATGCACTAGCTTGTGATATGAAAACCTGTTGCACAAGTAGAATATTTCCAAGCTCATGGCAGACAGAACCTCCTCTAGGCTCATGCATTTAACTTCCTCTGAATCTTAAATAGCACTTTATTAAAAACTCATCAGGTTAAGTTGATAAGTGGCTGCCTTTATTTTGCAGCTTATCATCCAATAAAATGCTCAACTGGATTTTTTTTCAGGATTTGGGTGATGGTGGTGTAGTGGTTAACGCTGTCACTTCACAGCAAGAAGGTTCTGGGTTCAAGCCCAGTGGCTTACAGGGGCCTTTCTGTGCGGAGTTTGCATGTTCTCCCCGTGTCTGCATGGGTTTTCTCCGGGTGCTCCGGTTTCCCCCACAGTCCAAAGACATGCAGGTTAGGTTAACTGGTGACTCTAATGGCCCTTTTCCACTACCCTTTTTCAGCTCACTTCAGCCCGACACGGCTCGCGTTTCGACTACCAAAGAACAGCACGACTCAGCTTGCTTCAGCCCTGCTTAGCCCCTAAAACTCGCACCGTTTTGGAGTGGGGCTGAAGCGAGCCGAGTGAGGCTGGGGGTGTGAGCAGACACTCCCCTGTGCACTGATTGGTGAGGAGGAGTGTCCTCACATGCCCACACACGCCCCGCGAGCACGCTGGGATCTGTAAACACCGTAAACCCGGAAGAAGAATAATTACGAATTACGAGAATTTCTGAAGCCTTATGCGCCTCGCCTCATCTATACGCTCTTGCCAGTATCTGTTGGCGTTGTCGGTGACAACAAGCCACAGAACCAAGACCAGCAACACTAACGACTCCATGTCCTCCATGTTTATTGTTTACTATTCGGGTCGTGAGACTACCGCTTAAAAGCTCACTGATGTCACTGTTTGCGCTCCTTAACGACATCACCTGACGTCCACCCACTTTCGCTAACTCCACCCAATGTGTCCACCCACTTCCAGCCAGCACGGTTCAGCGCAGTTGTAGTCGAAATGCAACTCCAACAGCCCCACTCAGCTCGACTCAGCCCAACTCAGCACGGCACGGCTCAGCCCGACTCACCCGCGTTGGTAGTGGAAAAGTGGCATTAATTGACCGTAGGTGTGAATGTGAGTGTGAATGGTTGTCTGTGTCTATGTGTCAGCCCTGTGATGACCTGGCGACTTGTCCAGGGTGTACCCCGCCTTTCGCCCGTAGTCAGCTGGGATAGGCTCCAGCTTGCCTGCGACCCTGTAGAACAGGATAAAGCGGCTAGAGATAATGAAATGAGATGAGAAATTGACCGTAGTTGTGACTGTGAGTGTGAATGGTTGTTTGTCTTTATGTGTCAGCCCTGCGATGATCTGGCAACTTGTCCAGGGTGTACCCCACCTCTCGCCCATAGCTGGGATAGGCTCCAGCTTGCCTGCGACTCTGCACAGGATAAGCAGTTACGGATAATGGATGGATGGATGTAGCATCAATGCATATGTCCTAGAGTGGACTCTAAATAATACCCAGGAAGAAGAGACACTTCTCATCAAATGGCATGATATAGCAGGGGTCGGATATAGGCCTGTGTGTAAGTCATGATGAGGACATCTACAACCTAATGGTCTGGTGTCTACTGCAGGGCTCTACACTAACTTTTTTTTCAGGAGCACACGTGCTCCTAAGTTAAAAATTTTAGGAGCACAGGGAAAAAAATGGGGGCACAAGCACAAGTAGGTTTTCATTTTAAAGGTTTATTGCAGCGCAAACCTTAGACACACCAACACATAAAACGCAAAATTCAATTGAGAATGAATGAATGAACGAACGAATGAATGAATGAACAAACAAATGAATAACGAACAACTGAATGAATGAACAAACAGAAGCTAAACAGAGAGCAGAGCTCAGCAGAGCTAACAACATCATCAAGGACAGCTCCCACCCTGGCTCTGAGTTCTTTGACTTGCTGCCCTCAGGCAGGCGTTACAGGTGCATCAAAGCAAGGACCAACAGACTCAGAAACAGTTTTTTTTTCCCACAGGCCATAACCACCTTGAACAATTAGCCTTTTTCACATTACATCACTTGCAGGGGAACTCGTATCCGTTTTCAGCCTTTTGAATGGAAGAAGAGGTATACGGCGGCAATATATGTTAACAAAACCGTGTCATTCACAGATAAGATTGATGATAATAATATTGCGCATTGTTGTTTATCATTACGTATTGTTAGCGACCATTCCAGTCACCTATCTGCCTTGTTTTGGAAAGGAAGTTTACTGACTTTCTATGGTTGCTACTTGTTAGCCAGCAGATTAGCATGCCACCTCTTCTTCCATTCAAAAGGCTGAAAACGGATGTGAGGTTCTTCTGCAAGTGACGTAATGTGAAAAAGGCTAATTACATGCACTGACTGATGCCACTTCTGGCAGGTGCAACAATGCACCAACAAGGACCTAAAAGGACAATATTCTCACACTTACCTGATACAGTGCAATACTTATTACAGTGCAACCTCACAGAGGAACTTTTTAGTTTTTATAGCTTTTGTATATTTTATATTTATATTTCTACACTTTTACATCCATACCTAATACAATGCAATACCAAATACAGTGCAATATCCTGAGTTTTGTAGCTGAACTGAGTTTCTATAACTAATGTGCAATTAACATCTGCAACTCAACACGCCCAGTTGTGTGTGTGTGTGTATGTGTGTATATATATATATATATATATATATATATATATATATATATATATATAATATATTCTTTGTTTTTCTGCTGTGTTGTGACATGAACCCTTTGTATATACTGTATATTATTTGTTTTTCTGTTGTGTTGTATGTTCCCATCTAAATGTTTGCACTGGGGTGTGTGCTTTCCATCTCATTATTCTATTAAACAAAAATCATGTCACTATCGGTTGGCCAGGATTTGTAATTTGGTCGTCGTGACCTTTTTCTGACCGAAAGCCACTTTTCGGCACATTCTGTGGGATCAAACAATTCAAGAGATGGGCCCTCTGCCACAATCCTTATTAGGTCTTCTGTTGTAGACACATGCAAACAGCTGCGCAGTGAGCTTTTTATGCGCTTTTGTGCAGAGAAGCCTTGCTTGCATTGTGCTGCAGAAATAGGGAGAACCAGCAGGATCTCCACAAGATGCAGCAGGTTCTGTAAAAAATAATGGCGTATGGGATTCATTCTAATTGATTAAAAAAAATCAAATAACTAAGGCTCTAAGTCATTACAATTAAAGTACAAAGTCAAAGTAAAACATAGTCCCGGTAAAACGCACTAGCATGGCAGAACGGCAAAAAAAAAAATGTAACTTTTTCACTCCACCCCGGCTACCATGGGAACCACCGCAGTGCAAGACAGAGGCAATGCACGCAACTACAGACAGGGAGCAAGGCGCAGACAGAACACACACACGTACACAACACTGAACACACACACTTACAACAATACAGGCCGTTACTCGTTACACTATATTAGGTAGGCTATCCAGTGCTGGATTTACATACTTTGCAGTTTAACGTTTGATACATTTTAGAATGTTAAACTCGTCGCGTCTTTGCTCAGTGCTTTCCTAAATTGTCGGCCGCAAGAAGCCCTCGCACGAATGTGTGTGGTTTTTTTCCTCGTTCACATGCCGAAAAATTCGCTCACAAATGCGAGTGAAATGTGCGCACTGTGGAGCCCTGGTCTACTTAGACAAGGGCGGCTAGATGTGCTAGATGGACAGATTTATAGAATGGGGTGATATGACATTGGGCAGAAAGCCCAGGTTCAAACCCAAGGTCACTCCAGAGCTGTCTAGTCACCAAATTATGCAAGATGAGCTTATTGCTTATCTCAGGCATATCTAGTGATCTGCTAGTGACATTTATTTCAGTTTGGCATGTTGGGTATCCTGCACCAGATGGTCATTACAGTTCCAGATTCAGATGTTCATTTGTGCTGAATAATGTGGAATGCTCTGTTGCCAGGTTTGGCCCTCGGCACATCCGAGCCGAATCGGCCATGTTGAGGCACTACTGTGGCACAGGAGCTGCACCCTGGGAGTCCATGATGGTTGCAGATATTGGTGACGTCAATGTGAACTTGTATGACCTAAAAGATGCCTGCAAACGGATTCGTGAGGCTTATCGCAAAGTCGTGGCTACTGGCTGCATCCCGCTTACACTGGGTGAGATTTCCTCTGATCAAACTAAAATAATCAGGGAAAGACAAAACTGTACTGTGTCATACAGTATAACAGTCTGAGGCAAAATAATGAATGACTCCATTCAACTTGTTTCACCCTGACTGAACTTTCATCTTCTGCAGCTCGGATGCTTCTTCTATAAATGATTAACCTTGTTTGTGTATTTTACCAGCAGATACATGAGGCCAATCAATGATTTACTGTCATATTAAATGTGTTTGTGGAACTTGAACCTCTGCACAGGAATAAAACTCTGTATGCTTTGACAGGGGGCGATCACACGATTGCGTACCCGATTCTGCAGGCCGTGGCAGAAAAGTAGGCAGGAATAATGTCTGTATTTATCATAACTTTTCTTGTGAAAGTGTGAGCTAAAACATGAGCCACATGGCTTTTCCTAACTGATGTTGATTTCATTTGTGTCAGACATGGTCCAGTAGGTCTGGTCCATGTGGATGCTCATGCTGATACAGGGGATGTGGCCATGGGGGAGAAGATCACTCACGGTACACCATTCAGGCGCTGTGTGGAGGAGGGACTGCTCGACTGTAAACGTGTGGTTCAGATTGGACTCCGGGGCACTGCTTATACACCTGATGCTTATAAGTGGAGCAGAGAACAGGTTAGGAAATAATAATAATAAGCAGTCGCTGAAGTCCTTTGAGCCACCTGGAGGCCCTGTAAGATTGTTAATATCTTTTGGCGATAAAGGATGATGAGCCAGTGGTTCTCTTTTGGTCTGTAATTTGAGAGGCGTGATGGAGTGTGCGTTTGAGCTCCTGCTACTCCAGGCTTTGACATTTGGAAAATTTCACGCATGATATGTACATGATGAAAAGAAGAAATCTTTTCTGCAGGGTTTCCGTGTGGTGCAGATCGAGGAGTGTTGGCACAAATCTCTGGTGCCACTCATGACAGAGGTTCGGGCCCAAATGGGTAAAGGGCCTGTTTACCTCAGCTTCGATATCGATGCTTTGGATCCTGCGTTTGCCCCTGGCACTGGAACCCCTGAGATCGCAGGCCTCACACCTATTCAGGTAATGCCGTGACTAATATACTGATCGCTGAACCTTTATCATTAAACCTTGCCTATACATCAATCAGGCTTCAGAGAATTTCCAATTCTGCATAGCACTGGTAGCATAACTCATGCTAATATTAGCTAAGGAGCTAGTTACCTCTGCCAACTTTGTTGGAGGAAGTTATGGTTTTGACTCCATTTGTTTGCTTTTCCCAACGTAATTCAAAAAGTAGGGCGGCACGGTGGTGTAGTGGTTAGCGCTGTCGCCTCACAGCAAGAAGGTCCTGGGTTCAAGCCCCATGGCCAGCGAGGGCCTTTCTGTGCGGAGTTTGCATGTTCTCCCCGTGTCCGCGTGGGTTTCCTCCGGGTGCTCCGGTTTCCCCCACAGTCCAAAGACATGCAGGTTAGGTTAACTGGTGACTCTAAATTGACCGTAGGTGTGAATGTGAGTGTGAATGGTTGTCTGTGTCTATGTGTCAGCCCTGTGATGACCTGGCGACTTGTCCAGGGTGTACCCCGCCTTTCGCCCGTAGTCAGCTGGGATAGGCTCCAGCTTGCCTGCGACCCTGTAGAAGGATAAAGCAGCTTGAGATAATGAGATGAGATGAGATGAATTCAAAAAGTAGTGAATGGATTTTGATGAAATTTTGAGGAAAGGTGAGCCATGGACCAAGGAACAATTGATTAGAATTTGATGTAAATCCGGATATGTATGTAGATCCAGGATTTTTTTTCTGTTCCCAGCGTAACTCAAAAAGTAGTGAACAGATTTGGATGAAATTTGGTGGACAGCTTTAGTACTATCCTAAGTTCAAGTGATTTGATTCTGATGTTGATTTTGTTGTGGCTTGGTACCGGTATCCACCCAACCGAGTTCCTTTCTAGTTCTCTAGCTGTGTTGGTATTCCACAAATCAATATGGTGTATTTGAAAATATGACAAAATGTATCAAATGTACAAATATTTTAAGTTATGATTTAAGTTTCATTGCTAAATATTTATACAGCACACATAGCCCACTTTGTTGAATTCTCAAATCTGGCCTGAGTTTCCCAAAAGCATCGCAGCACAAAGATCATCGTTAAATGGTAGATCGAGCAGCACAACAAATGCTCTCTCTCCTAGTTAAGATGCTCTTAGCGTTAAGAGGCTTTTGGGAAACCCACCCCTGATTAGTGAGAAGGTGTTGCAAGGCAAATCACAGGTATCATTTCCATAATAACAGCTCATTCACAGAGTTTTTAAAAAAATGTAACTTAAATAAGAATAACATTGATGATATGGATAGATTGATGTTTTCTGCAAGGTGATGTTTATTTAACATTTACGAGAGTAGTCTCCAATGTCAGCTCTTTGTAATGGTCAGCAGTAAAGCTTATAAGATAAAACTTTATTAATCCTGAAGGAAATTCTTGTGCCAGAAATTGCTCCATAGCAGTACAGTATGTTAAAATGCAACAATACAAGCTGAAAATAAACCATATGTAAAATAAAAAACTGTACAAGAAACAAGTGTTGCCAGGCAAAACAAACCTCACCCCATAGCACTTATAATGAATATGAAGGAAGATATCATGAAAAAAATAGGTAGCCTATGGGTACATGTGGCTACAGGCGCTATATAAATTGAAATTATTATTATTATAAATAAAATAGTTTTCTGATCCTGTGTCCATGCAGTAAATATAGCATATATATATTTACTCTATGAGGCAGTAGCCACAAAAATGAAGCGTAATCCAAAAATAAACAATTTAAAACTCATAGAAGTAAAATATACCAAGTGTCTGTACTTTATATTATGCTACTCTTTATCTCTTACAGTTTTCAAAACTAAAACCTCCTAACCGAGGCTGACACACACACGCTGTCGCCATGACCGGAACTCTTATTTCCTGGAAATGGCCCGGCGCTAGAGCTCAGTGGAACGCACTTTCCCTCTGTAATAAGCATAAACATGTCTGAAAGCGATTTCTTAGTCCATTTATTTCGAATGGTGAACCGAATTGTATACACTCACCGGCCATTTTAATCAGAACACGTGTATGCGCAGTGCGCAATCATTACACTTCCATCCTTACAGCATGATGACGTAGTGGCTAGCACCTCTATATGAGGCAGTAGACACAATAAAAATGATTTTGACCTTTTTGGTGACCTTGACCAGATGACCCTCAAAATGTTGGAGGTTCTATTTGAGACCAATGCCCATCTATCCTGAAAGTTTCATGAAGATTGGTCCAGCCGTTTTCCCGTAATATCGTTAACAAAAAAACCTGACTGAAGAAACAATACCTTGCCCCGTTTACCCTGTAGCGGGTGAGGTAATAAATGCCAAAAAAACCCAGTGCCTAATAAAACAACAGTAAAATAACAATAGAAATGCTGTAGGTCACATAAAGGGCTGAATTAAAAACTAAGATGGTGGGGAGATAGAAACCAGTGCCTAGATAGTTAGCATTCTGACAATAGAAATAAGGTGTGTCATGTAAGAGACTAACCTGACAGTGAAAGTAAATATTGTACATGATATTGATATTATTATTTGATTTACATTTTCTCATATGGGAAAGTCTTCAAGACAGCTTTTTTTTTTTTTTTTTTTTGAGGTTTCTCAGTAACATGACAAGCTGCACGTTGTGTGTTCAGGGACTGGAGATCGTTCGTGGATGCCGAGGTTTGAACCTTGTTGGCTGTGACTTGGTGGAAGTTTCCCCACCGTACGACACTACAGGTAACACGCATCCGGAATATTTAAGATGAACAGCTAAGACTTCTGATCCTTTATTCTGATGAATGTTACATTTTTGTCTCTTCTGTTGACAGGAAACACCGCTCTGACTGCAGCCAACCTGCTTTTCGAGATGCTTTGCGTCCTTCCGAAGACAAAAATCTACGGACAATGAATAAATGCTTACAATTCAGTTTTAAGGATCTCTGTTTATATTGTTGCACCTTTTGGTCCTGCAGGTCTTGTGAGCATTGAAATAATTTGCCAAAGTTGACTCTGTTATTCTTGATGTTAATGAACTTGTAATGAACACGTAAACAAATAATTTGTTGCTCGGTACATGCCAAACATATTTCTTTATAAAACAGTTGGTGGGCAGAGTGAGGCTTTGTGAAACAAATATCTGAAGCGGTCATACTAGAAATTGTTTCAAGGTTTCGTAACAATCCAACATTCATCTCCACAGGGACACCTAGTGGAGATGGTGTCACATTTTGTCGTCACGTCTTAATGATTCTCATCTCATTATCTGTAGCCGCTTTATCCTGTTCTACAGGGTCGCAGGCAAGCTGGAGCCTATCCCAGCTGACTACGGGCGAAAGGCGGGGTACATCCTGGACAAGTCGCCAGGTCATCACAGGGCTGACACATAGACACAGACAACCATTCACACTCACATTCACACCTACGCTCAATTTAGAGTCACCAGTTAACCTAACCTGCATGTCTTTGGACTGTGGGGGAAACCGGAGCACCCGGAGGAAACCCACGCGGACACGGGGAGAACATGCAAACTCCACACAGAAAGGCCCTCGCAGGCCACGGGGCTCGAACCCGGACCTTCTTGCTGTGAGGCGACAGCGCTAACCACTACACCACCGTGCCGCCCACATGTAAAGATGACGATATTTATCAGTTAGCAGAAAGCATCTGAAAACAACTTGGTCTTTAGTCTAGATTTGAAGCTGCCAACAGCAGGAGCATTTTTGATGTCCTCTGGGAGTTGGTTCCATAGCTGTACTGCATAGTAGCTAAAAGCTGCTTCACCACACTTTGTTTTAACAACAGGTTTTAACAGTAAATTTTGCTGCTGCGATCTGGTAGATCTGATTGGGTTAGGCCGCTGCAACATATCAGAGAGGTAATTGGGCCCTGTACCATTTAGAGATTTGTACACCAGCAGCAATGCTTTAAAGTCAATTCTGTAGCTTACTGGAGGCCAGTGAAGGGACCTTAGAATTGGAGTAATGTGCTCTGTTCTTTTTGTTCATGTGAGAACCCTAGCCGCTGCATTTTGAACCAGCTGAAGTCGTTTGATGGTCTTTTTTGGCAGGCCTGTGAAAAGGCCATTGCAGTAGTCAACCCTACTAGAGATGAAGGCATGTATAAGTTTTTCCAGATCATTTTTTGACATAAGTCCTCTTAGTTTGGAAATGTTTTTAGGTGATAAAATGCTGATTTAGTGATTGATTTCATGTGACTGTCAAAGTTTAGCTCGCTGTCAATGAAAACACCAAGATTTTTAACCATATCTTTTGTTTTAATCCCCTTTGTGTCAAGAATAGTGGTAATCCTGAGTCTTTCATCTTTTTTTCCCCAAATAGAATTACTTCTGTTTTATCTGTGTTCAGCTGAAGAAAATTTTGTGACATCCAGTTGTTGATTTGGTCAATACACTGGTAGAGACATTCAAGGGGGGCATAATCATTAGGTGATAGAGCAAAATAAATTTGGGTGTCATCTGCATAGCAGTGATACAAAATTGAGTTGTTCTTGATAATTTGTCCAAGTGGGAGCATATAAAGATTGAATAGTAATGGCCCAAGGACCGACCCCTGGGGGACACCACAGGTCAAGGACATTGATGTTGAGGTACAATTTTCCATGGTAACAAAGAAGCTTCTATCTTTTAAGTATGATTTTAACCAATTGATAACTTTACCAGTCAACCCAACCCAGTGTTCAAGTCGATATGGCAGTATGTTGTGATCAACAGTATCAAAAGCTGCACTGAGGTCCAGTAACACCAGGACCGATGTTTTGCCTGCATCAGTATTAAGACATATGTCATTTATAACTTTAATCAGCGCTGTTTCAGTGCTATGATTGGCACGAAATCCTGACTGAAAGTTATCAAAACAGCTGTTTGATATCAAGAAGGCAGTTAATTGATTAAAGACAATTTTTTTCAAGGATTTTCCCGACGAATGGTAGATTTGATATTGGCCTGTAGTTGTTCAATACTGAAGCATCCAGATTATTCTTTTTAAGTAGGGGCTTTACAACGGCTTTTTTCAGGGACACAGGAAAAATGCCAGTCTCTAGGGATGTATTTATGATCTGAAGCACATCTGTAATTATAAGGTGAAGAACAGACTTAAAGTTGGTGGGCAGAACGTCCAATTCAGATGTTGAGGAACTGAGATTTTGTACAGTTTTTTCAAGAGTCTCGTAATCAATCAAACAAAATTCTGACATTGTGTTGAAATTGTCTGTCTGTGTCACTGGTGATTGCAGCTTTTCAGTTATTTGCAACGGAGATATATTATGAGCAATATTCTGCCGTATTTTATCAATTTTACCTTTGAAGAAGGATGCAAACTCATTGCATTTATTAACTGAGAGAAGTTCAGGTGCTAATTGTGGTGGGGGATTAGTTAGCTTCTCTACTGTTGAAAATAGCACACGGGCATTGTTCATATTCCTGTTGATGATGTTGGAGAAGAAAGACTGTCTTGCTTTACCAATTTCATAATTATATTTACAAAGCATCTGTTTATGGATTTGATAATGGATGTGAAGTTTAGATTTGCGCCATTTTCTTTCAGTCTTCCTACATTCTCTCTTTAGCAGTTTAACAGCCGGGTACTGCTTCCATGGTGCTTTCTGCTCATCATTGACTCTTTTGATTTTGAATGGAGCAATATCATCCATAATTTGGGTCATATTTAAATTTAAAATTTCCAGTAAGTCGTCTACAGAGTCTGACATTTTAGTTGAGATCCGAGAGAGAGCTTGCTCAAAGAGAACACGTGTTGTCGTTTATGACTCTCCTACCCATAGTCGTTGAACTGTTCTGAATGTGAGGGGACATAGAAACATCAGAGAAAACACAGAAATGATCAGATAAGGCCAGGTCAACAACAGTAGTAGAAACAGTAAGACCCTTTGCGATAACGAGGTCAAGGGTATGACCACGAGAGTGGGTCGGCCCCTGTACATGTTGTACTAGGTTGAAGTTGTCAATAAGTGCAAGTAGTTCTCTGGCATAAGTGTTTTCAGGATTATCTACATGCAAGTTAAAATCCCCAGATATAATAAGACCGTCAAACTCTAAGCAAATGACTGACAACAGTTCACCAAACTCTTCCAGAAAAACTTTGGCTGAATGTCTCGGAGGCCTGTAAATAGTTAATAACAATATGTTAGGAGAGCATGTAACAAGTGCACATAAGTGTTCAAAGGATGTAAAATCACCAAGTGAGGACTGTAAACCAGAGGATCACTGTATATATCCTACAGAACGTATTTTCAACACTCATGTTTGTGTGTTTAACAAGTAAGGCAAAGGGGGTATTCGGCCCTGTGGGGTATTCAGCCCCACTACATCAAAAGCGCATAGAGTTTATCACCAGCATGTCAGACATTATTGCAGATTCCTCACGAGCCAGTCAGATATACTATATGTGATCACTGAACCCAGTAAAATGAAATAAAATAGAAATTGAAAGTCAGACTCTTCTGCTGGGAGCTGACTGCCCCACACCTGTAGGGAATTGGCTCTACTGTAAAAATAAAACTTGACTTCTTGAAAAATTGTTGCACTTTTATCATTGGATTTGATACCAGTTAATTTGTAATTGTGTTTTTGTTCTATTACACTGCTAAAAGTTACATTCATTATACTATATTTTTTTAAACAAAACTGAGACCTAATGCCCGCCTTTTCCCCTACATTGTTGATCGACAATATTTCTCTCTCTGTATTTCTTGCTTTTCCATTGATTTTTTTAAAGGTCTACTAAGGTGACAATGTCCATTTTTTTCCACTATACATCTGAAATAGTGTATTAATGAGATGTAATACTGACTTACGGACAAATCTGAAGTCTTTACCCGTAAAACAAGGCTGAAACTATGCGTTATATTACACTTGTACGGAAAAAGGCGGAAATATCGCCGGAAACACCTGAGCTGCTTTCTGAATGGTTTCCGTAAGGTGTCATGTCGTCACTTACAGTACCCGGCCATATTCGACAAAATGGACAAATGGCGCCAGAGACATTTCTTCACCGATTTCCTCGAGTAGTTCAGACAATTACATGAATAGCGATGATGATCATGATAAACAAGCATTACCATATCAATTCAAGCCGCGTGCAATACCTACAGAAGAAAGGAACACAGAAAAGTCCTCTGGGAATGGTGGGTCAGAATCGCAGCACCAGTGTCTGGGTTGAAATGACTGGCAAGAGTTTTTCTTTATATATTCTCAATAAAATTGCTCATTAATGGTACGAGCTGTTAGTATATTCCCAATAATTATTAGAAAAACATTTAGGATGTAGGCGGCACGGTGGTGTAGTGGTTAGCGCTGTCGCCTCACAGCAAGAAGGTCCGGGTTCGAGCCCCGTGGCCGTTTCTGTGCGGAGTTTGCATGTTCTCCCCGTGTCCGCGTGGGTTTCCTCCGGGTGCTCCGGTTTCCCCCACAGTCCAAAGACATGCAGGTTAGGTTAACTGGTGGCTCTAAATTGACCGTAGGTGTGAATGTGAGTGTGAATGGTTGTCTGTGTCTATGTGTCAGCCCTGTGATGACCTGGCGACTTGTCCAGGGTGTACCCCGCCTTTCGCCCGTAGTCAGCTGGGATAGGCTCCAGCTTGCCTGCGACCCTGTAGAAGGATAAAGCGGCTACAGATAATGAGATGAGATGAGAAGATAATACAACGTGGGAAAAAATAGGCGTAGCCGAGTAATGGGCAAACAACAGAATCAACAGTCATGACAGGCACTCTGCTAATTGGGTGTAATTGACTCATTTAATGAAAGAGGCATGTTCAAATGAATAGCAGTGTGGAGATCAATTAGTGAGGTCATTCATTCTGTGAAGAAACAGGGTGTCAATGATGGGCCTTATTTAAAGAAGGAGGACAGCAAATGTTGTACCTGCTGGTTTTAGCCCTTGCTCAGTGAGTAAAACAGGTCGTTCCAGACATTGTACCGAAGGAGAAAGAACTTTGATCAAGAAGTTGATTGGAGAGGGGAAAACATATAAAGAAGTGCAGAAAATAATTGGCTGCTCAGCTAAAATGATCTCAAATGCTTTAAAATGGCAAACAAAACCCAAAACACATGGTAGGAAAAGAAATACTACCATCCGCGTAGATCATAGAATGACAAGAATGGCAAAGAAGCATCCAGTGATCAGCTCCAAGGAAATCAAAGAATATCTTCAGTTACCTGTGAGTACTGCAAGAATCAGAAGACGCCAATGTGAAGCCAAACTATTTGCAAGAAACCCTCGTAAAGTACCACTGCTGAAAAAAAAAGATGTGTTGAAAAGGTTACAGTTTGCCAAAGAACACATTGACTGGCCTAAAGAGAAGTGGCACAACATTCTATGGACAGATGAGAGCAAGATTGTTCTTACTGGGTCTAAAGACCACAGACGGTTTGTGAGATGACCCATAAACACTGAATTCAAGCCGCAGTACACTGTGAAGACTGTAAAACATGGGAGGTGTAAGCATAATTGTAGCACTTGTAACACTGTAAATGCAATAATTAATAAATAATGCTACTGGACCAGTTCTAGATTCGTTAGTGGTGTGTGTTGTATAGAGGAAGAGACATGAGACATGGATACAAACAGGGGCGGTCCTGGGGGCGGTCTGACCGGGCAGCCGCCCGGGGTGGCATCGCGGGGGGGACGGCACGAGCGCGGGCGCGAAAAAAAAAGAGCTCGTGCAGGAGATCAGGAACTTTCCTGACTTGCCGTCAGCAACTGTGACCCCCCTTGAGCTGATCACATTCATGCACGAGAAGGCGCTATCAGAGATCTACCCCAATTTCTGGACTGGACTCAGAATTGCTGCCACTCTGCCTGTCACTGTGGCTCAGGCAGAGAGGAGCTTCTCGAAGCTAAAACTGATCAAGACTTACCTAAAGTCAACAATGTCACAGGAACGGTTCAGTGGCCTTGCTGTGATCAGCATAAACCACGCCTTAGGGGAACAAATCTCAGATGAAGACATTGTGGAAGAATTTGCATCCAGGAAGGCCAGAAAAGCCAACTTTTAGGTTGTGCTTTCACTTTTGCATCCTGAATATAATTGCCACTTAAATGTATATAGACTGTTTTCCTCTTACTTCTTTTGCACGTCTTGTTATTTATGACAAATTATAGTGGTTTGCCATTTTTGCCACTTTAAAGAGTGTTAATTTCATTTGTTACTTCTTGTTATTTATGATACACAATAGTGTTTGTTATTTCTTCTTATGTGTACAGTGATATGTATAGGATTTACCTCTTCTCTGTCGTTAGTTCATTTATTTATGATACATGATTGCGTTTTACCATTTTTGCCACTTTAATGTATAGTATTTTTAGATCTTTTGTCACTTCCTGTTATTCTGTAATTGTGATTGTTTAACTGTTTAGCTTCTTTTGTTATTTATATGGTGCGACTTTAATGGAGGTTTAAGTCTTCTTGTTAATAATAATGGTGAATGGTACTCTATGATAATTCATTGTGCACTCTGTTGCTAAAACTGACTGACTTGTGCAATATTTTGACCATCGGGTGGTGCTGTAGTGCAGTTGTGCTTTCTTAAATAGCTGTGGATAGCTGTAATGCGAAGTCATTGAGTCTTTTTGTTTATTGTTTATCTTTTATTGTTTATCTTTGTATTTTTTATTGCACTAGTCATTAGAACTGGAAATTTGTTCTTGAAAATAGCTGTTGTGAGTTTGTGTATGGGGTCGTGTGTGTTCTGGACGAAGTTAGTGTTTTCTTAGGTGGTGGGTGGGAGGTGGTTGTCGGGTTGGGCCGGGGGGGGCGCCAGCAGGGGGTTTCGCCCGGGGAGTAAATCACTCTAAGATCGCCACTGGATACAAATAAGCCGGCAGTTTACTGAATAATAATGAATATGAAAAGGATCAGTAAGTTGGATTGGTTGAGTGTAAGTAGTTCAATAAATATATCAATGTAAATGGTTCAATAAATATTCACAGTACAAGAGATAAATGAATAAATAGATCAATGAATATACAGTACAAGATGTAAGTGAATAAATAGATCAATAAATATTTACAGTGCAAAATGCGTATTTAAATAAGTCCTATGAGATTAATCTTTTCTTGTTGAATACATTTAAATAAGTTTGAATATGGGTTTATTCTAGCTTTTCTTGACCGATCTGTTATAGTCTGAATAGGTTATTTCAGTAACAATTGCTTTAGCTATGTTTAAGCTATTTGATTCTATTCGTTTCTAGCTTTCTTTGAGTTAGCTCTTTCTCTTTAACAGGTAAGTATTTTAGGTAAGTATTTTAAATGTTTCTTCTGTTTGATTAATTGTTTAACCTTTCAGTTTACTTTGACAGGAAACCATAAAAGGAAAAATAGACACATTAACCAATTCACACTCACACATTCACACTTAACAAGTTTCTATTCTATTTGAAGGCCCTCAATAGATTACTGTGTTGCACACTGCAAAAAGTAAAATCTAACCAAGATTAAATATCTTAAATCAAGACAAAATATGCTTGTTATTTGTCTGCCAAGATAATTCTCCTTTCCAGGCAGGTTTTGTGTAAGAGTATTTCACTTACTTTAAGCATTTTTTCCCTCAATTATCTTAATAAGGGGTGGCACGGTGGTGTAGTGGTTAGCGCTGTCGCCTCACAGCAAGAAGGTCCTGGGTTCGAGCCCTGGGGCCGGCGAGGGCCTTTCTGTGCGGAGTTTGCATGTTCTCCCTGTGTCCGCGTGGGTTTCCTCCGGGTGCTCCGGTTTCCCCCACAGTCCAAAGACATGCAGGTTAGGTTAACTGGTGACTCTAAATTGACCGTAGGTGTGAATGTGAGTGTGAATGGTTGTCTGTGTCTATGTGTCAGCCCTGTGATGACCTGGCGACTTGTCCAGGGTGTACCCTGCCTTTCGCCCATAGTCAGCTGGGATAGGCTCCAGCTTGCCTGCGACCCTGTAGAAAGATAAAGCGGCTAGAGATAATGAGATGAGATGAGATCTTAATAAGGTATTATAACTTGTTATTGAGATTTTATTACTGGTTATGAGTAAGTTCTGTCTTAAAATGAGAATTACCATAATTTCGTCGGTGTTATATTAACCATGACAAGTTTGTCAAAGTCAGAATTTCTTATTTCAAGCATCTTATCCTTTCTTTTAATCTCTTAACACAAAACAGATAACTAAATTAAATTAATTGTTGTATTGTCAATCTGGCAACAAAAATAGGCTACAAAATGGATTGGTTTGTTGTTTTGATTTTGATTTATTTGGCCGTCTCAGTTGGTATAAACACTTACTTAAACAGAGCACCAGTGGCGTGCACAGACATTTTGGGGGGCAAGTGCTCTGGGGGGAAAAAGGGCACTTTTTTGCGCATGTGGAACACCTCATTATAAAAGTCTGAGATTTAACCTTCCTCTTGTGTTCATAATCATATCAAAGTTTTGGGTATTTTTCTGTAGTTCCATCTTTAAAAAGTCTGATAAAGTCTGAAAGTCTGATCTTCCCGTCACTGACTTGAGTCTCAAGACTGTGTTTATTCACAGATTTCCGTGAGATCATCTTAAAATTTGTAACGAAATATACACACTCAATGGGCTCAACGGAGCTCTCCTTTATTTGCATAACGGCGTGCATACTAGCATAACGTGATATTCTTAATCGTGTTATAAAAACAGGTCGGAATTGATGGAGAGTGGGGTTGCCTCAATGGTTTAGGCTACATTTAAAATGTTCAGTTTGTTTCTCCATATGGAAAGGGAGCAAATAAGCTGGCAAAGGCTGCCATGTGCAGTTGTTTCTGTATGCGACGGGCTACTTCACGACAAAATAATTACAGCTTGGGCTTAGAGGGCAAACAATACATTTTCACTCGATTCATGTGTTACCTGGCTGGTGGGGCAGGGGAAGAGCTGACTGACTGCCCGATGTGTTGTCTGCGCTACGACAAGGCCGTGGCTTCCAGGACGCTATGCTGCTGCAACCTCACATTGAATGCACTGCACGCTTGTTCACGTGACAGAGCAAGAGAGACAGAGGTCCGGTGTGTGCGCGGAGGGGGCACACATCGGGACATTATTTTCACACACGCTTTTAATGCCGCGGCTTTTCTAAAAGATCATGTCGACATTGGCCTCAGTAAACTGTAAAAAAAAAAATTCAAAAGGGCACTTTTTTGGACAGAGGGCAGAGGGGCAGGTGCTTGAGCACCACCTCATGTCTATCTGTGCACGCCACTGCAGAGCACACCAATATGCCCAGATGAAATAGTCAAACTGTTGGTTGGGGGACAAAGTATCTAGCATGTTAAAATGAGTAGTACAACTTTACTTGTTTTTAGTATAAATACACTAGTTTTAAGACATCTGTGGGGTTTCTAAAGCTAGATATATTTACTTGTTTTTAAAAATCTTGCCAAGTCAAATTTTCTTGTTCTGTTGGCAGATAATTTTGCTTATTTTAAGTAAAATATTCCTAATTTTATTACTTTTTTTTCTTGTTTTTGTAAGCCAGGTTTTTGCAGTGCAACACTTTAACTTTTCAGGCTACATCCACACGACAACGGCAACGAGATGTTATTTAAAAAAATATCGCGTCCAAATGGGCAACGATCAGTAAAATATCAGGTCCATATGGCAACGCAACGCTTGCTGAAAACGATGCAATACACATGCCACACCTCTAGGGGCGCTGTAAGACGGTCCCTTCGGAGACACCAGAACAATAGAAGTAAGGACGCATGCGCATAAACTATTATGCGCGAGACTTCATATTAGCCACAAAGTCAGGAAAACCTGTCCGTAAAATTACATGATAATGACCAAATACAATGAAAAGTATTTTTCCAGTCTCACCTGTGAAAGGTAATCCCATGTGATCTCATTTGGACGGCAAACCTGTTGGTACAGTTAAACGCAGCACATGAATGAGGCATCTTTATTCTCCGCTTTGACCCATCCAATATGGTGGCGAGGATGACGTATGATTCTACGCGGAAGGCGGCGTCTTTAATGGTCCGGAATAAATTGAATGCTACACGTTGATGGATTAATTTGTTGTTCTACGCCCTTTTTGAGGAATGTATTGTAGGACTTAAACCAACATCTGAAGAGGTGAGATCGCTCCTTTTTTTCCCTATTTTTGCTGGTGGGATTGACTCTGCCCTAAGGGCTATTTTCTCTCTCTCTCGCTCTCTCTCTCTCACTTTGCACCATTA
Source organism: Neoarius graeffei (assembly GCF_027579695.1). Taxonomy (NCBI): domain Eukaryota; kingdom Metazoa; phylum Chordata; class Actinopteri; order Siluriformes; family Ariidae; genus Neoarius; species Neoarius graeffei. Next base: position 34,404,788 of record NC_083581.1, read on the forward strand.
CACAATAAATATTCACAGTGAAAATATTTTGTAAGTGCATTTCATGAACCAAGTTATAGGATTTGTTGACAACTCGCATCGAGTTTGTTACACTTCTACCCGGCGTGAAGCACTGACAGTCATGTGGTTGTGACGTCATCGTAAACAAATCCATTCTACTCATCCAGATGACTTCGCAACGACAACGTTGCCAGATCTTTCCACTCTGGAACCCGTTCTCAAAAGATTGTGTTTTGGGGCACCCAAAACGCCGGTGCCGTGTGGACGCCAGGCCTAAACGATAAACAATTGTATCGGATTCACCTGAATCCGTTGCCGTGTGGACAGGGCCTCAGTCCAATGGATCCGTCCAATTCGATTTGTTCAATAGCTCAGTCAATATTCAAAGAATAGCTCAGTTCGAGTCAAACCGTGTATCGAATGCTGGTTTCAATCCTTGCAGGGTTTAGAATCTCTTGGGTAGGCTCGCCATCTAGTGTCCACTTCAATTATCGTTCAGTTCATATGCTGCCTCGCAAACGCTGAATAGTAAAGGGTCCGATCCGTCTCCCGGGGGTAGGAAAAAACCTAGCCAAAACACCCTTCAAAACACTCTCTTCAAGATCACCGCTAAGATGTTGTCGGGTTGACTGTTGATGAACTATATTAGAGATGTTAAATGCGATTTATTTGAATACTATTCAAGAGGTCTATATTTCGTGTTGATTCCTAGTGATTTCTGTTAGCGTCTGCCGTTAGTGTTTAGAACCATAGATTTACATAGAAGACTAGATGCCTCGTCCCCGTTGCCCGTCAACGAAGTCGAACGTCCGCACATGGCGGCCATCTTACCTCAGACAGCTGGCTTACCCATTCCATTGTGTTGGTAGCGATATGTACTTTTCAGATGACCGTAACTTCCTCAAATTTCGATCGATTTTCAAACAGTTTGGTTTGTTATATAAAAAAAACCAAACGGAAGTATGTATTTATGATATTAATGATGAATAATCATTTTATGTTTTAAAAAAATAAGCATAGCTTGGCGAAGACAGGATGCATGCTGAAATTCCTATGCTGTGAGAAGCCTAACACTGCATACTTATGGATAACTGCGGCCTTAGGACAAATAACCATACAATTTATTTCCAATTTTTAGTGAAAATATTTTTACATGTGATAGGGCCGTAGGGGAAGCTAAAGTTAAATAAACAGCTTACTCACTTCTGAAACTTCAGAAATACTTCATCCACCTCAAAAACCTAATGCACTCACATCATAGCATAATAACAAATGCACTGCCCGAGTAAGTAATAGTATAAAACAGTGACAGCGACTCACGGTAGTTTGTGACAAAAAAAGCATTTAATTAATTACGTGTGGTTATACTTCCAAGGATAAAAAGATATCTTTACATTTACAAAAAAAAAATTCAAAGCTGATTATCATGTCAAAGTCAATATATGTTAGCACAGAAGATTGAAATTTCATTTGACTAGGCTCCAATGTGCAGTTAAAATAAAACTAAACATACTGATATAAACATCTACAATTAAAACAGACACACACATCATCTTGTCATCAAAGTCAGTACTTTGATTTCCTGTAAATCATAATGTGAGCGCTGGGCTGGGCTGTGCTTGCATAAGTCTTCATACCCCTTGAAAATTTTTACACTGTATATTTGGCTAATGCCCTTTAAACAGTACTGCTTTGTTGTGCTTCTGTCTCATGCTGTTGTTCTGTAAGGAAAGGGTTGTCATCTTGGCAATGTGGTGGAGTCTAAGCTTAAAAAATAGGGACACAACCAGTGTTAGAGTGTTACAAAGCTGCAGTAAGTCGTTTTGAAGAGAAAAGGTACGATTTTAGCATGTTCAAGCACCCAGAATTACAACCACATTAATAATGTTTTAAGAAATCAAACCATTTAATTTCAGCGAGATAAGAGTATAAACATTTAAGCACCTCAATGGTCTTACCTCAGTTTACCTCAGTGTACCGCAAATTCTGTGGAAAAGCTTGTCTGTGGTAAGATGGCCGCCCTGTGCGGACGTTCTGGAATACGCGGTGAGGAATCTAGTCTTCTATGTAAATCTATGTTTAGAACTAGCTCGTGCATAACTGGGACAGTGTCATTAAATTAAAGGTCCCATGGCATGAAATTTTCACTTTCTGAGGTTTTTTAACGTTAAAATGAGTTCCTCTGACCTTCTTAAGTCACCCCAGTGGCTAGAAATTTCATAATGTGTAAACCAAACTATGCCCAACATTTGAGAATGGCGCGTCAAAATGGCGCGTTGATAAGCTCTTCCCTTTACTACGTCAGCAAGGGTCCCCACGCCCCCCCCCCCCGGATTCCCACCCACTGTATGGATTGCCCCACCCAGTTGTAGTGAGGAGACCATAGCGGACACAACAACATGGCATCACCTAAGCGAGCGAAACATGGAAATTGCGCTGTACATGGATGTGACAACACAGAAAGGAGTCTGTTTTTACTGCCGACAGGAGAGCCCCTGAAGACGCAGTGGCTTAATTTTATTTACTCCAATAATACGCCGTCGAGTCTACCTAAGACGGTGTATGTTTGTCGGAAGCATTTTCCTGAGGAATGTTTCCACAACTTGGGACAGTACAGGGCAGGTTTTGCACATCAACTGTCACTGAAGCCTGGGTCCGTACCAAGCATCCCTGCCGCATCAGCAACAAACACCGAACAAGTAAGTGGTCATTTTGCCGTGTTTTAAAATCGGTGCGTTAGCCTAGCAATGGCTACATTAGCTGTGCAGCTAACCGCTTCCTGCAGTTAGCCAGGTAATCTGCGCTACAAAACTAAAGAGCATGCAGCATGCTCTGTTAAACTGAGTTTAGTCTGGAAATTGACTGTAACTTATGAGCTTATGTTTGACTATTGCTCCGCAATGCATGTCTTCTGTTGGATAAGCGCTATGTTGCTGCTTCTATCCTCTTTGGTTATGGAGTGCGTGTTCAAGCCTAGGGTATTATACGTTCGTAAACTACCACTCCGAACACTCTCACACTCTGTGTCACGTTGAGTTTACGAAAGGAGTCCGAGGGAGAACGGGGTTTTGTCTTAGCAGCGAGTGTGTGTGCGCAGCTTGGTCAAGCCCCTCCCCCACCCTCTACCCTTCCCCGCCTCCTGCTTCTCATTAGCAAAACGACACACTGGGAAAAGCTCTGAAATGGGGCTTTCTCCCAGGAGGCTATATTTACGTGCCGAGGGTTCATTTCGAGAAAGGCTGCGGATATAACATCCGGAAGCCTCCACAAACCACCATGCCATGGGACCTTTAAAGGGATGGTTCAAACACCATTAAAAGCATAGAAGCTTGTACTAAGTGGATTCTAATAAGTGTGTTTATCAATGACTGTCTTATTTACATGTTTATTGCTATTTATTCATAAATATTTCTTATTTCACTAGGATTATTTACAGTCCTATTTGAACTGGGGGTTACAATAATGGTTTGGGGATGTTTCTCATACTTTGGAGTCAGGCCAATTTATCGCATACCAGGCACTGTGGACCAGTTTGAATACATCAAAATACTGGAAGAGGTCATGTTGCCTTGTGCTGAAGAAGAAATGCCCTTGGAATGGGTGTTTCAGCAGGACAGCAACCCCAAACACACCAGCAAGCGGGCAATATCCTGGTTCCAGACTAACAAGATTGATGTTATGAAGTGGCCAGCCCAATCGCCAGACCGCAAATGGATTGAGAATTTGTGGAGTGACATGAAAAATGCTGTTTTTGATGCAAAACCCAAGAATGCAGAAGAACTGTGGAATGTAGTCCAGTCAGCTTGGGCTGGAATATCTCTTCGCAGGTGTCCGATGTTAGTTGACTCCATGCCCACACAGATGTAAAGCATTTATCAGAAATAAAGGTTATACAACTAAATATTAGTTCAGCGATTAACAGAAAAGTTAAATCTGTAAACAAATTTGAGTTTATACTGTAAATATTCGAGTTTGTAAATGAAAATGCAGACACTGCTGGGGTTTTTTAAACAGCCTATTATTCTTTTTTCTTAATTTTCAGTTTAAAATTGATATTTTGTTCATGTTTTCATTTGGAATTGAACATGCAGTGCTCCCAGTGCCTGTGTGTATATGGAAATAAATGCTATTATGAGGATTGAGCTTTTTCTCAGTTGTTTTAAAACACACTATTTTGCACATAAGTGTATATGCAGTGTATGTGGTGTGTACTGTGAGTGACGTCACCTGTTGGGAGCTTATGAACATTTCTGATCATTAACAGAGCTGCGATAGCGTGTAAAATATGTGAAAGTAATTGGCTAACTAAAGTCGTTTAAATTGTAAACGGTCAGAAAATGGGCTCTTATGTGGTTGAAAACCACTATTTGTTTAAAATAAGAAAAATGGGTAGGGTAACTGTCATCTTAAAAAAAAAAAACCTTTAAAAAAAAAAAACACCACACAAAGTTATGGAAATAAATTATTTATTTCTTTTCCAATAGCTTATTTTCTGATAACATTTCAGAAATAACTTTTTGCAATAAATAAAACAGGCCCCATAAATTTTAATCTATTCTATAACTCTACCAAGCAGATATTCACATGGACTGTATATAAATGATAAAATTTACTCTAAGCTCATCACCAAAATGTGACACTGAATAAAACTTTCATTAAAGCACTGAACGGAAATGGACTTATTTACATCACAGCAACACCAATATGATCAGATATACTGTAAATAACATCAGTGTACACATTAATGATCACTCAACAGCACACTGGTAAGATAATAACGTATCATCTGCTTATCTGTTTAAGTCCCGTCCTAAAAACTCTTCTGGGATGGAAGACTGGATTTGGATTATCATGCGGTTTAAAATATATACACACACACACACACACACACACACACACACCTCACCCAAAACCTCTTCCACAAAAATGTCAGACAACAGAAAAAGGCACAGAAGCAGCTACGATGTTTCCTAATTAAGAAATACAGATTATAAATATGACAGAAGATGAAATAAGCTCCCTAACTTCATTGTTCACTCGCTAGCATTTGGTATTTTCCCCATACACACTTGCCATTTTGGTATCTTCTCTCCTCACCTATGATGAAAGTGTTTCATGGTATAGAATGTTATGCCTAAATGGAAAATACACACACACACACACACACATTGTGGAATCCTCCTGTTATTTGCATACTGGAACCTGATTGGCTCTGATAGTTTATGATGCAATAACATGCCTAGTAAGAGTTCTGAGTTTTTTTTTTTTTAAATTAAACAGTTTTAGGTCATTTTTTTAAAACAGAAAAGTTAGAAAAAAGGTGCTACAGTTAACATCACTCAAATTAACTCCTTTAAACTCCATTCGGTTCCTTACAGAATTTATTCATGTTTTTAGAAAAATTCTCATTTCAGAAAAAAAGGGTACACGCAAGAACGCACAGGAATCATTAATATTACTCGAGGGACTACATCTGATTCCATGCTAATCTGATTCCCGAGGCATTTTACAGAGATTTATTATACACACACAGTTGTGGTCAGAAGTTTACATACAGTGACATGAATGTCATCTTGGATATGAATGTCGTGGCAATATTTGGGCTTTCGGTCATTTCTTTGAACTGTTCCTTTTCTGTGGCAGAATGTACAGCATACAGCTTTAATTTAAAAAACAAAACAAAAAAAACACTAGAATTTGGTGCACAAGTTTTAATTTTCTTTGGGTTTTCTGAAATCAACAGAGGGTCAAAATTATACATACGTCACACCTAATATTTGGGTAAAATGTCTCTTCGCAAGATTCACCTTGACCAAACATTTTTGTTTACCATGAACAAGCTTCTGGCAGAATCCTGGTTGGATATTTCACAACTCCTCATGGTAGAATTGGTAGAGTTCAATTACATTTTTTTTTTCCTTGGCATGGACTCGAATTATAAGCACGGTCCATATATTTTCAATAGGGTTGAAGTCAGGACTTGTTTTAAGCTTAACGTTAGCCTGCTTTATCCTCCACAACCAGCTCTGATGCGTGTTTGGGTTCATTGTCCCAGACAGCCCCCAAGCATGATGATCCTACCACCACCACCAGCTGGTACAGTGTCCCTCTGTACATGGTGGTCATTGTGGCCAAACAACTCAATCTTTGTCTCATGTGACCATACAGTTTTCCCTCCAGAAGGCTTTTTCTTTGTCCATGTGGTCAGCTTCAAACTTTAGTTAAGCTTGAAGGTGTCGATTTTGGAGCAGGGGGTTATGTCTTGGATAGCAGCCTCTTCATCCATGGTGATATAAAACTCACTGAACTGTAGACAGTGATCCATCAGTTTCCAGTTCATGGCAGGGCTGCACCATGATGGTTCCTAGGTTGTTCCTGACCATCCAAACCAATTTCCTTTCAGCTGAGGGTGACAGTTTGGGTTTTCTTGAAGCAAAGTGGCTTGGTAAAGTGACTACACCTCACAATAACTTGGATACAATTGTTTGAACTGATCTTGGAATTTGCAGTTGTTTAGAAATGGCTCCCGAGACATTCCAGAGTTGTGTATATCTGCAATCCTCTTTCTCAGATCTGCACTGAGCTCCTTGGACTTTCCCATTTTACTGTGTGCGTGTCACAGCCCAGTCCAGTCCATCCATGCCTTAGATTGTGGGACTTCCATGCCGGCTCCAGGACAGGAATTCAGTCCTGCCTTGCTGAAGGCCATTTCCTGAAGCAGCACTCCCAACACCTGCTACCACTCCTCTCCCATCAGCCAGGGCTTTTTAAGAACTGTTTGGAGCTACTCCATTTGTCAGACTGTCTCTTGTAGACTTTCCTTGCCTTGCTACAGCTCAGTGGTATTGTCTCTTCTTGATTCCCCCCTGCCTGAATTTTTCCTTGTTTTTGGTCAAGTTTTTCTGTCCAGTTTTTTGTCCTTGTTTTTGCCTGCCTGTTCTTTTGAATTGTGTCCTTTGCTACCTCTGCCTGGATTTCCCTCGTCCCTGTGTTCATCAGTTTTTGTGAAGATTTTTCTGTCCTGTTTTTTTGCCCCTGATCGCGTCTACCTGCTCCTCTGTGTTTTTGACCTCCTGGCCTGTTTTTTGACTACCGATTTTTGCCCAAGCCCTACTATACCTTTGCCTTTCTGTCATCTACTTCATTAAAGAAGTTCTTTTTACACTGCCTGTTTTTCTGAGTCTGCTCTTGGGTCCTCACTTCACCTCAGCTCGCCACTCCTGACAGTGTGTTGGTCAATCCAGTGGGCGCTGTAAATAAACCCTTTTTATGAAGGCACAGAGAAGCGACCAGCTGTAGTCAGTCATGATCACTAACAGGAAGTTAAGAGACCTCGGCCTTGGCAAGAAAAGAGACATTTAGGAAGTTTCAGCACCTCTGAATTAATAATCAAAAGTAAGCATATGTATATGTTTGACCCTGTATGTATAATTTTGACCCTGTGCTGATTTCAGAAAACCCAAAGAAAATTAAAACTTGTGCACCAAATTCTAGTGTTGTTTTTTTTTTAATTAAAGCTGTATGCTGTACATTCTGCCACAGAAAAGGAACAGTTCAAAGAAATGACTGAAAGCCCAAATATTGCCATGACCTTCATATCCAAGATGACATTCATGTCACTGTATGTAAACTTCTGACCACAACTGTGCGTGTGTGTGTTTTCAAGGCAAAATAGTGTTATTACACATTGTCTTCTAGATCCTTCTGTACAGGACGGAATGTATATATGTACATGTATGTTTAATACACGTTATTTACCAGCTGGGAGGTCCGTATGGTGAAATACCGTGACCGAGGTCTTGAAAGTACTGAGCGAGGCCCTCTGGGCCGAGGTCAGTATTCAAGGCCGAGGTCACGGTATTTCACCATACGGGCCAACCTTAAGCTGGTAAATAATATATTTATTTTTTTCTTTACCAAATTCTAACAGAAAACGAGAGCGCCCGAAAGGGAAAACTGAGCCGAGCCGCCATTTTGAATCCTCATTCACGGCTGTAATGCAAATTGCTTCCTCCTCGGTATACAAGTGCACTTCCATGGCAGGAAAAAAAAAAAAAAACTACATTTTGCCACCTATGTAGTCCCCTATTTATACAAATAGGAGTCATTCAGGATTCAGCCATGTTTTTGCTCGGCGTTAGCAAATTACAGGTTTTTAGCTTTCTCCTGAAATGTTTTCTTTTATTTCTTCTTCCTCAGGGTAGTAAAACTCGCTTTCGCTGTGAACACTGTCGTTATCGCTATCCATGCTGTAAAATTAATGCTATTCTCCTGAGAAATGCTGGCAAACATTTATAAGACTTTTGATAATCTTATAAATCTTATTTAAAAAAAAAAGTTGACAAAAAATTCTACTATGTTGTTTGTTGTTGTGAATGAGCGAGTCGCCAGAGGTCCATAACCGGGGTCCGTACCACAGGATACGGACCCACTCGCCAGCCAATCAGAGCGCAGGATTTGGACCGTGAAAAAAATAATTATAAACAAGAGTGCTCTGAGAGCACAATCCCCCCCCACTGGCAGTGATGCCATAACTCTGGTAAAATGCGACGGAATTGAACGAAACTGCAATATACGCATTACCGACAAAGAATCCTGTCAATTTTCATGAAATTCCTCCAAAAATTGTGAGAGGAGTTGATTTCAGAAGGTGAGTACCTTTCTCAGGACAGACAGATGGACATCGCCACAACATAATCCCCCTTCGGGTCTTTCGGCCAGTGGGGGATAATAAAAACTGGGGGAAGTTGATTTCAGAAAGCAAGCACACCTTGATGAAATTGCCAAAAGTACAAGTTTGTTAATAATCAAGGGCATAACTCTGGTAAAATCTGCCCAAATTAAATTTCAATCTGCGTATAACTGTCATATAACAAAGCCTTTTGCCAAGTTTGGTGAAATTCCTCCACAAATTGTGAAATTATTTAAATCATGAAATAATTTAATCAAGGGTCAAAACTCTGGTAAAAATTTTCACAACCGAAATTAAATCGCAATATGCGTATTACCATCAAATAACAAGGCCAAGCTTCGAGAAATTCGTCCAAAAACTGTGAGAGGAGTTGATGTCAGAAGGCAAGCACACCTTCATGAAATTGTGAAAGTACAAGGTTGTTCATCAAGGGCCACGACTCTGGTAAAATGCGACTGAATTGAACAAAATTACAATGCGTGTACTACTGACATAACGATGCCTTTTATCAGGTTTCGTGAAATTCCTCCAAAAATTGTGAAAGGAGTTGATGTCAGAAGGAAAAAACTCTCATGAAATTGTCAAATTATAATTTTGTTAATCAAGGGCTGTAACTCTGGTAAAATGTGACCCAATTTAACGAAATTACAATATGCGTATTACCGACATATAACAAAGAATCCTGCCAAGTTTGGTGAAATTCCTCCACAAATTGTGAGCGGAGTCGATTTCAGAGTGAGGGTGAGTACCCTTCCCGGGACGGACATCACCACGACATAATCCCCCTTCGAACAGTGGGGGATAAAAATGTAAATGATGAAATATTTTGCTGTTTAGATGTTTAAATGAAAATTGTAAAAGAAGAGCTTCCCACTCCTACAGGGTTTTTTTTGTTTGTTTTTTTAGTTCATGCTACATTTAACAGGTCATGGTGTCTGTAGACTGCATGGAACAGAATCAGGTTAAACCTTAAGCCTCGGTCACAACCGGCCGTACGTGCTCCTACGGCCGGTCTACGTGCAAAAAACGCAAGAAACGCATGGAGGGCGCGCGTGAAACGCACAGAGGGCGCGCGTGTGACGTGCTGATTTTCGAGCCGTAGACCGGCCGCAGAGGTTCTTCAAACAAACTCTACGGGCGCTTACGTTTTTTTTCAGGTTGCAAGACAAACTTACGGCCAACGTGCGTCTTTCTCCACGAACAAAAAAAACGCAGCGATTTGGGAAACGCCAAAAATCGCACGGCCAAAAAAATCTTACGTCCGGTTGTGACCTAGGCTTTACACCAATCTCACCCCATTAGCTGTTCAAGTGAAGTGAGAAATTTCTCCAACTACACGAAGCCTTCGCTCCATATCACCATGTCTTAAGGACCCTGAAACACTGAAATATTTGTGATGTCTTTAGTGATTGTGGTTTAACGCAGACGTCACAGGAGGACACCGTTATTGCTTACGCAGTTACAGTGGTGTTTAAATGGGAGACACAAGTTAACGGCCACAAACATACACAACAAGTCTGTTGGCTCCGAAAAACAAAAAACTACGAGCTTGTTTTCCCAATCAATACTTTCCAGTGATGTTCAATGTCATGTTAAAGGGAGAGCCAACACTGAAGTAGTAGTGCGAGTGTAGCGCGAGATGGTGTTTATGGCAGTATTGGCAGGAAAGTTGAAGCTTTGAAAGCGGACCTGTTTGAGCAGAGTGTACAGATGATGAGGTGAAAGAGCATGACCGACTAAAATACTAAAGCACCGCTGCAACGCTCTCTGTAGATAGAGATGAAGGAAGGGCCAAATCCCACTGCGCTACGATCAGCGGGTAGTCGAGTGGCATTGTGGGTAATATAGGAAACCGTTAACATTGAAGAAAAACATTTAACTCAGAATTAATTACAAAATAAAAGTCTTTGATGCTTCTGAATGCCATGCTATAATTAAAGACTCATATGCAAGACATTCAGAGTGGATTTTTCCTGGTATATCATCGTTTTTGGTCATCCCTATTCCTCGTACCTTTAAAGTAACAGCTGGAAGCAGCATTCAGTAGTTATGGCGCAGCATCGTGGTTAAATGGAGCTACTATTAGACTTGGGTCACTTACAGCATCGGTGTAAGATCAAAGTCTGAGCAATGAGGTCACAAACTCCGCCTACAGCACCACCCAGAGTCACACTGCAATGGGAGTGATGAGAAACTGTTCCCAAAGAACCAGCGCTGTCTGTTCAACAGTGTGCTAGGATTCCCAGCTCTACTTATTGACCGTGATCTTGTCCAGGCCTGGCCAGGCCGGGATGTAGTAGCGAGGTAGCGTGCCCTCCATCAGCCGCTCCATCCACAGGCCCAGGCGGTCCAGTTTGTGGTGGATGTGGAGAGTAGTGGAGCGTGAACGTGATCCCCCTTTCCTGTGTTGGTGCTCGTCTCTGGAGCTTGACCTGGACCTCCCCACCACCTCCTCCTCCGGCCTGCTGTTAGCATCCTCGCCTGTGTACACTGGCTTGAACAGACACAGGTATTTCTTATGACCGTTGAGCGCCAGCACGTAGCCCGTGTAGTCCGTCTTGCGGTTGCTGGCCTCCTCCTCCTCGTCTGCCTCCAGCTGCATGGCATCCTGGGCGTATTCCAGCAGGGTGGACATCCACTCGTTGTGCTTGTCCACGTTCAGGAAGGAGAAGTGTAGCGTCTGGCTCCTGGAGATATCGTTAAGCATTGTTAACATTTTTTTCCCCCCGTCAGCATGTCAAACTGTCCTTCAAGAACAATATACGCCTAAAATAAACCGTGTCCGAAATCACACTCATATTTCGGACACTAGTCTGGCCCGTCATTATTTACGTCATTACTGTTGCACAATTAAAATGTGCCAGATCAGTCGACTGGTGGGTTTTCAAAATAATAAATACATGTGTGTGTGTGTTTTGTGATACAGTGGTGCTTGAAAGTTTGTGAACCCTTTAGAATTTTCTATATTTCTGCATAAATATGATCATCATCATAATCAGATTTTCACAAAGTCCTAAAAGTAGATAAAGAGAACCCAGTTAAACAAAGGAGACAAAAATATTATACTTGGTCATTTATTTATTGAGGAAAATGATCCAATATTACATATCTGTGAATGGCAAAAGTATGTGAACCTTTGCTTTCAGTATCTGGTGTGACCCCCTTGTGCAGCAATAACTGCAACTAAACGTTTCCGGTAACTGTTGATCAGTCCTGCACACCGGCTTGGAGGAATTTTAGCCCATTCCTCCATACAGAACAGCTTCAACTCTGGGATGTTGGTGGGTTTCCTCACATGAACTGCTCGCTTCAGGTCCTTCCACAACATTTTGACTGGATTAAGGTCAGGACTTTGACTTGGCCATTCCAGAACATTAACTTTATTCTTCTTTAACCATTCTTTGGTAGAACGACTTGTGTGCTTAGGGTCATTGTCTTGCTGCATGACCCACCTTCTCTTGAGATTCAGTTCATGGACAGATGTCCTGACATTTTCCTTTAGAATTTGCTGGTATAACTCAGAATTCATTGTTCCATCAATGATGGCAAGCCGTCCTGGCCCAGATGCAGCAAAACAGGCTCAAACCATGATACTACCACCACCATGTTTCACAGATGGGATAAGGTTCTTATGCTGGAATGCACTGTTTTCCTTTCTCCAAACATAACGCTTCTCATTTAAACCAAAAAGTTCTAGTTTGGTCTCATCCGTCCACAAAACATTTTTCCAATAGCCTTCTAGCTTGTCCACGTGATCTTTAGCAAACTGCAGATGAGCAGCAATGTTCTTTTTGGAGAGCAGTGACTTTGTCCATGCAGCCCTGCCATGCACACCGTTGTTGTTCAGTGTTCTCCTGATGGTGGACTCATGAACATTAGCCAATGTGAGAGAGGCCTTCAGTTGCTTAGAAGTTACCCTGGGGTCCTTTGTGACCTTGCCGACTATTACACACCTTGCTCTTGAAGTGATCTTTGTTGGTCGACCACTCCTGGGGAGGGTAACAAGGGTCTTGAATTTCCTCCATTTGGACACAATCTGTCTGACTGGATTGGTGGAGTCCAAACTCTTTAGAGATGGTTTTGGAACCTTTTCCAGCCTGATGAGCATCAACAACACTTTTTCTGATGTCCTCAGAAATCTCCTTTGTTCATGCCATGATACACTTCCACAAACATGTGTTGTGAAGATCAGACTTTGATAGATCCCTGTTCTTTAAATACAACCCCGATTCCAAAAAAGTTGGGACAAAGTACAAATTGTAAATAAAAACGGAATGCAATAATTTACAAATCTCAAAAACTGATATTGTATTCACAATAGAACATAGACAACATATCAAATGTCGAAAGTGAGACATTTTGAAATTTCATGCCAAATATTGGCTCATTTGAAATTTCATGACAGCAACACATCTCAAAAAAGTTGGGACAGGGGCAATAAGAGGCTGGAAAAGTTCAAGGTACAAAAAAGGAACAGCTGGAGGACCAAATTGCAACTCATTAGGTCAATTGGCAATAGGTCATTAACATGACTGGGTATAAAAAGAGCATTTTGGAGTGGCAGCGGCTCTCAGAAGTAAAGATGGGAAGAGGATCACCAATCCCCCTAATTCTGCACCGACAAATAGTGGAGCAATATCAGAAAGGAGTTCAACAGTGTAAAATTGCAAAGAGTTTGAACATATCATCATCTACAGTGCATAATATCATCAAAAGATTCAGAGAATCTGGAAGAATCTCTGTGCGTAAGGGTCAAGGCCGGAAAACCATACTGGGTGCCCGTGATCTTCGGGCCCTTAGACGGCACTGCATCACATACAGGCATGCTTCTGTATTGGAAATCACAAAATGGGCTCAGGAATATTTCCAGAGAACATTATCTGTGAACACAATTCACCGTGCCATCCGCCGTTGCCAGCTAAAACTCTATAGTTCAAAGAAGAAGCCGTATCTAAACATGATCCAGAAGCGCAGACGTCTTCTCTGGGCCAAGGCTCATTTAAAATGGACTGTGGCAAAATGGAAAACTGTTCTGTAGTCAGACGAATCAAAATTTGAAGTTCTTTATGGAAATCAGGGACGCCGTGTCATTCGGACTAAAGAGGAGAAGGACGACCCGAGTTGTTATCAGCGCTCAGTTCAGAAGCCTGCATCTCTGATGGTATGGGGTTGCATTAGTGCGTGTGGCATGGGCAGCTTACACATCTGGAAAGACACCATCAATGCTGAAAGGTATATCCAGGTTCTAGAGCAACATATGCTCCCATCCAGACAACGTCTCTTTCAGGGAAGACCTTGCATTTTCCAACATGACAATGCCAAACCACATACTGCATCAATTACAGCATCATGGCTGCGTAGAAGAAGGGTCCGGGTACTGAACTGGCCAGCCTGCAGTCCAGATCTTTCACCCATAGAAAACATTTGGCGCATCATAAAACGGAAGATACGACAAAAAAGACCTAAGACAGTTGAGCAACTCGAATCCTACATTAGACAAGAATGGGTTAACATTCCTATCCCTAAACTTGAGCAACTTGTCTCCTCAGTCCCCAGACGTTTACAGACTGTTGTAAAGAGAAAAGGGGATGTCTCACAGTGGTAAACATGGCCTTGTCCCAACTTTTTTGAGATGTGTTGTTGTCATGAAATTTAAAATCACCTAATTTTTCTCTTTAAATGATACATTTTCTCAGTTTAAACATTTGATATGTCATCTATGTTCTATTCTGAATAAAATATGGAATTTTGAAACTTCCACATCATTGCATTCCATTTTTATTTACAATTTGTCCCAACTTTTTTGGAATCGGGGTTGTAAAACAGGGTGCCCACTCACACCTGATTGTCATCCCATTGATTGAAAACACCTGACTATAATTTCACCTTCAAATTAACTGCTAATCCTAGAGGTTCACATACTTTTGCCACTCACAGATATGTAATATTGGATCATTTTTCTCAATAAATAAATGACCAAGTATAATATTTTTGTCTCATTTGTTCAACTGGGTTCTCTTTATCTACTTTTAGGACTTGTGTGAAAATCTGATGATGTTTTAGGTCATATTTATGCAGAAATATAGAAAATTCTAAAGGGTTCACAAACTTTCAAGCACCACTGTATTATACAGAGTGCATTTCCCACATTAATAAATACAAAGTACTTTGTGTCTGCTGCATCTTTCAATTCTTTTAAATCAAGGCTGAAGACTTTCTTCTTTGCCGCTAAATCAAATTTGATGACTCAACAGCAGTGAATCATCTGATCGATTCGGTCCATTCCTCGCTCTGCACTTCAACTTTTATTCTTATATTTTATCCGTCTTATTCTATTTTAGCTTATTTTCTATTCTCTTACTATTTTTAATTGCTCTTGAATGTCCGTTTATAATGCGTTTCTTCCTCCATCCATCACCCCAACACACTTTTTCAGTGCGACCGCAATGCATGATGGGATATATTACTTGTTTAGTGACCATCAGTTGTACACTACTTTTCGTGATGCATTGTGGGATACTCAGTGCACTATACAGGGTGTAATAATTCTCACTATACATTCAGACAGCACTACAAAATGGCGACCTCACTACATTACATCATCCACTATATAGTGAGTAGGGAGTGATTTCGGACACAGGGAAAGTATACTCTCAAACAACGTGTTACCAGAGTACAAAGTTCTCTGAAAAATACACTTTATACTTTCAAACAATATACACTTGCGGTCAGAAGTTTACTTACAAGGACATGAACGACATGGGAATATTGTGCGTTCAACGATTAGTAAAAACAATGTCTAGAAATAAGTTGAATCATCTTGTTTTGGCATACTGTAATCATCTTCTAGGGAATACTAGTTCAAGTTGACTACATTCAAGCTATCTATTACCTGATGTCATTTTTGCCATGTGTTTGTAAGGAGTATGTAATGTAAAGACTGACCCAGTGAAGGAGTAAACCTCCTTGGCGAACTTGCTGAGCAGAATGTTTTTGGTTGCATCTGTAAGCACCAGCACCACGTTGATATGGCCTGGTCTCAGCTTTACCAAATTACTGGTGTAAGTGATGTCCGTTAACTCGGTCACCTCCACAAAGTTCTTCTTCGGTGGACGGCTGCTCCAAAAACAAGGTTTAGATGTCTTAGAAGGGTCATACAGAACAAGTTCTATTTAAACAAAGCTATTTGTTCACAAATTGGCACGTGAAGGCACCTGGAAGTGTTGGCAGTGCTTGGGGATCCGTTCTGGGTCTTTGCTGCATCTTTTGCCTTTGGTTTGGTCTGTTTCTCCTCACTGGAGTCACTGAAACCAGATTAAAAATCATACCTGAATGCAAATTTCAGAACTATGCCAGAAGTGTAAAAATGTCCTGACTCGTACCTGAAAGCCTGAATAATCACTGTACCGAACAGGATGAACAGCGCAGAGAAGATCAGTGACAGCAGAGGCATCATTTCACGCCTGTAGTAATGAGAACAGTAATAACTTCCTGACAAGCAACATAAACAAGATCAACTGTGAGCTACTGCTCACTTACAGTGGGGCAAAAAAGTATTTAGTCAGTCACCAATTGTGCAAGTTCTCCCACTTAAAAAGATGTGAGAGGCCTGTAATTTTCATCATAGGTATACCTCAACTATGAGAGACAAAATGAGAAAAAAAATCCAGAAAATCACATTGTCTGATTTTTAAAGAATTTATTTACAAATTATGGTGGAAAATAAGTATTTGGTCAATAACAAAAGTTTATGTTAATACTTTGTTATATACCCTTTGTTGGCAATGACAGAGGTCAAACGTTTTCTGTAAGCCTTCACAAGGTTTTCACACACTGTTGCTGGTATTTTGGCCCATTCCTCCATGCAGATCTCCTCTAGAGCAGTGATGTTTTGGGGCTGTTGCTGGGCAACACAGACTTTCAACTCCCTCCAAAGATTTTCTAGGGGGTTGAGATCTGGAGACTGGCTAGGCCACTCCAGGACCTTGAAATGCTTCTTACGAAGCCACTCCTTCGTTGCCCGGGCGGTGTGTTTGGGATCATTGTCATGCTGAAAGACCCAGCCACGTTTCATCTTCAATGCCATTGCTGATGCTGATGGAAGGAGGTTTTCACTCAAAATCTCACGATACATGGCCCCATTCATACTTTCCTTTACACGGATCAGTCGTCCTGGTCCCTTTGCAGAAAAACAGCCCCAAAGCATGATGTTTCCACCCCCATGCTTCACAGTACGTATGGTGTTCTTTGGATGCAACTCAGCATTCTTTCTCCTCCCAACACGACAAGTTGAGTTTTTACTAAAAAGTTCTATTTTGGTTTCATCTGACCATATGACATTCTCCCAATCCTCTTCTGGATCATCCAAATGCTCTCTAGCAAACTTCAGATGGGCCTGGACATGTATTGGCTTAAGCAGGGGGACACGTCTGGCACTGCAGGATTTGAGTCCCTGGTGGCGTAGTGTGTTACTGATGGTAGCCTTTGTTACTTTGGTCCCAGCTCTCTGCAGGTCATTCACTAGGTCCCCCCGTGTAATTCTGGGATTTTTGCTCACCATTCTTGTGATCATTTTGACCCCATGGAGTGAGAGCTTGCATGGAGCCCCAGATTGAGGGAGATTATCAGTGGTCTTGTATGTCTTCCATTGTCTAATAATTGCTCCCACAGTTGATTTCTTCACACCAAGCTGCTTACCTATTGCAGATTCAGTCTTCCCAGCCTGCTGCAGGTCTACAATTTTGTTTCTGGTGTCCTTTGACAGCTCTTTGGTCTTGGCCCTAGTGGAGTTTGGAGTGTGACTGTTTGAGGTTGTGGACAGGTGTCTTTTATATTGATAACGAGTTCAAACAGGTACCATTAATACAGGTAACGAGTGGAGGACAGAGGAGCCTCTTAAAGAAGTTGTTACAGGTCTGTGAGAGCCAGAAATCTTGCTTGTTTGTAGGTGACCAAATACTTATTTTACAGAGGAATTTACCAATTCATTCATTAAAAATCCTACAGTGTGTTTTCCTGGATTATTTCCCCCCATTCTGTCTCTCATAGTTGAAGTGTACCTATGATGAAAATTACAGGCCTCTCTCATCTTTTTAAGTGGGAGAACTTGCACAATTGGTGGTTGACTAAATACTTTTTTGCCCCACTGTATGTATCCCCCCCCCCCGTTCTCGCTTAGATCAGAATGCAAGCGATCGAAGGAACAGGGCACTTATTATGAATGTTGACTTCAAGAAATAATCAACCCTGAAACAAGTAAAGAGCAGCGTTCTCCCCAGGGATTTCAAATAGCAGCCTGCTAAACAGTCATTTTGAAATAGCATTTTGCTTCTTGAAATAGCATCAAAAATCCACGCTATACGTTTCGTAAATACATAGTCAGTAAACAGGAAGTCGATGAGCAACAGACCTGAAAATGGTATACACGGTATAGAACCCCAAGCTGAAGCTCAACCAAATATCAAGCAGTTGTGATTTATAGTTACTGAGAAAAAGGTGTTACGAAAATTTCATAAATCCATGCTATGCGTTTCGTAAATACATTCAGTCAGTAAACAGGAAGTCGATGTGCGACAGACCTGAAAACGGTATACATGGTATAGAACCCCAAGCTGAAGCTCGGTACCAAGTGGCTATGATTCGTGGTTGCTGAGAAAAGGGGTGTTCCGGACGGACAGAGGTAAACCAGTATACACCCCCTCCTTTGGAGCGGGGGTATAAATAATAAATACAGCACGTACTGGGTTTGTTACTTACCAATTATTGTGGAGAACATCATCAATAATTTCAGACAAGTAGTCATACGCTGCATAAATCCACCTGATTAAAAACATCTGCAATTGGACAAATATGCAAAATTTCAGTGTAACCATTATTTACATGATTACTGTGAGTGCAGTAGATTAAAATATGACTTAATTCTGTCATGGTGTGTTAATCGCTCCATTGTCCTTAGAGAAAGTAAGACAGGCCAGGACTAATTTTCCATTTAAAGCAAACACATTAAGAGAGGGATGTTCAAAGAGACTGACTGAAGCAAACTCGTTATTGAGCTCAGGCAGCGTGGCATCATGGGTAAGGATGGAGGGGTCTTTCCGTAGCCGTTCCAGCTCCTCCAGCAGCCTGTGTTTGTCCTCCTCGCTGCCGTTCCAGCCGCCCTGGACGGGTTTGTAGAGCACCTTGCCGGCCCCGTTACGCCGCTCCAGGATCACCACCTACACATGCGCGCGCACAGTTACAATTACTTTGTTACTGTACTTAACTCTGGCTTTTAAGTAGCTGTACTTTACTGGAGTTTCTCTCATACTTTTTTCTTTTGAAAAGTACAGTACTTTAAAAAAAAAATTAACAATAAAATCTCTACTTTCTGCTCACTGCATTTTCAACCCTAACGTCACAAAGTGACTTTTTAGCTTCACAACTTTAACAGTGAATGTAATACCCCACTTTTTTCCTTGTACAAAGAAACCATCATGTTGACTGACCCTTTGTTTTCAAACCATAGCCGATCCAAAAGGCCACAAATTAATGGAAAATCAATAAGATCAGCTGATTTTCATGGAATCTGCCGAAACTGAACCGGAAGATCCCGAAGAGGTGCGTGATATCACACATGCAACAATTCAGGTATCAATTTCGTTCCTGTGCGCAGCAGTGGTTAGACCACTCTCGATATAGAATCACATTTTGGAGAGAATTCTGATCGTGGTTCTTACATGTTGGATGAAGTACTGTAGCAGATGATTAGCAAGGATATTCTGAAATAAATAAATAAATAGTTATCTTTTCGAGCCCCCAAAACGAGAGAAAGATGCCAGGTCACAGCGGTCCCACTCACTGCCGATAGCGCACCACCAGCCAGAGAGAATTGGAAATACAGATTGGTTTGTGGATTTTTATTCTAAACTGGCCGCTGCAAAATATCAGGGAAATGTTTATATGTACCTCAATAAATGCAGAAATATAATCTTTAAAAGTTTACACTTATTCAGGGTCATTACTGAAAGAAAATATGAAGTGGGCAATAATAGGGGAAAATCAATGAACTGTCCAAATGTCATTTATGAAATAAATGGGTTTTTTTTTTTTGCTCCAGTAATCACCATGTGGTCATTCTGGTGGTGGTGAACACTTGATGAATCAGATTTATTATTAGTCGGTGACATGAAATCTGCCCGCTTCGTTTGCACAAACCTCACCCACTGTCGCTTTAGATTAGTGTCATTTCTCGGAAATTTGAGAACTGAATGTCCTGTTGTATATGGATTTGAACTTCCAAACACAATGCAGTGCTTTCACATCATTATTTTTGTAAGATTTCAACAACAATATCCAATTTCAGTGAGTAAACAAGCTCGGAGTCAGATGAACCAACATGACCCAGATAACCGGGGTTCCATGCGTGACGTCACACAAGATTAGCCCTGGGGCAAGGCTGCCTTTTTCCAGGATCTGGGAGCCACGATTTATCGATAGTTTTGTGCTTGATGATAAAATAAATAATATTATTTTTCCTCCTGCTTTATTAATTCATTTTGGTTGTTACTAATAAATACAGTGGTATGCAAAAGTTTGGGCACCCCTGGTCAAAATTGCTGTTCCTGTGAACAGTTAACCAAGTTGAAGATGAAATGATCTCTAAAAGGCATAAAGTTAATGACTCATTCCCTTTATATTTTAAGCAAAAACAATTTAATTTCATCTTTTACATTTTCAAAATAACAAAAAAGGAAAAGGGCCAGAAGCAAAAGTTTGGGCACCCTGCATGGTTAGTACCTACCTAGTAACACCCCCTTTGGCAAGCATCACAGCTTGTAAACACTTTTTGTAGACAACTAATCATCTTTCAGTTCTTACCTGGGGGATTTTCGCGCATTCGTCCTTGCAAAAGGCTTCCAGTTCTACAAGTTTCTTGGGCTGTCTTGCATGCACTGCTCTTTTGAGATCTATCCACAGATTTTCAATGATGTTTAGGTCAGGGGACTGTGAGGGCCAGGGCAAAACCTTCAGCTTGGGCCTCTTGAGGTATTCCATTGTAGATTTTGAGGTGCGTTTTGGATCATCGTCTTATTGTAGAACCCGTCCTCTTTTTAACTTCAACTTTTTTACAGATGGTGTGATGTTTGCTTCCAGAATTTGCTAGTATTTATTCGAATCCATGCTTCCCTCGACCAATGAAATGTCCCCTGTGCCACTGGCTGCAACACAATCCCAAAGCATGATCGATCCACACCCATGCTTCAGAGTTGGAGAGGTGTTCTTTTCCTGGAGTTTGGCCCCCTTTTTTCTCCAAACATACCTTTGCACATCGTGGCCAAAAAGTTCTATTTTGATTTCATCAGTCCACAGGACTTGTTTCCAAAATGCATCAGGCTTATTTAGATGTTCTTTTGCAAACTTCAGACGCTGAATTTTGTGGCTAGGACGCGGGAACGGTTTTCTTCTGATGACTCTCTCATGAAGGTCATATTTGTCTACTGCATACAGGTGTCGCTGCATAGTAGGACAGTGCACCACCACTCCAGGGTCTGCTAAATCTTTCTGAAGGTCTTTTGCAGTCAGACAGGGGGTTTTATTTGCCTTTCTAGCAATCCAACGAGCAGTTCTTTCAGAAAGTTTTCTTCATCTTGCAGACCTCACCTTGGTCTCCACTGTTTCTGTTAACTGCCATTTCTTAATAACATTACAATCTGAGGAAACAGCTACCTGAAAACACTTTGCTATGTTCTTGTAGCCTTCTCCTGCTTTGTGAGCATCAATTATTTTATTATTCAGAATGCGAGGGAGTTGCTTAGAGGAGCCCATGGCTGTTGATTTTAGAGACAAGTTTGAGGAGTCAGAGAATTTATACAGCTTTGAAATCTGCATCATCTGACCTTTCCTAACGAAGAATTTGAACAAGCCACAGCTCAATAAGCTAATTAAGGTCTGGAACTTTCGTAAAAGTCACCCGAGAACTCAAATGTATCGGGGTGCCCAAACTTTCGCATGGTGTTCCTTTTCTTTTTTCACTCTCCAATTGTACAAAACAAAAATAATACACAATCCTGCAGAAAAAAGTCTCGTCTTTACCTTTATGACTTTTGGTGATCAGTTCATCTTCTGCTCACTTAACTATTCACAGTAAGACATTTTCAGTAAGGGTGCCCAAACTTTTGCATGCCACTGTACGGTATATATTAATTTTAAAGGATTACAATAAGGCATTATATACACCAACAGTGAGAATGAGACCTAACACCCATCTGCTTCTACATACACTTATCACGGTAGTTAGTATTGTGGCAACTATCTACAGTTACTATTCAGGGATGCAAACGGCGCGCCTTTTGGCGGATGCCGCCTTTTTCACGGCTGAATCGCGCAGATCCGGTTTTTTTTTGGGGGGGGGGGGGGGTGGAGTGTCTGATTATAATTTCAAAGTAAATTCTGTACGAAAATTATTAAATAAGCAAATGCCGTTACAGTCCATGAAACATAGGAAGTATGAGAAGAAAACAGTAAATCAGAAAGCTGCGCACGTTTGCGCGAAAGCTGCGCAAACGTGCGCAGCTTTCTGATTTACTGTTTTCTTCTCATACTTATACTCCCTATGTTTCATGGACTGTAACGGCATTTGCTTATATACAGAATTTACTTTGATGAAATTATAATCAGACACTCCAACACCCCCCCCCCCCCCCCAAAAAAAATAAAATAAAATAATCGGATCTGCGCGATTCAGCCGTGAAAAAGGCGGCATCCGCCAAAAGGCACGCCGTTTGCATCCCTGACTATTACACAATTATTAATATGTGAGAGATTAGGAATAAAAACGATGTTAATCCTGATATCAATATCCTAATGCTATTGCTGACGTCCTAACTGACAGTCCACTGCATGATACCTCAGTCCACTGTGAATAATTTACATAGCCATAAAGTAGAAACATCAGTTTATAGAGCTGTTTGTTTTTTTTTGTTAGTCTGAAGACATTATGCATTGATCATGTACCTGTGGTGGAGTGTCTCTGTTCTTCAGCAGCACAGCACACAGAGGCTGCTGCTGGCGTTGGTACACATACGCAAAGCGGAGAACCTCCTCAGTGTTCGCAGAGGCTAGAGACAAGAAAGCTTTGTTTCCTGGGGCAAAGACTTCGTCCTCACCAGTGATAAGTAGAACACAGTATCTGAAGAGAACATTAAAAAAAAACAAAAACTCTGTCTTAAAGTCTTTACATAATACAGGCCAAAGATGAGCCTCTGAAAGGTATCAAAGACCACTGAAGCTCTCCAAGACATCATTTCCTCTTGAAGGAACACTCAAGCATTCTAACCACATCTATAGTGCGCGTGATTGCTACAGAATTGAAATACTGAGAAAATAGAAAAATGGCGGTTGTTTAAATGACGATCACTAAAAATTTGTGCCAATGTTATTTGTAGAACAATTTTGACTCCAAGATATTTGTACTCCAAGTTCTGAATCAGAATAAACGGTCCTTTTTAAAGATGGCACTGCTATTTCAGAGAAAAATCATTTGTGGTTAAAGGTGCAATAGGTGATTTTTATTTTTATAAATTCTTTACTTGTGAAAAGAAAAAGTGAAAAAGTTTAACAACTCTGTGAGAAAACACGGTTAGAAAATTGATGTCCAGTCCAGAACGCTTGTTTGTGTTTGGACGCCTCTATGGGCTATCGAAGATCCTGGAGGTGGAGCTTTGTGAATATGGGTGGGCTCAACTGTCAAACACTTCATCTTTAACCCTCTGGGGTCGAGAGCTTCGCCGGTGAAGCTCGGCAGGTTTAGAATGAGGTGGTCATGTATTTAGATAAACACGTTTGCGAGTTTGTGTCATACAAGCATGATAAACATATTGACAGAAACTTTATACTTTCCTATGTGCTAAATAATAATATATTTTTAAAATGACCTAAATTAGATGAAACATGAAACTTGTCACACCGGAGTCACACCGGAGTCAGAGCGCGGCGCGCACACTTACGCATTCATAAAAGACTATCATGCTGTTACCGTGTGAATAATCACTTTCACTCTTTTGGTTTCGATTGGTTTCTCTTTCACGGTGGGAACGCCCACTGTAAACAGGATAAAATCTGTCAGACATAGTTTAGGCTGTTTGGAGGTAAAACTTGTTGCGAGATGGCATACGGACTTTTTGTGCTTCGGATGATTCAGGACTGTGATTCAATTCATGGTTCAGGACAGCAAATCAATTCAATCTTGAAAACTGCGACACTGATGAGTGGTGCCTTTTTTTTTTTTTTACTTCAACCTGATCCAGCCTAAGATCAACTCGAGCAAGTGTGAATATTTCTTCTATTTATTACGAGCAGATCGGTTGATATACATGCACTGTAGTGCATACACAAGAAGAAAAAAAACTGAGCGAGTAAAAAGTATTTTCTTCAAAAATAGTTAATTTTGCTCGATTTTGAGTTTAGAGTGTAAAATTTGGAGTTGGAGTAAAATTAGAGTAATTGTGTAACAGTTGGTTGTGGCTCTGAACTGAGTAAAAAAAAAAAGTTAATTTCAAGGCGCACTGAGTAGAGTCAAATACCAAAATAAAGTCAAATACCAGATAAATGAAGGTGTTGTAAAGTGTGGAAAAAACATGACCTTACCCGTTGTGACGAACCGTTTTGATCACTTGACCTGATGGGATTAAGAGTTGGCAGTGGGAGGGGTTTTCACTCTTCTCATTGAATGGAATGGAAATTTTGACTCTTCTCATTGAACACCCCTCCCACTGCCAACCCTTTATCCCAAAACAATAGGACGTACATTTTTGATGGCCAGTTAATTGTCCAAATCAGTGGAGCAGATTTACAGTGGGGCAAAAAAGTATTTAGTCAGTCACCAATTGTGCAAGTTCTCCCACTTAAAAAGATGAGAGGCGCCTGTAATTTTCATCATAGGTACACTTCAACTATGAGACACAGAATGGGGGGAAAGAATCCAGGAAATCACATTGTAGGATTTTTAATGAATTAATTGGTAAATTCCTCGGTAAAATAAGTATTTGGTCACCTACAAACAAGCAAGATTTCTGACTCTCACAGACCTGTAACTTCTTCTTTAAGAGGCTCCTCTGTCCTCCACTCGTTACCTGTATTAATGGCACCTGTTTGAACTCGTTATCAGTATAAAAGACACCTGTCCACAACCTCAAACAGTCACACTCCAAACTCCACTATGGCCAAGACCAAAGAGCTGTCAAAGGACACCAGAAACAAAATTGTAGACCTGCACCAGGCTGGGAAGACTGAATCTGCAATAGCTAAGCAGCTTGGTGTGAAGAAATCAACTGTGGGAGCAATTATTAGAAAATGGAAGACATACAAGACCACTGATAATCTCCCTCGATCTGGGGCTCCACGCAAGATCTCACCCCGTGGGGTCAAAATGATCACAAGAACGGTGAGCAAAAATCCCAGAACCACACGGGGGGACCTAGTGAATGACCTGCAGAGAGCTGGGACCAAAGTAACAAAGGCTACCATCAGTAACACACTACGCCGCCAGGGACTCAAATCCTGCAGTGCCAGATGTGTCCTCCTGCTTAAGCCAGTACATGTCCAGGCCCGTCTGAAGTTGCTAGAGCATTTGGATGATCCAGAAGAGGACTGGGAGAATGCCATATGGTCAGATGAAACCAAAATAGAACTTTTTGGTAAAAACTCAACTTGTCGTGTTTGGAGGAGAAAGAATGCTGAGTTGCATCCAAAGAACACCATACCTACTGTGAAGCATGGGGGTGGAAACATCATGCTTTGGGGCTGTTTTTCTGCAAAGGGACCAGGACGACTGATCCGTGTAAAGGAAAGAATGAATGGGGCCATGTATCGTGAGATTTTGAGTGAAAACCTCCTTCCATCAGCAAGGGCATTGAAGATGAAACGTGGCTGGGTCTTTCAGCATGACAATGATCCCAAACACACCGCCCGGGCAATGAAGGAGTGGCTTCGTAAGAAGCATTTCAAGGTCCTGGAGTGGCCTAGCCAGTCTCCAGATCTCAACCCCATAGAAAATCTTTGGAGGGAGTTGAAAGTCCGTGTTGCCCAGCGACAGCCCCAAAACATCACTGCTCTAGAGGAGATCTGCATGGAGGAATGGGCCAAAATACCAGCAACAGTGTGTGAAAACCTTGTGAAGACTTACAGAAAACGTTTGACCTCTGTCATTGCCAACAAATGGTATATAACAAAGTATTGAGATGAACTTTTGTTATTGACCAAATACTTATTTTCCACCATAATTTGCAAATAAATTCTTTAAAAATCAGACAATGTGATTGTCTGGATTTTTTTTTCCTCATTTTGTCTCTCATAGTTGAAGTGTACCTATGATGAAAATTACAGGCCTCTCTCATCTTTTTAAGTGGGAGAACTTGCACAATTGGTGACTGACTAAATACTTTTTTGCCCCACTGTAAGTTTTTGTGCTTGATACGTTCCTAAGACTGAACAGAATCACCTCAAGTGATCAAAACAGTTCGTCACAATGGGTAAGGTCATGTTTTTCCACACATTCCAACACAGCTCTAAAACTGCTTTTTACAACACCTTCATTTATGGGTTTTTTTTTAAAGGAGTACAACCATGACATACAGACTACAGAGATATCATTCAGGGCTCGACATTAACGCTTGTCCGCGACAAGTGATACTTTATGTCGGACAAGTTCATCGTCTCAGTTACTTGTCCGATGGGGAAAAGTGCCAAAATACACCGGTATTCGGGTTACATATCAAATTTATCAGTTTATTCACATGATTTCCGAAGCATCTCACTCGACATGTTTTGATGAATCGCTGGATGTTTCTATTCGGAAAGAGCGATGTGCACATGCACAATATTCCACTTGCGAAACCGGCCAATACCGCTTCATTGGTTTCGTTCGATTTGTTGACATTTCTGTTGGCGGGATCATTATTCAACTGTATATTTACATTGAGTATGTGGTAATTTCTAAATCTTTGAATTGTTGTTGATGGTGTTCATTATATAGCCGAGCGTGTGGCGGGGTGTGCTGGGCTTGGAATGCGCGCCTGCATGCGTGTGGATTGACAGGGAGTGAGGTAGGAGTGGGGAAAGTTATCTATGAAATACCAAGCTGTCAAATGGCTGCTAATTAGGTTACCAGCTGTATTAATTAACTAATTAGTAATGGGAGTTTAGGGACTTGAAACATAGGGCTCTATAATTTAGATATAATTATGGATTATTTGACTTGATAATATCTCAAGTCATAAATTTTATGATAATGTTACTTTTTGTGATATTTGTTACTGAACTGCAGAGTACTGATCTGTGTGTATATAATGGTTAGTGTTTCTGGATCTCATAGTATAGTTATTTTGTTCTTAAAATTTTATGTTCATAATTTCTACTCTATTGGAATATATTGCTTCTGAACTTCAACATAATAATTGGTGAATTATGGTATCAATCAGTCCGTTTTACTATATTTTTGAACTTTTGCCTCAGTATATCAAGTATTGATTACTTTTGATTCATAGATATTATGCATATGTTGTGAATTCGGAAACAAATGCAATAAAGATTGTTGGGTTACAAATAGTTTATTTGTGGGGGGTTTTCTCATATTTCTTCGGACAAGTCAACTTCACATTTGGACAAGTAAATTTCCTTTCAACTTGCCCGACAGGACAAGTGGTTTCAAAAGTTAATGTAGAGCCCTGTTATTGTAACTGAACTTGTTCTGAAGAGGAAAAAAAGTCATATGACTTTGAAAATACTGCTTAGATTTGTTGAAATTGACATCAGAGCATGCCAAAATCATTAGAGTGCCAGAAAATACCCTCAGACCCCAGAGGGTTAAAAAATAAATAAATAATACTTTACTTAAATGCACCTTTAAGTGCTACATTCATACTCCGTGTAGCTCATAATGTAAAATTTAAAAAAAAAAAAATTTATAAGGCTCAGTTTCTGCCTGATGGAGCCTTTAAAAAGTGCTCAGAGAAAGCTGAAGAAACATCTCGGATTTAGAATTTACATTGTATACTGTAGCTGCATATTTTAAAATGTTTACCAACTGCCCATAGACTTCCATTATAAATACGTTTTGACTAAACAGCAGTTTCGTGGATAGAAATGAAGGTACAATTTGCTGGAGTGATCGTTTAAAGCTGTTTTTTGCTATTAGTTGAGTTACATTATACAGACAGAGGGTACAATCATGAGCATTCTATTTCCTCTGTCAAATCTTCAAACTTTACAACTGACGCAATGGCTTCCAGCTTACTTTCTGCGCCGATGGAACTGCTTGACGGGGCAAAGCTCATCAAAGACTTTCTGGTTCACCAGACGAGGGGCAAGAAGAAATTTGTTGTTGGAGATGAATTCATCGATTATTTGTTTTTTCATCCCTTTAGCCTGTTTAATAAAAAGAAAAAAAAAAAATTATGCCACATCACACCACCCCATCACTAATTATTCTTCTATACCTGTATGCCTTGTTGCGTTTTATATTTTACATCAACATTAGGGTGCATCAGTTGCCCTCACTTTCATAAAATCTGATGCATTTTAGTTTGGGTGTTCCTTTTCACCAATAAAGACATCCTGTAAAATTTTTTGACCATATTCAAAAGTCTAATGGTGGCACCATGAGGTTCATTTTTTGCCAAAAAACGCTTATTTTATGTTTTCGCGTAAGGTTTGAATCACAATGTTGGACTCCATTTATTGATTTCTTGTGAGCCAGAGATCATGTTAAGAACCTTTGCAAGGGATTGAGAAGCATTAATGTGATTCATAATACATTTGTATTGTTTAAAAGTAGCTGAACAATGATTCAATGAACAGCTAAAACTCACACTGTGCTTGATAAAATATTTAGAAAATGTACTAAAAATGTTTATCTAAGATATTTGGTATACTCTATAAGGTGCCATAATGTTTCATGAAAAGTGATCGAAATTTTGTCATAAAAGTCATAAAATAGCAGCTTTTTCCATAACTTTGAGCGCCTGGTGCCACCATTAAACTTTTGAATTTTGTCAAAATATTTCACCCAGTGTGTTTTCTTACCAAAAGGAACATAAAAACAAAAATGCATCATGATCGGAGGAACTTTTCATTTTTAGGGGGCAACTGATGCACCCTAATCAACACGTTTGCATTACTTCATAGTGATAACCCTACCTGTATAATGTCGGCTGGTTTATCGGTGTTCTCCTTGAAGACGAGCATGGTTGGAGCGTAAGTGTTGATGTTGTACTGCTTGAGCAGGTTGGCCGTCTCAGACAGACCCTGGTCCACGTAGCCAAACTGAACATAGTCCTTATAGGCAAACGCAGTCAGCTGTGGAGGAATCACACGTTACTTACACACTCGGCAACCAATCTGCACATGGCTACCAAAGATTTAAGTTATTCCACAAAATCGGGTTGTACATGAGCTGATCGCTGACGAGGCGCGTAGCACTGAGTTGGCCATAAGCCATGTGTGACGAAATTGAACGGAATAACCATTTTATTCTATCCACATTCACTGGATTTTGAGAAATGGAGCATTTTTATGTTTTGCAAGTTCAATAAATAAAAACTTTTACACAAAACATCTGACAAAACCATTTCCGCTTAGAATGTAAACAAACTGGCGAAATGACTGTAGCAATTTGTGAAAAATGCTAAAGTTATATTTTATATATACTATATTATTTTAGCCATTTCTGTTTCTTTGAAATACTTGATAAAGATATATCTGACTTGATGCGCTCTGCCATTTTGTTTCTCTCTACTCACGGTATATGAGCTGATATCCTAGTAGTAGAGTAGCCAATCAGAGCATGCGATTACTCATATCCAGTGAATGTGGATAGAATATAAAATCACATATACCTTATACAACAGAGGAACTACAGGCACTTGGTCAAAAAGCAGCACGTGGGGCTTGTTAACATCATACCAGCTTTTCAGAAAGTCACGGTCATTCCGATCAGTGACCTAAAGAACGATCCAAAAAAAAAAAAAAATGGTTTTAGAAATCAGATCAGCCTATGGATTAACAGAAGCCAGTCCAGAGCTTACCTTCTCAACCAGCCTCTGAGGGAGCAGGTCCTCCACAAACTGCATGATGTGCTCCTTGGCCAGAGCATAGTTAAAGAAAGTCACTTTTCCGTTGACGACACCAAGGATGGATGGAGTGCGGTGAGCACCCAGATGATTCGCCAAGCGTCTCTCGTAGCCGACATCAACCACACCTATTCCTACACCTACACACGGAGGACAGAATATCAACACGAGGACCAGAGTGAAAACCAATCTGAAGAACGTCCCCGTTTCCTATTGGTGAATTACTCAGGATTTGGTAGTCCAATGATCATTCTTGTAATTTTCTAAAAAAATTGTTTTATGTTGAAACTGAGCTGTATACACATCACCTGATGATAAAAATCAGTCCTTACCGAGAAGCTCGAGCTCCTGTATGACCTCTCTCCACACGGGATCCATGTGGACGCAGCTGAAGCACCAGTCTGATGTGATCTTGATCAGATAAGGCCTTTTGAAGCTGTCAGATACAACTTCATTGACATATTGGTTGTAGTGCAGCACGTACTTGCTGTCAGTGGCATCACGGCTGCCCTTGCTGTTAAAGGGGAAGTTGAAGAAGGAATCGTCGAAGTAGAAGTTGTCATGGAAGTGACGGAAGCCATGAGGTCCGTAAGGCTGGGAGTTGGTCTGCTTGTAGCGATCATAATTGGCTCTTTTTTCTTCATTGGATAAGATCTGAACAATGAAATCAAACCCACACACACACAATGAGAGATCATCATTAGTAATTTGTGAGTAATGAAACCCAAAGCTATGAGAACAGTCTGTGATACCTCATAGGATTTTGTAATCTTAATGAACATATCTTCTGCTTCTGGGTTCTTGTTTTTGTCTGGATGCCTGGCAACAAGAGATACAACAAAGATCTGAACGCAAGATGGCTGTAATATAATTTTAAAAAAAAAATTCTAAATAGTTTGAACCATATCATTCTTAATGCACCACTCAAGCCTAATGATTTCATTCTCAAGTTATTGTGAAATATTACACATCAGCCTTCAAATCTAACATCATAACCAGTAGGGCTGGTACGGTTCACAAAATCTACGGTTCGGTTCGTATCACGGTTTTCGGTTCGGTACGGTTCTTGTAGTTATTTTTTCTTTTAATCTTTAAAACTCCAGAAATATACTTCAGCATATGACATATAGCTTAAAGGAACAGTCCACCGTACTTCCATAATGAAATATGTTCTTCTCTGAATTGAGACGAGCTGATCCGTACCTCTCCGAGCTTTGCGCAACCTCCCAGTCAGTCAGACGCGCTGTCACTCCTGTTAGCAATGTAGCTAGGCTCAGCATGGCCAACGGTATTTTTTGGGGCTGTAGTTAGATGCGACCAAACTCTTCCACGTTTTTCCTGTTTACATAGGTTTATATGACCAGTGACATGAAACAAAGTTCAGTTACACAAATTGAAGGTATCAATGCGCTGTCGGCGCGCACAAGGTGTTAGTACGCCTGTCATTATAGTGCGGACTTTCCATAGCATAGGAAATCGCCACGTTTCAATTTGTGTAACTGAACTTTGTTTCATGTCACTGGTCATATAAACCTATGTAAACAGGAAAAATGCGGAAGAGTTTGGTCGCATCTAACTACGGCCCCAAAAAATACCATCGGCCATGCTGAGCCTAGCTACATTGCTAACAGGAGTAACAGCGCGTCTGACTGACTGGGAGGTCGCGCAAAGCTCGGAGAGGTACGGATCAGCTCGTCTCAATTCAGAGAAGAACATATTTCATTATGGAAGTACGGTGGACTGTTCCTTTAATTATCCACAATTTGGAATAGACCATCACTAAGGAAAGCTAGGTGAGATTTTGATACAGCAAGAGGGAAGACATTAACGATTTCAACATGCTTTTCATTTATTTGGCAAAAAAGGAGAATGTGTATTGCAATTTACAGGAACTTATGTGCCTTTTTAGCATTTATCAAACTGCCAACTATAGTGTAACTCTTACAAAAATTGTATCCCTTAAAAGAAAGAGAGGAATTCTCAGCTCAGGCTTTTGAATAATTGCCTATAATGAGGCCATAACAATAGCAAAGGCCATAAACAAAGTGGAGAATAAATTCAACCAGCTCAACACAAAAATAGTATTCCCTGAGAGTGATACCTGAGAGTGAGATACATTTTTCACTTGAAATTAAAGCGCAGTATTTGGAAACGTATGGCTGGATTTCTTATCTAAGCTTAAAGTGCCACTGTAATATTTTAAATATTAAAAACAAAAGGGCTGGCTATCAATATAAAATACTGCATAAAAATTAAACACACTGCACTTTAAAAACAACACTCCTCTGTTCACTTTATTTTCATATTCTTCTGCAAGAAAATCAGTTTGTCCACATTTTCTGCCAAGAGGCAAGACCTACTTGCAGTGACTATGTTCCCTGCCGTTGAGAAAACACGTTCACTTGGCACAGATGTACCTGGGACTGCTAGGTTACGTTGTGCCAACTTAGCAATGTGAGGATACTTATGCTCATTGTTCTTCCACCACATGAGTGAGTCTTCATCCACAGAGATGCAGCCTGTGGCCTTGTATGAGGCGACCTCTTCACGAATGATGTCTGACAAAGGCTTTGAGCTCCTTTCCTCTGCTGTAAAAAAAATCTGCAAATACCATTGCCATGTAGGGCCGCACGATTTTTTTGCTTAGAATCGAGATCACGATTCTTTGGCAGGGGCGGCACGGTGGTGTAGTGGTTAGCGCTGTCGCCTCACAGCAAGAAGGTCCGGGTTCGAGCCCCGTGGCCGGCGAGGGCCTTTCTGTGTGGAGTTTGCATGTTCTCCCCGTGGGTTTCCTCCGGGTGCTCCGGTTTCCCCCACAGTCCAAAGACATGCAGGTTAGGTTAACTGGTGACTCTAAATTGACCGTAGGTGTGAGTGTGAGTGTGAATGGTTGTCTGTGTCTATGTGTCAGCCCTGTGATGACCTGGCGACTTGTCCAGGGTGTACCCCGCCTTTCGCCCGTAGTCAGCTGGGATAGGCTCCAGCTTGCCTGCGACCCTGTAGAACAGGATAAAGCGGCTAGAGATAATGAGATGAGAGATTCTTTGGCACGATTTTTTTATACAAAATGTTTATTGCACTGTTTATAACATCTGCATTGCTGAGGTTATTTATTTTTTATTTATTTATCTTTTTATTTATCCTGTTTGTTTTATTAATTTTATAGGCCTAGTTATTCTGCTTAATTTATTTTTGTCTACATCCATGTATTTTCTTCATCTGTTATCCTGATTTTTGTGGATTTGTTAGATTGTACCTGTTTTATACACTTCAATTTAAAAAAAAAAAAAGTTAGGCTCCGGTGCATGGCTGAATGTAACATGAGAAGAGAAAATGGAGAATAGATTGCATCACTTATTTACTAGTTTATGAGTTCAATTTCTGCACTACATTACACATTCATATTAGTCTTACAGTTACATCGACACTTTTTTTTGTTTAAATAATACTTAATGAGATTAATGTTTATTGTTAATGTTTAATTTAGGCCAATGCTCGATTTTGGTTGTTTAAAATACCTAAGGGGTACTGGGTAAACTAGGTCTATGGTGCGAAATATTTATAAACATCTGATAAAAACCCGCTGAACTAATATCAAACCTGCCCAATTTTTGTCAACCAGCCCAAGCCATTTTTTACCCGCAAAGTAGAATTCAAAACCCCCCAGTTGGGTGGGAAATCGCCCAATCTGGCAACACTGGTTTCCACACACAACTGCAGGCGGGCTTCCTCCACTGACTGAATCACGTGTTGTAAAGACGCTTTACCATAGGTCGAGGGAGGAGTCAGCGGCAGTGCTGCCTTTAGGGGCGCTTGAAAAAAATCCGGGAAGAAACGGGAGCATTTGTTTGTGATGCCGTTCGTGATATAAAATGCTTAAGAACCGTTGTGTTTCGAAATGAGATCGCATGTATGTGTGAATCGAGATTTTTTTAACAATTTATCATGCAGCCCTACTCCGGGCGGCCTTCCATTTCTCTCCCACTCGCCAGTTCTACAGGTGATGTGACTTGCAGCAATCCACACTCCAAACCTCTTCTTTCGCCGGAGAAACTGTCTGAGGTCACAGACAGGCACAAGGCCACATTGCGCATGAACCGTCGAACCGTGCGACGCACACACGTTCCGAACAGAGACAAGCGAACCGAACGGTTCGGGTATTTTTTCATGAACCGTACCACCCCTAATAACCAGCCATGGCTCTGTTGTACAGATGTGTCTGGAAGCTTAAAAGGTCATAGGCAAAGGTTTTCAATTTATGCACATTTGAAACTTTATATGTTAAAAAACCCTCTGTAATTTTCTTCTGGTCCCAAGAAGTATTGTTAATAAGTAATAATTAAAATAAGTTAGTGCGGATTGCGGCGAATTTCTGCTCGGTGATTTTCGTGACCACTCAACGCGTGATGTCATTCAAGGCAAACAAATCGCTTGAGTGGAGTCCACTTCAGTTTACTTGCATTCACCGATTTGCTTCGCAACGGCCATAGGTTCATACATTGAATATCGAGAGGTGAAACCAATCTGGAGAGTTCTCATCGCTTTCAGACATTTTACACAACCTCTCACGGCCAAAGTCCGTACACGTGTGCTCGGTTCGCAAGTAAACACAGAACTGCTCCCAGTCTGTTTGGCTTGAATGACGTCACAATGACTGTCGGTGAAAGTGCGCATAAGTGAGATGTAAACAAACCTTCGGAACTTGCGCAAACCAGTATATTTTAACCGTTTTATTCAATTTTAGCGTGCAAATTAGACACCACAAAGACTGAATTCACTTTTTGGGTCGTTCATCTAGAAAATAAAAAGTCGATATCCTACGTTCCACCTCCGACCCTTGCCTATGACCTTTAACATGGATTGTTGGGGCTCACTAAGGACCACGACAAAACATTTATTTGCAGAATATTACCATTCTTTAGCAAGGCGTTTATACACCTTCTTGATTTCTGCCAGATTTGCACTTTTAGTGACCCCTAGGATTTTGTAGGGGTCAAATTCTGCACCGTCTCCCCGAGCTCCAGCCAAGAGGACACACAGGATCAGCACAGAGTGAAGATTCAGGCACAGCATTCTGGGCTTAGCCATGACTCCAGGCTGGAAATACAGACAGGAATGACCAAAGATTAATGTCATTCAACAAAGAATCGTTAAAAAAAAAAAAACTCCAACAACCTGGATTGTAAGAAAACTCTGATTGCCAAGAGAGCAGTAATTGGCTGAATTCCAAATGCCTCATTATTGTAAATGTAGGGCACTAAAGAGGTCGTAGAAAGCTAGTACACCAGTCCCTAGATAGTGCACCTATATAGAGTGTAGGGTGACATTTGGGATTCAGCCACCCTGGCAGTCCGCTGCTGGAAATACAAATTCTTAGAGGCTGTATTATAAATACCACTGCATTACATACATAGGGCACTAGATAGGTCGCGAAAAGTTAAGTCATTCCATACACTGTAGTATTCCTATCTAGGGAATATGTACGTATTTGGTATGCCGCCAACCGTGACTGCGCGCGCGGTCAGCAGTTAGTCATTTAACAGCTAGTTAGTGTGAGATTAGCGATTAGCAAGTATGTAAAGATATTTTAAAATACATATTTACTTTAATATGTTTAAAATAAATATGGACTTAGAGTCAGACTAACAGCACTGACATCGTCCTAAATATGTGACCTTGTTCGTTAACAGATTAAAAAAAAACTGCCAGGTTTGTCAACTGAAAATAACAAAATCACTAACATTAGCTTAATTTAGCTGCCGTAGTTACTATAACGGTGCCAGCAAGCAAGCTAATGGGTTAGCTTTACCCCAGACACGAACTACACTGTTAAACTACGCAGCTTTTTATTATTATTATTATTTTTTTTTTTTTAACGTAACAGAAGAAGAAATTAGGGTTCAACCTTGTGTTTCCTGAAGGCTGTCAGTTCCTCTCCAGCTGCTCAACTTGCATTTTGTTGCTAAGATGTTCCACATCTGTTCTCATCCTCACTGCTGCTGCTTCGGATGCTGGATAGAGCGCGCGCTGCATACTACCCTACTAATTAGTATGATCAAATAGCACGCGACGCCACCATAGCTTACTGTGGTCACTACAGGGGGTGCACTAATTTACCGCACTATTTAGGACGTTAGTACGCATCCTGACGGTGCGGCGAATCTAGCAACTTGTCAAAATAAAAGCTTACAATTAGTAAGCTTTTATTTAATATTAATAGCTTGTCAAAATAAAAGCATACAATTAGTGAGTCTGTACGAAAACCAGGATAGGAAAGGGTGATAAAATTCATCTCATCTCATTATCTCTAGCCGCTTTATCCTGTTCTACAGGGTCGCAGGCAAGCTGGAGCCCATCCCAGCTGACTACGGGCGAAAGGCGGGGTACACCCTGGACAAGTCGCCAGGTCATCACAGGGCTGACACATAGACACAGACACGGGCGCAGATAGAGGGTGGGACGGGTGGGATTCGTCCCACCCAGATTTAAATTCACCTCGTTCGGTCCCCCCCACTTATAGGGAGGAAAAAAACATCTATGCTGTCTTTCTTTGCATAAGGCAAACCTCACGGAAAAATCAAAAGACTAATTACCATTCGGTTTCTTGAGGTGCACAGCAGTACAGACATAGTTGCAACAACTCACATAAAACAAAACAAAGACTGATATTCGGTTGGTTGAGCTGCGCAGACTGCACAGGTTGCGAGCTCGAGCTTGGTTGCTATGGTTACCCACAACAAGTTTGACAGGTATATCGGGGACAGCTCCTAGTTCAGGACCCCAACACAGCATGATGAAGGGTGCCAAACCGAAAAGGCAGAAAACGATTGCATCATTTTTTTCCAAAAAACAACGACTGTAAGTAAACTGTGCCTTACTTTATCATATCACCTTGCAATTTTTTGATAGTCTGTTCAAAGTAATGTCGTAGTGAAAGTAAAATCGTACGGAGTAGAGATGCCTTTCTGGTAGCCTCCTTCTTTCGGTGGCAGCCTGTAGATACAGTGCTCAGAAGGCAGTTTTAATGTTTAATCTGGCGTTCCCTGCCATAATTTCAGCAAGCATATTGTTTCATAAGAAAACTTTGCGAAGAGTTGTTGACTGACTGCCGCTCACGCAACACACAGGCATAGTTAGAAAGTCAGGATGCACTGGTTTACACTTTACACACACACACACACACACACACTCGTAGGCTACGTGGGGGTGGGGGTGGTTTGCTGGCAGCTTTGTCCCCCCCAGTTCAAAAAACATATCTGCGCCCCTGGACATAGACAACCATTCACACTCCCATTCACACCTACGGTCAATTTAGAGTCACCAGTTAACCTAACCTGCATGTCTTTAGACTGTGAGGGGAAACCGGAGCAAACCCACACGGACAACATGCAAACTCCTCGTCAGCCACGGGGCTCGAACCTGGACCTTCTTGCTGTGAGGCGACAGTGCTAACCACTACACCACCGTGCCGCCCTTGCGTAAATTAATATATTTTAAATATTGTTGTTGGCTCCTTCGATCTCGAAAGATCATGGTGATCTGCGCCAGGGGTCATCCATCGGTTGTTGAGTTGCAGCGCCTAGTATGACTGTATAGGCCGATGCGTGAGCCGCACAGTCTGCTGCAGGTGAAGTTGCGTGGTCGGGTGTCTGTTGATGCCGTCTGCAGTCTCCGCTGTCGTCGGAGCCTCCTCTCCCCTTTCCTCGGCTTCCCCAACACCGGCCTTGGTGGTGGACCGCCCTGGCAACCTGGAACGTCAGAACAATGTGTCCTGGCCTCTCTGACGACGTCCAGCAAATTAATGATGCCAGGAAAACAGCAATCATCGATCGGGAGCTACAGAGACTCAACATTGACATTGATGTGCTGCAGGAGACAAGGCTCCCCTCCAGTGGTAGCCTCAAGGAGAAGAATTACACATTCTTCTGGCAGGGGCAGGAGTCATACGAGCACCAACTCTATGGTGTAGGTTTCGCAGTGCGAAACTCGCCCCTGTCCTCAATCGAACCACCTTCTGCGGGATCAGCACGAACCAGGACATCCAGGTATCGGCAGACCTTGGCAACATCCGAGCCATGTGCGATGGCATGAAGAAAGTTTTACGCACAACCTCCTTGTGTGACGAGCACCTGGTTCAGTAGGGAGCTTCTGGTGATGAAGTCCAACTGGAGATTTAAATATTTAAATCTCACACATTTTAAATATTAAAGATTTCAATATTTAAATCTCACACACAGCAACAAATGCAAGAGAAGACCAACTCAATAGATGTGAGCTCAGCTTCCCTAGGCCTCAAGATCCACAGTGGAAAGAGCAAGATCCTCAAGGTCAACACAAGCTGCAATACTCCCATCACCCTGGCAGGAGAAGCACGAGGAGAGGTGGATAACTTCACTTACCTAGGAAGTGTCATCGACAAACAAGGTGGGACAAATGCAGACGTAAAGGCACGGATAGGAAAGGCAAGAACAGCTTTCCGTCAGTTGGACAAAGTCTGGAGATAATCAGAACTGACGACCAGTACTAAAATCCAGATGTTCAACACAATGGTAAAACCTGTTCTATTGTATGGTGCAGAGACATGGTGAACAACAGCCAGCACACAACACAGAAAATACAAGCTTTCATAAATACCTGCCTTAAGAAAATTCTTAGAATCTACTGGCCTAACATTATCAGTAATGAGGACTTGTGGCACCGCACCAGGCAACAACCAGTAGGGACGGTCATTCTCCGTAAACGCTGGACATGGATAGGGCACACCTTGTGCAAACCGGAAACAAATATCACAAGAGAGGCCTTCACCTGGAACCCCCCAGGGAAGCAGAAGAGGGGAAGACCGAAGAATACATGGAGGCGGGACCTGGATGCTGATGTGAGGGCAACCGGCTACACATGGGAACAGCTGGTAGAGAGGGCCCAGGACCACATGAAATGGAGGGATCTAGTCTGTGGCCTATGCCCAAGGATGGGCAGTAGGCCTAAGTAAGTCTCCTCTCATCTCATTATCTCTAGCCGCTTTATCCTGTTCTACAGGGTCGCAGGCAAGCTGGAGCCTATCCCAGCTGACTACGGGCGAAAGGCGGGGTACACCCTGGACAAGTCGCCAGGTCATCACAGGGCTGACACATAGACACAGACAACCATTCACACTCACATTCACACCTACAGTCAATTTAGAGTCACCAGTTAACCTAACCTGCATGTCTTTGGACTGTGGGGGAAACCGGAGCACCCGGAGCAAACCCACGCGGACACGGGGAGAACATGGAAACTCCACACAGAAAGGCCCTCGCCGGCCACGGGGCTCGAACCCGGACCTTCTTGCTGTGAGGCGACAGCGCTGACCACTACACCACCGTGCCGCCCGTCTAAGTAAGTCATATATTTTAAAACATTGAGATATTATCAGAGATAATATCT
Organism: Neoarius graeffei; assembly: GCF_027579695.1. Lineage (NCBI taxonomy): Eukaryota > Metazoa > Chordata > Actinopteri > Siluriformes > Ariidae > Neoarius > Neoarius graeffei. Next base: position 34,444,007 of record NC_083581.1, read on the forward strand.
AAAAAGCCCCACTATGTAGTTTAAAGACATTTATAATGCTGTTGGGGGGGGAATGTTTCAGGGAGTATCTTAATCCTACTAGAGCAGCGGCTCCAACTGTCGACACCTTAACAATCTTTTGGCCGTCGCAAAAGTAGAAAAGACTTTCAATACGTAAATTGTGCATGAATAATTACTCAAACTTCTACTGGAAAAAGTTGATTCCCGATTACTTAGCGTATCAGATCACATGACACTGTTCCACAATTATCGACATCCAGATAATTATTTATTTTAAAAAAATTTGATATGTGGTAGGTGGTACGGTGGCGTAGTGCTTAGCGCTGTCGCCTCACAGCAAGAAGGTCCGGGTTCGAGCCCCGTGGCCAGCGAGGGCCTTTCTGTGTGGAGTTTGCATGTTCTCCCCGTGTCCGCGTGGGTTTCCTCCGGGTGCTCCGGTTTCCCCCACAGTCCAAAGACATGCAGGTTAGGTTAACTGGTGACTCTAAATTGACTGTAGGTGTGAATGTGAGTGTGAATGGTTGTCTGTGTCTATGTGTCAGCCCTGTGATGACCTGGCGACTTGTCCAGGGTGTACCCCGCCTTTCGCCCGTAGTCAGCTGGGATAGGCTCCAGCTTGCCTGCGACCCTGTAGAAGGATAAAGCGGCTACAGATAATGAGATGAGATGAGAGACATTTTGTTAATCATTCGTCGTTGTTTGTATTAATTTCTAGTTTTGTAGTTTACCAATAAATGTCAACAGGCAATTGATGTTGTAACCACATGAAAATCCAGGTCAAAAGGTCACATGTAATTCCTCGAACCAAAATATAAAATGTCTACTGATATTGTAATATGTGGTAGATATTTACAACAAACTGCAAAAAAAAAATTCTGAATGGAATAGAAAAATCTGAATATTTCAAGCATGTAATTTTTTATAAGCTAGGAATTTAATTCTGGTCTAATTCTATTTATTGCAGTCGGATTCCAAATACTCTATAAACATTCCATTCTGTTATGAATCAGAAAAAATTTATTATTAAATCACAGCACTTTAATTTTTTTTAAAGTACTTCATCTCCTTCAACAATGTTACACAAAGATCGGTCCATAACAGTTGTAAATGTCACTTAATTCCACAGGGTGTCGATAATGGTGGACACCGGTGAAAGTGATCACTATTATCGACACCTCACGTGACTTCTCAAACGCGCGTTTAGATACAAAATGGCGACTGTCAAATGAAAGCGTAAGAAACAAAGCAGGTTTTGACAAGATCATCATGAAATATCGGTGAATTTGATCAGTAAAAACATGTCCATGATCTTTCCACCATGCTTACCTGCGATGATAACGTCTGGGTTTTCATCAAATTGCTGATCGTGCTGAAAAAATTCCATCTCAGGTAACGAGCTGTGTCATCAGACAACAAGATCAAAGGGTGAGGCGGGTCTTCCGGTTGATTAATTAACCAATAATAACTCTTGTAACTGAAACTCACCTTTGTAAAATTGTTTTTTATTGGTAAATCTGAAAAGGTGTCGATAATTATGGACTGTCGATAATTGTAGTCGCGGCTCTATAATCACGTATTCCAATTTACTTTAGACAAATCTGAGTTACTTTTATACAAAATTGCAGACAGTTACACATTTCCTGGTGTAATTTCAGTCTGTTTTGGTAATTAATTTGACTATATTTCAAGTAGAGGGCTTTACTCGCCTCGTCTTTGGGGAAAGGTGGACAGAAGTACAGATGGATTAGTAACGTGTCGTTTGCGAACAACTCGGTTCTTCGAGTCGACTCTGAGGTGAGCGTTTTAAACCAATTTGCATAAATTACCAGGGATGTTTTGTTTGGAGAAATTGGCAGTGAACCATTCTGGGACCTGAAAAAGTCAATTCTTATTGTCCGGTATAGAAGAGGAGGAGGAAAGGGGGAAAAAAAAGGAATCATTTGGAGCTGAAGAAGTCGACTTTTACTGGTCTCACTCTTATCCAAATGAATCAAATCCGGGGGGGTAGAATTATATTATAATGTGCTTTGCAATATATTAAAACACACACTGGTGAGTATTTGGTACATCACTAAAGATTACTGTCTGTAACAACATCTTATTTTCTGTTTCCTACAACCCCGATTCCAAAAAAGTTGGGACAAAGTACAAATTGTAAATAAAAACGGAATGCAATAATTTACAAATCTCAAAAACTGACATTGTATTCACAATAGAACATAGACAACATATCAAATGTCGAAAGTGAGACATTTTGAAATTTCATGGCAAATATTGGCTCATTTGAAATTTCATGGCAGCAACACATCTCAAAAAAGTTGGGACAGGGGCAATAAGAGGCTGGAAAAGTTAAAGGTACAAAAAAGGAACAGCCGGAGGACCAAATTGCAACTCATTAGGTCAATTGGCAATAGGTCATTAACACGACTGGGTATAAAAAGAGCATCTTGGAGTGGCAGCGGCTCTCAGAAGTAAAGATGGGAAGAGGATCACCAATCCCCCTAATTCTGCACCGGCAAATAGTGGAGCAATATCAGAAAGGAGTTCGACAGTGTAAAATTGCAAAGAGTTTGAACATATCATCATCATCATCTACAGTGCATAATATCATCAAAAGATTCAGAAAATCTGGAAGAATCTCTGTGCGTAAGGGTCAAGGCCGGAAAACCATACTGGGTGCCCGTGATCTTCGGGCCCTTAGACGGCACTGCATCACATACAGGCATGCTTCTGTATTGGAAATCACAAAATGGGCTCAGGAATATTTCCAGAGAACATTATCTGTGAACACAATTCACCGTGCCATCCGCCGTTGCCAGCTAAAACTCTATCTATAAAACTCTAACTCAAAGAAGAAGCCGTATCTAAACATGATCCAGAAGCGCAGACGTCTTCTCTGGGCCAAGGCTCATTTAAAATGGATTGTGGCAAAGTGGAAAACTGTTCTGTGGTCAGACGAATCAAAATTTGAAGTTCTTTATGGAAATCAGGGACGCCGTGTCATTCGGACTAAAGAGGAGAAGGACGACCCAAGTTGTTATCAGCGCTCAGTTCAGAAGCCTGCATCTCTGATGGTATGGGGTTGCATTAGTGCATGTGGCATGGGCAGCTTACACATCTGGAAAGACACCATCAATGCTGAAAGGTATATCCAGGTTCTAGAGCAACATATGCTCCCATCCAGACGACGTCTCTTTCAGGGAAGACCTTGCATTTTCCAACATGACAATGCCAAACCACATACTGCATCAATTACAGCATCATGGCTGCGTAGAAGAAGGGTCCGGGTACTGAACTGGCCAGCCTGCAGTCCAGATCTTTCACCCGTAGAAAACATTTGGCGCATCATAAAACGGAAGATACGACAAAAAAAGACCTAAGACAGTTGAGCAACTAGAATCCTACATTAGACAAGAATGGGTTAACATTCCTATCCCTAAACTTGAGCAACTTGTCTCCTCAGTCCCCAGACGTTTACAGACTGTTGTAAAGAGAAAAGGGGATGTCTCACAGTGGTAAACATGGCCTTGTCCCAACTTTTTTGAGATGTGTTGTTGTCATGAAATTTAAAATCACCTAATTTTTCTCTTTAAATGATACATTTTCTCAGTTTAAACATTTGATATGTCATCTATGTTCTATTCTGAATAAAATATGGAATTTTGAAACTTCCACATCATTGCATTCCGTTTTTATTTACAATTTGTACTTTGTCCCAACTTTTTTGGAATCGGGGTTGTACAAAGGCTGAAGCGCATTATGAACATTTTGTCTGCTCTCTCATGCACTGTATGCTCTGCATTATGTTTACACGTGGCTACAACACACCAAAAAAAACCCAAACAAACCACACCACCACATACGTATAGCGACAACCATGTTTGACAATCTGCTTTCGTTTAATAGGGCTTTGCAATATTGAGGGCACAATAAAGTACATCTGCATTTCATCACACCGATTATTTAGTGGTTCATAGTGAGCAGTTTGCTTAAGTCAATCCAAAAAAAAATAAAAAGGAAAAATACAATTTGATTACCCACTTACAAACACACAGTAAGATATTTAGTGGTTTACAAAAAAAAAAAAAAGGCGCTCCTCGAGATCCAGTTATAGAAATGTCACATTTTGAAGGGATGATCCTGAAACAGCGAGCACTACATCCAAGTATACAGTGAGCTGTTCTGCTCAGAGATTTCAGTACCAGTGTTATAAAGCTCGACTAACAAACAGCAGAACCATTAAAGGAATACTCAAGCGATTTTCAACTTGATGTCCATCTAAACTAAAGGATCTGTAGTGTACATATATGTGATGACCACAGACAACTTAAATGTGCATCTTCTGACTGGGAAATGAACAAAAATCTATATTTTTTACTCTAATCTCACATTGAAAGTCTAAGGGCAGACGTGTGAGCGGTCAATACCCTCCATATTCGTGCAAAAGTATTTCTGTGGAACGTTTTCACTAAATTCATTAAAGGAATTTGTAGATGAACCTTTAAATCTGGAACATTTTGCTTTCTCAGAAATAGGACTACTTTTTTCAAGAGAAGAACTGTAATACTTGTGTAGTGTGTGAACACAAACAGTTCAATTATACATGGGTAATTATTACTACAGAACATTCTGCTCACACAAATCTCTGATATTCACCTTACCTTAAACTTTCATTAGAGACTCCATTTCATGTGCGTTTACGTTTAACATTTTCAATCAAATTCAACATCTGCCCCAGACTTGAATTCTAAGTACGTTTTGGTTTTTAAACAGGTTTACTGCGAAAGGAAACTCGCTGAAATTCTTATCTGTGGTAAAAAAATCATACACGCCTCAGATCTGTCGATAGATGCTGGACTGGAAAAAACACTCGAGTTCTCCTTTAAATGTATCGCATCACTTTCGGGAACCTGATAGTAGAGAGCCTGTTTAAAAAAAAACAAAACTAAAATGTAACTAAAATTGAAAAATAAAATAATTGCTTAATTTACATGAGGTGCTGACCCCATGCCCAAAAAAAAAAAAAAAAAAAAAGGATTAAATAGCTGTTTAGTTGTTACACAGTCAACACAAAAGGAACTAATCAGAAACGTCCCAGAAAATTTCAGTTTTGAGTTGTTTGAGAGGAAGCGACTTTCTGCAGTCTGTTTGCTTGTGCATATTTGTGCTCCAGTGAGCGACAAGGTTACGTTCACACCACCTGGAGGATCTCAGAGGTTTCACTTCATCTGACCGCATTAAAAAAAAATGATTAGAACAGTAACTGCAGTGAGAATGCGTTATATATTACATCACCAATAACAAGTATTAACTAATGGAATTCACAGACTGACCCTGATCCTATGCATCATGAAGCGTTCCAAGTTAACAAGATGTTCGCTCTCTCGCACACACACACACACACACACACTACATACATTATAGTACACGCATACTGACACTCTGGACACGGATTTAAGCCGGCGTCCAATATTAAATAATAAAAAAAGACCTGAAGAAAGGGAACGAAAAGACGACAGAGGACTAGCGCTTTTATTGCGTTTAGAGAACGGAGCGAGGTGCTACTCGCTTACTCAGAGTGCGCCCTCTCCTGGACAGGCTTTGAAGCGCACTCTTCATTTAAGCACAAACTCAATAAAAGCTCACCAGTGAAGAAAGGAAAAGAAATCAAAAAGAACAGAACTCGGCAAGCCAACACACCATCACCAATGTAAAAAGGGGAAAAAAAAAAAAAGCAGCAGCAGCTGAGGTTCACTGGGGATGCCGGGTCAAAGGTCAGGCCCCATAAAACCACGTGTTGATCATCAAAGGAGCTTCTGAGGTCCATGAGTGGTTTATTACAGCTGATGCGCCGCCTGATGCGTTTGCAGTCAGGGCGTTTTCTTTATAGAAGTCCGATAAAACACCACAAGGAAGTACAAATCTAACCCGTTCCCTCCTTTCGACTTGCCACTTTTTCTACACTGTGATCCTGTAATTAGAAAAAAAGTCATTTTGGAGCTTTTTAACCTTTTGAGACTGAAAAGAAATCCAAGTATAATGGCCCGAGGCAAAAACGTACAAAACATTCATTAATGTGTTACACGTTAACACGTGGCTTGCTGTGTGTGAACGAGCATGCGTTTGTGTGTGTGTGTGTGTGTGTGGGGTTTAATCATTTCAGGCTCCCGACTGAAAGTGCATTTCCGTAGGAAACAAGTGAATCTGCTCAGCGGACACCGGAGAAGCCGAACAGCCTCAGCCAATCCCGTCGCGCAGCTCCACAGAGGACGAGAAACAGACACGTCTTCCGTATCACTACGTCCTGCGTGTCCGGGTGGGAGAAGACGTGTTCAGTCAGCAGCTTTTGGTTGGTTTCCTGGTTCGAGGCGTGTCTCAGCAGTGATGGGTTCAGCTTCGGCAGATCGAGGAGGACATCGCGACAGCTTAGACCTCTGCCACCGTCAGGCTGATCTTCTCCTCGTCCTGTCAGTCCGAGCTGGGCTTCTTCAGCGAGAACGCACAGATCTTAAAGTGACCGCACAGCTGTCTCACCTACAGACACACAGGGTGAAAAAGAGTGATACAAACCAGATGGATAGGGAAAGCCACCGATGAAAGATGTGTAGACGGAGAGACAGACAGCGAGAGTGAGACAGGAAGACAGAGTCAGACAGGTATACAGAGAAACGGGCAGAGAGACACAGGATAGAGAGAAATGGACAGAGACAGATGCACAGAAAGATGGGCAGACAGCGGTATAATAAAGACAAATGCAAAATCAGACAGACAGACAGGTGGATAAATAAACCAGATAGAGAGAGAGGCATATGGCATGGACAGAAAGACAGACAGACAGGCAGGCAGATGGACAGACACGTGGATAGGCACAGAGACAGGCAGACGGTTAGACAGCCGTATGGATAAACATGAACAGGCTGACAGACAGACAGATATAAAGACTTACAGGCAGACAGACGTATGAATAGGGAGATAGAAAGGCAGACAGACAGATGTATGAACAGAGAGACCGATATAAAGACTTACAGGCAGATCGACAGACAGATGTAGGGCCAATGATTTTCCGCGATCACGGAAAACGGACGGAAATTACGGAATTTTTATAGTGAAGCGGATTTTTGATTGCCAAACGGATTTTTTTGGAAATATTTTTTTTTTTTTTTTTAAGTATATCTGCGCTTGTATTCATTTTTTTTTTTTAAACATTGCTCGCGTGTCAAAGTGTAACTGCTGCAGAAGGCTTCTGCGTAACTGCCGCTAACGCCCAAGCAGACATGCCTTTCCGGTCAAGGCAGCTTTGTCGGTGACTGTGATTGGCTTGTGGCACACATGTATAAACATCTTCTAAATGACAGAAGATTCAGTCTCACGGAGACCAACACTAAACAACTTATGATGCTCTATCATAATGGCGATATTGAGCAGCATTTCTAGGTACTCAGAGCGCGCAATGATTGATCTGCAAGGAATATTCAGGACTGTCATTACAATCAAAGTTAAACTATTCTAGTCTGTTTGAGAGTGTGTTCTGTTAGGAAACATTTTTAGTACACCACAAACTCATGAAACAAAGATGGGTATAGAGTAATATTTTTAAACAGTCAGTTATGAGTATTGTCATTACAGGCTCAGTAAGTATTACCGAATATTAATTTATCCCTATTAATTTATCACTACTCTCAACATTATATATGCTATTATATTGCATATATTATATATGAGATGGATTTTTAGTTAACGGTGATCCTAGTTTCTTGATTTATCTGTATCAGTATGTCAAGTAAAGTATTTTGAGTTGTCTCAATCTGTGATTCCACTTTAATTTTTTTTATTAATGCAATTTATCAGCCTACTGTCAGTGTAGTTGTTTTATTATTAGTGCTGTCAAAAATGTCGCGTTATTAACGCGTTAACTTGACTCAATTTTAACGGCGATAATTTTTTTATCGCGAGATTAACACTCTGTGACATGATGCAACGCCCCGCACAGCCAGAGTCCTCTGCCCTCCCCCGAAGACCCACGGTGCTCGGCTTAAGTTTTGTTTTCCCATCGGCGGCTCCAGCCCCACTTTGCAGTGGCTGTGACAAGACGTGTTATGCTCTGCAATAAAAATAAAAAACATTGGTACAACCAGTGTTCGAACTATGCCGATATTTTCGGGGGGTCCCTTTTTTTTCCCTTGGGGGTGCTTGCACTTGTCTCAGAGCGCGGATCTCCATCGCGCGCTCACTTCGGATATGCAAATGCTTCCCGTTACGCACGATTGCTATGTCAATAAACATCATTTTGCCAATAGAGTGCTTCGAGATCAGCGCGAACCCGGCGGCGGCCATATTGGAAGTCAAACGTCGCTGTGTCAGTGCATTGTTGTTGCTCAGCGAAGCAAAATGCCGAATACGTGTGTCATTGTTGGCTGTAGTAGCCGGGGGGAAAAGGGTGGCAAAAGCTTCCACAGACTCCCTAAAGTCGTGACAAACCAGGGAATTGCAGCACAGGAGAAAAGCGAGCGGAGGAGACGACAGTGGCTGGCTGCCATTAACCGATCAAATTTAGGACAACTAGACTGTATCCGGATTTGTTCTGATCACTTTGTGACAGGAAGGTTAATATTGTCTTGAATTTCATAGTTACTAAAATAAATGTGATACAAACTATTATCTTTTCTATGTACTTTCAGCAATGATTAATGGATATATTTGTCACATTAGGTAGCTTATGTCTACTGCAGAGCATTGTTGCATCAAATGGCATTTAAGATCTAGGCCTAGTAATGTTTATGTACACATGCTGTTAGTACAAGTTACATACTAGGCCTACATTTTATTCACTGACTCAAATAATTGATAATTATGCGGCAACAAGCTGGGGTCAGCTTTCCATTCCTTCTCACTAACAGTGTATGGATCTACATTCCCAATGAAACGTACCTTCTCAGCATAACGCTCCCGTGCCTGCTTATCTAAACTATCACAGTAGTGCTCCATCACTTCAGATGTCTAAATTCTTAAAAAATCAAAGCTTCTAAGCCCTCTAACGCGGAAACGAATCGGTGAATGTTTACTCTATGATGTGTACTCTATGCGCGCTCTGGAGCGAGTGACTTCCAAGATGGCCGCGCCGACCGCATGGTTACTATTTTTAGCATCATCTCGGAGCACTCTATATTTTAGAGACCCCCCAACATTTCCCAAATCATGTTTTCAAGGGATCTCATGTCTGTTTCAGGGGATCTCGGATCCCCCGTGTACCCCCGTAGTTCGAACGGTGAGCAAGCCCATTCACTTTTTATGCTGATAAGAGAATTACAATGGTTTTTCATGTGACAAAAATGTGCGATTAAATTGCGATTAATCGCGAGTTAACTATGACAGTCGCGACATTAATCGCGATTAAATATTTTAATCGCTTGACAGCACTATTTATTATATATTTTTTTCATGAATGACTTCATCATGCAAAGGACCATTTGTGTCTAGGGATGCAATACTTTGAAACCCAAGTAAAATTATGCCAGCCAGAATTACTAAATTGGAGCCTAACAGAACAATTTTGAACTGAAATTGTGAAACGGAATTTTTCATTGTCCGAAATGGAAAAAGCCAGATTTTGAAACGGAAAATCATTGGCTCTACAGATGTATGGATAAACAGACAGGCAGCCAGCCAGCCAGATGTATGAACAGAGAGACAAGCAGATGAACAGACAGACAGGCAAGTAGAGAGACACATAGGTAGGTAGACAAACAGACAGACAAACAGATGTATGGACAGAGAGACAGACAGGCAGGTAAAAGACAGAAAAACAGGATGGCAGATGTACAAACAGGCAGATGAGAAACATGGGTGGATCGAAATAGACAGGGTGATTGTGTGCGCGCGCTTATATACGAGAGAGAATATTACACGGTTGCGCAAAGATATGAAATTTATCTTCAAGTGGCAAACATTCACGAGAGAGCGAAGTGAACAAGTGATGCATTTTTCAACACGAGAAGATAAACTTCATATCTTCACACCACTGTGTAATGTTCTTTATATTATATGGACACATCCACACACAAAAAACTACACAAGTTAATCAAAAGAATTTTAATTTTGAACCAGTTTGCCATTTTAACAACGCGTGTCTAGTCGGCGGGAAAACACTGGGAGTGATGTCATCGGAGCAAAATATCGGGAATTATCATCCATACGGGCCGCTTTTTTCATGGAATAAAAACATGTATTCTATTCCCTTCTAGTGGATTTACTGATGGCGTACAATATCATATCATATCGCTTATCCTCAGTGTATTACGCCACTCTCCCCAATGGAGAATGAGCATGCAATATTGTTATAATATTGCACGTTGTCAAGACACCACGTCACATGTCAGAGCTCATGCGAAGATCCAATGACAAAACTTTTCTGCTGCGCACAATCATTTCTTTGTCGGCCGGGAAAGAGAGAAGACGAGGTTAATTCAGTGCTCGGTTTAAGCACGAAATAAAATCAACTGAAAACTGAAACTTAAGACGCGTTGAACACCTGAAAGGCTACCAAACCTTCATTATATATTCTTCACGCATATTTACAAGAGAAAAAAAAAAAAAAACATACCAATGGACATCGAAAAACTGGAAGAGAGTGTTTATGTATATTTAAATAATATTGGCTGCCTTTTTTTCATGGTATATCAGATACATTTCGTTCAGCTAGCACAATATTGAAAAAGCAGAGCGCGCGCGCGCGTGTGTGTGTGTGTATATACGCACCACTGAAACTCCATAGTGTATGTGTGTGAGGATGACCACAGCTGTCCAAATGTACAACAGCACCATCTCACTCTGCTGCACCACGCCAGAGATCACCAGCAGTATCACCAACACCATCGGCACCAACAGCCAACTCAGAGGCTGGCAGCGTGTGTTAGTCATCTGACACACGATCAGCTTACACTGGGGGGGGGGGACAAGAGATCAGCACAACTGTAGCCTTGTACATCTAATACATTTATACATGTTTCTGCATATCAGAGAACACATGAACACAAGGTTATTGGAGAAGCAATGCATCATGGGGAATTACAGTATGACAGACAGCTGTGGCAACATTCTTTCAGTCTCTACGCTAATGAGAACGAATGAACGAGATGGTGAGCCACATTTCTCACATTAATCCTTTTTAAATTGACAGGGTTAAAGAAACTGACTCTGAGAGCAGTGCATTTTTTCATTCTGACAAATGATTCTTAAGATCTGGAACATTCACCACATTCCTACAATCACTACATTTTGTTACATTTAAAAAAAAAAATAAACTAGATAGAACTCGACGCCAACAGTGTCAATGGGGACGCCGCCGCCCGGTAGACTACACGTCTTATTAAGTTGTGATTTGGGGATGGACATTTGACTTCACAGTAAGGCAAAAAAAAAAAAGTCTCAGGTAACATGAAATACTAAAATAAGGTCGGTAGGTAGGAAAAAGGTTTTTTTTTTCCTTAATTTTTTTTTTTATTTTGTTCGAAAAAATTAACACAAGTAAACATCTTACAAAATAGTATTTTGGCACAGAATCCTTTATACCACACATCATAAAATAAGTGTTTTAAATCTTTAAACGAATAAAAAAAAATATTGCGAGAGTTCGAGTTATGATCTACGGAAGCGTATTGCTGCCACACTCAAAAAAATTGGCTTAGAATCAATTAATTACGTGAAAAGATATTGTTAACAAAGTTATCACGTTTTTACAATATATTTATCATGTAATAACATAACATCACGTAATTTCATGATACGAAATTATCACGTTATTTCATGATATTTTCATGTAATAACGTGAAAACACCTTATCAAGAAATAACATGAAAATAACGTCCTAGGCTAGCAGACGGCCTAGCCTACTGTAGAACTTGGGTCGAGCAAAAACACCAAGCAAAAACATGTCTGAATCCTGAATGACTCCTACTTGTATAAATAGGGGACTACATAGGCGGCAAAATGTAGTGTTTTTCCCTGCCATGGAAGTGCACTTGTATACTGAAGAGGAAGCAATTTGCATTACAGCCTTGAATGAGGATTCAAAATGGCGACTCGGCTCAGTTTTGCCTTCCTCCTTCAGTATACAAGTGCGCTTCCATGTTTATGCAGGAGGGCTGATAGAAGTGGCGAAACATTTTACTTTTTATTGTTTCTTTCACAACTTGAATGCATTGAAACAAAAAATTTTGACAAACTAACGCCGCTTACACTAAAATATCGAGGGAAATTTGTAATAAAAACTTTACGGTTGGCAATTTCGCCGCCGAAATTCTCGGTCGGTCGGGTTACCGGAAACACACTTTTTTTTTTTTTTTCATTATTTGGCCTAATCTTGACCTGGTGAAATTACTTGTATCAGCCTTGGAGATATTGTGTTCGCAAGGTTTTCAGACATTTGACCTCACACTGACCTTGACCTTAGACCTTTTGACCTCAAAATCTAATCAGTTTATCTTTGTCCCCAAATGCACAAACGGTGAAAGTGTGGTGAAATTCCTTTCATCTGCCTTGGAGATATTGTGTTCACAAGGTTCTCGGACAGACATTTGACCTCACAGTGACCTTGACCTTAGACCTTTTGATCTCAAAATCTAATCAGTTCATGTTTGTCCCAAAGCGCACAAATGGTGAAAGTTTAGTGAAATTCCTTTCATCAGCCTTTGAGATATCGCGTTCACAAGGTTTCGGGACGGACGCACGCACGGATGGATGGACAACCCGAAAACATAATGCCTCCTGCACCTTACGGTGGCGGAGGCATAAAAATAAATCCATATTTAAGTCTCATTAAATATAGCGGACACTGCGTTTACCTGGTATTTATTACAGATAAGAGTTAAAGCAGACTCCACAGTCAGTTGGAGTATACACAATATTTTACCTTCAATACGGACTCATTTTACTTGATTCATCTGAACTCCCCATTTAAGTGAATCCAACTTTGTAGGATTTTTTTAATTAATATAGTGAAATAGGTGCTACATCTAAATCCTAGTCTATCACCATGCACTTGTTTTAATGTAAAGATTCACACAAGTGATTCATTCACACCTAAGAATCGATTCACAGTTGATTCAGCCACTAGTCCTTTCTGAGTCTGGTTTGTCCTGTCAAGTTTTTCCTTGTCGCCGTCAGTTCCGGCTTATTCACTCCAAGTGTAAAATCTACATCTGACTTTCTGTAAAGTGCTTCGTTAAAAGCACGACAGGGATAAAATGGAGTTGAACCGATTTAACCTACGAAAGCAACAAGTGTATTTCTGGCTGGAAGCCTAAGTGTTAAAGCATGCGGTCTAATTTCCTGGTTACGAAAACAAACAGACTACAGTACAAACAGTGATCACGTCACTGTGTCACAGCACCTGTTAGGAGGGGAAACGTTTTACAGTGCAGAAGCAAAGACAGAAACTGTGAGAGGGAGACTAGTAGAGACAGACAGAGAGAGGGAGAGAGACCGACAGCGAGAGACAGAGAGAAAGAGGTGATACACCGACAGAGACGCACACAGACAGGTTCAGAGACATAGAGAAGACAGATGGGTGGGGACAGAGAGAGAGAGAGAGAGACAGACAGACAGACACAAAACCCAGAGAGCAGGAAAGACTGAGACAGATACAGATAAACAGAGAGAGAGAGAGAGATTCACTGACAGACACACACATACAGGGTCAGAGACATAGAGAAGACGGATGAGAGAGACACAAGACCCAGAGAGCACCAGAGACTGAGACAGATACAGACAAACCGAGAGAGAGAGAGAGAGAGAGAGAGACGCACACAGACCAGGTCAGAGACATAGAGAAGATGGATGGGTGGAGGGAGGGAGGGAGGGAGGGAGGGAGAGAGAGACAGACACACACAAGACCCAGAGAGCAGTAGAGACTGAGACAGATACAGAAAAACACAGAGAGAGAGAGAGAGAGAGAGGATACACTGACAGAGACGCACACAGACAAGGTTCGAAACAAAGATAGATGGGTGGAGAGAGAGAGAGAGAGAGAGAGAGAGACCCACGAGACCCAGAGAGCAGTAGAGACTGAGACAGATAGAGAGAGAGAGAGAGAGAGAGAGAGAGAGACACACACGGGACCCAGAGAGCAGTAGAGACTGAGACAGATACAGATACAGAGAGAGAGAGAGAGAGAGAGGATACACTGACAGAGACGCACACAGACAAGGTTCGAAACAGAGAAGATAGATGGGTGGAGAGAGAGAGAGAGAGAGAGAGAGAGAGAGAGAGAGAGAGAGAGAGACACACACACGAGACCCAGAGAGCAGTAGAGACTGAGACAGATACAGACAGACAAACAGAGAGAGACAGAGACGCACACAGACAGGGTCCGAGACATAGAGAAGATGCATGGATGGAGAGAGAAAGAAAGAAAGAAAGAAAGAAAGAAAGAAAGAAAGAAAGAAAGAAGACCCAGAGAGCAACTGAGACAGATACAGACAGACAGAGAGAGAGAGAGAGAGAGAGAGAGAGACAGACAGAGGACAGGTGGGGTAGAGAGAGATAGCAACAGATAGACAGACAGAGACACACACATAGAGAGAGAGCGACACAGAGTGAGAGAAGGAGAAAGTTGCAAACGCACAACACAAGAGGCCCCTTGTCTATATGACATCTTTATGCACACTAGAGAACACAATGCTGTGTGTGCGCACGTGCGGGGGGGGGGGGGGGGGGGGGGGGGGTGTGTGTACTCACAGTAACGTTGGCGAAAGCTGTTCCCACCATCATGCAGAAGATTCGGGGCTGCAGTTCTAGGATGTTGCTGGGAGACCGGATGACCCACAGTGTGGAGAGGATGAAGAGGATCGTGGGTGAGAAGAAGGGCAGGAGGGCCTCATACACAGAGCTGTGCTTCAGTGTGTTACTGCGATACGCCCTGCACAAAACCATCATCAGTCTCTGTAAACACTCTGACTTACACAACAGGCATACAAACAACACCCAAAAAGATATTTTGACTGGGTCACATCACACCACCCCATCACTGATGACCTTCCTAGAACACCACAACACATTTCTTACTTACGGTCCCATGGAAGTTTAATACAACAACCTGCAAACAAAATGCTATTTTATATTACTGACAATCCAAAAACAAATTCAAAGGCACTACACTTACTTGAAGATGTTGTAAAGGCTCATCGGTAACGTTACAGCAAACAAACATCCTGTAAGGCAGACAAGAGAGATGTTATAAAGAGACTTTATAAAGCTCTGTCACTCAGCAAGCCCTTAGAGTAAAACCATAACTCCTGAACAAGTAGGGTTTACTACCAAAACCAGTGAGATCTGAATAAAGTGGAGTTGTGTTTAAAAAAAAAAAAAAAAGCTTAAAGGAGATACGCAGAGCCATGGCCTCATTTCCGTTTATAAATGCCTTGAGACCTCAAGAATAGCACAGGAACAGTTTTAAGCATTAACAATAAATCTAATATAGTAATCTCATCTCATTATCTCTAGCCGCTTTATCCTGTTCTACAGGATCGCAGGCAAGCTGGAGCCTATCCCAGCTGACTACGGGCGAAAGGCGGGGTACACCCTGGACAAGTCGCCAGGTCATCACAGGGCTGACACATAGACACAGACAACCATTCACACTCACATTCACACCTACGGTCAATTTAGAGTCACCAGTTAACCTAACCTGCATGTCTTTGGACTGTGGGGGAAACCGGAGCACCCGGAGGAAACCCACACAGACACGGGGAGAACATGCAAACTCCACACAGAAAGGCCCTCGCCGGCCACAGGGCTCGAACCCGGACCTTCTTGCTGTGAGGCGACAGCGCTAACCACTACACCACCGTGCCGCCTAATATAGTAATTTTTATGATTAAAGTGATTTATATAGGTAGCGGTCTGAGCGAATGACCTTGACGTCCGTAACGTCACCGCAGGAAGTCTATCGGTCTCATCGCCATTTCCGCTATACTAAAACACAGAACTGACTGCAACTCCGATCCTCCATTTTGAGCTAATTTATCGCCATGTCACGACAGAAGGTGGATTTACGTTGCATTCAAGGCCCAAGAATGTTCAAACTGCAAAGATTTGGACGCGTTTTGCGAGAAGTTCACGGGCACATTGGGCGCCTACGAAGTGGTCTCTCCTCTGCTCTGCACATTTTACTGAAGACTTGTACGAGACCTCTGATCTGTTGAGAAGCGTTGGCTATAAGCCCGTATTGAAAGAGGGTGCAGTACCAACAATTAAATAAAACTACAAGAAAAGGAATTTATTTATTTAAAGGAAAGCGAGGTCAGTTGCACCAGTTCTCCCGGAGCGTGAGCCGAGGATTGTTGGCAAAACCCAGGACGGAACGGAACGGGACATATCGCTTGGGCAGTGACCTTCCCACAGTTGTTGCTAAAACCAGTGAAGTCCCATCCCCGGTTCCAGTAATTGCCTGAGCTGAGCAGTAATGGCGGAGTATTCTGTATGGAGAAAATGGAGAACGAGTGGAGCAGCCGTCTGATTTCTAAACTGGATATCGCTGCCATCTCGTCCTTACGTGGAAGAAGTGAATGAACGGAGAACTGAACGAACAACTGAAAGTCAGATTGTTTCAAAAACAATTGGCCACAAGGTTGGCCTTCAAGAAGCGAGAACACAGACGGGTAAGCTCCGACTCTCATTTGGATACAAAACAACAAAAAACAACACTTGTTGTTTACCTGCATTTAGATTAATACATGTAACTTGTATTGTGTGTTTAAGTTACCGGTATAAGATTATTTAATTTGCTTCAGAATGTGATCGTCTCAGTTCATCTGATTATTTAATGAGCCTTTTATGTTTTATCAGTGAAAATGCATGCATGTACATGTATGCTGCATAAGTTATAACAGCTATCCTGTTTTAATGAGAGTCAACCCACAATCAGTGAAGTCAAATCAGTCTTAGTTGAGCAAGTCGGTGGCGGTATTTCTTACTTTCACCATAAATTTTTATTTATATGACTTTGGTCTATAGCTGTCAAAGGCCTCGGCCTTAAAACCGGTTCCTACTGTGACGTCACGCACTCAGGGCGGGCTGGCTCAGCGGGGCAGCTCGAATACCAACTTTGCGGTCGAGTTTAACTCTCAAAAATATACATTTTTTATTCCCATTTATGCAGCATACAAGAGTCAAGGACGGAGACACTATCCACTCAGGGATTTATTTAAAAATAAAGGCTCTGCGTATCTGCTTTAAACAGGCAACAGTGGGGCGTTGCAGCGATAAGAGATGGCGGTATCAGTTTACAACCAAGCCTGATAAGGCTTTATTTGATGAAATTAAGAAGCATTAATCTGACATCAAAATGAATTCCTAAAATACAAAACTGCCCAGAGTTTGTGTGCTGCTTGAATGTCACAAATTAGTTGCAGTGAGTATCATCCTCCTTTTCTTCCACTTATTTTGACAGCAAGGCAATGTGTTGCGTCGTGGTGAACAGAAACCGATGTGAGTGCGAATCTCTCACCCAGGATCATGACGATGAAGAGGTCTCTATAGAGAATGTTCCAGATCAGTGGTTTGTACCACGTCTCCACGCCAACCACGGCTGTGATGATGTACACGATAGAGATTGTCTGAATGACAGAGTAAAAAAAGAAAAAAAAAAGATGAATGAGAAAGAGAGGGTGAGAAAAAGAAAAAAAGTAAGAGAAAGGAAACAAAATGCTCGGGTTCAATATAGCATAAGCATTTAAGTAATATTACAGCTTTATTTACTACTTAATTATATCATATAATATAATCCAATAATTACGCCAGGGGGGCTCACGCCAGGGGATTGACGTCAGGGGGGCTCACGTCAGCGACCTCACGTCAGGGGGGCTCACGCCAGGGGATTGACATCAGTGACTCACGCCAGGGGGCTCACGCCAGGGGATTGACGTCAGGGGGGCTCACGTCAGTGACCTCACGTCAGGGGATTGACGTCAGGAGTAGGGGCGGGCAAAAATATCGAGACGGCGATATATCGCGATACTTTGTCTTCCGATTCAATATCGATACTCAAAATTTGAATATCGATATTTTTTCAAATAATAAATCATGTTTCAGACGGGTTGTAAATCCAGTACGACTTCCGCACCTCCGCTCCGCAAGGTGTCGCTGTGCCGCTACCTCACTGCAAGGCACTCTTCGTCTTCTCTTTTTTCCCCCGGTGGTTGCAGTGAGGAAAAAAAACAAGCAAGCATGGCTGTTAACGTAAACCTAGAAACGCCGCCGAACTTTAAGGCAGATGTTTGGAGGCACTTTGGATTCCAAAGGAAAGGAGAAAAAAACAAAAAACAAAAAAAACAACAGTGAGCTGGACAAAGAGTACACACTTTGCAAAACCTGTTTCGCTCCAATTAGATATTCAGGTAACACAACAAACTTGCGAACTTACTTAGCACGACACCACCCCGACATATTAGCTCAGCCGGAGCCACCGAAACCCGACCCGAAGCAAACTACACTGGACAGCGCCAAAGTCCTCCCGTCTACTTCAGTGATGTGTGACTTACTGTAACTGTGAACTTAATTTTGTCATTTAAGGCCAAAGGCAAGAAGCTGCACTTTATTTTGCATTTTCAATTTTAGTGTGTGTGAGACACTGCATTTTATTTTGAGTATTTACTCAAAGTTCAGAAGAAACGTGATTCACTGAGGTTTCAGTTCAGTTTCAGTGTGTGGACACTGACCCACACTGCACTTTGTTTCATAATTGTGCTCAGGGAGACTAAGATGCCCACTGCACTTTTCAATGTGTTTCAGACAGTGTGTTGTTCCTGCAAATATGTTGTAACTTGCGGTTGTATAGTTACAATAAAATGGCATGGATAATTTGAATTACATTGTTTTGACTCAGTTTGTCCCATGAATTATCACTATCATCTGATGTACATACAACTCAGATTTTAAGATGCATAATGCAGTTTACATTTTTCAGTGAACTATGTAGAATATCGCAATATATCGCAAAATTCTGATATCGCAATATCGTGACTCAAGTATCGTGATGCATATCGTATCGTGAGGTCCTTGGCAATACCCACCCCTAGTCAGGAGGGCTCACGTCAGCGGGGCTCACATCGGGGGGGCTCACGTCAGGTGCCCTCACATCGGGGGGGGGGGCCTCACGTCAAGGAGTCTCATTAGGGAAATCATGTTAGTGATTCATATCAGGGAATCCTGTTAGCGATTCACATCAGGTAATCACATCTGGTGCTCCTATCTGGTAATTACATCAGAGATGCACAAAGATGATCTCCTCAGTGATTCGTATCAGAACACTTCTGCATCGTGTAACCAGCCAGCTCCTCGTAAATCTGCCCAAATCACTGACTCCTCTACCCCCGAGCCTGCACACCTGTGAATGCCCACTCAGTGGAAATATTTAATTTGTTTTTCTGTGCGTGTTTGCTGTAGGTGATAATCTCTTACCACTTGGCTGATGTCGTAGCCCCAGGGCAGGAACAGCACGCCGGTGTTGTATTTCTCCCAGTGTGAGAGGATGAAAGAGAAGAGGACGACCCAGAGCAGGCCGTAGAGTGTGAAGACACTGACCCCGCTCTCACCACGCCCGAACACAGAGTACATGGAGCTCACGAAGAACACACACGCCCAGCTGTCCAAGCCGTGGTCAAACAACTCGCCCAGGGGAGTGCTCGAGTTCGTCCTGCGAGCCTGCTTCCCATCAACACCATCTACACACACACACCCTTCACAAGTCTGTTGCTATTTGGAAAGATTATCAAAAGCCTTACTTTGGTACACACACACACTTACCTAGGGTGTACGCCAGAAAGTTGAAGAGGCCTGCAGCTATCCAAACCCAACTTGGCACGTGTGAATGACCCGCAGCTTAAAAAAAAAAAAAAAAAAAAAAAAACACATGTTCAGTTAACTATTGACTTGTGTAATTAAAGCGGGACAGTTCAGGGTGTGCTGGATGTTTTGCGGTGTTGTGTTTATGTTAATAAGCAGATGCTGACTCATAGGAAGTTACACTTTAGCCCAGTTGCTACAGGTAGACACGTCTCAGCTACTCAAAACAAGAGAGTTGAAAAAGAAAACGTGAAACAGATAAGAAAGTGAAAGTAGAGAGAGAGGGAGGAAAATGCATGCCTCAGCATTCAAAAACGATGAGTGGAAGATTGATTGATTGAGAGAGAGAGAGAGAGAGAGAGAGAGAGGACTTTGCACCTGATAACTTGTCATTACAACCAACAGTTCATCACCATCTCTCACACACACGCACACACTCACCTGAAGCGTAGAAGTCAAAGTCGTAGAAGGATAAAATGGCAAAGTTGAGCACCAGAAACATGAACCCAGTGAAGGTGATGAGGTTGGGGGCCAGCCATGTGGGCAAGATCTGTGTGTGTGAGAGAAAGACAGCGAGAAAAATGATACAAAAGAGAGAGTGAGACAGATTGTTGTTAGTGTATGGGGTGTGGTCTCTTTTGTAATCGTAAGAAGATCGAAGTGGAAAACTCATTAAAGTTGCATCTCCTTAATCAACAGAAGGAACAGTGTGCGGAGATATTAATGCTGCTAATCAGAATCCTAAAAAATTAGCAGGCAGAGGGGGAAGGGGAAAAAAAAAAAAAAAACCCCGACAAGTCGACCCCTGCAGTGTGTAAACTCTGTTCTTAAAATGACCATTGTTATACATCACAAAGTAGACGTGTAAATAAAAAAAAAAACCTGCCACTGGATACAGAAGTCGTCCCAGTGATTTACAGTTATAGCGTGTTTATACAGTACGAGTGCTTTGGGAGAAAATTATCCCCTTAAGTTCTTCTTGGTTTTCCTAAATGCCAACTTTAATTGAATTCCTATTCGGAAATATGAACCATGAGGTCTATGGAAAAACTTCAAGGGAAACAATTAGCTCAAACATTTCTTCGTCATGGTGGAAGTGATGACCGTGTGATGCAACGTGACCGTCTCACCTTCACCATGGAGTTCCAGAAGGGGTGCATGACGTAGATGGAGAGCGGGTTGGTGTCCACGGCGCTGTACTGCACGCACAGAGGAAACAGAAGAAACAGGGGTGAGGAGTTCACACAGCACACACGCACAGAGACAAACGAGCCATCTGGATGATGGAGCCGTCTTTCTGCAATCAACATAATGACTCATGACAATCACCATCACCACGGACCTCAAACATGGCGAAATGTGCCGACAGGCTGAGGCTACGTTTACATTACGTCGAATCAGCGGATCATCAGATTAACGTTCTTAAAACGATTCGCGTTTACACTAAAACCGTTAGCCGTGCACACAGCAACACCAATACGCAGATACGCTCGGCTCCGCAGGCATCCTGCGCTCCAAATCACTCCGCCCTGAACAGCGAGTGCCCTCTGGAGGGTGCGCACTCCGGCCCTGCGCAGCTCACAGAGCGCGCGAGTGAAGTGAACAAGCCACGATTCGGGACTGAGCCGCTGTGTGTGTGATCCCAGCGCATATCACTTATTACTTGCAAGTGGAAGGATGGCAAGCCTAAAGACAATCACAACTACACAATGGGCAGTATTTGCATCAGTATTTGCAGTATTTTCATACTTTTATACTCTTTAATGAAAGGTGATACAAGGCGGAAGTCTGCGCCGTTTTTCAGCAGTCGCGTCACATGACCAACGCCAGCGAATCAGGAAGGTGGATGTCACAGTGACGTTGTCCAATGAGCCGCCAGCTAGAGCTCAGCACAGCGTATTCGCGTATTCTCAATGTTTACACAGCACCGGAGCTGACACGATCTGGATTGAATACGTGGACGCTGGCGGATTCCCGTTTCCCCGCTTTTTCAGGGGGGTTAATGTAAACGGACAGTGCATCCGCGAAGAAAACGAGACAGATACGGTCTAGTGTAAACGTAGCCTCAGATAACATGCTACTAAACACCAGTCATTGTATTTTCTGCCACGACTGCTGACGCAAAATACTAAAGCCTGGCGCACACGGGCGATTTTCCGTCGCTTGGTCGTGCAACTTTGACGCAAGCGAAAAATTGCTTCGTGTGCAGATATTTGTGATGGCGAGTTTTTGTTGCTTGTGACAGATCGCAGGTATCAAACATGCTTGATATTCTGCAAAAAAAAAAAAGCCGGTTGCTGACTTGTTGCAGAGATATTGCCGCGTGTGCGTCTTTGTGATAATGAAGCGATCACCTCCAAAGGCTAAGCCAATCCCCGCCCGTGAAGTAGTCATGTGATTTCCATGTGACTTGCATCCCCCTCCTCAAATCGCCCACTGGTTGCAGATAACGCGCACACGCAGCTACCTGAGAGGGAAAACTTGCGTCCTAAAATCGCAATACGCTTGCGATGAGAAGTCACCCGTGTGCGCAGGGCTTTAGATCAGACGTTTGGGATTTTCATATTGGTGGTTGTTGAGTAGAAACGTAGTGCACTATATTATACGGACACAAGTGTTTTACTGGGAAAGACACCACTCGTGCATTTTTCATACGAGCTACAGTTGAGACATGGAGAACCGAAACCATGACATAAATCTCTTTTTTTCGCAGTGCGGTTTCCGTCAAATCCCGCGCTCTGATTGGCTGGCGAGTGGGTCCGTATCCTACAATACGGACCCCAGTTACGGATCTCTGGCGACTCGCTCGTTCGCAACAACAAACATAGTAGCAATTTTTCTCAACATTGATTTTCACATTTCTCAGCATAATAGCATTAATTTTACAGCATGGATAGCGATAACGACAGTGTTCACAGTGAAAGCGAGTTTTACTACCCTGAGGAAGAAGAAATAAAAGAAAACATTTCAGGAGAAAGCTAAAAACCTGTAACTGTTGCTAACGCCGAGCAAAAACATGGCTGAATCCTGAATGACTCAATTTTGTATAAATAGGGGACTACATAGGTGGCAAAATGTAGTTTTTTCCTGCCATGGAAGTGCACTTGTATACCGAGGAGGAAGCAATCTGCATTACAGCCGTGAATGAGGATTCAAAATGGCGGCTCGGCTCGGGTTTCCCTTTCGGGCGCTCTCGTTTTCTGTTGGAATTTGGTAAAGAAAAAAATAAAATATATTATTTACCAGCTTAAGGTCGGTCCGTATGGTGAAATACCGTGACCTCGGCCTTGAACACTGACCTCGGCCCAGAGGGCCTCGCTCAGTACTTTCAAGACCTCAGTCACAGTATTTCACGATACAGACATCCCAGCTGGTAAATAACATATACATCACTCATGAGGAAATCGATGAATTGTTTGGATAAATTTGGGTAATTTTTGCCTGTGAATGTGTCGATATAATAAAAAGAAATTACATGTTGGCTTAAAGATATGAATTTATCATCTTGTGTTGAAAAACTCGCATTTTTCATACGAAATACATCACAGATCTGAGTGACACATTTAAATAATATTGGCTGGCTTTTTTGTGGTACATCAGATTTATTCCATTCAGCTAAAATGATACTGAACGAGTCCAAGATGAGTTCAGTATCATGCTAGCTGAATGGAATATATCTGATATACCACAAAAAAAAGCCAGCCAATATTATTATTATTATTATTATTATACATACACACACTCCCAGTTTTTCAATGTCCATTGGTATGTTCTTCTCTTGTAAATATGCGTGAAGAACACATGACGATGTTTTGGTAGCCTTTCGGATGTTTAGCACATCTTTCTCTTTCCCAGCGAACAAAGAAATACTTCTGCGCAACAGAAAACTCGTATTGAATATTCGCATCCGCTCTGACGTGTGACGTCAGGTTGTCTTGACAACCACGTGATATCGTAAACCATATTCAACGCTCATTCTCCATTGGGTACAGTGACATAATACACGTAGGATAAGCGATATGCTAACAATATTGCATGCTATCGAACCAAATGAACGAAACCCGCTAGAAGGGAATAAAACACACGTTTAACTCCATGGAAAAAGTGTCCTGTATGTATAATGTTTCACTCCGATGATGTCACTCCCAGTGTTTTCCCACTGACTGGACATGTGTTGTCAAAATGGCGAACTGGTTCAAAATTAAAATTCTTTTAATCAACTTGCATTTTTTGTGGATGTATCCACTGCTACGGCTGGACGATAAAACAACAGCAATATGAATCATCAATAGACACGTCATCATCAGCAGCAAGAAAATTGTTTGATTGAATGTTTGATAGTTTCACTTAAACGCAAACAGCCAGGAAAGCACAAAATGACATACACACAGTACAGTTGCATGAACAAACCAAGCCTACTCCCTCCCTGACTCATAAACAGCCCATCATATCCCCCGATAACAGAGCGTGCTACGAGTGACACGCAAACAGACAACCATCTACAGTAACAGGTGCATTGTTCGGTTGCCCAATCGACATGTGATACAACAACAGAAACAGCAAGGAATGAGAAAATGTGCAGTGTTTCCCACAGGTCTTAAATATTCTTCTGGTGGAAAGGACTGGTACAACACGAACATGCTCCAACTCGTGATTTCAGATCGCATTGAAATCTCTCTGCTCGTACTGCTCAGTAAATCGCACACGTTACCCATCACTCAGTGCGTTTACATGCACATAGAGAAAATCGAATTTCTGCCGTTGCTCGACTGAAATCGAAGTTCTAAATGCCATGGAAACACCTTAGCTAGGCTGAAATTGAACCGAACTTGATTTCTCGTAATCGAGCTACACGACCTAGATTATGCGATTTCTGCCGAGCTACTTAGTGCATGTAAACCCTATCGAGCTACGTAGTCGAGCTACTTACTTCAGCACTGCCCCTTCCGGAAGTGACGAGACTACAAGCGGGAAACACGACAGCCTCGGTCGGCATGACAACAGTAGTAGCGAGCAGCAGAAGAGGTCAGGAGGAACAAATGAAGAAGAGAAAATGGCGAGCAGAAACGTGCACTTCTGGAGCAATGAGGAGACAGAGTTCATGCTCATTCAGCTTAAAGGAACAGTCCACTGTACTTCCATAATGAAATATGTTCTTCTCTGAATTGAGACGAGCTGCTCCGTACCTCTCCGAGCTTTGCGCGACCTCCCAGTCAGTCAGACGCGCTGTCACTCCTGTTAGCAATGTAGCTAGGCTCAGCATGGCCAATGGTATTTTTTGGGGCTGTAGTTAGATGCGACCAAACTCTTCCACGTTTTTCCTGTTTACATAGGTTTATATGACCAGTGACATGAAACAAAGTTCAGTTACACAAATTGAAACGTGGCGATTTTCTATGCTATGGAAAGTCCACACTCAGGAGTGAAGGTATCAATGCGCTGCCGAAGCGCGCAGAAGGTGTTAGTACGCCTGTCATTATAGTGCGGACTTTCCATAGCATAGAAAATCGCCACGTTTCAATTTATGTAACTGAACTTGTTTCATATCACTGGTCATATAAACCTATGTAAACAGGAAAAACGCGGAAGAGTTTGGTCGCATCTAACTACAGCTCCAAAAATACCATTGGCCATGCTGAGCCTAGCTACATTGCTAACAGGAGTAACAGCGCGTCTGACTGACTGGGAGGTCGCGCAAAGCTCGGAGAGGTACGGATCAGCTCGTCTCAATTCAGAGAACAACATATTTCATTATGGAAGTACGGTGGACTGTTCCTTTAAGGAGTTGAATATATTAAAATTCATGGACGGGAGAAAAACGCGCAATGGAGAACACGGAACTGATAACTTTGTTTACACTCTTGAATAGCTCTTCTTCATGACGACAACCAGAAGTGTACCAACACGATGGGGCATGTAGCGCCACCTGTGGCTCGGGTGCACAATGTACCTCACACAATAGCTCGATTTCCTTGTGTGCATGTAGGATTGGATTTCTCTGGCACCCCTGCTGGGACCCTTTGCTCGATTACCGACAGCAGCTCAATTTGGATGTGCATGTAAACGTACTGACTGATTGCTTTTAAATCTGCAGTTTCTGATAAAAATAAAAAATGACCTATTAAATTTACGTTACAGATGAAAACAGAATGATCAAATGTACACAGACCATTAATGTCCTTTTAATAATCAGGTAAAGAGGCTTGAAAAAAAGTGCTACTTATTAAAGATGAATGCACTGACTGGACCATGTTGTCATGGTAACGTTGACACAGACTTGTAGTACTCGAGTCCGAATCGTGCCCTAATTTTAAAGACTTGTGACTTGACTGCTGATGACTCGGACTCGTGCATTAAGTGCATTCGGACTCATAAACTGGAGACGAGAACTCAGATTTTTTCTTTATTTTTTGTAACATGCCATAATAATTTGGCATAAGATATTTATATCTACATTCATTTTTGTACTAAATTTCGTGCAAGAGTGTCGCACCTGCACGCCTTGGCGCGTGCATCAGATAGACTCTCGGGCGAGCTCCAGACAGCACGCGTGCCAAGTGGACTCTCGCGCACCCACCGTAAACGACTCGTGCCTGCACAGGATTAAGGCGCAATCAGCGTGCCTACAGTATATAAAAACTGTGAAAACACACTTACTCTGAGAAGTATTGAGTTGCGTTGCTGATACATTACCGAGCCTTATTTCCTTGTTTGTTTCCCAGATTTCCTGTTTCTCATCTTTGATTCTGCCGAGTCAAAGATAGCCTGTTTGTGCCTCGCTCGACCTATTGCCCGTTTCACGATTTTGGATTGTTTACTTGTCTTCACTTGTATTAATAAACACACCTTCTGCACTTACATCCGTCTCCCAACTGTCTCTGACAGAATATTTCACACTCCCTGACAAAGAGAAGCACCTTCACCTGTTCATACGTCATGTTCAGGAACAAACTAAGGCCAAAAAAAAAAAAAAAAGTGTGTTTCTGGTAACATGAAATACTAAAATAAGGTCGGTAGGTAGGAAAAAGGTTTTTTTTCTTAATTTTTTTTTTTTAATTTTGTTCGAAAAAATTAACACAAGTAAACATCTTACAAAATAGTATTTTGGCACAGAATCCTTTATACCACACATCATAAAATAAAAGTGTTTTAAATCTTTAAACAAATAAAAAAAAATATCGCGGGAGTTCGAGTTATGATCTACGGAAGCGTATTGCTGCCACACTCAAAAAAAATTGGCTTAGAATCAAGTAATTACGTGAAAAGATATTGTTAACAAAGTTATCACGTTTTTACAATATATTTATCATGTAATAACATAACATCACGTAATTTCATGATACGAAATTATCACGTTATTTCATGATATTTTCATGTAATAACGTGAAAACACCTTATCAAGAAATAACATGAAAATAACGTCCTAGGCTAGCAGACGGCCTAGCCTACTGTAGAACTTGGGTCGAGCAAAAACACCAAGCAAAAACATGTCTGAATCCTGAATGACTCCTACTTGTATAAATAGGGGACTACATAGGCGGCAAAATGTAGTGTTTTTCCCTGCCATGGAAGTGCACTTGTATACTGAAGAGGAAGCAATTTGCATTACAGCCTTGAATGAGGATTCAAAATGGCGGCTCGGCTCAGTTTTGCCTTCCTCCTTCAGTATACAAGTGCGCTTCCATGTTTATGCAGGAGGGCTGATAGAAGTGGCGAAACATTTTACTTTTTATCGTTTCTTTCACAACTTGAATGCGTTGAAACAAAAAATTATGACAAACTAACGCCGCTTACACTAAAATATCGAGGGAAATTTGTAATAAAAACTTTACGGTCGGCAATTTCGACGCGGAAATTCTCGATCGGTCGGGTTACCGGAAACACACTTTTTTTTTGGCCTAATGTTAATGGCGCTAAAACCGCCACCATCAAATAGTGCGGTTGGAGTGTTGGACTCTGACTCGACTCGAAATTTTCTTTAATGACTTGGACTTGAACACTGGGGACTCGAGACTGGACTCGGACTCGAGGTTTAGTGACTCGACGACAGCACTGCGCTGACAATACCATGTAATGTGCACACTGATGAAGGTTGTTTACAGCGTGAAAGTTCTCCATTCATGTGGTAGAGTATGTACCAGGCCATCACTCGAGCACTACACACTTCCTTTTAGCGATACAGTAAGCTAAATTCAGCACATTATTATTCATCTACCGCTTACAGAACACTCGTTCTTCAGACTTATTAACTAAAATCTGTCACTAAATATACTTTAAGTGGCCGTTAATATTCCTGGGCAGCCCGCGTGAGTAAAGTCTGTGTGGGGAAACACTGATGAAAAAAAAGTGTTGATAAAAGTAAGGTGTTTGAATTCAAAACAAAGTGGTTAAATTCAATCTTTTTTCTCCTCATAATTATTAACAAGAGACCTGTTCAGGTCTCTCAGCCTTTTACGTCGACGCCAGGATTCGAACCGACGTTGCAAAATCTGCTCGACAGCGCTCTAGATCACTCGGCCATGGAGGATTACGTCATGAACTAAGGTTATGTAACATGGCACTTAGTCAGTACACAGCTGCGCCACACTGCGACTGTGGAATCGCTACCGGAGACTGGCACGCCAGTTACATTCTTAAACGCGCTTGAACTCAGTTAAACATACACAGGCAGACAGGTGCCTCTATAGGCTTCAGCCAAAGGCAGAGCCAAAAATGGAAAAAAAATATATATATATATCATTCAATATCAACATTTGATCATGAGAAATCTCTCAACAATAATGCCAAGCCCTATCTACTGAGCATATATAGTGAACAGGAATGCAAGTGTGACTCAAACTAATTAAGTTTTCAGTCTAATCAGGGCTCAACATTAAGGACTGCCCGATTGTCCAGGGCAAGTGAAACATGCATTTGAGCAAGTGAGATATGTCCCAGACATGTCCAACCGGGCAAGTTGGAATGAGCATATATTATGAACTAGCATCACAAAAATTCGGCTTTTTGATCTCCTTTTTCAGTTCCTAAAAGCATCCCTCACTACATATCCGCCATTATGTCTTGGCTGTTTTCTTAGTCTTGGTTTCATTTACTGCTTTAATTGCAAGTTATTTTATATACCCCCGCTGTTGTAGTATGGTACGCGTACTGTTCATAGATCCCTTGCGCATGACATCACGCATCACGTGATAATTACAGGTGGGGTCAGACAGACATGCTGTTTTTGCTTGTTCAAACAGAGAAATAGATAAAAGGCATTACATTCCCCCCGATATCAAGAAAAACGTTAACAAATAGAAGCAAATGCTTCAAAAACAACAAGGAAATGAGTGGTTAAAGAATACGAGGAGAGGAGCTCAGCCGGAAAACTCCAGAGAAATTCACGATTGTATTTAAAATGTATTTTGCAAAAACAAAGTCGGAAGTGAAGATGGAACAGTTTGCTTAAGAATCTCGTTTTTATTTTTTTTTCTGCTCGCATCTGAGCTAGCACCTTCATGAAAGTGCTTGATTTTCTTAAAGGTGAAGCAGCTTCCTTATTCCACACAGAAAACCCAGATTGGTTTCAAACAACTCGGGCATAAAAAAAAAAAAAACCTCAACAAAGCAACATGCGCGATAAATCCTGAAAGAACAGATTCAGAGCAGAGAGAGCTGGAGCTTTGTTTCTGTTATCAGAGGAACACAGTCCTGTGAAAAATATTTATACATCTGTTTTTTTTTTAATCATCCACCTCTAGGTTTATTTAAAAAAAAAAACAACACCACGCTACGTCATGACATACCAGCTGCACTGACTCAGTTACAGGTTGCCAGGTCTGTATAAAACACCCACAACCTACACATGAACCAATTTTAAACACAAACATTATCCTGTCGGTCATGACGCAGCGCGGGGTTTTTTTTGTTTCTCTTTAAACCTAGAGGTGGATGATATAACAAAATAAAACCGATGTATAAATATTCTCAAACACAGTACTGTTCAAAAGTTTTGGCACCCTATTGTTTTCTTCATACAAACTTTGTTATAGATTTCTACATTATCGAGTAATGAACCTACAGTCAGAGTTCTACACAAACAATTTTACAACAGCTGCATGCGTGTGAAATGGAAATTAATCGAATAAGGCACGAAAAACTATTTTGGATAAAATTGTTATTGTCTGTTACAAGTAAAAAGTAATCAATAACCAAACTTAATAATAAACTTAATCAATAACCAAACTTAATAATAAACTTAATCAATAACCAAACTTGAACTCAATGTGTGATCTTCATTTTATGTTACAATTCACAACTATTCTATGGTTTTCCTAAAAAAACAAAAACAAAAAACTAGTACTCGCAAAATAGGGGGAAAAGTGATAATATTGGGGGGCAAGTGGAAATTTACCCCCACTTGCCCCCGCAGGGCAAGTGGGTTTAAAATTTAATGTTGAACCCTGCTAATGAAGATCAAATATCTTCCTGTGCTTACATGGAAGACATGTACGTGACGCATCTCACACCAAATACACACCAAGGGTCGTCTCACACCAAATACTGCCTTTGTTTCATTTATTATGGCTCACTGTTTATAGTATTTTTTTTAATGTTGAAACATTTCATTTCATTATTTTTTTTAAGCCATTTTTGGTCGACAGCATTTCTTTACATGTGCCTAAGGCTTTTGCACAGGACTGTACATTATTACATTACCTACCACTTTCTAGCCTTGTCAGTAGGGTTGGGCGGTATTACGGTAAGAAGGTATCCCGAGGTATCCAAAAGTACCAACGGTATCGGTCTCATTACCGTCATTTTAAAAAAATATATAATATCTAAATAAATATGGAGTACATGAGGTCATAATATAAAATAATAAATTGAAGATCATCCCGAATAACTGTGTGATCGTATTTTCACTAATTCTATCAATTTCCTAAAGAAGTTCTCATCGCGTGCAGGGTTGTTTATGTCGTTACCATGGCAACCCTGCGTGACATTTGGAGTCTGACAGAAAGCTTCGCAAGAGACTGAGACCGGGGGTGTCATGGCTCAGATGGCTAAGGCACCATACCATAAATCCAGGGACCCTGGTTCGATTCCGACCCGAGGTTATTTCCCGATCCCGTCTCTCTCTCCCCCGCTCATTTCCTGTCTCTCTATACTGTCCTATCTAAAAAAAAAAAAAAAGAGACTGAGACCGCGGTTGAAAGATGGCAAGTCAAGATAACGAGTTAGTGGCAAAAAAAAAAAAAATACAACATCGGCAGTGTGGCAGTATTTTGGTTTCAAACCAAACGAAAAATCTAATATGTCCCCTAAGGCACACCATAGCCTGGGGTACTCCACTTCCACGAGATCTCTCCAATGAGTTGTGTTTTGAGTAGGTTACATGAGTAACAACAAGGTAAAATAATATAACATATGACATTTGGGATGTGGGTAATAAACGTTTGAAATGTCATCTACTGAAGAAACGGAAGAAAACATCGTAGCGTAAACTGTTAGGTTTCTGGTGGGAATTAGCAATGCGCTTGCTATCTTTGTTGGGTGTGTTAAACCGTATGGATTTAAGTGGAATAATTGTAAGGAGTTATGTGATCAAGACAACGTTTTAAGCAAGGTAAGGCCATTTGATTATTAATTTCCCCGCCATGGCATGACGTGGGCCCATATGATTTTGCCTTGTGCAGCTATCACGCATTTGAATTAGGTTCGCCTCATTTGCGCTGAAGAATATGGTTTATCGCGCAGTCTAAACGGACTTGGGTGTTGGTTGATTCTTTTTCTTTTTTTTATTTCCCATGCTTGAAAGGGTATGATCCTGCTCATCGTGTCCTTTTTTTTGATGGAGTAGGTGAAATAGTGCTGCAAATGGCGTTTCAACGCAGACGTGTAAACGACAGTTGAATGCTATTTTCAAGATGAAGGAAGAGTTGCGTGATGCTTTGAAATATCTCTTAATCCATTCATCAATGCACAAAATTCGCTTTGCTGCTTAATCCATACCACAATGCACACAATTCGCTATGCTGCTTTTAAATAGTACATTTGAGGCATAGGCGCACGTTACACAGTAGGCCGAAACAAAATATTTTTTTCTCGGTAATACCGTATACCCCGGGAAAACACAGAGACAGTTTAAAGGTATCAAAATTTGGATACCGCCCAACCCTACTTGTCAGTTATCTTGGTTGAATAGCTAGTTAGTCTGTCATTCACCCAGCCTTGCGTTACAAACACACAGTATGGTGTTAATATTACTGCATTTGTGGAAATATTTAATTATAGACACATTAATAGTCCAAAATTTTAACGCTTTCGGATTTTATCTAGAAGCCGCTGCTCTTTAAAAGGCGCAATAGTCAATATTTTTCTTTTTTTACTCGTACACAATGTGAAAAATGAGGTTGAAATGATTAAAAATAATAAGAGCTGAAGCCATTTTCTCAGAACAAGGGCATCACAAGGCTTGAAAAAAAAAAAAAAACCTGGTTTAGAAAACTGCCCTCCAGAATGTTCATTTCTAATTGGACTGCCTCCTTGTCAGTCATTTTATAGACACGCCTCCAACCAACACCCCTTCATATCCTCATCAATCATTGTGCGCGTGTTCAGAGCTGTAGCTCACCTTTCAAGCAGCTGAACGTCCGAGTGCACTTGAAAGTAAAATCAGATCAGTCCTTACTAAAGCTAATTCTAGCTGAACCGCTATAAGTTTGTGGGCCGGAGCTTAGTGTGCATGAGTGGAAATGAGGTGGGGAAAAAAGAACCATTCAAAATGTATTCAACTTCACCCACTTTACCTTTAGCTGAGACCATTTTAAAGAGTTTAACAAATTTGACAGTTCTAGTGCTTCATTCTTTTTAAAGACTAAACTTGAGATTTTGCCTTTCGAGTAACCTCATTCATCTCCCAACCATATGCTGAGGGGAGGAGGAGGAATGGACGAGGCGATACTAAAAGCCATCACGATGACACAAATTGCATGCAGGACGTTTTATGAACTGGATGACGCGCTCCAAAATGGCTTGACAGACCTAAATAACATTTAGAAATGACAGTGATCTAGAAAACACCCACAATCATAATGACTTCAACTGGAAAATCTGCCAACTGGACCAAAGGCTTATTTACTTGTGATGTCAATGTCCTCCAGCCAGAGTAAAGATCAGGTGATCATCCTACACAGTGAACCCGAAACACGAGATATAATGTGAATAATTTCATTACCTGATCATGTGGCGGTACACCGACGCCCTGCTGCCTGTGAGATATTAAGGAAATCCCAGCCCTGTCTGCTCTTAAAGCCCATCTAAGATGACAATTACCCTACCCGTTTGTCTTATTTTAAACAAACAAACAAACAAACAAACAGTTTTCAACCACATAAGAGCCCATGTTCTGACCATTTACGATAGTAAACGACTTTAGCTAGCCAATTACTTTCGCATATTTTACACGCAATCGCTGCTCGGTTGATGATCGGAAACATTCGTAAGCTCCCGACAGGTGACGTCACTCACAGTACACACCGCCATATTTGAGAGAAGAGAGAACAGTGAGGATCATTTGCATCCATATTTTTTAAGATTATTTGAGGTAATGGTTGGATCCAGGTGTTGTGTGGGAGTGTAGCGCAGAATATCCCAGCCAGGTTAAAGTTATTTAAGGTTTTTATGTTCATTAATCCAGGGGTGCCACCACTTCCTACCACTACGCTCTCGACTCATTCATAAAAAAAAAAAACAACTTCAAGACGTCACCAGTCTCGCCTACCGTAATTACCAAGGATAGACGGTCCAACTCCTGCAGCAACACAGAAAGAGGGTAAACAAAACACTGAGGATGGGATAGTGTTTGTTTACCCTCTTTCTGCATTGCCGCGGGGGTTGGACTGTCTACCATGGTAATTACGGTAGGCTAGCCTGGTGACGTCTTGATGAAGTTTTTTATGAACGAGTCGAGAGCGCAGTGGTAGGAAGCCGAGGGTGGCTACAGGATACTATACAGAATTTATGTGAACTGAACATTGCAGCCACCCGCTACAGGAGGATGCAACAATGGCAGAAGTGAAAAAACTAGCCTGCATCAATTCCCAAAGTACAAAAAGTTAAGAAGGTAATGGATAAAAGCCATTTGCCGCACAGGGACAGACCTCTCACAGACCAACTGGAATGGTCCTTCGGGTGCAAAAACGGCACGTTTGCAGCTCGCGTGCTCGGAATATTTTGAAGAAAATTGTTTCACTCAAACAACTCGGATGCACCAGGCATTAGGAATACCATACAAGCCAGCACTGAATCCAGGTGCGGTTCCCACAATCTTCAGCCAAAAAGCGGACGAGACAACACAATCAGTAGTCCGCAAAAGAGAAGTTCAAAGGGTAAGAAAACACTTTTTATTGCTTTCCTAACTTTTTATTAAGCATGATATGTTATTTTGAGTTCCTTTTGGTATAAATGTAATAATTGCTGATGCAGCTAAGCAGCTTGGTGTTTGTTGGGTGTCTTGCTTTGATTGTCCAAAAAAACCTCGGTAATGACTAGGGATGGCGAAAACTAAAAATCTTGACCGACCACCGAGCCTCATTAGCCGGTTAAAGTCGGTTAACCTATGAGTTTAACAGGGATGCAAACGGCCGCCTTATGCCGCCTTTTTCACGACTGAATCGTGCAGATCCGATTTTTTTTTTTTTGGGGGGGGGGGGGCGTTGGAGTGTCTGAATAATTTCAACGGCATTTGCTTATTTAGTAATTTTAATACAGAATTTACTCTGATGAAATTATTCAGACACTCCAACACCCCCCCTAAAAAAAAAATCGGATCTGCACGATTCAGCCGTGAAAAAGTCGGCATTTGCGCCTTTAGTTTGTGTGGAGAGATATGATCTGCAATAACATGCATTGTTGGCTACAGACCGAAACATACTTTCAGAATGCACTGGCCAAGGCAGGACTAAACTCGATGTGCCTTCTAATAATAATTTTAAAAAAAAACAATAGTAATTTGCAAGCTAAAAAGCCTGTGTCTACACTTTTCTCTCGCCGAGTGGCAGCTGTTTTCAACTGGGGCGGGAGGGCGGGACATGACTGAATGGGTGTTTCTGATTTGTCAGCTGTCGTCCTTACACCGCATAGCATGCCCCAAGCGTTTACAACACAGAATTCCAGGTTCTCCGCTACAAAATCGGCAGCTTCAAAACGATTTTTTTTTTTAAACCGACAACCAAAAAAAAAATTAACCGGTTGACGTTGATTCGGTCAACCACCGGTCAAACGGTCATCGGTTAACATCCCTAGTAATGACTAACTAAAACAACTCAATAAATATCGCTCGCTTGTGTGTAATTAATTGATACAGTAATGCTTGTGTATCATGATCATCACTATTCATGTCATTGTCCGAAATACTCAAGGAAATCAGTGAAGAAATGTCGCTGGTGCTACGGTCCATTTTGTCGAATATGGCCGTGTACTGAAAGTGACGTCACAATTTACGGAAACCATTCAGAAAGCAGCTTGGGTGTTTCCGGCAATATTTCCGCCTTTTTCCGTACAAGTATGATATAACGCATAGTTCCAGCCTCGTTTTACAGGTAAAGAGTTGGGGTTTGTCCGTAAGTCAGGGTTGCATCCTATTAAAACACACTATTTCAGATGTATAGTGGGGAGAAAAAAGAAAAAAAACCACACATTGTCACCTTAGTAGACCTTTAAAGGAACAGTTCAGCAAAATAAAATTCCATTTCAATCTCAGTACAAAAACAAATACAACGAATAAAAGGAAATGTTGGTCAACATTTATTCTCGTTAACAGTTTCCGACATTACCCACAATCCTCTTCGACTACCTGCTGAGAGCAGAGTCAGGACGAATTATTTTCTACTTAAACACAGTGATGCGGCGGCGCTTTACTCCAGTTTTCTCACCTCTTCATCTACACTCTGCTCCAACAGATCTAAAGATTTAACTTCCATGATAATACTGTGATTCTGTAGCTGAGCGGAGTCTCTGTATCAAACAGCTGCACTGCATTCTGGGATTTTGAGTCCCGCGTTTGCTTTAATGTCTCCACTACTTCCACACTGGACTTCTCATTAATATCATCACTGGAAAACGGTGAGTGAGAAAAGAAGCTCTTGCTCTTTTTTTTTTGTGTGTGTCAGCACAAACAACGTAACTTGATCGTCATCTCTTTGGTTTGTAATTGCTGAAATTTCTCTCCTACTGTACCTGTGCTAGGAATAAAAACACGCCCTGATGACATCAGCGAGACACAGAGTCACCAACATCTCACAGGAATCACGAAAAAACACAACCAAGCAACAAATTAACACCATGATCACTAAACGCGTCCAAAATATATTTCACCATAAATGTATTTAATGCGTTATGTATCAAGGTTGAACTTTAATCTCTCAAACTCAGCCAGAAGTAGAATCAGGAATCCAAAACAAACCGAATGTAAAAGAAAGACTCGACAAAAAGGAAACGTGATCTTAAAGGATGAAAATGTATCACGATACACGGAGGCATTTCTATGATACACAGCATCTACTTAAACTGTTCATGTTTAAAAGTGTAATGGAATTTATTTTTTTAATGGAGAACATACAAAATTGTAATAATTACAATAACTAATAAATTAAAAATACACTTAATTTAAATAGATTAGATTGAACTTTATTGATCCCTTTGGGAGGGTTCCCTCAGGGAAATTAAAATCCAGGAGCATCATTATAGGATAAACAGAGAATAGAATAGAAAAAAAGAGAGAACTTTGAGATAAATTAAGTCTTAGAAAACTTCTAGATAAATAAGTATTTACATATACAAATATATTAAAAAGATATGAAAAAAGTCCTGTATTCTGTGAAAAAAGTTAACAATGCTTCAAGGAATATATATTTTTACAAATGTTAGAAAAAGATATCGCGATATGGCAAAAATGTATTGCTCCACAGTATCGATGTACTCATGCCATATCGTTTCGCCCTCGTCCACATTACTGAAGCGTGTAGTTTTCACGCAGACTGTAAAACTAAGGCTGCATCCCAAACGACTCTCTACAACCTACACATGCGCACTGCATAGAACATGGAATAAAGCCTTCTACGCCCTACCTAGTGCACTACATTTCTATCTGATAAGGATTTAGAATTATGCCTGGGTGTAATTCATTCGCTGACCCAACCCAAATTTCTGACAGGCAATTATTTTCCATTTCGAAGCTAATTCTGACTCAAGTGATAAACAAATTTATGTGCTTATAAATTTTTGGGATAAATGTAACAAGTGCAAAGTAAACTTTGCTAAATATAAAACAGGGGAAAAAAGCTAACCGGCTAAACCGGCTAACGTGAGACACTGGAGCTCGTGCGTTAATGTTAGCATTCCAAGCATCTCAGCCTGACTAGCAGTAGCTAAATTTGATAAATAATTCATTAAATTTCACGAAATCAACCTCACCTTATATTTATCAAAGCCAGAGAGCTGCTCCTGAGTGACATATTCGTACAGAGCCATGATGACAGCAGCACCGCGGGTCCGGTCACAGTCACCCGGAGTCTGAAGGAGGATCACCAGCCACAGGAGACTACCGGCATCGACACAACGTCATTTCCGGTCACGACCAATCCAGACTCATTCTGGATTCGAAATTTTAAAATAAAAGTCACGATGCGTGAACTGTACAACTGTCGGTGTTATAATAAGGAATAAATATCTCATCTCATCTCATTATCTCTAGCCGCTTTATCCTTCTACAGGGTCGCAGGCAAGCTGGAGCCTATCCCAGCTGACTACGGGCGAAAGGCGGGGTACACCCTGGACAAGTCGCCAGGTCATCACAGGGCTGACACATAGACACAGACAACCATTCACACCTACGGTCAATTTAGAGTCACCAGTTAACCTAACCTGCATGTCTTTGGACTGTGGGGGAAACCGGAGCACCCGGAGGAAACCCACGCGGACACGGGGAGAACATGCAGACTCCACACAGAAAGGCCCTCGCCGGCCCCGGGGCTCGAACCCAGGACCTTCTTGCTGTGAGGCGACAGCGCTAACCACTACACCACCGTGCCGCCCTAGGAATAAATATATTATATATATATTTAAAGCGAGACTGCCTTTCAGATTTTTCAAGTTTAGGTCATAAAAAGAATTTTCCCAAAAAGGAACAGCTGGAGGACCAAATTGCAACTCATTAGGTCAATTGGCAATAGGTCATTAACATGACTGGGTATAAAAAGAGCATCTTGGAGTGGCAGCAGCTCTCAGAAGTAAAGATGGGAAGAGGATCACCAATCCCCCTAATTCTGCGCCGACAAATAGTGGAGCAATATCAGAAAGGAGTTCGGCAGTGTAAAATTGCAGAGTTTGAACATATCATCATCTACCGTGCATAATATCATCAAAAGATTCAGAGAATCTGGAAGAATCTCTGTGCGTAAAGGTCAAGGCCGGAAAACCATACTGGGTGCCCGTGATCTTCAGGCCCTTAGACGGCACTGCATCACATACAGGCATGCTTCTGTATTGGAAATCACAAAATGGGCTCAGGAATATTTCCAGAGAACATTATCTGTGAACACAATTCACCATGCCATCCGCCGTTGCCAGCTAAAACTCTATAGTTCAAAGAAGAAGCTGTATCTAAACATGATCCAGAAGCGCAGACGTCTTCTCTGGGCCAAGGCTCATTTAAAATGGACTGTGGCAAAGTGGAAAACTGTTCTGTGGTCAGACGAATCAAAATTTGAAGTTCTTTATGGAAATCAGGGACATCGTGTCATTCGGACTAAAGAGGAGAAGGACGACCCAAGTTGTTATCAGCGCTCAGTTCAGAAGCCTGCATCTCTGATGGTATGGGGTTGCATTAGTGCGTGTGGCATGGGCAGCTTACACATCTGAAAAGACACCATCACTGCTGAAAGGTATATCCAGGTTCTAGAGCAACATATGCTCCCATCCAGACGACGTCTCTTTCAGGGAAGACCTTGCATTTTCCAACATGACAATGTCAAACCACATACTGCATCAATTACAGCATCATGGCTGCGTAAAAGAAGGGTCCGGGTACTGAACTGGCCAGCCTGCAGTCCAGATCTTTCACCCATAGAAAACATTTGGCGCATCATAAAACGGAAGATACAACAAAAAAGACCTAAGACAGTTGAGCAACTAGAATCCTACATTAGACAAGAATGGGTTAACATTCCTATCCCTAAACTTGAGCAACTTGTCTCCTCAGTCCCCAGACGTTTACAGACTGTTGTAAAGAGAAAAGGGGATGTCTCGCAGTGGTAAACATGGCCTTGTCCCAACTTTTTTGAGATGTGTTGTTGTCATGAAATTTAAAATCACCTAATTTTTCTCTTTAAATTATACATTTTCTCAGTTTAAACATTTGATAAGTCATCTATATTCTATTCTGAATAAAATATGGAATTTTGAAACTTCCACATCATTGCATTCCGTTTTTATTTACAATTTTTACTTTGTCCCAACTTTTTTGGAATCGGGGTTGTATGTGAACCTCTAGGATTAGCAGTAAATTTGAAGGTGAAATTAGAGTCAGGTGTTTTCAATCAATGGGATGACAATCAGGTGTGAGTGAGCACCCTGTTTTATTTAAAGAACAGGGATCTATCAAAGTCTGATCTTCACAACACGTTTGTGGAAGTGTATCATGGCACGAAGAAAGGAGATTTCTGAGAACCTCAGAAAAAGTGTTGCTGATGCTCATCAGACTGGAAAAGGTTACAAAACCATCTCTAAAGAGTTTGGACTCCAACAATCCACAGTCAGACAGATTGTGTACAAATGGAGGAAATTCAAGACCATTGTTACCCTCCCCAGGAGTGGTCAACCAACAAAGATCACTCCAAGAGCAAGGCGTGTAATAGTCAGTGAGGTCACAAAGGACCCCAGGGTAACTTCTAAGCAACTGAAGGCCTCTCTTGCATTGGCTAATGTTAATGTTCATGAGTCCACCATCAGGAGAACACTGAACAACAATGGTGTGCATGGCAGGGTTGCAAGGAGAAAGCCACTGCTCTCCAAAAAGAACATTGCTGCTCGTCTGCAGTTTGCTAAAGATCACGTGGACAAGCCAGAAGGCTTTTGGAAAAATGTTTTGTGGACGGATGAGACCAAAATAGAACTTTTTGGTTTAAATGAGAAGCGTTATGTTTGGAGAAAGAAAACACTGCATTCCAGCATACGAACCTTATCCCATCTGTGAAACATGGTGGTAGTATCATGGTTTGGGCCTGTTTTGCTGCATCTGGGCCAGGACAGCTTGCCATCATTGATGGAACAATGAATTCTGAATTATACCAGCGAATTCTAAAGGAAAATATCAGGGCATCTGTCCATGAACCGAATCTCAAGAGAAGGTGGGTCATGCAGCAAGACAACGACCCTAAGCACACAAGTCGTTCTACCAAAGAATGGTTAAAGAAGAATAAAGTTAATGTTTTGGAATGGCCAAGTCAAAGTCCAATTAAAACCTTAATCCAATGGAAATGTTGTGGAAGGACCTGAAGTGAGCAGTTCATGTGAGGAAACCCACCAACATCCCAGAGTTGAAGCTATTCTGTACGGAGGAATGGGCTAAAATTCCTCCAAGCCGGTGTGCAGGACTGATCAACAGTTACCGAAAATGTTTAGTTGCAGTTATTGCTGCACAAGGGGGTCACACCAGATACTGAAAGCCAAGGTTCACATACTTTTGCCACTCACAGATATGTAATATTGGATCATTTTCCTCAATAAATAAATGACCAAGTATAATATTTTTGTCTCATTTATTTAACTCGGTTCTCTTTATCTACTTTTAGGACTTGTGTGAAAATCTGATGATGTTTTAGGTCATATTTATGCAGAGATATAGAAAATTCTAAAGGGTTCACAAACTTTCAAGTACCACTGTATGTCAAAGATTTCAGAACATAGTCATTATGAATGGCTTTTGTGTATGGCCTGTGTATCGCAATGTGTTGAAGAACATGTGAATACCACCAAATGGCCTTCACTGTGATTCAAAGGTGCAGTA
Source organism: Neoarius graeffei (assembly GCF_027579695.1). NCBI lineage: Eukaryota > Metazoa > Chordata > Actinopteri > Siluriformes > Ariidae > Neoarius > Neoarius graeffei. The sequence continues at coordinate 34,484,895 of NC_083581.1, forward strand.
TGTTTCCTGCACCTTTATTTATAATCTTTATAATGTTTGAAATGTTTATGTTTTCAGACCCATAACAATATCATTTCAAAAGCATTATAGAACTGTTGTGATTTGCAAAACTGTTGTGCAATGGATCTGTCTATTTTCTTCATTTCAGGCTTCTTTTTTAAATTTTCTGGGCCAGAAATAATCCCTGCTCATATACAGAACAAAGCTGATCAGCTCGGCGTCACTTACTTAAAAGTTGTATATAATTTACGCAGTAGGATTTAGAAGGTAAAAATTAAGGCTTGACAATATTTGAATTGCAATTTACCATGAAACTAAATTACAAACTGCTCCTTTAAGAAACTATGACACACAGCTTGTTTGTTGGTTTAGAGAAGAGATGAAGCTGTTAATCCACTGTCTAGACTGTACTCACATTCGAGGGACGTGTGTAGTAAGCATTTAATACAGAAATTTTGCACACTGATATTCAGCTTTCAGATGTAACTACAGTCTTAGGTGCTTTTCTGAAATCGTGTGAGATGCACAAGTGGGGCTAAAAACAAAGGCGTGTCTCAGTTACCTTCAATTCTGAGCTCACACTAAAGCTCCTTTTTTTTTTTTTTGCACATTATCCACTTAAATGCGGCACGGTGGTGTAGTGGTTAGTGCTGTCGCCTCACAGCAAGAAGGTCCGGGTTCGAGCCCCGTGGCCGGCGAGGGCCTTTCTGTGCGGAGTTTGCATGTTCTCCCCATGTCCGCGTGGGTTTCCTCCGGGTGCTCCGGTTTCCCCCACAGTCCAAAGACATGCAGGTTAGGTTAACTGGTGACTCTAAATTGACCGTAGGTGTGAATGTGAGTGTGAATGGTTGTCTGTGTCTATGTGTCAGCCCTGTGATGACCTGGCGACTTGTCCAGGGTGTACCCCGCCTTTCGCTCGTAGTCAGCTGGGATAAGCTCCAGCTTGCCTGCTACCCTGTAGAAGGATAAAGCAGCTAGAGATAATGAGATGAGATGCACTTACGGTAAATGAGGAGTAGTATCAAGTCCATATTTTCTATCCCTGAATTTTGGGGGGCTTAAAGGAAAGAAGTGCTTGTGTTTATAATCAGCGCGCTTAAAAACCTCATCCTGGACATTTTTTTTTTTTTACTCAAGAAGTATCTGGCAACCTAGCAAGCGTGAACTACACACGTGATTTGCATTATCGAGCGTGCAATCTGAGTCCGAATACGTGCAACCTCTCATCTCATCTCATTATCTCTAGCCGCTTTATCCTGTTCTACAGGGTCGCAGGCAAGCTGGAGCCTATCCCAGCTGACTACGGGCGAAAGGCGGGGTACACCCTGGACAAGTCGCCAGATCATCACAGGGCTGACACATAGACACAGACAACCATTCACACTCACATTCACACCTACGGTCAATTTAGAGTCACCAGTTAACCTAACCTGCATGTCTTTGGACTGTGGGGGAAACCGGAGCACCCGGAGGAAACCCACGCGGACACGGGGAGAACATGCAAACTCCGCACAGAAAGGCCCTCGCCGGCCACGGGGCTCGAACCTGGACCTTTTTACTGTGAGGCGACAGCGCTAACCACTACACCACCGTACCGCCCCTACATGTAACTTTCTCTGCATAAACATTCATGTACAGTAACTTTTTGACTCAGTTTGCCAATTTTGAATACAGCGAACATTTCTTTCCATTGTTCAAACATTTTGTTGATAAACATGACCAGTAACTTTCCAGGCCTCACTGTAATTTCAGGACACTGGCAGTCTGTTTTCCTGACGTCTATTGTGAAACTAAACAGGAAGACAGGTGGATTTTAATGATGTCACACAAACATCATGATGTCCTTAAGTTCCTTGCGTGACAGATCAGGCACGGTGGCGTCTGGAGCCGGGTATCCGACAGGAAGCAGCATGAGCAGCTTTTCATTCGCTGGGCGATTGAGGAGAACCCGGAGGTGCGGCCCACAGTTTAAAGGCGTGGAGGTCACCGTCACCAGACCCACATTCTGAGGATTAGAGAAGCAGAATGTCAACAGATAGCACCGAAAGCAAAAATATGTATTGTTTATTTCATTTACAGGACACACTTATAACCTATAATATCCCTTATACGGACAAAATCAGCAAGGTCTCCTGTTTCCTCTTAGTGCTTTTTTCACAGTGTTCAGTACACAGTATTCTCCACACCTGCAGAGCTGCCAGTAGGAGGCCACACGAGATGGACACACTAATCTCGTTGTAGTAGTGAGTCTTTTTCTTTCCATCCGGCATTATTCCATACGTCTGCTTAAAGATAAGGATCAGATAAGGCGCTGTGTCAAGATACTCCTTCACCCAGTTAGTCCTGTACGAGAAATATTATAGTTCAGAGTTCAATGGATTTGTTGTAATGGTGTCTTATTTGGTAGCTACATGAACAAACGTATCATGACTAGTTACATTTGAGGTAAAGAGAACATTGTGTGTGCTTACTATATTATTAGCTGTTGCCATTACAGAGCTTAGCCACAAGAGAGTGCGAGTGTTACAGGAGGCAAGGAAATTATGCAAAGAAATCTCAGTGAACTTTGGCAATGACTCTCTCTCTCTCTCTCTCTCTCTCTCTCTCACACACACACACACACACACACAGAGGTGAACAAAGTACCCAAGTTTATTACTTAAGGGTTGTTTTACAATCAGGGTACAAAGTTTGTGTCACAGGGGTCCAAAATTCAAATTGATTCAAACTGGTTCTTGTACCAGTTTTTAAGTGAAGGACAAGTTAAAGAACAGATAGGCATGTGTAATACACTACCGTTCAAAAGTTTGGGGTCACTTTGAAATGTCCTTATTTTTGAAAGAAAAGCACTGTTCTTTTCAATGAAGATCACTTTAAACTAATCAGAAATGCACTCTATACATTGCTAATGTGGTAAATGACTATTCTAGCTGCAAATGTCTGGTTTTTGGTGCAATATCTCCATAGGTGTATAGAGGCCCATTTCCAGCAACTCTCACTCCAGTGTTCTAATGGTACAATGTGTTTGCTCATTGCCTCAGAAGGCTAATGGATGATTAGAAAACCCTTGTACAATCATGTTAGCACAGCTGAAAACAGTTGAGCTCTTTAGAGAAGCTATAAAACTGACCTTCCTTTGAGCAGATTGAGTTTCTGGAGCATCACATTTGTGGGGTCGATTAAATGCTCAAAATGGCCAGAAAAATGTCTTGACTATATTTTTCTATTCATTTTACAACTTATGGTGGTAAATAAAAGTGTGACTTTTCATGGAAAACACAAAATTGTCTGGGTGACCCCAAACTTTTGAACGGTAGTGTAGTTTGTATTATAACAAGATTAAGTGTAACTTTAAGCAGGGCTGGGAGAAACAAATGAAGTGATTCTCGGAGAGGACTTTTTTTTTTGATAATTCAGAATCCACTACTTCCATCGTGCTTTTAAATATAAGGCTGTAAGCTTTGTGTTAGCTGTCTCTAATATTTATGTCCCAATATCTTGACCACATTTTAGGCTGAAAATAATCAGTTTAGATATGTTATTTTATATTGAAAAATTAGCTGTCTCGGAGAGGACTTTTTTTGACACAATTACATACTAATTTGATCAAAATAGTCTGAAAACTTACTGGCATTCAACATTAAAACTTAACTATGTTTCCAATGATATGGAACCAAATATTTGTTTTATGGTATAAAGAATGATTTAAGTGCATCCCTTTTGGAGCTACCTGTGGTCAAAAAAGCACTTTTTCTAAATGACATGAGTAATTTTGCTAAATATGACATATATTGCCATACATTCACCAAAAATAACGTTATCACCAATTTTTTTTTTGCATGGTAAATAGAGCTATCACAGGGCTACAATAAACAACCAAGTTTATTTAGTCAAGCCTTTTGATATTGAAGATAATAAGTGGTAAATGTGATTTTTAGCTTGCGTACCCTGATTGTAAAACAACCCTTAAGTCAAAGTACGGATCCCACTGGTTAAATGTTACTCCAATACAAGTGAAAGTTGTCCAGTCAAATTTTTACTTAAGTTAAAGTACTGAAGTACATGCTTTTAAAAAATACTTAAGTATTAAAAGTATATTTTCCGTCAACGCACTGTTGTATTATTGCCACAACGCTTACAAAACCTAATGCCTCTGAAACAGCCGACTGGATTTACTGACTAGTTTGTAGAACCTGTCGAACTGAAGCTCCACCTGACATGCTAGCAAACTCTTTTCAAACTCGAAATCATATTGGGTAGCGAACGTTACTAGAAAAGAAAGCTTTCTACATTCTGTTTATGTGGCAAGATTATGCTAAAGTTAACGTTATTCATGTTAGCGTAACTCCGTTTTTACATGCTAACTAACAGTGTCTGAGTTAACTAGCTACGTGCTAATGTTAGCCGTGGACAAGGCTGTAGCAACTTAGTGGGCAAAGTCATTTGACTAACCAGACTGCACAGCTATTGCAATGTTATCGCTAGCTCTAAAAGCACAGACAACTTCATTACAAGCTTTCTCTTGGAATAAAACGTTTACATCCTTCAACATGCTTCCGCAGGTTGGACGGTGAGTTTTTGTAGGCCGTGATGTGGTTCGTTTTCAGCAAACAAAGCAAACGTTTAAAATGAAACGAATCTTTAATCCTTTCAGAAAACTGAAACATGGGGTCTAGGTATGGCCATGAGTGCGTGCATTCCCCAGAAGAACCGCCTCCTTCCATTCTGCCCTCAACTGATCGTGTTCAAATAATACTGCTGAGAAATTGAACTTGATTTTATAAAGTCTATGGACGTAACGTGACCCTAGTGATTACTGATGGGCTGTCTCAGTGTCACCTGCGGAAAAACATTTTCTAAAAGAAAACAAAAAACATCCACTTTCAAAGCCGCTTCATAGTAACGAGGACCTTTATAGAAATATAGTGGAGTAAAAAGTACGATATTGCCTTTCAAATGTAGTGAAGTTAAAGTCATAAGTTTCCAAAAAAAAAAAAAAAATACTACTCAAGTAAAGTACAGATACTCAAAAAGTGTACTTAAGTAAGTGTACTTCATTACTGTCCACCTCTGCACACACCCCCACACACACTTGTACTTCTATCTTTGAGGGGACACTCATTAACATAATGCATTCGCCAGCCCCTTACCCTAACCATCACAACTAAATGCCTAACTCCACCCCTTTTTTTTCTTCACTATTATTGTAAAGCAACCTTGGGTATGAGAAAAGCGCGATATAAATTTAACTGATAATAATAATAATAATAATTATTACCAAAACCTAATTCTAACCTATCTGTGAAGATACTCAGTCATCCAGGTACATAGTAATCTGTGGTTGGTAGAAGAGAGCAACTGGACTTGCTTGAAAAGTCTTGAAGACGTTTCGCCTCTCGTCCGAAAGGCATCCTCAGTTCTGTCTGTCTAGACAGGCAGAACTGAGGATGCCTTTCGGACGAGAGGCAAAACGTCTTCAAGACTTTTCAAGCAAGTCCAGTTGCTCTCTTCTACCAACCACAGATTACTAATTCTAACCTGGTGGTGTAGTGGTTAGCGCTGTTGCCTCACAGCAAGAAGGTCCGGGTTCGAGCCCCGTGGCCGATGAGGGCCTATCTGTGCGGAGTTTGCATGTTCTCCCCGTGTCCGCGTGGGTTTCCTCCGGGTGCTCCGGTTTCCCCCACAGTCCAAAGACATGCAGGTTAGGTTAACTGGTGACTCTAAATTGAGCGTAGGTGTGAATGTGAGTGTGAATGGTTGTCTGTGTCTGTGTGTCAGCCCTGTGATTACCTGGCGACTTGTCCATGGTGTACCCCGCCTTTCGCCCGTAGTCAGCTGGGATAGGCTCCAGCTTGCCCGCGACCCTGTAGGACAGGATAAAGCGGCTACAGATAATGGACGGATGGATGAATTCTAACCTGAACACTAAAACAACCCTTTGAAGAATTGGGGACCAACCAAAATGTCCTCAGTTCCCAAAATGTCCTAACTCTGTTGGTAAAAATATGTATTCTGGTCCTCAATATATAGCAAGTCCAAGCGCACATACCCGTACACACACACACACACACACACACACACACACGTGATGTTTACCGGAGTCTGCGTAGATCATCAACCCATTTATCTCCCATCCTCTGTTTGTAATTGATCTCTTCCTCCTCTTCCACAATCTCTCGGATTTTGTGTTTGGTCTCAGTGTCAGCCACTACCACGAACGTCCAGGGCTCAGTGTGGGCACCGCTTGGAGCCGTGCCTTACACACATGCACACACAGGCACAACAACCACACAAAGGCCTTACCACATATATCGGTCTACTATAGGAGGCCAAGTTAGCACTCGATCAACTTATACAGCTAAGTGAAATATTCATTATAGTTTTCTGCTTAATTTTACAACACACACAAAAAAAAATACAAGTAAGATTATAGCGAACCTGTCCATGATCTCACCTTTAACCAAAAGCTGAAAACACTACTGTACAGTATGGCATTAAAAAGTCTTATCAACTGCATAACACATAGAAAATCAAGTCTCATAGCCGTATAAGAAAAACATTTGTTTAATTACTGTATCAAAGTTATCAAGTCGTCAAAGCGAACAATTGTTAGTTATTAAAGAGCAATACATCATACAATACTTTTTATCCATTTGTAGTTGTATTTAATGTTGTGGAATGTCCACAACACAAGTTAACACTGATTATCGCATGTTTCTGAGAAACCGGAATGCGTAACGTTCCCAACTCTTACAAAATGCTAACATATCAATTATTACATGTTTTTTTTTTTTATCTGTTTATGTTGAACATCCACTATATAAGTCCATGTGTAAGTTGTTCTGATTTAAAAAAAAAAAAAATTATATATATATATTAGAATGAGCACATTAATTATAAACCTGTGATTCGTCTCGCGAGTGGAGCTACTTTCAGAGCTGCTAGTTCCACAATTAGAACTGAGAATTCAGCATCGCTGTGGTACAAAAATATTCAGCCAACAGGATCAACATTTGACCATACACTCACTGGCCACTTTATTAGGAACACCCATCCACCTGCTGTCTGTTTTATGCAGTTCTCTAATCAGCCGATCCCTTGACTTCAGCACGATGCATAAAATCATGCAGATACAAATCAAGAGCTTCAGTTAACGTTCACTTCAAACATCAGAATGGGAAAAATTGTGATCTCAAAGTTTGACTTTCTTTCACTGTGGCATGGGTGTTGGTGCTACCCCGATGGACCGGTTTGAGTATTTCAGAACCTGCTGATCTCCTGGGGTTTTCACACACAACAGTCTCTAGAGTTTACACTGAATGGTGCGAAAAACAAAAAGCATTGCGTGAGCAACAGTTCTGTGGGTGGAAACAAACACCTTGTTGATTAGAGAGGTCAGAGGAAAATGGCCAGATTGGTTCGAGCTGCCAGGAAGGATATAGCAACTCTTTACAACCGTGGTGAACAGAAAAGCATCTCAGCATGCAACAGGAGAAGCCCACATTGGGTTCCACTCCTGCAGCCAAGAACAGGAATCTTAGAATCAAGAACACATTCCTATTAAAGTGGCCGGTGAGTGTGTGTGACAGTACATGAGGCCGAGAGCCGTGTGGTGAGTACCTGCAGCGCGTATCACATTATCGATCACCTCTCGAGGGACAGGTTCTGGGCTGATGAAGCGGACCGACCGGCGTTCGTTCAAAAGGGCGTAGAAGTGTTTGGAGCGCTCCAGCATTTCATCCTCAGGGTAGCGACGTGGTGTGTACGGAACATGGGGGAGATCTTCTGTCTCTGCAGCTACCCAATCATTTTCCTCTATATAGAAAAAAATGTGACACTGAGCTGATCACAAACATGATTGACACAATATGTTGACACATGGCCATTTTATCAGGTACACTTACTGTATCTCAGTGTTGTAGTCGAGTCACTAAAACTCAAGTCTGAGTCTAGTCTCGAGGCCCCAGTGTTCAAGTCCGAGTCATTCAAGAAAATTTCGAGTTGAGTCCACTATTGATCCGAGTCGAGTCCGAGAACAAGACTCCAACCGCACCATTTGACGGCGGCTGTTGCTGCCTTTATGTGAAAGTGTCTCTGCTACTGTGTTGGACTAACGTTCCTGCTCGACTGCCCCATTTTAGTTAATAGGCTCCAGATAAAAAGCTTGTTCATCGCTCAGCAAGCCCTGCCCACTATCAACAGGGCAAATAACATGAGAGAGGGTTAACACTAGCTAGTTCATCGCTCAGCAAGCAAGCCCCGCCCACTATCAACAGGGCAAATAACATGAGAGAGGGTTAACACTAGCTAGTTCATTGCTCAGCAAGCAAGCCCCGCCCACTATCAACAGGGCAAATAACATGAGAGAGGGTTAACACTAGCTAGTTCATCACTCAGCAAGCAAGCCCCGCCCACTATCAACAGGGCAAATAACATGAGAGAGGGTTAACACTAGCTAGTTCATCACTCAGCAAGCAAACCCCGCCCACTATCAACAGAGCAATGACCATAGCGTGTCACTTCCTTCTCTGGGTGGAGTCTTACCAAATGACGATTGAAGTTCGAGGTTGTCCCCATCGTCTCCTCGATAGTTCTTCTACATATGGAACACATAGCAGTGCATTTTTTCCCACTGCACGAGAAGTCTGTCTAAGCAAAGCAGACAATCCTAGGGGCTTCTCTCCAGGCATTTTAGAGCCGTTAACGTTAGTTTGTTCCTGAAAATGACGTATGAACAGGTGAATGTGCCTTCTCTTGCATGAAATTAGTATAAAAATTAATGTAGATAGAAATATAAATATCTTGTCAAATTATTATGGCATGTTAAAAAAAATAAAGAAAAAATCAGAGTCCTCGTCTCCAGTTTATGAGTCCGAATGCAGTTAATGCACTAGTCCAAGTCCAAGTCCAAGTCATCAGCGCTCAAGTCTAGGTCAAGTCATGAGTCTTTAAAGTGCATATCACGGGTAAATTCAGGAGCAAGATCAATGTAATTCTCCTATTTTATATTAAACTTTGGTCAAATATCTGTCACATTTTGTGCAATTTTTTTTACCTTGCGCAATACCAGAAAAATTCAGTTGAAATCAAGCCATTTGAGGTGAATTGGTCCGCCTCTGAAAAAACTTGGCATTTGAATTTCCCGGGAAACATTGATTTTCGTGACGTCACGTGCGGGACGCCTCCTTCTGAATCCTACGTCAGTGCTGTTTTTTTTTATGAGAAAACGACCTGGTGGTTTTCTGCAAATTTCTTCAACGTTATCGCGTAATTATTAAAATGGTTAACAGATGTATCGTAGGAGGGTGTAGCAACACCAATCTTGATGGGACTAGCACTCATCGTTTCCCACATTGCGCTCAGGTGACAATTCCATATTTCAATGCAAAATCGCTAGCTGCTAAACTTGGTCTACACAGGCTGTGCACTGAAACCATGCTAAGCTCGCGCAGACTGCTGGCGCTTCCGCAGGTGACGTCACGAATCTGGCTCCAGACTCCCTTGGGATTTTTCCAGACGCGTTTTGTTATTTTATTTTTTTCTGCTGTAGACAGATGGCCTTGTGCAAAATTACCCTTCTGGATGAGTGTGTAAAGGGAGATACTTTCATATAAAAAAAAACGAATTTGGTCCAGGATATGCACTTTAAAATTAGGGCACGAGTCGGACTCAAGTCCAAGTCCTGGACTCGAGTACTACAAACCTGCGGTATACAGTATCAAGATGCACATATCAGCATAATTATGAATATTGAATATAGTCTACGGTATCTGTTGCTCTGTACAGTTTATGAGCATTTCTGTACTTCATCCATTAATGGATGGTAGAAATGGACCGTCATTATAGATAGACAGACCACCACTGACTGGACATTATTCACACATGGTCACAAGTAGTATCAGCGAGTTAAGCCACCCTTTCTCTGGAGAAATTTTTGTCTCATGTGAATAAACACTGAATGATCTCTTGTGCAAGACATTTCCATGGAGTCAGAGTCCCGTTCAACTCTTGATGACATCTCTCCAGAGCGATTCTATCCACCTGGAACACAGATCCTCGTCACTGACTTCAACTTGACTTCGGTCTGTAGTTACTGACATCATTGACACCTTCTCAGAGTTTCAGCATTCCAGGACCATTTATAATAGAAATTTGTAAAAACATTGGTGGGAAAATTCAACATTAATTCCGATAACCAATTCTGACAAGTGGTCAGTTTTTGGTGAAGCACGTAAAAATTCATAGGATGCACTTCTGTCTAACAAGCTCCAATGTTTATTAGAGTTAGCTAGGCCACTTCATGTTGTTTATTTCATGTATATTTATTAGGATTTTTTTTCTCCATCAAAAAAAGCTTATGGTGTTGAAGTTTCAGACTGGAGAACATATCAGATCTTTATTTATCTTCAGTCAGGACTCATTATCGAGACTTTACTCCACACAACGTGTCAGCCTGCTGTGTGCCCTCTAAAAAAACACTTCATGTAGAGTATTAACAGACCTTTCCGGGCACAGACTCCATTTGATCTACAGTGCCCTCCACAATTATTGGCACCCCTCGTTAAGATATGTTCTTAGGCTTCTAATAAATTCATTTTTTTAATAATATAGGACAACAATCCAAAAAAAGAGAAAAATGCAGCCTTTAATTCAAGTGCATTATTCAGTGGGAAAAAAAATTCCCACATTAAGAAATAATTTTTTTTACATGAAATCATGTGTGCCACAATTATTGATACCTCTGATGTTAATACTTTGTACAACCCCCTTTTGCCAACAAGACAGCACTTAATCTTCTCCTACAGTGGTGCTTGAAAGTTTGTGAACCCTTTAGAATTTTTTATATTTCTGCATAAATATGACCTAAAACATCATCAGATTTTCACACAAGTCCTAAAAGTAGATAAAGAGAACCCAGTTAAACAAATGAGACAAAAATATTATATTGGTCATTTATTTATTGAGGAAAATGATCCAATATTACATATCTGTGAGTGGCAAAAGTATGTGAACCTCTAGGATTAGCAGTTAATTAGAAGGTGAAATTAGAGTCAGGTGTTTTCAATCAATGGGATGACAATCATGTGTGAGTGGGCACCCTGTTTTATTTAAAGAACAGGGATCTATCAAAGTCTGATCTTCACAACACATGTTTGTGGAAAGTGTATCATGGCACGAACAAAGGAGATTTCTGAGGACCTCAGAAAAAGCGTTGTTGATGCTCATCAGGCTGGAAAAGGTTACAAAACCATCTCTAAAGAGTTTGGACTCCAACAATCCACAGTCAGACAGATTGTGTACAAGTAGAGGAAATTTAAGACCATTGTTACCCTCCCCAGGAGTGGTCGACCAACAAAGATCACTCCAAGAGCAAGGCGTGTAATAGTCGGTGAGGTCACAAAGGACCCCAGGGTAACTTCTAAGCAACTGAAGGCCTGTCTCATATTGGCTAAAGTTAATGGTCATGAGTCCACCATCAGAAGAACACCACTGAACAACAATGGTGTGCATGGCAGGGTTGCAAGGAGAAAGCCACTGCTCTCCAAAAAGAGCATTGCTGCTCATCTGCAGTTTTTAAAGATAACATGGACAAGCCAGAAGGCTATTGGAAAAATGTTTTGTGGATGGATGAGACCAAAATAGAACTTTTTGGTTTAAATGAGAAGTGTTATGTTTGGAGAAAGGAAAACACTGCATTCCAGCATAAGAACCTTATCCCATCTGTGAAACTTGGTGGTGGTAGTATCACGGTTTGGGCCTGTTTTGCTGCATCTGGGCCAGGACGGCTTGCCATCATTGATGGAACAATGAATTTTGAATCATCCCAGTAAATTCTAAAGGAAAATGTCAGGACATCTGTCCATGAACTGAATCTCAAGAGACATTGGGTCATGCAGCAAGACAACAACCCTCAGCATACAAGTCATTCTACCAAAGAATAGTTAAAGAAGAATAAAGTTAATGTTTTGGAATGGCCAAGTCAAAGTCCTGACCTTAATCCAATTGAAATGTTGTGGAAGGACCTGAAGTGAGCAGTTCATGTGAGGAAACCCAACAAGATCCCAGAGTTGAAGCTGTTCTGTACGGAAGAATGGGCTAAAATTCCTCCAAGCCGGTGTGCAGGACTGATCAACAGTTACCGGAAACATTTAGTTGCAGTTATTGCTGCACAAGGGGGTCACACCAGATACTGAAAGCAAAGGTTCACATACTTTTGCCACTCACAGATATGTAATATTGGATCATTTTCCTCAATACATAAATGACCAAGTATAATATTTTTGTCTCATTTGTTTAATTGGGTTCTCTTTATCTACTTTTAGGACTCGTGTGAAAATCTGATGATATTTTAGATCATATTTATGCAGAAATATTGAAAATTCTAAAGGGTTCACAAACTTTCAAGCACCACTGTATAACATTTCACAAGATGGGAGAATACAGAGAGAGGGATATTCGACCATTCCTCTTTGCACAATCTCTCTAAAATCATCCAGAGTCCTGGGTCTTTTCCTATGCGCTCTCCTCTTCAGCTCACCCCACAGGTTTTCAAATGGGTTGAGGTCTGGGGACTGAGATGGTCATGGGAGGAGCTTGATTTTATGTCTGGTGAACCATTTTTGTGTAGATTTGGCCACATGTATAGGGTCATTATCTTGCTGAAAGACCCAGTGACGACCCATCTTCAGCTTTCGGGCACCAAATTTTGATTTAAAATGTCCTGGTATTTCAAAGAGTTCATGATGCCATGCACCCTAACAAGGTTCCCAGGGCCTTTGGAAGAGAAACAGGCCCACAGCATTACTGATCCTCCCCCATACTTCACAGTGGGCATGAGGTGCTTTTCCGCATACTCATCTTTTGTGATGTATCAGAGTGTTTGTTGCCAAAAAGCTCTATCTTGGTCTCATCTGACCAAAGCACACGGTCCCAGTTGAAGTCCCAGTACCGCTTAGCGAACTCCAGACATTTACAGTATGTTTATGCTTGTAAGTGAGAAAAGGCTTTTTCCGTGCATGCCTCCCAAACAGCTTGTTGGCATGTAGATAGCACCTGATGGTTGTTATGGAGACTTTGTGACCCCAAGATGCTACTCTTTGATGCAATTCTCTAACAGTGAGCTTTGGAGAACTTTTTACTTCTTTTACCATCCTCCTCAGTGTGTGTGGTGGCAAGATAAACTTGCATCCTCGTCCAGGCTTGTTTGCCACTGTTCCAGTTGTTTTAAACTTCTTGATGATTCCTCTGACTGTAGATATGGGCAGGTGTAGGCGAGCGGCTATTTTCTTGTAGCCATTGGCTGACTTATGAAGGTCGACACACATCTGCCTTACTTGAATGGTGTGTTCTCTTGTCTTTCCCATGTTGAAGAATGGATAAGAGAAATAGGCCTCTGTGTCACATCATATTTATACCCCAGGGAAACAGGATGTGATGAATTACTACAACCCCGATTCCAAAAAAGTTTGGACAAAGTACAAATTGTAAATAAAAACGGAATGCAATAATTTACAAATCTCAAAAACTGATATTGTATTCACAATAGAACATAGACAACATATCAAATGTCGAAAGTGAGACATTTTGAAATTTCATGCCAAATATTGGCTCATTTGAAATTTCATGACAGCAACACACCTCAAAAAAGTTGGGACAGGGGCAATAAGAGGCTGGAAAAGTTAAAAGGTACAAAAAAGGAACAGCTGGAGGACCAAATTGCAACTCATTAGGTCAATTGGCAATAGGTCATTAACATGACTGGGTATAAAAAGAGCATCTTGGAGTGGCAGCGGCTCTCAGAAGTAAAGATGGGAAGAGGATCACCAATCCCCCTAATTCTGCGCCGACAAATAGTGGAGCAATATCAGAAAGGAGTTCGACAGTGTAAAATTGCAAAGAGTTTGAACATATCATCATCTACAGTGCATAATATCATCAAAAGATTCAGAGAATCTGGAAGAATCTCTGTGCGTAAGGGTCAAGGCCAGAAAACCATACTGGGTGCCCGTGATCTTCGGGCCCTTAGACGGCACTGCATCACATACAGGCATGCTTCTATATTGGAAATCACAAAATGGGCTCAGGAATATTTCCAGAGAACATTATCTGTGAACACAATTCACCGTGCCATCCGCCGTTGCCAGCTAAAACTCTATAGTTCAAAGAAGAAGACGTATCTAAACATGATCCAGAAGCGCAGACGTCTTCTCTGGGCCAAGGCTCATTTAAAATGGACTGTGGCAAAGTGGAAAACTGTTCTGTGGTCAGACAAATCAAAATTTGAAGTTCTTTATGGAAATCAGGGACGCCATGTCATTCGGACTAAAGAGGAGAAGGACGACCCAAGTTGTTATCAGCGCTCAGTTCAGAAGCCTGCATCTCTGATGGTATGGGGTTGCATTAGTGCGTGTGGCATGGGCAGCTTACACATCTGGAAAGACACCATCAATGCTGAAAGGTATATCCAGGTTCTAGAGCAATATGCTCCCATCCAGACGATGTCTCTTTCAGGGAAGACCTTGCATTTTCCAACATGACAATGCCAAACCACAGACTGCATCAATTACAGCATCATGGCTGCGTAGAAGAAGGGTCCGGGTACTGAACTGGCCAGCCTGCAGTCCAGATCTTTCACCCATAGAAAACATTTGGCGCATCATAAAACGGAAGATACAACAAAAAAGACCTAAGACAGTTGAGCAACTAGAATCCTACATTAGACAAGAATGGGTTAACATTCCTATCCCTAAACTTGAGCAACTTGTCTCCTCAGTCCCCAGACGTTTACAGACTGTTGTAAAGTAAGTAAGTAAGTTTAATTTGTATAGCACATTTAAACACAGCATACACTGACCAAAGTGCTGTACAGAGTCAATATTTAAAAGACAAATGATCAAAAGAAAAATAAAAAATAAATAAATAAAATAAAACTATAATAATAACAACAAGAACAATAAGCTGATGGTTAAGGAAAGGCCAAGGAGTAGAGATGGGTTTTTAGCCTAGATTTAAAGGCAGAGATGGAGGGAGCAAATCTGATGTCCGGTGGGAGCTGATTCCAGAGGCGTGGAGCAGCAACAGAAAAAGCTCTGTCACCTCTCTGCTTCAGCCGCGAGCGAGGTACATGAAGAAGCCCTGCGTTAGAGGATCTTAGAGACCTTTGGACTGAGTGGGGCTGTAAAAGGTCATTGATGTAGGCTGGGGCCAGCCCACTGAGTGCTTTAAAAACAAATAATAAAACTTTAAATTGTATTCTGAAAAAGACTGGGAGCCAGTGCAAGGAGGCCAGAATGGGAGTGATGTGCTCACATCTCCTGGTGCCAGTTAAAAGACGTGCAGCTGCGTTTTGGACCAGCTGTAAACGTCTAAGTGAGGTTTGAGGGAGGCCAAGATAAAGGGAATTGCAATAATCCAGTCGTGATGTGATAAAAGCATGGATGACTATTTCAAGATCGTTATGAGATAGGAAAGATTTGAGGCGGGAAATCACTCTGAGTTGGTAAAAACTATTTTTGACCACAGTGCTAATCTGTTTGTCAAGACAGAGATCGTAGTCAAGGAAGACACTCAGGTTTCTGGCAGAGGGTGTGACATGAGGAGTGAGGTGACCTAAATCATTCACTGTAGTGCATCTTGCCTTGGAGGGACCAAAAATAATGACTTCAGTCTTGTCACCATTTAGCTGGAGGAAGTTGTTAGCCATCCAATTTCTGATGTCTTCAAGACAGACAAGGAGAGATTGGATGGAGTCCTTAGATTTTAAGGGCAAATACAATTGTGAATCATCAGCATAAAGGTGAAAGGAAATGTTGTGCTTTTTTTTAATTTTAAATTTCATGACAACAACACATCTGTGAGACATCCCCTTTTCTCAGTAAAGAGAAAAGGGGATGTCTCACAGATGTGTTGTTGTCATGAAATTTAAAATCACCTAATTTTTCTCTTTAAATTATACATTTTCTCAGTTTAAACATTTGATATGTCATCTATATTCTATTCTGAATAAAATATGGAATTTTGAAACTCCCACATCATTGCATTCCATTTTTATTTACAATTTGTACTTTGTCCCAACTTTTTTGGAATCGGGGTTGTAGTTAAAGGTTCCTAGATACTCTGATCAACTTTATAAACTACAGCAGAAATGACAGAAATGCTTCAATTACATTTATTTTCTAGGAATTGTTATGGTGCCAATAATTGTGGAACAGGTGATTTTATGAAAAATAATTATTTCTTAGTCAGGGATTTTTTTTTTTAAATTCACTTGAGTTAAAGGTTACATTTTTCTACAATTTTCAGTGTGAGATTATGCTTCTGCAATAAAAATTGAATTTATTTTAAGGCTTTTTGTGGAGGGCGCTGTACATTTATATAAAACTGGACCCAATCACATGAATTCCAAGTCGAGGTGGTGTGTATACACACACTGTTCTGCTGCTCTGAAAGCTTAATACACAACACAGATGAATTCTGAATCTTTTCAGTGAGTCAGCTCAGCTCGGCAATAAGAACCGACTCTTTTGAATTTCAAAAGATGAATGCTTTTCAATCATGGTTGTGATTACCTGTATGTGTGTGTAAGAACTGTGAATACACAAGACTGATAGATTATCAATATGAAAATGTGAGTCGGCTCCTAGTGTTCACTTAAAAGATCTGAATCATAGAGTCGACTCGTTCAAGCCTTTTTTCTTCTTCTTCAAATTACAGAACATCAGTATGCAGGCTACGATTCATATCCGAGCTAAAGGTTAAAATGGAAAAAGTGAATATTCAAACACATTATGAAGCAGGTCTTGACTGGCAATAAGTTAGAGAGAAAGAGACGATATGGTTCGGTTTGGTTCAGTTCGTACCGGTTTCTCTGCCGCTGATCTCGGTGTCGTCCTGCAAGTCCTCGTCCACCCATGGCCGTGCTTCTGTCTCCTTTCCTCCACCGCTGGAAGATTTCTGAGCTGAGGAAGACTCTGACCTGCGCTGTGTTTTAAAGATGAAGGCAATGAGGATGCACAGGATGGCCACGAAGACCGGAGTCAGAGTGGACATGAGAGCCATGATACCGGGGTTAGGACCGGACAGAACACAGGCCTGAGGCTTGAGGAAAGCTGAGAAATGTTAGAAGCCTGCTGGACTGTGAGAGGAAAGTACAGGGGCGGAACTTGTTAATGTTTCAACCACTCTTTTTTTTCACTCTTTCCCTCATTGGTTCCTTACCATACAGTCCTGTGCAAAAGTCTGAGGCACATGTAAAGAAATGCTGTCAACCAAAAATGGCTTAAAAATAATTAAATCAAATGTTTCAGCATGAAAAAAAAACTATAAACAGTAAGCCATAAGAAATGAAACAGTCAATATTCAGTGTGAGACAAGTCGACCCTTTGCTTTTAAAACAAGGTATATAAATAACTCTATATATAGCTATCTAAGCATATAGCTATCTATATACAATCCATCCATCCATTATCTGTAGCCGCTTATCCTGTGCAGGGTGGCGGGCAAGCTGGAGCCTATCCCAGCTGACTATGGGCGAAAGGCGGGGTACACCATGGACAAGTCGCCAGGTCATCACAGGGCTGATACATAGAGACAAACAACCATTCACACTCACATTCACACCTACGGTCAATTTAGAGTCACCAGTTAACCTAACCTGCATGTCTTTGGACTGTGGGGGAAACCGGAGCACCCAGAGGAAACCCACGCGGACACAGGGAGAACATGCAAACTCCGCACAGAAAGGCCCTCATCGGCCACTGGGCTTGAACCCAGGACATTCTTGCTGTGAGACAACAATGTTAACCACTGCACTACTGTGGCACCCTGAACATCTCATCTCATCTCATTATCTGTAGCCGCTTTATCCTGTTCTACAGGGTCGCAGACAAGCTGGAGCCTATCCCAGCTGACTACGGGCGAAAGGCGGGGTACACCCTGGACAAGTCGCCAGGTCATCACAGGGCTGACACATAGACACAGACAACCATTCACACTCACATTCACACCTACGGTCAATTTAGAGTCACCAGTTAACCTAACCTGCATGTCTTTGGACTGTGGGGGAAACCGGAGCACCCGGAGGAAACCCACACGGACACGGAGAGAACATGCAAACTCCGCACAGAAAGGCCCTCATCGGCCACGGGGCTCGAACCCGGACCTTCTTGCTGTGAGGTGACAGCGCTAACCACTACACCACCGTGCCACCCACCCTGAACATATTCAATTTAATTCAGTTTTATTTGTAAAGCACTTCTAACAATGGACATTTCAAAAAGTAGCTTGACAGAAAGTCTTAGACACGTGTAAAGAAATGCTGTTGACCAAAAATGGCTTAAAAATAATGAAATGAAATGTTTCAGCATTAAACTAATACTATAACCAGCAGTAAGCCATGATAAATGAAACAAAGGCAATATTTGGTGAGACGATTCTTTGCTTTAAAAAAAACAGTAGTCTCAGGTACAGTGAGTGCAGTTTGATGCGGAAATGAGCTGTAGGTTTTACTGAGCATCTTACAGAACCAGAACCAGTTCTTCTGGACACTTTGACTGTCACACTCGCTTCTTCATTTTGCACGGAAACCCCAGTAGCCTTCATTATGTTTTCTTTTTTAATCTGAAAAGTGCTCTCTTGTGTAATATGCTGCTCAGATACAAACTTTTTTGTTCTGTAACATTTAATTTTATGCTGGAAAACAAACATTTGGACTCTAAAATGTTTTTGTACTGACTCGATAATGTAGAAGTCATAAAATAGAAATCTATAACAAAGTTTGTATGAAAAAAATAGGGGGCCTCAGACTTTTGCACAGTTTAAAGCTAGATGGCCTTTCGATTTCATAAAACCGGCGAAATTTAGTTCCCTTTGAAATTTGGTTATTGTGATGTATGTTTATTCCTTTAATATCTAAAAAAAAAAACCAGGCCATTCTGTGGCTGGGAAGTTATTTAATTTGAGGGGATTAAAGCAAATAATGTGCATGAAATCACTCGTTTTGCGCAGTCAAGCAGACAGAGGAAGTCCGTGTGCGCATGCGCAGGTTTACCTTCTTCTTCTTTTGGGTTTTCCGGCGGCTGGCATCCACAGTGTTGCATTACTGCCATCTACAGGTACATCTTGACCGTGCACTGACAGTTCCATCATTCTGTCACTAAACGAACAGCCGATCACACCAAGGTGCTTGCTGAGCGCCGATATTTATTAGTTTGGTCCTGCGTTTCCTTTCCTTCGCAACATAACCTTCATAGTAGCCTTCATTATGTTTTCTTTTTTAATCTGAAAAGTGCTCTCATATGAGGGTAGGTCAAAAAGTTCGAAGACAGATGTTATCATTTCAAAAGGAATTCAAAAGAATTTAAAAAAGGAAGGAATTCTCCGATGGAAATGTCGCTTGCAGAAGTGTTTCGACTTAAATGGAGGATATGTAGAGAAATAGCTTTGTTGTTTTCATAAATAAAGATTTTTTTCATTTGTCGTAGAACTTTTTGACTTACCCTCGTATAATATGCTGCTCAGATACAAACTTTTTGTTCTGTAGCACTTAATTTTATGCTAGAAAATGAACGTTTGGAACTCTAAAATGTTTTTGTACCGACTTGATAAATGTAGAAATCATAAAATAGAACTCCATAACAAAGTTTGCATGAAAAAAAAAAACATTGGGGGGCGGCACGGTGGTGTAGTGGTTAGCGCTGTCGCCTCACAGCAAGAAGGTCCTGGGTTCGAGCCCCAGGGCCGACGAGGGCCTTTCTGTGCGGAGTTTGCATGTTCTCCCCGTGTCCGCGTGGGTTTCCTCCGGGTGCTCCGGTTTCCCCCACAGTCCAAAGACATGCAGGTTAGGTTAACTGGTGACTCTAAATTGACCGTAGGTGTGAATGTGAGTGTGAATGGTTGTCTGTGTCTATGTGTCAGCCCTGTGATGACCTGGCGACTTGTCCAGGGTGTACCCCGCCTTTCGCCCGTAGTCAGCTGGGATAGGCTCCAGCTTGCCTGCGACCCTGCAGAAGGATAAAACGGCTAGAGATAATGAGATGAGAAAAAACATTGGGTGCCTAATACTTTTGCACAGTACTGTGTATCGCCGCTTTTTTCTTTCTTTCTCTCTTATTTCTTTCCTTCCCATTAGGTTTTATCGCCTTTATTTTTATTTATGCCTTCTCTCTTGGATACCTATTTGTCATTCTTTTTTATTTTCTTTGACTCTCAGTCCACATTATTTCTCTCACATATCCTGTCTCTCATTTCCATCTCTCACTCTGTATATGTTTCTTCTGTGGCTGGGTTTCCTGAAAGCCTCTTAAGGCTAAGAGTATCTTTAATGACCTCCTAATTATTATTTTTTATTAAACCTTTATTTTACCAGGAAAGAAGACCCATTGAGATTAATAATCTCTTTTACAAGGGCGTCCTGGCCAAGAGGCAGCACAGGTTACAAAATTAAAATTACAATTTACAGGAGTCTAATTAAAAGAAAAAAAAATCATTTAAAACAGTTACAAATTAGGGACGCCGTCTCAAGTGCTCTCAGTCTGGAGTTAAAATCGCTCAATGGAATAAGTTCTTTTATTTTTAAGTCCTTTTGCAGCTTGTTCCAGGTGATGGGGGCAGAGAAAACAAAAGCTCTTTTTCCCTGCTCTGTGCGGACAGATGGGACAGAGAGCAGCAAATGATCATTGGAGCGCAGGCCATAAGAGTCAAGGTTCCTCAGTGTGATTAGGTTACTGATGTAGGGTGGCAGTAGTCCAAGTATTGCCTTGTATATAAAGGTATACCAGTGAGTCAGCCTCCTGGTAGACAGTGACGGCCATCCGACTCGGGAATATAGTTCGCAGTGATGGGTCAAGGCCCTACAATTAGTGATGAACCTCAGGGCAGCATGATACACAGAGTCAATCTTACTCAGGCATTGAGCTGAAGCGTTCATGTACAACAAGTCTCCATAGTCTAAAATAGATAAACAAGTTGCAGCGACAAGGCGCTTCTTAACATCAAAAGAAAAACAAAATTTATTTCTAAATAAAAAACCCAGCTTCAGTTTAAGTTTCTTAACAAGATTTTCAATGTGGGCTTTGAATGTCAGGGTGTCATCAAGCAGGATACCAAGATATTTATACGAGTGGACCACCTCTATTTCATTTCCCTCAAGAGTGAATACTGTGGGGATGTTTAACAGTCCCTTCCTTGGCTTTGAAAACAAAATTTGTTTAGTCTTGTCCGCGTTAAGTACTAATTTTAACTGCAGAAATGCATGCTGGATCACATCAAAAGCCTTCTGCAAGGATTCAACAGCATTAGTAGGGGATGACCCACAGCAGTAAATGATTGTGTCATCGGCATAGAAATGCATATTTCCATCAGACACATTTTGACCCACATCGTTTATATACATAATGAATAGGAGGGGACCTAATATAGAACCCTGTGGCACCCCCTTATGGACACTCACAAATTCTGAACACAAGTCATCATATTTGATACATTGGATCCTATCACTTAAATAATTTGTGAACCAGGAAACTACATGATCTGAAAGACCAAAACTGGAGAGCCTTTTCTTTAAAACTGTGTGGTCCACAGTGTCGAACGCCTTTGACAGATCAATGAAAAGCGCAGCACAGTACTGTTTTTTATCAAGGGCAACAAATATGTCATTAATCACTTTTGTGGCAGCAGTGACAGTACTGTGTTTTTTCCTAAAACCTGATTGCAGCTTTGAAAGAAGGTCGTTTGAATATAAAAAATCTTTGAGTTGCTCACACACCAGAGATTCAAGGATTTTTGACAGGACACACAAATTAGATATTGGCCTGTAATTGGTTAATACTGCTGGATCACCTCCTTTTAAAAGAGGAATAACAAAGGCTGACTTCCAAACTGAAGGTAGTTCTTTGTTCTCATTCTCATTATCTCTAGCCGCTTTATCCTGTTCTACAGGGTCGCAGGCAAGCTGGAGCCTATCCCAGCTGACTACGGGCGAAAGGCGGGTACACCCTGGACAAGTCGCCAGGTCATCACAGGGCTGACACATAGACACAGACAACCATTCACACTCACACCTACGGTCAATTTAGAGTCGCCAGTTAACCTAACCTGCATGTCTTTGGACTGTGGGGGAAACCGGAGCACCCGGAGGAAACCCACGCGGACACGGGGAGAACATGCAAACTCCACACAGAAAGGCCCTCGCCGGCCCCGGGGCTCAAACCCAGGACCTTCTTGCTGTGAGGCGACAGCACTAACCACGACACCACCGTACCGCCCAACAATAAATCTAATATAGTAATTTTTACAATTAAAATGATTCATATAGGTAGAGGTCTGAGTGAATGACCTTGACATCTGTGATGTCACCGCGCTAAGGCTATCGGTCTCATCGCTATTTCCGCTATACTAAAACACAGAGCTGACTGCAACTTCAGTCCTCCATTTTGAGCTAATTTATCGCCATGCCATGTTGCTGGCAGGTGCAGCAACACGGCAGAAGGTGGATTTACGTTGCATTCATGGCCCAAGAATGTTCAAACTGCAAAGATTTGGACACGTTTTGCAAGAAATTCATGGGCCCACTGGGCGCCTATGAAGTGGTCGCTCCTCTGCTCTGCACATTTTACTGAAGACTCGTACAAGACCTCTGATCTGTTGAGGAGCGTTGGCTATAAGCCCGTATTGAAAGAGGGTACAGTATCAACAATTAAAGGAAAAGAAAACTACAAGAAAAGGAAAGTAAGTTCAGTTGCACCAGTTCTCCCGGAGTGTGAGCCGAGCAGTAATGGCGGAGTACTCAGTATGGAGAAAATGGAGAATGAGTGGACCAGTCATCTGATTTCTCCGCTGGATATGCTTGCCTCAGCAGCAATATCTTGCCCTTACGTGGAAGAAGCGAACGAACAAAGAACTGAATGAAGAACTGAAAGTCAGATTGTTTCAAAACAATCGGCCACAAGATCGGCCTTCAAGAAGCGAGAACACAGACGAGTAAGATGAGACTCTCATTTGGTTACATCACAACAACAACACTCATTGTTTACCTGCATTTAGATTGATACCGTACATGTAACTTGTATTGTGTATCTAAGTTACCGGTATAAGATTATTTAATTTGCTTCAGAATGTGATTGTCTCCATTCATCTGATTATTTAATTAGCCTTTTACATTTTATCAGTGAAAATGCATGCATGTACATGTATGTTGCATAAGTTATAACGCCTATCCTGTTTTAATGAGAATCACATGAGACTGTCAGTTCAATTCCATCCAATTCTCTAGACAGCTTTGTTTTCTGGCTTTATTTCGTACGGTGGGGGCCTCTGTGGCCGACATGTTACTATCAGATTCACTTTCCGATGGTTCAAACTGATACAGTTCTGCGTGTATAGCAGTAGCATGTACTCACACTCCAATTTCAGGACTATCACAGTCAGATGTATTACTATCTGAGGAATCCGAAGAATCTCCAATAAATCCGAATGAAGAGGCCATTGCAACCACTCTTGCCTGCTGATGTTACACCCTGAAAAAGGGGGAATCTCAATAAAGACGCTGGACACAGTGCTTCTTCTCTGTTAGCTTCATTGAGAATGGTAACACATAGGTAACACAGTTTATTGACATGTAGATATCTGTCGCGTAGAATCTCCTTGTTCTCTTCGCAGAACAGATAACACAGTGCTCTGACCCATAGACATCAGTCAGTATGGTGAAGAACCTTCTCCTCACGCAGTAGACAACGCAGCTCTCCTGGCACCAGTGGTTGACCTCAGATTGGATGCAGATCTCTCTACACAGGTGTTGTACCACCACACACTGTTGTCCATGCTGGCTGTAGGTGAAAAGGGCTGAATGTTGATCGGGGACGTCTATCTGTGACAGCTGGCCCTCGTCACATCCATCCCAGCAGTGCCTCCAAAATGTTACACCCTGAAAAAGGGGGAATCTCAATAAAGATGCTGGACACAGTGCTTCTTCTCTGTTAGCTTCATTGAGAATGGAGCAAAGTGCGCGTGAAAGCCCCCTTCTGCCCCTGCAGACTTGACCTCAGACTTGATCTCAGACACCAGGACTGAATTAGTAGATTGCAGAATCACTGATCTTTTCCATCTTTGTTCATCCTTTTAACCTCTTGTACAGGACCGAAATGTTTACATAAAAACTATGTATACAGTTATGAATCATAACTGATTTATTTACTAAATGAATTAATGAATTCGCTTTTGTTCATGTTTTTATGAAATGAATTCTTTTAGCTGGATCAAAATCAACCTATCACACACTCTCCCGCAACATTAGATGTCGTCCCGATATCACACATTTATGGGATAAAGGTTGTCAACCTGTCATTGATGGAAACTTGAGTGCAAAACTGTTCATGACAACTGCAGTCCTAAAGTTAGCAAGTCAACTGTAGTCCTCAGCCATAAAAGCATTACTGTAAGAGTCCAGTGCATCCTCCAGGTGTAACTTTCAACTGTCCACGTGGGGCCGTCCTCCACAGGAGCGATGCGATAAGACTTCAACCAGACACAGGACACCAGGATGGATCAAGCAGGTCTGAGGGGCAGAAGAGGTCAGCATCTCGATCCCAGGACCTACATGTAACTCAGAGGGACAGATGGGGGGGGGGTATGCCCTAAAAATCACACAAGTATTAAGTCTGTGTGGTAGGCTCGCAGAGATGAGAGAGTCTTGGCATAATACACAACAAAAGGCATAATACACAACAAAAAATATCATGACCTGCTCTGGCTGGATGCTTGATTGGGTGATGGGAGCACACTCCTCAGCAATGATGGGATGCAGATGGGACCCTTAGGGCTGGCCAAGATAATTCAGCTACATTTTACCGGGTCTGGGACATGCGACAGAATGTCTGACGGCCGATTCCCTGCAGGCTACGATAGCCAGTCGAGGTCTCCACCCTCTCCAACAAAAGATTTCCTGTTGACTCCATGTAACTCAGAGGGACAGATTTGGGGGGAGGGGGGGAGAGAGAGGGAAAGAAAACACAGGTTGTTAGGTATGCCCAATGTCACCTGAATAAGTAGGAACAGTATACATATTGCACTGAGTACAAGCAGGGACTCCAGCAACTAACTATGACAGCATAACTAAAAGGGGAGAGCCAGAAGGTAACACAGGCATGAGGGAGCCCCGGGACATAAAGCAGCCAGCCACTACACCGTCAACAAACTCGAGTGAGCAAGCGAGTGGGGACTGACAGCATCCATACATCCCGGTTTACCAAAACACTCTATGTCTGAGGACCCTCCAGATCTACACCTTTACCTCATAAACACCATTAACAAAGGGCTTGACTAAACAGATATGTTTTCAACCTAGACTTCAACACTGAGACTTTGTCTGATTCCCGAACATTACTTGGAAGGCTGTTCCATAACAGTGGGGCTTTGTAAGAAAAGGCTCTGCCCCCTGATGTAGCCTTCACTATATGAGGTACCAGCAGATAGCCTGCACCTTTTGATCTAAGTAGGCGTGGCAGGTCATAGAGGACCAGAAGTTCACTCAGGTACTGTGGTGCGAGATCATTTAGTGCTTTAAAGGTCAATAGTAGTATTTTATAATCAATATGAAATTTGATTGGGAGCCAATGCAGTGTGGATAAGACAGGCGTGATGTGGTCATATTTTCTAGTTCTAGTAAGGACTCTTGCTGCTGCATTTTGAACTAACTGGAGCTTGTTTATGCACTTATTGGAACATCCAAACAGTAAGGCATTACAATTATCCAACCTGGAAGTAACGAAAGCATGAACTAGTTTTTCCGCATCATGTAGTGACATTAAATTTCTTATCTTAGCAGTATTTCTGAGATGAAAGAAAGCTATCTGGGTAATGTTATCAATGTGAGTTTCGAATGAAAGACTGGGGTCAATAATAACCCCGAGGTCTTTTACTGCTGCATGTGAAGAAACAGAAAGGCCATCCAGAGTTACTGTGTAATCAGAAAACTTACTTCTAGCTGTATGTGGTCCTAGTACAAATACTTCAGTCTTGTCAGAGTTAAGCAGAAGGAAATTAATAAGCATCCAGTGTCTAATGTCCTTCACATATTCCTCAATTCTATAAAGCTGGTGTCTCTCATCAGGTTTTGCAGAAACATACAACTGTGTGTCATCAGCATAACAGTGGAAACTAATACAATGTTTACGAATAATATCACCCAGAGGTAACATATATAGAGAAAAAAGCAGTGGATCCAAGACAGAACCTTGTGGAACACCAAACTTTACCTCAGTACGTCTAGAAATATCACCATTTATATCAACATACTGATAACGATCAGTTAAATAAGAGCTGAGCCAGGAGAGGGCCATTCCCTTAACTCCCACAACATTTTCTAGTCTATCCAGAAGAATGGAATGATCAATGGTATCAAATGCTGCACTAAGGTCAAGCAACACAAGCAGAGAGACACAGCCCTGATCAGACGCCAATAGTAGGTCATTTACTACTTTAACCAAAGCTGTTTCTGTGCTGTGATTAGGTCTAAATTCTGACTGATATATTTCATGGATGTTATTCCTATGTAAATATGAGCATAAGTGCTGTGCCACAGCTTTTTCAAGGATCTTGGAGATAAAGGGGAGGTTTGATATTGGCCTATAATTGGACAGCTGACAGGAATCAAGGTCAGGTTTTTTAATCAGGGGTTTGATAACTGCTAGTTTAAAGGATTTGGGTACATAGCCAATAGTGAGAGAAGAATTTATTATTTTTAGAAGCGGTTCAATTACTTCAGGTATTATCTGTTTGAATAGACGTGTAGGTAAGGGATCTAGTACGCAAGTTGAGGCTTTTGATGCCGAGATTAATGAAAGTAATTCAGTTTCTTAAGGGGAGTAAAACATTCTAATTGATGATCTGATAGAGTTATAAGGTTAACTACAAGGTCACTTTCATTGTCTGACCTTAAATTAGTAGTTTGAATTTTTTGTCGGATATTCTCAATTTTGTCATTAAAAAAATTCATGAAATCGTTACTATTATATACTGCAGGTGTGCATGTGTCTATAGTGGACTTATTCCTGGTTAATTTTGCTACAGTATTAAATAGGAATCTAGGATTATTTTTGTTATCTTCTATTAGGGAGGAGAGATATGTTGATCTCGCAGCACTAAGAGCTTTTCTATACTTCAGGAAGCTCTCCTTCCATGCTAATTTGAACACTACCAATTTTGTTTGACGCCATTTACGTTCCAATTTTTGAGTGGTCTGTTTTAATATGCAAGTGTCATCATTATACCAGGGTACTAATTTTTTGTCTTTGACCATTTTCCTTTTTAGAGGAAACCATTATCTAAGGTATGGCGGAACGTTGACTCTAAGCATTCAGTTGCCTGATCAAATTCTGCAGGGGCTGACAGTGACCCAATCAAAGTTGATAACTCTGGGAGATCATTTATAAAGCTCTGTGCAGTAGTTGACGTATATTATTACTTAGACATAGTTTGAATGAGATGAGATAATGATCTGAGATAACTTCAGACTGTGGAAGTATGACTATATTGTCTACATTTAACCTGAATATTAGTATTATATCAAGGGTGTGACTACCATTATGGGTCGGTACTATGACATTCTGATTAATCCCTACTGAATCTAAAATGGACACAAATGCTGTTTTTAAAGGGTCTTCTGGGTTATCGAAGTGAATATTAAAATCTCCGACAACTAAAGCTTTGTCTAAGGAAATAACCAGATCTGAGATAAAATCTGCAAATTCAGAAAGAAACTCAGAATATGGCCCCGGGGGCCTGTAAATAATAAGTAATGGAATTAACTGGGTAGACTTATTTTTCAAGTCTACATACATTATATTAGTATGAAGAACTTCAAATGTATTAAATTTATAACCAGGTTTTTGTATTACACCTAGATAATCATTATAAATAACCGCAACGCCTCCTCCTCTGCCAGTTTGACGAGGCTGGTGTATATAACTGTATCCAGGAGGACTCGCTTCATTTAATGCTATATATTCATTTGGCTTAATCCATGTTTCAGTTAAACAAAGTACATTAAACTCCTGATCAGTAATGAGTTCATTAACCATTAGCGCTTTAGATGCAAGAGATCTAATATTTAATAGCCCCACCTTTAGATCAAAGGTGCTGGCAGCAGCTGTACAGTCAGTGTGATCTAATTTTATATTGATTAGGTTACTAGAACAAACTCTCTGAAAATTTCTACCTTTTTGTTTAGCCCGGGGAACAGACACAGTCTCAATGTAGTGGACCCTGAGTGACGACTCTGTGCAGCTAGCAGACAGTCGGTTTAGCCTGTTCGTCTGCTCCCTGGCCTTGGCTCTGGATTGTCAGGAATTAACTAGGCCTGTCCTGAGACCATGACTTATGCTGCAGGAAATGAGAGCAGCACCTTCCCGAGTGGGATGGATACCGTCCTGCCCTAACAGGCCAGCAGTGCCCTCAAAATTAGCCCAATTATCTATAAAGCCCACACTGTTTTCAGAGCACCACCTGGACAGCCAGCAGTTCAGCGACCATAACCTGCTGTAAGCTACATCACCACGCCACATTGGGATGGGGCCAGAGCATACTACAGCATAGGACATCGCCTTCGCTAATTTAAACACCTCTACAAAGTTACTCTTAGTAACCTCAGACTGACGAAGGCGTATATCATTAGCTCCTGCATGGATAACTATCTTTGAGAACCTGTGCTTGCCTAGGACCCTAAGATTACCTGCTATGTCCTGCATCATGGCTAGTAAATTTGGTCGGGGTTTGGCCATATTGTCATTGGTTGAATTTCTCCATACAATCTGGGCTGATACTGATAAAACACTTCATTGGCAGCCTGTACTGTACTATAGCATGCTGGGGTACCAAGTTGGTCATAAGTGAATATTTTAGGGGCCCTTCCTTCTCTCCTCGGTCTGTAAGGTACTTGTTCTCTGTCATCATCACTTGAATCTGGACATTGGGACATGGCTTGTTCAACTGGTTGTGCATCTTCACTCTGATTATCATTTTCCAGCAACACATAATCCTCCTGTGTTTCAGACTCATTTGTGTTTGTTACAGGCCTCTCTACGACCACTGGTTCGTCATCACTGATAACAGGTGTCTCTTGGTCACTATCCTCTTGCGTGCCGGGATGCTTAATAACCCTATCTGCATTGGGCACTTGAGACTGTACTACTGGCTCATAGTAATACCTCCATTCATCTTCATCACATTCCTCTTCCTGGTTCATATTTTCTGTGTCTGTCCTTGTTATCCTTTCCTTTTGCTTAGGTGCTGCTTTTGGCTGGATTTCCAAAGGTAAATAATCACATGGTAGTAACAAGTTGCGATGCAAGATTCTGGATCTTCCTCTTCCCTGCTCAGGCTTGACTTCATAGACTGGAATGTCGTTTCCAACCTGGCGGATCACCACATGGATAAGTTCTTCCCAGTTCTTACGGCACTTTCCAGTGCCTCCTCTTGGTGTTAGGTTTCTAACAAGGACACGATCACCGGGATACAGCACTGAGCTTCTCACTTTTCCATCATAGTGTCTTTTACTTTTCTCTGTGGACTTCTTTGGATTCTCTTGCACTATTTCATAGGCTTCCTGCATTTCTTTTTTCCACTTCTCCATATATGTTTGATGGTCTGTTTTCCCTGTCTCTGAGGCAAGACCAAACAAAAGGTCAATGGGTAACCTTGGGGAGCTTCCGAATAGAAGGTAAAAAGGGGAGAAGCCTGTGACCTCGCATCGTGTGCAGTTATATGCATAGATTAACTTGTTCAATGATTCTTTCCAGTTGGTCTTCTGCTTATCGGTAAGTGTCTTTAGCATTTGCAACAGTGTTTGGTTAAAGCGTTCGAATCATAACTTATTTATTTACTAAATGAATTCTCTTTTGTTCATGTTTTTAAGAAATTAACTCTTTTAACTGGATCAAAATCAACCTATCACACTGAGTCTGGCTTTGGTCTATAGCTGTTAAAGGCCTCGGCCTTAAAACCAGTTACCGCAGTGACGTCACGCACTCACGGCTGGCTGGCTCAGCGGGGCAGCTCGAATGCCAACTTTGCGTTCAATTTTAACTTTAAAATTTTTATTTTAAATTACCAATTATGCAGCATACAAGTGTCAAGGATGGCAATACTATCCACTCAGAAATGTATTTAAAAATAAAGGCTCTGCATATCTCCTTTAATGACTATACAATATAGAGCAGTGGCTACAATTATCGACAGTCCATAATTATCGACACCTTTTCAGATTTACCAATAAAAAACAATATTATAAAGGTGAGTTTCAGTTACAACAGTTATTGTTGGTTAATTAATCAACCGGAAAACCCACCTCGCCCTTTGATCTTGTTGTCTGATGACACAGCTTGTTACCTGAGATGGAATTTTTTCAGCACGATCAGCAATTTGATGAAAACCCAGATGTTATCATCGCAGCTAAGCATGGTGGAAAGATCATGGACATGTTTTTACTGATCAAATTCATGGATATTTCATGATCTCCTTGTCAAAACCTACTTTGTTTCTTACTCTTTCATTTGACAGTCGCCATTTTGTATCTAAACGCGCGTTTGAGAAGTCACGTGAGGTGTCGATAATAGTGATCACTTTCACCGGTGTCCACCATTATCGACACCCTGTGGAATTAAGTGACATTTACAACTGTTATGGACCGATCTTTGTGTAACATTGCTGAAGTAGATGAAGTACTTTAAAAAAATAAAAGTGCTGTGATTTATAATAATTTTTTTTTCTGATTCATAACAGAATGGAATGTTTATAGAGTATTTGGAATCCGATTGCAATAAATAGAATTAGACCAGAATTAAATTCCTCGAATATAAAAAATTACATGCTTGAAATATTCAGATTTTTCTATTCCATTCAGAAAATATTATTTTGCAGTTTCTTGTAAGTATCTACCACACATTACAATATCAGTAGAAATTTTATATTTTGGTCTGAGGAATGACACGCGACCTTTGACCTGGATTTTCATGTGGTTACAATATCAATTGCCTGTTGGCATTTATTGGTAAACTACAAAACTAGAAATTAATACAAACAACAATGAATGATTAACGAAATGTGATCTACAAAAATACTTAGAAAGTGGAACAAAAAGATTTTCTGACAGGTTAAACATTATCAGTTCATTTGTTTACAAGCATTAGAATCACTTCCTCATTTATGTCAGCACCGACATTGATATATTTATATAAAAGATATTTTGTATTAAATATAAGTCTATGTAAAACAAATTTTAAATAAAAACTATGTTTTGTTAACTTAATACCACATACCGATTATTTTTTTAAAAATAAATAATCATCTGGATGTCGATAATTGTGGAACGGTGTCGATAACTGTGGACAAACGTGTCGATAATTGTGGAACGGTGTCACATGATCTGATACGCAAAGTAATCAGGAATCAACTCATTTTTTCCCAGTGGACGTTTGAGTAATTGTTCACGCACAATTTACGTATTGTATTGAAAGTCTTTTCTATTTCTGCAACGGCCAAAAGATTAAGGTGTTGATAATTGTAGCCGCCACTCTATTAACACATTTTAACGCTTTATATTTCATTGATTTTTGATAAAAAACGAACCCCATGTGACCTCACCAACTGGATTTAGCAACTACTAATGCCTTCAGCAACAATAGTATTAATGCCTTTAGCAACTACTAATGCCTATATCGAGGATGCACGCTGCAAAGAAGCTCCTCGTAATGTTGCTCTTAAGACTCCTTCTTATGAGTGAGTTCAGGAAAACCACGTACAGAGACAACGTTCGTTGCTTAAAAGCGTCTTTAAACATATTCTTTAGCCCTAAAGGCCAACATTATCGGGAAACCCACCCCAGTTTTCCAGTGCTTGCTAATGAAAAGCATTCACACAACAAAATGCTACCATAAAAATGCTTCACTCCTTCACTCTGAGGATAGTGTATGAGCAGTTTTTGGTGTTTTTTTTTTTTTAATGAATATATAGTTTAACAAATGCTTTGTGCCAAGGCCAAAATGTAAGTCTCATAAGACCAGAGAACCTTTTCCACATGTTTGCTGAGTCTCCATCCTGGATTTCATTTGGATTTCTTCAATACCGCCTGTATTTCAGTCATCTTTCCTGTCTTTAATTTCTTTACATTCTCTTGCCTGTCTTTTTTTTTGTATCTATCTCCATTCCTTTTTCTGCTCACCTCTTTCTCACTTCTGTATATCTATTTCCATCCTTTATTTCTTGAGACTGTATAGTAAATATAAATAAAATATGGATTTAGTGTTTTACAGTATGTACAGAATACAGAAACCTCTACATCCGCACAGTGTAAGAGTATTAACAGTAGTTACGCTTGAATAACAGGATAATATTAGTGTGAAAATGAAGTGCAGACTGTTCAGTTACAGCCCTGAGGGGAAGAAGCTGTCTGGATGTGCTGAAGTTATTGTTTTGACAGTCTGCTCTCTCACTTGTGCAGGAAGAGGCTGAAAAATAGAATAAGCAAGATGAGAGGAACAATCTTGCCATCCCGCTTTTTTTTTGGACACTGCTGTTTTATAGGTCTGTGATGGAAAGCAGGTTTCTGAAGGGATGATGAACTGCAGGGAGGTACTGCCAGGTCATGAATAACCAATTTGCAGTATTCACATTGCTGTAAAATCTCAAATGTTTTCTCTCTCCCCAACCCCCTGTATTATATTAATGGTTTGTGAAAGATGTTTTGTATCTTCCTTGCTTTGTTTTGTTGGTTTCGTAAAAAAAAAATTAAAAAAAAAAAGATGAAGACAAATTATTTAAATAATTGATAATTGTTATAATAAAGTCCTAAAATAAATAAATAAATAAATAAATAAATAATTTTTGGGGGGGTTAAACTTTATTTATTTAAATTGATTTTGGTAGCAGGCGGCATGGTGGTGTAGTGGTTAGCGCTGTCGCCTCACAGCAAGAAGGTCCGGGTTCGAGCCCCGTGGCCGGAGAGGGCCTTTCTGTGTGGAGTTTGCATGTTCTCCCCGTGTCTGCATGGGTTTCCTCCAGGTGCTCCGGTTTCCCCCACAGTCCAAAGACATGCAGGTT
Source organism: Neoarius graeffei (assembly GCF_027579695.1). Classification (NCBI taxonomy): domain Eukaryota; kingdom Metazoa; phylum Chordata; class Actinopteri; order Siluriformes; family Ariidae; genus Neoarius; species Neoarius graeffei. The sequence continues at coordinate 34,517,982 of NC_083581.1, forward strand.
AGGTTAACTGGTGACTCTAAATTGACCGTAGGTGTGAATGTGAGTGTGAATGGTTGTCTGTGTCTATGTGTCAGCCCTGTGATGACCTGGCAACTTGTCCAGGGTGTACCCCGCCTTTCGCCCGTAGTCAGCTGGGATAGGCTCCAGCTTGCCTGCGACCCCGTAGAACAGGATAAAGCGGCTAGAGATAATGAGATGAGATAATACAGTAATAATCATTATCATTTTGAATTAAAGGTGCAGTATGCAATTTCAGTATCCTCTGCTGCGCACAAGGTTGAATTATAAGTCAAAGTCTCTTCCACGCTAGAATCTGGTCTTCCCAGGCAGTCCCCTGTCCCTGTACTAACCAGCTCTTTGAGGCATATGGGTGCAGCGCCAACCTCCGTTTCGATAGCCCTCGGCCTCTCGCCTATACAGCTAGGGTTACAGTGGGGGGCTAGTCCTCTGGTAACCATGAGCGTTTGACTTCCCTACTCGCATCTGTATTGCAGCATGCCTTGCCAGATGGAAGTAGGTACCATTTTTATGATGGTCTTTGGTATGACCCAACCACGAGTAGAACTCACGATCTCCCAGTCGAGAGGCGGACACGCTAACCACTAGGCCAACTCGCGGTGGTTGAATTACAATCACAGTTAAACTCTGGACAATTATTGACTTTCCATCCAAACAACTTCACCCCCTCTGTCAAAGCCATATTTTCCTCATTGTTTCCTTTTAAGGAAAAAGAGGCGGAGTTGATCAACCTTGTGCTGGTCTGGTCTGAGCTAATATCTAAGCTGTAAACATTTAAAATAGTACTTACTGCCATCTGGTAAGGCACGCTGCAATACAGATGCGAGTGGGGAGTCAAACTCTCACGGTTACCAGAAGACTAGCCCCCCACTATAACCCTAGCTATGTAATAGGCGAGAGTAATAGGAGATCGGCGCTGCCCTATGTGCCACATGGCATGGGAAGGACTTTAATTTGATTGAAACATTTACGTAACCATAACCTGAAAAGCAAGTGAGATCCATTGCCTGAAAATATTCAGGACACAGTTATATAAAGTATCTCTGATTATTGCAGGTTTAGAAACATGCCAATGTTATGAAACGAAATTACAGATAGCACCTTTAACCATTGATCTGAATATCCATTCTTGCTTTAACCAGGGCTGCCAACTTTTCGAAATTCCTTGGAGTGAGATTTTTTTTGGGGGGGTCGACGGCAAAATTTTTCCGCACACCATGCAGTAAGTGGGAATTTTGTATTCAGTTTGATATTCACTTGTCCCCCTGCATTCTGGTGTTTTGTTTGTGGGTCGTCCAGCTGGAGATGGACAATGGGGGTTGAGATTTTGGATATAGTAGATGTTCCTGCATTCTGGTGGATTTTTGGAGTGGCCTGCTGTGCCATACCTACATTCTTACACACCCTGACTTGCCAGGCCTTCAGCTTGTGGCCAACAAAAGCACCAAGTTTTGGCTTAAAAGCCCCCACACTAGAAAACTACAGATGACTGCCAATGTTCCTGTAGCCCTATAGACCTGTGTTTCAGATTTAAAGGCAAGTTCATGTTTGAAAATATTTCATCAGCTAAGCCTAAACACCTTCTGAATTGAAAATAAATGTTAAGTTTTTAATAACTGTTGCAAAAAATAAGATTGTCCCTCACTGACTATTCATTATGCATTTAAGGGCTTTCCCCACCACTGGGTTCAGCAGAAGATTGGCATGGGGAAAAATATCAACAGCAAAAGAACAAATAAAATGCTTAAACAGTAAGCAAAATGTGCATGTGCTACAAGAAACATTAAAATGATTAAGTTTGAACAGTATTGAAACACAAAAAGCTGAACCTTGGCCATAGGTGGGACTGTACACTCAAAGTTGGGCTTAAAAATTTTGGTCATACTTAAATAAGCTATATTAATATATTTCTTATTAATTTATTTCTTATCTATGTTTCTTATTAGTAATAGAGCATTTGTCAGGGCCTGTTATCTGACAAATATTCTCTACCTGTCTTGCCCTCTTTGCAACCCTGTCTCCTCAGTATATTGTTCTCTGTCTTTTTTTTTTAATTATTCACAAGTTCAAGTTCTTTGATATTACAGGTGACCATGCTTTATTTACTTTAACTGAGCAATTATGTACATCATAAATAATTAAAAATAAATACCCTGTAAATAAACAATAGGTATGGTGGCAAATGGCTCTTCTTGCATTTGTAATATTATCTCTTACTTGCTTTATTTTACAACATTTCCAGTATGGCTTCAAATAAAGTCATAAAGTATGATAACACACAGTAAACAAACTAAAAATGCGCCTTAATAAACGTATGCTAAGGAGGTGCTCTCCCGTGCTGCTTGTTGGGGACGATAGAGGCTGTGGCATGGCAGTAGGCCTATAATGATTTAGCATGCCTAGTACACAGCTCTCGATATGGCATTAAATATTCTCACAACACATATAGGCTAAAACGATTAAGAAACTTTATATAAGTTCATAATTACACCAGTAACACTGCACATTGGTGTGCATATGTACAAACCTGTCTGAGACACTCGTCTTCAACTTGGATACCTTCTTCTCTCTCCTCTTCCTCTAAATTGATGGTAGACAATTATCCAACTTCCGGCGAGTGCAGCATCATTAGATGCGCCACCTACCATAGGGGAGTGTGTACAGAAGGGAACACCTCTCTGCCTGTTTAGCCGTGCGTAAGGCGTAATTGATCGATCGCAAGTGATTGGCACGACGCAATGGGTAGCCTAGATCAGATAGATAAACTACTGTAGATTTTTTTTCTAGCGTGAGAAATCGGAGGTATGGCGTGAGTGTGTGAAGACAATCAAATGCGTGTGTTTCACGCTCATTGCGTGAGAGTTGGCAGCCCAGCTTTAACACGATTGCTGACTTTTATTTCTGATGTATTGTCATAAAATAAAGACAACCGGTGCCATAATACTGAAGACATTTTGCCACTTTTCTGAGTTTTGACTCCGAGACCAGTCAATTAATCAATAAATTACCACTAGATCACCAAAAAACTTGTATTTAAAGTGTGTGCATGTCAGTATGCACTGTGACCACAAGGCTCAACCTCAATCAAACATTAATGTTTAATTACAGATAATATTGAAATAATTAATAGCTAACATTTAATAGGATCCATGAAGGAGGATGACTGGTGGTATTAGAAGTCTTCCAGCATTCCAGTTATGCATGAATCTCCACACAAAATGGCAAAAATGCATCTTTATTATGAATCCATGCAATTTAGCAGTGCATGAAATATTAATTGACAGTGAGAGTGAGCTTCCTGTCATCCTTCAGTCCCCCAAGAGCAGCTTCAGAATAAATATCAAACTTGACAGTTGAATGTTGTTGTGATGTTGGCCATTTATTAACAATAATTAAATCATAACCTCCGTGAGGGGATTTAATACAGCACATAATCTTGTTTGAAAATGCATCAAGATTTCTGCCTGTGCACATTTTAGCATCACATGTCCCATCTCAGCAGGCAATTTCACGCCCTCCAGGCTCAGTAAGACACTGTGTGTCTCTGAGAGAGAAGGGTGAACAAAAAACGCACAGGAAAAGCACAAAAACACTATGCATCCAGCAGCTTCAGCACAGATTTACAGAATGAAATATTACTACTACTACTACTAATAATAATAATAATCCCTACTGTGTGATGAGGTTATCACCTTGATCCTAAAAAAATCATTAATTCATGAGCTATTACTAAATGAACCAAATAATTTGTTGAAGGAATTCATTTGCTTTTGTGGCAAATCATTTCGGAGGATATGATTTTGTCAAATAATAAATAGGCCTGTTTTCTTCATGTTATGTTTATGCTTTGTGAGAGATGTTTTGTAGGATATTTGTTAGATTTCTGTTGATTTCAGGGATTAAGATAAAGACAAATTATTTGAATAATTAAAAATGAATAATTCGGGGTGTAGCTGGGGGGGGGGGGGTCCTGGGGTGCCCATGACCCCCCCCCCCCCCCCTTGTCGGACTATAAATTTTTTCAATAGCCGCATAAGAATATTAGAAAAGCGCCCACTGTAATTTTTCTAACTTTTTTTTTTTTTAACTAGACTGTCACCTCAGCCTCATTAGGGTTTCTATAACCTTGTATGGATTTCCTGTGGTTTGGGCGTGAAAACCCAGTTTGTCAGAGTGTGTGCGGGAGAGGCGGATGCAAGTGCAGATATGTTAAATAATATACAGTACGATATGAGCATAAAGTGCGTGAAACGCATGCAACAGGCAAACAGTCCGAAACAGCAGGCAAAGTGGTAATCGAGGAAACAGGCAGGAGGTCAATCACGGCGCGGACAGAATATCTCATCTCATCTCATTATCTCTAGCCGCTTTATCCTTCTACAGGGTCGCAGGCAAGCTGGAGCCTATCCCAGCTGACTACGGGCGAAAGGCGGGGTACACCCTGGACAAGTCGCCAGGTCATCACAGGGCTGACACATAGACACAGACAACCATTCACACTCACATTCACACCTACGGTCAATTTAGAGTCACCAGTTAACCTAACCTGCATGTCTTTGGACTGTGGGGGAAACCGGAGCACCCGGAGGAAACCCACGCGGACACGGGGAGAACATGCAAACTCCACACAGAAAGGCCCTCGCCGGCCCCGGGGCTCGAACCCAGGACCTTCTTGCTGTGAGGTGACAGCGTTAACCACTACACCACCGTGCCGCCCCCGGACAGAATATCAGAGGCAAAACTGTACAAGATCAAGGGACGAGAAACAGGAGTCGAAAAACCAGGAGGTCAACAAGGACAGGAAACAAGGCTCTGTAAGGCACACTAGACACGGCGTAATACTTCACATCGTCCTTGCATGGGCGCGGTCCTTAAATAGCCCAAACATAGTTCATTGATTAAAGACAGGTGTTCTTTGTTAATGGCGCGCGTGCCGGAGCTCGTTAGGCATGCACACAGCCCGAGGCACGCCTTCAGGTGCACAAGCCAAGGCGTGCAGGACTGGCACAGTTCTGCGCAAGCGCAACACGATCACACTAGAAAGCATGGTCAAACTGCCGGTGTAGCTGCAGTCTTTTTAGCTGTGAATTACGAGTATTTCCTCGTGTTAATAATTTGCCATGTCAAAACAAGCGAAACTTTCCTCCTTCTTTCGACGTGAAGACAGGTAAGCAATTTATTATATATTTTTTTCCATCAAAGTTGCATTTTGTGGCTTCGAAGCTAAGTTTTAGTGCCGTTTCTAGAACACAACATCAAGAAAATGTGGAAAAAACAGCAATAATGGAAGAACCGGTTTCTAAACTGCCTAAAACTAGCAATGGTAATTATTTTTTGTTACATAAGGTACTCAGGCTGCCAGTCAGTGTGTGACCCCCCCCCCCCGAAAAATCCTAGCTACGCCCCTGTAATTATTGTAATAAACTGATAATTAAATGTAAAATAGATAGATAGATAGATAGATAGATAGATAGATAGATAGATAGATAATTTTACGAATTAAATAAATTCACTGTTTTTATTTATTTACTTAAATAAAATTTGTCAGATCTAGTCTTCCATTAAATTTATACAAGCAACAATTTTTAAAATTTATTTATTTATTTTAAAGTAAAAACCTAGCATCCATTATGAAGCTGGTTGCTGTAGTGTTATTCGCCCTGAGATCAATGTGAATAGCATCAAAACATATTCCAAGTGTTACAGTAAATGAAACATTAACTGCACTTGTTCTCCACATCTGGAGTCATTGTGATCAGGCAACATGATGCCAGATTGCTAATAGGCTAATTTACATCACCATGCTAATGAGCTGCCGTAGTATGCATTCTTTACTTCTGCGTGAGATATACAAAAGTGCACTGTCTATTTTCATAACGACACGTATAATTTGGTAGAAGATGTCCAACTATCAGTCTATGAAGGGTTTTCCCAGGCCGACACACATTTGTAGGATATGTAGGCTTACAGTGAATACACTAGTCTGGGCTTTGCTGTTGTATTTCTGTGTAGACAACATTAAACTGCCTGTGGGCATCCCAGCAGGAAAAGCTGTTCAAGCCCTGCCATAAAACTCAAATTCTACAACTGCATGATGGTGTTGGTGCAATGCCATGTGTGCTGTTCCTCAGAGTGCCTGTGGGCTTCACCACAGAAATGGGTTAATGATGGGGTGTTAAATATTAATCACCAATAAACTCTCGCGGTTACCAGAGGACTAGCCCCCCAGTAACCCTAGCTGTATAGGCAAGAGGCTGAGGGCTATAGAAATCTCATCTCATCTCATTATCTCTAGCCGCTTTATCCTTCTACAGGGTCGCAGGCAAGCTGGAGCCTATCCCAGCTGACTACGGGCGAAAGGCGGGGTACACCCTGGACAAGTCGCCAGGTCATCACAGGGCTGACACATAGACACAGACAACCATTCACACTCACATTCACACCTACGGTCAATTTAGAGTCACCAGTTAACCTAACCTGCATGTCTTTGGACTGTGGGGGAAACCGGAGCACCCGGAGGAAACCCACACGGACACGGGGAGAACATGCAAACTCCACACAGAAAGGCCCTCGCCGGCCCCGGGGCTCGAACCCAGGACCTTCTTGCTGTGAGGCGACAGCGCTAACCACTACACCACCGTGCCGCCCCGGCTATAGAAATGGAGATATATATATTATACGCCGCACCCATGCGCCTCAAAGAGCTGGTTAGTACTGGGACAGTAGACTGCCTGGGAAAACCAGATCCTGGCGTGGAAGGGACTTTGACTTGACCAAGAAACATGCAGCTCTGGATTGTAGAATCGCTCCCATTGGTTAGGCTTGGTTACGGCCTCTCAGGCCACAGTGAAACACACACAAACAAGCACACACACAAAGGCCTTGTCTAGTTTTGTTACCTAATCAGAAATGTATGTAAATAGACACATGGTTTTGTTTCGTCAGGATCCATAGTAGCTACTAGAGCTTTTTTTTTCTTGATGCTTTTATTTAAAACATATTTCTGAGGATTATACTTATGCATGTGCATGTAGTGTGCTTTGTGTACGTGTATATTTTTATATACACAACGCATATGTTATGTGGATGTGAAGGGAAAGAACAGTGTTTGGTGTGCTCAGTACAGTTCCTTGGCAAAAATGCAATGTCACTGAAGGGCTGTGTGCTGCAAATGCCCCACAATGCATCCGTTTCCCCTGAAGAGACATGCCGTCCCAGCAGGAAAAGCTGTTAAATGCAACCAGATTAACTCCAGGCAAAATGAATGAAACGATCACTCAGCTTTGCGCTTGGAATCTTTGTAATATCTCGCTGTAAATTTCTGACTGCATATTATTTTGTTCAAGATTGCAAAGTATGATGCAATTTCATGTCCAGCTTATAAGTGAATGCATGCAGATTTATGGAGACCCTACTCAGGTACTCAGAAAGAACCATGCATGATACAGCTGAGGCTGTAAGCGGAGGGGGAGGGGAATGGGATGTGAAAGCAGCTGTGGAAAGAAAACAGGACATCATTTGGTGGGAGGGTCTCAAGAAAAAAAAATACACACACACAGAGTATATATATATATATATATATATATATATATACCCAGGATAATATGGCTTATATTGACGGCTTAGTAGAGGCGGCACGGTGGTGTAGTGGTTAGCGCTGTCGCCTCACAGCAAGAAGGTCCGGGTTCGAGCCCCGGGGCCGGCGAGGGCCTTTCTGTGCGGAGTTTGCATGTTCTGTCCGTGTGGGTTTCCTCCGGGTGCTCCGGTTTCCACGGGCGCAGATAGAGGGGGGGACGGGGGGGGGATTCGTCCCACCCAGATTTAAATTCAGCTCGTTCGGTCCCCCCCACTTACAGGGAGGAAAAAACGTCTATGCTGTCTTTCTTTGCATAAGGCAAACCTCACGGAAAAATCAAAAGACTAATTACCATTCAGTTTACTGAGGTGCACAGCAGTACAGACATAGTTGCAACTGCGCAGACTGCACAGGTTGCGAGCTCGAGCTTGGTTGCTATGGTTACCCACAACAAGTTTGACAGGCATATCGGGGACAGCGCCTCCTAGTTCAGGACCCCAACACGGCATGATGAAGGGTGCCGAAAGGCAGAAAACGATTGCATCGTTTAAAAAAAAAAAACCACTGTAAGTAAACTGTGCCTTACTTTATCATATCACCTTGCAATTTTTTGATAGTCTGTTCAAAGTAATGTCATAGTGAAAGTAAAATCGTACGGAGTAGAGAAGCCTTTCTGGTAGCCTCCTTCTTTCGGTGGCAGCCTGTAGATACAGTGCTCAGAAGGCAGTTTTAATGTTTAATCTGGCGTTCCCTGCCATAATTTCAGCGAGCATACTGTTTCATAAGGAAACTTTGCGAAGAGTTGTTGACTGACTGCCACTCATGCAACACACAGGCATAGTTAGAAAGTCAGGATGCACTGGTTTACACTTTACACACACACACGTAGCCCAGCCTCTCGCTATGTTTAACAGTTGGAACTTAGCGGTTTTAAAACTAGTTTTGCAGTTTTGCAATTTCTGTGCGTGATGATAATGTGTAAACTTTGGATTTCCATAGGCTATGTTAAAATGTTATCATTGTCCTGGCCTGCAGGTAGTTCCTGGTGATGGCAGTGAGGGAGGTGAAATAACATGTATACACACTACCGTTCAAAAGTTTGGGGTCACCCAGACAATTTTGTGTTTTCCATGAAAAGTCACACTTTTATTTCCCACCATAAGTTGTAAAATGAATAGAAAATATAGTCAAGACATTTTTCTGGCCATTTTGAGCATTTAATCGACCCCACAAATGTGATGCTCCAGAAACTCAATCTGCTCAAAGGAAGGTCAGTTTTATAGCTTCTCTAAAGAGCTCAACTGTTTTCAGCTGTGCTAACATGATTGTACAAGGGTTTTCTAATCATCCATTAGCCTTCTGAGGCAATGAGCAAACACATTGTACCATTAGAACACTGGAGTGAGAGTTGCTGGAAATGGGCCTCTATACACCTATGGAGATATTGCACCAAAAACCAGACATTTGCAGCTAGAATAGTCATTTACCACATTAGCAATGTATAGAGTGGATTTCTGATTAGTTTAAAGTGATCTTCATTGAAAAGTTGAAAAGAACAGTGCTTTTCTTTCAAAAATAAGGACATTTCAAAGTGACCCCAAACTTTTGAACAGTAGTGTGTATATATATATATATATATATATACACACACACAAATATATATCATCTCATCTCATTATCTCTAGCCGCTTTATCCTTCTACAGGGTCGCAGGCAAGCTGGAGCCTATCCCAGCTGACTACGGGCGAAAGGCGGGGTACACCCTGGACAAGTCGCCAGGTCATCTATATATATATATATATATATATATATATATATATATATATATATATATATATAAAATGGAATCATTTGCTGACAGCTCAGTCCCCCCCAGTTCAAAATTCCTATCTGCGCCCCTGCCGGTTTCCCCCACAGTCCAAAGACATGCAGGTTAGGTTAACTGGTGACTCTAAATTGACCGTAGGTGTGAATGTGAGTGTGAATGGTTGTCTGTGTCTATGTGTCAGCCCTGTGATGACCTGGCGACTTGTCCAGGGTGTACCCCGCCTTTCACCCGTAGTCAGCTGGGATAGGCTCCAGCTTGCCTGCGACCCTGTAGAACAGGATAAAGTGGCTACAGATAATGAGATGATGGCTTAGCATAGGCAATTTGCTGGGTTTGTCTGGGTTTTTTTGACCTCCGCCAAGGAGGTTATATTTTCGGTAGTGTTGGTTTGTTTGTTGGTTGGTTTGTCTGTTAGCAACATTACGGAAAAAGTTATGAACGGATTGCTCTGAAATTTTTTCCAGAGGTGTGACTGGGGACAAGTAACAATCCATTAAATTTTGGCAGTGATCCGGATCACCTTCTGGATCCCAGAATTTTTTAAAGGATTCTTGGCAGAAGTCTGCGCTCTCCACGTGCTTTTCTAGGTTTTTTTTTATATTTGGGGGGGCGCGCATGTGCAGAGTTCTTTAGCTCTTCAAATTCACCTCCCCTGTGTCTGAAATTGCTCACTCATTCACTACTCCCTACTCACTATATAGGGAATTACTATATAGAGGACTATATAGTGAGCTCATTGGTAAAATGAAAAAAAAAAAAAAACAAAACACTTTTGGACACTACTCTGCCACACTGGTATTTACGCCATTACTGTCACACAATTAAAACATGCCAGATCAGTCGGCTGGTGGGTTTTCAAAATAATAAATACATGCATGTATTATTGTGATAAATATATATTATACTAAGCGTATTTCCAATGTTAATAAATACAAACCCTGTGTCTGAAATCACTCCGTACTCACTATAAAGGGCACTGTATAGTGCGGACGCCATTTTGTAGTGCTGTCCAAAAGCTTAGTGAGGATTATTTACACCCTATATAGTGCACTCAAAGTATCCCACAATGCATCATGAAAAGTAGTGTACAACCGATGGTCACTAACCAAAGCAATATATCCCATCATGCATTGCGGTCACGCTGAAAGAAATCAAATTAAGTCTCAAATTTGATTGAATAAAAGGCAGCGGCAAAGAAGAAAGTATTCAGCCTTGATTTAAAAGAACTGAAAGATGCAGGTACTCTGTATTGATTAATGTGGGAAATACACTCAGTATAATATGGATTTATCACCAAAACATGCATGTATTTATTATTTTGAAAACTCACCAGCCGACTGATCTGGCACATTTTAATTGTGTGACAGTAATGACGTAAATACCAAATAAATATATTACGTTCATTATGTCTTCTTCTTAAATCAAATCATTAGTTTTCTTTTGTTTCAGACATGTAAAAAAAGTTACACCGTCGAAAAATGTCAGGTAAAGGTAAAAACTTTTACATGTCTGAAACAAAAGAAAACTAATGATTTGACGTAAATACCAGTGCGACGGACTAGTGTCCGAAAGCATTTCTTCATTTTATCAATGAGCTCAATATATAGTCCTCTATATAGTAATTCCCTATATAGGGAGTAGGGAGTAGTGAACGAGTGAGCGATTTCAGACACAGGAAAAGTACCTGCATCTTTCAGTTCTTTTAAATCAAGGCTGAATACTTTCTTCTTTGCCGCTGCCTTTTATTAAATCAAATTTGAAACTTTTAATTTTATTTCTTTCAGCGTGACCGCAATGCATGATGAGATATATTGCTTGGGTTAGTGACCATCGGTTGTACACTACTTTTCGTGATGCATTGTGGGATGCTTTGAGTGCACTAGACAGGTAGTCGTCGACTTATGACCTATGGAACTTATGACTGATCGACTTTACAACCGTCTGGTTATGACTGGCAAGTGTTTCCCAGCTGAGCTAGTTGAGCATACGACAGTTTCTGCCCCAACTCCAGGCACATGCGCAGTCTCTCTCGCGCACCCTCGTGCACTCCGTCATACAGTTTCCGCCCCAGCTCCAGGCACATGCGCAGTCTCTCTTGCGCGCCCTAGCGCACTCCGTCATACAGTTTCTGCCCCAGCTCCTGGTTTATGAAACGAGCAAATGCTCCTGCCAGCCCGAGCGCTGCAACAGCTGATGATGACGTAGACGACCCACAGCCAAGCACCAGTGATGCCAGCAGTCACTAAATTTTGTATTTTGCTATGTTTTACATTTGTATTTTGGTGTGTTTCAAACTAAAATGTTTTCTATTTTTCACACCTGTATTTCGTATTTTTTGTTTTACACATATTAAACGAATTGTACTGTAGGCAGTGTAGTATGCAGTGTTTGACTTAAACCAAATAATGAGCCAAGGTAATTAAATAAGAAAATGTTGATAAAATAAGACTTTAAGATGATTACAATATCATTACACATATACTTACGTTCATTTAACATAGGCCGACTTACGACCAGATCGGTTTACGACCGGTCAGTTGTAACCAAACGCAGTCATAAGTCGACGACTATCTGTATAGGGTGTAAATAATCCTCACTAAGGTTTCGGACAGCACTACAAAATGGCGTCCCCACTATATAGTGCCCTATGTAGTGAGTAGGGAGCGATTTCGGACACACCGTAATAAGTGAAAAACAATTAAAGGGACAGCGCTCTTATCTCATCTCATTATCTCTAGCCGCTTTATCCTTCTACAGGGTCGCAGGCAAGCTGGAGCCTATCCCAGCTGACTACGGGCGAAAGGCAGGGTACACCCTGGACAAGTTGCCAGGTCATCACAGGGCTGACACATAGACACAGACAACCATTCACACTCACATTCACACCTACGGTCAATTTAGAATCACCAGTTAACCTAACCTGCATGTCTTTGGACTGTGGGGGAAACCGGAGCACCCGGAGGAAACCCACGCAGACACGGGGAGAACATGAAAACTCCACACAGAAAGGCCCTCGCCGGCCCCGGGGCTCGAACCCAGGACCTTCTTGCTGTGAGGCGACAGCGCTAACCACTACACCACCGTGCCGCCCAGCGCTCTTATTACCTTTCCAAAAAAAAACATTTCGCAAAAGACACTGTTGAAAATAATTTCAAAATACCATTTGAAACATTATTTTAACACTAATTTGTTAGAAATAACAGGGATCCTACAAAGTATGGAAAAGTATGGAATTTGATTTTAGTAATTTTTAGGTCTGGATAAGTATTCTTCGTTTGCAACCACATGACCAAAACTGCTTGCGTCATTAACCACCACCATGTTGAAGGATATACAATCAATCAAACAACATAGCATCTGTAAACAGCGTTCCAAGTGATAACATAACTTATTCGACTTATTTTAACTCACTGCATGGTCCTTCCAAGAGAGTTACATTTCAAAGCTTATATATACGTTATATAACATATTGAGTTATAAAAGAGCCCTCACCGGGCGAGGAGGCTGCAGTATTTGAGGTAGTGGATTGACATGAATCTTGTTCGATTGACTCTGTGATCGTTTGGGAAGATTCTTCAATAATTTTGCATTTCTTTCTGCGCTCTATAAGCCTCGCATTTCAAGCTACTGCTTTAGTACCATCTTTGATTTTGTTGTGGCCCATATTTTGTGTTGGAGCCCAGTCTGGATCCGTAAAATTGTAGAGATCAGCTGGTTTCCCGAATGGAAAGAAAAAGCAAAATAAAAGCAGCGTCATCAAAAATTATATTCAGCTCTTTTGTAGAAGCTTTTGATTGTTGGATCACACACTCGATGATCACGGCTTTGTCACGTTTGACAGCAGCGAGTTTCTGCATGACCAGGTTATTAAATGATCCAATATTTCTTATACAGTGACATGCAAAAGTTTGGGCACCCTTGCTGAAAATGTCTGTTACTGTGAATAGTTAAGTGAGCGGGAAGATGACCTGATCACCAAAAGGCATAAAGGTAAAGATGGCACATTTCTTTAATATTTTCCGCAAGATTACATTTTATTTCCATCATTTACAGGCGTAAAATACCAAAAAATAAAAAGGACCTGAAGGAAAAGTTTGGGGACCTGACATGGTCAGTACTTAGTAACACCCCCTTTGGTAAGTATCACAGCTTGTAAACACTTTTTGTAGCCAGCTAATAATCTTTCAGTTCTTACCTGGGGGATTTTCGCGCATTCGTCCTTGCAAAAGGCTTCCAGTTCTACAAGTTTCTTGGGCTGTCTTGCATGCACTGCTCTTTTGAGATCTATCCACAGATTTTCAATGATGTTTAGGTCAGGGGACTGTGAGGGCCAGGGAAAAACCTTCAGCTTGTGCCTCTTGAGGTATTCCATTGTAGATTTTGAGGTGTGTTTTGGATCATAGTCTTATTGTAGGACCCATCCTCTTTTTAACTTCAACTTTTTTACCGATGGTGTGATGTTTGCTTCCAGAGTTTGCTGGCATTTATTCGAATCCATGCTTCCCTCGACCAATGAAATGTGCCCTGTGCCACTGGCTGCAACACAACCCCAAAGCATGATCGATCCACACCCATGCTTCAGAGTTGGAGAGATGTTCTTTTCCTGGAATTTGGCACCCTTTTTTCTCCAAACATACCTTTGCACATTGTGGCCAAAAAGTTCTATTTTGATTTCATCAGTCCACAGGACTTGTTTCCAAAATGCATCAGGCTTGCTTAGATGTTCATTTGCAAACTTCAGACGCTGAATTTTGTGGCTAGGACACAGGAACGGTTTTCTTCTGATGACTCTTCCATGAAGGTCATATTTGTTCAGGTGTTGCTGCATAGTAGGACAGTGCACCACCACTCCAGGGTCTGCTAAATCTTTCTGAAGGTCTTTTGCAGTCAAACAGGCGTTTTTATTTGGCTTTCTAGCAATCCAACGAGCAGTTCTTTCAGAAAGTTTTCTTCATCTTCCAGACCTCACCTTGATCTCCACTGTTTCTGTTAACTGCCATTTCTTAATAACATTACAGTCTGAGGAAACAGCTACCTGAAAACACTTTGCTATGTTCTTGTAGCCTTCTCCTGCTTTGTGAGCATCAATTATTTTATTATTCAGAATGTGAGGGAGTTGCTTAGAGGAGCCCATGGCTGTTGATTTTAGGGACAAGTTTGAGGAGTCAGAGAATTTATACAGCTTTGAAATCTGCATCATCTGACCTTTCCTAATGAAGAATTTGAACAAGCCACAGCTCAATAAGCTAATTAAGGTCTGGAACCTTGGTAAAAGTTACCTGAGTACTCAAGTGTATTGGGCTGCCCAAACTTTCGCATGTTGTTCCTTTTCTTTTTTCACTCTCCAATTGTACAAAACAAAAATAATACACAAATCTTGCAGAAAACGCTGAAAAGAAACGTCTCGTCTTTACCTTTATGCCTTTTGGTGATCGGTTCATCTTCTGCTCACTTAACTATTCACAGTAACAGACATTTTCAGTAAGGGTGCCCAAACTTTTGCATGCCACTGTATATTGCGATCTTTCATTAATAACGAGTTTGTAGCACTTACCTTTGATAAAACGTTCACTGCAGACTCATGTGGTTTTTGCTTTCTCATCACTCAGATCAGCTCGGTTTATGTTGGACAGCCATTGACATCTACGCTCCATGGACGCCTCTCTTGTTTTTTCTCCTTGATTATTTATAACTGCTGGAATTCTAAAGAACTTATAAGTCCCCTTGTCTCGAATAGAGTTGTTTCCGCATCCAGTTACAGCACAAAGAGTCGGCATAGCAAAGAAACAAAAGGAATTCTTGAGCGCAAGAACTTCTCGAGCATATCTTCTACAGCAGTGGTTCTCAAACTTTTTTCACCAAGTACCACCTCAGAAAATACTTGGCTCTCCAAGTACCACCATAATGACCAACATTAAAATACAGTAGCGTAGTAGGCCTAAGTATTCATTAAAAACAAGGCGGAGGTTTTATTTAACAAGTATATTTAATATTGTTGGCCACTGTAACATTACACACAGTACTTTTAACAGTAACACTGTGTTTAAATATAGGAAAATAAAACACTGTACTTAAATAATGAATCAAATAAATTGGCCAAATCTGCAACATCTGTATTCTCATCAAGCTGTATGGTAAAATATCTACTGTTCTTAATGCGCTCAATCAGTGTCTTTTTAACACCGTCAGCCATGTCATTTATTCTCCTTGACACGGTGTCATTTGAAAGCGGCACCAAGTTTAACTCTCTGGCAGCTTTCTCTCCACACATGATACGTGTCATCTCTTTGGCTAATGGCAAACACAGCAGTTCCCCGATTGTGTGCGGCTTACCGGCTCTGGCAATCAGGAGGCTGGCACGATATGAAGCTTCCTGTGCTTTGGCTACGGGTGTACCATAGGACAGAATGGTGGACTTGGACTGCTTCAGTTCATCATGTTTTTGTAAAAAAAAAAAAAATCCATTGGTTTGTCCTTTAGTGCTGTGTGTTTGGTTGTAAGATGCCGTTTGAGATGCGACGGTTTCATGGACTCATTGCTCAGAACGTCCCCGCATACAACACACTGCGGCCTGGGCAGCTCCTCTGTCCCGCTCCAAATGAATCCCAGTTTTATGTATTTTTCGTCATACTTCCTCCTCACTGGTTTCTGCTGTTTGCTAGCAGTTCTGGGGCTGGTTTTGCCACTGCCGTTAGCATCTGCGCTCGGCTCACACGCGTCCTCTTCAGTTCTCCCTCTCCCCTGATCCACGCTCCCATTCGCGGATTTAAGCCACGACAATAATTTTGTCGTACTCGTCATAATTAGCAAAGCCACCTCCACCTTTTCCCATCACAGCCTGGTCTACCAATGGCGGATAACCGTCTGTCAGCGGAACCGGCGGGAATGCGTACGTACGCTACGTATGGCTACCCAGAAGCACTTGCAAACTTTTTTAAATTATTAACTTAATTTGTATCTCCTTTCATTTTCTTGTCATCGGTTGATAAGATATTTTCATCCATTCAGATATTATGGATAGTATTTCACGTTTTATTTTTATTTTTTTAAATTTTATTTATATTTAATTAAGTGATTCTTTGGCGTACCACTAGAATGGAGCCCGCGTACCACTAGTGGTACGCGTACCACAGTTTGAGAATCACTGTTCTACAGTAAATGTGTGCCGCATGAGTTTGTGTATATCCTCCAACATGGCCGACTTCCGGTTCAAATCGTCATGCATAATTAGCTATGACGTTACATGCAAACGAAGAATGGAAAAAGGAAAACAGAGTATGGAAAAATATTTCTGTTTCCTGATGATTGCCCCCACTTTCTTTTCTAAAATATAAAATTAAGCCAAAATGTTCAAACCAGTGTGAGTTTGATGTTGAATTTAAGCAAGGCAAGACGTGCATGTGATATGCCTGAAGGTTAGAGAAGCAGCCTTGGCCCAAAGGGTTACCAGTTTGATTCCTGGGACTGGCAGGAAAAACTTGAGGGGAGTTGAGTGAATGAACAGCACTTTCCCCTCCCTCTGTATCATGGCTGAAGTGCCCTTGAGCAAGGCACCGAACCCCCAACTGCTCCCTGGGTGCTGTAGCATCGCTGCCCACTGCTCTGGGTATGTGTGTGTGTTCACAGCTTTAGATGGGTTAAATGCAGAGGAGGAATTTCACTGTGCTCGAGTGTACATGTGACAAATACAGTGTCTTGCAAAAATATTCATCCCCCTTGGTGCTTGTCCTATTTTGTCGCATTACAAGCTGGAATTAAAATGGATTTTCTGGAAGGTTACCAGCACTTGATTTACACAACATGCCCAGAACTTTAAAGGTGAAAACTGTTGTTTTATTGTGATGCAAACAATAATTAAGATGAAAAAACAGAAATCTGGAGTGTGCGTAGGTATTCACCCCCTTTCATATGAAACCCCTAAATAAGAGCTGGTCCAACCAATTCACTTCATAAGTCACATAATTAGTTGATTAAGATCCACCTGTGTGCAATCAAAGTGTCACATGATCTGTCACATGATGTCTGTATAAATCACCCTGTTTTGGAAGGACCCTGACTCTGCAACACTACTAAGCAAGCAACATGAAAACCAAGGAGCCTCCAAACAGGTCAGAGACAAAGTTGTGGAGAAGTATAGATCAGGGTTGGGTTATAAAAAAATATCCCAAACTTTGAATATCACACGGAGCACCATTAAATCCATTATAGCAAAATGGAAAGAATATAGCACCACTACAAACCTGACAAGAGAAGGCCACCCACCAAAACTCACAGACCGGGCAAGGAGGGCATTAATCAGAGATGCAACAAAGACACCAAAGATAACACTGAAGGAACTGCAAAGATCCACAGCGGAGATGGGAGTATCTGTCCATAGGACCACTTTAAGCTGTACACGCCACAGAGCGGGGCTTTATGGAAGAGTGGCCAGAAAAAAGCCATTTCTTAAGAAAATACGTTTGGAGTTTGCCCAACAGCATGTGGCAGACTCCCCAAACACATGGAAGAAGATTCTCTGGTCAAATGAGACTAAAACAGATCTTTTTGGCCATCATGGGAAATGCCATGTGTGGTGCAAACCCAACACCCTGAGAACACCATCCCTACAGTGAAACATGGTGGTGGCAGCATCATGCTGTGGGGATGTTTTTCATTTGTAGGGACAGGAAAGCTGGTCAGGACTGAAGGAAAGATGGATGGCACTAAATGCAGGGCAATTTTGGAGGAAAACCTGTTTGAGTCAGCCAGAGGTTTGAGACTGGGACGAAGGTTCACGTTCCAGCAGGACAATGACCCTAAATATACTGCTAAAGCTACACTGGAGTGGTTTAAAGGTAAACATTTAAATGTGTTGAAATGGCCCAGACCTCAATCCAATTGAGAATCTGTGGCATAACTTGAAGATTGCTGTACACCAACACAACCCATCCAACTTGAAGGAGTTGGAGCAGTTCTGCCTTGAGGAATGGGCAAAAATCCCAGTGGCTAGATGTGCTAAATTCATACAACATACCCCAAGAGACTTGCAGCTGTAATTGCAGCAAAATGTGGCTTCATAAAGTATTGACTTTGTGGGGATGAATACTTATGCACACTCCAGATTTGTTTTTTCATCTTAATTATTGTTTGTGTCACAATAAAACAATTTTCACCTTTAAAGCTGTAGGCATGATGTGTAAATCAAATAGTGTTAAGCCCCCCAAAATCCATTTTAATTCTAGCTTGTAATGCAACAAAACAGGAAAAACACCAAGGGGGATGAATACTTTTGCAAGACACTGTAAAGGCTGCTGCTGCTTCTTCTTCTTCTTCTTCTATCTGACGTTAGCACATCCGGCTATGTTGTACCTAAGCAGAGCTAAAAAAGAAATCGCCGTGAACGCATATTGCAACACTACAAATGTAAGAATGGGTAACTGCAAGTTTTCTGAGACCTGGCAAGTTTTGCCGGTGTTGTGCGGCTGCCCCCAGGCGTGAAGGATGGCAAATATCGTGTGTGTGTGTGTATATATCTGCATGACAATGCATTGTCTTCTCTCTGTCTCTCTCTCTCTCTCTCTGTGAGTTCGTCTGTAGGTGTATGTGTTAGAACAGATGTGCGTGAGAACATAGTTGCCCTTACTTATTTGTGTGTGGTGCACTCACACAAGACTTCTTAGCCTGATAACTGTCTTACTACCGTGTTTTATCTTCATATTTGAATGTGTGTATGGATGTCTCTGTCACTCAACCAGTCTTTGCAACAGGATGCAATGGGTTTCCTCTGTTTCCATTGCTCACTGTGTGTGTGGGGTTGCATGTATTTGAGTATGTGCTTATGACAGAAGGAGAGACATAAAAACATAAAAGAGAAGTGTGTTCTGAATTTTTCGTGACCAGTGATTTTACAATTTATTCTCAGTTCTACACTCACCGGCCACTTTAATAGGAACTTGTCCTTGATTCTAAGGTTCCTGTTCTTGGCTGAGTGGTGGAACCCAATGTGGTCTTCTGCTGTTGCATGCTGAGATGCTTTTCTGCTCACCACGGTTGTAAAGAGTTGCTATATCCTTCGTGGTAGCTCGAACCAATCTGGCCATTTTCCTCTGACCTCTCATCAACAAGGCGTTTGTTTCCACCCACAGAACTGTCGCTCACATAATGCTTTTTGTTTGTCGCACCATTCTGTGTGAACTCTAGAGACTGTTGTGTGTGAAAACCCCACGAGATCAGTGGGTTCTGAAATACTCAAATACTCAGTCCATCTGGCTCAAACCAACACCCATGCCACAGTGAAAGAAAGTCACACTTTGAGATCACAATTTTTCCCATTCTGATGTTTGAAGAAGTGAACATTAACCGAAGCTCTTGATTTGAATCTGTATGATTTTATGCATCGTGCTGCTGTCAAGGGATCGGCTGATTAGAGAACTGCATAAAACAGATAGCAGCTGGATGGATGTTCCTAATAAAGTGGCCAGCAGGTGTATGTTAAATTTTCAAAATGCATTATTTTAATGTACAATTGTTAATTATTTGACTTTATTTATAGTTCTTTGTTGAACAGTGCGTTAAACAGTGTTTACTATAAACAGTTTTACTCCATCTAATATTCAATGAAGTAAAGGCAGTAGACTTCTCTTCCCTTTCCTTTTGATGAGTTCTACATCAACAACCCTCCTGTTACTGTTAGGGGTAGAAGGGATCAGTTTAGCTTTTCAAATTTACATGACAAAAACAGAATAACGGTGCATTGTTTTAGCATTGCAGCTTGAATAATTAGAAATTATTCCACTAGAAATTTTGAATTTGTTATTGTAGCTGCCTGCAATATTTCCTAATGAACTCCGTTTGTTCATTCATTTTCTGTACTGCTCATCAATCGCAGGTTGTGGGGGACCTGAAGCCAAACCCAACTGACTTCGGGTGAGAGACGGCATAAACCCTGGACAGGTCGTCAGTCTATCATAGTGCTAACACAGCCAGGCAGCCATTCACACTCCTGGGAAATTCGGAGTAGCCAGTTGACCTAATCCGAATGTCTTTGGACTGTGGGAGGAAACCTGATCACCTGGAAGAAACCCACAAAGGCACGAGGAGAAACATGTAAACTCCACACAGAAAGGCCCCAGTTGGCTGTGAGGTTCCAACTCAGAGCCTGATTGCTGTGAGGCAACAGTGATAAACACCACACCACCATGCTGTCCTTGGTTTGTTGTATTATGCAAAACAAACAGGATAAAACAGCTACTTGGATGGCGTGGTGATGAAGTGGTTAGTGCTATTGCCTCACAGCAAGAAGGTTCTGGGTTTGAGCATAGTGGCCGACGGGAACCTTTCTGTGTGGAGATTGTATGTTCTCCCCGTGTCTGCGTGGGTTTCCTCCACAGTTCAAAGACATGCGGTTTGGTTAACATGGGGCAGCCATGGGCTAAAGTGCCCTTGAACAAGGCACCCAACCCCCAACTGCTCCCTGGGCGCTGTAGTATAGCTGCCCACTGCTCTGGGTATGCATGCGTGTATTCACTGCTTCAGCTGGGTCTAATGCAGAGGACAAATTTCACTGTGCGGGTGACAAAGTATTCTTCTTCTTAAGATGACTAAATTTACAGTCCTATATTAAACATAGGCCTTCTTTGTCATTGGAGTTTCAGATTGCTTGCTCCCGTCTGCATGAAATTAAAACGTCTACCCAAATACTCGAACCTCCATTGTGTTGTTAAACTTGAGACTTTAGCTCTCATACGAAAAGATTTAAATTTAAAAAAACAAAAAAAAAACCCGATGGCATTGCTTTTTAAAACTGACCACTTTTTGACTGCACCGTCTTCCACTTTGTGCTACTGCTTGAAGAAAGAAGGAAAAAAGGACAAAAGAATAAAGAAGAAACTTCAAAACCTTCTACATAAAGCTACAACAAATAAACCAGATTTAACAATGACGGACTGTGGGCTTGAATCCAAACCAGCAGCATGTCCTTTTCACTTTATTATAATTAAAACAATGCAAAAAACCCAGCACATACTACATAAGGGGGGGAAGGGAAGAAAAAAAAAAAAGACATTCATAACTCATAGTTAAAAAAAATCTTGGAGCTTCATAATGAAAAACAGTACCATCAATAAGGTATAAAAATAACTTAAAAAAAAAAAAAAAAGACGTGTTGGACTAAAGAGTCCCTTCATGCCATTTGAAACATGCAAAAGTAAAGACTTTTCTTCTAATGTTTACAGAAGTCATTAAAAGAATAATAAGCAAAACCAAAACCCTGAAGAATTCTAGAGTATCTAAAAACACACACACACACACACACACACACACACACACACACACACACACACCCCTTTAAATATTCACCGTATAATTAAACTGACCCATAAAGAAATTGTCTGATCCACCCAGATGCTCCGTCTGGTCCACTAATAATAAACACCTACTAAGTGATCATAACAAGACAGGAAGAGCTGAAATCAGGACAAAGGACATCTCGCTCATCCGGCGATGAGAAAATGAATGAGCTGAGCTTAACACAAGTAGAAAACCACCTCTCCACTGCTTCTGAAGAATTAAAAAGGCAGCATTACCAGCACCATCATTTCATTCCGGGTTCCTGGACAATTTGTATATCGTCTCAGCAGGAGTGTGACGTTTATGAGGTGAAGAGAACGTTACACAAGTTCGCTTAGACACGGTTCTTTATACAGGGTTAGTCAAAATTATGTTAACACTTAAATGGTACCCTGTGATGACCTGGCGACTTGTCCAGGGTGTACCCCGCCTTTCGCCCGTAGTCAGCTGGGATAGGCTCCAGCTTGCCTGCGACCCTGTAGAACAGGATAAAGCGGCTACAGATAATGAGATGAGACTTAAATGGTAGAAACCATTTATTCACAAAACATAGATCATATGTGCAAGATGATTTACAGGACCGTCTCAGCCTGTTCGCCATCGTGTTCAACACACAAAAACCAGCGAGCAACAGTACCATTAAAAGCCCAGATACACATTTAGCAGGGAATAGATGATACCACAGTCCTTATTCTGTCCTTGATATCACGAACTTTCCTGCTATACAAGCTTTCCTTTACCATACCCCATAACCAGAAATCACAGGGCGTCAAATCAGGGGAGGGTGGAGGCCATGGCAATGGTTCACCGCGACCTATCCATCGACCTGATCGAGATAAGCACGAACAGTACGGCCAAAATGCAGCGGTGCGCCATCCTGTTGGAAATACCTTGCCAATCGGATCTGTAGTGGAAGTTCATCAATGGCATACTGCTGCACCATCTGTAAGTAGACGTCTGACGTCACCGTTGGTGTCAAAAAAGTAGGGCCCAATTACGCCAGCAGTGGTCACAGCGCACCACGCATTCAGGAGAATAACAACCCATTAGTGTTCACATAATTTTGACTAACCCTGTACAAAGTCCACCTCTTGTATTATTTGGCAAACTACGTACAAAATGAGTGTAGACTAAAATGAATTTATATACGGTGCTGAAAAATATCCAAATGACGCTAGTTGAAAACAGCTCGAGTTGTATGCACTCGCTATACAGTACAGTAGCTACACATCAGCCATAAAATAGGCCTCATCTTGGGTCAGTTTTTTTTTTTTTACACCTACACTGCAAGCTACAAAATTCCCTTTACATACTGTGTCATGGTTGCTTAGCTACAAGACTCCAAAGTGTATAACAAGGTACACATTACAAAAAATAAAATAAAATACACACACTGATTCTAGTTAGATTGTAAGATCAATCAATGCCAGGAAGACGACTCAAAATGCTCAAACTCAACATCTCATCCAAGAATGATGGATCCAAACCCTTGACCTTAAAAGGTGCAGACATACAATCAGACACTAATGTCTTACAATAAGCTCAGAGACATTAAAAAAAAGAATAAAATTAGACTGTATTGTTAAAAAAAAAAAAAGGTCACGTAAATAACATTATAGGCTTTTAAAAACCTTTGAGGTTGTGGTAGGCTGTGCTAAGTGAACACTACGAGCTATCAATTTTACTTGAGTCCCGTCTGGGATTTGTAGTCCAAACTATGAAGGAGGTGGTTAGGAGGAACCAAGAATGGGTTGGATGATTGATTTTGAGACTTGCAGTCAGTGTAACTGGATTGTCCTTGCCATTTCGTGAGCACTTAAAGGCTTTTCTTTTGTGGCGCACCGAGTTTCCTCATTCCCCTTATCCTTCCGAGCAGCTCCTGTACGAAAGCCTACAATAGAGATGGAGAGATTGTGTCAGAGGCATACAATGTCATCAGTTCATCTGAAGAGAAATTTTAGACGATGAACAAATTCAATACGTTTGTCCTCAAGCCATCATTAGTTACTTGATCTTATCATCTTGGTGTCCTTTGCAGCAGTGCGTGCGTGTAGGGGTTCGAGAGCTTTGGATCAGACTGTGCATACACATGTCCGGAAAGACTACACCCTGTTTTTACCTTCTATAAAATGACCAGCAAAAATAACCCCAAGCAATACACATACAGTGCCTTGCAAAAGTATTCATCCCCCTTGGTGTTTGTCCTGTTTTGTCGCATTACAAGCTGGAATTAAAATTAGATTTTTGAGGGTTAGCGCCATTTGATTTACACAACATGCCTACCAATTTAAAGGTGCACATTGTTGTTTTATTGTGACACAAACAATAATTAAGACGAAAAAAAAATCTGGAGTGTGCGTAGGTATTCACCCCCTTTTGTATGAAACCCCTAAATAAGAGCTGGTCCAACCAATTCACTTCATAAGTCACATAATTAGTTGATTAAGATCCACCTGTGTGCAATCAAAGTGTCACATGATCTGTCACATGATGTCTGTATAAATCACCCTGTTCTGGAAGGACCCTGACTCTGCAACACTACTAAGCAAGCAACATGAAAACCAAGGAGCCTCCAAACAGGTCAGAGACAAAGTTGTGGAGAAGTATAGATCAGGGTTGGGGTATAAAAAATATCGCAAACTTTGAATATCACACGGAGCACCATTAAATCCATTATAGCAAAATGGAAAGAATGTGGCACCACTACAAACCTGACAAGAGAAGGCCGCCCACCAAAACTCACAGACTGGGCAAGGAGGGCATTAATCAGAGATGCAACAAAGACACCAAAGATAACACTGAAGGAGCTGCAAAGATCCACAGCAGAGATGGGAGGATCTGTCCATAAAACCACTTTAAGCCGTACACTCCACAGAGCGGGGCTTTATGGAAGAGTGGCCAGAAAAAAGCCATTGCTGAAGAAAACATGTTTGGAGTTTGCCCAACAGCATGTGGCAGACTCCCCAAACACATGGAAGATTCTCTGGTCAAATGAGACTAAAATTTACCTTTTTGGCCATCATGGGAAATGCTATGTGTGGTGCAAACCCAACACCCTGAGAACACCATTCCTACAGTGAAGCATGGTGGTGGCAGCATCATGCTGTGGGGATGTTTTTCATCTGCAGGGACAGGAAAGCTGGTCAGGACTGAAGGAAAGATGGATGGCACTAAATGCAGGGCAATTCTGGAGGAAAACCTGTTTGAGTCAGCCAGAGGTTTGAGACTGGGACGAAGGTTCATGTTCCAGCAGGACAATGACCCTAAACATACTGCTAAAGCCGCACTGGAGTGGTTTAAAGGGAAACATTTAAGTGTCTTGGAATGGCCTAATCAAAGCTCAGCCCTCAATCCAATTGAGAATCTGTGGCATAACTTGAAGATTGCTATACACCAACACAACCTATCTAACTTGAAGGAGTTGCAGCAGTTCTGCCTTGAGGAATGGGCAAAAATCCCAGTGGCTAGATGTGCTAAGCTAATAGAGACATATCCCAAGAGACTTGCAGCTGTAATTGTAGCAAGAGGTGGCTCTAAAAAGTATTGACTTTAAGGGGGGTGAATACCTATGCACACTCCAGATTTGTTTTTTTCCCCCCCATCTTATTGTTCATGTCACAATACAAAAACAATGTGCCCCTTTAAAGTTGTAGGCATATTGTGTAAATCAAATGGTGCTAACCCCCCAAAAAATCCATTTTAACTCCAGCTTGTAATGTGACAAAACAGGACAAACACCAAAGGGGCTGAATATTTTTGCAAGGCACTGTATATCCCATATGCATGGACATGTTGACAAAGATTACATTACATCATGTGGTAAAGGAGGTTTTGAACTTTTCCCCCCTCAGGATAAAGACACTCCAGCATGCATGCTCATCAAACCCCCCTCCCCATTTTCTCCACAAGTTTCCTCCATCGAGTCCCACTAACCAGCCACGTCTTAAGAAGAAGAAACCTTTGTCACATGCACACTTCAAGCACAGTGAAATTCATCCTCTGCATTTAACCCATCTGAAGCAGTGAACACACGCACACACTCAGAGCAGTGGGCAGCCACACCAGAGCACCCAGGGAGCAGTCAGGGGTCAGGTACCTTGCTCAAGGGCACCTCAGCCCAAGGCCGCCCCACATCAACCTAACTGCATGTCTTTGGATTGTGGGGGAAACCGGAGCACCCGGAGGAAACCCACGCGGACATGGGGAGAACATGCAAACTCCACACAGAAAGGCCCTCGCCGGTCTTCACTATCATACAACAATAGCTACAAACTGGAAAGGGAGAAGGCTAACACGTGCTTATTTGGAGATACGCAAAGCCAACTACAGTATATTTTTTTCGGAAATGGCTGCATATGTTGTCTCACAAGGGAAGAAAGTGCTATCTGCCCTCTCCCGCATATATGAGCTCACAGATGCTTGCGATTCGGTAGTGTCACCAAGACGGACGTAGGAGAGAGAGTATGCATAGGTACGTAACGCTTCACCGAATTCATGATTCAATCAGATCCATAATTTGATTTTCCCCACAATATTTTTTGAACAAATTTTAAAAATGAAGAAAATTACCAAAAATGCAACATTTTATTTTCCTATTCGTCACCAACATCAATATTCCTTTTGTTAAATAAAAAAAACCCCTTTTGTTTCATTTTCTTAATAACCAACAATAATTATTTACCCACGTTTGTAAATGTTGGAGTAAAATATATCCTATTCACTAAAATATTCCGCGGCACGGTGGTGTAGTGGTTAGCGCTGTCGCCTCACAGCAAGAAGGTCCGGGTTCGAGCCCTGTGGCCGGCGAGGGCCTTTCTGTGTGGAGTTTGCATGTTCTCCCCGTGTCCGCGTGGGTTTCCTCCGGGTGCTCCGGTTTCCCCCACAGTCCAAAGACATGCAGGTTAGGTTAACTGGTGACTCTAAACTGACCATAGGTGTGAATGTGAATGGTTGTCTGTGTCTATGTGTCAGCCCTGTGATGACCTGGCGACTTGTCCAGGGTGTACCCCGCCTTTCGCCCGTAGTCAGCTGGGATAGGCTCCAGCTTGCCTGTGACCCTGTAGAACAGGATAAAGCGGCTAGAGATAATGAGATGAGACTAAAATATTCCTTTTATTAAAAATGAAGTGTTAATAACAAATAGGTATTTTCTTATTAAGCATTTATGAACATTTGTATTACTTCCATCTGCTTCTCTTTTCTTTAGGTTTCCATAGTCTGTAAAAAGAGAGCTCCGATTTCTTGTTGAATCTATTTGAAGTCAATCACACAACAGCTCTTTCCCATTTTAGATTTTTTGTGTGTATTTTCACACCATTAGAGCAGTGTTACTTCCACCTAGGGTGAAGCCACATGTATTTGCCATCCTATGCCATCCTTCCCACCTGGCAAGCATGGGCAATTTTTCTCTCTAGACTCCCAGGCATGGATGGCTGTGGTACTGTCAAGGTGATGATACACAGGGCAACTTTTTCCCATTGAACTTGAGCAACAATTTCTATCTAAACAATTTTGTTCATTTTGGGCAACTTTTTAAGATCATCCAATCAGAGTGCTAGCAGTAACTCACATGATCACCTGAGAGGTTCTGAAATTTTCAAACAAAAGATGGCGGCGTCTCTGGAAATGGAGCAAAGAAAAAGAGAGACAACTTGTAAACCCAAAAGTGGTGAATTTACCTCATCAAATGATTAGAAAACCAACAGACATCTATTCTTATGTGCTCATGTTATTAAGACATCGATTTTTTTTCAGTTAAGTGTAAACTGCCGTTAGCTAACCACTGCTCCACAGAGACTGAATGAGATTTACCTAACTAGCGGTGGTTTTTACTCACATAGTTAGCTGTGAAAGTTATTTCTAGCTATGTAGGGATAATGTTAGCTCTCTTGCATCAAGTTAAAAGTGATGGGCAGCTCGTGATTTTTTTTTTTTGAGAGTTGTAATAACTAACAGTTGTCTAACTTATTGTTTTGATTGATTACTTTATTCTGAACAATAAAGAAGATATAAAAATAAAAATTTAAATAAAAAATACAATAATCAAAACAACATCATAAACAAACAGAATAGCGTAGCCACAAGGCAATAACAATGTTCAGAAAGGATTAGGAAGAAGTAATAACTTATCCAATCCTAACCCTCTACACCACCGCTAATCAAATGTCACTTTCCACCATAATAAACTATATATACAAAAGAAAACAAAAAGCAATTAAAAAAAAAAAAAATACCAACATACCAAGACATACCGACATGGTATAATATCGACCAAATCAAATCATATATACAGATACTTATGTTATGCATATAGACACACATACAATACATATATACAGTACATACATATACACTAAATACAAGAAGACCAGTCACAGACTTACTCTCAATTTCATCATCACCTATATAGTCTGCCTGTCCTCATTCTCATACATTTTTATTAACATGTTTTTATATAATTTTTTAAACAGTTTGATTGTCTGATCTAGTTCACAGAGGAGCGAAATAAAGGCCGAAGCCAAGACAGAAGTGACGGCTGCGAATGTTTCAGCGTCCATCTTTGCGGTGTCTGTCTCCCTGGCGATAGATCTGATTGGTTGGTGCCAATTGTCTGTTGCCCTAATTAGTTGCCCTGTGTCTTACCTGGTTGCCCCTTGCCGATAACATTGCCCAAAAAGTTGCCCCTTGTATCATCACCTTCAGGAAAGTTCTAACCATTTTCTCAGGAACGCACAAAACATGCTTTTGCAAGCATCGTTTTCAATAAAACCCAACTGAAACCACACATTTATGTCCATATAGTAGTATAGTTGTCCCATCTCTGAACGCTTGCCTTGTTCACCTTTAAGGCTTAATGTACTAATACAGTTGAATAATTCATAAAGGCATTATACGAAAATAAGTGCTTCACATGTATTTGATTTGATAAATCACACGTATGCTACAGAATCAGTGGATAGAGATTGGGTGAAAACCGCACTGTATAGTAGTATCTATTTATCTGTATGGAGGTCAGGGACTCTGGATATTCTATTTAGACGGCTCCATTAGACGAATGTGGGTTTTCCGGTCAGTAGGCTCCATCGGATTGAACCAGAAGGCAATGTGTGTATTGAGCCAGAAGGCAATGGCACCAGATACTGTACTACACATAAGGAATAAAAAAAAAATGCAGTGGGATGTACTGTTCTAGCACAACAAACAACAGGGTGGTGCGGGGGTTTTGTGGTTGCCTTTACCACTCGGAAGCTGATCAATTTCCTTTAAATACTTCAGGAAGTACTAGTATTCTACAGAAAACCAATCAACACTTTCTGACCAATCAGATTTGAGAATTCAACTATGCCATAAACACAACATTAAAGGAGAACTGAAGGCAAATTTATCAAAATTCTATTTCTCATTTTATTAAATGTCGGAATGCATTTCTGACAGCTATTTTGTCACTGCTATAGCAAGTTATGAGTGTTTGAAATATGCTACGTAATACATCAGTCCATATGTCAAAGCGATGGCCGTAAACGAGATTCGTTGAGACCTGTGCGAGACATCATAGCACGGAAGTAAAACGTACAGCGGAAATCAAAGTGACCGACGTCTGCCAACGTTGTCAAAAGACGCACGCGCCCTCTTTCAAATGCTGATGTAATCAAGCCGGAAGTTTAATTTGCTTTGATAGCAATCAGGAAAGTTTGAAAAAAGTAGGCAGTGATCGTCATTTAAACTCGTTTTTGTGCCACGTTTCACCTGTGTCTGAAATCACTCACTCGTTCACTACTCCCTATATAGGGAATTACTATATAGAGGACTATATATTGAGCTCATTGGTAAAATGAAGAAACGCTTTCGGACACTAGTCCGTCGCGCTGGTATTTACGTCATTACTGTCGCACAATTAAAACGTGCCAGATCAGTCGGCCGGTGGGTTTTCAAAATAATAAATACATGCATGTATTTTTTGTGATAAATCCATATTATACTGAGTGTATTTCCCACGATAATAAATACAAAGTACCTGCGTCTTTCAGTTTTTTTTTTAAATCAAGGCTGAATGCTTTCTTCTTTGCCGCTGCCTTTTATTAAATCAAATTTGAGACTTTTAATTTGATTTCTTTTAGCGCAACCGCAATGCCTGATGGGATATATTGCTTTGGTTAGTGACCATCGTTGTACACTATTTTTCGTGATGCATTGTGGGATACTTTGAGTGCACTATGTAGGGTGTAATAATTCTCACTAAGGTTTCAGACAGTGATACAAAATGGCGTCCGCACTATATAGTGCCCTATCGGGAGTGATTTCAGACACAGGGTTTGTGTGGAAAACAGTTTTCAAAATGGCGGCACTGACACCTGGCTGACACTTCATGTTTCGAAGTCTCGCACAAGTCTTGTGAAGATCGCGCGGATAAGTGATGCCTGCAGTGGAACAAACGAACTAAATTCAACATGGCTAAAAACCGAATAGGCCGATAAGTAGAATATTTAATTGCCAATACGAGTCAAGACACAAGGTTACTAAAACCGAAAATGTAACTGAATAACATGTTAATTAAGAAATAAAGCAAGTTTAAAAATTACTTCAGTTCCCCTTTAATAACTCCAGCTTAACGCAGATATTTAAATAATGCACTCTGAAAATAAATGGTTCCCAAAATGGTTCCTCAGTTTGTCCTTTTGGGAAAAGTTTGGACAAAAGGTTCCAAGTAGAACCATTCCAGAATGCTAAAATCATTAAGTAACCAAAGGACCCTTTCTTTTAAGAGAACATGGTATACGGAGATCATAAAAATGTAAATTTGGCATAGACTTACATCAGTAGGCTTATAGCAGTCTGTAAGGGATTCCTGATGAGAGAAACAAAGATCTCAGCACCTTGATTTCAACAAAAACAGGACCATCTCGGTCTAGTCTTACAAACTGCTCATAGAAATGACACGCATTACAATTTACAGCTCAAGTACAGTGGGGCAAAAAAAAGTATTTAGTCAGTCACCAATTGTGCAAGTTCTCCCACTTAAAAAGATGAGAGAGGCCTGTAATTTTCATCATAGGTACACCTCGACTATGAGAGACAGAATGAGGAAAAAAAAAAATCCAGAAAATCACATCGTCTGATTTTTAAAGAATTTATTTGCAAGTTATGGTGGAAGATAAGTATTTGGTCAATAACAAAAGTTCATCTCAATACTTTGTTATATACCCTTTGTTGGCAATGACAGAGGTCAAACGTTTTCTGTAAGTCTTCACAAGGTTTTCACACACTGTTGCTGGTATTTTGGCCCATTCCTCCATGCAGATCTCCTCTAGAGCAGTGATGTTTTGGGGCTGTCGCTGGGCAACACGGACTTTCAACTCCCTCCAAAGATTTTCTATGGGGTTGAGATCTGGAGACTGGCTAGGCCACTCCAGGACCTTGAAATGCTTCTTACGAAGCCACTCCTTCGTTGCCCGGGCGGTGTGTTTGGGATCGTTGTCATGCTGAAAGACCCAGCCACGTTTCATCTTCAATGCCCTTGCTGATGGAAGGAGGTTTTCACTCAAAATCTCACGATACATGGCCCCATTCATTCTTTCCTTTACACGGATCAGTCGTCCTGGTCTCTTTGCAGAAAAACAGCCCCAAAGCATGATGTTTCCACCCCCATGCTTCACAGTAGGTATGGTGTTCTTTGGATGCAACCCAGCATTCTTTCTCCTCCAAACACAAGTTGAATTTTTACCAAAAAGTTCTATTTTGGTTTCATCTGACCATATGACATTCTCCCAATCCTCTTCTGGATCATCCAAATGCTCTCTAGCAAACTTCAGACAGGCCTGGACATGTACTGACTTAAGCAGGGGGACACGTCTGGCACTGCAGGATTTGAGTCCCTGGCAGCATAGTGTGTTACTGATGGTAGCCTTTGTTACTTTGGTCCCAGCTCTCTGCAGGTCATTCACTAGGTGTGAATCCATCCACATTCTGTGTGGTTCTGGGATTTTTGCTCACCGTTCTTGTGATCATTTTGACCCCACGGGGTGAGATCTTGCGTGGAGCCCCAGATTGAGGGAGATTATCAGTGGTCTTGTATGTCTTCCATTTTCTAATAATTGCTCCCACAGTTGATTTCTTCACACCAAGCTGCTTATCTATTGCAGATTCAGTCTTCCCAGCCTGCTGCAGGTCTACAATTTTGTTTCTGGTGTCCTTTGACAGCTCTTTGGTCTTGGCCATAGTGGAGTTTGGAGTGTGACTGTTTGAGGTTGTGGACAGGTGTCTTTTATACTGATAACGAGTTCAAACAGGTGCCATTAATACAGGTAACGAGTGGAGGACAGAGGAGCCTCTTAAAGAAGTTACAGGTCTATGAGAGCCAGAAATCTTGCTTGTTTGTAGGTGACCAAATACTTATTTTACAGAGGAATTTACCAATTAATTCATTAAAAATCCTACAGTGTGATTTCCTGGATTCTTTCCCCACATTCGGTCTCTCATAAGCCCTATTCGCACGGGATTAGTATTACCTGTGAACCTCTGGCGATTTGTAATAATTGCAGAGAATGTCTGAGATGTTAGTCCCGTGCGAATGCGCCATGTCTGTAATTTGTAAAGTAATAATTCCGCCTCAAATTACCTACTATATTTTGTCAAACACAGACGTCCAGTGACAATACTAGTCCCGTGCGAATACGCATGTCCGTGTTTGTTATTGTAATTGCGCGCGTTTTATATCTTTTCCGGTTACTGTGAGTAGGCTAATGGAGGCTACGGTTGAAATTTTCATGAGTACTGTTTTAGGGGCAAGTGGTAGTCGTGCCCCATACCACACTACATGAAATCCGCTTCCCAAAAACAGGAAGAAATCCAAGAGGAGAGCTCGGAGATTTTTGGATGACTTGTGTGGCTGCTTTCGGTAAGGAACATTTTTAATATTTCATAGCTATAGCCAGGCCATATCCTCCATGGACTAGGGATGGCGAAAACTAAAAAAAATCTTGACCGACCACCGAGCCTCATTAGCCGGTTAAAGTCGGTTAACCTATGAGTTTAAACAGGGATGCAAACGGCGCGCCTTTTTCACGGCTCGTGCAGATCCGATTTTTTTGGGGGGGGGGGCGTTGGAGTGTCTGAATAATTTCATCAGAGTAAATTCTGTATTAAAATTACTACATAAGCAAATGCCGTTACAGTCCATGAAAAAGCCGTGAAAAAGTCGGCACCTGTGCCTTTAGTTTGTGTGGAGAGATATGATCTGCAATAACATGCATTGTTGGCTACAGACTGAAACATACTTTCAGAATGCACTGGCCAAGGCAGGACTAAACTCGATGTGCCTTTTAATAATAATTAAAAAAAAAAACAGAATAGTAATTTGTAAGCTAAAAAGCCTGTGTCTACACTTTTCTTTCGCCGAGTGGCAGCGGGAGGGCGGGACATGACTGAATGGGTGTTTCTGATTTGTCAGCTGTCTTTAACTGTGGCGGGACGGCGGGACATGACTGAATGGGTGTTTCTGATTTGTCAGCTGTCTTTAACTGTGGCGGGAGGGCGGGACATGACTGAATGGGCGTTTCTGATTTGTCAGCTGTCTTTAACTGGGGCGGGAGGGCGGGACATGACTGAATGAGTGTTTCTGAAGTACAGGATGTTACGACATATCCGGTCGTGATGTCTGTAAATTGAGTAAATTACGGACTTTGCTTATCCCGCGCGAATGCAAGGGATTTAACACAGAGGTTGGGTGGGAATTTACAAATTACTATAGGTTCACAGGTAATACTAATCCCGTGCGAATAGGGCTTTAGTTGAAGTGTACCTATGATGAAAATTACAGGCCTCTCATCTTTTTAAGTGGGAGAACTTGCACAATTGGTGGCTGACTAAATACTTTTTTGCCCCACTGTAGATCCAATGGTCTTTCTCCAGTGTGAATGTCAGCACTTGCCTGTAATTTTACAGCTCTCTCATCCTCGCTGCTCACCTCCAGAAGATCATCAATGTCGATCTCGACCTCAGGCATCTCCTCTTCCTGAAAAAGGGACACAGGAGTACATTTTCACCCAAATTTCCCATCAAACATCCCATTCTTAACAACCAGCCAAACATTCTTGAAATGTGGCTCATCTATTCCAGGTTCAGAAGAGTAAATGGCAGCCCAGTCTTGGAATCCACCACCAACACTGACACACAGAATTGCATGTGTACTGTTAGTCATTCATTGAGTGCCTCTCATCTGGAGGTGATGACAGTCGGTATGTTGCAGTATGGTGAGAATTTGCAGAGGTGTGTCATCATGAACACTTAGGTTGTTTAAGAGCTATGAGGTGTCCAGGTCACACGGGGTGGAGATTAATCTAATACCTCATTAATCACCATAGCGATGATGGAGAAAAATAAAAACACAAATCACAAGGTGAGATTAAGGCTATAAATATACATCTAAAGTGTGTGTGTGTGTGTGTGTGTGTGTGTCGTCCTCATTTCCATTTAGCAATCTGTCTGGAATAGAAGATTGACAAGTGGCTGTGATCCTGGAAGCTATGACCAAGAGATGAGAAGAGCACAGTATCCCGCAAAAGGAAAAATATTGTTTAAAAAAAAAAAAAAAAAAAAAAAAAAAAACCACACTCTCCTAAATTACCACAAACAAACAAAAAACATGCACCAACCAAGCACACCTACAACCATAAACACAGCAGCGACAACCAAACAGCCCCAACAATAAACAGATCTAAAACCATAAAACACCCCACCAACAATAAACAGTCACAACTGTAAGCACTCCTCTAACAGGCTTGTAGCAGTAGAGTCTGACGCGTGCCCTAATTTTAAGGACTCGTGACTCAACTCAGACTTCGAGCGCTGATGACTCAGACTTGTGCATTAATTGCATTCGGACTCGTAAACTGGAGACAAGGACTTGAATTTTCTCTTTAATTTTTTGTAACTTGCCATAATAATTTGGCATAATATTTATATCCGGGTCTGTCTCAGAAACTGGGTACAGTGGGGGTACCCCACTAAATATACTCACAGTCAATAAACTATATGGTTTTGAATGGTGATGTTGGTTTTAATTTGAAATAAAATAATGAAAGAAATAATACAGATAAAATTAAATCTTTGATGTGAATACTCTATTCAGAATTTGGCAAAAATTCTGCAAATTTGTGGAAAAATGGCGGCTTGATCTGGGACATGATAAATGGTTGACTACATCGCATTCCCTTAAAAAGGTTGTAGTCCACTGAAAAGTCTACAGTCATCACTAATTGTATTTTAAGTTGTAACTTTATACACCCAAGGATTGCTGCGCTCACAGAGTAATCCATACATGGCAGCGCAGACGGGTGCTGCGGCTCGAGGCTCCCCGCTACTTTGCACCCTTTTGTGTTTTTTGTGTCTTTCGAATCTTTTCTGGACACACTCTTGCCACAGCAATACCATCTACAGCCGCCAAGATTTGATAAACATTGGATTTCAGGCAAAAACTGAAATTACGATCACCTTTTCACGGACTCACAACATCCCACCGGAGATAGCGAGACCAACGGGAGCACCATGGATTGTTGTCGGGAATGGCAGGTGCTGGAGGCGGCGTAGGGAGAGGAAGCAGAAACGTGGATGCCGGGCAGGTCTGCTAGCTCAGCTAAGGAAACAACCACACAGACCTCTGCTACCATCGATCTTCCTCACAAACACTAGATCCCTAGCAAACAAGATGGATGATCTACAGGCACAGATCACATACAACCGCTTCATCCGTGAGTGTTGCCTGCTGATCGTCAGTGAATCCTGGCTACACCCGCTAATCCCCGACGCTACAGTGGAACTAGCAGGCCGCACCATCCACCGCTATGACCGGAACGAAGCCTCCGGTAAGAGCAGAGGAGGGGGACTGTGTGTTTACGTGCTCGATGACTGGTGCTCAGACAGCTAGGTAATTAACACCCACTGCTCACCGGATCTAGAGGCCATGTCTGTCCAGTGCCGACCTTTCTACCTGCCACGGGAGCTAACAGTAGCTATTGTGACCGCTGTTTACATCCCTCCCGATGGTAACGTTAGCACGGCACTCGGCCATCTGCTACACATCGTAAACAAACATCAGAGGGCTCATCCGGATGGCGTCCACATCATCGCTGGGGACTTTAATAAAGCATGTCTCAAGTCTGTCCTCCCCAAATTCCACCAGCACGTCAAGTGTGCAACTAGGGGAGAAAATACACTCGATCGTGTTTATTCAAATATCAAACATGCCTACAGAGCGACCCCCCCTCCCCCACATTGGACAATCAGACCACCTCTCTCTGCTCCTCTTCCCAGCCTACGCCCCCCTCAGAAGGCAAACTAAACCAGCCACTCAGACCATCAAAGCCTGGCCTGGAAATGCTCTCCTCCAACTGCAGGACTGCTTTGCCTGCACAGAGTGGAGCATCCTTGAGGATCAGGACCTGGACACATACACCGAGTCTGTCCTTTTCTACATCAAATGCTGCGTAGAAAACGTCACAGAGGAAAGACGCATCCGGGTCTTCCCAAACAGGAAGCCCTGGATGACAAATGAAGTCCAGACCCTGATCAGAGCCTGAAACTCGGCCTTCAGGACGGGGGACAGAGCTCTCTACAGCACCGCCAGAGCTGATCTGAGGAGGGGCATCAAACAGGCCAAGGACTCCTACAAGAGGAAAATAGAGGGATACCTGGAGGATAACAACCCATGATAGATGTGGAGGGGCATCCAGGCCCTAACCAATTACAAAGGCCAAACCCCTCCCGCCTCCCCCAGCAGCAGCACACTGGCAGAGGAACTGAACAACTTCTTTGCCCGGTTTGAGACCACCACCACAAACCTCCAATCACTGCCTCCCCCTGATTCCAGCACCCCACCTCTTTCTCTCTTGGAGCATGAGGTGAGGAAAAACCTGAGAGCAGTGAACCCCAGGAAAGCTGCTGGTCCGGATGGTATCCCAGGGGCGGTGATTAAAGCATGTGCAGACCAACTGGCAGGGATCCTCACCAAGATCTTTAACCTCTCCCTGACACATGCCACCGTCCCCACATGTCTGAAGGCCTCCACCATCATCCCCATCCCCAAAAAACCTGCCATAGACAGCCACAACGATTACAGGCCAATAGCCCTGACGTCTGTAATCATGAAGTGTTTAGAGCGATCGGTCTCCCAGCACATCAGAGACTGCCTCCCTCCCTCCTTCGACCCTCACCAGTTTGCATACAGGGCAAATCGGTCTATGGAGGATGCCATCACCCGACACTCCATACAGCGCTGAGCCACCTGGAGAACAAGAAGAGCTATGTGAGGATGCTCTTCGTGGACTACAGCTCTGCATTTAATACTATCATCCCGGACATTCTCTTCAACAAACTCATGCAGTTACAGATCCTTCTCCCCATATGCAACTGGATTAAAAACTTCCTGACGAGTCACCCACAGACTGCAAGACTCTGTCCCCACCACTCCTCCACACTCAGCACCGGGTCCCCTCAAGGATGTGTCCTGAGCCCTCTACTCTACGCCCTGTACACCCATGACTGCTCTCCAACCCACCCAACCAACCACATTATAAAATATGCGGATGACACCACCATGGTTGGACTCATCTGTGGTGAGGACGAGACATCGTACAGGGCTGAGGTAGAGAAACTGTCGCTCTGGTGCTCAGAGAACAACCTGACCCTGAACGTCCAAAAGAACTCATCATGGACTTCAGGAAGAAAAGACAGGACCACGCCCCCCTCCTCATAAATGGAGAACGGGTGGAAACTGTCACCACCTTCAAGTTTCTGGGCACCCACATCTCCGCTGACCACACCTGGACTTTTAACATCAGGGCCCTAGTTAAGAAGGCTCAGCAGCGGCTGCACTTCCTGCATGTTCTCAGGAAGAACAACCTGGACACTAAGCTGCTGCTGGCCTTCTATCACTCCTCTGTGGAGAGCGTGCTGACGTACTGTCTGGGTGTCTGGTACGCAGGGTCCACAGCTGTGGATAGGAAGGCGGTGCAGAGGGTCATAAACACTGCCCAAAAAAAAAAAAAAAATCATAGGCTGCCCTCTGCCCACCCTGGAACACATCTCCACATCCTGCTGCCTCAGAAGAACCAAGGCCATCACAGGAGACCCCTCACACCCTGCCCACCCCCTGTTTGATCTGTTGCCCTCGGGGAGACGCTTCAGGTCAATAAAGTCCCACACCAGCAGACTGACAAACAGCTTCTTCCCATGGGCCATCAGGACTGCCAACAACAACGGACACACACGCACACTCTCACAAACGGACTCACATAACACCTCCACCCCAACAACCAACAAATCTACCTCCGCTTCTTGTTTAAGCACCTTATATTTATTGCCTTTTATCTGCTAATTGCACATTTTATGTCTCAATTTTGAGAGACTATACTTAACTCCCTGACGTTTTTTTCCCTGACGTTTTTTATTGTATATTCTGTGTCTCTTATGTACATTTTATTTTTCTGGTGTATGGTGGCTCTGTGGGAGCACCCTCAATTTTGTTGTATCTCCCGGTACAATGACAATAAAGATTATTCTATTCTAATCATAACCGTAATAAAACATCATGCAAAATATTTGATCATTGTTGTAACTCCATTTTCCGCATACCCAAAACCAATACGATCATGTATTTTGATCTAAACAGAAAGCCTCAGGGTCAAGGTCACTACCTCACCAAAAGTACAACCCCGATTCCAAAAAAATTGGGACCAAATACAAATTGTAAATAAAAATGGAATGCAATGATGTGGAAGTTTCAAAATTCCATATTTTATTCAGAATAGAACATAGATGACATATCAAATGTTTAAACTGAGAAAATGTATCATTTAAAGAGAAAAATTAGGTGATTTTAAAATTTCATGACAATACATCTCAAAAAAGTTGGGACAAGCCCATGTGAAACATCCCCTTTTCTCTTTACAACAGTCTGTAAACGTCTGGGGACTGAGGAGACAAGTTGCTCAAGTTTAGGGATAGGAATGTTAACCCATTCTTGTCTAATGTAGGATTCTAGTTGCTCAACTGTCCTAGGTCTTTTTTGTCATATCTTCCGTTTTATGATGCGCCAAATGTTTTCTATGGGTGAAAGATCTGGACTGCAGGCTAGCCAGTTCAGTACTCAGACCCTTCTTCTACGCAGCCATGATGCTGTAATTGATGCAGTATGTGGTTTGGCATTGTCATGTTGGAAAATGCAAGGTCTTCCCTGAAAGAGACGTCGTCTGGATGGGAGCATATGTTGCTCTAGAACCTGGATATACCTTTCAGCATTGATGGTGTCCTTCCAGATGTGTAAACTGCCCATGCCACACGCACTAATGCAACCCCATACCATCAGAGATCAGCGCTCAGTTCAGAAGCCTGCATCACAACTTGGGTTGTCCTTCTCTTTAGTCCAAATGACACGGCGTCCCCGATTTCCATAAAGAACTTCAAATTTTGATTCGTCTGACCACAGAACAGTTTTCCACTTTGCCACAGTCCATTTTAAATGAGCCTTGGCCCAGAGAAGACGTCTGCGCTTCTGGATCATGTTTAGATACGGCTTCTTCTTTGAACTATAGAGTTTTAGCTGGCAATGGCGGATGGCACGATGAATTGTGTTCACAGATAATGTTCTCTGGAAATATTCCTGAGCCCATTTTGTGATTTCCAATACAGAAGCATGCCTGTATGTGATGCAGTGCCGTCTAAGGGCCCGAAGATCACGGGCACCCAGGATGGTTTTCCGGCCTTGACCCTTACGCACAGAGATTCTTCCAGATTCTCTGAATCTTTTGATGATATTATGCACTGTAGATGATGATTATGATGATATGTTCAAACTCTTTGCAATTTTACACTGTCGAACTCGTTTCTGATATTGCTCCACTATTTGTCGGCGCAGAATTAGGGGGATTGGTGATCCTCTTCCCATCTTTACTTCTGAGAGCCGCTGCCACTCCAAGATGCTCTTTTTATACCCAGTCATGTTAATGACCTATTGCCAATTGACCTAATGAGTTGCAATTTGGTCCTCCAGCTGTTCCTTTTTTGTACCTTTAACTTTTCCAGCCTCTTATTGCCCCTGTCCCAACTTTGAGATGTGTTGCTGTCATGAAATTTCAAATGAGCCAATAATTGGCATAAATTTTCAAAATGTCTCACTTTTGACATTTATGTTGTCTATATTCTATTGTGAATACAATATCAGTTTTTGAGATTTGTAAATTATTGCATTCCGTTTTTATTTACAATTTGTACTTTGTCCAAACTTTTTTGGAATCGGGGTTGTAGTAACAAAAATCACTACGCCATATAAAAAATTTAGTTATAAATCTGCGATTTTGTTTTTTAAAACGAAAGCTGAAAGTTAGGTATAGAATATGTTTCTTACAGAATATGTTACGATGGTAGCTGGTCTTGTATGAATTTCTGAGCTATAAAATGAGTTGTGGTCTATTTTTTACGGTAGCGTGTTATTTGTGTGCGGGGAAGGACACACATTAACAATCTGCATGTGTAGAATGGAATTTTCCACTCCAACAGTTAGAAGTTGATCGTGCTTCCATTTGCAGTCTGTTACGCGGGTGATCTCTTCGGACATTATCACTGAAAAGGTGAGTTTTGACAGTTTTATTTTGTTTTAGTCTTGCAGTATAAGGCAATAGAATGTTTCTTTTTCATCTTACTTTCATATTTCGTAGTGTTTGCATATTTTTGGCCAATATTTTGCAACCATGGTCAATTTAGATCGAACTTTTGATAGACTCTACGGCCAGTCATTTTGCCCCGCCCCCGCCTCACGCTCCGTCCGGTGCGGTAGTGATGTCCCGTTGCTCGCGCGCCGCAGCAGAGACCCGCGCGACCTTTAGCCGGTACAGTCGCTGTTCTTTTACCAGTGCCGTTATTCTCACCTTTCCGGTGTGTTCATTTTTCCATTGTGTCCCATTTCGCCATATCAAATACCCAAAATGCATCATATTATTCATATTTAAGTGAATAATCAATTCAATCATCATAACTTGGCATTTTTAACCAAAGCAATCAAAAAGAGGAAATTTATTCAATATTTTCACTCATCTGTGAAGGAGGGGCTTTAATTCTTCATGATGTAGTTATTTTATATGGAAATCAAATTTTACAAAAGCATTTGAATTGTAATTAAAAAAAAAAAAAAAATTCCACAGTGGAGGCCAGATAAAGCAAGATACCATCTTTTATTCTTAATAAACATGACAAAAGAAACATTGAGTGTTAGGTAAATGCAAAAAAATAGTAAAATTAGAAAATTTATTTTTTGACCATAATGTCCCAAATGAGAGACCAGTTTCTGAGACGGACCCAACTACATTAATTATGTACTAATTTCATGTAAGAGTGCTACATCTGCATGCCTTGGCACAGGCATCAGATAGACTCTTGGGTGCGCTTCAGATAGTGCGCACAGCAAGTGAACTCTCGCACGCGTGCCATAAACGACTCATACCTGCACAGGATTAAGGCGCAGTCAGCGCACCTATATAAAAACTGTGAAAACGCACTTTGCAAAGTATTGAGTTGCGTTGCTGATACATTACCGAGCCTCATTTCCTTGTTTGGTTTCCTGATCCCTGATTTCCTGTTTCTCGTCTTTGATTCTGCCAAGTCTACGATAGCCCGTTTGTGCCTCGCTCGACCTATTGCCTGTTTCACAATTTTGGATTGTTTACCTGTCTTCACTTGCATTAATAAACACACCTTCTGCACTTACATCCGTCTCCCAACCATCGCTGACAGAATACTTCACACTCCCTGACAAAGAGAAGCACATTCACCTGTTCATACGTCATGTTCAGGAACAAGCTAATGTTAATGGCGCTGAAACAGCCACTGACAAATGGTGCAGTTGGAGGGTTGGACTCGACTTGGACTTGACTCGGATCAGTAGTGGACTCAACTCGGACTTGACTCGAAATATTTTTTTAATGACTTGGACTTGACTCGGACTTGAACACCAGGGACTCGAGACTGGACTCGGATTCGAGGTTTAGTGACTCGACTAGAACACTGTCCTCTAACAAAACACAATATCCACAGCCATAAACATCCCTCTAACAATAAACAGCAGCCACAACCATAAATATCACTAACATAATAGTCAAAACTATAAACACTAACAAACACCCCACCAAAATAAACACCAACGCCACAACAAACCCAATCCGAGTCCATGATACAACCATGGTGTTCAATTAAACACAGTAAAAATAAATTCATCTATTCTATTAGACAAGAATACGCAACTGGATTGACAATCCAGTTTTAATATTTATACAATAGTTTAATACACTGGGTTCCAAGAAAAGGTATAAAGAAATCAATTCAAATATTAACATGGCAGGCCCGATTCAGAACAGCACGTCTCAGACAAAAGTTCTGAGGAAAATATGAATGAAAGTCTGTCAGCATGCACATAACTGCTGTACTATTCTTTAGAAATCCTATCCACTACATTTCCTTTCACCCTTTTCTTTTGCTTCCCCACGGCCCCTCCATGTTCACATTTCTTAGTGTTAATTCTTCTAAAGAAGGCATGGCCTCGGTGCCTTTTGATCCTAGTGTAGGTGTGGCCTAAATGCCTTTGGAGGTCAATGAAGGTGTGGCCGCTGTGCACCAGTAAAGGAAAAGTGGCCTCTGTGTCTGGGCCCCAATGAAAAAGGAATGACATTTGTACCTTTGCAGGAGGCGTGGCCACCGTGCCTTTGGGCCTCAGTGAAGGAGGCATGGCCTCCGTGCTTCAGTGAAGGAGGCGTGGCCTCCAGGCCTTTTGATCCTAGTGTAGGAGGTGTGGCCTAAATGCCTTTGGAGGTCAATGAAGGTGTGGCCGCTGTGCACCAGTAAAGGAAAAGTGGCCTCTGTGTCTGGGCCCCAATGAAAAAGGAATGACATTTGTACCTTTGCAGGAGGCGTGGCCACCGTGCCTTTGGGCCTCAGTGAAGGAGGCATGGCCTCCGTGCTTCAGTGAAGGAGGCGTGGCCTCCAGGCCTTTTGATCCTAGTGTAGGAGGTGTGGCCTAAATGCCTTTGGAGGTCAATGAAGGTGTGGCCGCTGTGCACCAGTAAAGGAAAAGTGGCCTCTGTGTCTGGGCCCCAATGAAAAAGGAATGACATTTGTACCTTTGCAGGAGGCGTGGCCACCGTGCCTTTGGGCCTCAGTGAAGGAGGCATGGCCTCCGTGCTTCAGTGAAGGAGGCGTGGCCTCCAGGCCTTTTGATCCTAGTGTAGGAGGTGTGGCCTAAATGCCTTTGGAGGTCAATGAAGGTGTGGCCGCTGTGCACCAGTAAAGGAAAAGTGGCCTCTGTGTCTGGGCCCCAATGAAAAAGGAATGACATTTGTACCTTTGCAGGAGGCGTGGCCACCGTGCCTTTGGGCCTCAGTGAAGGAGGCATGGCCTCCGTGCTTCAGTGAAGGAGGCGTGGCCTCCAGGCCTTTTGATCCTAGTGTAGGAGGTGTGGCCTAAATGCCTTTGGAGGTCAATGAAGGTGTGGCCGCTGTGCACCAGTAAAGGAAAAGTGGCCTCTGTGTCTGGGCCCCAATGAAAAAGGAATGACATTTGTACCTTTGCAGGAGGCGTGGCCACCGTGCCTTTGGGCCTCAGTGAAGGAGGCGTGGCCTCCAGG
Source organism: Neoarius graeffei (assembly GCF_027579695.1). Lineage (NCBI taxonomy): Eukaryota > Metazoa > Chordata > Actinopteri > Siluriformes > Ariidae > Neoarius > Neoarius graeffei. Next base: position 34,561,391 of record NC_083581.1, read on the forward strand.
CCTCAGTGAAGACTCTGTACTTCGGAGCCTTTTAGTCACTGGTGGTCATAAACATTGGAAAGAAAACTGTGATATGAACCAAAGTTAATTGTCCAAATTGGACAATTTTCTAAAAATACATTTTGTAGTTTTATTTACCCATCATTAAAGATAAAATTTTTATAACTGGTTTAAATCCCTTTGAGCTACATTGCACTTGCTACTCAGTCACTGGAATTACAGGCAGTGTATGCGTGTGCATGTATGCGCGTGCGTGCGTGCCCTATGGATATTTGCTAGTTGGATACGCAGCTGAATCCTGCATTGCCCATCCAATTTCATTGGTCTTCAGTTCTGTCTCCACACACACACACACACACACACACACACACACGTCAGTTTATTCATATCAACAAAGTGGGGCCTAAAACAAAACAAAAAAGAAAAATGCCCTAACTGGATTGCAGGCAGACAAACATCTTTTACAGAAACAATTTCGACAGCAGATACACAGATAAATGATACAGCCATGCATGTGATAAATTGGATTTACGGAGATGGAGCCCTGTTGAAAATTGTTTTAGCTGAGCCAAAGGAGCCTCAGGAGAGTTGGCATGGTGCATTATTACAAAAAGGTGCCTTATATAGCTCTAATAAACAAATCTGTCTTTAAACCTTCCTCTGGTTCGATGTACAAAAGTGGTTTAATAAAAAAAAAATCAGCTTTACACACACAGACACAAGAGAGAGAGATAGGGAGATGAGGAAGATGGTCGGAATAATTAGTGGTTGTATGAGTGAATGATTACGGCACAGCTGATGAGGGATGAGCATGAGTGTGTGTGTGTGTGTGTGTGTGTGTGAGAGAGAGAGGATGAGTGGGTGGCAAAAACGGGAAATGAACAGCTTTGAAAAATGACCAACAGAAGGGAAAGTGAAAAAGGTGCACATTCAACATCATCTGTGGTCACATGCGTGTCCAGCTCACATTTATCACTATTCTCCAAACACAGGTGGTGGTGGGGGGGTTTTCCTCAAACATATTCAGAGCACTTTGCTTGGGCTTTCATCCAAAACATCCTGTTTCCCCCCTACCTCTCTCCCTCGAATATCCATTATCCATAATTGCTTATCCTGTGCAGGGTCGCAGGCAAGCTGGAGCCTATCCCAGCTGACTACGGGCGAAAGGCGGGGTACACCCTGGACAAGTCGCCAGGTCATCACAGGGCTGATACACAGAGACAAACAACCATTCACACTCACATTCACACCTACGGTCAATTTAGAGTCACCAGTTAACCTAACCTGCATGTCTTTGGACTGTGGGGGAAACCGGAGCACCCGGAGGAAACCCACGCGGACACGGGGAGAACATGCAAACTCCACACAGAAAGGCCCTCGCTGGCCACAGGGCTCGAACCCAAAACCTTCCTGCTGTGAGGCGACAGCGCTAACCACTACACCACCATGCTGCCCTCTCCCTCAAATATTTCAGCATTTTTCAACTTTGTCTCTATCCACCACATCTACAGACTGTTTGTGATTGCCACGAATAATAACAGCAGTATGTTTCCCCTGTACTAAGAAAAGAATGAAATAACCTATCTAAATTAATTTATGATACAAGTCTAAGGCAGGCTTGTAGTTAGTGTTGCCACCTGTCCCGGTTTTTCCTGATTGTCCCGGATTTTCATGGTCTGTCCCGGAAAAAAAAAAAAAAAAAATCCGGGACACTGAATGTCCCGGTTTTTTGTACATGATGGGCAAAATGTGTATTTCAACTTGCGAACCAGCTGAGAACCAGTTTGCTTTTCCTAGCTCGCCGTGCTAAGCGGAGCCACGTCATTATGTCGCTGAATACGTCATTACGTCGCTGTATACGTCAGCTACGGTGCTACGTTCACATAAACCTTGGCGCGAATATCGAAGCAAAAACAACACGGAAGAAGCAGCCGCAGCAACAACAATAAATGACTTCGCATTTGTACAGCTGCTGCTTCTCGTCGCTTAAAAATGGTGATCTTTCGCGGTCTTGTTATTGTTGTTGGTCTTAACAACTCCGCCCCCCGCTGACGTAAGCAGTTCTTTCCTCTGGCCCAGCAGAGAGTTGGTACTAGGGTTGCCACCTGTGTCTGACAAAAATCCTGGACATTTCGACCATCCAATCGGCCTTTTTGCTTGTAAGCAACAGCGCCCTTTGCACATCTAACCCAAGACAAAAATCGCCCTTCTACGCTGAAATTGTATTGCTCTGATTAGTAAAAATGACGCTTTTGCTAGTTATTTGTTTAGTTAATTGCTTTACATAATACAGCAGGTCTTCATTATTTTGGTTTATTTCCAACAGTTTTTGGTTGTGGACACCTGGGGGCAGTAGTGGGCACAGGTAAAAGGGGAATACATAATTAAGTTCTGTTTGCTTATGTGGAATAAAAATAATCTAATTTTTCATTGTATCTAAGAATACCTGAATGTAAGGTGTAGTGTCAAACAGCTTACCTGATTGCTTAGTGTGTTGTGTGCTTTGCTTGTGCTTGCCTGTGCCTCTGCTGCTTGCTGCTCTTGGCTAAACAAATACATAGGAGGACATGTAACTGATATAACTGGGCACATACAGTACATACAGGAGTATGTACTACACTACACTATTTCATTTAATTCACCAAAACCTTACCTAATCTTCCATTTATATTTGGTGTTTTTCTTTGCTGCTGCTGCTATGAGTCCTGGCTGATTTTCAATGAATGTCTTGAACTCAGTACAGGAGAACTGAAAGTTTAGCCTGACTTGAAGCTCAACCTTCACCATTGCAACAGAGAGTCTGTTTCTTTTATCAGTCCAAGCCGGTTCCAGGCTAGCACCAACTCTCTGCTCGGCCAGAGGAAAGAACCGCTTATGTCAGCGGGGGGCGGAGTTGTTAAGACCAACAACAATAACAAGACCACAAAAGATCGCCATTTTTAAGCGACGAGAAGCAGCAGCTGTACAAACGCGAAGTCATCCATTATTATTATTGTTGTTGTTGCTGCGGCTGCTTCTTCCGTGTTGTTTTTGCTTCGATATTCGCGCCAAGGTTTATGTGAACGTAGCGCCGTAGCTGACGTATACAGCGACGTAATGACGTATTCAGCGACATAATGACGTGGCTCCGCTTAGCACGGCGAGCTAGGAAAAGCAAACTGGTTCTCAGCTGGCTCGCAAGTTGAAATACACATTTTGCCCATCATGTATAAAAAACCGGGACATTCAGTGTCCCGGATTTTTATTTTTATTTTCCGGGACAGACCATGAAAATCCGGGACAATCAGGAAAAACTGGGACAGGTGGCAACATTAGTTGGTGCTAGCCTGGAACCAGCTTGGACTGATAAAAGAAACAGACTCTCTGTTGCAATGGTGAAGGCTGAGCTTCAAGTCAGGCTAAACTTTCAGTTCTCCTGTACTGAGTTCAAGACATTCATTGAAAATCAGCCAGGACTCATAGCAGCAGCAGCAAAGAAAAACACCAAATATAAATGGAAGATTAGGTAAGGTTTTGGTGAATTAAATGAAATAGTGTAGTGTAGTACATACTCCTGTATGTACTGTATGTGCCCAGTTATATCAGTTACATGTCCTCCTATGTATTTGTTTAGCCAAGAGCAGCAAGCAGCAGAGGCACAGGCAAGCACAAGCAAAGCACACAACACACTAAGCAATCAGGTAAGCTGTTTGACACTACACCTTACATTGTTACATTCAGGTATTCTTAGATACAATGAAAAATTAGATTATTTTTATTCCACATAAGCAAACAAACAGAACTTAATTATATATTCCCCTTTTACCTGTGCCCACTACTGCCCCCAGGTGTCCACAACCAAAAACTGTTGGAAATAAACCAAAATAATGAAGACCTGCTATATTATGTAAAGCAATTAACTAAACAAATAACTAGCAAAAGCGTCATTTTTACTAATCAGAGCAATACAATTTCAGCGTAGAAGGGCGATTTTTGTCTTGGGTTAGATGTGTGAAGGGCGCTGTTGCTTACAAGCAAAAAGGTCGATTGGATGGTCGAAATGTCCAGGATTTTTGTCAGACACAGGTGGCAACCCTACTTGTAGTACTCGAGTCCGACTTGTGCCCTAACTTTAAGGACTCGTGACTTGACTTGGACTTGAGTGCTGATGACACGGACTTGTGCATTAACCGCATTCGGACTCAAATTGGAGACCAGGACTCAGATTTTTTCTTTCTTTCAAAATTCTTTTTATTGTTTTTGAAAAAAAAAGAACACAAATCATAGGCAAGACATTGAAATAAGCAGTATAGTATTGTTATTACAGTTAAGCCCATGATCCCACCATTTCCCTTCTCATCCCCCAATACCACCACACCCCTCCCTCCACCCATCATCCTCCTCTTCTCAGCTTAGAGTAAATATTTTTCTTTATTTTTGTAACATGCCATCATAATTTGGCACAAGATATTTATATCTACATTAATTTTTATACTAATTTCATGCAAGTGTGTCACACCTGTGCGCCTTGGCGCGTGCATCAGATAGACTCTCAGCTGTGCTCCGGACAACGCACATGCCAAGCGGACTCTCACGCGTGCCATAAACGACTCGCACCTGCACAGGATTAAGGTGCAGTCAGCATACCTATATAAAAACTGTTAAAACACACTTACTTTGCGAAGTATTGAGTTGCGTTGCTGATACATTACCGAGCATCATTTCCTTGTTTGATTTCCTGTTTCTCGTCTTTGATTCTGCCGAGTCTACGATAGCCTGTTTGTGCCTCACTCGACCTATTGCCTGTTTCACCATTTTACAATTTTGGATTGTTTACCTGTCTTCACTTGTATTACTAAACACCATCTGCACTTACATCCATCTATCTCCCAACCATCTCTGACCGAATACTTCACATTCTCTGATAAAAAGAAGCACATCCACCTGTTCATACGTCATGTTCAGGAACAAACTAATGTTAATGGCGTTAAAACAGCCACCATCAAACGGTGTGTGGTTGGAGTGTTGGACTCGGATCAATAGTGGACGCGACTTTTTTTTTTAATGACTTGGACTTAACTCGGATTTTAACACTGGGGACTTGAGACTGGACTCGGACTCGAGGTTTAGTGGCTCGACTATAACACTGGTCTAAGGGCAGATGTTGGGGCATCAAAAAAAATTTATGCTAAACGTGCGTTTGTTAAATGTTCATGACTTCCTCAGTCAAAGGAATTTGTAGATTAGGCTCTGAATTTTTATAATCAGTCTTGAGCTAGGACAAACACGTGGTTGTTTGACTAACATAATTGTATGCATGGAAGCTGCAAGGAATTAGAATACTATATTTTTACTGCATTGCTTCAGGTGTTGGAATTCTAGAGAGGGAAAAGAAAAAACCCCAAACTTTGGTAGGCTTTCATGTCCTTGTCATCCTTTACTGTGAGAGTCTAACACCCTGTCCACACTAGGGATTTTGTACCGATACGAAACTACTTTCGTACCGCAACACCTGTCCACACTAACAACTATACCGGTACTGTAGCGGTATAACTGTATCGGTACGAAACCCACAAATGTATGGGTTTCGTACCGGTACAGTAGCGCTTCGCTGTAGTGTGGACAGATGAAGCGGTTCTGTATCGATACAAATATAATGCGCATGCGCAAAGTCACACACCTCAACTGATGTCTTCGCTGAATAAAATAGTGAAGAACGGAGATTCGTTTGTTTCTTTCTCAACTGCCTCGCGCGCTTTATACGATTCAACTGAATAAATGACCACCAGAAATACAGACTGTACATTGACAACAAAAAGCACACACACATTGTTTCATCCACCATATTCTCAGAAGGAAGTTACTCGGTAACCACGGAAACATTTCACGCACGCGCATTTCAACTACCATGAAAGAAAACTGCAAACATTTCTCGCTAGTGTGGACAGATGCACTAAACTGTACCGGTATACTTTGTATCGATACAGTTATACCACTTTCGTACCGGTATAAGTGTGAACACAGCATAACAGTTGTAGTTTTGAAGGTACATGAAACGTGCATCCGAATCATTTGCAAGAAAATTGTTGCCTTCCATTGTACAAGAGTTTGTCGTAAATGTTTGCTGTTTTGTATGTGCAAGGAGTTGTTGACATTCTTGTCTGTGCTTATCAAACATGCAACAAATTGAGAAAAAGCTAATAAATAAATAAAATCTGGAGTATCCATTAAATATGCATATAAAGTACATTTTTGACATCCATGGAACTGAATTCGGGATTTTTTTTTCACAATTTTATACTAATGAGCTTGTTCTAATGTGTTATCTTTTCTATAGTAACAATATCACAAGGACTTGTATAGCTGATACTCCATAAACAGATTTAAAACAAAAAAACAAACAAAACAAAAACACTTTTATAATGGTTATGGTGACAATCTGTAAAAACTCTGCAGCATCAGCAGCCACAAGTGAAGCTAAAGTTTTCAGACGCTGGAAAATCTTCACTTTGGGTCTTTGTGGCTTTTCAGCAACAGGACAAGCTGCATTTTTTTTTGTCTTAAAGGTCTCCTTGCATCGTTTTTTCATTAATTGTGCGGTGGTCTCTAGTATGAATGAATGCCCTGTGAGCCGGTTTTGGTGAAAAAAAAAAAAAAAAAATGCTGTGGTTCTCCTGTTTCAGGTTGTTCTAGTTTGCTGGAGGAGTGGGTGGCGGGAGAACGACAGGATTTCAGCTCTTACTCATTAATATTCATGAGATGTAAACGTATTACGGTGGTGCTTGAAAGTTTGTGAACCCTTTAGAATTTTCTAAATTTCTGCATGAATACGACCTAAAACATCAGATTTTCATACAAGTCCTAAAATTAGATAAAGAGAACCCAGTTAAACAAATGAGACAAAAATATTACACTTTGTCATTTATTTATTGAGGAAAATGATCCAGTATTACATATCTGTGAGTGGCAAAAGTATGTGAACCTTTGCTTTCAGTATCTGGTGTGACCCCCTTGTGCAGCAATAACTGCAACTAAACGTTTCCGGTAACTGTTGATCAGTCCTGCACACCGGCTTGGAGGAATTTTAGCCCATTCCTCCATACAGAACAGCTTCAACTCTGGGATGTTGTTGGGTTTCCTCACATGAACTGCTCGCTTCAGGTCCTTCCACAACATTTAGATTGGATTAAGGTCAGGACTTTGACTTGGCCATTCCAAAACATTAAATTTTATTCTTCTTTAACCATTCTTTGGTAGAACGACTTGTGTGCTTAGGGTCGTTGTCTTGCTGCATGACCCACCTTCTCTTGAGACTCAGTTCATGGACAGATGTCCTGACATTTTCCTTTAGAATTCGCTGGTATAATTCAGAATTCATTGTTCCATCAATGATGGCAAGCCGTCCTGGCCCAGATGCAGCAAAACAGGCCCAAACCAAGATACTACCACCACCATGTTTCACAGATGGGATAAAGTTCTTATGCTGGAATGCAGTGTTTTCCTTTCTCCAAACATAACGCTTCTCATTTAAACCAAAAAGTTCTATTTTGATCATCCGTCCACAAAACATTTTTCCAATAGCCTCCTGGCTTGTCCACGTGAACTTTAGCAAACTGCAGACGAGCAGCAATGTTCTTTTTGGAGAGCAGTGGCTTTCTCCTTGCAACCCTGCCATGCACACCATTGTTGTTCAGTGTTCTCCTGATGGTGGACTCATGAACATTAACATTAGCCAATGTGAGAGAGGCCTTCAGTTGCTTAGAAGTTACCCTGGGGTCCTTTGTGACTTTGCTGACTATTACATGCCTTGCTCTTGGAGTGATCTTTGTTGGTCGACCACTCCTGGGGAGGGTAGCAATGGTCTTGAATTTCCTCCATTTGTACACAATCTGTCTGTGGATTGGTGGAGTCCAAACTCTTTAGAGATGGTTTTGTAACCTTTTCCAGCCTGATGAGCATCAACAACACTTTTTCTGAGGTCCTCAGAAATCTCCTTTGTTTGTGCCATGATACACTTCCACAAACATGTGTTGTGAAGATCAGACTTTGATAGATCCCTGTTCTTTAAATAAAACAGGGTGCCCACTCACACCTGATTGTTGTCCCATTGATTGAAAACACGTGACTCTAATTTCACCTTCAAATTAACTGCTAATCCTAGAGGTTCACATACTTTTGCCACTCACAGATATGTAATATTGGATCATTTTCCTCAATAAATAAATGACCAAGTATAATAATTTTGTCTCATTTGTTTAACTGGGTTCTCTTTATCTATTTTTAGGACTTGTGTGAAAATCTGATGTTGTTTTAGGTCATGTTTATGCAGAAATATAGAAAATTGTAAAGGGTTCACAAACTTTCAAGCACCACTGTACCTCTGATTGGCTAACAGCACTGTGACGCCACCTCCAGTGAGTCAGAACAAGTGGATGTGGGTGTCTTACTACGGTGAGAGAGAAGGAACAAACCGCGAAGGGAAAAATAGCGCGTGCTGACGTTATTGAGGTTTTTCACCCATATGACCAAGGCCCAATCCCAATTCTAATTTCTACCCCTACCCCTCCGCCTTCCCCTCCGCCCTTCCCCTTGAAACTGAGCTACAAGGGATAGGGCTTGAAATTCAACCCTTACGTATTGGGATAGCCCTTCAACGATCGCATACGTCATCGCGTACCTCCGTCAGCGTTTACGTTAGCAAAACGCGACCAAATGCGTCATTGGCTGCGACCAGCTGCTACAGTCAGAGCCAGAACAGAAATCTCTGCTGGCAGGGTGTGATTTGTTAACTAACACCACTGAATGGGATATCTTTGGCGCTTCGTGCACCACATCCGACAGAATGAGGTGTCGGAACACTCATGTAAACAATAAAAGCGAGAATAACAGAACAAAACGTACGCAGTCAAGCAACCGAAAACAATACTCACTCCCAAAGCTTTTTAGCAGCAGCTTGGATTTCAGAAATCGCTGCTCATTCTCAGCTCGAAAGCGAATCAAGCGGCGTGTTTCCTCTGGATAACAACTTAAAACACGTAAATAATGGAGAAAATACATTTATGACAATCTTTCGCCGCGGGAACCGCCATCTTTCTGAAATCCGCATGAAATCTCGCTGAAATCCGCATGGCATTGTGGGAAATCACTCAAACCCCTTCGTTCGGAGTCAGCTCCAGGAAAATCTCCGTTTGGAGGGGTACAGAAGCCCTACCCCTTCCCCTACCCCTCCGCGTTAATTGGGATTGGGATACCCCTACCCCTTCACGTGAACGCGCAAAATGGAGGGGAAGGGCTAAGGGGTTGGTCCAAGGGGTGAAATGGGATTCGGCCCAAGTCATGTGATGCATCGTTAGGCTGCCATTTTGGACGTCACAGCTCGAATCAGTTTGAATGCGAGGAAGGTGACAAACAAAAAACATAAAAGAAAAAGGAGCGAGATGCAGAAAACGCCTTCACTATCCAGCGACGTAGGGCATTTACAGGGTGAGCAGAGGGAGAGGTATTTGCAAAAATTGAGGTTAGCAGGCTTAGAGAACGACGTTTACCTGCTTCCACCAGGATTGTTCACTGACGTACGGAAGTACACGAAGCCCTCGTCTTTACCTGACTTCGGCCCACATGATCAGTATACCTATGTCGTTAAAAACCCATCGCCATACACAGGTATTGATCTGAAAGCGTATAAGAGTTTGGATGCCTACAAATATTTTGTGTCAGGCTGGGTAACATGCCTACATCAGTGGGTCGTCCCTGGAGCCAGTGGTCGCCATCTTATTACAGCTAAGGTTAGTTCACATTTTCATTTACTTTCGGTCCTCAGGATAAACAAAATGTTATTAAATGTCATTGAAATAACTTCTTAGTCTGTTGAGACATGGCCCGTTATAAATTTGCTGTTACCAGGCAATGACCAAGAATTGTATTATTAGGGTCGGTGTCTGTGTTGTAGCAGTGTACTAGCAGCTAGCTGTTAGCACTAGCTAATGTCAACAACATAGTAGCTAGTATGTTACTGTAGCAATGTTTACGTTCAGTCATTTGGATGACTGTTAAAACCCTTCAGTCTCAAGTTTTTCCTTTACTGTATTTACTAGTTTACTGTAATTATGATCCGGCAGCTATTTACACCGGATCCAGTGTAAATAGCTGTCGGAGCACGCTCCGGCTTGCTCCCCCTCAAATTAAGCAGCGCGCTCCAGCTTGCTCCCGGAGCACTCCGGGAGCAAGCCGGAACGCGCTGCTTAATTTGAGAGGAAGCAAGCCGGAGCGTGCTCCGGAACCTCGGCCGGAGCACTCCGGGAGCAAGCCGGAGCGCACTGCTTAATTTGAGGGGGAGCAAGCCGGAGCGCGCTCCGGAACCTCAGCCGGAGCGTGCTGCTTAATTTGAGGGGGAGCAAGCCGGAGCGCGCTCCGGAACCTCGGCCGGAGCACTCCGGGAGCAAGCCGGAGCGCGCTGCTTAATTTGAGGGGGAGCAAGCCGGAGCGCACTCCGGCAGCTATTTACACTGGATCCGGTGTAAATAGCTGCCGGATCATAATTACAGTAAACTAGTAAATACAGTAAAGGAAAAACTTGAGACTGAAGGGTTTTAACAGTCATCCAAATGACTGAACGTAAACATTGCTACAGTAACATACTAGCTACTATGTTGTTGACATTAGCTCGCTTGACCTTCAAAATGACGGACACCGGGGCATCACATGACCCTGTGACGTCAGGTGAAATACCTCAATTGAGATGCGACGCGAGGAAATAAAATAAATTCAACAAACGTTTGGGTTTTTACTGAACAAACAAACAAATAAAATGAATGAGTGACTTAAAGAAAAAAAGAATGCGAGTGTCTTTGTAAAAACTGTTGATTGGCTATTATGGTCTCGCCGTCTAAGTTTTGAACAATAACAGTGTAGATAACACGAATTTTACATCACATTCAACGAGATTTAAACGAGACTAAAGATGGCGACTTACAAATAATGTGTAAACATCGTTAGAGTTAATAAAGTTTGAACAGCATGAAGGAACATACCCCAACCCCCCGAAATTAATAAAAAAAAAAATTCTCAACGGATTTGGCATAATATAAAAAGGTCATTTTTTACTCAGAAAAAGCATCCCTGCCTAGCTTGTGACCATGTCATGCATGCTAACGTGGAGAATATGAACATGCTATTTTGTAACAAAACCTTCGAACAAAAAGTTCATGTTTTACAGCTTGTGAGCTGGTGGTCGATCGTCTTGACGGCACAGATCCAGGGATTAAATGCAACCTCGAAGCAAAACCACTACTGAAGGCACTGAAGTTTGAAAAGTCACTGTGGTTGAAATGATCAGAAAAGTACTAACGCTGCATTATACTTCGCTGGTGGTGTTCCAAAGATGAATTCCAACCATTTCTTCGTCACCTCTTCTATCTTGTCCAAGAAATGCAACGTTGAGGTCTTACTGCCACAAATAACACAGGCACGAACTTGTTCAGACATGCTTGTTCAGACGCCGAGGGGATCATCGACCAGGTGGTGCTGGAGCAATTCATCGCTCGCTTGCCAGCAGGAACCGCGGAGTGGGTCCAGTGCCACCTCCCGGCGTCGCTGGATCAGGCAGTCGAGCTGGCGGAGGACCATTTGGCGGCTGTTCCGATGGCAGGACAGCAGACAGCCTCTTCTCTTCTCTCTCTCTCTCCCCCTCCTCCTGTGTCCCGTCCTCGCCCCATTCCCCCACCGCGGGGGCCGGCACCACCCCAGCCGGCCCGCCGCACCCGCGGTGCCCTCCCGTTTCTCCCTTCTGTGTCTGTCTCTCCACCCCTCTCAGGTGAGTGAGCCCCAGAACACCGGTGCAGAGAGGAAGCCCGGGCCGGTTTGCTGGCGCTGCGGGGAGCCGGGCCACCTTCAACAGCAGTGCACGGCGATGGAGGTGGGCGCGGTGGTTCAGATCCCCGACGTGCCAGAGGCTGCCCTCGATCAGGCCGGAGCGTATCGCATACCGGTGAGTATTCAAGGGGATACATATCAGGCGTTGGTGGATTCCGGTTGTAATCAAACCTCAATTCACCAAAGCCTGGTGCAAAACAAAGCATTGGGGGGAGCACAGGGGGTGAAGGTGTTGTGTGTGCATGGGGATGTTCACAGCTACCCTTTGGTGTCGGTCCACATTTTCTTCCCCGAGGGGAAAAATTCATAGTAAAGGAGGCAGTTAATCCTCGCCTCACCCACTCAATTTTGGGGACTGATTGCCTGGAATTCGGGGAGTTGATGAGCCGTTTAGTGGAGAGTGGGTCCTGCCATACTTCAGCAGGGGGAGGTCCCGGTGTCGCCTTGGCGGGAGCAGCTGTCACAGAGCTGTCTACGTCATCTCCGCGTCAGAGTGAGGAGTCACAGGCTCCTCCTCTCTCTCTCAGGGAATCCCTCGTGGATTTCCCGTTAGAACAGTCACGAGACGAGACTCTGTGGCATGCGTTTGACCAAGTGAGAGCAATCGATGGTCAAACGCTCCCGCCGAATGCCACCCCGTCCTTCCCCTGTTTTTCTATTATGAAAGATAGATTATACCGAGTGACGCAGGACACTCAGACGAAAGAGCAAGTCACACAGCTTTTAATTCCAAAGAGCCGCCGGGAATTGGTATTCCAGGCGGCTCACTTTAATCCCATGGCTGGACACTTGGGGCAGGATAAGACACTAGCCCGAATAATGGCCCGATTCTATTGGCCGGGGATTCGCGGTGATGTTCGTAGGTGGTGTACGGCGTGCCGCGAATGCCAGTTAGTAAATCCAGCGGCCATTCCAAAAGTGCCTTTGTGCCCTCTACCATTAATCGAGACCCCGTTCGAAAGAATTGGGATGGATCTCGTCAGGCCATTAGATCGGTCAGCACGAGGGTACCGCTTTATATTAGTTCTGGTGGACTATGCAATGCGATACCCGGAAGCAGTGCCTCTGCGCAATATCTCAGCACGCAGTATTGCGGAGGCGCTCTTCCGCGTTATCTCCCGAGTTGGAATCCCGAAAGAGATTCTGACTGATCAAGGCACCACGTTTATGTCACAGACACTGTGCGAACTGTATGGGTTATTGGGGATTAAGCCGATCCGCACCAGCGTGTATCACCCACAAATGGACGGTTTAGTGGAACGGTTCAATCGCACCCTCAAGAATCTCATCATCTCTAGCCGCTTTATCCTGTTCTACAGGGTCGCAGGCAAGCTGGAGCCTATCCCAGCTGACTACGGGTGAAAGGCGGGGTACACCCTGGACAAGTCGCCAGGTCATCACAGGGCTGACACAGACAACCATTCACACCTACGGTCAATTTAGAGTCACCAGTTAACCTAACCTGCATGTCTTTGGACTGTGGGGGAAACTGGAGCACCCGGAGGAAACCCACGCGGACACAGGGAGAACATGCAAACTCCGCACAGAAAGGCCCTTGCCGGCCACGGGACTCGAACCCGGACCTTCTTGCTGTGAGGCGACAGCGCTAACCACTACACCACCGTGCCACCCACCCTCAAGAATATAATGAAAAAATTCGTAAGTGAGGACGCACGTAATTGGGATAAGTGGCTCGAGCCCTTGTTGTTTTCAGTGCGAGAGGTCCCCCAAGCCTCCACGGGGTTCTCCCCGTTCGAATTATTATATGGGCGTAAGCTGCGCGGCATTCTAGACATGCTGCGGGAAAATTGGGAGGAGGGACCTTCACAAAATAAGAACGAAATTCAATACGTTATGGACCTGCGCGCAAAACTCCACACGCTCACCCACCTAACCCAGGAGAATTTGCGGCAGGCCCAAGAACGGCAAGCCCGCCTGTACAACAAGGGTACACGCCTTAGGGAGTTCGCACCAGGAGATAAGGTATTCGTACTGTTGCCCACATCCAGCTCCAAATTGATCGCCAAGTGGCAAGGACCCTTTGAGGTCACACGGCGAGTCGGGGACGTCGACTATGAGGTGAGGCGAACAAACAGGGGTGGGGCGCTACAGATTTACCACCTCAATCTGCTTAAACTCTGGAATGAGGTGGTCCCCGTGGCGTTGGTGTCGGTGGTTCCGGAGAAGGCGGAGCTGGGGCCGGAGGTTCAAAAAGGGGCATTGGCATCACGTACCTCTCCGGTCCCCTGTGGAGACCACCTCTCCCCGACCCAACTCACGGAGGTTGCCCAGTTGCAGACCGAGTTTTCGGACGTGTTCTTGCCCCTGCCCGGTCGCACCGACCTCATAGAGCACCACATTGAGATGCCCCCAGGGGTGGTAGTGCATAGCTGCCCTTACAGGCTACCCGAACACACACACACACACACAAAAAAAAAAAAAAAAAAAGTAGTTCGGGAAGAACTCGAGGCCATGCTCGAAATGGGCATCGTCGAGGAGTCCCACAGTGACTGGAGCAGCCTGGTGGTCTTGGTACCCAAGGCCGACGGGTCGGTCCGGTTCTGTGTGGACTATAGGAAAGTCAACGCGGTGTCTAAATTTGACGCGTACCCAATGCCTCATATTGATGAGTTGCTCGATCGACTCGGCACTGCTCGCTTTTATTCGACACTGGATTTGACGAAGGGATATTGGCAGATCCCCTTGACTCCACTATCCCGAGAAAAAAAACGGCCTTTTCCACACCGTTTGGTTTACACCAATTCATCACACTTCCGTTTGGGCTGTTTGGGGCGCCCGCTATGTTTCAGCGGCTGATGGACAGGGTCCTTTGCCCCCACGCCACCTATGCGGCCACCTACCTCGATGACATCGTCTATAGTAATGACTGGCCGAGGCACCTTGAACATCTAAGGGCTGTCCTTAGGTCGCTGAGGCCAGCGGGTCTCACAGCCAACCCGAAGAAGTGTGCAATTGGGCGGGTGGAAGTACGGTATCTGGGCTTCCACTGGGGCAACAGGGAGGTGTGTCCCCAAATTAACAAGACTGCAGCAATTGCGGTCTGCCCGAGGCCCAAGACCAAAAAGGGGGTGAGACAGTTCCTGGGGCTGGCTGGCTATTATCGTAGGTTTATACCTAATTATTCAGACGTCACCAGCCCGCTGACTGAGCTCACTAAAAAGGGGGCACCAGATCCGGTCCAGTGGACGGAGCAATGTCAGCGGGCTTTTTCTGAGGTAAAGGCTGCACTGTGTGGGGGGCCACTTTTACACTCCCCTGACTTCTCTCCCCTTTATGTTACAGACCGATGCGTCAGACAGAGGGCTGGGGGCGGTTTTGTCCCAGGAGGTGGAGGACCGCCCCGTCCTGTACATCAGTAGGAAGCTGTCGGTGCATGAGGGGTGCTACAGCACCATAGAGAAAGAGTGTCTGGCAATCAAGTGGGCGGTCCTCGCCCTCCGTTACTACCTGCTGGGGCGCCCTTTCACCCTCTGTTCGGACCACGTGCCCCTCCAGTGGCTCCACCGCATGAAGGATGCCAACGCACGGATCACCCATTGGTATCTGGCACTCCAACCCTTTAAAGGAACAGTCCACCGTACTTCCATAATGAAATATGCTGTTATCTGAATTGAGACGAGCTGCTCCGTACCTCTCCGAGCTTTGCGCGACCTCCCAGTCAGTCAGACGCAGTCAGACGCGCTGTCACTCCTGTTAGCAATGTAGCTAGGCTCAGTATGGCCAACGGTATTTTTTGGGGCTGTAGTTAGATGTGACCAAACTCTTCCGCGTTTTTCCTGTTTACATAGGTTTATATGACCAGTGATATGAAACAATTTCAGTTAAAAAAAATTGAAACGTAGCGATTTTCTATGCTATGGAAAGTCCGCACTATAATGACAGGCGTACTAACACCTTCTGCGCGCTTCGGCAGCGCATTGATACGGAGCTCAGATATCAATGCGCTGCCGAAGCGCGCAGAAGGTGTTAGTATGCCTGTCATTATAGTGCGGACTTTCCATAGCATAGAAAATTGCTACGTTTCAATTTGTGTAACTGAACTTGTTTCATATCACTGGTCATATAAACCTATGTAAACAGGAAAAACGCGGAAGAGTTTGGTCGCATCTAACTACAGCCCCAAAAAAATACCATTGGCCATGCTGAGCCTAGCTACATTGCTAACAGGAGTGACAGCGCGTCTGACTGACTGGGAGGTCGCGCAAAGCTCGAAGAGGTATGGAGCAGCTCGTCTCAATTCAGATAAGAGCATATTTCATTATGGAAGTACGGTGGACTGTTCCTTTAATTTCAAGGTGGTCCACAGGCCGGGGGCGCAGATGGTTATGGCGGACTTCCTCTCCCGTCGGGGGGGGAGTCGGCTGCAGGCCAGACGGCTGCCTGGCCTGAGTCGGGCGGTGGGGGTATGTGGCAGCGGGGGCGTGGTCAAGCGCCGGTCTGTGACAGGAGGGCGGAGTCAGGGAAGGTACGTGGCAGAATCACTACACCGGACATCAATTAACCTGTGTTTGTGTGTGTCTTCCCAGTGACCGCACCCTACTTAAGGAGGGAGAGCGAGAGCAGAGGAGCTCATCCCCGAACTAGATGCCGGTTGTGTGTGTGTGTGTGTGTGTGTGTGTGTGTGTGTGTGTGTGTCTGTCTGTCTGTCTGTCTGTCTGTCTGGTTGAAGAATTGTTCACTGAAAAGTGTGGCAATAAAGCCCGATTGCGAACCTGATCTCTGTCCTGCCGTCCTCTGTGCTCCACCCACCCATACTGAACCGTTACAAAAACAAACACCACGTGTGTGTGTGTGTGTGTGTGTGTGTGTGTGTGTGTGTGTGTGTGTGTGTGTGTGCGCGCGTGATCTTTAGCTAAATTAATTTCGGTCACTGTGATCAATGCACTCTCTGACGAGTGCCAGATACACGTGCCTTTTAAAAGGTCAGGTGTTTGCACACTTCTCTATCCTAATAATAACCACACACACACACACACACACACTGCACAGGTGCTGACACTTCTATTACGCAGCTGTCCAAACACAACACAGATGCATAAACAGAAAAGCAGGACACCTTTCACTGTCACGCGCTTTGCATTGTGGTTCTGCCAATTCCACAACAAACAAAAAACACCCCATCACATCTCTTCCATTAATACATAGAGGGTAATAAATGCTCACTGTCTAAATATTGATTGTGATAAATCCATCACACCACTCCTCACTGATGCAATAAACCCATCAGAGCTGATAAACTAATCAAAACAAACGCCCAGTCACTCATCCACCTGAGGGACGAGTTTGGTATCAAATTCCTCGTATTATAAAACAAATCTCGGAATTTTAGAGTTCATGACATTTTTATAAAAATACATGTCGTCATTAAAGAATGCCACCATTTCCTTTTTATTCATTTATAGCTATATTTAAATGCTGAGGAACAAAATGGAGCTTATGATGTTACTGAAAAACCGCAAAGCTTGAAAGTCCTCAGTCCTGGAGTGGAAAACTCTTACAGAGCACTGACACAAGAAACAAATCTACATCTTACAGAAAGTTTCACCACCATTATACATTGTCGGCTCAGAAAATAATTTATATTAAAAACAGCCGCATAAAGATACTAAGTTCATCTTCGAGTGGCAAACACGGAGTGATGTCATCGGCATGAATAATTATACATACGAGCCACTTTTTCCATGGAATAAAAACATTAATTTTTTCACGGCTTGGTTTCCATCAAATCCTGCACCGTGATTGGCTGGCGAGCTATGGACCCTGGTTACGGACCTCTGGCGACTCGCTCGTTCACAACAAATATAGTAACATTTTTTGCTACTATATTTTTGATAAGATTATCAAAAATCTTATAAATTTTTGCCAACATTTCTCAGGAGAATAGCATTAATTTTACAGCATGGATAGCGATAATGACAGCATTCACAGCGAAAGCGAGTTTTACTACCCTGAGGAAGAAGAAATAAAATAAAACATTTCAGGAGAAAGCTAAAAACCTGTAACTTTTGCTAACACTGAGCAAAAACATGGCTGAATCCTGAATGACTCAATTTTGTATAAATAGGGGACTACATAGGCGGCAACATGTAGCTTTTTTTTCCTGCCATGGAAGTGCACTTGTATACCGAGGAGGAAGCCATTTGCATTACAGCCGTGAATGAGGATTCAAAATGGTGGCTTGGCTCGGTTTTCCCTTTCGGGCGCTCTCGTTTTCTGTTAGAATTTGGTAAAGAAAAAAATAAAATATATTATTTACCAGCTTAAGGTCGGTCCGTATGATGAAATACTGTGACCTCGGCCCAGAGGGCCTCGCTCAGTACTTTCAAGACCTCCGTCACAGTATTTCATGATACGGACCTCCCAGCTGGTAAATAAGACATTTATTACATACAGAAAAATTATACCAATTTAGCTTCACCAATCCACAAACAAGCATGTTTTTGGGAAGTAAGAGGAAAAACATTGATATGAAGAGAACATGTGATACTCCACATATAGTAACCCGAGCTCAGGATCCAATCAATCAACGACCCTGTGAGGTAATATTCCTTTAAATCAATCACAGATCAAGGTGCATCCTTCAAGATAAGTCGAGACAGAAGGATTAGCCATGTGAAAGCAACTAGTTAAAGAACTTGTATTAAGTAAAAAAAGTATTGCTCTTGGCAACAGTCTACAAGTCAGCAAACAAGCATCATGTCTAAGACACAGAGCTACCTAGTCTGGTTCACCAGACCATATCACAAGTGAAATATGGTCTGGAATCCACCTATTGAATTTCTTGTAGGGGAGGTGTGGTTTACGATTGTCAACGGCCGTTTATTGGACGTTGCGAATGTCTATCATTTGGCGTATACGTAGCCCATGGCCAATCATGGCAGTTGTACCCGGTGATGTAGTTAGAGCGATGAAGAAGACGAAGAGGCGAAGAAAGACTAACGCCAAACGCTGTTCTTTTTTTAAAACAAACTTTCGCTCTAAACTATTCAGAACAGTGTCTAAAGCTTGATCGGAAGTTTGGTTCGTATCGCTCGCCGCCATGTTAAATGTGATCCGTAAACAGACCCAAATAAACTACAAGCTTCCGTTTGTCGAGTAGTACACGTCACCGTCTTTCCACCCCTCCCCACTCTGATTGGCTCCCTAACTCAGGCGAGCCTTTAGACCATAGTTTCCATGCTGTCTTTTCAGATCGGAACGATTGTGCAAAGCAGCATGGGATTTCCCAGGCTGAGAGCTACCTGTATCTGATCAGTGAGGGCTTTAACAAAAATATATTCCAATCTAATCACGTAGATCTTATTGTGTGGTGTCAGATAATGCAACATACTGGGAGTGTAATACTGAAAATTTTTCCATTGCTAGGTCAGACCAGGCACGGCTAAAAAACCTTTATATAAAATATATTTAAAAAATATTATAAAAATGTATAATATAGTACACAGTATAATAAATGTAATTTTTTTAAACATAATATTATAAAAAATAAAACCCTGTACAGGCAACTCGACTGAATTTGACCCATTTCTTTGTGCTGCCTCATTGTGCAGGCGAGCTGCGTTTTGTCTGTAGGCACAAAGCTGAGCAGACAGGTCAGTTTACCGAAGGTTTACCAAGGAATACCAAGCAGTCTTTTATCCTACTGAGAGACAGAGAGAGATTATATGGAGTTAAAGGGGAACTGAAGGCAAATTTTTTATTAATCAAAATTCTATTTCTCATTTTATAAAATGTAGGAATGCATTTCCGACAGCCATTTTGTCACTGCTATAGCAAGTTATGAGTGTTTGAAATATGCTATGTAATATAGCAGTCCATATGTCAAAGCAATGGCCATAAATGAGATTCGTTGAAACCTGTGCGAGACATCGTAGGACGGAAGTAAAACGTACAGCGGAAATCAAAGTTGTCAAAAGACGCGTGCACCTTCCTTCGAATGCTGACTTAATCAAGCTGGAAGTTTTCCCTGTGTCCGAAATCGCTCCCTACTCACTATATATAGTGCGGACGCCATTTTGTAGCACTGTCCAAAACCTTAGTGAGGATCAGGGGTTAAATTGGGCCGGGGCTGTCCGGGGCTGAGCCCCGGCACATAAGCTCGGAGCGGATGGCATATGATCATGCACACATCAAAAGCAACAAACCCTTTTCACGATTTTCAGTTCTGAATAATTAAATATCGTTTTATTAATCAATAAACCCATGACTTTTATGAGATAGATCATAGTTTTCCTGATAACAAGACGACCTGTCAAAGCTATTTAGAACAGAACTTGCGATCAGAGATTCTGGTTTCTGGAACACTGCGTGGGTTGCCAATTCCGCTTTTTATAAGAGACTTTGGGGTTTCTTTTTTGTGAGCTCGCTTTAAAAAAAAAAATCAGAAGTCGTGGTTTGCGGGTTTTTGGGCTTGTGTTTCAGCGTTGTGACTTGTTTATAATTTTCTCCGTACACCGTCTCCCCTTTTACCTGCATACGATCCTAATCCATCAGAGGTGTTTGAACGAACTGTCTGTGCATTTGGCGAGTTCAATTTCCATAGTCCCCAGTTATCGACAGAAATTAGCCAGGGGGAAGGGGGAGATGTCAGTTAAAGTTAGCTACTGAGATTGACCAAAAGTTGAGCCTAACGTTGCCTCAAGTTAGCTACCTTTGGCAAACATAAACAAAACACTCGTCTTGTGCTCTAGCCTTAATTAACTGTCGATACAGTCAATTTCACTTTTATACAAGAAGGTTAATAAATTGTTTTGTTGTCTTGGATTTTTAGAGGTCAGCAGCTAAAGGTTAAAAATGAGGAAAGCAAAGAGGAGGAAGCTTACAGATTTCTTCAAAAGGTGGGCAGATTATCATATTTTTTATTATTAAAAACAAAATATCAAATAATACTGAAGAGGGGAAAAAATAATACTGATCTAAATATGTTGTGTTTTTATTTTTAGACAGTATGTGTTTAGCAAAACACATACTGTCTAAAAATAAAAACACAACATATTTAGATCAGTATTATTTTTCCCCTCTTCAGTATTATTTGATATTTTGTTTTTAATAATAAAAAAATATGATAATGATTATGTTCACTGTATTGTTAATATTATTAGTGTTTTATTATTTATTGTTAATATTTAATTTAATGTTAATTTATTATTATTTATTGTTAATATTATTAGTGTATTATTAGTGTAATTATTATTGTTATTATGTATTCAATTATTTATTTGGCATGTGGTGCTTTTTGTATTGTCTAGAACATACATAAGATGAGCATATTATAGCAGCAAAATAGAAGCACAATCATTTGAATGCAGCAAAAGTTTTGCTGCATTCAAATGATTGTGCTTCTATTTTGCTGCTATAATATGCTCATCTTATGTATGTTCTAGACAATACAAAAAGCACCACATGCCAAATAAATAATTGAATACATAATAACAATAATAATAAATGCTTCCAATGTTATAGTGTTGTTTGTATTTGGTTGCATTCACTGCATGAATATATTTGATTGACAATTTGACTGACAGTGTTTTGGCATATTTAACATTTATCCTCCAAAATAAATCAACTGTTTTGGTTTAAGATTGTGCAAGCCTTCAAATTTTCTCACTGAATATTTCTCCTTCACATTTTTCACCTGTAGGCATGTGACAAGATTTAACATGATATTGCTCAACCTACCTCTGTAAAGTCAGCTAACAACTTATTAAAATGCACCAGAATTCAGCAAATAACATGTATGATGATAAAAAACTTCTGGGGGAGGACCCCCAGACCCCCCACTAATCATTTCCTTCAAACCAATGTACAACAACCTGTACAATCTGTTACATTGACCAACCAATCTACATTCAAACTGCCATAATGTGTATGGGGGCACTACAAGACACACATAGGCCTACAACACACAGATAAGGTGTATATCTCTGTGCAATATGATATGGTTATCAAATTAGAGGGTTATTTTCCAAAAAGTATATTGGGGCAGGGTGGCGGGGGCAGGGGCGGGTACGAGGCAGAGCCCCCCCACATAACCAATCCCAATTTAACCCCTGGTGAGGATTATGTGGGAAATGCGCTCAATATAATATATATTTATCACAAAAATACATGCATGTATTTATTATTTTGAAAACCCACCAGCCGCCTGATCTGGCACGTTTTAATTGTGCGACAGTAATGACATAAATACCAGCACGACGGACGAGTCCTTATCCTGTCGTCTTTCCAACTCTTCTCTACTCCACGTTGGTTCGAAGTCGTATGGAATAATCTCCATGTCACGTACGCGAGGGAGGCGGATGTATGTGCAGAAGTATACCAGTTTAATAAAGTGCAGAACACACACACACACACACACACACACACACACACACACA
Source organism: Neoarius graeffei (assembly GCF_027579695.1). NCBI lineage: Eukaryota > Metazoa > Chordata > Actinopteri > Siluriformes > Ariidae > Neoarius > Neoarius graeffei. The sequence continues at coordinate 34,583,638 of NC_083581.1, forward strand.
CACACACAGTGAGACAAAATATATACACAGGCAAACAATCCAAAACGAGAATACAGGCAAAAGGGTCAGTCAAGGCACAAACAGTACATCAAAAGCTAAGCGAGGACAAGAACGAGAAACAGACAAGCATTGTGAAACAGAAAATCAAGACAACGGGTAGAAAGGCTTGGTAATGCGTATCGTAATACTTTGCGATGTAAATGCATCAGCACAGACCTTAAACAAGCAAACACATCTCATCTCATCATCTCTAGCCGCTTTATCCTTCTACAGGGTCGCAGGCAAGCTGGAGCCTATCCCAGCTGACTACGGGCGAAAGGCGGGGTACACCCTGGACAAGTCGCCAGGTCATCACAGGGCTGACACATAGACACAGACAACCATTCACACTCACATTCACACCTACGGTCAATTTAGAGTCACCAGTTAACCTAACCTGCATGTCTTTGGACTGTGGGGGAAACCGGAGCACCCGGAGGAAACCCACGCGGACACGGGGAGAACATGCAAACTCCGCACAGAAAGGCCCTCGCCGGCCACGGGGCTCGAACCCGGACCTTCTTGCTGTGAGGCGACAGCGCTAACCACTACACCACCGTGCCGCCCCTGGTAAACACATAGTTCCTTAATTGAGCTCAGGTGCGCCTTGTTCACGGCGTGCGTGCTGGAGTCCACTCGGCATGCGTGCAGCCTGAGGTGCCCCTTCAGGTGCACATGCCACAGCGCACAGGACTGACACTCCATCACTGATGAAGCCGGCAAATCTCAAAATTAATCTAAATTGGAATGATCTGGCCGCCGTGTAAACAGTTTTCAAAATGGCAGCGCTGATACTTCACGTTTGAAGTCTCGCACAAGTCTCGTGAAGATCACGCGGATAAGCGATGCCTGCCGTGGACCATACGAACTACATTCAACATGGCTAAAAACCGAAAAGGCTGATAAGTATAATATAACATGCCAATACGAGTCACGATATAAGGTTACTAAAACCAAAAACGTAATTGAATAACACGTTAATTAAGAAATAAAGCAAGTTTAAAAATGACTTCAGTTCCCCTTTAAGAAACCAGCTAGATAGACACAGAGCTGAGAGCAGCCTCTACACCCCCTGCAGTATGAAAAAAAAAACACACACACACACACACACAAAATGTGCAGGAAAGATACAGAGAAGGTAATGACATCATATGCACTCATTTTCTAGCTGACCTTGACATAATGCAAATACAGCAGGACCCCAGTTTCCATGAGGGAAACGTTCCAAGACCTACCTCAGGTAGCCAAAACTGGATAGTAACAAACACCATATATAAAGCTCGTCTTTCACATGCTTATATATCTATGATAATGCTACTTTATAAATGACACAATATGATAAACAGTAACTAATAATAAACAATATACTGTAACAAAAGTTATGTGAATATGGGGTCTCTCTCTCTTGCGCTCACTCTCTCTCACAGGATTCTGACATTTCCGCTTTATGTTTGACAGGGGCGCAGATACGTTTTTTGAACTGGGGGGAACAAAAGCTGCCAGCAAACCAACCCCACCCCCAACATGTGTTGTGCGAGGAATATACTCTGATGCCCTCAGGGCGACGACATTACTCAGCTAAGACAAAAAAACCATCACTCCTTCATGCCTGCAACCGTTAGCTTAGGCCTACTAATAAATAAAGAGTAGGAATAGAGCACACCTGTGATGTCTGGTGCTCTCATGTGCTATTTACCACTGACACGACAGGATGTCATGTCACATGCCATCACCAGGAACTACCTGAAGGCCAGGACAATGATAACATTTTAACATAGCCTATGGAAAGCCAAAGTTTACACATTATCATCACGCACAGAAATTGCAAAACTAGTTTTAAAACCGCTAAGTTCCAACTGTTAAACATAGCGAGAGGCTGGGCTACGTGTGTGTAAAGTGTAAACCAGTGCATCCTGACTTTCTAACTATGCCTGTGTGTTGCGTGAGCGGCAGTCAGTCAACAACTCTTCGCAAAGTTTCCTTATGAAACAGTATGCTCGCTGAAATTATGGCAGGGAACGCCAGATTAAACATTAAAACTGCCTTCTGAGCACTGTATCTACAGGCTGCCACCGAAAGAAGGAGGCTACCAGAAAGGCATCTCTACTCCGTACGATTTTACTTTCACTACGACATTACTTTGAACAGACTATCAAAAAATTGCAAGGTGATATGATAAAGTAAGGCACAGTTTACTTACAGTTGTTGTTTTTTGAAAAAACGATGCAATCATTTTCTGCCTTTTCGGTTTGGCACCCTTCATCATGCCGTGTTGGGGTCCTGAACTAGGAGCTGTCCCCGATATGCCTGTCAAACTTGTTGTGGGTAACCATAGCAACCAAGCTCGAGCTCGCAACCAGTGTTGCCAAATACTGCTGACGTTTTCCAGCCCAAAATATGTTCAAATCCCGCCAAAATGCACTTAAATCCGCCCAATTAGGTGGGAAACTGCCCAATCTGGCAACACTGCTCGCAACCTGTGCAGTCTGCACAGCTCAACCAACCGAATATCAGTCTTTGTTTTGTTTTATGCGAGTTGTTGCAACTATGTATGTACTGCTGTGCACCTCAATAAACCGAATGGTAATTAGCCTTTTGATTTTTCCGTGAGGTTTGCCTTATGCAAAGAAAGACAGCATAGACATTTTTTCCTCCCTATAAGTGGGGGGGACCGAACGAGGTGAATTTAAATCTGGGTGGGACGAATCCCACCCGTCCCACCCTCTATCTGCGCCCGTGGTTTTTGACCGAAACGACCTTGCCTGCGACCCTGTAGAAGGATAATGCGGCTAGAGAGAATGAGATGAGATATCAAATCAGCAGATATGGAGTTCCACTGTATTAGTGGTATAGGACAATGCCACGCTCCGTATCCATTTAGTGCTATAAAATACCTGCACTTGAATTTAAACCCTAAATGAAAATGGGGTTTGTTCTCCCTCACTTTATTTTCTGTCCCCCCAAACAGTTTTTCAACCTCCACTACATCCCTCAAGTTCACAGTCTCAATTTAAGATGTTCCCAGGACTGATTAAAAAAAAAAAAATTATATATATATATATATATATATATATATATATATATATATATATATATATATATATATATATATATATAATAATCCCAACAAGGAGGCACGGTGGTGTAGTGGTTAGCGCTGTCGCCTCAAAATGGCGGCTCGGTTTTCCCTTTCAGGCGCTCTCGTTTTCTGTTAGAATTTCGTAAAGAAAAAAAAAAATTTTTTTACCAGGGGTGGTGTAGTGGTTAGCGCTGTTGCCTCACAGCAAGAAGGTCCGGGTTCGAGCCCCGGGGCCGGCGAGGGCCTTTCTGTGTGGAGTTTGCATGTTCTCCCCGTGTCTGTGTGGGTTTCCTCCGGGTGCTCCGGTTTCCCCCACAGTCCAAAGTCATGCAGGTTAGGTTAACTGGTGACTCTAAATTGACCGTAGGTGTGAATGTGAGTGTGAATGGTTGTCTGTGTCTATGTGTCAGCCCTGCGATGACCTGGCGACTTGTCCAGGGTGTACCCCGCCTTTCACCTGTAGTCAGCTGGGATAGGCTCCAGCTTGCCTGCGACCCTGTAGAACAGGATAAAGCAGCTAGAGATAATGAGATGAGATGAAATCCCAACCACATAGTTACTATTTTGGTTGGACCTTCCTCATTATATTTTCTAAAAAATAATTAATTGGTTTTATTTCCCAAAATGTAAACAAATTAGCAGCCAATGTTAAACTGCCACAATCCTGACCAGGCAGTTACTAAGGATGAATGAACGCCGTCAGTGCATCATGCAGCACCGCTTGTTCATGTAAATGAAGACCACATTCATTTACCTCCTTGTTTAAGTACATGAAACCAGCTAGTGGCCTAGTGGTTAGCATGTCTGCCTCTTGATCAGGAGATCGCGAGTTCTATTCACGGCCAGGTCATACCAAAGATCATCATAAAAATGGTACCTACTGCTGTCTGGTAAGGCACGCTGCAATACAGATGCGAGTGGGGAGTCAAACTCTTGCGGTTACCAGAGGACTAGCCCCCCACTGTAACCCTAGCTATGTAATAGGCGAGAGGCCGAGGGCTATGGAAATGGAGATCGGCGCTGCCCTATGTGCCACATGGCATGGGAAGGACTTTAAGTACATGAAAGTAAAATACGCCTGTTTGTGCAAATTTTTCTTGAGTCCTACAAGATCCTCATGCTGATCCTTAACGATAATTTTACATCTGATGCTCTGGGAACCTTTCGGATGATCTTTAGAAGAAGAGAAGGAAGATACTGCACCTCCTGTTCATATCTGTACTTGTATCTGAAATTATTCATTTCTAATTATTTTCTGCAACATCCCTAGCAGACACTGTACACACATTTTTGGCCACCTGCTTTCATGCAAACACACTGTATGTGTGAAATAAGTGAGAGATAAAGGAAGAGCCTTAGTAGAACCTTTACACTCGCATCGTGAAATATAATCCCTCAGGACTTCAGACAGACAGACAGACAGACCCTCCAGGCTCAACCTCAAAAGACCAATCGATCCACAGCAAGACGGGGGCATAAAAGCACGCGTGTGTGTTTACAGACAAGCTGATGCTACTTAAAGCCCACTGGCAGAGTGAATGCATGTATGTGAAATATCATTGTGTTCAACCTCATCAGCTGCTGCTGCCACTTCAATACAGTGACCTTCTCAGTGACAAACTTACAGCCACAGTGAAGATCATACACACTCCTCTAGGACACACACACCTTCCACTAAACTTCTACATTCTCCTAGAATGGGACCTTTCAAACCAAAATATACAGCAGATCCCCATGTATAAATCTTCCATAGTTTGTTTTAATGTCAAAGAACTAATATATAGATTTAGGCACTGCCTAAAAGCGGAGCTCCCATCTGTTTCTGGGTTGTAGAATTTTCTTATATCATAGCCAGCCTCTTGTTTTATTTCTTTACTGGCTAGCACTAGCCACTAGGCGGCGTGTGTGACTGGTAATTACTAGCACTGGCCACTAGGCGGTGTGTGTGACTGGTAATTACTAGCACTGGCCACTAGGCGGTGTGTGTGTGTGTGTGTGTGTGGTAATTAACACTGGCCACTAGGCAGTGTGTGTATGACTGGTAATTACTAACACTGGCCACTAGGCGGTGTGTGTGACTGGTAATTACTAACACTGGCCACTAGGCGGTGTGTGAGACTGGTAATTACTAACACTGGCCACTAGGCGGTGTGTGTGACTGGTAATTACTAACACACTGCCTAGTGGCTAGTGTGTGTGTGTGGTAATTACCAACACTGGCCCCAAGGCAGTGTGTGTGACTGGTAATTACCAACACTGGCCACTAGGCGGTGTGTGTGACTGGTAATTACTAGCACTGGCCACTAGGAGGTAGTCTGGCTAACGCGACAAAGCTCTACGAGCTATTGGTCTGGCCAAGATATTAAGCCCAACCGTTTCCCAGAGCCCGTGGTTGACCCGCCTCCCTGAAATGCCTCAGTTTGCTACTGGTCGAAGCCAGAAAAGGCTGTGACGAAGCTTAAACCAATCACATCACTCTTTCCTCTGACGTATGCGGCGCGACGGGGCTAACTGGTAGATTAAACTCTTACCGAAGCCAGTCGGGAGCAAGGCGAAAACGTCCTTCCTTTCAATAAATACCTCCAGGGCTGCTCTTTGCTCTGTTTTCAATGAGAACTTCCCGTTGAATGCTTTCAATACAGCATCTATGTGCAGTGGCGATCCTAGAGTGATTTACTCCCTGGGCGAAACCCCCTGTTGGCGCCCCCCCGCCCGCCTTTTTTTTTTTTTTTTGCGCCCGCACCGCCCCCCCCCCCCCGCGTTGGGCTCTGTATTAGCCAACAGAATGTTAACAGCTTTACATGGTCGTTTAAACATTTCTCGTCGTGTGTTGTACGTCGCAGACACGGCCCGTTATAAATTTGCTGTTACCAGAATGGCAATGATCAAGTCGTAATGTATTACTTAAGACTCTGTGTAATGTCATAGTAGTGTAGTACTATGGTAGTAAAGTCTTTTTGATGACTAGTACAACGTTCCGCTGGCGGGATTGTGCATATTATGGGGCTACGACAAGTTAGGCACACACACACACACTGATGACGTCACCTGCGCAACTTTGGTATAGAGGGCTACCGCATGACGTCACCGCGCCGCGAGATTTTGTTAGGCGCCATATTGGAAGACCAAGTACACATCTATGCAAGTACATACATACATAAAACAAACTACACCTGAAATGTAGCCAGGGCCGGTTCTGCCCTAATCTGGACCCAGGTGCAACATCGCGCAACCCCCCCCAAAAAAAAAAAAAAAAAAAGTCTAAATCAGAACAACCATCACATAACTATAAAGATTTTATATCAACTATTTTAACTAAATGGGCTATAATAAATAAGCCTGCAGGCAGCCACGGCGGGCTGCCTCAGAAAAGTAACCATTCAATGACCCAACTGAAAGCCTGCAGCCACGGCGGGCTGCCTCAGAAAAGTAACCATTTGTCCTACCTTAAAACTCGTTTTGCATTTTCTGCCTCCTTTTTTGTATTTTCGACCCTCCGTTTATTTTCTTTCCTTTTCTGAAAACCCGATTTGTGTCCAGACATTTTGTTCTGCTACCAACGAACTCACTCGTCAGGTCTCGTCTCTCGAGCCCGCGATGATTCCCGTGGGAAGGGCAACAATTGATACATTTTTACAAACAACCAATAAACAGCCAATAGGGAGGTTGCAACGTTCAGGTTCTCCTTTGCTCAGAGACACTCAGTAATGCACTTATTCTCTGTCTCCTGGCAGAAAGCTTCTTGGTTTGCTCCTCTTGTGTCTCAATCACAGCTGGTATTCTGTAGAAAGACTTCTTTTCACCTTTCCCATCAGCTTTGTTGGAACACCCTAACACAGCACAAAAGTTTACCATTGTAGGTTTATGATGAATCAAGTGCCTCGTGGGTTTAAATTCCGCGCACTGCCGTTATAGACCAGTTCACAGATACGGCAAAGCGCACGGAGTTGTGGGAAAGGTCAAAGGTTAAGGTAGGGCTGCACGATTATGGAAAAAATAATAATCACGATTATCTTGATCAAAATTGTAATCGCGATTATTAAATCACGATTATTCTTGATGTTAGGGAAATCACTTAAATTTTATTTCACCATATTCAAACTAGGGGTGTGCGATCTGACGATATAAAATCGTTAAGAATAAGAACGAGTAGAAGATCGCAGACGATCTGCCAAAGTGGAGAAATCGTATAGATCACCTTGGCCAATGAGCGCAATAACTTTTTTTCCCCTTTGGGTACAATAACTTGACGTTCTATGCTGGTTCCTGCCGACGCGGCAGACGCAAGACGTCCTTAACCTGTAGAGGGACTGAAAATCCACGATCGCGGAAAACGGGCGGAAATTGCGGAATTATGCATCTGAAACGGAACTTATTGTCAGAAATGGAATCTACACATTCTAAGCTTGGGGAGGCTGGAGCCGCCGATGGGAAAATGAAACTAAAGCCGAGCACCGTGGCTCTTCGTCGGGCTGGAGCCCGGGATAGAAACGAAACCTAAGCGGAGCCCCGCGGCGCGCCTCCGCTTAGGTTTCGTTTCTATCTCGAGGTGGCGCGCCGTGCCCATGCTGGTTCTTTAGGCAGAGTGCAGAGGTTTCTGGCTGTCAAGTTTGGGGAAGCTTCTTTAAATATAAACTACATTTCGAGCACAAGAGGCTAGTGCTAGCAACATTCAAACAGCCACAATAAAGCTATGCAGAAGCCTCCCCGCCACCAGTCTGGACCATTTTCAAAAAGCTATTTGGTGTTTTGATACTTAAATCATTCCAAAATAACCGAAGACTGTGTGTTATTCAACATTTCATATTTTACTTTCTTTTTTATATTCTAAGAATGCACTTTATCAGAGTGATGTTTACTTAGTGTTGTCTTCACAACCAATAGTGCACTTTATCAGGGTTATCAGTGTGTTTACAATGTTTGCACATGCAAAATTGCTACTATTAATTAAAATCTGTTCAGAAAGGTTTGTAGCCCCAAAATGCCTGTTTGTTTGTTTTTTGATGGAAGATCATGATAAAAAATCGAAATTGAGATTTTATGTTAAAAAATCGTGATATGACATTTTTGCCATATCGCCCACCCCTAATTCAAACAAACGATATGAACAGCTTAGTGCAGAATGAAATTTAAAAGAGAAATTCTGATTTCCAAATGACAAATAAATGAAATTTATCCAAGAAATTACCAAAGGATGAAGGAACTGAAAACTCAGTTGCAACAATTACATAGCATTATACTGAGGCCTACAAGTTTTTAGCTAGAAAGAGCAGCCTATCAACACGCTCTGGCTTTAAACATGAGCGAAGGCAGGTCACAGCATTGCCTCCAGTGCTAAATAGTCTGTTGTTCCGACATAGTTAGCTTTTCTCTCTCACCTCAATCTGTTGCCTACACTGTAAAAAATTTTACGGGCGGGTGTTGATTGAACATAGATTTTACATATCATTTGACTCAGAAATGTCATTTTCACTTACAACCAACTAAACCAGGTCGGCCTAATACACTTTCTCTCATTGTGATATCATGTTGAGCTATCAAGAATTTTAACATCCAAATATCAAAGATATCCTTGTTGATAGAACTAGCTGCAACCTGTTGCAATGCTGCATGTTGGTATCCTTGTTGGTAGAACCAATGACGCATATATACACGTGCTGTATGGGGTTTCCTTACCTCTGCGCAGGGGCAAATGTTTACTTTTTTGGGGATTGAACACTATTATTACAAATTTTGCACGCATTTCTTGAATGATTAAGGCTTTTAAAAGTATAGTGTCTGTAATCCAGGTATTAACGCCGACACTGAGGTGTAAAGGTTAACTTGATTTAAAGCTCAGGTAAAGGTTAACAAAGGTTTTTAGTTCTTTGTCGTAAAATTGAATTTTGAAATTGACACAGCAGTCACAGTTAGTTTATTTTGTCACACTGTAAAAAAAAATAGTTGAGAATACTTGAAATTTCAAGGCAACCGTCTGCATTAAGAATTTTATGTTTTGCCAACGATGTGCCCATGATAATCCAAACTATGATAAAACTGTTATCTTTATTAAGAATTCTTAATTAAGTCAATTTTCAATTCCTCATTCTGCCAACATAGATTTCTCTTTTCGCTGAACAGTGGCATTCACAGTAGTGCAAAAAGGCAATTGAGGTTATCATAATCTTTTTTTTTTTTTAGATTTTTTTGGGGCTTTTTTCACCTCTATTTGGATAGGACAGCGTAGAGACAGGAAATGAGCAGGAGAGAGAGAGACGGCTCAGGAAATGACCTCGGGTCAGAACCGAACCCGGGTTCCTGTATTTATGGTATGGCGCCTTATCCACCTGAGCCACGACGCCCCTAAGGTTATCACAATTTATCATTAAACTATACATGCCTTTTTTCATTGTTCTACACGATTACAAAACTTCAATATTGAAATAAAGTTTTTAAAACCCATGTTGTGGGTATGGCGTCGTGGCTCAGGTGGATAAGGCGCCATACCATAAATCTGGGGACCCGGGTTCGATTCCGACCCGAGGTCATTTCCCGAGCCGTCCCTCTCTCCCGCTCATTTCCTGTCTCTACACTGTCCTATCCAAATAAAGGTGAAAAAAGTCTGATAACCTCAATTGCCTTTTTGTACTACTGTGAATGCCACTGTTCAGCAAAAAGAGAAATCTATGTTGGCAGAATGAGGAATTGAAAATTGACTTAATTAAGAATTCTTAATAAAGATAACAGTTTTATCATAGTTTGGATTATCATGGGCACATCATTGGCAAAACATAAAATTCTTAATGCAGACTGTTGCCTTGAAATTTCAAGTATTCTCAACTATTCTTTTTTTACAGTGTACTCTCATGCCATTAGGGGGCGAACCAACGCATGTAAGGTTTCATTACTCCGCCTAAGGCTTGCTTGCTTATTTAGGCGGAGTAATGAAACCTTACATGCGTTGGTTCGCCCCCTAATGGTTTGGCGGAGTACTGGTCAAAAAGTGCTTGATCATAGCAGCAGAGCTCGGATTTTAAATGGAAATAAATCGCGATTTTCATTTAATTTAATCGTGGCAGCCAAAATCGTGATTTTCGATTAAATTCGATTAATTGTGCAGCCCTAGGTTAAGGCCTCATAAACGAGCAGAAATAGAACATGTCAACAATGGCAGAGGCTACAGGCTCGCTGTGGGGACACTTGTGTTGTCGATTGCCACAGTGGACGTCGACTGCTTGAACAGTGGATGCGAGAAGACTGTAGTGTACATTTAAGTGAGTGTATACAGAAAAAATTATGTGAATCCAAGCACACAGTTTAACGCAAAAGTTCGTTTATATCCCGACCTTGTCAGCTGTCAGATTTATGTTAATGGACCCGGTAAGCTGGTAAATAATTTTTTTTTTCCTTTACCAAATTCTAACAGAAAACAAGGGCGCCCGAAAGGGAAAACCGAGCCGAGCCGCCTCACGGCTGTAATGCAAATTGCTTTCCTCCTCTGTATACAAGTGCGCTTCCATGGCAGGGAAAAAGAAACTACATTTTGGCGCCTATGTAGTCCCCTATTTAAACAAATAGGAGTCATTCAGGATTCAGCCATGTTTTTGCTCTGTGTTTTTACTCGACCAAAGTTATACAGTATTATGAGCTTTAAATTGCATAAATAAAACCATTTGATGAAACTTTGAAGAAGAGATTGTACTGGTTTAAAGTTTTTACATAACGTTTTCATGTCGACTCCAATTAATACACTAGTAGAATCGATGACTAGTTTAGTAGGCCAAAACTTTTTTCAATTTTTGACTGTACCAGCCTGAAAAAACTTGCGACAGTCAAATGGAAAAAAGCAAGCTGGTCATGTTGTACTGGACTAATCTATGACTGATGAGTATAGTAAGTGATACTAGTACTGATACAATAAAACAGACGACTGTAATCTGGTAGGCAGCACGACTTATATTATTTCTCCGTGTCAGATGTTGACCTGTCAAAAACTGCAGTGGGCGTGGCAGTATCATCGGGTACATACCTCGATTTTTCTTTGTCTTCCTTGGATGGTACAGGCTGGATTTTCAAAATATCTGTGGCATATGCAAGCGCCCTTAACTCTTCTACCCCCATGGTAGTTGGCAATCCCCGTTCTCTCATATCCATAAGGCGTATTTACTAAGGTTTGGCTTGTTTGCCGCCATGTTTTCATCTCCGATGAGGCCTCGACCTTTGACCCTGCGCATGCGCGGCGATATCTGTGAACTGGTCTATTTCCCCCTAATCACGAGTTTGTTGGTCTTCCAATATGGCGCAGGGTTTGTTTACTTCCGGTTTTCGGTAACGTCAGTGAAAAGGGTCTATTGGGCTTCCTCATCCAAAATGTTCACTCACACACACACACACACACACACACACACACCCGCCCATCTTGTTTTTTTTTTCAGGGTTTTTTTTGGGGGGGGGACCTTTTTTTTTGGGGGGGGGGGGGGGGGGGGACCGTTTATTTTTTTTTTCGCGCCCGTGCTCATGCCGCCCCCGCGATGCCGCCCCGGGCGGCTGCCCGGTCGGCCCGCCCCCAGGACCGCCCCTGTCTATGTGTAATATATGTGGAAGTGTGAATGAAGCGCTTCCGGCATAGATTCTGTAAACCAGTGGTTCTCAAAGTGGGGTCCGCGGACCCCTGGGGGTCCGTGGCGCGTTGCCAGGGGGTCCGTGAAAAAATTTGCTACAAAATAATAAGCTTCCCTTATGTGGAGAAAAAAAAAAAAAAAAAGGAGCCCCTCTGGTGACATGGGTGAAAAAAATAAAATTCCGTAGCCACGAGTTAATAACGTGGGAACGAGATCCTATTCCGTGGCCACGACTTGTTTAATGCGTGGGAACGAGATGATTATTAGGTGGCCACGAATTAACGCGTGGCCACGAGAAGTGTTCGTCATTTCATCACCGAGACTGTTGACTTTCTGGCATCAGTAGCTTCAGCCGCAAATATGGACAAGTTTGATCTGATTTCGGGCGGCACAGTGGTGTAGTGGTTAGCGCTGTCGCCTCACAGCAAGAAGGTCCTGGGTTCGAGCCCCGGGGCTGGCGAGGGCCTTTCTGTGTGGAGTTTGCATGTTCTCCCAGTGTCCGCGTGGGTTTCCTCCGGGTGCTCCGGTTTCCCCCACAGTCCAAAGACATGCAGGTTAGGTTAACTGGTGACTCTAAATTGACCGTAGGTGTGAATGTGAGTGTGAATGGTTGTCTGTGTCTATGTGTCAGCCCTGTGATGACCTGGCGACTTGTCCAGGGTGTACCCCGCCTTTCGCCCGTAGTCAGCTGGGATAGGCTCCAGCTTGCCTGCGACCCTGTAGAAGGATAAAGTGGCTAGAGATAATGAGAATGATCTGATTTCGTTTTATTTTAATCTAGGAATGAATTATAATGATATCCTTAAATCACTTGCAGTTAGCAGCCGAATTACCGGTAAGTGTCTCTTGCTTAGAATTACTCCATGTCTAACTGGAAGTGATTTAAGGATATCATTATAATTCATTCCTAGATTAAAATAAAATGAAATCAGATCAAACTTGTCCATATTTGCGGCTGAAGCTACTGATGCCAGAAAGTCAACAGTCTCAGTGATGAAATGACGAACACTTCTCGTGGCCACGCGTTATTAATTCATGGCCACCTAATAATCATCTCGTTCCCATGCATTAAACAAGTCGTGGCCACGGAATAGGATCTCATTCCCATGCGTTATTAACTCGTGGCCACGGAATATTTTTTTTCACCCATGTCACCAGAGGGGCTCCATAGGTAAAATGCTACAGTATTCACCCAATCACATTATTCTCTTTATTCCCGCTCGCATAACATAGCTAGGATAGCTTGGTGAGCTGATTGAAAGGCAGCAATCAGAGTTAGAAAAAAGAAAATGGATAGATTTTTGAAACAGACGAGTAACAACACTCCCAAACCAAGCAAAATAAGAAAATATGACAAGACTTGTATAGAATTTGGCTTCATTGAAAGCAGCGGAGGAAAGCCCATGTGTGTGAACTGTCTCCAGGTGCTAGCTAATGAGGCTATGAAGCCAGCCAAGCTAAAGCGGCATCTGTTAACAAAACATCCGGAATACATCAACAAACCAAAAGAGTTCTTTCACAGAAAAGGTGAGGAATATTTCTCTCAGCGAACAAGACTAACCAAGCTGGCAACTACATCAGAGAGGGCGCAGAAAGCTTCTTATTTGGTAGCCCAGCATATACAGTGGGGCAAAAAAGTATTTAGTCAGTCACCAATTGTGCAAGTTCTCCCACTTAAAAAGATGAGAGAGGCCTGTAATTTTCATCATAGGTATACCTCAACTATGAGAGACAAAATGAGAAAAAAAAATCCAGAAAATCGCATTGTCTGATTTTTAAAGAATTTATTTGCAAATTATGGTGGAAAATAAGTATTTGGTCAATAACAAAAGTTCATCTCAATACTTTGTTATATACCCTTTGTTGGCAATCACAGAAGTCAAACGTTTTCTGTAAGTCTTCACAAGGTTTTCACACACTGTTGCTGGTATTTTGGCCCATTCCTCCATGCAGATCTCCTCTAGAGCAGTGATGTTTTGGGGCTGTCACTGGGCAACACGGACTTTCAACTCCCTCCAAAGATTTTCTATGGGGTTGAGATCTGGAGACTGGCTAGGCCACTCCAGGACCTAGAAATACTTCTTATGAAGCCACTCCTTCATTGCCCGGGCATTGCGTTTGGGATCATTGTCATGCTGAAAGACCCAGCCACGTTTCATCTTCAATGCCCTTGCTGATGGAAGGAGGTTTTCACTCAAAATCTCATGATACATGGCCCCATTCATTCTTTCCTTTACACAGATCAGTCGTCCTGGTCCCTTTGCAGAAAAACAGCCCCAAAGCATGATGTTTCCACCCCCATGCTTCACAGTAGGTATGGTGTTCTTTGGATGCAACTCAGCATTCTTTCTCCTCCAAACACAAGTTGAGTTTTTACCAAAAAGTTCTATTTTGGTTTCATCTGACCATATGACATTCTCCCAATCCTCTTCTGGATCATCCAAATGCTCTCTAGCAAACTTCAGACGGGCCTGGACATGTACTGGCTTAAGCAGGGGGACATGTCTGGCACTGCAGGATTTGAGTCCCTGGCGGCGTAGTGTGTTACTGATGGTAGCCTTTGTTACTTTGGTCCCAGCTCTCTACAGGTCATTCACTAGGTCCCCCCGTGTGGTTCTGGGATTTTTGCTCACTGTTCTTGTGATCATTTTGACCCTACGGGGTGAGATCTTGCGTGGAGCCCCAGATCGAGGGAGATTATCAGTGGTCTTGCATGTCTTCCATTTTCTAATAATTGCTCCCACAGTTGATTTCTTCACACCAAGCTGCTTACCTATTGCAGATTCAGTCTTCCCAGCCTGGTGCAGGTCTACAATTTTGTTTCTGGTGTCCTTTGACAGCTCTTTGGTCTTGGCCATAGTGGAGTTTGGAGTGTGACTGTTTGAGGTTGTGGACAGGTGTCTTTTATTCTGATAACGAGTTCAAACAGGTGCCATTAATACAGGTAACGAGTGGAGGACAGAGAAGCCTCTTAAAGATGATGTTACAGGTCTGTGAGAGCCAGAAATCTTGCTTGTTTGTAGGTGACCAAATACTTATTTTACAGAGGAATTTACCAATTAATTCATTAAAAATCCTGCAATGTGATTTCCTGGATTCTTTCCCCCCATTCTGTCTCTCATAGTTGAAGTGTACCTATGATGAAAATTACAGGCCTCTCTCATCTTTTTAAGTGGGAGAACTTGCACAATTGGTGGCTGACTAAATACTTTTTTGCCCCACTGTAGCTAATTCTAAGAAGGCTCATACCATAGCAGAAGAGCTGATCCTTCCATCAGCAGTGGATATGTGCGAGGTTATGATCGGAACAGAGGCAGCTAACAAATTGAAAACGGTACCACTCTCCAACGACACCGTAAGGCGAAGGATTGATGATCTCTCTGATGACATCTTGTCACAACTTCTAGATAGACTTCACTGCAGTGGTCAATATTCTATTCAGCTGGACGAGTCTACTGACATAGCTAGTGCAGCGTAGCTCATCGCTCTTGTCCGCTATCCATGGGGAGAAACAATTTTAGAGGACTTTTTGTTCTGCAAAGCGGTCCCAGGTAGGGCAACAGGAGAGGAGATATTCAGGCTCCTGGATGAATTTATTAATGAAGCTGGGCTGAGCTGGGGTAAATGTGTCGCCGTGTGCACAGATGCAGCGGCAGCGATGACTGGCTGAAAGAGTGGTATTGTTGCTCGCATAAAGGCTGTCAACCCAAATGTCAAGTCTGTGCACTGTATGCTTCATCGGCAAGCGCTCACCTCCAAAGCCATTGAACCTGACTTGCACTTGGTGCTGAATAAAGCTGTGGCTGCAGTTAATTTTGTTAAGTCAAGGGCACTGCAGACACGTTTGTTTGGGCAACTTTGTCGGGAGATGGATGCAGGCCACGACACACTGCTTTATCATTCTGAAGTGAGGTGGCTCTCTCGCGGAAAGGTACTTCAGCGGGTGTTTGAGTTACGCGCTGAAATGTCGGAGTTTATGCGAACGGAAAAGCCCGACATAGCAGAGTTTTTCTCTGATCCTGTGTACGTTGCTAAGTTGGCCTATCTGGTGGATGTTTTCAACACTCTCAATAGCCTTAACCTCTCCATTCAAGGACGCTATGCCTCCATCCTTGAAGTAAGCGACAAACTCACCACCTTCATGAGGAAAGCAGAGCTGTGGCAAAGACGGCTACAAGATGGAGTGACAGACATGTTCCCACAGCTCACAGAATTTCTGCTTGCAAACAACCTGCCTGTGACTGTCGTGAAAGAGGTAGCCACCTCTCACCTCACTGCTCTCAGCAAGCATTTCACCTCATATTTCTCAGATATAAACACTGATGCCTGGGACTGGGTGCGAGATCCCTTTGCTCCAGCAGCTACATACAGCCTTACAGGCAAAGCAGAGGAGGAGTTGGTGGACTTATCTTGCGATCGGACATTGAAGGCCAGATTCCAGCAGGTGAGCCATGCAGAGTTTTGGCCCTCCCTAGCATTTGAGTATCCTGAACTCACAGCACATGCTATGCAGATATTGCTCCCTTTTCCTACTACCTACTTATGCGAGTCATCTTTCTCTACTTTGACTGCAATGAAGACCAAGTACAGAGCTCGTCTCCATGTGGAGAGTGATCTTAGAGTCTGTCTATCATCCATCACACCAAGTCCCAATCCCAATTCTAATTTCTACCCCTACCCCTCCCCCTTCCCCTTGAAACTGAGCTACAAGGGATAGGGCTTGAAATTCAACCCCTACGTATTGGGATAGCCCTTCAACGATCGCATACGTCATCGCGTACCTCCGTCAGCGTTTACGTTAGCAAAACGCGACCAAATGCATCATTGGCTGCGACCAGCCGCTACAGTCAGAGCCAGAGGCAGAACCAGAAATCTCTGCTGGCAGGGTGTGATTTGTTAACTAACACCACTGAATGGGATATCTTTGGCGCTTCGTGCACCACATCTGACAGAATGAGGTGTCAGAACACTCATGTAAACAATAAAAGCGAGAATAACAGAACAAAACGTACGCAGTCAAGCAACCGAAAACAATACTCACTCCCAAAGCTTTTTAGCAGCAGCTTGGATTTCAGAAATCGCTGCTCATTCTCAGCTCGAAAGCAAATCAAGCGGCGTGTTTCCTCTGGATAACAACTTAGGCCCAATCCCAATTCTAATTTCTACCCCTCCCCCTCCCCCTTCCCCTTGAAACTGAGCTACAAGGGATAGGGCTTGAAATTCAACCCTTACGTATGGACCCTTTTCACATGACGTCACGACAAACGCGGCCGCCATTTTGGACATGTACTACCAGTAGTTTACCACAGCCAGCATTGAGGAACGGCAGCAAAGAAAGTGTTTATTTTCAGCAAGACTTCCATCATGCCACTATATTGTTGTGCACCTGGATGTAGCAACCATCAACAAACAAGGCAAGGGTTATCATTTTATCGGATCCCGACGGAGAAGATGGATAGCGGCCGTTAACAGATTGGCAGCCCTCGGCATACCAGCGCTTGTGTAGTGACCACTTTGTTGGAGGTAAGACGAATAAAATTAGCCAGAAAAGGCATTACATTGCTGTTAACATTCTGTGGCGGCGAGTGTGTAACCAAATAGGCTAAAATAACCCATTGTAACCTCTTTGTTCTTCTGTAGTAGCTATTAGCTAACGACATTAGCTAGCGTTGTGTTCCTTTGCTGTTGGTAGACTGTAGGACAGATCAGAGGCAGTGTCCTACAAACAGCGCTTAATTTGAGGGGGAGCAAGCCGGAGCACGCTCCGGAACCTCGGGCGTTGGCTCCGGCAGCTATTTACACTGGATCCAGTGATCCGACACCTCTCTTGACTATGTAACAAAAAAAAAAAAAAGACGATTGTCTTTAGGCTTGCCATCCTTCCACTTGCGAGTGGTAAGTGATCTGCGCTGGGATCACACACACAGCGGCTCAGTCCCGAATCGTGGCTCGTGCACTTCACTCGCGCGCTGTGTGAGCTGCGCAGGGCCGGAGTGCGCACCCTCCAGAGGGCACTCGCTGTTCAGGGCGGAGTGATTTGGAGCGCAGGATGCC
Organism: Neoarius graeffei; assembly: GCF_027579695.1. Classification (NCBI taxonomy): domain Eukaryota; kingdom Metazoa; phylum Chordata; class Actinopteri; order Siluriformes; family Ariidae; genus Neoarius; species Neoarius graeffei. Next base: position 34,601,410 of record NC_083581.1, read on the forward strand.
TGCGGAGCAGAGCGTATTCGTGTATTGGTGTTGCTGTGTGCAGACGAATCGTGTATTGGTGTTGCTGTGTGCAGACTAATCGCTTTTAAAAACGTTAATCTGATGATCCGCTGATACGGTCTAATGTAAACATGGGCTAAGTGTTCAAAACAAGAGGAACATGTATTTGTCTCTTAAATCCAGGCTGTTCCCTGTAATCTCTAACAGCGGTTGGAGAAAGTAATGGCAAATAGCGAGTGCACAAACCATAGAAGGTAAACTGTACACAGCGCCAGGGCAGTGTGATGGTATGTCTACTTTTAGATTGTGTTAGCTTATCAATGAACACACTCGTCACTCGACGAGTTTCACGTCTTTACGACGGATACTTAAATGTGTGTTAGGTATTATTGTTGCAGTCTAAGCAGTCATTGTAGCAGCTAGATGAGCGAGAACCGAAAGGGTCTGTGCCATAAACCGTTATTTCTGTACGGCGTTGCTAATGTGTCGTTACTGTTATTTCTCCCTCTGCTCGCCCTGTAAATGCCCTACGTCGCTGGATAGCGAAGGTGTTTTCTGCATCTTGCTCCTTTTTCTTGTATGTTCTCCGTTTGTCACCTTCCTCGCATTCAAACCAATTCGAGCCGAAGTCCACTACATGTCCAAAATGGTGGTCGCGTTTACGAAGGTCACGTGACTGAAAAGGGTCTATTGGGATAGCCCTTCAACGATCGCATACGTCATCGCGTACCTCCGTCAGCGTTTACGTTAGCAAAACGCAACCAAATGCGTCATTGGCTGCGACCAGCCGCTACAGTCAGAGCCAGAGGCAGAACCAGAAATCTCTGCTGGCAGGGTGTGATTTGTTAACTAACACCACTGAATGGGATATCTTTGGCGCTTCGTGCACCACATCCGACAGAATGAGGTGTCAGAACACTCATGTAAACAATAAAAGCGAGAATAACAGAACAAAACGTACGCGGTCAAGCAACCAAAAACAATACTCACTCCCAAAGCTTTTTAGCAGCAGCTTGGATTTCAGAAATCGCTGCTCATTCTCAGCTCGAAAGCGAATCAAGCGGCGCGTTTCCTCTGGATAACAACTTAAAACACGTAAATAATGGAGAAAATACATTTATGACAATCTTTCGCCGCGGGAACCACCATCTTTCTGAAATCCGCATGAAATCTCGCTGAAATCCGCATGGCATTGTGGGAAATCACTCAAACCCCTTCGTTCGGAGTCAGCTCCAGGAAAATCTCCGTTTGGAGGGGTACAGAAGCCTTACCCCTTCCCCTACCCCTCCGCGTTAACTGGGATTGGGATACCCCTACCCCTTCATGTGAACGCGCAAAATGGAGGGGAAGGGCCAAGGGGTTGGTCCAAGGGGTGAAATGGGATTCGGCCTTAAAACACGTAAATAATGGAGAAAATACATTTATGACAATCTTTCGCCGCGGGAACCGCCATCTTTCTGAAATCCGCATGAAATCTCGCTGAAATCCGCATGGCATTGTGGGAAATCACTCAAACCCCTTCGTTCGGAGTCAGCTCCAGGAAAATCTCCGTTTGGAGGGGTACAGAAGCCCTACCCCTTCCCCTACCCCTCCGCGTTAACTGGGATTGGGATACCCCTACCCCTTCACGTGAACGCGCAAAATGGAGGGGAAGGGCCAAGGGGTTGGTCCAAGGGGTGAAATGGGATTCGGCCCAAGACTGGACAAACTGTGTAGTGAAAGACAGGCACATCCATCTCATTGATGATGATGATGATACTGTTGCATTCCCCCTGACCCCCACCCCCCACCCAAAACCACCAACAATATGGTTAATCAGATATTTTCATAGTATTAAAAAAAAAAAGTTATCTACTGTTGTCAATCTCACTTGTTCACTCTCCAGCTGCCCCCACCCCCACCACTAAAAATGGTTAATCATAACATTTTTAGTTGTAATGCATGAAATATTTCTAGCAGTTTGATTCTCTTACTGCAGTTTGATGCCTGTTCCTGCATCAGTGCTTTTTCATTGTTTTTTGATGGTTAGTATATTGCCATTCATTTTACACCATGAGATCAGTTACCTCTGAATGCATTGAGTGTTTTTTGTCAGTCTGTTATCTATTCTGATGAGTTCTAAAATGTAATCCCATCAATATAAAACATTTAAAACAATGTGGTAATAACTGTATGTAACAGGACAAATATTTATAAGCCTATATGGTTAAATTTGTGGTGCGATTATGAGGGGGTCCTTGGGAAAATTTCTGCTCCATTGGGGTCCCCGGCCCAAAAGAGATTGAGAACCCCTGCTGTAAACAATCTATGGCTTCCGGTCGCAGTTCTACTACGTCAGTGCCTTGAACATGCCTCTACCCAGGGCCGTTGGAGATGCTCAAAGTTGCTCAAAGTTGCTCAAAGTTCCCGATTTTTCGGGAGCTTGGAAGAGCTGTAGATAGCTTGCCTGGCCAGACTAAGCCCACTAGGCGGCGTGTGTGGCTGGTAATTACTAGCACCGGCCACTAGGCGGCGTGTGTGGCTGGTAATTACTAGCACCGGCCACTAGGCGGCGTGTGTGGCTGGTAATTACTAGCACCGGCCACTAGGCGGCGTGTGAGGCTGGTAATTACTAGCACCGGCCACTAGGCGGCGTGTGAGGCTGGTAATTACTAGCACCGGCCACTAGGCGGCGTGTGAGGCTGGTAATTACTAGCACCGGCCACTAGGCGGCGTGTGAGGCTGGTAATTACTAGCACTGGCCACTAGGCGGCGTGTGTGAGACTGGTAATTACTAGCACTGGCCACTAGGCGGCGTGTGTGAGACTGGTAATTACTAGCACTGGCCACTAGGCGGCGTGTGTGAGACTGGTAATTACTAGCACTGGCCACTAGGCGGCGTGTGTGAGACTGGTAATTACTAGCACTGGCCACTAGGCGGCGTGTGTGAGACTGGTAATTACTAGCACTGGCCACTAGGCGGCGTGTGTGAGACTGGTAATTACTAGCACTGGCCACTAGGCGGCGTGTGTGAGACTGGTAATTACTAGCACTGGCCACTAGGCGGCGTGTGTGGCTGGTAATTACTAGCACTGGCCACTAGGCGGCGTGTGTGGCTGGTAATTACTAGCACTGGCCACTAGGCGGTGTGTGAGTGGTAATTACTAACACTGGCCACTAGGCGGTGTGTGTGGGGGTAATTACTAGCACTGGCCACTAGGCGGTGTGTGTGGGGGTAATTACTAGCACTGGCCACTAGGCGGTGTGTATGAGTGGTGGTACACGTACAAACCACAAAAAAAAAAAAAGAAAAAATAGTAAACCCATTGAGGTTTTAGGTATGGTGCTCCGCTAAAAATAGCAGGAAAAAAAATGTTGAAATATTAAGCCGATTAAAAACGTGTCTCCCACAAATTTATGAAGTTTTATTCCTAGCTTTCGGACCTACGGTCCATCATCAGGGACAGAATGGAATGTCCCTGATGATGGACCGTAGGTCCAAAAGCTCGGAATAAAACTTCATAAATTTATGTGGAAGGTACGTTTTTACTGACTTAATATCATTCCCACATACAGACGTTGAATACTGAAATATTTACCTTCCAGATCTGTGAATATGCAGCACTTTCATCCTTTAGTCTGTCCCGCTCTCTTACCTGTGCACTTTGCTTTGCTCAAACCGATCAGCTTTGAAGGCTTCAACTTTCATACTAGCACTGCCATCAATGACATCATGCTAGTCATCCTGCAGAATAATAATTAGCACCGCCGAGCCTTTGCTGTCATTCAGCTCGACTAAATCATATAGTTCTTGTGCTTTTTTTTTTTTTTTTAGGAGCTTATTGCGAAACCTGTCCACTACGTTTGAGCTTATTGGACTTTTTTTTTTTGTTTGTTTATTCTATTAACCACCGTTGCAGCTGTGCTAGCAATGTCCCTCTGGGACGCTAACCTCTCACAGGAACAACAAAAACAGCACCAAGCAACAAATTTGCACCAGTCTTGCTAAGCACATTGCAGATATTTAAATATTAAAATACTTTGCGTTTCAGGGTGACGTTTTTGTTTAATAGTAACTAAACTCCAAAATATAAAACATTTTGTTACGTAGCTAATAAAGATAATGACTGAAATGCAATTGGTTATGTTATCAAATAGAAAATTTGCATTGCAATGCAACCATCAAGTCATCTCTTGGTTCACGCAAGCTAACTATTTACTAACCCTATTTCCAGGAAAGTTAGGATGTTTTTCAAAATGCAATTAAAAAAAAAAAATCTGGATTTGTTAATTTGTCTGAACCTTTATTTAACTGACAAAAAGCACAAATGAAAGAAAGATTTTCAATAGTTTTACTGACAAACTTCATTGTCTTTTGTAAATATAAAACAAGTTACACCATTTTGGAAGATTCCATGACAAGCAGGTTAATTGGTCACAGATCGGGCATAAAAGGAGCAGCACCAAAGGCTCAGTCTTTGCAAGCAAAGCAAAGATGGGTTATCGCTCACTTATTTGTGCCAAAAAATTCATGACAGAACGGTTAGTCAATAAATTATAAAAAAAAAAAAAAAAAGACCCCCGCCACACACACAACCACACATTTCACAACCCATGTTTTTAGGTCTTTCAAAATCTACAGGACATAATATTGTGAAAAGATTCAGGGAATTCAGAGACATCACAGTGTGTAAACAGCAAGACTGGAATCCACTGCTGAATGTGCATTAACTTCAAACCCTCAGGCAGCACTGTCTGAGAAACCATCATGCTAATGTGACAAATATAGCCACGTGGGCTTGGGAGTACTTCTGAAAACTGTTGTCATGTCACACAATCTGTCACTGCATCCAGAAATGCAACCTGAGCCTGTATTATATAAGGAGGAAGCCATTTATCAATTCTATGCAGAAACAATGCCTCGGATTTCTCTGGGCCTGAACGACAGTGGAAACATATGCTGAGGTCAGAAGAGTCCACACTTCAGCTTGTTTTCAGAAAATCGGACATCCAGTTCTCAGTGCCAAAGGTGAACACGACCATCCAGTTTGTTATCAGAGAAAGGTGCAAAAACCAGCATCTGTGATGGTATAGGGGCATCAGTGCCCACGGCATGGGTGAGTTGCATGTGTGTCAAGGTACCATTGATATATTGGGGCATATACTGGGATTTAGAGAGACGTATTCAAAGCAGCATCTCTTCCCGGAAAGTCCATGCAAATTTGAGCAAAACAATGCCAGACCTCATTCTGCACGGGCTACAACAGCATGGCTTCGTAAACACAGAGTGCGTGTGCTTGACTGGCCTGCTGCCAGTCCAGATCTATCTCTTATTGAGAATGCATGGTGCATCATGAAGAGAAGAATCAGACAATGGTGACCACGGACTGTTGAGCAGCTGAAGTCTTGTATCAAGGAAGAATGGACAAATTCTAAATGCAAAACTGCAACAATTAGTATCTTCAGATCCCATATGATTCAAGTGTTATTAAAAGGAAAGGTGACGTAATACAACAGTCTCTGTCCCAACTGGTTTTTTTTTTTTTTTTAAATGTGCTGCAGACATCAAGTTATAAAACTTGGTTTATATTTACAAAATACAACGAAGTTGCTCAGTAAAACTACTGAAAAGCTTTTATTTGTACTTTTGTCAGTTAAATAAAAGGTTCACATGAATTAACAAAAAAAAAAAAAAAACATTTTTTTTTACTGCATTTTGGAAATTTCAACTTTTCTGAAAAAGGGGTTAGTAAGTAAAATCATTATGTGGCTAAACAAATTTGCCTCAAATTTTTCACAGCATTGGCCTTTACCTTACATGAGAATCTGGATTTGTTAATTTGTGCAAACCTTTATTTAACTGACAAAAAGTACAAATGAAAGATTTTCAATAGTTTTACTGACCAACTTCATTGTCTTTTGTAAATATAAAACAAGTTACACCATTTTGGAAGATTCCACAATAAGCAGGTTAAAGGACATGGGACATGGATTTTTTTTCTGGGTATAATTATGTATAAAGGACATAAGAAATGCCATCTAAATCACTGCAGGGCGTCAAAAATGTGAAAATCACCACATTATTCAACTTTTTTATACATCAGCGTAAAACAATGATTCGTTAATTAGCTAGGTGGTCACGTGATGTCACAAAAACTTTCCAAGGAGCCAGCGCTTGGGAATCTAATGTAAACAGGTTACCGAAATGGACACCATCGACAGTGACATTCCCGATGTTTCACAGAGATGTGAAGTTAGACCCTATCAATTTGAACCAATAGCTGGAAATTCACATGAACATGGATCTTGTCTTTACTCTGACGGGTCAGATGATTCTGAGAGTGAGAGTTCATTCAATCCTCATGAAACTGAAAGCGGTCGGCTCGATAACACTTCCTGGTAAGTTAAAAACAATTCTGCTCAAAGGCTAATGATCTGTTGAAAGAAGTATTATTTTTGTATCATACATTGAAAGTTCATCATAGATCTAGCTAAAGTCCGTTGCAAGCTAGGTTTTTTTTGCTGATATTTTTCGAGATTGATTGAGATACAATCATAGTTCGAATTACGTGGGAGCCAATGGGAGCTGAGCTCCCATTCCCTCAGGCTCCCATGAAAGAAGCAAACTTAATTTTCTGTGGAAGTCTCTCAAATACGTCATATATCACCATAATAAGCTTGAATAGCCTATATCACCATATAAATATAAATAAAACTCGTTTCATTTCCGATCACCATGCAGCCATAACTTTGTATTGAACGTGTTATTAAACTGCAACATGTACGGCTGTACTTCACCACCACACCACTATGTGCGCAAACTGAAATTTGCAGCCTGCGAAATCGAATGTGAAGTTAAGTCCAAAGAAGACTTGTCCTCTATCTCACAACGATCTTCCTTTGTTTAACTAATATATATATTTGCGCAACACCGTGTGTGTGTGTGTGTGTGTGTGTGTGTGTGTACGCGCGCGCGTGCGTGCATGCGCGCACCTGTGTGTGAAAGCTGTGCACTGCAGTGCGCAAAAGTGCGCTGGTCCAGGAGAGCGAGTATGCATTGCTTTTTTTTTTTTTTTTTTTTTAAATAGAGACCCCCATAGGGTCAAATTTATAATTCAAACCCTGGATACAATGCTTCCAGAGTCTGAGATGAAAACATTCAAAATGGCGAAACGCCATCACACAGCCAACAACACTACGCTGTTTGGCGAAAGAGATGAGTCAGAATTATGATAATCAATAATTGATACACCCAAAATTATAATACTAATCCTTACCTCGGCTTTCAGTCGCTTAGCGAATGCACCTCGTGGTAGCCGTAGCACTTCGGGTTTCACTCCGCCGTCTTGTTCCTGAATTGGGACGTTGGGAACGGCTCCATCTTTAAGTAACCTCTTAAATTTGGCTTGGCAATTAATAATCGTTCAGTACCTGAGTATTAATGTTGAAAGAATCCTCAGTGAAATGGTCCGAACACAGTTTGTGGGAAACAGTAGGTACAAAGTTTTTTCTACGACAGTAGTGAGCCCACACTTTCCTCAGCTTCGGGTCCTTGGGGAATGCAAAAAAACTTACTCCAGGGCATTTCCCATTGGAATTATTGCAACCATAAGCAGCACAATACACCATGATGTTCAATGTACGTTAAAGACTATAAACAATTTTCTTGTCATCCACTTCTCCATATTCATCTACTCGCTTGTGCTGTGCCCGAAAGTTTTTGTGACATGTGATCACGTGACAGCGGCTCTTCCGGTTGTAAAATATGCATATCGGAGCTCGAGCAGAAATGCCATATCATCACGAATATAACGATTTTGCTGAATTTAATAGATAAATTTTGTATTTGTTGATGCAATTATTTCATATTTTTAATGGAAAGAAACTGATATAGCGTGCATTTATGTTTCATGTCCCATGTCCTTTAATTGGTCACACAATCGGGCATAAAAGGAGCAGAGATTCTGTGAGAATTCTACATCACCTTTTGACCCAGGAACCCAGAAGGTATTCAAGCAAACAAGCACATAGACCACAAACCAGAACCTTACAAACATTATATTTTATCAATCTTTATTGCAGTTCCTCCTTACTGTAATACTTCCTTACAGGGGTCAGAGGTCACCTGCTCTGTTTCCCCAGTGGTATACAGAGGTGATGACCCTAACATTGAAGAGAAATGTTTGCCGACTCTACTTGACAGTTTCAGCATCCACCGTGACAACTAGTTCCATACTCAAACAACGCAAATAACCACTCGTTACAAACATGGTGAGCAGAAAAGTATCTCAATGTGAACCATTTCAAAACCTTGAGGTAAATGGGCTACAAGAGCCAAAGACCACACTGGCTTCCACCACTGTCTGAGGCTACAGTGGGCACAAGCTCACCTACACTGGACAACACAGATCTTGTCAAATAAACAATAGATTCAGTTGCATAGCTAGGAACTGCAAGCCCTGCAAAATTAGACTTTAAGGCCCAAGATTCTCTCCAACTCAGTAAATGTGACTCTGCACTGAGCAGTCAAAAAAAAAAAAAATTAATAGCTGTGGCACAGATGAGGGTGTGTCTGCAGACAAGTGGACATCCTTACAGGTCTTTGATCATATGTATCCAACATCCCCTTCATCACTTATGTCCAGTAGTGAACATGATTAGCATTCATGACCAACAATCACCTGCAGCACCAGAATCACTATCCACCCACAACCTTTTCAGCAATCATGAGCAATCAGAGCAGAACGAGCTCTTTGAAAGCGACCAGCTGTATTTATAAGCGCCATTAACAAAATGTAACATACACTCGCCAGGTTTCTCTCAGTTTATTGCTGCCTTTCATCTCAGCTGTTTCCAATGTGCGACAGGGTTAGGAGTCAGTTTGATTGCTTCTGTGTACTCTCCCCCAACCCCCCATTTGACTGTGTTTCCTGCTCTGGCTTTACTCTGTATAGATTAATTCATCTGTCAAATCATCATCATTACCTGTTTAAACCAATCTGACCAATGGGAACATGGAGAACCAACCAAAGGAGTGGAGTTAAGGCCAATTTATGCTGACAACCCAGTCCTCGCAGACGGTGTCGCAGATAGTGTCTGCGTAGCCCCCCCACCTTCGCAGACGCTCTGCGCGCACCTCCCAAAAATTGTGACCACCGCAGAAGCCTCGCAGACAGCGCCGCAGACAAGAGGGCTCTGATTGGTCCACTCTACATCCGCTGTACACGCACTTCCGCTTCCCTACTTTCCCGGTTTGGTTTGTTTTCACGACCGGCATTTTTAAAAACACGAGCGAAGCTGGAGCAGCACGAAGAGCGGTTGATTGAGGAAGTACGTACATCTATACGACTCCAGTTCTAGTCATTATAAAAAAAAAAGTTCTAGTCATAAGTAACCGGAGGATAAACATTCCACTAACCACACCCACCAACTACTCCTAGCGACTTTGCGCCCCCTTGCGTTGTGGCGGTGAATAACATCGCGCACGCCTATTACTCCCCGCTCAACAATAAATTACAACTGTCTGCGAAAAGCTATCTGCGAAAGCCTTGTTGCAAGAGCATGCAGAGGCCTTTATGGCCTTCGAAGAAGCACAATGGAGCCCTCATATTAACCAACTGGCTCATTTCCTGTTTAATTGCTAGCCAGTTTTTGTCACTTAAGCTGTTTCATAGTTGGTACTTAGGCTACATCCACACGACAACGGCAACGAGATGTTATTAAAAATATATATATATCGCGTCCACATGGGCAACGGATCAGTAAAATATCAGGTACATATGGCAACGCAACGCTTGCTGAAAACGATGCAATACACATGCCACACCTCTAGGGGCGCTGTAAGACGGTCCCATCAGAGACACCAGAACAATAGAAGTAGTAAGGACGCATGCGCATAAACTATTATGTGCGAGACTTCATATTAGCCACAAAGTCAGAAAAATCTGTTCGTAAAATTACATTATAATGACCAAATACAATGAAATGTAGTTTTCCAGTCTCACCTGTGAAAGGTAATCTCATGTGATCTTGTTTGGATGGCAAACCTGTTGGTACAGTTAAACGCAGCACATGAATGAGGCATCTTTATTCTCCGCTTTGACCCATCCAATATGGCGGCGAGGATGACGTATGATTCTACGCGGAAGGCGGCGTCTTTAATGGTCCGGAATAACTTGAATGCTACACGTTGATGGATTAATTTGTTCTGCTACGCCCTTTTTGAGGAATGTATTGTAGGACTTAAACCAACATCTGAAGAGGTGAGATCGCTCCTTTTTTTCCCTATTTTTGCTGGCGGGATTGACTCTGCCCTAAGGGCTATTCTCTCACTCTCTCGCTCTCTCACTTTGCACCATTACACAATAAATATTCACAGTGAAAATATTTTATAAGCGCGTTTCATGAACCAAGTTATAGGATTTGTTGACAACTCGCATCGAGTTCGTTACACTTCTACCCGGCGTGAAGCACTCACAGTCACGTGGTTGTGACGTCATCGTAAACAAATCCGTTCTACTCATCCAGATGACTTCGCAACGGCGCCGTTACCAGATCTTTCCACTCTGGAACCCGTTCTCAAAAGACTTCGTTTTGGGGCACCCAAAACGCCGGTGCCGTGTGGACGCCAGGCCGAAACGATAAAAATTTTATCGGATTCACCTGGATCCGTTGCCGTGTGGACAGGGCCTTAGTCCTTGACCTCTCTAAATAGTTTGGTGGTCAGTTGTGTGCTCATTTCTTTCTCTCTTTATGCTAGCTCGCTTATACTAAGAACTGCACCCACCTACACGTCATCATTTAGGTACAACTGAATGTCTCGTCTTACTTAAAATACAGACTTGTTTTTGTTCTGATCTTTGTCTTTCTTGTACCGAACACCATCCACACCATTACCATTAACATTCAACACCCATTCAATTTACAATCTTTGTTGTTTGCACACACACACACACCCTAGACCTTAACCTCCTTCGGGAACGCAACACATCTTGCTGTATCCCTCAAGTGATCACCAGAGTACCTGAGCAAACACTGACACGCCTCCACGGGCTATGGAAAAGTACTTTTGAGCATTTAATATTGCAAGTGGATACAGAATTTTATGCAAGATCTCCTATACTATAATACCAGGATTCAACCTGACTCAGTGAGGGACAAAAATTGCCTAAAATGTAACCGCAACATTGGCAGTGGTGATTTACCTTGTACACTACAAAACCGGAATCTTTTTAAACATGGACTGGATAAAATCAGGTTGGTTAGGAATCGAACACAGATGAATGGAAACCACATTCGAAGGCATTAATTCATCATCCAAGTATGAAAAACCATTAACCATATCCATCGATGATGTGCCTTGTTTACGCATTGGGAATGTGCGCAGTACAGTTGTATATTTTGTACAAGAAAAACACTGAAATAAATCGACATCTGGTTCAATTTGTATGCGAAGCTGTTCAAACAAAGCTTCAATACATGTTCCCAAATCACTGTCGATACACCGTAGCCTCGCTGCCATGTGTACTAATTTCTTACAAAGTTAATGACCTGATGCGAAGAGGAAAAACAATGCAAATGACTTTTTCTGCATTCAACACTTCAGCACAGTTTCAAGCTTCTTTAGAGCAAAATGCAAACTAATAATAGACCTCATCTCATCTCATCTCTCATTATCTCTAGCCGCTTTATCCTTCTACAGGGTCGCAGGCAAGCTGGAGCCTATCCCAGCTGACTACGGGCGAAAGGCGGGGTACACCCTGGACAAGTCGCCAGGTCATCACAGGGCTGACACATAGACACAGACAACCATTCACACTCACATTCACACCTACGGTCAATTTAGAGTCACCAGTTAACCTAACCTGCATGTCTTTGGACTGTGGGGGAAACCGGAGCACCCGGAAGAAACCCACGCGGACACGGGGAGAACATGCAAACTCCACACAGAAAGGCCCTCGCCGGCCCCGGGGCTCGAACCCAGGACCTTCTTGCTGTGAGGCGACAGCGCTAACCACTACACCACCGTGCCGCCCATAATAGACCTCAAGTGTCTTATTTTTCTTTTGCTCTCATGAACCGCACATTTTCTTGCTCCAACACACCCAGTTAATCTCATTGAGGGTTTATTGGAGTGCTGATTAGTCCAAGATGATGAAGGAGGATTAGGAAACACTTCAGTTGAAAAAAAAACAAAAACCCAACCCCCTTCCCAATTAGGGTCAATAAGACAGGTGAAGAACACAGCAGTGTATTAGTCTAATTGGTGACCCATGTCTCACCAGAACAGCACTTTGAGGATGAAGAAGTAGGAATAGCAGATGGAGCAGATACTACACACCTGATTTGTTCAAAAGGTTCAACCATTTGATATACAGATTCCCTTGTTTGCAACAAGACACAGTCAGCTATAAATCTGCCGTGGAAAAACACACACACAATGGCGTTAAGGAGAGCAACGTGGCTACAATTCAGTTAGGAGTAGCCAAGGGACCCAAACAGGCCAAAATTTATGACTCACACCTTTTTTTTTTACGTGCACTACTTCAAAAATTAACCATGCGTCGATATAATACAAAACTAGACTCTGGGTGATGGGTTTGGAAAATTCCATAACGCTATTTAGTCACGCTTGGCAAGGCAGTCAAGAATGTTAAAATCTAGCTCTTTTTGACTTTATAATGACATTGATTTCTGTCTAAATCTAGCAAATCTGTGCAAATATTAAAATGTACTTGGTTTGGATGTAGGAAATTACAACTCTTATCAAGTGGAACAACAGGTCATAAGCTGTTTCCAAAATGAGGGGTCTACAAAGAAATGTAAATATGATTAAAAGAGTACAGGTATATGTTTCACATTTGGGGATCCGAGTACTGAAATACAACCTTTAATGTTCTAAATAATGCTTACCACCTAATGCGTAGGTTCCCAGCCCTGGTCCCAGAGAACAGTATTTTTCCTGCTCTAACACCCCTTGGGACTGGTTTATCCAGAGAATAGTCTAACATTTAGGGGTCCAAGCACCAAACAAAAGCAGATAACATCAGAAACTCACTGATACATATGCAAGTGTGTACAGCTACATGAAATATAGGCATCTGACCCTGAAAACACTGTACCATTAAGATTTGTACAATAACACACAAAAACATTATGGTGCATTTATTTGCTTTGGGCAATCATTTCAATCCAAGCACTACCAAGCTCCAAGCCTTATACTGTACATTACAGCATTCTTTGACAATCCTGTCTTTATCTGGCAAGCACCTGTACTAGGAAAACAGAAAAACCATCTCAAATATAGACGGTGTTCAACATCTCATTGCTTTATACAGCTTTATCCTGATTCCTCAGTACAACAACAGGATGTTACAGTTTACAGATCTATTTAATCTCATGCAGGGCTTATTAATGAGCTGATTAGAGGAGTCTGGTATCTCTGAGCAGGAAGAATACTAATACGCTCAAAGCAGGATTGGGAAACGCTGCATCAGGAGAAGTTCAGACAACAATAACAAGAAAAATAAGTCCAGATAAGGTGTCCCCAGTTCCCATTTTTGTTCTACAATCAAGCTAATAATAATAATAATAATAATAATAATAATAATAATAATAATAATAATAAAAAAAAAAATCACATTAAAAGCTAAATCAAGCACTAAATCAGCATGACACACTCATGATAGTAAGGTATAGCCTAGACGGTAAAACCTCTAGTATTTGAGGACAGATGGACAGGAATGCACAGTGTAAGCGTTAATTCAGCAGTGATGATGGTGTTGTGTGATGATGATGTGTAAAGGCATCGCAGAAAGGTCCAGAAAAAAAAAAAAAAGCAGGTCAAATAAACAGATACTGACAATTAATGCACCGAAAGAAAGAAAGAAAGAAAGAAAGAAAGAAAGAAAGAAAGAAAGAGCGGTGCATGCAGCTGTACATCTGTGCAGAGGCGCATGCAGCTGTGCAAATGTGCATGCAGCTGTGCAAATGTGCATGCAGCTATACGTCTGTGCAGGGGCGCGTACAGCTGTGCAGAAGCGCATGCAGCTGCACAGCTGTGCAAATGCGCATACAGCTGCATCTTACACATAGTACCAACCTCGCAGTCGTACAGCTCGCTCAGCTGCTCAATAATCCACTCCTCCAGCACGAGTCTCTTCCGCAGCTCTTTCCGGTCATACTTCACCGTGACTTTACCCTGCTTCTTCTGCACCGGGTCGTCCCGAGTCACCGGGCCATTACCCCCGCAGCCCACACCGGGTGCCGTCTGAAAGAATACCCGACCCGGGGATGTGGGGATCGGTACAGACGGCTCGGGGCTGGCGGCGGACATGGTGCAAAGGTCACAAGCGAACAGCAGCACACCAAAAAAAAAAAAACCACACACACACAAACAAACAAACAAACAAAACAAGAAAACAAAACAACAAAATACAGAAACCCGGCGCGAGCTGGCGTTCCCCAGCACCTGCTATTTAAAGCTCCGCGCGAGCTCTTAAAGTCCGTGGGCGGGGCTTCACTGCTAAATTAACCCTGTAAGTGATGCTGATTGGTCAGCGGTTTGCCCCTCGCGTCTCTTATTGGCTGCCGTGAGTGTTGTCGATGAAGCACGCGCTCTAACAGCGATGCACCCAATGCCCTTTGTGGTGGTTCCTCCTCTCCCCCTCCCTCCTCCTCTCCCTCCTCTCCCCCTCCCTCCTCCTCTCCCTCCTCCTCTCCCTCCCTCCTCTCCTTCCTCCTCTCCTCCCTCCTCTCCCCCTCCTTCCTCCTCTCCCCCTCCTTCCTCCTCTCCCTCCTTCCTCCTCTCCCTCCTCCCTCCTCCTCCCCAGCGCACAGAAATAAGGGTATTTTCTGCTAAATAATTACATTCAATATTCCTTTATCGTCTCTGCACCGGACAGTACAGTGAAATTGAAGCACGCAATCCAGTCGGTGTATTCATACAAGCACTTGGGGGGAATAAAGTCACATCTGGACAAGAGAAACATGCAAGTAAAAAAGATAAACAAATCCATACAAGATAGAAAAAAGTCAGTAATAAAAAGATAAACATGTCTTTTCAAGAACTGCTTTAAAAAAATTGTAGTTTCTATGTATCTAGGGGGGCGGCACGGTGGTGTAGTGGATAGCGCTGTCGCCTCACAGCTGGGTTCGAGCCCAGCGGCCGGTGAGGGCCTTTCTGTGCGGAGTTTGCATGTTCTCGCCGTGTCTGCGTGGGTTTCCTCCGGGTGCTCCGGTTTCCCCCACAGTCCAAAGACATGCAGGTTAGGTTAACTGGTGACTCTAAATTGACCGTAGGTGTGAATGGTTGTTTGTGTCTATGTGTCAGCCCTGCGATAACCTGGCGATTTGTCCTGGGTGTACGCCACCTCTCGCCCATAGTCAGCTGGGATAGGACAGGATAAGCGGCTACAGATAATGGATGGATGGATCTAGGATGTGACCTATGATACGGCAGGTTATTGCACAGTAATAAGTGAATATGTTGCACAGTTAGGCATGATAATTGCACATTTGCCCATGTTGACAGAGTGCAGTTGAGCAGGAGCAATATAAATAAATAAATATAGGTGGTCGAGAGAATAAGGTGAATGTGGTTGTAAAAACATATACTATTCAGGTAAGAGGTAGGCGTGTAGACAGTTTGTCTTACCGTTCAGTCCTGTTTCTGTCCGTACCACTAGCATTTGTGTAGGTGATTAGCTTTGTTCAGTTCACATATGACACTCGGGTAAAAGCTGTTCTTTAGTCTATTTTGTCCGTGATGCAATGGACCTGAACTGTCTACCAGAGGGCAGTGGTTCAAGAAGCTGGTGTCCAGGGTGGGAAGGGTCTTTTAAGATGTTGGTGGCTCTGCTGAGGCAACAGGTGGTGTAGAGTTGCTTTAGAGGGGGCAGACAATGATCTTCTGTGCAGAGTCGATGACTCTTTGAAGGGCTTTCTTGTCTGCCACAGAGCTGTTGGTGTACCACGTAGTGATGCAGTATGTCAGCACACTCTCGATCAAGCAACAGTAGAAGCAACAGCAGTAGCAGCTGCTCATGGAGGTTGTTCTTCTTGAGGATCCTCAGGAAGTACAGTCGCTGCTGTGCCTTTTTCACTGCCACTATGGAGTTCGTGGTCCAGGTGAGGTCCTTTGCAATGTGTGTGCCCAGGAACTTGAAAGTGGGCACTCTTTCCACTCTGACCCCCCTGATTAGCAATGGAGTGTAGTCCTTGTTGTGTTTTCGGAAGTCTATTATAAGTTCTTTTGTTTTTGATGGGTTCAGGGCTAGGCTGTTTTCTTCACACCACCTTGTCAGCTTTTGGACATCATCCCTGTAAGCTGTCTCGTCATCTCTTGAGATAAGTCCAACCACAGTAGTGTCGTCCGTGAACTTGATTGTGTTGGTAGGGTGGATGGGAGTGCAGTCGTGGGTGTAGAGGGCATAGAGGAGGGGGCTCAGCACACAGCCCTATGGGGCTCCAATGCTAAGTATGAGGGTGGATGAGATGTGGGGGCCTAGTCTTACCATCTGGGAGCAGTTGGTGAGGAAGTCCTTGATCCAGTGGCAGATGGTTTGAGAGAGTCCTAGGTCAGACAGTTTGGGAATCAGTCTGTCTGGGATGACTGTATTGAATGCTAAGGCTAAGTGGATATACAAATATCCAGCTTCAAATTCCTGGGGATCCATATCTCGTAGGACCTCACCTGGACAACCGACTGCTCCAACCTAGTTAAAAAGACTCACCAGCATCTCTTTTTCTTGAGGACTCTGAAGAAAAACCACCTCTCTTCAGACATCCTGGTGAGCTTCTACTGCTGTACCATCGAGAGCATCCTAACCAACTGTATTACAGTCTGGTATGGGAACTGCTCTGTCTCGGACCGGAAGGCACTACAGAAGGTGGTGAAGATCACCCAGCATGTCGTGGGAGCCTCACTTCCTGCTATTGAGGACATCTACAGGAAGTGATGTCCTCAATAGGAAGAAGCCATAAACATCAACAAAGACTCCTGCCACCCAGCGTACAAACTGTTCACTCTCCTGCCCTCTGGAAGGCGCTACAGGAGCCTTCGGACCAAAACCACCAGGTTCAGGAACAGTTTTTTCCTTCAGCTGTTTCACTGCTGAACTCCACTCTCCGATGGCTCCCCCTCACACAAACATTCACCAACCATCCTGACCAAACTGAATTGACTTGAACTGACTTCACTGCACAATCACTGCACTATTATTATTTATTCATACCACATTTTGTATATACTGCAAATATTTATATCATACCATTGCACTATAGTACATTCATATCGCGCATTTGTACATACTGTAAATATCTATATCATGATAGCATTCCATACCCTGTAATTTCTGTACATTTATATTTATGTATATTACACTTGTGTTATTTATTGCTATGCATGTCTGGTTAGATTTCTGCATTTTGTTGCCTTGTATCTGTGACATGTGCAATGGCAAAGTTTAATCTAATCTAATCTAATCTAATCTAATCTAATCTAATCTAATCTAATCTAATCTAATCTAATCTAATCTAATCCATCCATCCATCATCTGTAGCCACTTATCCTGTCCTACAGGGTCGCAGGCAAGCTGGAGCCTATCCCAGCTAACTATGGGCGAGAGGCAGGGTACACCCTGGACGAGTCGCCAGGTCATTGCAGGGCTGACACAGAGACAAACAACCATTCACACTCACATTCACACCTACGGTCAATTCAGAGCCACCAATTAGCCTAACCTGTGTGTCTTTGAACATTAAAGGGTTCATTCATTCATTCTTTGGACTGTGGGGGAAACTGGAACACCCAGAGGAAACCCACGCAGACACGGCGAGAACATGCAAACTCCACACAGAAAGGCCCTCGTCGGCCGCTGGACTCGAATCCAGGACCTTGTTGTGAGGCGACAGCGCTAACCACTACACTACACCACCGTGCCACCCTAATCTCATCTCATCTCATTATCTCTAGCCGCTTTATCCTGTTCTACAGGGTCGCAGGCAAGCTGGAGCCTATCCCAGCTGACTACGGGCGAAAGGCGGGGTACACCCTGGACAAGTCGCCAGGTCATCACAGGGCTGACACATAGACACAGACAACCATTCACACTCACATTCACACCTACGGTCAATTTAGAGTCACCAGTTAACCTAACCTGCATGTCTTTGGACTGTGGGGGAAACCAGAGCACCCGGAGGAAACCCACGCGGACACGGGGAGAACATGCAAACTCCGCACAGAAAGGCCCTCGCCGACCCCGGGGCTCGAACCCGGACCTTCTTGCTGTGAGGCGACAGCGCCAACCACTACACCACCGTGCCGCCCCCGCCCTAATCTAATCTAATCTAATCATTTCAAAATATATAAATACAGACTGTTACATTATATTACATTATATGCACCTGTTTTTTATGAGGACATTTAATCCATGCTGTTTCTTTTCTCCACAACTATAATATTCACCATATGGACCACAAAATAAACTGCACTGTTTTTCTTTCTGTAATATGTGGCAATGCATCATTAGGTTTGAGAGCCATGCAGTTATGTACAGCTATAGCACCCCATGAACAAGGCATATAATTGGTGATTTGTTGCCACAAAGCAGCCTTCAGTGCAGTGTCACGCTTGAGATCCTTTTGCACTTCATTAATTCTTCACCCACATGAACACCCTGAAGATTTGTGCAATCATAAACCGTATATACCCAGGTCTCACTCTTGCATCAGTGTACTCTTGCATCCCCTGTAGCTGATACTGGTAGATTTGTCCTCAGGAACTGCTGCTGCACTCATAAAACACTCTCACATGCTCATCCCAGGACTGTTTTTTCATAATTTGTGCATACCGAATATCTCTTTTACACTTATTCGCCTGCTGTTTGTCTTTACTCTTCTATACCTGTTTACTGTAATGGTGTTAATCTTCCTTACATTGTCTCTGGTTTGCTCATTAGGGATCTAAATCTACAGTCGGATTTCTGTAATGCTGCTTTGTGTCACTGTGTTGTTAATGTATTGTTAAAAGCACTATACAAAGAACATATATTGTATCAAGATAAGAGTTTGTGTGTTCAAGCAGCTGGAAGTTCAAAAGTCAGGAACTAAATCTGGCTAAACTGATCATGAATGAAAGATTTAGTCATCGGCTCGAAATCTATATACAACACCAGTATTGGAAAGCCAATATTGATTAATTGTAATTGGTAGATAATTAACAGTTATTCCACCAAATTGAGTCATACAGGAGTTGACAGCCGACGAGGCGCGTAGCACCAACTTGGCTATAAGCGATGCACGATGAGATTGAGTGGAATAACGGTTTTATTATTTCCACATTCACTGGATTTTGAGAAACAGAACATTTTTTTTTGCAAACTCTATCAATAAAAACTTTATACAAAACGTCCGATAAACTCATTTCTGCTTAGAATGGAAACAAACTGGCGAAATGACAGGAGCAATTTGTGAAAAATGCTATAAAAATAATTCTTGGGGAAAAAAAAAAAGATACGTTCTTATCGTCATATACTTGCCTTCCGTATTTTGTTGCTTTTTTTGTATTTTGGGGGGTTTTGTTTTCGAGTAGAGTTTTTATTTCATCCTCTGCTGCTTCAGCAACATACTCCGCCATTTTGCTTTTCTCTCCTCGTGGTATATGAGCCAATATCCTAGTAGTAGAGTAGCCAATCAGAGCGCACGATTGCTCATATCCAGTGACTGTGGATAGAATAATACACCTTATATCATACATCATGACACACACACACAGGAACATAGTGACTAAGTGATGAGTGCTGGAGAGATAGAGGCATTAGTGCTGAGGGAACAGAGTGGTGTAATATTGTTTAGATGTTGCTCTCTGTGTCCCTGGCTAACCTTCATTCAGTTCTATCACCCAGCTGCCTATATTGATCTACACTCTCTCTCTCTCTCTCTCTCTCTCTCTCTCTCGGTAGAAAAACAGAACACAAGCTTTGTTTTGAGTCTGTGCCATCTTATTAGTGGGAGTTTCATTAAGTTATATAAGCCCATGGCACTCTCTCTCTCTCTCTCTCTCTCTCTCTCTCTCTCTCACACACACACACACACTGTACACCAGGGGCAGCTGGTATAAATGGGGTAGTTGTGCTACATGCCTCCTCTTTCAAAGATAAAAAGATATCAGTAAAGGATTTCATTTTTGGCATCCAGATTAGTTTATGTGCTGTTATTATCTGTTAACAATTGATTTAAAGTGGATCATTTCGGATTTCTGTGGAACCAAAAAGCACAACAGCTCCTCCAGAGAAGATGGGTGGTTTGCAAGAGGTGTTAAAGAGGCCATTTATATCAAAGTGGAGCGGCCCTTACTAAACAGAGGAGGGGGTTTGAGACACTACCTGTCTCCAGCTTACAATGCTGTGTTAAAAACTGTACAGTGGTGCTTGAAAGTTTGTGAATCTTTTAGTATTTTCTATATTTCTGCATAAATGTGACCTAAAACATCATCAGATTTTCACACAAGTTCTGAAAGTAGATAAAGAGAACCCAGTTAAACAAATGAGACAAAAAATTATACTTGGTGACTGAGGAAAATGATCCAATATTACATATCTGTGAGTGGCAAAAGTATGTGAACCTTTGCTTTCAGTATCTGGTGTGACCCCCTTGTGCAGCAATAACTGCTACGAAATGTTTCCGGTAACTGTTGATCAGTCCTGCACACCGGCTTGGAGGAATTTTAGCCCATTCCTCCATACAGAACAGCTTCAACTCTGGGATGTTGGTGGGTTTCCTCACATGAACTGCTCGCTTCAGGTCCTTCCACAACATTTCCATTGGATTAAGGTCAGGACTTTGACTTGGCCATTCCAAAACATTAACTTTATTCTTCTTTAACCATTCTTTGGGAGAACAATTTGTGTGCTTAGGGTCATTGTCTTGCTGCATGACCCACCTTCTCTTGAGATTCAGTTCATGGACAGATGCCCTGACATTTTCCTTTAGAATTCACTGGTATAATTCAGAATTCGTTGTTCCATCAATGATGGCAAGTCATCCTGGCCCAGATGCAGCAAAACAGGCCCAAACCATGATACTACCACCAGCTCAGCATGTTTCACAGATGGGATAAGGTTCTTATGCTGGAATGTAGTGCTTTCCTTTCTCCAAACATAACGCTTCTCATTTAAACCAAAATTCTATTTTGGTCTCATCCGTCCACAAAACATTTTTCCAATAGCCTTCTGGCTTGTCCACATGATCTTTTGCAAACTGTTCTCCTGATAGTGGACTCATGAACATTAACATTAGCAAATGTGAAAGAGGCCTTCAGTTGCTTAGAAGTTACCCTGGGGTCCTTTGTGACTTCGCCGAGTATTACACGCCTTTCTCTTGAAGTGATCTTTGTTGGTCGACCACTCCTGGGGAGGGGAACAATGGTCTTGAATTTCCTCCATTTGTACACAATCTGTCTGAGTGTGGATTGGTGGAGTCCAAACTCTTTAGAGATGGTTTTGTAACCTTTTCCAGCCTGATGAGCATCACCAACGCTTTTTCTGAGGTCCTCAGAAATCTCCTTTGTTCGTGCCATGATACACTTCCACAAACATGTGTTGTGAAGATCAGACTTTGATAGATCCCTGTTCTTTAAATAAAACAGGGTGCCCACTCACACCTGATTGTCATCCCATTGATTGAAAACACCCAACTCTAATTTCACCTTCAAATTAACTGCTAATCCTAGAGGTTCATATACTTTTGCCATTCACAGATATGTAATATTGGATCATTTTCTTCAATAAATAAATGACCAAGTTTAATATTTTTGTCTCATTTGTTTAACTGGGAAGGGCAGAACACTAGACCAGGTCTACACCAACATTTCTATAGCCTACAAAGTCTGCCCCTCCCCTCACCTCAGACCATCTTTCACTGTTCCTGACACTAGCTTACGAGCCCCTCCTCTGCAGGTCTAAGCCACAGTAAAAGTCCATGCAGTGCTGGACTGAGGAGGCCACACTATCCTTGCAGGACTGTTTTGAGGACACCATATGGGAGCTCTTTGAGGAATCAGACATTGAGCTCCACACCTCCTCTGTACTGTCATACATCAGTTTCTGCATGGACAATGTAACAACAAGGAAACGGGTGAAAATATTCCCCAACCAGAAACCCTGGTTTAACACCAATATCAGAGCATTACTCCAGGCCAGGGATTCAGCACTGAGGTCAGGAGACAGGGAGGCCTACAGGAAGGCTAGAGTGGACCTGAACAGAGGTATCAAGGCTGCTAAAACAAAACACACACTACGTTTACATGCACATAGAGAGAATCGAATTTCTGCCGTTGCTCGACTGAAATCGAAGTTCAAAATGCCATGTATACACCTTAATTCGGCTGAAATTGAACCGAACTTGATTTCTCGGAATCGAGCTACACAACCTAGTTTATGCGATTTCTGCCAAGCTACTTTGTGCATGTATACCCTATCGAGCTAGTTGTCGAGCTACTTCCGGAAATGACGAGTGACGAGACCACAAGCGGGAAACACAACAGCCTCGGTCGGCATGACAACAGTAGTAGCGAGCAGCAGAAGAGGTCAGGAGGAACAAACGAAGAAGAGAAAATGGCAATGTAGAGCTCTCTGAAGTGTGGGTGGAGCACAGAGGATGGCAGGACAAAACTTCTGGTACTAATAGGCTTTTTATTGTCAAACTTTTCAGTTTAACAGCCTACTTTTATTCTTGAGAGAAAAACACACACGCGCGCGCTGTGTTCTAGTCCCGGGATGAGCTCTCCCCTCTACTCTCCCTCTGCCTCCTTAAATAGGGCGCGGTTACTGGGAAGACACACAAACACAGGTTAATTACCGTCAGGTGTAGTTATTCTGCCACTCACCTTCCCTGGCTCCGCCCTCCTGTCACAGACCGGCGCTTGACCACGCCCCCACTGCTACAGGCAAGCAGAAATGTGCACTTCTGGAGCAATGAGGAGACAGAGTTCATGCTCATTCAGCTTAAGGAGTTGAATATATTAAAATTCATGGACGGGAGAAAAACGCGCAATGGAGAACACGGAACTGATAACTTTGTTTACACTCTTGAATAGCTCTTCTTCATGATGACAACCGGAAGTGTACCAACACGATGGGGCGTGTTGCGCCACCTGTGGCTCGGGTGCACAATGCACCTCACACAATAGCCCAATTTCAGTTGTGTGCATGTATGATTGGATTTCTCTGGCACCCTGCTGGGACCTTCAGCTCGATTACCGACAGCAGCTCGATTTGGATGTGCATGTAAACGTAGTCACAGAGAGCAGATAGAGGCCAATTTCAGGGAAAAAAAACCCCACTCCATGTGGAAAGGCATCCAGAACATTACAGACTACAAAATGCCACAACACCCCCTCCCCCACTGACATTTCTCTTCCAGACCAACTTAACACCTTTTTCTCCCGCTTTGAAGAGGACAGCAAACAGGCAGAGGACACACAGCTGACACCATCAGAGGATGACCAGCCCCCCACCATCCAACAACACCAGGTACTGCGAGTCCTGCGAGGCATCGACACCAGCAAAGCACCAGGACCGGATGGAGTACCAGGGAGGGTGCTGAAATCATGTGCCCATCAGCTTACTGCTGTATTTACTAACATCTTTAACTGTTTGCTGCAGCAAGCTACAGTCCCCACCTGCCTGAAAACTGCCACCATAATCCCCATGCCCAAATCCTCTGCCATCACAGGGTTGAATGATTACCGGCCTGTGGCCCTGACACCGGTGATTATGAAACGTATGGAGAGACTGGTGTTACAGCATGTCAAGGCCCATATTCCACCTGGCTTTGACCAACATCAGTTCGCCTACAGGTCCAACAGATCCACAGATGACTCCATCTCCATCGCCCTCCACACCGCTCTCAGCAACATTGAAAGTCCCAAAACATACATCAGGATGCTGTTTGTTGACTTCAGTTCGGCATTTAACTCCATCAGCCCCAGCCGACTGATCACCAAACTGCAGACACTGCAACTTGGAACCTCCGTCTGTCTGTGGATCAAGGACTTCCTGACTAACAGACCCCAGCATGTCAGGATGGGCACCTCCACATCCTCCACCATCATCCTCAATACTGGTGTTCCTCAGGGCTGTGTTCTGAGTCCAGTCTTGTACATGCTGTACACCTATGACTGTCACCACTCATGGCTCCAACACCCTCATTAAATTTGCAGACGATACAACCATTGTTGGATTAATCAACAATGATGATGAGGCACCATACAGGGAGGAGGTCCGAGCACTTGCAGCCTGGTGCAGTGACAACCACCTCAACCTCAACACCAAGAAGACAAAAGAACTCATCATTGACTTCCGGAAGACAAGGCCCACACATCAATGGGGAAGAAGTGGAGCGGGTCAAAAACTTCAAGTTTCTTGGACTGCACATCTCAGAGGACCTAGGCTGGACTGTGAACACCACCCACATTATTAAAAAGGCCCAGCAGCGTCTCTTTTTCCTGAGAATGCTGAAAAGGAACAAACTCCCTCCATCTCTGCTGAAAAACTTTTATCACTGCACAAAAGAGAGTGTCCTGACCTATGGATGTACGGTGTGGTATGCCAGCTGCACTGCATCTGGGAAGAAACAACTGCAGCGGGTCATCAAGACTGCTCAGTAGATCATCGGCTCCCCACTCCTACGCCTAGAGGAGATCTACTCAAGCTGGCTCCTCTGATGGGCCACAAAGATCCAGGATGACCCCACCCACCCAGGACACTATTTTCCAACCTCCCCTCTGGCAGACTCAGAGTCATGAGAGCCCGCACCAACAGACTGAAGAACAGCTTCTTCCCCATGGCTATGAAGAGATTGCTGCAGGAATCATGACCCCCCCCCCCCCCACACACAGAACTACCTCCCAGTCAATGGACAACAACTCTTGCACCTCAAATATAGACTGCAACTTTAATACAGACTATTTATATATAACATTTTATCTGCACTTTACTGTTTTTACTATTTAGTGATGCAGTGCTTGCAAAGTACAGCATGACTATTGTTCTTCTGCGTGTTTCTTCTTCTTATTCATCTTCCATACAAATTTCGATTCTTAATAACCCAATAACCGTACATCGCACACAGACAAGCAATATATCAAAATGTGCGGCTCAATCGGACTCGGTGTGCTATTACTTTGTTCATCAAGATACGATTTTTTCGCGACGTAGTTGCGAAAAAATCGTCCAAAAAACCCCATTCATTTCTATGGAATTAATTGAAAAACAACCACTTTTTCAAACATCCACTGCTCTGGCATGCTTTCACCTAAAGACATGAGTCAAACTTCAAAACGTAGGAAAACTTCTCCTCTGTGGATCTGGCATTCAACTTTTTTGCTAGGGTCTCTACTTTTGGATCAGTCCCAGCTCAAACACTATGTGGGTGCCTGGACAAAAATCAGGCTTTATAATGGGTGTCTATTGCGTTAAACACCAGTGGAGCTCAGGAATTTAGAGTGTAGGCAGCCTGAAAAAAAAAGCTCAAACTTTCTCTTTTAAACTGTGATTGCAGCCACAATTCTCACTCTACACATATAATTTTCTCAAAAGTAGTAGCCACACTTGTCCTGATTCACACAATGTGTCTACCTACACGACAGGATTTACAGTTTTTGAATGAGAAGCCTGAAAGTAAGGAGAGGACAGGCGCGCTTCCCCATTGACTACCATTATAAACGTGGCAGAAAAGTCACTCGTCTTTACCTCGCTCTAGTGACCTCATTTTTTTACACTACAGACAAAACAATTACATGTGTGTTCAGGAGAGCCTTGTGGCGCTCACTGTGAAAGAATTTTGTGAATATCTCCTTCCGTTTTCGTGTAAATCCCCGTTGTTTGGGGGGTCCCCCCTGAGGAAAAACTGCCCTTTTTGTGTGCTTCTCTGTCTCTCTGTTCGCAGCGCGCGGGTGGGGGAGGGGATGCTCACTCTCTCACACACACACACACACACACACACACACACACACACACACACGGGAGGGAGGGGCTGCTCCCTCTCAGAGAGACACAGGCTTGAAGCATAATGGCAAGTCACACATTCACACAGTACAGCTCAGCTCCAGCGACTGTGACTGCCACGCGTACTGCATCACTCTCACAATTTCCCCTGGGGGAATTGATTCTAGTTATGTTTAATATATTTTCTTGTGACTGTGACATGTAGCTGCTATAAGATATTGCCGCTTTTCCACTACCAACGCGGATGAGTCGGGCTGAGCCGTGCCGTGCTGAGTTGGGCTGAGTCAAGCTGAGCGGGGCTGTTGGAGTTGCATTTCGACTACAACCGCGCTGAACCGTGCTGGCTGGAAGTGGGTGGACACATTGGGTGGAGTTAGCGAAAGTGGGTGGACATCACATGATGTCGTTAGGCGGCGCAAACAGTGACATCAGTGACCTTTTAAGCGGTAGTCTCACGACCCGGATAGTAAACAATAAACATGGAGGACATGGTGTCGTTAGTGTTGCTGGTCTTGGTGCTGTGGCTTGTTGTCACCGACAACACCAACAGATACTGGCAAGAGCGTATAGATGAGGCGAGGCGCATAAGGCTTCATAATTCTCGTAATTCTCCTTCTTCCGGGTTTACGGTGTTTACAGATCCCAGCGTGCTCGCGGGGCGTGTGTGGGCATGTGAGGACACTCCTCCTCACCAATCAGTGCACAGGGGAGTGTCTGCTCACGCCCCTAGCCTCACTCAGCTCGGTTTGGCTCGCTTCAGCCCCACTCCAAAACAGTGCGAGTTTTGGGTGCTAAGCAGGGCTGAAGCGAGCTGAGTCGTGCTGTTCTTAGATAGTCGAAACGCGAGCCTTGTCGGGCTGAAGTGAGCTGAAGTGAGCTGAAAAAGGGTAGTGGAAAAGGGCCATATAAGACAGATGCTGCCAAACGGAATTTTGTTGTATTCTTGTACAATGACAATAAAGTTTCTTCTTCTTCATCATCTACTTTTAGGACTTGTGTGAAAATCTGATGATGTTTTAGGTCATATTTATGCAGAAATATAGAAAATTCTAAAGGGTTCACAAACTTTCAAGCACCACTGTACTTCAGCACTTTATGGACAAACCAGCTTGCTCCACCTCGCAAGTGGGAAGATGGGCACCACCATAAGTGGTTGGGAACACCATTTTTTCTGGCAGCACAACTCAGTGACATTTTAAGTAGGCATGTGCTGATCATGATCACACTCTCATCGGTATTTTTGCCAGAGTTACTTCCTGTTACACTTTTACAACTGATGATAGTTTTTGGTTGAACACTGAAACACCTGTTTTCCAAATAAACATTTATAAACACTTCCAAGAGTTGTAATAAAAAATACAGAGTGCTAGAAGAAGTGATGCTGGGGCTGATTTCATTCTAACCCAGACTGTAGCTTCATGCAGCCGATCAGTAACAGTCATCAGGTGATTACACAGAGTGACATGCCCCTGAGATTTGATCGCCATTTGGGCTGACGTTTTTCAGACAGCTTTGCTGATTTATCCATAACACGTCAATGAGAAGGCGTCATCGATGAGACCTTGAAATAGAATTCTTTGCACCAGATATCCTAAGTTTGATTGTTTAGTTGTTGATTTTTATTAGATTGTAGCCTCCTATCTAATATTACCACCAGCCGTCACTGGTGTACACTATTAGAAAAACTGTGCTCTGATGTTTCTAAAAATTCTGTGCTAGGTTTTGAGAAAGAATGCATAGAGTAGATTGTTATTACCTTCGCCAACTGTGTTGGAAGAGGTTATGTTTTCGCCTCCATTTGTTACTTGCAAAAATCAGAGATTTTCGCAAGTATGTTGATCTGTCCGTTTGTTTGTTTGTTGGTGCTCTAGTGTCGGCATTTCTTGACCAATATTCACCAAAATGCACAGGACAACTACTAGGGTCACACAAAGACATTTTGGTGGGTCAAAGTCAAAGGTCAAGGTTACCAAGGTCAAATCTTGTAAAAACACCTAATCGGCCATAACTTCTGCTTCTTTGTGATTTTCGCAAGTATTGTGCTCTGCATGACTTTTCATTTGTTTGTTCCCTATATATTATAGGGGTGGAACTCTTGTTATGGGGTGGAACTCTTGTACAAGCCCTTCGGGCTTCATTCCCTCCCTGCACCATTGTTCTTATGAGTGCTAAATAAATAAACCTAACTCAAAGTAGTGAACGGATTTTGATGAAATTTTAAGGAAAGGTGAACCATGGGACAAGGAACAGTTGATTAGATTTTGATGCAAATCCGGATATGTATGTGGATCCTGGATTTTTTTTTTGTCTGCTCCCAATGTAACTCAAAAAGTAGTGAACGGATTTTGATGAAATTTTAAGGAAAGGTGAACCATGGGGCAAGGAACAGTTGATTAGATTTTGATGCAAATCCGGATATGTATGTGGATCCTGGATTTTTTTTTTGTCTGCTCCCAACGTAACTCAAAAAGTAGTGAACGGATTTTGATGAAATTTTAAGGAAAGGTGAACCATGGGGCAAGGAACAGTTGATTAGATTTTGATGCAAATCCGGATATGTATGTGGATCCTGGATTTTTTTTTTGTCTGCTCCCAACGTAACTCAAAAAGTAGTGAACGGATTTTGATGAAATTTGGTGTACAGCTTTAGTACTATCCTAGGTTCAAGTGATTTGATCGTGATGATGATATGTGGCTTGGAGGAGGTATTCACTCTACCAAGTGCCCTTCTAGTTGAGAAAGCACATATTACACTGATCAGCCATAAAATTAAAAACACTGACAGGTGAAGTGAATAACATTGATTAATTGATTACCTCATTACTATGGCATCTGTCAAGGGGTGGGATATATTATTAGGCAGCAAGAGAACAGACAGTTCTTGAAGTTGATGTGTTGGAAGCAGGAAAAATGGGCAAGCGTAAAGTGGATCTGAGTGACTTTGACAAGGGCCAAATTGTGATGGCTAGATGACTGGGTCTGAGCATCTCCAAAACGGTACATCTTGTAGGGTGTTCCTGGTATGCAGGGGTTAGTACTGAACAAAAGTGGTCCAAGGAAGGACAACCGCTGAACCAGCAACAGGGTCATGGGTGTCGAAGGCTCATTGATTCGCATGGGGCACGAAGGCTAGCCCATATGGTCCAATCCCACAGAAGAGCTACTGTAGCACAACTTGCTGAAAAAGTTAATGCTGCCTAAAACAGAAAGATGTCAGCGTTAAAGAAGTAGCCATTAGCTCATACATCTTTCTGTCTGTGCTAATGATCAGAATGATCCCTAGTGCTCCCATTTGCATGGGATGTTGATAGTTTCAGTAAAACACCCAGAGAAACTGTAGCAGATGGTCTCATAACTGTAATAAATCACAGTCTTTTCCTATCATACTGTGAGACATATTGGTCTGAATTAATCTAGTTTATGACAGCTGACTGACAGCAGTCTTCCTTTCTGATCTTTTCTCGGTTTTTGAAGAAATGTATGATCTTAATGAATAGACTGATTTCCTTATAGGGGAAATGAATATAATTCGTACTTGATTGCGAGTTTTCTGCTGTAATCATAAGGATTTTCCTGTGCTCATCCCAGGACACTTATTCCCAATGTGTTCATAATGAACATCCTGCAAACACACTGTCTACACTGCTATACTGTAATGATTTATAATGGCACTATCCAGTGTAACCCAGAAGAGGATGGGGTCCTGTGAGTTCCTGTGATGGGTTCCCTTATGAGTTTGTTTTAGTTTTTGTTTGTTTGTACTGTAAGAAATGATAACTAGCTGACTAGAAGCGAGCAAATTAGCTTGGATTAGTCACATGTCGACCTGATGGGTATTTCAGAAGCCTATCTGACTCTCAGTGGTTTATTCAGCAGGAGCCAGACCTATTGAAATATGTCATTACAATCAAAACTATTTTTTAATAACTTATATTAGCTAGCCCATATGGTCCAATCCCACAGAAGAGCTACTGTAGCACCCTTAACGAAGAGACAGGAGGCAAAGTTGGAGGTGGCGGAGTTGTGGATGTTAAGGTTTGCGATGGGGGGTTGGACAGGATAAGGAACGAGCACATCAGAGGGACAGCACATGTGGAGAGCTTAGGAATTAAGCTAAGAGAGATGAGACTGAGATGGTGTGGGCACAGAGATGCAGAGCATGTTGGAAGGAGAATGTTGAGGATGGAGTTGCCAGGCAAACGAAAACGAGGAAGGCCAAAGAAGAGATACATGGATGTGGTGAGAGAGGACATGAAAGTGGCAGGTGTGGTAGAGAAGGATGTGGAAGACAGGGAGCAATGGAGACGAAAAATCTGCTGTGGCGACCCCTAATTGGGAGCAGCCAAAAGAAGAAGAAGACATTAGCTAGCATCAAGCGATGTGCCTTTTGTGACTGAGTCAACTCTTTAAACCAGCTCTTTTAGGTGAAGTGTGGGCCTAGAGCCCACGATGCCTCCAGAAGCACGTAGAGCCAGTTCTTCTGGTAAACGTGTGATACGCGTTTGCAGTCTGAGGGTCCGACTACAGTTGCTCCTCGTTGTAATAATTTGTTTAGCGTAGTGCTTCGGGGAGGTGAATAGCAGGTTAAATGGATAGGAATCTAATTTAATTTCTATACATTTAAGAAAACGTCCCACAGTAGCCACAAAAGGACAGTATTAATACAAGGACGCTTATTGTATTTGTCCAAGTCAGTATATAGTATTGTTCTTTTATTTTACATTCCTTTGAATAGAGTTTATAACTAACTCCATGCAAATTAGCAAATCCTTATGCTGTTTTCATAATCACAAGATAGAGAAGGGTTTCTGGGAACAATTTAAATGATTGATAGATATAGACCAATAACTGGCTATTTGTTTTAGAGCAATTAGTCAGTTGGGAAACAAAAGGTTTGACGTTTATTGATGGACAGAGCTGAGGGCATTTCATTATTATTATTATTATTATTATTATTATAAGATTCTAAAATCATGCATTGGTGTGTAGGGATATTTTCAAAGTCTTACTCAAGGGCTCAGTCACCTCTGTATATGTGTAGTCAAGGGCAATAATGTGGAAAAAGTGACAGCATTGTGATGCAGCGCCCCTCTCTGGACACTGAAATTGTGCAACTGTTAATGCAGCTCAATATTCCAAAACTCATGACTGGAAGAATCATGACAAATGCTAGTCCACCCTTGGTCCACACACACACACACACACACACACACACACACACACACACACACACACACACACACCCCTTATGCAACCTCCATCTATCCATCCATTATCCGTAACCGCTTATCCTGTACAGGGTTGTGGGCGAGCTGGAGCCTATCCCAGCTGACTATGGGCGAGAGGCAGGGTACACCCTGGACAAGTCGCCAGATCATCACAGGGCTGACACATAGAGACAAAACCATTCACACTCACATTCACACCTACGGTCAATTTAGAGCCACCGATTAGCCTAACATGCATGTCTTTGGACTGTGGGGGAAACCGGAGCACCCGGAGGAAACCCACGGGGAGAACATGCAAACTCCACACAGAAAGACCCCTGTCAGCCACTGGACTTGAACCCAGAACCTTCTTGCTGTGAGGCGACAGTGCTAACTGCTACACTACCATGCTGCCGCTTATGTAAGCTGACTAAGGTAAATGTAAGCAAAACAGGCAAAGCAGATGTGCACAGTGTTTCACTTTCAGAAAGGTTGATTATAAAGTTATCCTTCAATGGATTTGTTCTCCAGCCTAGGACATGTCATAGTATCCTTTTTATTAAAATTGATTGATCAGGTGATCAATATTTTGGCAACAAGGATGTAAAGAAACAGTCTGGGCCACATGGAAGAAAGTAAGTACAAGGTATTAAAAAGGAAGGAAGGAAGGAAGGGATGAAGTCTCTTCTTCCAGTGAGACTGAAGGCATTTTACATGTGGACTATTAAAAATCAAGACACGGCAGGACAAAGAAGCCACTGTAAAATAAACCTGCATTAATCTTCAGTAACTTCTTGTAGATCTGGAATCTATGGATCCCCTATACGTAGATACACCCTGGATAAAATTCCAGTCCATCACATGACCAAAATGACATTTCTGAAAGAAAATAATGGTTCCTTTTTCACAAATGTGGCATATTTTGTAGCTCCAGGGTTCCCAATTTGATCCTGATCTCAGGTTATTGTTAATGTGCATGTTCTTCTCATGTCCCTGTGGGTTTCCTTTGGGTTCTCCAGTTTCCTCTGATCTCCCAAAAACATACCATAAGGTGCACTGGCAACTCTAAATTGCTGCTTATGTTTGAATGTGTGTGCATGATGACCTGGTGTGTTCCCACCTCTTGTCCTGAGCCAGGCTTCAGATCCACCAAACCCTTTCCACATCATTACACACTGGCCTCCAGTAAAACCATTTTTTACTCAACAGTTTCATAAAATATCACAAAGTCTAGTGCCATTGTTCTTAACTGTTTTTCTGGGGTCCATGACGGACACATCCAGAAGGCCCCTGACAGCACTGCTTGGGAGGAAATTGATTAATCTAAAACTCAGTCTGATGCTGTGTTGGATGGCAGCAAAACAAGATGACTACTATTACTTTTTTTTTTAGCTCTGTAAAATCAATTTGGAGATAGCAGTGTTTTACAATTTGACACTTAAATACAAACATTTGCAACCAAAGTAGCTCTGTGTGTACAAACTGATTATTATTATTATTATTATTATTATTACAGAATAATCTGAATAAGTTGAATAATTATTATATCACATCTTATTTCCAGCTGAGTGAGTGAAAGAAATCTCACAATACTTCAGTTGAGTTCATTTTTAGTCTTTTCACAGACAGGAGAAGAGTTTAGCAGTTTTGTACCACTAGGTGGCAGCAGTGATAAACCTTCCTTTTTCCCCTCATTCATGTCTACTCTCTTGATTTTTATTTTTAATTTTTCTAAATATCCTTTATGCAGAAATTGACCTTTCAAATAAATGTGTATACTTTATTTTGTGTCCTGTATTTTATATATTGTATTTTTAATTGATATTTGAAACTGCATTAAATGGAACTATACGGTACATATGAGTTGACTATTTTGGGAGGAAAAAAGCAGCTCTGTTTAAATTGCATGGAAGTGAAACTCATTTCCGGTTGGAAAACTGTTTTAAGACACCTAAAATAAAGAAACACGCCAAATTCCGGTGCACTGAGGTTAATTTTTTAATCCTTTACTGTAATTATTACCAACACAAGGGCTGTACAATATAAAACAAACAATAAATACAGTATAGTGCATGGAGAGTGAAGAAAATATGGTGTAATAAACAAATGTAAAAAAGTAGATTTTTCAAGTCCAAACTATATTTAAGCAACAACTGAAAAGTCCTTAAGTGATTTAGACAGCATGGGTGATTTGTAGGATATACAGAGTTCCAGTCAAAAGTTTGTACACCCCTACTCATTCATAGGTTTTTCTGTATTATGACTATTTTCTATATTGCAGAATAATACTGAAGACATCAAAACTAATACAATAAGTAGTTTTCCGGAAGTTTTTTTTTTTTTTGAAATGCATCAATACACATCAACAACAGTAAGTTGGATTTTTTTAAATCTCAGTTTTGTTATTTATGTTTGCAGTAAGTGTAAAGTGTAAGCTCTGTCTGTCTGTGAGTGAGTGAGTGAGTGAGTGAATTACTACCTGTCCACTAGGCGCGCGCACGGTCCTGCTGAGCGACCCTGCGCTCGCGCTCTGTAATCCTCTCCCGTGAGTGACGTCGCGAGCAATGGCGGAGCGCGAGGGAGCCGCGGAGTGTCGGAGCCCCAGCCAGGGTGAGTGAGGGACGGAGGGACTGACTGAGGGAGAGAGTGACTGACGGTTAAATACTAACCTTTAGTAGGTTTTTGCTAACAAGAACAATAAACACTGTTTTAAGCTGAGCGGCTGTAAACACCGACAGAAAAACACCGAGCCAGGTGAGTTTATTCGTTTTCACCGCGCGAGCCGGCCGGTCACAGGAACCGGATTAGACCTGAAAGAGATTTATTATTATTATTATTGACCACCAACTGGTGTGAATTTCACTTAAAGTGCACTTTGTAACACTTTTCCACACTATTCCAGCTTTATTCTGCTCCAGTATGAAGCTACATCCGGGTATTTAAACTTATCGCGCGACCTGAAACACCTGTTTGAGTTTGTGTTTTTGCACTGAGAGGAAACCGGGACACTACACACACTGCTACACACACACACCATAACACACACACACAAAACACTGCAACTCACACACTACAACAACACGCACTGCAACACACTACAACCTACACACACACACCATACACACACTATACACGCACAGCAACACACACACACACACTGCAACACACACACACACACACACACACACAACACTGCAACACACACTACAACAACACGCACTGCAACACACACTACACACACACACACACTACACGCACTGCAACACACTACAACCTACACACGCACTGCAACACACACTGCAACACACTACACACTACAACAACACGCACTGCAACACACTACAACCTACACACGCACTGCAACACACACAACACTGCAACTCACACACTGCAATACACACTACACTGCAACTCACACACTGCAACACACACTACACACTACAACAACACGCACTGCAACACACTACAACCTACACACACACTGCAACACACACTACACACTACAACAACACGCACTGCAACACACTACAACCTACACACACTGCAACACACACTACACACTACAACACGCACTGCAACACACTACAACCTACACACACTGCAACACACACTACACACTACAACACGCACTGCAACACACTACAACCTACACACACTGCAACACACACTACACACTACAACAACACGCACTGCAACACACTACAACCTACACACACTGCAACACACACTACACACTACAACAACACGCACTGCAACACACTACAACCTACACACACACTGCAACACACACCATACACACACTGCAACTCACACACTGCAACACACTACAACACGCACTGCAACACACCACAACCTACACACACGCACTGCAACACACCACAACCTACACACACGCACTTTCACTTTCTTCAGTATTCAACATTAAGCAGGTGAACAGCCATTTTAAGTGTTGTTGTGTAATGTTTTGGAGTGTCTGTGCACCTGTTCTCACAGACAAATAAAGGCCTCAGTGTTGAACCCAGTGTTTGTATTGGATTAACACTGAGGGAGTCAAATAATAAGAGCTGACTCAATGATTCATTCCTAGTAGTCATGGAAATGTGTGTTTTCCAGCTTTTTCTACAGTCCTGTAGACACTAATAACCAGAGGTGGACAGTAATGAAGTACATTTACTTGAGTACTGTACTTAAGTACACTTTTTGAGTATCTGTACTGAGGGAGTCAAATAAGAGTTGACTCGATGATTCATTTCTAGTAGTCATGGAAATGTGTGTTTTCCGGCTTTTTCTACAATCCTGTAGACACTAATAACCAGATGTGGACAGTAACAAAGTACATTTACTTGAGTACTGTACTTAAGTACACTTTTTGAGTATCTGTACTGAGGGAGTCAAATAAGAGTTGACTCGATGATTCATTTCTAGTGGTCATGGAAATGTGTTTTCCGGCTTTTTCTACAGTCCTGTAGACACTAATAACCAGAGGTGGACAGTAACAAAGTACATTTATTTGAGTACTGTACTTAAGTACACTTTTTGAGTATCTGTACTTGACTTGAGTATTTATGTATTTATTTATTTTTTAAAACTTATGACTTCACTACATTTGAAAGACAAATCATACTTTTCACTCCACTGCATTTCTATCAAGGTCCTTGTTACTATGAAGCTGCTTTGAAAGTGAATGTTTTTTCTTCTTTTCTTTTCTAAAATGTGATTGTGACACTGAGAGCCTATCAGTAATCACTAGGGTCATGTTATGTCCGTAGACTGGATAAAATCAAGTTCAATGATTTCTCAACAGCATTATTTAGCACAATCAGTTGATGGTAGAATGGAAGGAGGCGGTTCTTCTGGAGAGTGAACGCACTCACGGCCCATGAACCCATGTTTCAGTTTTCTGAAAGGATTCAAGCTTCATTTCGTTTTAAATGTTTGCTTTGTTTGCTGAAAATGAACCACATCACGGCCTACAAAAACTCACCATCCAATCTGCGGAAGCATATTGAGGTCTGTAAACGGTTTATTCCAAGAGAAAGCTTGTAATGAAGTTGTCTGTGCTTTTAGAGCTAGCGATAATGTTGCAATAGCTATGCAGTCTGGTTAGTCAAATGACTTTCTATGGATTTGCCCGCCAAGTTGCTGTCGCCTTGTCCACGGCTAACATTTACACATGGCTAGTTAACTTAGACGCTGTTAGTTAGCATGTAAAAACGGAGTTACGCTAACACGAATAACGTTAACTTATCTGAAGTCCTTTCAGAAATATGTTTTAGCATAATCTTGCCAAATAAACAATGTAGAAATCTTTCTTTTCTAGTAACGGTAGCTACCCAATATGATTTGGAGTTTGAAAAGAGTTTGCTAGCATGTCAGGTGGCGCTTCACTGACTAGCTAGCTTAACGTTAAACCACCATGATGGCACAGCATGCGTTCGTTTTGTGAATTCACATTTCTGTCTTTGGTAACGGCATTAGGTTTTGTAAGCATTGTGGCAATAATACAACAATACATTGACAGAAAATGTATTTTTAATACTTAAGTATTTTTAAAAGCAAGTACTTCAGTACTTTAACTTAAGTAAAAACTTGACTGGACAACTTTCACTTGTATCGGAGTAACATTTGATCAGTGGGATTTGTACTTTGACTTAAGTAATGAAGTTGGGTACTTTGTCCACCCCTGCGAATAACAAAGTACAAATATTTAAAGTGTTTTGTGATAATTCATTTTAGAGTTTCATTTGCAAGAAAATTATGAACACTTTTTAATGATTCAACATGTATTCGTTCAATTTGTATCGAATTAAAAAAAAAAGCTCTCCAGAACACATTGGCCCCGCCCCTAAAACACCTGGGGTGTGCTGCGTTCAAGTCAGCTTCGGGAGCTCATACGGTATGTATGAGTTCAAAGGTTGTGAGGGCTCTGTGTGTGTGTGTGTTCAAGTGGTTTTGGTTAAAAAGGAAAAAAAAAAGCATGGTGTGAGGAAAATGTAGGATTTTTATTTATTTTTGTATCTTCATTGATAAATTTGTTTAGCCTCATGAAAAGCTGAACAGTTAACGTTCAAAATGACCAATTAAATATTACCTTCTGTGAATTCATATCAGGGGCTGACATGATGTAATCCTGCGTTCAAATCCTGCTGGAAATATTGTAACTGTAAGCTGAATGTGTGTACAGTTATGGTCAGAAGTTACATACTATACATGAACATGAATGTCATTGCAAAACTGGTTTCTTTGGACTTTTTTTTTTCCTTCCTGTGGGAGAATGATTGTATAACATACAGCTTTAAGAGGGGAAAAAAGCCTTCTGGAGGAAAAGTTTTATGCATAGATTGAGTCATGTGGCCACAATGACCAGAGGAACGCTACCAAATGTTAAGCATGGTGGTGGTAGCATCTTACTCTGGAGCTGTTTTGCTGTGCATTGCACAAAGTGAATGGAGTAATGAAGGCTATTGACTTCAGAATTCATCATAACTTCAATCAGTAACTTGGATACATTTGGGCTGTCCAACAGAACAGTGAGCCCAAATACACATCAAAGCTGGTTGTGGGATGGATGACGCAGGCTAGCATTAAGTTTAAAACAAGTCCTGATGTCAACCCTAATGAAAATATGTGGACTGTGATTAAAAGTTGGGTTTGTGCCAGGAAAGCACAAATTTAATCGAACTCTACTAATTCTGCCAGAAGCTTGTTGATGACCAAAAGCACCTGGTAAAGGTTAAACTTCTTAAGGGAAGTTCATGTCCATGATGAGACTTTTTTTTTTTTTTAATGAGATTGACATGTCTCAAACGATGAGTCGTGGGGGCCACCAATATGATTGTGACGTCTGTAGCAGATGGTATGGTAATTATGCATGCTAACCAGTGTTGTAGTCGAGTCACTAAACTCCAAGTCCAATCTCGAGTCCCCAGTGTTCAAGTCCAAGTCATTAAAGAAAATTTTGAGTCGAGTCCAAGTTGAGTCCACTATTGAGTCGAGTTCGAGAACAAGACTCCAACTGCACCATTTGATGGTGGCTGTTTTAGCGCCATTAACATTAGTTTGTTCCTGAACATGACGTATGAACAGGTGAATGTGCTTCTCTTTGTCAGGGAGCGTGAAGTATTCTGTGAGAGATGGTTGGGAGACGGATGTAAGTGCAGAAGGTGTGTTTATTAATACAAGTGAAGATGGTAAACAATCCAGAACAGCAGGCAAAATCGCGAAACAGGCAATAGGCCAAGCGAGAGACAAACAGCCTATCGTAGACTCAGCAGAGTCAAACACGAGAAACAGGAAATCAGGAAACCAAACAGGGAGTAAGGCTCAGTAATGTGTCATCAACGCAACTCAATACTTCGCAAAGGAAGGCGTGTGTTTTTTTACAGTTTTTATATAGGCGTGTTGATTGCACCTTAATCCTGTGCAGGTGTGAGTCGTTTCGCACTCTTGCACGAAATTAGTATAAAACTAATGCAGATATAAATATCTCATGCCAAATTATTATGGCATGTTACAAAAAATAAAGAAAAAAATCCAAGTCCTCGTCTCCAATTTACGAGTCCGAATGCAGTTAATGCACAGGTCCAAGTCCGAGCCATCAGTGCTCAAGTCCAAGTGAAGTCACGAGTCCTTAAAATTAGGGCACGAGTCAGACTCAAGTACTACAAGCCTGATGTTAATGCTTCAGTTGATTTGATGAAACAATAAATTAAAAAAAAAAAAATTCTCAAAGTTTTTCTCTGATTAAAATCACTTGAACATTGTAATTACCACCTCCAGATTGGTACACGCAAACTTCCAAGAATGACTCGAAGGCAGCATTTTTGTTATTGACGTACCCCCAAGTCAGAACATCAGAGCTCATAGAAAAATGAGTAATTGTGGCGCTCGCCTCGTATTTACAGTATTTCTGACTGGACTTGAACACGGCATTAGGCTCTACAGAAACAGTAAGTTAGCATTAAACATGGGTTTTTTTGTGTAGTCATGTTTGTGCAGATTCCAGCATGTTATTCTCTTTCTAAACCCCTGTGTGTTTTAAAAGATGGATGGAATTCCGCTTTTGTTGTCCATTTTGTGTAATTTCTGCTTTGATTGGATAAAAGGAGCTTTTTTCCTCCAAAATGGGGGGGGGGGGGGGGGAGAAAAACGTTGGTTTGAGTAAATCTGTTTTGTTCCCCATTTTAATCACAACTGCGTTTCATGTATGTTTTACAGATGTGTCTGAAAAACATCAGCCCAAATGAAGAGCATATCTAGGGTGCGTGTCACTCTGTGTAATGACACAACTTGTCATAGGCTGTAATGAATCGACAGTCGGGGCTGGAAAGAACTCAGCCCCAGTCTCGCTTCTTCACTGTCCTCTGTTTTTATCCTAACAGACAAATATTTTAATGCTTCCTGTAATGTTTTATCGTTTAATGGCCTAAAATTGCGACGTTGTAGTGGACTGTGGGGTATAATAAGACGAAATTAATTTGGGGGATTTGTGTATTTGTTGTAGGAAAGTCTAACTTTTTGTTCTTGCACTACTGAGGCAGGTTAAAGAGTAAAGTTGTGCTTAAACTTTGGGCATAGGTCAAGATTGCTCAAGTCTTAGCCCTTACTCGCTGGTGTGAATAACGAGCAACATCTTCAGTGTCATTCATTTTTTTTATACACACGCGCGCATGCATCCAGTATGTGAAAGTCATGGTATGGTTTCCTCACTACAAACGGTGTGTGTTCTGCTTTGATCATAATAACCAGTGAAAATGACGAAAGGCCCCGAAGGCTTTATTAATGTCCTCACAGTCGCCGAGCCTGCTGATGGAGAGAACATGGTGCTTCAGCAAGTACACGCTCATGATCTATACGAGATGCTCCTTGTCATGAGATGAGAGTCTCTGGAGCGACACACCGTCAAATTTGATGCCTACGCGTCCTTGATGTGTGATATGTAATGGAGCAGAGATCTGGAACACCATATGGTGTGTATTGATAAATAATGGACGTTTGCTTGTTCAGCAGGTTTATGGTTTTATGAGGGATGGTAAACTTGGGTGCATTTCCTGCATGTGCTAGGAATAGAAGTGAAGAGGAAAAGATTAATCATTTAAAAAAAAAGTGAACACCACCTTCTGGAGTATGACGGACGGGAAAAGCTTTCAACAAAAGGATGTTGTTGCATCTCTGGACATTTTGTATTTATGGTTTTATGAGAATAGCCATAATGGAGCTTTGTGTGTGTGGAATAGGGAAACTGAAAGGGATTTGTCCCAGGAGTGATTACAGGCTCCTGTGTGCTGTTGAACTGAATCCTTATTGCCCCAGTGCTTGCTTACACTGCATATCTATATTACACACCGAGACTAGGCTCTGTGTGTGAGAACACCAGGAGTAATTGCACTATTTGTGTTGCGATTGTTTCAATAACCCTGCCTTTCTTTAGTAAAACACTTTTTTTTTTTTTTTTTAAATAAGGCTGCACAAAAACTATAAATAAAGCCTATAAGTGGCTCTTATTGGTAGCTTAGTAAACTAGACCCACCCGCCTAGCGGCCAAAAATATTTTTGCCTAGCGAATGGGTCTAGCCTCGCACCATATAAACAAAAACACCCCGGGCATCAAATCGTGCCCGCCAATCACAACGCAAGGTTTTTGTTTGGATTCTTTGGGCGGGCTTTTGCAGGAGTGACGACAAGGCTGCACGACGCTGGAGAAAGCACAGCAGGAAAGATGGCTACGGGCTAGTGAACAGCGCACGTTTGACTCCGCTTTGGAATCAGTTTTAGAAGAATTAGACTTGGAGTTTTCGTTGAAACATGAGCAGGAAGAGGCTCTCCGCTCATTCCTTTTCAAGAAGGACGTTTTCGCTGTTTTGCCGACCGGCTATGGCAAAAGTCTGATCTACCAGCTGGCTCCGCTCGTAGCCAAAAGGATGGGGCTAGTTTGTGCAGTACGAAGAATTAATAAACAGCTTTGAAACATTACTTTTTGATTGTTTCTTATTTTCCCGTTATTTTAAATTTAAGGGAAATTATTTCACCAAACACCACTAAATAAAAACTCTCAGAAACAGTTTAAGCAAACCCTTGAAAAAAATAAGTGTATGTTAAGTATGTGGTACAGACTCCAAACTTGTGGTCATTATCTCCAAACTTCTTAATATCTAGAACCTGTTTATTAATTAATACGCATTTTGAAAAATTATTTATTTCAAGGCCTCCCCCACTGCGCGCTCTGACTACGTCACAGTCACTGTTGCACTGATTGGTCAGAGCGTTGGCCTATACGCACAGAGACAGTTTGAAAGACAGCAGTTTGTTCCTCCTACACCCGTCGGAAATGTCTACGGATCGAGGCCAGACTAAATATTCACATTTAGTCTGGCTTGCCAGGCTATCTTATTGGTGCTTTGTGAGAGATTAAAATGAATTTTATAATTTTGCCAGACAATATTTTTCCCATCTTTAACTATCTCGTTTTGGTGAAAATGTGCCCGTTGTGGCCACAGGACTGAAACCTGATGCGGTCTTTTGCTGTTGTAGCTGATCCTCCTCGAAGGTTGACGTGCTTTGAGATGCTTTTCTGCTCACCACAGTGGTAAAGAGTGGTCGAGTTGCTGTAATTGTCTTGCAAACACCTTTGAAAATGTTGTTCTGTTCGTTCATCAATAAGCAGCAGAACTGCGATTTCCTGGATGTTTTTTGTTTTTCGCGCCATACTGTGTAAACTCTGTGGATGGAAAATCCCAAGAGAGGCAGTTCTGCGTCAGTCTCGTGTTATTTTAGAAGGAGGCCTGCACTGCATCCGTCAGTCCGTCCGTCAAGCCGTCATTCCTCTTTTTCAGCTGTGAGATGTTATACAGCGATTGTTAGCTGCCTGGCTCACCTTGCTCGGTTTCCCTCCATACTGAATATTTCAGTAGGAAATAGAGAAGGGTGTGTGTGAGAGAGAGAGAGGGAGAGAGAGAGAGAGAGCAGTACAGTAGCAGTACAGACCTTGAGAGAAAGTGGTAGCATCTCTGTGGCTTAGAGACAGATGAAAGAGAAGAAAAGAGGAAAGTGAGGATTGTGATCTTCTGTAACGTTCAGCAGCATGTGGTATCTTCACTGAGCAGTTTACCTCTGCATTGGCAGATTTCCTTTTTTTTTGCCAATTGCTTTAGTCATCTTTCTGGATCTTTCTGATTTTAGTCACTTCTTGTCCTGCTTTCTCACTTATCGCACACTGCCTCTTTCTCTTGCTGTCTGAGTGCACTTGGATCAGATGAGCAGCCTGAGCGCTAGTAGTTAGCATTAGCGTGAGTAAGCGTACCGGACAGGAGCGCACAGAGAGAGAGAGGAAAACGACGAGGGCTGTGCAGAAGGAGGGAGGATGCTGTTGCCCCCCAGGCTGAGGAAGGGGGGCAGCAGGTCGGTCATCACCTCCCTCACCACCATCACAGAGGAAGATGAGGAGCAGTGGAGCCAGCGCAAGAAACGCAGGAGAGGAGGTGAGGAGGAGGAAGAAAGCAGGTCACAAAGTGACGGCCGGGTAGGGGACAGGAAGAGGAAATTGAGATCGGTAGTCATACAGGAATCAGTTGTGGCTCTAATCTGGGTCTGAGCCGGCTAATCAAATAGACTGATTATCTTTAGCAGGCGATATGGATTAGAGCTGCAGCTACATTCTGGAGAGCACAAGAACCGGGGTTGGGGATCAGTGGTGTAGGCTAAAGTTGGGTTGAGTAGACGGCCTTAGAGATTTGTGAAGTTGCACAACGAAACTCCAAATTTAAGCCTGTGTGTGTTTCATTGGTTTGTACAGTTGAATATGAAATATATAAATAAATTATTCCACAAAATCGAGTCGTATATGAGCTGATCACCAATGAGGCGTGTAGTGGCGAGTTGGCTATAAACCGTGTACTGCGGTTGAGTGGAATAACTGTATTACTATGTCCACATTCACTGGGTTTTGAGAAACGGGGCTTTTTTTTTTTTTTTCAAGCAAATTCGATCAATAAAAACTTTCTACAAAATGTCTGACAGTCATTTCTGCTTAGAATGTAAACAAACCGGTGAAATGGCAG
Source organism: Neoarius graeffei (assembly GCF_027579695.1). NCBI lineage: Eukaryota > Metazoa > Chordata > Actinopteri > Siluriformes > Ariidae > Neoarius > Neoarius graeffei. The sequence continues at coordinate 34,644,658 of NC_083581.1, forward strand.
TAGCAATATGTGAAAAATGCAATAATAATTCTTGAAAAAATAAAGATACGTTCTTACCATCAAATACTGATATTTCATGTTTTGTTGCCTTTTTTTTTTTGGTGTGTGTTTTGGGGTTTTGTTTTCAAGTAGTTTTTATTTCGTCCTCAGTTGGTTCAGTAACACGCCCACCATTTTCTCTTCTTTAGGGTTTTTTGGCGGTTGGCAAACCAACTTAAAGGTGCATTACTGCCACCGACTGGGTTGGATTGTGGAACAGGAGATTTTATTTATTTATTTATTTATTTATTTATTTTGGAGGGGGGAGAGAAACTATATTCTTGATCACAAAGTGATATCGCTGATGTGTGCCGCCATTTTGTTTTTCTCTACTCATAGTATATGAGCTGATAGCCTAGTTGTAGAGTAGCCAATGGGAGCGCGCGATTGCTCATATCCAGTGAATGTGGATAGAAAAAAATATATATATATATATATATATATATATATATATATATATATATATATATATATATATACTGGGTGCGATTTGATGGGAGGGGGATCATCCCCCCCCTCCCTGGTTTTTATCTCTGCTGAAAAAAAATCCTCGGAGACAACCCCGTCAATAAAACAAACAAACCAAAAAAAAAGTTGCCATGACAGGCATGTTGTGACACAGTTTTCTATGGTCTACATTGCACTCACTTTCAAAATGACCCGAAGTGGCAGCTTTGATGTTCACGAACGTCCCCAGCAAATAGATACATTGTAGATAATAACAATATCTTTGCGTTCTATGCAGGGATGCAAACAGCGCGCCTTTTGGCGGATGCCGCCTTTTTCACGGCCGTTTTTTTTTTTTTTTTTTTTTAGGGGGGGCGTTGGAGTGTCTGATTATAGTTTCAAAGTAAATTCTGTATTAAAATTACTAAATAAGCAAATCCGTTACAGTCCATGAAACAGGAAGTATAAGGATGAGAAAAAAACAGTTTAAATCGGAAAGCTGGGCACAATGTGAACTGCACCATCAGAGCAAACTGTTCATTTAGTATTCATGTATTTTAGTGATTTTCGAGTCACTGTCCATTTAATCCAGAGGGAGAGAAACATCACAGCAACGTGACAAGCAATGCGAACTTTGTTGTGTTAGTGTTCGTGTATTTAGTCAGAGAGATAGGAAGATGAATTTACTATCTCTGGTTTAGTGTTCGTTTTCATTTAGTGTTATTCATTTGATATCATCGGTAGGGATGTCCCGATCCGATCACGTGATCGGAAATCGGGCCCGATCACATGGTTTCAGACTCGATCGGAATCGGGCATTGCCTCCCGATCAGGGATCGGATATATATCTATATAATATATTCTCATTTTTAACACATCAATAGCTATGTGTTGGCACAGAGTGAGACCAGACCTCTTGTCTCAACACAGCAACATCAACGCGTGCGGCATGACATCACTTTGTAGCGGAGACGCTATTGGTTATTGGCTGCCTGTTGCCGGCAAAGTTGAACACGGAAGCAGTTCGAAGCGGAAAGCAAAGCATGAGATCATTTTTTTTTCTGTTGGATGACAAAAGAAACGGGCTCAAACCTGAAAGGGTAGAAATGCTTGTTTTCATCAAGAAAAACGTTCATTTCCTTAATTGAAATTACTGTACACCACTGTGAGATGCGTTCTTAAAAGCAAATTACCGGCACTGTGGCACTTTATTTTTTTTATTTGTTTACATTCCTGCCAGGTATTTTAAGGTTATTTTTTAAAAATTTATTTATTGTTCAAACTGCCTCACGTAAGTGCTCTGTTTGCTAACGGAGTTGTTGGATGTTAAAATAAGGTGTTAAATAAAAAATGAGGAACATCCTGGATCCGTTTCTTTCCTTGTCTTTATTTTTTATGGATTATAAGAAGTATCGGATCGGGACTCGGTATCGGCAGATACTCAAAATCAAATGATCGGTATCGGATCGGAGGGCAAAAAAACCTGATCGGGACATCCCTAATCATCGGATGTTATTGAGCTGTTAGCCTATTGTTACCTTAATTTTGTGACATTTCATGATTTAAAAAAAAACATCTCCCCCCTTCTGGTTTTTTGACAAATCGCACCCTGTGTGTGTGTGTGTGTGTGTGTGTATGCGCGCAAATGTATGTACAGTTTGAAAATTTCATCATAACCTAGTCTAAAACTGTCATAGTATTAATCAGCCATTTAAAAACACACAAGCCTGTGATAAAAATGAAAGGAAACGTGTATTACAGAATATTTGGACAGTGATGTGCTGTGTGTGAGAGATATATAAAAAGATCAAATCCTCTAATTGTTTCTTTCCCCCCTTTTTTCTTAGATAGTTTTGAGAACGACTTCTCCAATAAATCTCCTATGCAGTCAGCATTGACCACGTTGTTATTGTTGTAAGCTGAAAGAGTCAAAAACAGATCCGCAGTGCCATGTTGTGTGTATTCGATGGTCGTCGGGTATGGTAAAGTTGCCAACATGCTCAGAGTGGCAGCGAAGGTGGTCGTGTTTACCCCATAACCCTTTGATGCAAAACATATGCACACCCCTTCTAATGCACAACATGGGTCAAAAATGACCCGCATTCATTTTCCAGGTTATTTCATGCTGACTGAGTTTTTCTTTGCTCTATCTTTTGAAATCAATTTATTTTATGATTGAATATTCCAAGTATTCTTTAAATATCTTGTTTTTAATTACCACAAATCATTAATTTAATTTTTTTCTTTCCTACTTTATGAACAAAAATACTTTTTATATTACTACACATGGGTCATCCAAGTGTGATTTAAAATTAAATGTCTTAATACTATAATAATAATTTGTTTCAAGTAATTACTTTAGCAGTGAATGGGGCCAGTTATTTATTTATTAACTATGTAGTTAGCTAAGCCAACTACAGTAAAATTAGCTAACTAAAGTAGAATATGTCAACAGCTCGGTAGCTAATAGTAATTACTTGTAACTTTCTGACAAGTAATCTACTCACTCTCAAGGGAACCTAAACATAATCAATTTTTTTCTAAGGTAATGTTAGAACAATTGAAAAACATTACTTCCATGTATTAGATGGGCAAAGGGCGCTGTGCTGAGCTGTGAAATGTCTGACACAAGCACAATTCACAGTTCCCACCAAACGCTGTAGTAAATGCATGCGGGTCGTTTCTGACCCATGTGTGTAAACTTGATGTAGAATTACAAAAGCTGTGCTTGTTCATAACTTAAGAAAGGAAAAATAAAAATGATGATTTGTGCTGAACAAAAACAAGATATTTACTGCATATTTGGAAAAGTAAATGACAAAATGAATTTATTTCAAAAGTATATCATAGAAACACTCAGCCATACATGAAATAACCTGGAAAATGAATGCAGGTCGTTTTTGACCCATGTTGTGCATTAGAAGGGTAGTGATACAAAAAGGGTTTTTATTCAAAAAGTAAGAAAGGAAAAAATAAAATAAGGATGTATGATGATCAAAAAGTTAATTGAGGAATACCTTGAATACTGAATGATGGAATTAATTTATTGCAAAGATATAGAAGATAAAAACTCAGCCGGGTCACTTTTGACCCATGTTTTGCATAAAAGGGTTAATATGATGTAAGAAAGCAACTTTTCTGTCTTTAGTATTAGTTGAATGGCAATCTATTATTCTTGAGTATCCATGGTTAAATGAGCGAGGGTACATATCTTTTCTCCAGAAAGTTTCAGTGTGGTATAATTGTGAGGTTTGGCGTGTGTGCGCTCGCAGGAGTACCTGTGGGATGGCCTGAGGTTTTATCTTGCCTTTATGCCAGATGTGCATGACCGAGAACTGTTTGTTTTTGTGACCCACCCAAGTTTTGTATATGATTTCACCCTTTCAAATAAGTTTTGAGTTTATTCTTTTATTCATTGCTGCTATTGTTAAAATGATCATTGGTGTTTATTCAATTCATAAACCAACTTCCGAAGTAAAACCTGGTCCCATTTGGCTATTGGGAGTGGCAACGTGAGTCATTAATAAGTGACATGCTCACATCAGCTCACATGACCCGAGGGTGGAGGATGTCAGTAGTAATGACGTGAGATCAGGTGAACATGCCATCTCCTGGGTGGCAGACAAACTGGATTTTTCAAATCCACATGCCAAAAATATTTAAGCCTTCAAGCCATGTTACGGCATGAACTCTGAACTTGCTTTCAGCTTTAATGTAGCTGTGCATGCAGACTAGATTTTTCACATAATTAACTCCTACTGGATGTTTGCTGTTTGGTTATAATTCTTAATTTCTTATTTTTCGTTGAAACCAAGACTTTCTCAGGACTTTAAACTAAGAAGGTATGAGTGCCGTGTGTGGTGTGACGTCATCAGCTTGAGCCTATCGCGTACAACATGCAGACTATTTCATGATAAATTTCCAGGTACCATGAAGTCATTCTGGTGTTTGACATTTTGGAAACTTGCATATTCAAATGTCCGTGCATTTTAAACTGGAGTGTAAAAGTGTAGAAAGAAATTTTATTTCACTAATTTATTTTTACTGTAAATAAGTGACCATCTGCGTGGAGTTTTGCATGTTCAGCCCACGACCGTGTGGGTTTCCTCCGGGTTCTCTGGTTTCATCCCACCTCATGAAAGCATGCCAGTGAGTGGACTGGTAACTCCTTATTGCCCCTCAAGTCTGAATGTTTGCATGTTGCCCTGCAGTGGTCTGGCATCCACTCTAAGGTCTATTCCTGGACATTCCCACCACCCTGATGAGAAGTGAGTGCTTCCTAAAGACGAGATCATTGAGCACTTTGATTTTCGGCTTGGTTCAAGAGCCGAATCTTCTCCAGAAATCTGATTCTTTGAGCAAAATGATTCACAGCTGTATTTAACGGTACTCAATATCTCACTTTAGACCCTTTCGAATTAAGAGTTGTGCACTCTGAGTCATTCTCCAGGAAATAGCGTTCACAAAGTGCTTCAATGTTCTAATCATGGATTCATGGGAGAATGAAAATTGATACTTGCTCCCCCTTTTTTTTAGGAGTAAAGATTTGATATGAAGAAATCCCTGAGGGTTTGATGTGTATGTGAGCAGTCTTTTGTGCTTGATTGAGCAAGCGTTCTCTTGCATTCTTTCTCAGATTAGCATAAGGTGATGCTAAGCTGCTTAGGTCTGGACTTATCCTTCTGCTTAAACGCACGCCACGCACGTACTCACAGGTTGGTGCTCGGTAGACATGAATCTCCATCTCTGGAATGATCGCTTCTCTCTTATTAATCCATTCATAACGCACATATACACACTAATATTAACCCCGCACATTAGGGTGTGTATAAAGAATCACTTTCCAGCAGCACTGTGGTGTAGAAATTCTTGAATCTGATTGGTTAGTGTTGGTAAGCGCTGATTAATTTTTCATAATAGCAAGGCGAATCGCAATTTTATATTAATTCACGCATGTGCAATGTGCTTTTATAGTAGCAGCTACTCCCCTGTGATTTGTATGATGGAACTTGTATACCTTGTTTCAAAGATGTTTCACAACACTAAATGCAACTATAAATGGATAAAAAGTCCAAGGTGTTATTCTTTAATGCATGTTTAAAAAAAATGTTGTCGGGGATGAGTATGAGAAGAATATGGTCACTTCAGGACCATGCCATTGTAGGAAAATAATCAACTTCGCATCAGTCCATGTCACACCGCCCTGTCATATTTTATTCCCTTCTTAGCAAGTGTTAGCTGTCGAGCTTGTCATGAGAACAGTCACGATGAGATCTAGATTACTAATAATCACTAGTCAGGCCTTCTGCAGCCCTTTGGAGGTTTTATTCTGAAAGGTTGAAGACCAAAGATTTAAAATGAAAAGAACTTGTTTGTTTACATGTGAAGTATTTGGAGGCACATGATGCGAAGAAGGTTGAGCAAGAGTCGCGATATGAGAGGTTTGGTCATATGGTTGAGTTTAGTGGGCTAAACACTAGCATGGAGGCATGGCGCGGCGTAGAGATCGTCTACTCTGACCTTGTTCAGTGGTCAAAAGTCAAAGGCCGTGAGGTGAGAAATGCAGCTAAACAGCACGTTTTCAGTGAATGTACCATGAAGGTTTTAGATGAAGAAAAGAAATGCAGAAATGAATAGAGATTGTTGAGAGCAGATATCTGGGTCAATTGTGTGTTTTTTTTTTTTAATATCCATCTCAGAAACTGGTCTCTCATTTGGGACGTTATGGTCAAAAAATAAATTTTCTAATTTTACTATTTTTTTTTGCATTAACCTAACACTCAATGTTTCTTTTGTCATGTTTAATAAGAATAAAGATAGCATCTTGCTTTATCTGGCCTCCACTGTGGAAATTTTTTTTTATTACAATTCAAATGCTTTTGTAAAATTGATTTGCGTATAAAATAACTCCATCATGAAGAATTAAAGCCCCTCCTTCACAGATGAGTGAAAATATTGAATAAATTTCCTCTTTTTGAGTGCTTGGGTTAAAAATGCCAAGTTATGATGACTGAATTGATTATTCACTTAAATCTGAATATGATGATACATTTTGGGTATTTGATATGGCGAAATAGGACACAATGGAAAAATCAAGAACACACCGGAAAGATGAGAATAACGGCGGTGGTAAAAGAACAGCGACTGTACCGACTGAAGGTCGCATGGGTCTCTGCTGCGGCGCGCGAGCAACGGGACATCACTACCGCACCGGACGGAGCGCGAGGCGGGGGCGGGGCAAAATGACTGGCCGTAGATTCTATCAAAAGTTCGATCTAAATTGACCATGGTTGCAAAATATTGGCCAAAAATACGCAAACACTACGAAATGTGAAAGTAAGATGAAAAAGAAACATTCTGTTGCAGGGCTTTTCAAAGTGTGGGGCGCTCCCCCCCCTGGGGGGGCGCCAGAGTTCTTCGGGGGGGGGGCGCAACGTGAGAGACAAAATGGATCGGTTTTTAGTACCTAAAGCTACAGTGAGTGAGGAGACAAAGTCTGGGCTAAGCAAAAAAAATAGAGCTTCCAGGATGTTGCGATTTGCAACTTCAGCGCAAATTCAACCAATCCCCGCGAATTCAGGGCGGTGTTGCAATTATATCCAATCACCGCAACTTTCCCGCAAATTTGACCAATCGTTGGCGTCGTCTTGAGGTGACGTCGACAAACTACCTTCTGCCTTACTTCCGTGTGTTCAAGAGAAGCAGCATGCACGTCGTGTTGCCAGATTGGACGATTTCAAGTGCATTTTGGCGGGTTTTGAACATATTTTGGACTGGAAAACGTCAGCAGTATCTGGCAACACTGAAAGTGTGTTATGTTTACAGTGAAGGACTGTGTGCACTTTATTATTTTTTTTACTTAATACAAGAAGTTAATGGATGCCAACATTTTTGCCAAAATGGTATTTTATTTTCCATTGTTTAGGCAGCTTCAGCATCATACTGTGAGATTCTGTTCAAATTGTTTTTTTTCTTCTATGAAGCCTGAGCCATTTATTTTATTAGTTTATAATTATTGTTTAATTTAGTCTTCAGGAGAGACTGCCTGCACACAGAACTAGTATTAATAGGTTTTTTTTTCTTACATGAAAGCTGAGGCATTTATATTATATTTTAAGGTAACTTCATGTTGTGCTGTGAGGTTCTATGCACTTTAACTTTTGAACCAACAGGAGCATTTGGATAAGTAAAGCCTATTTTTCTGCATTTTTGTAGTCCTGGTAATCTTTTATATTGGTAAAGTTGTTTATAGGACCATTTCTGTTTTTTTTAATCAATAGTTTTTCAGTAATAACTTAATATTTAACATATCACTCAATTTTAATCACAAAGAGAAAATCGCAACAATTTCTCGCAACTTTCACTTCCTCCCGCAATGTAATCGCAACAAAAACCTAAAAAACACCGCAACTTTCATCGCAATTTTTTTGGAAAACCCCCGCAACATCAGACATTTTAGCCCACAACAATCACAAAAAAGGCCCGCGGAATCCTGGGGGACTGGAAAAAGAAGGAAGTATGACCACGATTATTTAAAGTTTGGATTTTCATGGACTGGATCTGAAGATGCTCCACTGCCACAGTGTGTTGTCTGCCAAGAGATGCTACCTAACGATGCTATGGGATGTTTAAAATGTGTAAAACAAGATGTTTTAAAAAGCACAGATGTTTAAAATGTGAAAAAGAAAAAAAATAATGTGTACAACAACCATTTTTTTTTTAAAATACGAATGGAACATTAAGTATAGCAACAACAAAAATTGTAAGGGGGGGGGCGCTGTTGTTTATTTGCTCTCCAAGGGGGGGCTGACTCTCCCACACTTTTTGAAAACCCCTGTTCTATTGCCTTTATACTGCAAGACTAAAACAAAATAAAACTGTCAACTCACCTTTTCAGTGATAACGTCCGAACAGATCACCCGCGTAACAGAAAGACTGCAAATGGAAGCACGATCAACTTCTAACTGTTGGAGTGGAAAATTCCATTCTACACATGCAGATTGTTAATGTGTGTCCTTCCCCGCACACAAATAGCACATTACGGTAAAAAATAGACCACAACATGGCGTAGTGATTTTAAGTTACTACTTTTGGTGAGGTAGCGACCTTGACCCCGAGGCTTTCCGTTTAGATCAAAACTCACGATCGTATTGGTTTTGGGTATGCGGAAAATGGAGTTACGACGGTGATCAAATATTTTGCATGATGTTTTATTACGGTTATGATTATTCTGTGAGTGCACCAATCCTTAGGTGTATAAAGTTACAACTTAAAATAAAATTAGTGATAACTGTAGACTTTTCAGTGGACTACAACCTTTTTAAGGGAATGCGATGTAGTCAACCATTTATCATGTCCCAGATCAAGCCGCCATTTTTCCACAAATTTCCAGAATTTTTGCCAAATTCTGAATAGAGTGTTCACATCAAAGATTTAGTTTTATCTGTATTATTTCTTTCATCATTTTATTTCAAATTAAAACCAACATCACCATTCAAAACCATATAGTTTATTGACTGTGAGTATATTTAGTGGGGTACCCCCACACTACCCAGTTTCTGAGACAGACCCAGATATATACACGAGAGAGCCCCTGAGAGTTGCAATTTTAACAACAGACATGGTCACAATGCCACTTGGCAGAAATTCTGATCACAAATAAGCAAACCAGAGGCGACAGCAGTGAGGAAAATGTCCTTGGATGATGCAAGCAAGAAACCTTGGGAAGGCACCAGCCGTCTTCTGGCTTACACAGTGGCATTAACCCCTTGGCTGCCACCCATAATTAATTGCAATGTGCCAGGCATATAGGACAAAAATAGGTCCAAGTTTCCATTAATGAAGAGTTTATAACATCAACGAAACTGACTTCATGATAAAACTGTGAATGTTATAGTCATGTTGTCTGTTGTTGTCCAGGTGAGGATGGGTTCCCTTTTGGGTCTGGTTCCTCCCTCGTGTCATCTGAGGGAGTTTTTCCTTGCCACTGTCGCCATGGGCTTGCTCATTGGGGATAGATTAGGGATAAAATTGGCTCATGTCTTGGGTCATTCAGATTCTGTAAAGCTGCTTTGGGACAATGTCTATTGTTAAAAGCGCTATACAAACAAACTTGACTTGAAAATTGGGATAGTTTGATAATCTTTCTCTAACTTGTTCAGAACTTTATATTTTTAATATTTGTACAGAAAAATCACAAAAAACACTGTTGTAGAGTAAAAATAACTTTTTAGTAATCAAAAACATCCGGAAAAAACCAAGACAACTGGTCTTGTTAATGAGAACCTGTCCATAAACATGAATTACTAGTACTTGAAAACACAATGGACACCAAGGGTCCATGTATTCCAAGTCACTGAGTGCCGTTTTTAATTATGGTCTTTAGTACGACCCGACCGTGAATAGAACTCGCAATCTCCCGATCGAGAGGCGGACACGCTAACCACTAGGCCAACTCGCGGTAATGTGCCATTTAAGGTACATAAAAGGAGGTGTTTTATTACATAGTGTATGTCATAAGGCACAGCGGTAAAAGATTTCATGACGTATGTGACTTGTCCAAGGGTATAGACCCTTTTCACTCACGTGACCTTCGTAAACGTGACCGCCATTTTGGACATGAAGAAATAATGGTTTATGGCACAGACCCTTTCGGTTCTCGCTCATCTAGCTGCTACAATGACTGCTTAGACTGCAACAATAATACCTAACACACATTTAAGTATCCGTCGTAAAGACGTGAAACTCGTCGAGTGACGAGTGTGTTCATTGATAAGCTAACACAATCTAAAAGTAGACATACCATCACACTGCCCTGGCGCTGTGTACAGTTTACCTTCTATGGTTTGTGCACTCACTATTTGCCATTACTTTCTCCAACCCAGTGTTCGAACTATGCCGATATTTTCGGGGGTCCCCTTTTTTTTTTCCCTGGGGGGGAGGGGGGTGCTTGCGCTTGTCTCAGAGCGCGGATCTCCAAACACATGAGAAGCCTATCTTACGCACATATCACGCAGACTCCACACATGCATCGCGTCTGAAGTCATAACTCATCAGGGGAAATCGTGTCCGCATTGGCATGTTCAAAAAACAACCTCGCTTCAACAATGATACCACACGCAAGAAAAAAAAAAAACAGTCAGGCTACTCAACACATCTGATCCACAGCAGCACCAAAGCATCACTGGAAATCATGTCAACAACCAATCTTCCATTTCAACACGCGTCAACAAACAAATGGCACCACAAACATGAACGAATCGCTCAGGCTACCGATTCCAAACCCACAGCAGACGAATAATTAAATGCATCTTACCTTAAAGCAGAATCGACCACTAAGGAAGTCTGTTGGCACACTTCCTTTCTACTAGTTTGTGTCCCCAACCTGGCAGCAGCAGTCGTTGTCATATCGGTTTATTTTATCTTTGATGTAAACACAACACTTCAGATATGCAAACGCTTCCCATTACACATGATTGCTATGTCAGTAAACATCATTTTGCCAATATTTTAGAGATCATCCAATTTCTCCGTCGGTCAGCATCTGTCGGGATCCGATAAAATGATAAATCTTGCCTTGTGTGTTGATGGTTACTACATCCAGGTGCACAACAATATAATGGCATGATGGAAGTCTTGCTGAAAGTAAAAACTTTCTTTGATGGCTATATTCCTTTCGATGCTTTGCCGTCGTTCCTCGTTGTTGGCTGTGGTAGACTACTGGTAGTTCATGTCCAAAATGGCGGCCGCGTTTTTCGTGACGTCACGTGGGAAGGGTCCATAGTCCACTTGCATGTGACGTCACAGCCGATCCAGATTGTAAACAGACGCCATCTTGTCGGTCAAACGCCATATTTCCGCCATCGCAATTTACCGACACTGACTTTGGTTGTTTTTCACCCAAATCTGCAAATATTACCGTGCCACAATGCCGGAGAGTTGTATGGCATATAAATGCCACAACAGGAGAGGTCAGAAATCAAGAAGAAAGTTTCATAGGCTGCCACAGGACCCTGACAGGCGTGCAAAATGGATCGCTGCTATCAGGTATACCATATATACAGTAATAGTGATAGACTACTGATACTTGATCTAACTGATAATGTAAAATATTCAACCATAATCGGCTGGTCAGTGCTATACTAGATACTACTGATATATCTAGTATCAGTACTAGTACTCAATACTTAAGTGACTTACCCGTCCAATGAGGATTGTTATTTTCTTGTTTACAAGATGCCACATCTGAGGGCGGCTGACAAATCCTGAATTTCTGTAAAGACAACTGTCCAGAGATTTATAAGCACGCAGTGCTTCACCACTGAACAGCAAGGGAAAGTTAAGGAGATAATTATACACATCTGGGTATTCCACCTCTGGCAGTTCAATATCCACTGACACGGTCGTGAAAACTACGTCCAGTAATCGATAAGGGTCACTAATCTGTAGGTCGTTTATTTTAGACATGCATCTAATTATCTGTTCATTAGAAAAATGAGCCGTGTAGTCCGTCGGTTGAAATTGATCCATTTTGTATACGAGTGCAACAATATTCAGCTGTGTTGTTGATCGACAAGATGGCGGCTGTTTACATACCAGCCGGGATTCGGTCACGTGACTGCAAGAGCTCCATTGAAGGGGTTAAAAATCATTACAGTAAATGGGTGCAACAGTTTGCGAATAAGAGTGCTGTGTTCTGTAGAGTTGGTTGGTATACTGTAAGGTTAGAGTCCCGGTGAAATTATCTCTCGAAGTACGTTTTCACTACGTCAGAATCCCTCGTTGTCAATGACCGCTAGTCGGCAATCAACAAGAACAACATCCTGGATAAGAGCTGTTTATTTTCATTCACCTAGGCTTGTCTGTGGACGCTTTTCCTACGGCTAGCAAAGAATTCCTTACAAGTTTTATGGTCATTTCACGAATAAAACAAGCATGGTGTCAGACGGATACCTGATTCTTTTATTGGCACTGATGCCTAGTTAATCTCTGGCTAGTTTATAGATACCGATAATGGACAAGCACCAAACAAACCGACTATTTTATTGTGTGCTGAATAACCGTTAGTTAGCGTTAGGGGATTAGTAGTTTATCAGCACAAGCAAGATGTATTAGATTTCTACCAATAATGGGCCTCATTTATCAAGCTGGATATTAATAGATTTATGCATAAATCGTTTGTACAAGAATTTGCACAAAAAAATCTGGTAATCATGAAAATCCTGTAAAGCAGAAGAACTTTCATATCGTACCCCTGCTCTCGAGTGTGTCTAAATTTATGCAGAAGATCACCAGCTTAATATAAATCTTGGTTTGAATCTTTGAATCTTTTCGCTTGTGATGAGTTACTGCATTTATTTCAAATATGCGCAAATTAAATATTTTTTAAAACCCATCATTTCATATTGGCTTAAATGCCATTGAGGAAACATGTAGGCATGTAACGCTTCATGATACTGGGTTCACATTTCAATTTTCCCACGATGTTTTTTTTTGGGGGAAAAAAAAAACCTGGGAAATTTTATCATCAAAAAAGTGCAACATTTTCATGTACTGTATGGCCTTGAATTGTTCTGAAATAAAAATAAAAAATCTTAACTAAAAATATTTAACCACATTTGTAAAGGTTGGAGTAAAATATATTAGCCTATTAGGCCCCCGTCACACTTATTCGGAATTGGCAGGAATCAAGCAGAACCAGACGGAATAAAATTTTTTTTTAAAAATTTGTGCCACATTTGGGCAGGAATTTCAAACTGACCAACATTCTTAGAGTTTTGTAAGAATGCCGTTCGAATACTTAGAATGCGCTTCGAACCCGCCTCGAATGATTCTTGCACATCCCGGGTGTATTAGCTTTCAAATGCAGTTCAGATGTAGTTGGAATACAGTAGGAATACCTAGAATGCAGTAAGAATATTAAGAATGCACTTCGAATGCCGTACGAGTGCGGTTCGATTGCTGCCCGAATACCACCCGAAGTCTGGTCGGAAGGCGCCTTGAATGCTGTACGAATTCACCTCAAATGCAGTCAGAGCGCTCCCGGAATCGCCGCCGAATATGTTTCGAACGTCTAAGAATTCAAAGAGAATGCAGCTCGAATACTTAGAATGTACTTCGAATATCCCGGAATATACGAAGAATTTTCATTCCAACGGCATTCCGGCACATTTGGGACATTCTGGCAGGATTTGAAGTGGCTTGCCGTTTCGATTTTTTCCCTCAAACGCCATCAGAATGTTTTGAATGCTGTTGGAATGCCGTAAGAATATTTAGAATGCAGTTAGAATACACTGCAAATGCCGTTCGATATTTCTCCTCTTCGAATGCACCTCAAATGTTTTGAGCATGAGCAAAACATTCGGGCCGGCCACAAGAATGGGCCTGAATGTTTGGAACGCACTCAGAATGCAGTCAGAATTTTTAGAATGCACTTCGAATATCCCGGAATATACAAAGAATTTTCATTCCGACGGCATTCCGGCTCATTCCGCCTCTAGTGTGACTACCCTATTAACTAAAGTATTCCTTTTTGTCAAAAATGAAAACACAAAGACCTTAAACTTTTTTATGAACATTTGTATTACTTCCATTTTCTTCTTTTCTTTAGCTTTCAGCAGTCTGTGAAGAAAGCTGACTTCTTGTTAAATCTCTTTGGACAGTCGCACAATCGCTTTCCCATTTTAGATTTTTTTTTTTTTGAGTTTTTGTAGCATTAGACCTGTGTTACTTCCACATGAGGTGGTCATGTGTTTTCTTGTTATTGTGCCCTCTGCTGTCTAGACAATGTAATTACATTTAGGAAAAACTAATCGCAGCCTGATGACGGTGATTCGTTTTGTTTTGTTTTTAATCGATTTGAATTGTCGGAGTTTGCATGTTCTCGCCGTGTCCGCGTGGGTTTCCTCCGGGTGCTCCGGTTTCCCCTGCAGTCCAAAGACATGCAGGTTAGGTTAACTGGTGACTCTAAATTGACCGTAGGTGTGAATGTGAGTGTGAATGGTTGTCTGTGTCTATGTGTCAGCCCTGTGATGACCTGGCGACTTGTCCAGGGTGTACCCCGCCTTTCGCCCGTAGTCAGCTGGGATAGGCTCCAGCTTGCCTGCGACCCTGTAGAAGGATAAAGCGGCTAGAGATAATGAGATGAGATGAGAATTTGTCACAACATATGTCTAGAAATATTATATATGAATATAGCGGCTAGTCAACCCAAGGCTAGTTGTTATCTTAAGATGAAATTCCACCATGTAAGGAGGATATATTGAGCTGGATGGTTGACTCCCAGTTCACTTCTGTAATTTCTCTCCTTTATTTTTATTATTATTATTATTTTTGATTTTATCTTCCACTTGGCCTTTTATGGAGTTTTGTGGCCGTCAGCAAGCACAAATTGTCTATGGCGTGCACAATGTTTAGTACTTTATAGGTGATTGACATTTATCAGCATATATGAATATGAAGAAAATTGGTGCTTGCATATTATTTATTTATTTATTTATTTTTTTTAAGTCCCATGTAAACATTTGGTTTGGTTAGCTTGTGCACACGTTTGCATAACTTTACTCAAAGGTTGATGAACGGGGCCCATTGATTGCTAGCTGCAAAAAAAGCAACTGACTTGTGTTTGTAAACACAGTCCTCAGCCAGAGCACTAGTTTTAACTGCGAACAGAAATCTGCGATTGTTTAGACTGAAAAGACTTAATTCAACGTTCTCTAGCAGTCCAAAAGAAGGAAAACCTAGAGAGCAACTGCTTTTTGAATATCGCAGCCCTCAGAAGCGTAAGAACGCTGCACGTGATGGTAGTTACCATCTGTAAAACTCAACATTTTTACATGTGTGTGTACAGTCACTGACAGCAATTTGAGGGCACTGAGAGAGGATGTTCTGCTAAATCCTCCTTAACCCAGTTAGCCTGCACCAGGAATAGATCCCTCAATGTAATGTAATATTGGACTACATTTTTAATCTGGCACAGTGCTAAGATCTCATGTGTAGTGTCCAGTTTGGCGCCGTTTTGAGTTCCTCGTTTCTTTCTGGCATAACTGTCTGTCCGACTATTTTTCTGCACCTTCTGCTTGTCGTAGACTCAATGGTGCATATTTAATTCTTAATCATTGGAATAAATGGTGTAATCCTAGACCCAAGCAAGTGCTGGAAAGAGGATGAGGTTGTGGCTTTTTTTTTTTTTTTAAATTGATTTTCAGTTTGTCTGAGAGAATTTGAGAGCTATTGGTTGTGGTTATCACAACCACATTTCAGCTCAAACTGAAGAATGTGTTAAGATAATATAGTGTTCATTTTGTTATTTATTCTTAGGGAAACGGAAATGTCTTAATTTAAAGCTAGTCATTATTCTAATGTGTAAAGCACAGTGTGTGTGGATTTTTTTTTTTATTTTTACTTTTCCCCAACTTACTAGCATTGAGTCAGGGGGACAAAATAACTGTCGAACCCAGGGTTATTCAACTAAAATTTCTAAAGGTCCAGTTACATACGATTCTTTGCATAAGTGACTAACAACTGAATGGCGATCGTAGCTGGGTCCGTCTCAGAAACTGGTCTCTCATTTGGGACGTTATGGTCAAAAAATACATTTTCTAATTTTACTATTTTTTTTGCATTTACCTAACACTCAATGTTTCTTTTGTCATGTTTAATAAGAATAAAGATAGCATCTTGCTTTATCTGGCCTCCACTGTGGAAATTTTTTTTTAAATTACAATTTAAATGCTTTTGTAAAATTGATTTACATATAAAATAACTCCATCATGAAGAATTAAAGCCCCTCCTTCACAGATGAGTGAAAATATTGAATAAATTTCCTCTTTTTGATTGCTTTGGTTAAAAATGCCAAGTTATGATGACTGAATTGATTATTCACTTAAATATGAATAATATGATGCATTTTGGGTATTTGATATGGCAAAACAGGACACAATGAAAAACTCAAGACCACACCGGAAAGATGAGAATAACGGCGGTGGTAAAAGAACAGCGACTGTACCGGCTGAAGGTCGCATGGGTCTCTGCTGCGGCGTGCGAGCAACGGGACATCACTACCGCACCGGACGGAGCGCGAGGCGGGGGCGGGGCAAAATGACTGGCCGTAGATTCTATCAAAAGTTCGATCTAAATTGACCATGGTTGCAAAATATTGACCAAAAATACGCAAACACTATGAAATGTGAAAGTAAGATGAAAAAGAAACATTCTATTGCCTTATACTGCAAGACTAAAACAAAATAAAACTGTCAAAACTCACCTTTTCAGTGATAACGTCCGAACAGATCACCCGCGTAACAGAAAGACCGCAAATGGAAGCATGATCAACTTCTAAATGCTGGAGTGGAAAATTCAATTCTACACATGCAGATTGTTAATGTGTGTCCTTCCCCGCACACAAATAACACGCTACGGTAAAAAATAGACCACAACTCATTTTATAGCTCAGAAATTCATACAAGACCAGCTACCATTGTAACATATTCTGTAAGAAACATATTCTATACCTAACTTTCAGCTTTCATTTTAAAAAACAAAATCGCAGATTTATAACTAAATTTTTATATGGCGTAGTGATTTTAAGTTACTACTTTTGGTGAGGTAGTGACCTTGACCCTGAGGCTTTCCGTTTAGATCAAAACACACGATCGTATTGGTTTTGGGTATGCAGAAAATGGAGTTACAATGGTGATCAGATATTTTGCATGATGTTTTATGACGGTTATGATTATTCTGTGAGCGCACCAATCCTTAGGTGGATAAACTTACAACTTAAAATACAATTAGTGATAACTGTAGACTTTTCAGTGGACTACAACCTTTTTAAGTGAATGTGGTGTAGTCAACCGTTTATCATGTCCCAGATCAAGCCGCCATTTTTCTACAAATTTGCAGAATTTTTGCCAAATTCTGAATATTCACATCAAAGGTTTAGTTTTATCTGTATTATTTCTTTCATCATTTTATTTCAAATTAAAACCAACATCACCATTCAAAACCGTATAGTTTATTGACTGTGAGTATATTTAGGGGGGTATCCCCACTGTACCCAGTTTCTGAGACAGACCCAGCTACCTTTTAATAGTTAACCTTGAATGATTAGTTTGCAATAACAATGCTGATACAGAAACATAAAGCATCAGCTCATATAGGTACTCTTATCTATAAATCAATATAGAGACTTTTTTTTTTAAAACAAAATTTCTGAAGGAATTAAAAATGCAGTAAAAATTACATACAGAGAGTGATTTGCACAAAATGTTAGGGTAGTATCTCACTGGGCTGCGACAGCCCGTGACTAGTTGGAGACACAACAATTGCAATAAAATATGCGAATTAGCAACAATTTTCACTTGGAATCACACTGAATTGATATTCGCATATTTTACCGCAATTGTTGGGTCTCCAACTAGTCACAGGCTGTCGCAGCCCGGCTTTCCCTCGGCAGGCAGGGAAGTAGACGAAGCCTAACGGAAACTGACTTGAGAAGGGTTCGCGACAGCTTTGCGACACCAGCGACGCATTTGCGGCTATTTTGAGAGAAATTTTGTGGCACGAATTTTTTGAACATGTTCAAAATTTCAGCGACGAAGGAGTGACACTTTTTTGCGACTCATGCGAGGAAATTGCGAAGCCCCGCGAATGTTTCAAGGCACTTTTGAAACTCTCTCACGAATGACGTTCGCAATTTGTCGCAAGCTGTCGCAGCCCAGTGAGATACTGGCTTTAGCGTTCACACAAAAATCACTTGCATGTATAGCAAAGTATAACATTTGTTACAGGATTGGATTGAGTTCATTCTTTTTTTTTTTTTCCTCTCCCCCCTTCTCTGATATTTCGTCCACCATTTTTCACTAATTTTTGGAGAGATACCTTATTCCAGGTATCGGATCACCACCATCTCTAGTTCAGGGCTCTAATTTTGGATTTAAAGTGTTCACGTTTTGTTTCATGGTGGTACATCATGTTGCCAATTTTATCTAACGCCATGGACTCTGAAGAGATGAGATGACCTTTGAATTAGATACAAGAATATGCATGTACTATACACACAATCATCTTTTTCATTGTTGATTTTTCTAATTTAGCTTGTTTGTTGTTATTGTTATTTAGATCCCCACGGGTGTGTGTGTGTGTGTGTGTGAGAGAGAGATACTGGTTTACCTCTGTCCGAAACACTGTTTTTCTCAGCAACCACAAATCATCGCCACTTGGTACCAAACTTCAGCTTGGGGTTCTGCCCCGTGTATACGGTTTTCAGGTCTGTCAACCATATCGACTTCCTGTTTACCAACTGAACATATTTACGAAGCACACAGGGTGGATTTTGATGCTATTTCAGAATGCCAGTTTACCACGATGCTATTTGAAATCCCTGGAGAGACTCTGCTCTTTACTTACTTGTTTCAGGGTTAATTATTTGTTGAAATCAACATTCATAATAAGTGTCCTATTCCTTCGATTGCTTGCATTCCGGTGTGAGCGAGGGGATATGTACTGTAAGTGAGCAGTAGCTCACAGTTGATCTTGTTTAGTTCGCTATTCAGACCAGGAACAATAAATAAAATGAAAATTGATGAGGTTTTCACCAAATTTAATATCTGAATTTGTGTCTCTAGCTAGTTTCCTTCAGTGAAATAATTCACACAAATGCGTGCGATTGAATAAACCAAAACCCAGGATCCGCTCTCAAAGCCAAGCTGATTCATGTTTTTTTTTTTGTTTGTTTGGGTTTTTTTTTTTCCTTCGCTTCATCTCCTGCTGCAGGATCATTTCAAATATTCAGTTCAGCTCAGCGAAATACTCCCACATCTGAACCACAGTCCGCAAATATGACGCGACGTTCATGAGAACGCTGTCAGTCTCCCTGGTAGTCCTGAAACTCAGTACCACAGTGACCCTGACATGAGGAAGCGCCGTAGGGTACGGAGTATAAAGTACTCTGTCGTATTCTACTTCAGTAGGTGTCTCTGTGGAACGAATACATTCAGATTAGGTTACACTGATGTGCTAATGAGAGCTGGGGCTTTTATTATGAATAAATTCCCCACAGGTGTTTCAGCAGTGTGACGAGATTTTTTTTTTTTTCTGCTTTTACTGTGTTTCTTGGGGGGGGGTAAAAACTATTGTTCACGGATATAAAGGTTTGGAAATCGATAGTGAGTAACTGGGTCAAGTGAAATCAGGGCTTTTTATATTTCTGGAATAGGAGTGTCCCTTAAAAGGCTTCAGGCCTTTAGGAAAAGGGAATCTGGAGCAAGCGGGGGCCATTTTGGACTGGTGAGGTCACTGAGCGTACTGTATAGACCCCTTCGCATGTTTGTAAACAAACCGGCCGTTGCCAGGATGCGCGCGCAGCCTGGACTCAGAAACAATGGCGCTGCCCATAGACCGGCATTATGAGCTGTCAGATTATGCCAAACAATTGTCGTTACAAGATCGAGAATGCTACATAAATAAGTTAACTCTAACAAGTGGACATCGCCTACCGGATCCGCATTTAATTAAAGAGTGGACGGACGATGTTAGTAAGTTCCCTGGTATACAATGGCCAGATATATACTCGTACCTTATTGACAAGACTTCAGTGTACACCCACGAAAAACTTCGTGCCTACAAGTCTTTAGACGCATATGATTATGTGCGGGCATGTACAACTTGATTAACAATGGGACATTCATATTCATTTTGTTTTAATCAAATTATGCCAGTGATGTGATGGCAATGTGGCTTTAGCTACAACAGCAAATCC
The DNA here is from genome assembly GCF_027579695.1 of Neoarius graeffei. Taxonomy (NCBI): domain Eukaryota; kingdom Metazoa; phylum Chordata; class Actinopteri; order Siluriformes; family Ariidae; genus Neoarius; species Neoarius graeffei. The sequence continues at coordinate 34,664,900 of NC_083581.1, forward strand.
CAACACTAAACAGCAATTTGCAGGAGGTAATGGCATGAAAGGAATGATAGTGTAAAGAGTGCAGCTAAGAGAAATCAGAGCTGTGTAAAAAGCGAGAGGCAGAGACCAGAAATGAAACTGAACGGGGCGGGAGCTAGGTTAGAGCAGTCAACATAAGTTGGCATTTAGAGTGAGGGCACGCAATTTTACCTTTCCATCCTTGCTTTAAAATTGTGATTTTCGGCATACACAAATAATGATGGCACAAAATCTGGACTGCTTGAGTCAAGCGAGACCTCTCCTACAAACAAAATTGCATGCAAAGCTACATTAACATGCTAACAATATTCATTACATTGTGTAACTATGACCCAGCTAATCAGACAAACGTTACCAAAGTATTTTGCTACATCAGTAAACGAAGACTAAAAAGAATAAAAAAGAAAGATTTAATAAATAGCCTGATCTTACCTGTGATGAAGTGGGCGCTGCAAACCCGCGCATTTTTGATGGTGCTTTCATCCCAGTCTACACGTTTGATGGCTTGTAGCCATAGACGTCGGCGATTTTTTTGGAATGGGTGAGATCCTGCTGGAATTCTGAACATTTTAACCCCGTCACTGCTACGATTCTGACACCCGACAACACAACAACTAGGCATTTCTGAGTCTTTTTTGGGTCCAGGCTGCGCGCGCAATTTCCGCTTACGTATGAATGACGTTTACTGCGAAGGGGTCTATTGATCGTTTCGTTTGGCCACATCTTGAATCGTTACAAACGTCTTTGCATCTCTACATGTTAAGTCAGTTTGAGCTATGCATAGTCATGGTTTTATTTCTGACGTTACTCCTAATTGCAAGAACAGTCTGCCTGTCTGCCCTGTTATTATGGGATGCATTCTGTTGTTTTTTTTGGATCGACAGCAGAGAGAGGAACCGCCAGCCTATCCACCCAGAGCTCATGCCAGAGATTGCTTTGACATCACTGTCTTACAAATTCGTGAACGCTTTCCTGTTGCAGCATTCATGAAACCAGTTTTCATAGTTTGTTAATCAGAAGCTCTGCATCAAAACAAAACGTCCGAAGAATGCTACTAGCATGATCAGTGATGATAATTACTGTATAGTGTGCACTTTAGGTAGGGAATGGCATGTGTTAATAACAGTGCAAGTCCTGAGTAGTATCAGTGTCTTAAGAGAGTTCCTGAGAGTACAACCCCGATTCCAAAAAAGTTGGGACAAAGTACAAATTGCAAATAAAAACGGAATGCAATGATGTAGAAGTTTCAAAATTCCATATTTTATTCAGAATAGAACATAGATGACATATCAAATGTTTAAACTGAGAAAATGTATCATTTAAAGAGAAAAATTAGGTGATTTTAAATTTCATGACAACAACACATCTCAAAGTTGGGACAAGGCCATGTTTACCACTGTGAGACATCCCCTTTTCTCTTTACAACAGTCTGTAAACGTCTGGGGACTGAGGAGACAAGTTGCTCAAGTTTAGGGATAGGAATGTTAACCCATTCTTGTCTAATGTAGGATTCTAGTTGCTCAACTGTCTTAGGTCTTTTTTGTCGTATCTTCCGTTTTATGATGCGCCAAATGTTTTCTGTGGGTGAAAGATCTGGACTGCAGGCTGGCCAGTTCAGTACCCGGACCCTTCTTCTACACAGCCATGATGCTGTAATTGATGCAGTATGTGGTTTGGCATTGTCATGTTGGAAAATGCAAGGTCTTCCCTGAAAGAGACGTTGTCTGGATGGGAGCATATGTTGCTCTAGAACGTGGATATACCTTTCAGCATTGATGGTGTCTTTCCAGATGTATAAGCTGCCCATGCCACACGCACTAATGCAACCCCATACCATCAGAGATGCAGGCTTCTGAACTGAGCGCTGATAACAACTTGGGTCGTCCTTCTCCTCTTTAGTCCGAATGACACGGTGTCCCTGATTTCCATAAAGAACTTCAAATTTTGATTTGTCTGACCACAGAACAGTTTTCCACTTTGCCACAGTCCATTTTAAATGAGCCTTGGCCCAGAGAAGACGTCTGCACTTCTGGATCATGTTTAGATACGGCTTCTTCTTTGAACTATAGAGTTTTAGCTGGCAACGGCGGACGGCACGGTGAACTGTGTTCACAGATAATGTTCTCTGGAAATATTCCTGAGCCCATTTTGTGATTTCCAATACAGAAGCATGCCTGTATGTGATGCAGTGCCGTCTAAGGGCCCGAAGATCACGGGCACCCAGTATGGTTTTCCGGCCTTGACCCTTACGCACAGAGATTCTTCCAGATTCTCTGAATCTTTTGATGATATTATGCACTGTAGATGATGATATGTTCAAACTCTTTGCAATTTTACACTGTCGAACTCCTTTCTGATATTGCTCCACTATTTGTCGGCGCAGAATTAGGGGGATTGGTGATCCTCTTCCCATCTTTACTTCTGAGAGCCGCTGCCACTCCAAGATGCTCTTTTTATACCCAGTCATGTTAATGACCTATTGCCAATTGACCTAATGAGTTGCAATTTGGTCCTCTGGCTGTTCCTTTTTTGTACCTTTAACTTTTCCAGCCTCTTATTGCCCCTGTCCCAACTTTTTTGAGATGTGTTGCTGTCATGAAATTTCAAATGAGCCAATATTTGGCATGAAATTTCAAAATGTCTCACTTTCGACATTTGATATGTTGTCTATGTTCTATTGTGAATACAATATCAGTTTTTGAGATTTGTAAATTATTGCATTCCGTTTTTATTTACAATTTGTACTTTGTCACAACGTTTTTGGAATCGGGGTAGTACATAGATCACCTTTTCACGGAGTTTGTGTCCTGGTTTTGGTGTTTAACCTGCTGTGCACTGTTGTGTTAAATGCAATAACGTTACTCAAGCTACAGTACTGCAGTTTATATGTGACTGGGCGCTTCCAGACTTTGGACTTGACGTGTGTGTGTGTGTGTGTGTGAGTGAGGTGACTTGTTCTCAACTTTAGCATAAGTGACTTGACACTACTAGTAGATTGCAGAAGAGAAACCTGCGAGATTTGTTGATTTATTTTACAGGATTAACACGTACTGCATGGCATTTGAACATTTTCTCAGGTTACTGTGAGCATTTGTATTATTTATTAAGTAAAGTCTGGCCTTGTAGAAGTCTTTCACATGGAAGTGTTCGTTATAATAATACTGCTCACAGTCTTCAACCGTGCCGATTCAGATACGATGGAGACGGCGTGGGTGTGACTCCGTATAGATCAGCTCGCGCATACACAAGGGATTGTTGATTGCTTTTAAAATACAAGTCAATATGAAAGTCAGCCGGACTGGCGTGACCTCTGTAACTGGTTGACAGAACATCAATATCCACTATGACTCATCAGCAGTTTCAGATCAGGATCTATGAGCAGTTCGGTGTTTTGGCTCTTGCATGCCTGTATTTCTAAGCTAGGAATCAAGTCGATCATGAGGTGGATTAAATCTGAACTGAATCGGACTCTGGTTTTCAGCAGAATCTGATTCTCGATCTGACACTTTAGTCTGCGAATCTGATCTAGAACCTGCTCCCGCTGGATATTTATGCTGATGTGGGTCCGTCTCAGAAACTGGTCTCTCATTTGGGACATTATTGTTTGACCATAAATTTTCTAATTTTACTTTTTTTTTTTTTGCATTTACCCAACACTCAATGTTTCTTTTGTCATGTTTAATAAGAATAAAGATAGCATCTTGCTTTATCTGGCCTCCACTGTGGAAATTTTTTCGATTACAATTCAAATGCTTTTGTAAAATTGATTTCCATATAAAATAACTCCATCATGAAGAATTAAAGCCCCTCCTTCACAGATGAGTGAAAATATTGAATAAATTTCCTCTTTTTGATTGCTTGGGTTAAAAATGCCAAGTTATGATGACTGAATTGATTATTCACTTAAATATGAATAATATGATACATTTTGGGTATTTGATATGGCGAAATGGGACACAATGGAAAAATCAAGAACACACCAGAAAGATGAGAAGAATGGCGGTGGTAAAAAAACAAAACAGTGACTGTACCAGTTGAAGGTCGTACGGGTCTCTGCTGCGGCGCGCGAGCAACGGGACATCACTACCGCACCGGACGGAGCGTGAGGCGGGGGCGGGGCAAAATGACTGGCCATAGATTCTATCAAAAGTTCGACCTAAATTGACCATGGTTGCAAAATATTGGCCAAAAATACGCAAACACTACGAAATGTGAAAGTAAGATGAAAAAGAAACATTCTATTGCCTTATACTGCAAGACTAAAACAAAATAAAACTGTCAAAACTCACCTTTTCAGTGATAACGTCCGAACAGATCACCCGCGTAACAGAAAGACCGCAAATGGAAGCACGATCAACTTCTAACTGTTGGAGTGGAAAATTCCATTCTATAAATTGTTAATGTGTGTCCTTCCCCGACTCTCGAACCTTGTTTCCGGTATTTTCTTGCAGAGCAAGTCTGAACTTAATGGGCGGCACGGTGGTGTAGTGGTTAGCACGGTCGCCTCACAGCAAGAAGGTTCCGGGTTCGAATCCAGCAGCCGGCGAGGGCCTTTCTGTGTGGAGTTGGCATGTTCTCCCCGTGTCTGCATGGGTTTCCTCCAGGTGCTCCGGTTTCCCCCACTATCCAAAGACATGCAGTTAGGTTGACGTGGGGTGGCCTTGGGCTGAGGTGCCCTTGAGCAAGGTACCGAACCCCTGACTGCTCCCCGGGCGCTCTGGTGTGGCTGCCCACTGCTCTCAGTGTGTGTGTGTGTGTTCACTGCTTCAGATGGGTAAATTGCAGAGGATGAATTTCACTGTGCTTGAAGTGTCCATGTGACAAAATAAAGGTGGTTTCTTCTTTCTTAAAATAACATGCTACAGTAAAAAAATAGACCACAACTCATTTTATAGCTCAGAAATTCATACAAGACCAGCTACCATCGTAACATATTCTGTAAGAAACATATTCTATACCTAACTTTCAGCTTTCGTTTTAAAAAGCAAAATTGCAGATTTGAGCGGCACGGTGGTGTAGTGGTTAGCGCTGTTGCCTCACAGCAAGAAGGTCCGGGTTCGAGCCCCGGGGCCGGCGAGGGCCTTTCTGTGTGGAGTTTGCATGTTCTCCCCGTGTCCGTGTGGGTTTCCTCCGGGTGCTCCGGTTTCCCCCACAGTCCAAAGACATGCAGGTTAGGTTAACTGGTGACTCTAAATTGAGCGTAGGTGTGAATGTGAGTGTGAATGGTTGTCTGTGTCTATGTGTCAGCCCTGTGATGACCTGGCGACTTGTCCAGGGTGTACCCCGCCTTTCGCCTGTAGTCAGCTGGGATAGGCTCCAGCTTGCCTGCGACCCTGTAGAACAGGATAAAGCGGCTAGAGATGATGAGATGAAAATCGCAGATTTATAACTAAATTTTTATATGGCGTAGTGATTTTAAGTTACTACTTTTGGTGAGGTAGTGACCTTGACCCTGAGGCTTTCCGTTTAGATCAAAACTCACGATCGTATTGGTTTTGGGTCTGCGGAAAATGGAGTTACAATGGTGATCAAATATTTTGCATGATGTTTTATTACGGTTATGATTATTCTGTGAGCGCGCCAATCCTTAGGTGGATAAAGTTGCAACTTAAAATAAAATTAGTGATAACTGTAGACTTTTCAGTGGACTACAACCTTTTTAAGGGAATGTGGTGTAGTCAACCATTTATCATGTCCCAGATCGAGCTGCCATTTTTCCACAAATTTGCAGAATTTTTGCCAAATTCTGAATAGAGTATTCACATCAAAGATTTAGTTTTATCTGTATTATTTCTTTCATCATTTTATTTCAAATTAAAACCAACATCACCATTCAAAACCGTATAGTTTATTGACTGTGAGTATATTTAGCGGGGTACCCCCACAGTACCCAGTTTCTGAGACAGACCTACTGTATATAGGAGAAACAAACCGTTCTCTGACCTGTAGGCTTGTCAGGATTGTGCACGTTTGACTATCGATTGTCGTGCATTAAGGATGATGTTTTCATGCTAGTTTTGTTATATAAGCAAAGTTTGTGTAATGTACATATCCACCATTATCTCTTTCAATTTCTGTTTGCCTTGTTAGACTAAAGAAAATTCTCCCTTCTGATTGGATTAATTTTCTATAGCTCTGCCAAGAGTGCCGACTATACATCAAGCCACAGGTTTACATTAGCACGCTTGTTCTCACTTCTCACGTTATCACTTCTATAGGACTTGTATGGCAGATGCATCACAAGTAGACAAAAACTGGGTAATCATTGACATGATGAAGTTTTCATGTGATATTTATGGAAGGTTTCATCCAGTTCATGATCTTGAGTTCATGGTTTGATTTCCCCATGATATTTATTTTTAAATAAATAAATAATAAGAAAATAAATGTTTTTTATTGTAAAGTGTGTGTGTGTGTGTGTGTGTGTATGTGTATATATATATATATATATATATATATATATATATATATATATATATATATACACATACGTGTGTGTGTGTGTGTGTGTGTGTGTGTATATATATATATATATATATATATATATATATATATATATATATATATATATATATATATAACTTTACAATAAAAAGCAACATTTATTTTCTTATTATTTATCAACATAAATATTACTTTTGGTAAGTTAAAAGTTTTAATTTTAATAACCAACAGTAATTATTTACCAACACTTGTAAAGGTTTGGCGTAAAATATAATGGCCTATTAACTAATATTCCTTTTTATTAAAAATGAAAAGTTAAATAGGCCTTTTCTTAATAAACATTTATGAACCTTTGTACTACCTCCATCTGCTTCTCTTTTCTTTAGCTTTCTGCAGTCTGTAAAAAGAGAGCCCTGATTTCTTGTTAAATCTATTTGTACAGGTTAATCACACAACAGCTCTTTCACATTTTAGATCTGTTTTTGTGTATGGGGGGGTTTATCCCCCGCTGGCCAAAACGCCCAAAGGGGGATTATGTTGTGGTGATTTCCGTCCATCCATCCTGGGAAGGGTTGCTCACCTTCTGAAATCAACTCGTCTCACAGTTTGCGGAGGAATTTCACAAAACTTGGCAGGATTCTTTGTTATATGTCAGTAGTACGTATATTGCAATTTCGTTAAATTGGGTCCCATTTTACCAGAGTTGTGGCCCTTGACTAACACCCTTGTACTTTCACAATTTCATGAAGGTGTGCTTGCCTTCTGACACCAACTCCTCTCACAATTTTTGGACGAATTTCTCGAAGCTTGACAAAAGGCCTTGTTATATGACAGTAATACGCATATTGCGATTTAATTTTGTTTGTGAAAATTTTACTAGAGTTTTGACCCTTGATTAAATAACTTGGACAATTTCATGAGGGTGTACGTTCTTCTGAAATCAACTCCTTTCACAATTTGTGGAGGAATTTCACCAAACTTGGCAAAAGGCTTTGTTATATGACAGTTATACGCAGATTGAAATTTGGTTTAATTTGGGTAAATTTTACCAGAGTTATGTCCTTGATTATTAACAAACTTTGGCAATTTCATCAAGGTATGCTTGCTTTCTGTAATCAACTTCCCTCACAATTTTTATCTCCCACTGGCCGAAAGGCCCAAAGGGTGGGGAGAGGTGCTCACCTTTTGTAATCAACTCCTCTCACAATTTTTGGAGGAATTTCACAAAACTTGACCGGATTCTTGGGTATATGTCAGTAATATGCATATTGCAATTTTGTTCAATTCAGTCGAATTTTACCAGAGTTATGGCCTAGTTGCCAGCAGGGGATATGGTGTTCCCGGAGCACTCTTGTTTTTTCGTTGCATTAGAGCTGTGTTACTTCTACCTAGGCTGAAGTCCTAAGCATTTCTGTTATTTTACATTATTGTACCCTCTGTTGTCTAAACAACACAGTTACAGCTAGGAGAAAACTAAGATTATGCAGCCTGATTGCAATTCATGTTTTATGTCATTGATTCGAATCGTCATATCGTAAGTTGATGGCATTCAAGTATTGGGAGGATTATGGGGGGACCTTCTGTGAGTAAAAATGAAATTTATTACATTCTTGACCTCAGAGCAAAACTGCACACACTGGGTCAATTTACGCAGGAGAATTTCCTACAGGCGGAAGAACGGCAATCCCAATCATATCCCGACAATCACTTATTTCATTGATTCAAATCCCGTCAACTTTTGTGACGCTAAATCATACAATATTGTTACTTGGATAGTTTCCAGTGCTTTGTACCAATCGGAGGTAAAGCTATAATTTTTTTCAGTTTTCTTTGCTTTGTAATGTGACAAACTGGGCTTTTGGGGGGTTTTTTTGGCCTTATTAACTTCACAAGAGAGAACAAAAATGAGATGTTGGTGAAGGACAGAATGTTTATAGCTGCTATAACATGAGTGATGACTAAGGAACTCACAGACTCACAAAGACTTGATTTATGACTTTCTTACGTTTAATACTATGGTTAGTGTTTGAGTGGAATAAGAAGAATAAAGTGCTTCAACTTTTGGGCGGTTACAGTAATGCGGCTCTGTGTTGGGTCACGTCACACCATGTCGTTGTTGATTACTTTCTTATACCAGCATAACATGTACATAACATTACTGCACAATGCTGTACATATACGTATATGAATGAACAAATAAAGAAACGGGTTACTGAGCAATGATGGAGTCTAGCAAAAAATATGGACTCGTATTTGTAGGCATATCAGGTGAAAATTCAATCCAAATTGCTTGAAACTGCTCTCATTGAATTCAGAATTGAATGCAGAACAACATACTTTTTACAGAATTAAAATATTTATCCGTTCTTGAGACATTACCAATCAAAGATTGAAAAAACGGCTTAATTTTTAGAAAGCTGCCGTAACGTTACGTGTGAGGATAATGTGGTCCAAAATGGGCCTCATTAACGAATGAGATCAAATGTATTTTTCTTAACTTTTTTTCATTTCTCAAGATATTTACATGGAAATTGGCAGGCACATAGAGGGTTGTATACTGAATACAAAGTTTGAAAAATTAGTAAAAACCAATTATGCAAATTAGTATGTAATTATTATTAATTAGGCTAATAAGGAAAAAACATTAAATCGGTACACTCTGTTCTTCAAAGTTTCACCAAATGGCTTTATTTGTGCAATATAAAGCTGATCTTAACTCTCATGTATACATAACAAAGAAGGAGAAATCAGTGTTAATTATAAAATGTGCATAAATAAGCATTGAATGTCATTTACATCTACCATTTCTCTATCAAAATAAAGTAATAAAAGATTATTTCTAATACCCTCTTTGTGCTCTGTACACTTTTGTATTTCTAAGTAGGGCCTACTAGTGTTTATATTAAAGAATATAAATGATTTCGATTAATATTCACAGCTTTCAAGGCGAACCTCGAAAAAACTGTGAGAGACGCATCCAATAAACAATTCCAATTAATAGAACTAAAATTGACACTCGCGTTTCTGACTTACGGTTTTATAAGTTCTGTTGTGTAGGATTAGATGTTGATATCCCTCGTTACATACATACTTGAGGCACCGATGAGACTCTATGGGGTGGTTGATTGAGTGATGGCATCCTTTGGGTTATCAATTGGGCGCCCTCTTTCATGGGTGTTTCGCTGATAGACCCACGACACCTCCAGAGGGTTCAGCAGTTAATCCCAGCATCCCAGGTTCAACCCCTAGATGCCATCAACTCATTCGAGGGCCCCAAGTGGAGTCCTTCCTCTTCATCCACAGCCACTGACTCCCCTTTTCAGCAGCCTTGGAGAGGTCTTTGACTGCCTGCTGGTGGGCCTTCCCTCACACTCCCATCTCCCTGAGTAGCCTGGATGTAGAGGTGGCTACAAACCCTCTGCAGCCTACTTCCACCGGGCATACCTTCACTTTCCATCCTTGTTGTTGCACATCGGCTGCAAGCTCAGCGTACCTCAGCTTCTTCCGTTCGTAGGCCTCCTCCACTACACTCTCCCAGGGCACAGTGAGCTCGATGATGAAGACCAGCTTGAGCGAGGCTGACCACAGCACAAGGTCTGGTTGCAGGTTGGTGGATGCGATCTCAGCTGGGAAGCAGAGATTCTGGCTCACGTCTGCCAGCATCTTCCAGTCCTGTGCACCGCCTAGCTGCCCAGAGTCTGTTCTTATGGTCGTGAGGCTTGCTTGACCTTCACCCTCCCGGACAAATGTTGTTGCCTGCCAGCAGGATGACAGGGGTGGAAGGGCGTTGACACTTGTCCGTCGACTTTCCAGCACTGCTGCAAGACATTTCAACACCTGGTTGTGCCGCCAGGTGTAACGGCCTTGGGTGAGGCTGGTCTTGCAGCCCACTAAGCTGTGCTTCAGTGTTGCTGGACTTGGACATAGAGGGCACGTGGGGTCTTCACCATACCACTGGCTTAGGTTTGTGGGAGAAGGCAGGACATCGTAGGCAGCCCTGATGGTAAAGCTCGCCCTGAATACCTCCATCTCCCAGAAAATATCATTCCGACCACTAAGATCTCAATATTTTTCATCAAAACAACTACAGGTATATTCTAAAAGTTATTTACTTCCATGAATCAGTTTTATATGAAAAAATAAGGAGGTAAAGCTATGAAAACTCACTTCAGTGTCTCCTGTGAAACATCAAAACTAGCTGATGGAAATTTTTGCTGAATACTTAATCAGAAGCCGTGAGAGCGAGAGAACATCCCTATTAAAAATTATCTGATTGATATCATGAGTAATCCAGTCGCAAACCAATCAGGAGAGGGTGAGAGCAAGAGGCAAGAGAGCAAGCGCGCGTGCCTGACCACTTTCCCGTGACTCAAAAAGCACCGGCTGTTTCCTGAAGTCCTGCGAGCAGTGTGTGTACTCTGTTGTACCAACTTCAACCTGCCGTTACGCCCAAAGTACTGAACAGATCTTAACAAGATACATTTCTTTAGAAAGCATAAATTACAAGCTTTTTAATGATGGTATTCACGATAGAAAATAGAAGTTAAGCAACGACCGATTTGGAAACCTAGATGAGCGTCTGCATGCACAGTTTTCACAGCATGGCCAGCGAGCGTCTGACACGCCTATTTATATGATATTTGTTGTCATATGTTTTTTCAGTGCTAATATGATTACATGATCTATTGTTAAAAGTGAAAATTGAATTAATTTAGATCAGCATAGCCAGAGAGTTACAACTTGATGAAATATTACTGTTTTTGAAGAGAGTTGTTTCTTCACTCAAGACTCTAATTAAAATCAAACACTTGTATTTCCTGACTACATGTATTTAGGAATCTAATGATTAATTTCTATGACCTATAATAACTCCAGGGAGTGAAAATAACGAGTACGTATTGCAAATGGGTGGTGATAATTGTACCAGATGTACAGCTCTACAGAAAATGTCCTCCAGGACACATCCCCATCCCACATCCTTCAGCTCTTCACTCCAGTGCAAACATTTCCTTTCCCATTCAAACCGGATCACACACAAAAGTAAAGTCAACATCACATGACCTGAAGTCAGCGGGCGAGGCCAAGCACACATGCAAATGGGCTGCAGAGACGGCAGTGATTTTCCTTACAGGTTTATGCTAGTTCCTGCCTGGGGTTGCACTCCGTAATCAGAAAGGTTTTAAGGATAATGTAATGAACTGAAGACGTGCTTTACTTAAGACTTTATTCTGTGTCTGTAAATCTTATGTAGGCAGAAAATCTGCTAATGCGATTGGTCGTTGTAGGCATGCTGCAGTGTTGCTGGAGACATGTTGCTTTAGAGATGCACTGATGTGAAAATTCTGGCTTGATGCCAGCAGTCGACTGTACAAACATGGCTGAAGCAGATATTCCATGTTTTTGGTGCAGATATGAACAATGTGGGTAAACATTGATGTGAAAATGCCAAATCTTTACTTTTGTATTGAAGTGGAGTCAGGTGTAATATGACGAATGTGCATTTTTATTCTGCCAAACACAAAAATAACAAAAGCAAATCCATTATTGCTCTCCAAACAGCAGGGCAGGGTCAAAATCGGAGCACAAAAAAATTGGGCAAGCAGATAAGCTGCTTGAAATGCTTTACGAAGGAAAAAGTATGTACCCATTGATGACCGTCCATCTGTCTTTTATGTAATGATTCACCCAGTTCATGATTCAGTTTCCCCACATTTTATTTCTCAAAAAATTGCATTACCAGTAAATAGTTTCCCTTTTAAAAAAAAAAAATCAACTTAAATATTCCTTTTGTTAAATAAAAAAGCATTTTTCATTTTCTTAATAACCAACAATAATTTACCCAGTTTTGTAAAGTTTGGAGTAAAATATAATAGCCTATTAACTAAAACAATCGTTTTATTAAAAATGAAAAAAATTAATAAGAAATAAGCCTGTTCTTTAAGCTTTTTTATGAACATTTGTACTACCTCCATTTGCTTCTCTGTAGCTTTCGGGGTCTGTAAAAAGAGACGTCTAATTTCTTGTTGAATCTATTTGTACAGTCAGTCAGTGCATGTGATGTGCTATGTTTTTGTAAACAGTTTATTCAAGGGTTAATTTGTTTCTTTTCTTGTCTTTTTCTCTCTTTCAGACTCTGACTCCCATCTCCGAGGCGATGAGAAGAAACCTTTAAGTCGGCCAGACTCGACCGCCTCTGGACGCATGTATGTTATATCCAGCTCTGTGGACTTGCAGAGTACAGGGAGACCAGGTGTGGGAGACACACACACACACACACACACGAAAAGCATTCATATAAATGCATTAAAACACTGAAATATATTGGACTAGTTGAACATGTACAAAAAGGAGAGAAAACAAGTTGTGCTGTATGTTGATTCACTAAATATTGGTGTGTGTGTGAGCGCAGAGCCTCTGGTGCTCAAACTTGATGAGAGACAAAGGCTGGCTCGAGAGAGGAGGGAGGAGAGAGAGAAGCAGAATGGTACGACACACACCCACGCAGATACCCATTCATACTGCATGTTTTATTTCACATACACAAAAGCATGCAGCATTTTTAAATGAGAAAATTGATTTCACTGTACGCCAGGGCAGTAAGTTCTTTCTGTCTTTCGGTTTGTCTGGCAATTAACCGTCTGGGGTCTGAGGGTATTTTCTGGCACTCTAATGATTTTGGCATGCTCTGATGTCAATTTCAACAAATATAAGCAGTATTTTCAAAGTCATGTGACTTCTTTGTATTCAGAGCAAGTTCAGCTCCAATAATATCTCTATAGTCTGTATGTCATGATTGTAATTTAAAAAAAAAAAAACAGATAAATGAAGATGTTGTAAGAAGCAGTTTTAGAACCGTGTTGGAATGTGTGAAAAACATGACCTTACCCATTGTGACAAACCATTTTGGTCACTTGAGGTGATTCTGTTCAATCTTAGGAATGTATCAAGCACAACTTAAATCTGCTCCATTGATTTGGACAATTAACTGGCCATCAAAATAATGTACGTCCTGTTGTTTTGGGATAAAGGGTTGGCAGTGGGAGGGGTATTCAATGAGAAGAGTAAAAAATTCCATTCCATTCAATGAGAAGAGTGAAAACCTCTCCCACTGCCAACTCTTAATCCCATCAGGTCAAGTCACAATGGGTAAGGTCATGTTTTTCACACATTCCAACACAGTTCTAAAACTGCTTTTTACAACATCATCTTCATTTATCTGGTATTGGACTTTATTTTGGTATTTGACTCGATTCAGTGTGTCTTGAAATTAACTCTTGTACTATTTTACTCAGTTCAAAGCCACAACCAACTCTGTTACACAATTACTCTGTCATTTTACTCCCACTCCAAATTTTACACACTAAACTCAAAATAGAGCAAAATTAACTAATTTGAGGAAAATACTTTTAACTCTGGAAAAATTGCTCAGTCATTTGTCCTGTGTATGAACTACAGCACACACACATCAACCGATCTGCTCATAATAAATAGAAGAAATATTTCCACTTACTCGAGTTGATCTTTGGCTGGATCGAGTCGAAGTAAAAAAGGCATTGCTCATCGTCAGTGGCGCAGTTCTCAAGATTGAATTGAACCGCTGTCCTGAATCATCTGAAGCACATAAAATCCGTGTGCCATCTCGCAACAAGTTTTACCTCCAAACAACCTAAACTATGTCTGACAGATTTTATCCTGTTTACAGTGGGCGTTCCCACCGCGAAAGAGAAACCAATCGAAACCGAAAGAGTGAAAGTGATTATCATGCCGTTACCATGTGAATAGTCTTTTATGAATGCGTAAGTGGGCGCTCAGCGTTCCAGTGTGACTGAGTAAGGTAATAAGTTCATCTAATTTAGGTCATTTAAAAACTATAATATTATTTGGCAGTGGGCACATAGGAAAGTATAAAGTTTGTCAATGTTTATCATGCTTGTATGATGATAAACTTGTGAAGATATTTATCTAAATACACAACCTACTTGTTCTAAACCTGTCGAGCTTCGCCAGTGAAGCTCCTAACTCCAAAGGGTTAAAAAAATAATAATAGTGCACCCCTTTGTAATAGTCACTGTACAGCATGTGCTTCTGTGCAAGTGTATGTGGTTATGCCTATTATTTAGAATGGTCATTTCCCCATCCCCACCCATTTTTCGCCCTAATTTGGTTGTGGCCGATTCCCGATCTAAGCCTGTCACATAACAGCTGCCAAACAGGCTAGCATGTGCGTCAAGTCACCTGCAACACATCAAGTCAGAGAACCTTCTTTTAGACCTGCTGTGTCAAAGGGCAGAATAGCACGTTCAGAGGAAACCGCTGTCTGCCCTCTTCTGCATACATGAGCTCACAGACGCTTGTTATAGGCTAGTGTCTCTGACAGTCGAGAGAGAGCGTATGAAATTTTGCTTTCTTGGACTCCTGGTGATGGACAGCTGTGGCATCATAGGGACTCGAACTCACAGATGATGGGATAATAAGCTCCATGTACTTGCTGCTGCTTACAGGCTCCATTTTGTTTTGTTTTTTTGCAAACCTTTGAAACTTCAAGCAACAGTAGGCATTAGGCTAGTATCTCACTGGGCTGCGACAGATTGCGACAAATTGTGAATGTCCTTCGTGAGAGAGTTTCAAAAGTGTCTTGAAACATTCGCGGGGCTTCGCAATTTCCTCGCATGAGTCGCAAAGTGTCGCTCCTTCGTCGCTGAAATTTTGAACATGTTCAAAAACTTTGTGCGGCAAAATTTCTCTCAAAATAGCCGCAAATGCGTCGCTGGTGTCGCAAAGCTGTCGCGAACCCTTCTCAAGTCGGTTTCCGTGAGGCTTCGTCTACTTCCTTGCCTGCCGAGGGAAAGCCGGTCTGCGACAGACTGCGACTAGCTGGAGGCACGACAATTGCGGTAAAATATGCGAATATCAATTCAGTGTGATTCCAAGTGAAGATTTGCATATTTTATCGCAATTGTTGCCTCCAACTAGTCGCAGGCTGTCGCAGCCCAGTGAGATACTGGCTTTAGGCATGTTGTTTATGGTTGCAAGTGAATAAAAGCTCTTGCTGTTATTTTCCAGGTTCGGGTCGTTAATTTCTTAAACAAAAATGGACAGTTCATGAATAAGCCTCTAAAATAGCATGTTGTGCAAATTCTCTCACTGCTCATCCATCCTCTACCTTGGATATAAAACCTTCTCAGTTGCTTAGATGAGAAACTTTGCTTCGATGCCAAGAATCTTTTTTTTTTTTTTTTCCCCACCTCCCATTTCACAGCCAGTAAAATCACTGGTTGGAGGATTAAGGACGTGTTCATCCTGAAATCAAAGCACTTGCTCTTGTTCCCCCGACCCCACCCAAAATTTCCATTCCAGATTATTCTTGGAGTGTGTCTTCTTTTGCGTGTGTGAGATCCTTGAGTGTAGTTAATGTGCCAAAAAGATCTCGCTGCACAAAGAAGATTGAAGTCTTTTTAAAATCACTGATTAAACTGCAAGCAAAACAGTCTTTCTGCATGATTCGGTGAAGGTGGCAGGTTGCTGTGGCGAGGTTTAGTCATTATGTAAACTTTTGGTGGCCTGGTTTCCATGGCACCCACAAAGAGTTATGTAAAGGCTCTGAGTCATGAAATGAAAGGTTAAGCCTGATGGATTTGGTTAATTTGTTTAGTTTTTAGTAACTATGTCAAAGTAGGCGGTGAAATTTTGAATGATTGCCGGACAGCAGCTTTGAGGTAGTGCTGAGTTTGTGTGTGCTATAAATAACCACATCCTAAGACTTGTTGAATCTGTCCACTTGCTGACTTTAGGCTTTATTTGTGTGTGTGTAGCTGTGCGAGAGGCTCAGTTATTGGAGCGTGAGGAGCGAGCGAGGCTGTACTACGAGAAACATCTAGAGGACAGAAAGAGGCGTCTGGAGGAGCAAAGGCTAAAGGAGGAGAAGAGGCGTGCAGCCGTGGAGGAGAAACGACGACAGAAACTAGAGGAGGAGAAGGTGATGGCTGCATCATCACCAAAAAAAACCCCCCAAAACACTTCTTACGTTTTAGTGTCATTACATATTTATCAAAATGTACACAATATTTACAAAATATCTGCCTATTATATTTACCAAAATCTTGACAAGAATATTAGCATATTTATTTTTACAAAATACCATAATGTACAGTACACGGAGGATATTACAGGATGGTGTGAAGATATGAAGTTTATCTTCATGTTAATCTTGAAGATAAAATTTACATCTCCGCACCACCGTATAATGTTCTTTATATTATATGGACACATTCACAAAAAAAAAAAACACAAATTGATCAAAAGAATTTTAATTTTGAACCGGTTCACCATTTTGACAACGCACATCCAGTCAACGGGAAAACACCGGGAGTGATGTCATCCGAGTGAAATATCGGGAAATGTTATACATACAGTACAGGACGCTTTCTCGATGGAATAAAAACGTGTTCTATTCCCTTCTCATGAGTTCCAGTCATTTGGTTTGATAGCATGCAGTATTGTTAGCATATCGCTTATCCTAGATGTATTACATCACTCTACGCAATGGAGAATGAGTGTTGGATATGGTTTACGATGTTGCATGTTGTCAAGACCAACGTGACTTCACACATCGGAGCTGACGCATGAAGTCATCACACATCAGCTCCGTCAGAATCTCATTGAGATTCAATATGAGTTTTTCCACTGCGCATGCGCAGAACCATTTCTTTGTTCCGCCGGCAGCGCCCACAGTAAACTGTTGCAGTGAATTGAAAATGCCATAAGATGTGTATTACACGTAAAACTTCTGCGCTAGCGAGCAACTGAGACAATTTGTAAACAAACATGGCTGCCAGGTTTGTTCCATCAAAATATCTCATATCTCATCTCATTATCTCTAGCCGCTTTATCCTGTTCTACAGGGTCGCAGGCAAGCTGGAGCCTATCCCAGCTGACTACGGGCGAAAGGCGGGGTACACCCTGGACAAGTCGCCAGGTCATCACAGGGCCGACACATAGACACAGACAACCATTCACACTCACATTCACACCTACGGTCAATTTAGAGTCACCAGTTAACCTAACCTGCATGTCTTTGGACTGTGGGGGAAACTGGAGCACCCGGAGGAAACCCACGCAGACACGGGGAGAACATGCAAACTCCGCACAGAAAGGCCCTCGCCGGCCCCGGGGCTCGAACCCAGACCTTCTTGCTGTGAGGTGACCGCGCTAACCACTACACCACCGTGCCACCATCAAAATGTGTATAATTATTATAATAATAATAATAATAATATTGGCTGGCTTTTTTTGTGGACTATCAGAGATATTCCACTCAACTAGCATGATACTGAACTCATCTTCAACTCGTTCAGTTTCATGTTAATTAAATAGAATATATCTGATGGATCACTCAACGTCAGCTGATGTTGTTATTTAAATATGTCACTCGGATCCGCGATATATTTCGTATGAAAAATGCGAGTTTTTCAACACGGTAAGATAAACTTCATATCTTCAAGCTGGTGTGTGATTTTTTTTTTTTCCTCCTCTTTTCATTATATAGACACATTCACAAACAAAAAGTACCCAAATTTATCAAAAACAATCCATCGATTTCCTCACGAGTGAAGGTATTGGAAAATGTTACTCAATGTCCCGGACGTAGTTCGGATGAAAAACATGAGTGGCGTATTTCCCTGTAAAACCCTCGTGTCCATATAATACAAAACAGTACAATATATGCAACTGTATCCCAATCTACAAAAGTATATTTGCATATGTATTTAATTCTACACATGCAGTATATTTGCAAATCTATCAAAATCTACAGAATATTAAAATTTTTACCAAAGTCTTTGCAGTGATATTTGAAAATCAAGTGTTTTACATTTTTGGGGAAAAGAAAATAAACAGGTAGGGGGATTATTATTATTATTATTATTATTATTATTATTATTATTGTATTAGATAGAACTTTATTGATCTCTTTGGGCGGGTTCCCTCAGGGAAATTAAAAATTCCAGCAGCATCATTACAGGATAAACAGAGAATAGAAAATAGAGAAAACTTCTAGATAAATTAAGTATTTACATATACGAATATAAAAAAAAAAGTGTCATTATTATTATTATTGTCATCAGTAGTACCGGGAGAAATTTATTTATTGATTTTAATTTTTTTTTATTTAATTTTTTTGGCGGGGGGGGGTTTAAACTAAATGTGTCGATATAATAGAAAATTCACAGTACTGCAAGGACCATGAGTGTTTTGTATACAGACTGTGTGACAAACGTGACATTTCAGCATGTGGCACAGAAACACAGCCAAGCCTGAGGTGACTGAGGACACTTTCTAACTCAGACGCATGGATCCCTCTTTTACCCTTTCCTATTCATTAAAAAAAAAAAAAACTCATTTGAACGCCGCACTTGTGTAAAAGAAAATGTGCCATTTCAGCATTCCACTCTTCTGCTCATTGTAATCATGCAGTAATTATTATTATTATTATTTTTTTGTAATTTCCAGAGAAAAGTGATTTTGCCCAATCAGCATTTTAATACAGCAAGAGCCATCCAAAAAGTTTCATGTCTGCAGAAAAGTACCCACTCTGGAGCAGGAAATGAATTGTTCCTGAAGCTGTGGGTTAGAAACTAAAATCAGTTCCTAAAATATAAATCTTGAAATATGTTCCGTGATGAAAACGTGCCTGAAGTACACACTGCAGCACACTGTTTGATAGTTTACGTCATGAATTTTAGTTTCTTCAAAATAGTTATTTCAATTCTGATTCTTGCAACACATTTAAAAAAAGTTGATAGTAAAGCATTTACCACTTTATAATGTTGCCATTCCTTCTCACAACACTAAAAAGATGTTTAGGGACTGAAGACACCAAGTGATGAAGTGTTTCAAGTGTTATTTTCTCTCATTCTTTCTGCAAACAGATCTTAATGTGTGCAACAGTACGAGGTCGTCGTTGTCCTATTTTTCCTTTCAAAACTCTCCACACATTCTCTATTGGGGACAGAAGGGACAGGCACCCTCTTCTTCCGCAGCCATGCCTTTGTAATGTGTGCAGAATGTGGTTCTGTATTGTCTTGTTGAAATTTCCCTGAGAAAGATGTCGTCTTGAAGGCAGCATATGTTGCTCCAGAATCTCAGTGTACTTTTCTGCATGAATGCTGCCGTCACAGAAGTGTAAGTTACCTTTGCTAAGGGCGCTGACACAACCTCATACCATGACACACCCTGGCTTTTGGACTTGTTCCTAGTAGCAGTCTGGATGGTCCTTTTCATCTTTGGTCTGGAGCACACAGCGTCCATTTCTTAAAAAAAAAAGACCTGGAATACTGATTCGTCTGACCACAATACACATTTCCACTGTGTGATGGTCCATCCCAGATGCCTCCAAGCCTGGAGAAATCGATGGCACTTCTGCACACAGTTAACATAAGGCTTCCTTTTTGCATAGTAAAGTTTTAACTGGCATTAACTCTGTATTTTAGTGCTTGATAAAGGTTTGCCAAAGTAATCCCGAGCCCATGTGGTTATATCGGCTACAGATGAATGGCGGTTCTTGATGTAGTGCCGTCTGAGGGATCGGAAATCGCAGATGTTCAGATTAGGCTTGCGCCCTTGCCCTTCATGCACATTCATTGAATCTTTTAATGATTGATATGCACTGTAAAGGGTGAAACATCCAAATCCCTTCAAATCTTTCTTTGAGGAACATTGTTTTTTAAATATTTCAGTAATTTTTTTTTTTTTAAACAAACTGGAGATCCTCAGCCCATCTTTGCTCCTCAAAGACTAGGCCTTTCTGGGATACTGATTTTGGAGCAAATCATGATTACGCTCACCTGTTGACATCACCTGTTTCAAACCACATCATTATTTAATTGTTTTACCTCATTACTATTCGTAAATTGCTCTCGTCTCCAACTTTTTTGGAATGTGTTGCAGGCCTGAAATGCAGGAATGGATGTATATTAACAAGGGAAATGAAGTTGATCAGACAAAACATGAAATATCTTGGGTTCATTCTGTCTGCAATGAGATACAAGTCAAAGTAAATTTAGAAACCACTACTTTAAAAAAAAATGTTCTTTAAAGGAACAGTCCACCGTACTTCCATAATGAAATGTTGTTCTCTGAATTGAGACGAGCTGCTCCGTACCTCTCTGAGCTTTGTGCGACCTCCCAGTCAGTCAGACGCGCTGTTACTCCTGTTAGCAATGTAAGGTATCAATGCGCTGCCGAAGCGCACAGAAGGTGTTAGAAGGCCTGTCATTATAGTGCGGACTTTCCATAGCATAGAAAATCGCTACGTTTCAATTTGTGTAACTGAACTTTGTTTCATGTCACTGGTCATATAAACCTATGTAAACAGGAAAAACGCGGAAGAGTTTGGTCGCATCTAACTACAGCCCCAAAAATACCATTGGCCATGCTGAGCCTAGCTACATTGCTAACAGAAGTAACAGCGCGTCTGACTGACTTGGAGGTTGCACAAAGCTCGGAGAGGTACGGATCAGTTCGTCTCAATTCAGAGAAGAACATATTTCATTATGGAAGTACGGTGGACTGTTCCTTTAAATGAAGGGTGCAATTTATTCTGAAGGCAACATATAGTATGTGTGTAAACTGAGTTTGACGTGTGTGTCTGTGTTCGTTCGTTTGTTCCAGGCTCGATGTGAGGCTGTGGTGAGAAGGACTCTGGAAAAGAGTCAGCGAGCCAGACCAAAGCAGAACCGCTGGAGCTGGGGAGGAAACCTATCCTCCAACACCTCGCACAACAGTGGTAAACGCACGGCAACAAACACCGGCACGACACTTCATGTGTGCAAAACATAAAACACTACTGTATGAAGATAAAAGCCTAAAAATGTGGTGCTTAAAACGGCTGCTGTCCTGCTGGGCTTATATGATTCTGTGCTCTAGGAGTGTGAAATGTTTGTGTGTGCATAAACCCATCTGATTTGTTCTGTGTCCATCTCTGCTCACACACACTTGCTGACTCAGGGCCCTGCTTCGATTGCCACTCCCTATTGTTTCTGTTATTTTTCCTCTCTCTCTCTCTCTCTCTCTCTCTCTCTGTCTCTCTCTCTCTCTGTGTGTCCAACTTTTTGTTTCTTTCTCATGCTGTCTCTCTCCTATCTCTCTCTCACACACACACACACACACACACACACACACACACACACACAGTGCCCTCCACAATTATTGGCACCCCTTGTAAAGATCAGTTTAAAAAAAAAAGGTTGGGAGAGAACATCCAGCTTTGGTGAAGTTGCTTCATCTCACACTTAAAAAATGAGAAAAATCCAACCTTGGATTGAAATAAATTTATTCAGAGAAAAACAGATCCCTCAAGTAATAATTACTTTCAACAAAAACACGTGCCACTATTATTGGCACTCCTGCATACTTTGTACACCCTACCTTTGCCAATAAAACGGCATCGAGTGTCTCCTATAACATCTTATAAGGTTGGAGATACAGAGCAGGGCATCTGAGACTGTTCCTCTTCACACAGTCTTTCCAGACCATCCAAGGTCCTCGGCCCTGTCTTGTGCTCTCTCCAGTTTGACTCACCCCACAGGTTTTCAATGGGGTTGAGGTCAGGGGACTGAGATGGCCAGGGCAGAAGCTTCATTCTGTGCTCAGTGAACCATTTTTGTGTTGATTTGGACAGATGCTTCAGATCATTGTCCTGCTGGAAGATCCAATGAACCCAGTTTTAGTTTCCTGACAGAGGAGCCAGATTTTGATTTAAAATGTCGTGGTGTTTCATGGAGTCCATGATGCCATGGACCCTAACAAGGTTTCCAGGGCCTTTGGATGGAAAATGGCCCCAAAACATCACAGAACTTCCACCATATTTTACAGTTGGGATCGAGTTCTTTTCATTACAGCCATCTTTCTTTTTACACCAAACCCACCTTGAGTGTTTATTGCCAAAAAGCTCCTTTTTTGTTATATCAGACCAGAGAACACGGTTCTAGTCAAAGTTGTAGTAGCGTTTCGCAAACTTCAGGTGCTTACGTTTGTGGTTATCTGACAGAAAAGGCTCCTCCCCCTTCCCTGGTAAACCTTCCAAATAATCTGTTGGCATGGAGATGGAGTCTGATGGTTGTTTTGGAGACTTGGAAACCCAAAGATTTTAGGTTTTCTTGTAATTCACCAACAGTGATCCTTGGAGAATATTTTATTTATTTATTTATTTATTTATTTATTTGCCTCACTTACCCTCCTCACTGTACTTGGGGGCAAAATAAACTTGGGTCCTCTTCCAGGCGAGTTTCTGACATTTCCAGTTGGTGTCACTTTTTTTTTAATTGCCCTAACTGCAGAAATGAACATTTTCAGGTGAGTAGCTATTTTTTTTTTTATAACATTCCCTGACTTATGAAGGCCAACATACTTCTCCCTCATTTGGTTTGTGTGTTCTCTTATCTTTCCCATGTTGATGGGTGACTAAGGGAATGTGGCCTCTGTGTCACCTCATATTTGTTCCCCAGCTAATCAGGAAATCATGAATTACAGTTTGAAAGTTCCTACACACTCCAGTCAACTCAAACACGTACAGTTCAAATTAGAAACATGCTTCAGTTATATTGTGTTCATGATCGTTTCGAGGGGTGCTAATAATAGTGGCACATGCATTTTGTCGAAAATTATTATTTATTGATGAGGGACTTGTTTGTCTCTGATTAATTTTTCAATTAAAGGTTAGACTTTTTTTTCCCCATCTTTTCAGATGAAGCTATTTCTCCAAAAGGTGCCCCCCCCCAACCCTTTTTACTGATTTTTACAAGGGGTGCCAGTAATCATGGAGGGGTGGGTGTGTTTGTGTTTTTTCATATTATAACTATAAAAAATCGCATCACTCTCTCTCAGGATTTGATGACTCTGCTTCTCTCCGCTTCATTATGGACCTGACTGGACTGGAGCGTGGTGGTGTTTTCAGTCCGGCGCGTCAGCAATGCTTGCACACACAATGTGAATATGACTCAGAGTAGAGCAGCGCACTAGCCATTCTGACTAGCTAGAATTGACGATGCATGTAGTGTAGCTCATGAATGTCACTAGTAAAATGGTGAAGAGGATTGTGTAGCATTAGTGTTTTGCCATAGTTTTAGTTGTGTGTCTTGCAGTAAATGCTAATCATGATGAGATGTATGCAAAACCATCTGAAGCGACTGTAGACTGGGGAATGAGTCTAAGGTTTTGTTCCAAATCCAACTTTCATGGGAGGCACTGAAAAGTGTGCGTATTTGAAGTAGGCAGTTTAAACAAGTCACATTTTCTATATTCAAACTCCAGTCATAGAGTTGTTAATACTGTAGGTGCATGTAGTCATCATAAGTAGTAGCTGCAGCTACATAGCAGTGGTGTAGTCTAGTCTGAAAGTGTTTCCTCCTGTAATCAGTCCCCATACCATTAACTAGCTAATCCTAGTTTCACGTAACTGACTTTGACTAGGGAGCATTACTAAGCTCTCTGTTAATTTAAGGTGCTTGGTGTTCTTTCCCAACAGCCTCATTTGCATGTAATTCTATGGGAAGCTGCTGCTGCCGCCACCATTTTTATTTATTTATTTATTTTTATTTTTGGTTGCAGTGGCGTTCCAAAATAGGTGTTAAGTTTAGCTTTTCAGAAAAGCACCAAGTGATCTGTGTGGTTTTTTTTATTTTATTTTATTATTATTTTTTTTTTAATTATTATTATTTTTTAACCTCCTGATTAATCAGTTCACATGTTGGGGAGAAACAAGTGAGAAAAACAAACGTGCTTGTAAAAGATTCGTCTTGTTAATAAGAATCGAATTAAATATATTTCATTCCCAATACTCTAACTATTTTTGAGCCGTTCTCCAATATATGAAGTGATGTCCCACTTTAACTGCGCCTACGTACAGAAATAGAACCGGCGAGTGGCCTAGTGGTTAGTGTGTCCGCCTCTCAATCAGGAGATCGCGAGTTCGACTCACGGTCGGGTCATACCAAAGACCATCGTAAAAATGGTACCTACTGCCATCTGGCAAGGCATGCTGCAATACAGATGAGAGTGGGGAGTCAAACTCTCGCGGTTACCAGAGGACTAGCCCCCCACTGTAACCCTAGCTATGTAATAGGCGAGAGGCCAAGGGCTACGGAAACTGAGATCGGCACCGCCCTACGCGCCACTTGGCGTGGGAAGGACTTTGGCTTTGACATACAGAAATATCTTGATTTCCTGCCTCCAAAGTTATTGAAGCTACCGCTCATTGGCAATTACACCAGTCTTCATTTAATCTGCATTACTGAAGAAATAATAATAATCTAGGTTGCACATTAGGTAGGTTAGTTAAGTTAGTTAGCTGCTGCTAGCTAGGACTAAGAATACTTGGGCTAAATTTCTGCATGAGCATATCCAAAAAAATTTGCAATTTGTAAAAAAAAAAAAAACCTAACCAAAAAAAAAAAAATGAAGCAATCAAAACGCTTCAGTAAGCTTCATATGAAAGTGACCCATAAATGTCTCCCATATCTCCTGCACCTTGCTTTTACCTGGGCTTAGTAGGAATACACGAGGAACTAGTGAGAAGTCGTCGGAATATGCAAACAGCCTGGTGGTGATATGGTGTATATTTGTCTGACCTTGACTCCACCACTGAAACATGCTGTAGAAAGTTTTACTGCTCTCTGTCCTTCTCTCACGCCGTCTTTTCAGTCCGCATTCTCTCTGCACTTGATTAATCCTGTCTGTTCACCTGGTCAGTGTTTCTGTACTGAGCTCTCTTGTCCTTCTGTTTGTGTCTCATGCCGTTTGTGTGCTTTTGTTTGTAGATGCTGACAGAAGGTCAGTTTCCACCATGAATCTATCCAAGCACACAGACCCAGTCATAAACAAACGTCTGTCTTCATCTTCTGCCACACTGTTAAACTCATCAGACCGAGGTAAACGCACACAAACAAACATACAAACACTCGTCCATTCCTGTTCTTAGCTAAGCACTCATTCAGACCTTCTGTCCTGGGCATCTCCTCCCCCTTCTTGTTTATATAATACAGTTGACTTACACTATATTCTATACACTAGGGCTGTGCAATATAACCAAAACTTCATATCCCAATATTATAACATTTCATATCTGGATAGCAATCCATATCATGATATAAATCTGGTATATAATGTATAACCCTTTTGTAAGTGCATATTTTGATAATTTTGTTGATAACTGTGATAAAATTGTTAGAATTAGCTCTCCAGCACTTAAAAAAAAAAAAAAAAAGGCTAGTCACCGAAACCAAAATGTTTTGATTGGAAAAAAATAACTCCTCATGTGAGTCCTTATTTCACACATGCATCCTGGTCTTAATGATGATATTCATTTCTTAGTAAACAATTTGTTTACCTGTAATTCAGCTGGGAGAAAAAAAGTCAACCGTCATTCCAGTTAAGAGCGACGGCTGCAACCCAAATAAACCATCCAAATGATGAAAAATATTGAAGTGAAGAGTAGTTTGTGACACAAGAAAACAAATGATGGTGCGTGATATGAAATGTAAACGTTTTTCTATCGTTACACATATTGCACAGCCTTACTATACACTGTTGCTCAAATAACCCTTGTACTTTTTTTGTTGTGTTACGACCTGGAACTGAAATGGATTTAATTAGGATTTGTTAGAGAATATACCCTAACCAAGAGCATCATGCAGACCAAGGAGCGATCAAAACAAAGTTCTGGAAAACTGTCAGTTTGGTTGTAAAGAAAATCAGGGTCTTTTTTTTTTTTTTTTTTAAACTTAAAGGAGACCATCAAAAGGCAGGGACTGAATAAGAAAATCACGAGTTACAGAGGAGTGGAGTATAAGGGTAGTATCTCACTGGGCTGCAACAGCTTGCGACAAATTGCGAGCGTCATTCGCGACAGAGTTTCAAAAGTGTCTTGAAACATTCGCAGGGCTTCTCAATTTCCTCGCATGAGTCGCAAAGTGTCGCTCCTTCGTTGCTGAAATTTTGAACGTGTTCAAAAAATTCGTGCGACAAAATTTCTCTCAAAATAGCCGCAAATGCGTCGCTGGTGTCGCAAAGCCGTCGCGAACCCTTCTCAAGTCAGTTTCCGTGAGGCTTTGTTTACTTCCCTGCCTGCTGAGGGAAAGCCGGGCTGCAACAGCCTGCGACTAGTTGGAGACACAACAATTGCGGTAAAATAAGTGAATATCAATTCAGTGTGATTCCAAGTGAAAATTGTCGCTAATTCGCACATTTTATCGCAATTGTTGTGTCTCCAACTAGTCGCAGGCTGTCGCAGCCCAGTGAGATACTGGCTTAACTCTGAAGGCACTGGAGAGGTCCACAGCACAAATGTGTGAATCTGTTTAAAGGGCAACCGCAATTCAGATACTCCTCCAAGCTGGGCACGAATAAGGCCAAAAGTCATGTTTGATACTTAACTGTATGAAAAAGGATATTTGGTCTAATTAGAGCACAATTGAATATTCTGGCCCAACAGTGAAGCATGATGGCGGAAGCATCATGTTGATGCTTTTCATCAGCAGGGGCTGGGAAACTGGTCAGGGATGAGGGCAGGGTAAAATCAGCTCACACTGTCCATACAAGATCTGTTTTTATATGTAGAATGTCAGTTGATCTTATGTAGTGTTTAAACGTTGCTTACATTTGTGTCAGTCTCCGTCCAACAAATAATACATGTTTAATACGTGTACGGTTTTCATTTTATGCTGCTGGTCCAAGGCTTACAGAAGCAGACGTCCCTCTCCTCCTCTTGCTTAGTAAATAAAGTTTCATCGAAAGCTCGAGCATCCAGAGAGAAGATCCTTCAGGACAAACCTGCAGGTGGATTTAGTACAAGACAAGGATTTATATCCCCACCCCCAGCAGGAAACACATTCACTGTATACTGCTACCTGGAATATGGCATATTTTTAAAATAAGTCAAAGAGTAACTTTGAATGGAACTGTACTCCAGTGCAGACTGAAATAAGCCACTAGACTTGAAATTGTTCTGTAATAGATGAACATGATCCCTGCTCCTCAGCCCAGGTCGTGTTTCAGTGAATGTGTGTGAGGAGTTACTCCGGGGCAAACTGGCATGTTTTTGAGGGCTGGTTTTGGGTGTTGAATGTTTGTGAGGAGTCTTCCCCCAAACTTCCCCCATTCTCCTTGTTATATCATCTGTAACTTTACTTCCTGTCTTTTCCAGCTTTTGGCCCAAGAGCAAGCTGTTGCAATATTTCAATCAAAGTGCATTAAATGAGCAGTTTGTAATTAGTTTCGAGCCATTGTGAAGGATGCCTTTAACAAACTCCACCCCCTCTATTAAAACCACACTTGGTTCATTATGGCCCTTTTCCACTACCCTTTTTCAGCTCACTTCAGCTCACTTCAGCCCGACACGGCTCGCGTTTCGACTATCTCTGAGCAGCTCGCTTCAGCCCTGCTTAGCACCCAAAACTCGCATCGTTTTGGAGTGGGGCTGAAGCGAACCAAACCGAGCTGAGTGGGGCTAGGGGCGTGAGCAGACACTCCCCTGTGCACTGATTGGTGAGGAGGAGTGTCCTCACATGCCCACACACGCCCCGCGAGCACGCTGGGATCTGTAAACACTGTAAACCTGGAAGAAGAAGAATTACGAATTACGAGAATTTCTGAAGCCTTATGCGCCTCGCCTCATCTGTACGCTCTTGCCAGTATCTGTTGGCGTTGTCGGTGACAACAAGCCACAGCACCAAGACCAGCAACACTAACGACTCCATGTCCTCCATGTTTATTGTTTACTATCCGGGTCGTGAGACTACCGCTTAAAAGATCACTGATGTCACTGTTTGCGCCGCCTAACGACATCATGTGACGTCCACCCACTTTCGCTAACTCCACCCAATGTGTCCACCCACTTCCAGCCAGCACGGTTCAGCGCGGTTGTAGTCGAAATGCAACTCCAACAGCCCCGCTCAGCTCGACTCAGCACGGCATGGCTCAGCCCAACTCAGCCGGGTTTGTAGTGGAAAAGCGGCATAAGTTGTCTTGGGGAAGAGATAATTTCTGAGCCAGAAAAGAGCAGCCTGAATTGAAGTGCAGCATTGTGAGTTACCTAGAACACTGCTAACTTTGTGAAATGATGTGATTATTGAAGACCTCGAGACACTTTTACAAACTTTGTCTTTAAGTGTAAACTTACAGACTGCCTCTTTAAGTGCATTCAGCTGAGCAGTGCATGTATTCCGACTGCATGTAATGACTTCAGTAGTATGGATTACTATGGGGGTGGAAATGGGGCTTCTACTGTATATGCATGCACTGTCACTCTTCTGTGCTGTTATGGCTTTGGCTCTTTCTCATATTTTCAGCTTACCAAATGCTCCTTTAACCAGGATTGGTGAACAATGATATAAACTAAAAATAACTCTTAAGGGGTGTGTGTGTGTGTGTGTGTGTTTGTTTTCAGGTCTGCGTCGTATGCCTCTAACCCAATGGGAGAACAATGTAGTCAGCCGCTTACAGACACCAACACACTCGTACCTGGCTAGAAGTCGAA
Source organism: Neoarius graeffei (assembly GCF_027579695.1). Lineage (NCBI taxonomy): Eukaryota > Metazoa > Chordata > Actinopteri > Siluriformes > Ariidae > Neoarius > Neoarius graeffei. Next base: position 34,693,890 of record NC_083581.1, read on the forward strand.
GTGCTGTATCTCTGTCTGGAGATGCAGGTAAAGCAGTACACACACACACACATAATCTACTCTTTTTTACTTGAATTGAATCTATAATTTTGTTGGAAACTGAATTTTATCATTTTCCTCAATGAAGCTGTTAAGCCCAGACATTTAGGATTTGTGTGTGTGAGAGAGAGAGAGAGAATTGGATGTTGGAGAATAGAGCACTGTTTGGCTGCCTTTCCCTTTTCTCTCTGAAACAAAATGGCTCTTTCAGGGTTTTTCTCTCTCCTTAAACTGTTACCAGGGTTACTGTTGGCTTGCTTTTACAGTGTCTGTGTGTGTGTGCGCGCGCGTGCTGGTTCATTTAAATCTTGTGTACATAGGCTGCATGTGGGAGTACACATTAAATTCTTATGCTACTTTTATTCCTTTTGTTATCTTTGGGGTCTCTCTCTCTCTCTCTCTCTCTCTCTGGTCTATTCTATTCTGATCTTTAACAACTGATGCAAAACAAAGCTGCTAACACATAGAACATGATCATCACTGAGTTCTGTTTCAGGAGGAACAGGAGTTGCTAGGCCACACCCACATTTCTGAACACAATACTTTCAGGTCCTCCCCTCAGGGATGATCGTAATCATTGCGTGACCTTTGATTGCTTTGTAGATGCTGACGCACGCTTTCCCTTTCTTCTTTTCCTTCCTCTTTCTTTTTCATCTTACACTCATATTTCCTAACCCCCTCCACTCATCCCTTACCTCCCTGCTTAATAAACTCGTACTCCACACGGCCTGCTCGGCTACTTAACCTTTGACCCTGGTTCAGTGACCCGCGTTTGTCCTCGCTCAGCCTCCTGTCACCAAACGAGCTCACTGTCCTTCAAGGCTCTGCAGTCACGCAGTGCCGAGCGCCCAATCAGAGCCGGGCTCAGCCTGGAGCGAGCCGTCAGACCTGGCCTGGACAGCAACCTATGCAAGAAGGCATCCCAGAACATGCTGGTAAGAAGATGCACGAGAGGGCTGGGGGGGAATTCAGATATATGAAGGGGGGAACCCTCGAAGACCCTTAAAGAGTACAGTACTTTAACTTTCACAGTGTTCACTTGGAATTGGACTCTTTAAAGTGGTAGAACAGCTGTTGCGTTAAATAGCTGTAGCGTTTATGATTACTGATACTTTGCCACAGCGATGCAGCAAACACATGAAAACTACGCTTTGGTTCTTTTTCATCTAAGACTCTGAGGAAAATCCAGTTCACTGAAGGGGAAAGGCACATTTGCACTTAGGTTTTTTTTTTTTTTAAACAGCAACTTGACCTAGATGCCTCTTTTCCCTTTAGAGAATTGAATTTTCCACCAAGGTAACACAGATAAAGTAAATTTGACCTTTTGAAATGAAAGTAAAAGGCTTTGAGCCTTGTAAGCCTGTAGAAAACACAATGGCGAGTTTTTTTTTTTTGCGTTTCTGTACTGACACGTCTTTCAGTAATAAAAGTGTAGGTTAAATTGTGCTCTGCATCATCATTTAAAGGAGCTGTGCCAAATGACAAATCGCCATTTTTATCCCCCACTGGCCGAAAGGCCTGAAATGGGATTATGTCATGGCAATTTCTGTCCGTCCCAGGAAGGGTGCTCACCTTCTGAAATCAACTCCTCTCACAGTTTTTGGAGGAATTTCACGAAACTTGGCAGGATTCTTTTTTTTTTTTAAGTGTCGGTAATACACATTGTAATTTCATTCAGTTGGGTCACATTTTACCAGAGTTACAACCTTTGATTAACAAAATTATAATTTGACAATTTCATGAGTATGTTTTCCTTCTGACATCAACTCCTCTCAGAATTTTTGGAGGAATTTCACAAAACTTGGCAAAAGGCCTTGTAATATGTCGGTACTACGCATATTGTTTTGTTCAATTCGGTCGTATTTTACCAGAGTTGTGGCCCTTGGTTAACAACCTTGTACTTTCACAATTTCATGAAGGTGTGCTTGCCTTCTGACATCAACTCTTCTCACAATTTTTGGACGAGTTTCTCGAAGCTTAGCAAAAGGCCTTGTTATATGACAGTAATACGCATATTACGAATTAATTTCGTTTGTGAAAATTGTACCAGAGTTTTGATCCTTGATTAAATAACTTCATGAGGGTGTACCGGTACGTTCTTCTGAAATCAGCTCCTCTCACAATTTGGAGGAATTTCACCAAACTTGGCAAAAGACTTTGTTATATGACCGTTATACACACACATTGAAATTTTGTTTAATTTGGGCAAATTTTACCAGAGTCATGCCCTTGATTATTAACAAACTTGTACTTTGGCAATTTCATCAAGGTGTGCTTGCTTTCTGAAATCAACTTCCCCCAGTTTTTATTATCCCCCACTGGCCGAAAGGCCCGAAGGAGGATTATGTCGTGGCAATGTCCGTCAGTCCATCCTGGGAAGAGTACTCACCTTCTGAAATCAACTCCTCTCACAGTTTTTGGAGGAATTTCATGAAACTTGGCAGGATTCTTTATTATATGTCAGTAATACGTATACTGCAGTTTCGTTCAATTCGGTTGCATTTTACCAGAGTTATAGCAGAGTTGCCAGCAGGGGGATAATGTGTTCTCCAAGCACTCTTGTTCATGCTAACGATATACCAAAAATGATCCGCAACAATTTGGCAGCATCCTAAGCCACAGATATTAAATTGTAATGTGAAATTGACGATATAGAAGTATCTATATTTTTAAAATTATTTCGATCAATCTATTCCGTTTCTCATATGGACCCTTTGTAATGGACTCAAACTGACCTCAGCCATCTCGCAGGCAGTAGTGAAGGAAAGAAAAGATGAGGCATATTTTGTTCAAAGCTTCCAAGTATGGCGCGTAGATGAAAGGAAAAAGTTCAAGATGAGTTTTGAAGGGGTCATGAACAGTGAATCTGTGCAGCAAAGTCTCCACAGAGAGCTAACAGGTAGCAGTCATGTGCTTTCAAAACAAAATCAAATAATTGTATTCTGGGAAGGATGAGCCAGCCCCTTAATATTTTATTTCAGTATGTATTATATACACCATGGATTATTGTCCCCTCTCATATCTTAAGGTTTTTGTTATTTTATTCTCTCTGTTAGATGTTAGACCTCTTAGTGTATTATACTGTCAAGTATGATCAGGCCAATATGTTGTATCCTATGTCGTGAGAATATACAGTGTAATTCAAGATAAGCGATTCACAATTCAGTCCTGTTTAGTTTTGTGTAAAGAATAGAATGAGGACTTTGTAAAAAATATCCCATAAATATAAAATTATTATACGACATGCCTTTTTTTTTTTCTTTCTCTCTCTCTGGGAAAAACCTTTCACAGTTATGTGGTACAAACACATGACATTAATGGGTGGCATGGTGGTGTAAGTGGTTAGCACTGTCACCTCACAACAAGAAGGTTCTGGGTTCGAGCCCAGCAGCCGGCGAGGGCCTTTCTGTGTGGAGTTTGCATGTTCTCTCCGTGTCTGCGTGGGTTTCCCCCACAGTTCAAAGACCTGCGGTTAGGTTAATATGGGACGGCCTTGGGCTGAGGTGCCCTTGAGCGAGGCACCGAACTCCCAACTGCTCCCCGGGTGCTGTTAGCATGGCTGCCCACTGCTCTGGGTGTGTGTGTGCTCACTGCTTCAGATGGGTTAAATGCAGAGAGGAATTTCACAAGCGTGTGATGAATAAAGTTGTTCTGCGACATGCCTTTTTTTTTCTCTCTCTGGGAAAAACTTTCACAGTTATGTGGTACAAACACATGGCATTAATGTGTGCTGCTAATGTAGCAGTATAAAAAAAAATTTGATTCATAAAAATTAGTGTTGTCAAGCGATTAAAATATTTAATCGTGATTAATGTCGCGACTGTCATAGTTAACTCGCGATTAATCGCAATTTAATCGCACATGTTTGTCACATGAAAAACCATTGTAATTCTTTTATCAGCATAAAAAAGTGAATGGGCTTGCTCACCGTTCGAACTACGGGGGTACACGGGGGATCCGAGATCCCCTGAAACAGACATGAGATCCCTTGAAAACATGATTTGGGAAATGCTGGGGGGTCTCTAAAATATTGGCAAAATGATGTTTATTGACATAGCAATCGTGTGTCATGGGAAGCATTTGCATATCCAAAGTGAGCGCGCGATGGAGATCCGTGCTCTGAGACAAGCGCAAGCACCCCCCCCCCCCCAAGGGAAAAAAGGGACCCCCCCGAAAATATCGGCATAGTTCGAACACTGGTTGTACCAATGTTTGTTTGGTTTTTTTTTATTGCAGAGCATAACACGTCTTGTCACAGCCACTGCAAAGTGGGGCTGGAGCCGCCGATGGGAAAACGAAGCTCAAGCCGAGCACCGTGGCTCTTCGGGGGAGGGCAGAGGACTCTGGCTGTGCGGGGCGTGGCATCATGTCACAGAGCGTTAATCTCGCGATAAAAAAATTATCGCCGTTAAAATTGAGTCAAGTTAACACGTTAATAACGCGACATTTTTGACAGCACTAATAAAAATGCAAATCCGGTAAACTGCATTTCATGTTATTTAAAAAGGTAAAGGACCATTTGGTGTCTTTGTTGTGTACAAGCTCTTGGATTAGAGTTTAAGCTCCACAGGAAGTACACCAGCTTGATTGGTCTTGTTTGACCTGATGGTATCACATGTGTACACACACACACACACACACACACACACACACCAGCCTTTGGATGTGTGCAGTTTGCCAGGGGCTTACAGTATTAAGGACTTATGTCTGAGACCCAAAGCCACTGACGTGCATCAGACTAATTCAGTTTGTTACACAGGCGTCGGTGCCGAGCCACTTGTTACTCCAAGTCTTATCATTTCTTCCCACACATGCACGTTATTCTAAGGAACTGGATCAGAATAGGACTGAATCGTTTTTCTCTACAGAAAATCATCCATTATGAAATGTTCACTTTTTTTTTTTTTTTAATAAAAACACCAGCTCAAGGTTATAAACTTTGTCCACCGAGAAAGGAAAAGATTGTGTTGAATAAATGTGTACATTGCCACTACATCATTTATTTGTAGCTTTTTGGTCTCAATAGTGCCATCTGCTGGACACAAGCATCAACGTGTTGAAGGTTAAAATACAAAAGATCTGTAATGCCAAATTAAGTTCCTCCCACATACACGAGCACTTCCTATTGCATCTACTCATCATTATTAACACTCATTAGTCATTATTATTGCTGGTCATCTTTGAGTGATGTATCCAAGCCCAATGCTAGCAGTGGAACAGTAATGGTTATGAGAGAGGTTCAAGATTCTTCTTTTCTTAAGGTTTTCCTTATGTGTTTTTTTTCCTTCTTTTTTTTAAGGTTGATAGGAAGGATAAGGATTATGTACGCAAGTCCTGGAGTAATCTATCCTGTCCTGTGCCACCTCTGAACCTCACCATCACCAAGAGAGCACCCTCTCCTGGCAGCCAGCGCATTAAAGTCAGCCAGCCGTCATCTGCCAGGTACGGACACTTGACCATTTATGAACTTTTTTTAGTAAAGTTTTCTCGGCAAATGTTTTCATAGTTGATGCAGAAGTTTAAAAAAAAAAATCCTGCCACATGTGCAAAAGTTTCAGTTACACTGATTTTCTTTGTACTCACATGTACATGTTTATGCCAGTCAGCTATCTGTAGTCACAGTGCAGCTGGTTTACTTTTAGTGACTCCCACAAAATTCCATAAAAGACAAACCTCCCAGAGAGCTGAAAATGGCAAACACCGCGAGTGCTAAATCTTCAAGTAAATCTTTGTAATACAGTGCATCAGCTACCACAGGCGCACAATAACGCCGCCTCCTTTTATAGGGTGCCTAATTGTATGGCTAATGGATTTGTTTTAGACTGCTTTCTTTCAAATATCGAATACTAAACCATGGACTTTCACCAAATTTTCAGTGTTTGTGCATCTCATCTCATCATCTCTAGCCGCTTTATCCTTCTACAGGGTCGCAGGCAAGCTGGAGCCTATCCCAGCTGACTACGGGCGAAAGGCGGGGTACACCCTGGACAAGTCGCCAGGTCATCACAGGGCTGACACATAGACACAGACAACCATTCACACTCACATTCACACCTACGCTCAATTTAGAGTCACCAGTTAACCTAACCTGCATGTCTTTGGACTGTGGGGGAAACCGGAGCACCCGGAGGAAACCCACGCGGACACGGGGAGAACATGCAAACTCCACACAGAAAGGCCCTCGCCGGCCCTGGGGCTCGAACCCAGGACCTTCTTGCTGTGAGGCGACAGCGCTAACCACTACACCACCATGCCGCCGTGTTTGTGCATGTGATTGAAATAAATAAGAGATTTTAAAGTTGACGGTGTAAATAAAATTACATAACTCATTATAGTTAGACGAATTGAAGCTGCGCAATCAGGGTTTATATTTATATAGTGAGTAAATTTATACAAACTTACTGGATTTTCTCTTTTCTTCTTTATTCCTTCTCACTGATTTCTTGCTGTGACATTAGGAGTTCCACAAAAAAACCTCCGAAGTCTCCTGTGTCCAAAAAATCCAGGTCTCCTGTTCCTCCTCCTCCATCTTCCATGCCCTTATCTCCTAGCAACCCTTCCCTGTTACCTGGTAACCTACGACCGAGCCGGGTGACAACAGAGCGTCTGAGAGATGAGGAGAACCTAACGGAGGAAGAGAAGGCCAAAAGAGAAGAGGCAGAGGGCAGCAGAGAAGAGGATGAGGAGGCAGGGCAAGAGAAGAGGGAGCAAAGTGAAAGTCCTGCTAAAGCAGCAGCTGAAATCTCCACACGTAAAGCAGAGTCCAGTGGTTCCAGCTACTGCTAATGTCCTATATACACACGAGCATGGTGTAGATCATTCTGAACATTTCCCATTTGTCTCAGGTGTAGAGAGGGTGGTGAGTCCACCAGCGGTCAGACCCAGCGCTGGAACCACAGACCCAGAGGAGGCATCACGGCTGCTGGCTGAGAAACGACGGCAGGCCAGAGAGCAGAGGGAGAGAGAGGAAGAGGAGAAGAGGCAGCAGGAGGAGGCAGAGAGGTTTGTATCCACTGATTATAGTGCTTTATTATAATTGCTTAATGAAGCATAGGCGCTCTAGGAGTTTTTAACGTGCATTGATGAACAGGCGCCACAGAGAGGAGATGGCACGGAGGATGGCTGAGGAGAGAGTGAAAAGAGAAGAGGAGGCCCAGCGTCTGGCTGAAGAGAAGAAACGCAAGGAGGAAGAAGAGAGACGCTTGGAAGAGGAGAGACTGCAAAGAGAGCAAGAAGAAGAAGCAGAGCGCCTGCAGAGACAGGTCACACACGTACACGTTTATAATAATAAAGGCCACCCAGGTGAATGCGTCATGCATGCATATTGCACACACACAACTCTAACACAAGGGTGTGTGTACAGAAAGAGGGAGAGGAGGTTCGTCAGCGTGAAGAGGCAGAGCGTTTGCGTCAGGAGAGAGAGAAACACTTCCAGAAAGAGGAGGCTGAGAGACTTGAGAGGAAAAAGGTACCTTTTTCTCTTTTTATTGGGGGGGTGTGTGTGTGTGTGTGAATGTGGTCATCAGTGACTGAAACACACTTCACTTCCGTAGCGTCTCGAGGAGATCATGAAACGCACACGCCGTTCAGATCAGGTACTGTAACTAACACACACACACACGCACACCCCTCTTGTATAAAATGATGTTTTAATGATCTGTGTGCGATGCGTTTATTAGAAAAGCTCTGGTCAGAGTCCAAGGAACGGGGACGAGAGTCAGCAGAACTCTCAGGACACAGGTAAGACCCAGTTCATGTGCGTTTCTACTTTTGCACCCAACTTGAGCCAGCTTTGTTTCATTCAGAACAGGATTATGAAGCTTTGGAAAGGTTGGTAAAATGGTGGAATGCAGAGAAGAGGCAGTTTGGTAACAGGTCCCCCCCCCCCAAACAGGTCACCCCACTGTGCAGCATTTGTAATGGTGTGAAAGAGATGTTTTCACATACTATGTCCTGTTTCCTGCTACACACAGGATGGACAGCTAAGAACCTCCTACTATGTTTTTTTTTAAGCATGAGCTGTTCTTTCTTTCTGATCTTCTCTCTCTCTCTCACATTCAAAAACAGTTTTATTGGAATGAATTGCGGTTAAGAAATGTTGCCAATGTATCTCTCTCTCACTCACTGTCTTTGACTTCCTCTTCTGACTTCTCTCTCTCTCTCACACACACTGACTCTCTCGCTTCTTGGACTTTTTCTCTCACTGTCTTTGACGTCCTCTTCTGACTTCTGTCTGTCTCACTCTCTCACTGACTCTCTCTTCTTGGACTATCTCTCTCACTGTCTTTGACGTCCTCTTCTGACTTCTCTCTCTCTCTCTCTCTCTCTCTCTCACTGACACTCTCTTCTTGGACTTTCTCTCTCACTGTCTTTGATGTCCACTTCTGTCTCTCTCACTGACTCTCTCTTCTTGGACTATCTCTCTCACTGTCTTTGACGTCCTCTTCCGACTTCTGTCTCTCTCACTGACACTCTCTTCTTGGACTTTCTCTCTCACTGTCTTTGATGTCCTCTTCTGACTTCTGTCTGTCTCTCTCTCTCACTGACTCTCTTCTTGGACTTTCTCTCTCACTGTCTTTGATGTCCTCTTCTGACACTCTCTCTCTCTCTCTCTCTCTCTCTCTCTCTCTCTCTCTCTCTCTCTCTCTGTACCTGTCTCTTCTGATTCCCTCTGTCTCTCTTTCACATTTGAATTATACGTAGAGCATCTGCACTGTTATTTATTTACACAAATATGTTTAGATTCTGTTCTTCTGTCTCAATGTGTGACAGTTCTGCACATAATGACAAACTGCTGATCTTTAGTATTCCCCCTGTGTGCATTATATCCTGATATTTCTGTACCTGGATTCTCTCTCTCTCTCTCTCTCTCTCTCTCTCTCTCTCTCTCTCTCTCTCTCAGTGAATGTCGTCCCTGGTATCCCCTCAATCACTGTATCTGCTCCACAAATCCCTCACACCATACAGCACAGTGACCGCAACGGGCACACAAACCCTGACCTCATTTTGCACACACTGCCCCCTGTTGGACACGAGTAAGTACTGCACCTACAGTTCCACTTCACTCCTCAGGTCAGTAGAGTTAGAAAAGCCCTTTTTACACAGGCATTCCATAATATTGGCATAAAGGAGGCACCTCAATATTCTGGCTTTAGTGATTTACACTGAACCAAATAAAGCTGGCATGAATCCGGGCCAGTGTATTTTTACAGTGTGAGCCGGTGTTCCACAACCAGAGGCTTGACGTGTCACAATAGATAGTCGGTGTCTAGGGTGACGCATGTACGCATTGGAAATATAAATATCCCGAGAATAGTGGCATTGCTTTAAAATAAATGGTGGGTGAGCAGAGTGCTGAGGTGCTTTAGTTAGCCGTGCGCATTTATTCCAAAGAAAGAAAGCACAACTTTATTCATCACACACTTGTGAAATTTCCTCTCTGCATTTAACCCATCTGAAGCAGTGAACACACACATGCACAATGAGCAAACACACATACCCAGAGCAGTGGGCAGCCATGCTAACAGCAGCCGGGGAGCAGTTGGGAGTTAGGTGCTTCGCTCAAGGGCACCTCAGCCCAAGGCCGTCCCATATTAACCTAACCACAGGTCTTTGGACTGTGGGGGAAACCCACGCAGACACGGAGAGAACATGCAAACTCCACACAGAAAGGCCCTCGCCGGCTGCCGTGGCCGGTGAGGGCCTTTCTGTGTGGAGTTTGCATGTTCTCCCCGTGTCCGCGTGGGTTTCCTCCGGGTGCTCCGGTTTCCCCCACAGTCCAAAGACATGCAGGTTAGGTTAACTGGTGACTCTAAAGTGGTGTTTACATTAGACCGTATCCGTCTCATTTTCGTCGCGGATGCACTGTCCGTTCACATTAAAACGCCGGGAAACGACTCCACAGGCGGAACAACTTGAATCCGCCAGGGCCCACGTATTCAATCCATTACGTATCTGATCTGGTGCTGTGTAAACATTGAGGAACGAGGATACGCTGTGCTGAGCTCTAGCTAACATCATCATTGGACAACGTCACTGTGACATCCACCTTCCTGATTCGCTGGCGTTGGTCATGCCACGTTGGTCATGTGACGCGACTGCTGAAAAACGGCGCGGACTTTCACTTCCTGCTATTTGTCCCGACTCACTGCTCGTGCGCTTCACTCGCGCGCTCTGTGAGCTGCCCAGGGCCGGAGTGCGCACCCTCCAGAAGGCACTCGCTGTTCAGGGCGGAGTGATTTGGAGCGCAGGATGCCTGCGGAGCCGAGCGTATCCGTGTATTGGCGTTGCTGTGTGCACGCGAATTGTTTTAAAAACGTTAATCTGATGATCCGCTGATATGGTCTAATGTAAACCCCACCTAAATTGACCGTAGGTGTGAATGTGAGTGTGAATGGTTGTCTGTGTCTATGTGTCAGCCCTGTGATGACCTGGCGACTTGTCCAGGGTGTACCCCGCCTTTCGCCTGTAGTCAGCTGGGATAGGCTCCAGCTTGCCTGCGACCCTGTAGAACAGGATAAAGCGGCTAGAGATAATAAGATAAGATGAGATTTGGGTATAGTTTAGCTCAGGGGTGTCAAACCTGATCCATAAAGGGCCTTATGGCTGCAGGTTTTCATTCCAGCCATGCAGCAGCACACCTGACTTGGCTCATTCAATCAACTGAACTGTCTTCACACAGTCAAATACTTGCAGCCACACCCACCCTTGATTAAAGGGTGGGTGTGTCAGTTGATTGAATAAGCCAAATCAGGGTGCTGCTGCATGGCTGGAATGAAAACCTGCAGCCACATGGCCCTTTATGGATCAGGTTTGACACCCCTGGTTTAGCTAGTCTGCTCCTGGAGAGGTGAAGTCTGTGAAATATCTTGAACTGAATTAGACCATGTCGAATACAAATGGAGGATGTGTTCACTCTACTCATTGCCAATTGCCAGGTCACATCTGGCATCTGCAAGTTGAGATCCCTCTCCCATCTGGTCTTTATATGGTGAAGAGAAGGAGAGGCTACAGTTTGAATCATGTCATATACAAATGAAACAAAGCCTTTTGTTTGTGGATCCCTGTTAACACAATCATGAATCCGGTCTTCCTCTATGGCTGCTAAGGAAGGTGAAAAGCATGTCTTAATATAATTTCGAATCTGCAAATATCTGAAGAAGTGAGTGTTTGGAATGTTGTAATGCGCCTTTAAAAAGTCAAATGAAACGAAAAGGCCATCTTTAAAGAAATCCTTTACACACATAAGACCTCTACTTTTCCACAGTTTAAATGCTGGATCTATGAGAGAGGGAGGAAAGAAGGGGTTGGCTAGAATAGGACTTGACAAAATCGCTTTCTTGTGTCCAAAATGTACTCTAAATTGTGACCAAATTCGGAGAGAGCCCCCAATTACCGGATTATTTGTATATCGCTTACTAATCGGCATCGGAGCACACGCCAAGGCAGCCAATGAGTTAGGTGAACTAGTGTTGTTCCATGAGTAACCACACTGGTGCCTCATGTTCATGGATGTCAGATGTCCAATATGCGAGGGCATGAAGGTTAGCTGCCCAGTAATAATGCATCAGGTTTGGTAACGCCAGACCTCCATTTGCCCTCGGCCTCTCCAAAAATGGCTTCCTAATTCGTGGCACAGTTCTATTCCATATAAAGGTGGATATGTATTTGGTATTTTCAGTTCTGTAAAAAATGCTTTAGGAATGAATGTGGGGATCGTCTGAAAAAGAAACAAGAATCGTGGCATTATAGTCATTTTAATAGAGTTAATTCTTCCTGCTAAAGTATTATCAGATTCTTTAATTATAGATGTAATTAACATTGTGAAATGTATACGCAGTTAGAGCTGTGCTACGTTTTTGTCAGAGTGGACAACGAAGCCCAGCTTCAAGAGAACGGTGTCGTCATGGAGACCCCAACCTTTGAGGAAGTGATCGAGGTGCCCATGGTGACAAAGCTGTCCCGTCAAGAGGGAGATGGAGAGGAAGAGGACGAGAGGAAGACTCCGCTGCTGGCTTTCACAGAGAACGGTAGTACACATGACCTGAGCACATGGGACCAAAGCCAAGTCCAGGGCCATGCAGGTGAGCCGACATGCCGGCCTTCATCCTCCTCCTCCTCCTCACTTTACACTTTATAACTCTGTCTTGTAATCATAACTTCACTAGCTAGCCAACTGGGCAATTAAAAACCCCAATGTGCTGCCCAGTCTTATGTTTTGGGGCTAAAAAAGGCATAACACACTTTGAGAGTGTTCTAAGGAAAGAATAAAAAACAAATTGTCCCAGAAGTCTGATACTTTTTACAGAATTTAAAAATGTCAAAGAATGACAAACTATCAGGTTTTTTTTTAAATAAATAATTCTGTTTTCTGTTATCACAGGTGATGTCTGAATCCCTCAAAGAGAATGCTGGGAAACAAACTTCACCTGATACTTGCTTGGTTTCTTCTCCCTTTACATTTCTCCACATACTGTAGACGCCTGGTTATGTGAGGAGAAAGTAACTACTGTATAACACACTCTTCTCAAGTTGTGGACAGCTGTCTGCAGTCGTCCATGCGTTTCCTGTAATGCAGCTCCTATCTTCTGATCCCCCCCCCCCCCCCCCCCCCCCCCCAAAGTGGTATGTTCCAGGAACATGGCTGATTAATGTGCTGTCAGTGTGTACGTGGGTTTAAATCAGCTGTAAAGTCTGATCTAATACTTGAAGTTTTTTGGTTTGTGTTTGTGTCGAGGTACAGTTTATGAGGGCGATGGATGACTGTCTTTTGAAACGTTTAGAAACCTCTGGGACTCGTTTTGCTCGGAGTAAACTAGAAAAGGCATAACTTTTGCTAGAAGGAAGAGAAAGGATGAAAAAATAGTATTTTCCTACTTCTTTATAAAGCTTTAATGTACATTTGCGTCATTTTGACACTTGCACTGGGGATGAGTCTTCTTAATAGAGATGCACCAAAATTTGGAGTGGAAATTCTTGGCCAGATAAAGGTCACAATTTTTCCACAACTCTCTTCCTGAAGGAGTTAAAAATGCCAAAACTTTTGACCAAGAAAGTTCTTGTTTCACCAAGAATACTCGGACATAAAATAGTTTCATGTTATTTTATGTTCTTTGCTCGAATATTTGGAGTAATGGCCTGTTGAAAGCACAAACTAATTATCGTCATTACAACGCTGTTTCCAAAAAAGTTGGGATGCTGTATAATCTGTACATAAAAACACAGTGTAATGATTTGAAAATCATGGAAACCCTGTATTTCATTGAAAATAGTACAAAGACAACATATCAAATGTTGAAACTGAGTTTTTTGTTTTTGTTTGTTTGTTTAATATGCTCAACAGCACATTTCAGAAAAGTTGGGACAGGGATGACAGACTGCAAAAGTTGTGTAATGTTTAAAAAAAAGTTAACTGGTAACAGTTCAGAAACATGATTGGGCCGAAAGAGTATCCAAAGTGGTGGAGTCTCTCAAAAGTAAAGATGGGGAGGGGTTCTCTGATCTGAAGGACTGCAGGCAAATAGTGCAACAACTTAAGAATAATGTTCCTCAATGTACAATTGCTTTAAATGGGAGACAGGTCTGGACTGCAGGCAGGCCAGTTTAGCACCCAGACTCTCTTATTACAGAGCCATGCAGTTTTAATATGTGCAGAAAGCAGTTTGACATTGTCTTGCTGAAAGAAGGAAGGCCTTCCCTGAAAAAGATTTTGTCTGGATGGCAGCATATTGCTCTGAAACGTGTATATATCATTCAGCCTTCCCAGATGTACAAGCTACCCATGTCATGTGCACTAATGCACCCTCGTACCATCACAGAGGCCGGCTTTTGAACTGTGTACTGATGACAAGCCGGATGGTCCCTCTCCTCTTTAGCCTGGAGGACGTGGTGTCCATGATTTCTGAAAAGAATTTCTACTTTTGATTCGTCAGACCTCGGGACAATTTTCCACTTCGCCTCAGTCCATCGTAAAACAGCTCAGGCCCAGAGAAGGTGGTGGTGGTGTTTCTGGATATTGTTTATATCTGGTGTTAACTTGCATTTGTGGATGCAGTAATGAACTGTTTTCACAGACGATGGTTTTCTGAAGTGTTCCTGAACCCATACAGTGATTTCCACTACAGACACGTGTCTGCTTTTAATGCAGTGTCTCCTGAGGGCCTGAAGATCACAGGCATCCAATGTCAGTTTTCAGCCTTGTCTCTTGCATACAGAGATTTCCCCAGATTTTCTGAATCTTTTAATGATCTTATGTACCATAGATGATGTGATCCCCAAATTCTTTGCAATTTTACATTGAGGAATGTTATTCTTAAATTGTTGCACTGTTTTGCCAAGCAGTCTTTCACAGAGTAGTGAACCCCTCCCCATCTTTACTTCTGAGAGACTCCGCCTCTCTGGGATGCTCTTTTTATACCAAATCATCTTACTAACATGTTGCCAATTAACCACATTAGTTTTTTTAACATTACACAACTTTTTCAGTCTTTTGTTGCCCCGTCCCAACTTTTCTGAAATGTGTTGCTGACATCAAATTAAAAAAAATAAACGGTGAGCACACATTTTTCAAAGAACAATACAATTTCTCAGTTTCGACATTTGATATGTTGTCTTTGTACTGTTTTCAATGAATTATAGGGTTTTCATGATTCACAAATCTTCATTCTGTTTTTATATACAGTTTACACAGTATCCAAACTTTTTTCCTTTTTGGAAATGGAGCATTATTATTATTATTATTATAGGTTATCAATGTTTTTGAGTAATTTGTTGACTTTTTTTTGGTAAGATGTTTAAGTTCAGAGGTAAAGTTGTAACTTTACATTTTTTTCATTCCTTAATAATTAAAAAAAAAAAGAGCAAACATTGGCAACTTGCTGTTGTATAAAAAGAAACCCCTGATGGTTTTTGATTTCTGGGCCAAGAATTTATTTTGGTGCATCACTACCTCTGACCTGAGTGGAGTCTCAGTCCAAAGAGCTCACCCATGAAACACTGTCTAAGCTACTGTCTAATGCTCAGGTTTATGAGCTTCAGATATCATTTGGCTGCCACGTTTGTAGAGGATCGTAGCGTCACTCAGGAGCAGAAACGGTGGATGTTGAAGAGCGCAGCGTTTCTCTGCTGCACAATGATACAATCACTACATTAATAGTACGTAAAATAATAAGTGAAGACAATAAAATGAAGAAAGTTGAAATGCTGCTGTGTGTAAGTTCCCTATGCCTTATCAGATCAGGACACATGTTTGGGTATTAAGGGCTGATTATCACCCTCCACACCATATTTCATACATTTAACAGCCAGATTAGATCTTTGAGGCTTCATTTTGATTTGCTGACTGTGTATAACTGCTCTAAAACCCCTGGATTGAGGATCTGCTCCAGATTTGCTTTAGCTCTGAAAGCGTTTGATTGACAGCAAATCCTCAAGCTGTTGTAATGTAATGCTAAAACACAGAGCTAAGCTACTGTATAATGTGTTCAGTGGAAATACTGTAAATCTAGATTTGTGTACAGTAAATACAGATAGGACTATTGTACAAAGAGACTAAATTAATCTTAAAAACAAGACGAGCACGACAGCTATGCGATGATATAAAAGTGTAACCTGGCATCTGTACCAGCTAGAACAGAGAACTCCTCATATCCCAGTCACATAACGCGTAGTTTTAGTTTGGTTCAGTTTCTAAACTCATTTACTCATGCGCATTCATACTTTATCCAGACTTCTTTTTTTTTTCACATCTCTTTACAAAGTCCTCATTCTCATTTCCCTCCCAGTCACATCTGTATAGCATGTAAAAAAAATAAATAAATAAAATCAATAAGTTTGTTTGAAAAAAGTCTGCTTTATTTTTTATTATTCTCTTTCTGTAGAGAGACAAAACCCAGTACAAATCACAATGCTCCTATACATGTACTGTTATGCTGCATATCAGCGATTTCCTCTTTTATTTTGGGGGAAAAAAAGGTTTAAATATATCCAGAGCTGAATCCTATTTTAGCAATCAAAAAGGGAAGAAAATGTATTAATATTTTGGCAATAAATCCTAACATGCATCACGCTGTAATCGTTTCTGGTGTGTGTGGCTTTTTTAAGGAACCTCTTGATATCCTGTGTGTCGAGATGGTAAGTGATGAGAATCAAATAGATCTGGGATTACTACTCATTTACTACTCATTCACACACTCCAGGCTTTGATTTTATTTTTTTTTTAATTGCACTGTGTTTGAGGTTGTTTTTTTTTTATTAATCTTTTGCAATGTCTTCTGGCACATCTGGCATGGGGAGGGTTAGTTGAAAGGGTAGACGATGTTTACTGAGTTTGGGGTGGGTAGTGCTGTGAAAATTGGACCCGCCCAGTTCGTTAATCATTAACTGTTCAAATGGTGAGTTACCAGGTTTAATACAGGGCTCTATTTAACAGAAATTGTTTTACACACAACAAATAAGTTTTATTTTGTAATGTCAGTAAGGTCACTGGTCACCACTGAATCAGAGACACAACACTGGACAACAAATACATTGCTCTCTGAAAAGTTCTGGGTGTATCTTTGGGCTGCTGAGCTCAAAAATCCCCCTTCAGTGCTTTCAGTATCCGGTATGACCCCCTTGTGCAGCAATAACTGCAACTAAACGTTTCCGGTAACTGTTGATCAGTCCTGCACACCGGCTTGGAGGAATTTTAGCCCATTCCTCCATACAGAACAGCTTCAACTCTGGGATGTTGGTGGGTTTCCTCACATGAACTGCTCGCTTCAGGTCCTTCCACAACATTTCGATTGGATTAAGGTCAGGCCTTTGACTTGGCCATTCCAAAATATTAACTTTATTCTTCTTTAACCATTCTTTGGTAGAACGACTTGTGTGCTCAGGGTCGTTGTCTTGCTGCATGATCCACCTTCTCTTGAGAGTCAGTTCATGGACAGATGTCCTGACATTTTCCTTTAAAATTCGCTGGTATAATTCAGAATTCATTGTTCAATCAATGATGGCAAGCCGTCCTGGCCCAGATGCAGCAAAACAGGCCCAAACCATGATACTACCACCACCATGTTTCACAGATGAGATAAGGTTCTTATGCTGGAATGCATTGTTTTCCTTTCTCCAAACATAACACTTCTCCTTTAAAACAAAAAGTTCTATTTTGGTCTCATCTGTCCACAAAACATTTTTCCAATAGCCTTCTGGCTTGTCCACGTGATCTTTAGCAAACTGCAGACAGGCAGCAATGTTCTTTTTGGAGAGCAGTGGCTTTCTCCTTGCAACCCTGCCATGCATACCATTTGTATTTCAGTGTTCTCCTGAGGTGCACTCAAACATTATTAGCCAATGTGAGAGAGGCCTTCAGTTGCTTAGAAGGTACCCTGGGGTCCTTTGTGACCTCGCCGACTATTGCACGCCTTGCTCTTGGAGTGATCTTTGTTGGTCGACCACTCCTGGGGAGGGGAACAATGGTCTTGAATTTCCTCCATTTGTACATAATCTGTCTGACTGTGGATTGGTGGAGTCCAAACTCTTTAGAGATGGTTTTGTAACCTTTTCCAGCCTGATGAGCATCAACAACGCTTTTTCTGAGGTCCTCAGAAATCTCCTTTGTTCGTGCCATGATACACTTCCACAAACGTGTTGTGAAGATCAGACTTTGATAGATCCCTGTTCTTTAAATAAAACAGGGTGCCCACTCATACCTGATTGTCATCCCATTGATTGAAAACACCTGACTCTAATTTCACCTTCAAATTAACTGCTAATCCTGGAGGTGTGAGTGGGCACCCTGTTTTATTTAAAGAACAGGGATCTATCAAAGTCTGATCTTCACAACACATGTTTGTGGAAGTGTATCATGGCACGAACAAAGGAGATTTCTGAGGAGCTCAGAAAAAGCGTTGCTGATGCTCATCAGGCTGGAAAAGGTTCCAAAACCATCTCTAAAGAGTTTGGACTCCACCAATCCACAGTCAGACAGATTGTGTACAAATGGAGGAAATTCAAGACCATTGAATGAGTGGTCGACCAACAAAGATCACTCCAAGAGCAAGGCGTGTAATAGTCAGCGAGGTCACAAAGGACCCCAGGGTAACTTCTAAGCAACTGAAGGCCTCTCTCACATTGGTGAATGTTAATGTTCATGAGTCCACCATCAGGAGAACACTGAACAACAATGGTGTGCATGGCAGGGTTGCAAGGAGAAAGCCACTGCTCTCCAAATAGAACATTGCTGCTCATCTGCAGTTTGCTAAAGATCACATGGACAAGCCAGAAGGCTATTGGAAAAATGTTTTGTGAATGGATGAGACCAAAATAGAACTTTTTGGTTTAAATGAGAAGAGTTATGTTTGGAGAAAGGAAAACACTGCATTCCAGCATAAGAACCTTATCCCATCTGTGAAACATGGTGGTGGTAGTATCATGGTTTGGGCCTGTTTTGCTGCATCTGGGCCAGGACGGCTTGCCATCATTGATTGAACAATGAATTCTGAATTATACCAGCGAATTCTAAAGGAAAATGTCAGGACATCTGTCCATGAACTGAATCTCAAGAGAAGGTGGGTCATGCAGCAAGACAACGACCCTAAGCCCACAAGTCATTCTACCAAAGAATGGTTAAAGAAGAATAAAGTTAATGTTTTGGAATGGCCAAGTCAAAGTCCTGACCTTAATCCAATCGAAATGTTGTGGAAGGACCTGAAGTGAGCAGTTCATGTGAGGAAACCCACCAACATCCCAGAGTTGAAGCTGTTCTGTATGGAGGAATGGGCTAAAATTCCTCCAAGCCGGTGTGCAGGACTGATCAACAGTTACCGGAAACGTTTAGTTGCAGTTATTGCTGCACAAGGGGGTCACACCAGATACTGAAAGCAAAGGTTCACATACTTTTGCCACTCACAGATATGTAATATTGGATCATTTTCCTCAATAAATAAATGACCAAGTATAATATTTTTGTCTCATTTGTTTAACTGGGTTCTCTTTATCTACTTTTAGGACTTGTGTGAAAATCTGATGTTGTTTTAGGCCATATTTATGCAGAAATGTAGAAAATTCTAAAGGGTTCACAAACTTTCAAGCACAACTGTACACATGTGATCAAAGTCATGCTAACATGAGGTGAGCATAATTTTCCTGTTATTGACCTTCAGAAGCAAAACAAGACACATTAAATTAGGCCCAAGTAGACTTAATCTGTAGACCTACTTTTCAGAGTTATTAGTCTACCCTATTAATGATACTGAAGTGGGAAGAAATGTCAATATATTTTCCTAAATTATGTACGAAACACACAAAACCTGTCATTTGCATTGATATTCACCCCTATTGGAATGGAAACCCTAGATTTCTTTCTTGATTACCAATTTGCAATCAGAAAGCAGAAATAAACGGAGCCCAGAGTTGGTTAGAGAAGTTAACTCACAGGATCATGAAGAGGAACGAGCTATCAAAACACATCCAGGACAAAATTCTATAAAAACATAATTGGCATTCTGCAGTCCATTATAATCGACCCTAATAAGTTTACGGATAAAAACCAGATATCAGAAATACAAGTCGTGATGATTTCTTATAAGTTTTCTTCAAAAACTCCTTTGGGTGAATCTGTTGCTTTCCTGCTAGATGTACAAGTGTGATTTTGAAGATTAAATTTTATTTCTATTCACCCAAAGCAAAGATGATACAGAAATGTTTTATTGATGTCACTACAATTAGAGAAACCTTGTTTGTAAGTGTTAAACTTTGGAATAAAATTCAACCAACTATGAGGTGTGTGTGTGTGATTATATAATATTGTGTGTGGAAAGAAAAGTGAAAATATTCTTTGACATTCTAAAGATCTGAAGCCAAGTCTCCAGAGTGAGAAGATTCAATTCACAAAACATCATGACTTACACCCACCTCTGGGATTTGATTAATTAAACTGCTGCAACTGATGATGTTCTGTCGTTCCCATTTCTGCAGAGTTTGGAATCACTTCCCTTTGAAAGATCTCTCTCATTTCCTTACGATATTTTATACCAAATAAACCATAAATTACTGGATTGAGGCAGCATCGGGTGTAAGCCAGAAATTGACAAATGTACCAGGCGTAAATGAAACGTTCCATGTTGTAGGTAGAAATTATCTGATGACAACGTAAGATGCCTAGAAAAGACATTATGTTAAAAGGAGCCCAACAAATAAAGTAAGTAGCTACCAGAAAGAAGGCAAGTCCAGTAATTCTGTGTGTCTGATTTGTTGGTGACTTGAAGATGGTTTGTAGAATCCTGATGTAGAAACAACCCATGATCAACAATGCCCACACAAAAATAACGTGTTTATATATAGCAAGAATCCTTACAGTAATGCTGATGCATGTACAGTATCGTGCATCAAGAACTGCTTCGATATTCAGCAGGGCTGGCAATGCTGCCAAGATGCTCACTGCCCATGCACAGTGTGTGAAGTAACGTCCTTTTTTCCAGCTTGATTGAACACACACTACAGACATGTATTGCTGAACACTCATCCACACCAGGAACACCAGGGTATTGTAAAATCCCGCTGCGAAAATAAAGTGAGCTGCTTTCCACCCTCCATTTCCAAGAGTGAAACCCCAGATATGGTCATAGGCCCAGAACATCAAATGGACAGTGAACAGCAGGTCTGACACAGCCAAGTTGAGTATGATGATGATGATCAGTGACTGAAGCTTCATATAGAAGACACTGATCGCAACAACCAGGACATTACCAATGAGACTGAGGAGGATCACAATGATGAGAATTGAAATGTGTGAATCTGACACCTTGTATTCTGTGTTGTCCACTTCATATGCATCATCTTTGTTCTCGAATACAGTTGTAGTCTCCATCAGTGTGCTGATTTCTGAAAAGCAAATCCATGATTTGTTAAACAAATAAATAAAACATCTTTGCCATCCTGTTTCACTCACATGAAATCCATTTGATTACTGAGTGAGCTGGACTCAAGAGTTATGCAATATGGCCTGAGCCCAAATGTCATTTTGACATTTTCTACTAAATAGAGTTCCAAATTATGAATTGAATTTTTTTCTTTTGGTGAATGTATCTGAAACGGAAGTAAACTTCTAGCATTTTAAAATCTCATTAACTCCAAAAGTGTAAAGGCAGAAAAACTGAATGTAAATATTTAATTACTTTCCATTGAACGATGCTCCGCCTACCACTACATTCATAAAATCATCTACTAATAGCAAAACATGCTTTCAAACAAATATTAAAGAATGATGTTTACCACAGGAAATGAAAAATAAGTTCTCGTTTTGCACCATCCACAGAATCAGCCTTTTTCCATTTCATCACGGGTTCAAATCTGAGGTGCGTTTAATATCGTGGTCCGGTCACAAAACAAGCTCTAATTATCACTTACATTATAGCAGCAATAAACACTCAGTCTCTCACAGGCCATTTTTCACTCTTACTCTTTCTTGAAGTGAACAAGACAAAATAAACGCAGCATGTCCTTTCATCAATAAAATTAAAAATCCAGCCACTGGAGGTGCATAAGCGTACTCTTGGCGCCGATCCCAAGCCCGGATAAATTGGAGAAGGTTGCGTCAGGAAGGGCATCCGGCGTAAAATCGTGCCAAATCTAACATGTGGATTGAAAAGAGAAATACCATACTGGATCGGTCGGGGCCCGGGTTAACAACGACCGCCTCTGGTACTGTTGGTCAACAGGGTGTTGGTCGAAAGTATGCTACTGTTGCGTCAAAACGGAGAAGGAGAAAGAGAGGGAGGAAGCGTGTTAGGAGAGAGCGTGAAAGATGGAAGGGAAGGAGCTTGGAATTAAGGGTAGGAACACTGAATGTGGGAACATTGGCAGAGCAAGAGAGTTAGCAGGCATGATGGAAAGAAGGAAGTTGGACATTTTGTGTGTGCAGGAGATGAGGTGGAAAGGCAGCAAGGCCAAGAGCATTGGAGATGGATGCAAGTTGTTTTATAATGGAGCTGATGGAAAGAGAAATGGTGTTGGTATTGTTTTGAGGGGAGAGTTGGTCAACAGTGTGATTGATGTGAAGAGGGTGTCAGATAGAGTGATAGGCATGAAGTTGGAGATTCAAGGAGTGGTAATCAATGTTGCATGTGCGTACCCCACAGGTTGGATGTGAGAATGAAGAGAAAGGGTCTTTCTGGGAAAAGATGCATGAAGTGGTAGAAAGTATACCGAGGGAGGAGCGCGTGCTGATAGGAGCAGATTTCAATGAACATGTTGGCGAGGGAAACAGAGGTGATGAGGGTGTGATGGGCAGATACGATGTAAGAGAGAGAAATGTGGAAGGGCAAATGGTGGTTGATTTTTCAAAGAGGATGAATTTGGCAATAGTCAATACATACTTCGAGAAGAAAGTGCAGCACAGGGTGACGTTTAAGAGTGGAGGAAGATCTACACAGGTGGACTACATACTCTGCAGAAGGGGTAACCTGAAGGAGATTGGAGACTGTAAAGTGATGGCAGGGGAGAGTGTAGCTAGAAAACATCGAGTGGTCGTGTGCAGGATGAGATTGAAAGTGAAAAAGAGGAAGCGTGAAATAGTGGAGCCGAAGATTAAGTGGTGTAAACTAAAAGAGATTGATCATCAGAAGGAGTTTAGGGAAGAAATGAGACGAGCATTGAGTGGTAATGGAAGTCTGGCAGAAGATTGGGATACTACTGCTATACTAGTAAGAGAGGCAGCAAGGAAGGTGCTAAGGTGGTCATCGGGAAGGAGGAAGGAAGACAAGGAGACATGGTGTTGGAACAAAGAAGTGCAGGAAATTATAAAAGAGAAGAGGCTAGCAAAGAAGAATTGGGATGATCAGAGAGATGAGGAAAGCAGGCGGTTGGTTATACAGAGAGACAAGACAGAAGGCAAAAAGAGCGGTAGCGAAGGCGAAAGCAGATGCATACCAGGAGTTGTACAAAAGACTGGAGACCAAAGGAGGAGAGAAAGACCTGTACAGAGTAGCTAGGCAGAGAAACGAAGGATCTACAGCAGGTAAGAGTGATGAAAGATGTAAATAGAAATGTGCTGACAAACAAACAGAGTGTATTAAGAAGGTGGAAAGAGTACTTTGAGGATTTATTAAATGAGGAGAATCCAAGAGAGAAAAGGTCAGATTCGTTGGAGACAGCAAATCAGGAAGCAGAGTTGGTTAGTAAGGATGAGGTGAGGGCAGCCATGAAAAGAATGAAGACTGGGAAAGCAGTCGGACCAGATGGTCAGGGCCGTTGACAGCTTTGGCTGGGCCCGGGACAAAATAATCTGAGTGGGCCTCCCCCCCCCCCCCCCCCACACACACACACACAGCAACCACCCACACCCAACCCCTCTTTTCACAGTCTCCATTCACTCCAACCCTTAAATAACAGGTATTCCAAGCCCATTATAACAGTCAACCATTTTATTTCAACATTTCAACATATTTACAGTTTGAACATTTCCTTAGTCTGCAACTATTCAGGTGCGAAATGCAATGCGCCGGACTTTTGCTGTGGCAAAGTCGTCAATAAGGTCATTGAAGTCCAGCTTCTTTGCAAGCTCGCGCTCTATAGAGAGCATAGCCAGCCCATTGAGCCTCTCCTGTGACATGTTTGAACGCAGGTAGTTGATAAACCAAAATGATTGTTTACGGGATGGAACTGGGCCTCAATGAGAACGGAGTTATGGCTTTCCCAAAATCTGAACATAGAAGCAGCACCACTAGTGATGTGTACAGTGAGTTTTTCAGTGTATTTTTTTGTCTTGTTTTTCATAAACGTCCTTTCCGTACTCGATTTAGAATTTTACAAAAAAAATTGACACCCTCCCAACCACGTAACATTAGCCTATCTGACCTGGGGGCTGACACGTTTATTACAGATAAACCAAAAGGATTACAATGTTCCCTGGATATAGAACTGGACCGAGAAGATTTCAAAATCTTAACGTGTAAGCAACAACAATAAAACAGAGGTTGTTTTATTCATTTAGGGCTTATTAGGCTACTTTCATTAATTGCGCTTTTCATACAGGCCTATCATTTTTCACTTGAGCAAGGGAATTGTTTGAAGAGTATCCAGTCTAAGCGAAAGTTTAATGTTTTGCAACAGACTAACCTCAAAACACCCCATTTATAGCCCATTCGTTACATTAAACTCTATCTAGCTGGCAATTTCACATGCCGTCGTATCTACACGGGATGATTTCCAACAAAATAAGGTTTAATTAACAAGAGGCAGCATTCCACGGGCTTTCAGCTAACCGGAGTCCAGCTCAGAGCAGCTCAGCAAGCGTGCCTAAAACATTTGGATATGATTGCGGGCCAATGTGCTATTCTTTGCTTCATTGAGATATATGCAACACAGTGTTATTAAACCGATATGTTTATGAAATAATTCAATGCCCTGTGCATTTCAGTGTTCACTCAGTGTACCCTGCTATCCCCTACTTTATAATTATGAATGGCGCGTCGCGCGTGCTGGGGTTACATTACGGGGCTGGAAAAAAGTTATCTGTGTCTTACCTGGCTCAGCTGCCCCACTGCCTTCACCACCTGCTGCATCATCTGAATATTTTCTAAAATATCTATGCAGTGAGCCCCTGAGGCTCTTGGCTTCTTCATCTCTTTTTCTCTTTTCTTTTCTTTGCTCCTGACTTGTGCATGTTGGCAAACGGGCTCGCACGCTTATTGTCGAAGCGTTATGATGGAATAGTGCCGTGTTATTTGGCGCCTTAATCAAAGACCAAACCATTTCTGCATTAGGGGTGGTAGGTGGGTTCTTGAATCTATTTTCGAAGACAATAAAGGCAAAAGAACCAGAAATCATTCATTGAATGCAAATATAGCACATTTTTCTCCCCCAAATCAACACATTTTGAAATGAAACAGAATGATTAATGGCATCTTCATGAGGGACCAGTTCTGGGCCCCCCCTCATGCCTGGGCCCGGGACAAAATACCCGGTTGTCCCCCCCTGTCGACGGCCCTGCAGATGGTATCCCAATTGAGGCTTGGAGATGTTTGGGTGAGACGGCTGCGGAGTTCCTAACGAGATTGTTTAATAAGAGCCTAGAGCAGGGGTCTTCAATCCTATCCACAAAGGGCCAGTGTGGCTGCAGGCTTTCATTCCAACCAAGCAGGAGCTACACCTGATTTCACTTGTTTAATCATTTCACCCTCGTCTCCAGTCAACAATCAAGTGAGCCTCCATTTTGGCTGTAATGAAAGCCTGCAGCTACACCGGCCCTTTGCAGATAGGATTGAAGACCCCTGGCCTAGAGAATGAGAAAATGCCAAATGGATGGAGAAAGAGTGTGCTAGTCCCAATATACAAGAATAAGGGAGATGTACAGAGCTGCAGTAATTACAGAGGAATAAAATTGATGAGCCACATCATGAAGTTATGGGAAAAGGTATTGGAGGTGAGATTGAGAAGAGAAGTAGCAATCTGTGAACAGCAGTACAGGTTTATGCCAAGGAAGAGCATGTCGGATGCAATTTTTGCTTTAAGAATGTTAATGGAGAAGTACAGGGAAGGCCAGAGAAAGCTACATTGTGTGTTTGTAGACCTGGAGAAGGCATACGATAGAGTGCCGAGAGATGAGTTATGGTATTGTATGAGAAAGTGTGGAGTGAATGAGAAGTATATTAGAGTGGTGCAAGACATGAGAACAGTGAAACAGCAGTGAGATGTGCAGTTGGAACGACTGAATGGTTCAAGGTGAAGGTGGGACTTCATCAAGGATCTGCTTTGAGTCCTTTCTTGTTTGCCATAATGATGGACAGCCTGATGGACGAAGTGAGGCAAGAGTCACCATGGAACATGATGTTTGTGGATGATATTGTGAAATGTGGTGAAAGTAGAAAGGAGGTTGAGTTGGGTTTGGAGAGATGGAGGGATGCATTGGAATGAAGAGGAATGAAGGGGAGCAGTAGCAAAACAGAATACATGTGCATCAGTGAGAATGGGGATGAGAGTGTAGTGAAAATGCAAGGAGTAGACGTAAAGAAAGTTGGTGAATTCAAGTACTTGGGGTCAACTGTGCAGGAAAATGGGGGCTGCGACAGTGAGGTGAGAAAGAGAGTACAGGCAGGGTGGAGCAGTTGGAGAAGGATTTCGGGAGTCATTTGTGATCAGAAAGTCCCAGCAAAAGTGAAAGGTAAGATGTATAAAACAGTAGTGAGACCAGCTGTGATGTATGGATTGGAGACTGTACCCTTAACGAAGATGCAGGAGGCAAAGTTGGAGGTGGCGGAGTTGAGGATGTTAAGGTTTGCGATGGGAGTGACATGGTTGGACAGGATAAGGAACGAGCACATCAGAAGGACAGCACATGTGGAGAGCTTGGGAATTAAGCTAAGAGAGATGAGACTGAGGTGGTACAGGCACATCCTGAGAAGAGATGCAGAGCATGTTCGAAGGAGAATGTTGAGGATGGAGCTGCCAGGCACACACTGTAAAAAGCAACCTATAGAATTTACTCAATAAAATTAGTGCAAGTATTTACACTCACCTAAATAGAGTATTATTTACCCCTACATTTTCAGTAAAGATTAACCGATTCCAGTATACTAAAATATACTAAAAAAATCACTAAAAAATATACTAAAAAAAATCACTTGGTCTTACTGAGTACAGGGTTCCTACACATTTTCAAATTTAAAATTCCAGACTTTTTCCATACTCAAATTCTCAGGTTTGGAGACTTCAGCGAACAAACTACTCATATATTTAAAAGAATTACTTGAAAATCAAACAGGTACTCACATTATGACATACCACCAAAATGCATACCATATTTAGCTTGGCCTAAAATTTGTATCAGTGCCCTGTTTTTGTCATAAATATATATACACATTACACAAAATACAGGATGCCACTCTGACGCACACGTATCTGATGCACACTTCAAGACATTAAAACACAGGTGTGTGAAGATGTCAAGCACATACAGGATGTCCCGAAAAAAAATGTATACACACTTTTAATCACTGTAAAGTATTGTATGTGTTTATTAAAATCCATGTAATTTTCAAAGAGTAATAGAATTTACAGACATTTTATTATTTAGTCACCGCCTGTTCTCAAACTGACATCCATTCTGGTCCAGTCACTGCTGACAATGCAAATCACATTCAATTCTCTTGGTATTTTTGGACATTCACTTTCAGTGACTGTTGCAGGTCTCATAGCGTAGACTATAAACATCAGTTAGAGGCAGTGATAAAACAATAAAGTGATGTCTGTAAATTCTATTACACCTTGAAAATGAAATGAATTTTAATAAACACCTACTTCACAATGATTCAAAGTGTGTATACATTTTTTCGGGACACCCTGTATGTTGTGCACACACAGAAGTTTACTGAAGCTTCTAATTTGAAAACAGTCATTATGGCATTTTTTGTATTTACTATTGTGTTTTATGAAGGCCCTGTCTTAGTTCCACTGTAGATCACATTTTGTCCACATACCAAGAGATGGCAGACGTGGCCGAGACGTGGCCACCCTAACCAGTATGTAATGGCTGCAGTGCCCTTGAGCAAGGCATTTAACCCCACATTGCTCCAGGTTGTAACCATGTTGTACCCTGTAATAACTGTAAGTGGCTTTGGATAAAAGCGACAACTAAATGTAATCAGAGATGCCTACCCCAAATTTTGAATTTCAGTATTCTTGAAAACATTTTTCAGTATTTTGGAATGACTTTCAGTAACATTAATTTATGCGCATTTCCATTATAAAGAGGTGTATATACCAATATGTTTAACATTTAAATTATTAAAAAGTATTGTTTTGTGTGAATTGAATAAACAAAACGCGAGCAGCTATCTCAACTGAATTTCCACTCGACAAATTTCTAGAGCATACAATATATCACATTTTTATAAATACAACAGTGTTCCCTGTTTGCAGACATTACGGTTGACTACCAATCATTGGTATTGAATGTAACTCCTCAAAAGTATTATATTATATTGCCTGGCAAAATGTTCTACCTGTTAACGGATTCTAATAAAATTTTTAAAAAAATTTCTTATTTCGTGCCAAAGAGAGTCCGACATTGTTATCTTAATGTCCCAATATATAAATACTTCAGCATAATGCTTCAGAAGAGACATTGAATAAAATGACATTTATAACTGTATTTAAAACAGTGGAATGATCAATTTTTTGCCACAATCCCAACAGCACTAATCATAAAATTCTGTTTTTGATCATACTACATGTACATTTGCACTTGCAACACTGAAAAGACTTTGAATTAAAGAAGTACAGCCAGTGTTTGATATTTCAGTGAATAAAAATCAGACATGTAAAAAGAAACTGAATAAGTTTAACTCACATTTCATGGCACTAATTGGCAAGTTCAACTCCAAGCACAGGTCAACCATCGCCGCTTCAGCACGGGTCACGTTCCGTGTCTTTTCATCCACAGATTTCGTAAAAACTGCTGGATACCCCCAGATTTACTTTCCGCCTGACTCGCCATTTCAGCATACTCCATATGCTTTTTTCTGTAGTTGACATGCCGCGTGCAGTCATCGCGACCACCATGAGTGATGTTAATGTCAGTTCTACACAGTTTGCAGTGCGCGTATCCATTGCCCTTTTGACTGGTTGTAATGCATGGCCATTCTACCGTATCGAAAATAGCGCGAACAAATGTGCGGAATCTGCGCATGTCACGCACAGCATGTGTGGTTGTCGTAAAAATAAATAGCCGTGAATCGCGCATGGATTGAAAAAGTCGCTTGGACATTTAAAAACAACTCACTGGAATTTTTTAAGACTTTATAATAATTCCGTACAGAATAACACTGTTTGCCATAACATCGTATTCACGTAACTTTTCCATACAAAATACGGCCAATCCGTACTAGTAGGCATCTCTGTGTAATGTAATTATAATAATAATGTAATAACAGCATTGTTCAGTTTATATGTATGTTTGCGTACACATCCTTCATATTTTTGTTGGCAGTTTTTTTTTGTCTTGGGTCGCTTGTTTTCAGGGTCCATGTGCCTTATTTTTCTAGCAAATTCTGGCAACACTGCCAAATAAGCCATAAGCATTTTTACACTGACTGGAGCTATGATGTGTGTTCACGCGTGTTCAAGAGGCGTTTTGTAGCAGGGGGTTTTCCTGCGTCTTGTCCAAAGTCTTGCAAGAAGCAAGCAGGTTCAGGGGGTGTGGCGGAGCGCATGCCAGTACAACAGAACACCCGTTTCCCTCCCTCCGCATTTCAACACATTTCTTTGGCAAAATTCAACTGAATGTCGGAATGTTGAGCTTCATTTTACTATGTAGCGGCAAAGGTCTGGAAACACAAATATTTCTCCATACCCTAATTTCCATTTTCCATACTTTTCCAGACCTGGAAAATACTAAAATCAAATTCCATACTTTTCCATACTGAGTAGGAACCCTGTGAGTATATCAAAGTAACAATTACTGATAAAAATGGGGTAACATTTATTTTTTTTATTTATTCTGATTCTTTTACTTTTATATTATTCTTATTCCTATTAACTAGCCATATCTTAACAGAATGAAATAATTTAACAGACACAGAAGAAATCAACTGTAATTCGGTATTTTTATTAACCGTCCAGAGAACAAGGCAAGACGAGAGAAAAAGCCCCCCGTACTGTTCTCCATCCCTGTTTGAGACTGTTTATGTATGAAACACATAGGAGTGGAGGGCACAGTGTAGATATAAAACAATAAAAGCTGTTACAAAAATAGAAAAAAAATACACCACACAACTGTTTTTCCCCTTAGAGAAGTTTGCACATGTATTCATACAAATGAGAATAACTAAGAACAATTTAAGAAAAATATGAACACCTGCGGGCGGCACGGTGGTGTAGTGGTTAGCGCTGTCGCCTCACAGCAAGAAGGTCCGGGTTCGAGCCCCGGGGCCGGCGAGGGCCTTTCTGTGTGGAGTTTGCATGTTCTCCCCGTGTCCGCGTGGGTTTCCTCTGGGTGCTCCGGTTTCCCCCACAGTCCAAAGACATGCAGGTTAGGTTAACTGGTGACTCTAAATTGACCGTAGGTGTGAATGTGAGTGTGAATGGTTGTCTGTGTCTATGTGTCAGCCCTGTGATGACCTGGCGACTTGTCCAGGGTGTACCCCGCCTTTCGCCCGTGGTCAGCTGGGATAGGCTCCAGCTTGCCTGCGACCCTGAAGAAGGATAAAGCGGCTAGAGATAATGAGATGAGATGAACGCCTGCAGCACTCACCCAACAGTGCGTTTTACCAATTATTCAGATTAAGCCACTGACACAACACAAGCTCTGTGTGTGTGTGTGTGTTCAAAAAAGACAAGAGAAATCTGTGTTTGTGTGTAGCTTAACCTGAGTAAAAGCAGTTCACTCTCTCTCTGCTGTGCCAAAGGTAAAAACCTTCCAAAAAAAAAACAGTTAGTGCCAAGATAAAAGTTTAAGAAAAGGTTATTCTTGTACATATTTAGCACTCTTCCCCCCAAGACAAGTTTAGACAGTATTCACATAACTTAGAATGTGGAGTGATGCTACATGTGTTCATATCTCTTAAATGGTTCTCTTTTCTGCCAGACATTCAGGTCAACTGACACACACACACAACAAAAAAACAAAATAAATCCTGCTCAACTGTTTGCATCCTTGTAAATGTTAATTCGCAATTCCCTTCGAGACGCAGACTCGCTCCAGTCTCTTCTTCTGGGAGCGCTGCATGCACGAGTGCTGTTTTCTGCTGAATCATGAGCACGGTACGAGCATGCTCCCATGAATCATTGCACGTAGAATCGAGTAGGCTATATTTTAGTCATTTTAGGTAGTTATAGAGGGCTCCGAGATTATGCTAAAAATAGTAACACTGCGCGTGCGCAGCCATCTTGGAAGTCACTCGCTCCAGAGTGCTCATAGAGTACACATCATAGAGTACACATCATAGAGTACACATTTAGCGATTCGTTTCCGCGTTAGAGGGCTTAGAAGCTTTGATTTTTTTAAGAATTTAGACATCTGAAGTGATGGAGCACTACTGTGAAAGTTTGGATAAGCAGGCAAGGGAGCGTTATGCTGAGAAGGTACGTTTCATTGGGAATGTAGATCCATACACTGTTAGTGAGAAGGAATGGAAAGCTGACCCCAGCTTGTTGCCGCATTTAACATACATAGATCTTGTGAACTATCTAGTGTTTCACCCAAGTCCATTTTGTGAACTAAAGGATTTCCAGAACTACAAGAGCATGGAAGCATACGATAGATTTGTGTCCGGTTGGGTCCGCGATGTGTCGGTGTTTACTGCTGAAGACGGAGAGACAAAAGTGATCAGAGGGAAAGTGTTACACTCGCAGAGTCTATCCCAGCCTAGTCTACACCCCTGGATAATATTTGACAAGAGACATGCTATTTTGCGTGCACATTGCAACTGCATTGCTGGACTTGGGGAATGTTGCTCCCATGTTGCTTCCCTGTTGTTTTATGTTGAAGCGGCCACGAGACTGAGGGAAAGAACGACGGTCACACAACAGCCGGCATACTGGATGCTACCGGTAACTATGAAATTAAAATAACTATTTTAGTAACTATGAAATTCAAGACAATATTAACCTACCTGTCACAAAGTGATCAGAACAAATCCGGATACAGTCAAGTTGTCCTAAATTTGATCGATTAATGACAGCCAGCCACTGTCGTCTCCTCCGCTCGCTTTTCTCCTGTGCTGCAATTCCCGGGTTAGTCACGACTTTAGGGAGTCTGTGGAAGCTTTTGCCACCC
Organism: Neoarius graeffei; assembly: GCF_027579695.1. Classification (NCBI taxonomy): domain Eukaryota; kingdom Metazoa; phylum Chordata; class Actinopteri; order Siluriformes; family Ariidae; genus Neoarius; species Neoarius graeffei. Next base: position 34,725,685 of record NC_083581.1, read on the forward strand.
TTTTCCCCTCGGTTACTACAGCCAACAATGACGCACGTATTCGGCATTGTCACCCCTTTTTGCTTCGCTGGACAACAACAATGCACTGACACAGCGACCTTTGACTTCCAATATGGCCGCCGCCGGGTTCGCGCTGATCTCGAAGCACTCTATACCCTACCTATTGCGTTATATTATTTCCTGCCTAATATTTCTGATTATTATTTAATCCATTTTCATCAGTTCAATTGGGTGTAGTTTACTCATTTCTCACCATCAGAAGTTTATACTCTATATTAATAGGTAGTGCCTGTATGATCTACCCCTTGCAATCGATTACCTTTGCTTACCTATTTTTTTTTGTGGAAAAAATAATCATTTTTTATCAGTAAAATATACAACCCTACAAAATCATTTTTTACAGTGCATGAAAATGAGGAAGGCCAAAGAAGAGACACATGGATGTGGTGAGAGAGGACATGAAAGTGGCAGGTGTGGTAGAGAAGGATGTGGAAGACAGGGAGCAATGGAGACAAAAGATCTGCTGTGGCGACCCCTAATCGGGAGCAGCCAAAAGAAGAAGAAGAAAAAGCTGTCCTTTCATCAATGACTCATAAAGTCATCTGTCCTGTAAACTTTCACATGACAGAAAACTTGTAACTGTTACAAAGCTCGGACCCTGGAGACTTCTCTCATAAATAGTCAATGAACATCTTCCAGAAAACTTTATGTTAACAATTCTTGGTTCTTGTTACTTTAATTAAACACACATTTAATAAAATACAATAAATAAAACGGTTTATTATCAGGTTTAGATTATGTGGAGTGAGTGTAGTATTAGAAAGAGCACATTCGTATAATGACTGTATTCGAACAAACACATCAATATAAATCTGGAAGTTGAATTTCAGCCAGAATTACTGTCCGAGCTGCAAAGTTAAACAACCAGTCGTTCAGATTAGACAATTTGAGTGTGTTTGTTATAAAGAAAAACACTTAAAATTAATGGCTTTGTTGTTTGTGTGCAACAAACAAGAGTTTTATTCGATAATGTCAGTAAGGTTATAATTTAATAAGATAGTGATAGTAGAAATGATCACTACTGAATCAGAGACAAATATACATTCAAGTCTGTTAATAATCACTGATGAGGAAAAAAATAGTTGAAATAAGAGTTCTTACCGGTGTTCCTTTGCTGAATTATGACTTGGTTTACTGAATGAAATCAAATGTATCAGGAACTTAAGTCACTGGAGTCCTTTTATTTGTACTGAGTGTCTGTAAGATGATCAGTGTCGGTGGTGTTCTCCTTTGTCGAGCTTTTTTCACACTGTGCTTCACACAGCTGCATTTGCAACTGTTAACAACAAAAAGTGTAACTACAGACACTGAAAACATGTTTGAACCAACAGCAATTTTTTTGGAAGTGTGAGGTTTTGAGGTTCAAGTAACTGGGACTCAAAGCCCCCAAAACCACCACCACCATCACCACCACTCCCAGTTCCTGTTAACAAGAATGCTTCTCAGTAGAATCAAGATCAGAGCAAAACAAATCCTTACAGTGCTGTCAGGGCCGGATTAACATGGCCAGGGGCCCCTAGGCTACAAGTTGCTGTAGCCCCCCCGGCCACCACCATCTTATCCCATCTACCTGTAAAGAACTGTCTATTTTCTACATTTTAAAGTTTTTTTTTATAAAGCTCAAAATGAAATTTTATAAAGCTCAATAGAGCTTTGTCACGTTGGGCTTTTTGTCACTGCACCTTGCGCTTTTGAGCACCGCTCACGTATTTTCTGTCACACATGTTCACTGTTCAACTGTGGAGTGATGTCGTGCGTGACGTCTAACGTTTATATATGGAAGGCGGATTTGCCTCACCCAATCAGCGTCCGTTTATTTAAATATTCATTTTGAGCCAATGAATATGAAGGTTTTTTTTTTCTTTTGACCAATTGGGGGCCCCCCTGTGAGGCGAGGGGCGTGGGGGCCCCTAGGCTGAAGCCATATGAAGCCTGTGCGGTGATCCAGGCGTGAGTGCTGTACCATATATGCAAATGTATCCTATTCTACAAAAGTATATTTACCTCCACCAAGGAGGTTATGTTTTTGGTAGCGTTGGTTTGTTTGTTTGTTGGTTTGTCTGTTAGCAACATTACGGAAAAAGTTATGAACGGATTGCTCTGAAATTTTTTCCAGAGGTGTGACTGGGCACAAGTAACAATCCATTAAATTTTGGCGGTGATCCGGATCACCTTCTGGATCCAGGATTTTTTTAAAGGATTCTTTATTATTGCGAGATGAGCTGCTTGGCGGAGGTCTGCGCTCTCCGAGTGCTTTTCTAGTTGCTACTTGTTTCATATGTATTCAGATCTACACATACAGTATATCTGCAAATTTTCAAAATCTATGCAAGAATATCTGCATTTATACCAAAATCTATGCAGTGATATTTGAAAATAATTTTAATGAAGTGTATTACATTTTGAAAAAAAAAAGAAACAAAAGGTTGGGGTTAATAATAATAATAATAATAATAATAATGCCAGAAATAAATTGCTTCAGGGCGGCACGGTGGTGTAGTGGTTAGCGCTGTCGCCTCACAGCAAGAAGGTCCTGGGTTCGAGCCCCGGGGCCGGCGAGGGCCTTTCTGTGTGGAGTTTGCATGTTCTCCCCGTGTCCGCGTGGGTTTCCTCCGGGTGCTCCGGTTTCCCCCACAGTCCAAAGACATGCAGGTTAGGTTAACTGGTGACTCTAAATTGACCGTAGGTGTGAATGTGAGTGTGAATGGTTGTCTGTGTCTATGTGTCAGCCCTGTGATGACCTGGCGACTTGTCCAGGGTGTACCCCGCCTTTCGCCCGTAGTCAGCTGGGATAGGCTCCAGCTTGCCTGCGACCCTGTAGAAGGATAAAGCGGCTAGAGATAATGAGATGAGATGAGATAAATTGCTTCAAAAAGTAAGCTAAATATGTGTGTCAATAAAGTATAAAATTTCCACAGCACTGCAGGGACCATGAGTGTTTTGTACACAGACTGTGTGACAGACATGACATTTCAGCTTGTGGTACAGAAACACAACCAACACTGAGGTGACTGAGGACACTGTCTCACCCAGATACATGTACATGATCAGTCTTCTACCCGTTACTATTGGTTAGAAAGAAAAAAAAACCCACATGCGGGCTTCCGGGCGGCATGGTGGTGTAGTTCGAGCCCAGCGGCCGGCGAGGGCCTTTCTGTGTGGAGTTTGCATGTTCTCCCCGTGTCCGCGTGGGTTTCCTCCAGGTGCTCCGGTTTCCCCCACAGTCCAAAGACATGCAGGTTAGGTTAACTGGTGACTCTAAATTGACTGTAGGTGTGAATGTGAGTGTGAATGGTTGTCTGTGTCTATGTGTCAGCCCTGTGATGACCTGGTGACTTGTCCAGGGTGTACCCTGCCTCTTGCACAAAGTCAGCTGGGATAGGCTCCAGCTTGCCTGCGACCCTGTAGAACAGGATAAGCGGCTACAGATAATGGATGTATGGATGGATACAAGAATATCTGCATTTATACCAAAATCTATGCAGTGATATTTGAAAATAATTTTAATGAAGTGTATTACTTACTTACTTACTTCCTTACTTACTTATTCCTCTTTGTCCCGGATGGGACATAAGGCTTCCACAAGCTCTCTCCACCTTGCCCTGTCTTGTGCGACCTTGTGTGCCTCACCCCATGTGAGCCCCATCTCATCCAGCTCTGCCAAAACTGTCCTGCACCAGGTGGCTTTTGGGCGTCCTGGTTTTCTTTTTCCTGGTGGTGTCCATCTTAGGGTGATCTTTGGGATGAGCTGACTGTCCATCCTCAGAGTGTGCCCAAGCCAGGTCAGCCTTCTCTTTCTGATTTCTGTGATGATGCTACGACAGCCAGTCTTTCTGTACAGCTCTTTATTCTTGATTTTGTTGGGCCAGAATATGCGGCAGATTTTACGGAGGCATCCATTATGGAAGGCTTGGATCTTGTTCATGTCTGTTTTCACGACTCGCCAGCATTCTGATCCATATAGCAGAACAGATTTAACATTGCTATTGTACAGACGGAGCTTGGTTTTGAGGGAATACTGTTTGGATTTCCAGATGGGACCAAGTCTAGCAAATGAACTACGAGCTTTACCAAGTCTTGCCTTGATGTCTTTCTGGGCTCCATTGTCCTTACTGATAAGACTACCAAGATATGTGAAGTCTTCCACACACTCTAGTGGTTGGTCATTCACTGTGATAGTGGATGTAGGTTTGGCATTGATACACATAACTTGAGTTTTGGTGGTACTGATGTTGAGTCCCACTTGTTTGGCACTGCCCTCCAGTCTGTTTGTCTTCTCTTGGAGTTGGAGCTGCGTAGTAGACAATGCAGCAATATCATGGGCAAAGTCCACATCTTCCAAATTTGTGAAAAGGGTTCACTGGATTCCTCTGGGTTTGTCTGATGTTGTCTGCCTCATAATCCAGTCTATGGCTACAAGGAAGAGGATAGGAGATAGGATGCACCCCTGCCTTACTCCAGACTCTACTGGGAACCATTGTGAGAGCGTGTTATCCACAATGACACTGCATTCAAAGTGCTTGTATAACTGTTTAATGAGAGTGATGACTTTCATTGGAATCCCATATGACTGCAGGATCTTCCATAGGGTGTCACGGTGAACACTGTCAAATGCTTTCTTGAAGTCTATGAAGTTGATGAATAAGGGGGTGTTCCACTCCAGGCACTGTTCAATGATGTTTCTTAGTGCAAAGATCTGATCGATACATCCTCTTCCCTTCCTGAATCCAGCCTGTTCCTCTCTCAGTTTGGTGTCTATGGCCTTTTCAATTCTCTTTAGAAGGATTCTGCAGAAAATCTTGCTGGGGATTGATAGTAGTGTTATGACCCTCCAGTTGTCACAGTTATACAGGTCACCTTTCTTTGGGAGTTTAACAATGAGTCCCTTCATCCAGTCTTTGGGGATTTTGTCCTCTGACCAGATTGCCCTGAAGAGATCTGCTAATACTTTTGTGCTGGTATTGATATCAGCTTTCAACATCTCGGCATGAATGGAATCAATGCCTGATGCCTTGCCATTCTTCATAGCCTTGATTGCAGCAACAATTTCTTCTTTAGTAGGCTGGCTGGTGTCAATGTTGAGGACTTCGTCCATGAGCAGAGGTCTAGCTGGCTCATCTGGCTCTGGGCGATTCAGTACTTCTTGAAAGTGTTGGACTCATCTGGCTGCTTGTTCACGCTCAGTTGTTATTATTTTTTCTTCTTTGTCTTTGATGGGTGACGACTTGGTGCTGTATCCACAGAGGCGTTTGGTCACCTTGTAGACTGTGCCCATCTCACCCCTCAATGCTGCTCTCTCTGCCTCACCAGCCAGTTCCTCGATGAAAGTTCTCTTGTCACTCCTGTCACTCCTTTTCACTTCCTTGTCTTTCAACTTGTAGGCTTCTTGTGCTTTTTCTCTCGGTCTTTGAGATTTGGTGTTGAGCAACTTCTCCTTTAGATTATTTTTCTTCTATTCTGTGCCATGTTTCAGGTCTTAGCCATTCCTTGTTCTTTTTCTGCCGGTAGCCCAATATTTTCTTGGCCAATTCACAGTACATCTCTTTGATGTTATTCCATCTATCCTCTATGTCTAGTTGTTCTTCCACATTTAGGCCTGACAGAACACTGAATCTGTTCCTGACCTCTGTGACAAATTCCTTCTTGACGCTAGGGCACTTTAGTTTTGCAATGTCAAGTTGTCTCCTGTGCTGAGTGAGTGTTTTCGCCTGTCTCAGTTTTAGTTTGACTGTTGCTGTGAGCAGGTAGTGATCACTGTTTATATCAGCGCCACGGTAGACTTTAACGTCCAAGAGGTATCTGCGCCACTTGCCAATTGACTATTGTCAATTTGGTTGACTGTGTGATCATCAGGTGACTTCCATGTTAGTTTGTGGATGTTCTTATGTTGGAAGAGGGTACCACCGATGACAAAGTTATTATTCATGCAGAAGCCCACTAGACGGGCGGCACGGTGGTGTAGTGGTTAGCGCTGTCGCCTCACAGCAAGAAGGTCCTGGGTTCGAGCCCCGGGGCCGGCGAGGGCCTTTCTGTGTGGAGTTTGCATGTTCTCCCCGTGTCCGCGTGGGTTTCCTCCGGGTGCTCCGGTTTCCCCCACAGTCCAAAGACATGCAGGTTAGGTTAACTGGTGACTCTAAATTGACCGTAGGTGTGAATGAGGGTGTGAATGGTTGTCTGTGTCTATGTGTCAGCCCTGTGATGACCTGGCGACTTGTCCAGGGTGTACCCCGCCTTTCGCCCATAGTCAGCTGGGATAGGCTCCAGCTTGCCTGCGACCCTGTAGAAGGATAAAGCGGCTAGAGATAATGAGATGAGATGAGATGAAGCCCACTAGACGTTCGCCATTGTCATTGATGTCACCACAACCCTGTGTTCCCATTGCTCTTTCACTGTCGGTGTTATCTGAACCCACTTTGGCATTCATATCTCCCATTAGCATAAGCATGTCGTGTCGGGGGACTTTGGATATAGCATGTTGTAATTGCTTATACCAGTTGTTTTTGTCTTCCTCTTCAGTATCATTAGTTGGTGCGTAGCACTGAATGATGGTCAGCTTACAGTGCTTGGAGTTAAAGCATGCTCTAATCATCCTCTCACTGATGAGATGGGAATTCTAACAGGGTCTTAGCCTTCTCCTTTGACACTATAATAGCTACACCATGAATATGTGCACTTCCATGCAGGGCCGTTGACAGCTTTGGCTGGGCCCGGGACAAAATAATCTGAGTGCCCCCCCCACACACACACATACGTGCGCACGCACATCGCCACACAGCAACCACCCACACCCAACCCCTCTTTTCACAGTCTCCATTCACTCCAACCCTTAAATAACAGGTATTCCAAGCCCATTATAACAGTCAACCATTTTATTTCAACATTTCAACATATTTACAGTTTGAACATTTCCTTAGTCTGCAACTATTCAGGTGCGAAATGCAATGCGCCGGACTTTTGCTGTGGCAAAGTCGTCAATATGAATGGCACGCGCAACGCGCCATTCATATTGACGACTTTGCCACAGCAAAAGGGCGGGCCCACATGAGTCTCAGGGCGGGCACGGCCCCCTAAGGCCCGCGCCCGCCCTGAGACTCATGTGGGCCCGCCCTGCTGGAACCCAGAGCAGAGACTTTTTTTTCATAGGAGACAGGTCACTGAAGAAATCGTCCATAGAAATGAATGGGGACAGTTCGTAACGGCAGCAAACATTCTAATCAACCGTCTCTGACGGCAGTACGGGTCTGCAAATATCCCGCCTGTTCCGCTGCCAACAACCAATCATATGTCGATCTGAACCAACAGCTTTCCAATCATCTTGCAGCTTCGTGCTCCGCTGTCCCTCTCCTGCCGTTATAGAAGTACTGCGCCTGCGCAGTGTCAAAATAATCCACGAGAAAAGTGGATTTTAAAGCTTTTTCTGAGTCATGAGAACCAACCTAACACTCAAGTATAATCAACTTTTCATGGCGATTTCAATCATATGCTCTTCGCGACCGTTAGTTTTCACAGAGTCCAGTATTGATATCTCCCCATTCATGTTCAGAGGGTCTGGTCTCACTAATCCGAAAAAGATGCCTGAAAGTGGCCGGCGAGTGACCGCACTTGGCCTGATAGGAGCCCGTCACAGCTGCTTCTTCTTTGTTTTGTTTTTTTCCCCCTCAAAAAAAAAACAAAAAAACGTAAACTACAAGTCAAAGTTTTTCAGTATAACAATAATAAAGAAAAATGTGCTCAATTTAAAATGTATTGAAACTATTCGAAATCGGCTGATCGGTTCATTCATTATTATCCGTGAGTACAGAAACACTAGTAATAATTTCTGGATCATTGCTATAAACGTGGACTAATATTTCTTGGGAACCAATGGGTTAATGTCATGGAATGAACCAACCGACCAATCGCATTTTTCCTTCAAATGGTATCTGGGTAAATCAGCAGCTGTCTCAGCCAATCACATTTTATTGCTGGACGGGATCATATCACGACATCTTCCGGTAGATACCCGAAATCAGCTTTGTGTATTGTGAGGCCAGCGGAGCAAAAAAAAAAAAAAAACTTTTAATATGCTGAGCAATGTTTGATACATTTTGGAAAGTTGTTTTGGTTGCTTTATAGGTTTCTTAGAATATTTAACTCGTCACGTCTGTGCTGCTCTCCTGGGTTGCTAGAAACAGTTGTGTTGCCCTGGCTTGGCGTATAAAATGTGTGCCCCCCCCCAAAGCAATTCAAGGCCCGTCCGTCAGTCCGTGTCTGGCGCGGGTCTGCAGTGAGCCCCTGAGGCTCTTGGCTTCTTCATCTCTTTTTCTCTTTTCTTTGCTCCTGACTTGTGCATGTTAGCAAACGGGCTCGCGCGCTTATTCTCGAAGCCTTATGATGGAATAGTGCCGTGTTATTTGGCGCCTTAATCAAAGACCAAACCATTTCTGCATTAGGGGTGGTAGGTGGATTCTTGAATCTATTTTCGAAGACAATAAAGGCAAAAGAACCAGAAATCATTAATTGAATGCAAATATAGCACATTTTTCTCCCCCAAATCAACACATTTTGAAATGAAACAGAATGATTAATGGCATCTTCATGAGGGACCAGTTCTGGGCCCCCCTCATGCCTGGGCCCGGGACAAAATACCCGGTTGTCCCCCCCTGTCGACGGCCCTGCTTCCATGTCCTGAGTATAGGGTGATGGATCCATCGCTTGCCACTTGGCGGCCTGCTCCTGTCCAGCGACACTCGCTGATGCCTAGGATGTCCAGATTGTATCGTTTCATCTCTTTGATAAGTGAGCCGTCTTCGATGTTTCAAACATGGTGCGGACATTCCATGCACCCAGGCGGATCTTTGCTTTAGGCCCGAGCAGACCATCTTTCACACTCCTAACGTCCCAAGGGCTTTGGTCAAGAGCGGTCATACTGCCATGATGTTGGCTCAAGTCTACTGTAGGGTTATTGGTAGAAATGCTTGTTGAAGTTTCCATAACATGATTATTTTTATGGGGTGGAGTTGTTAGCACCACGGCCAACCCCCAGCCTGGAGGACCAGGGTACCAGTCTTCGTCTGACCTCTACCCTTTGACCTGTCTGGCATGGGTGACCCTACCAGGAGTATGAAACTCCAGCCAGCCTAGCTCGCCGGGTTGCTGAGGCACACAAGCTCTTCCACCACAGCAAGGTGGGGTACCACAGAAGAAAATCTATGCAAGAATATCTGCATTTATACCAAAATCTATGCAGTGATATTTGAAAATAATTTTAATGAAGTGTATTACATTTTGAAAAAAAAAGAAACAAAAGGTTGGGGTTAATAATAATAATAATACCAGAAAAAAATTGCTTCAAAAAGTAAGCTAAATATGTGTGTCAATAAAGTATAAAATTTCCACAACACTGCAGGGACCATGAGTGTTTTGTACACAGACTGTGTGACAGACATGACATTTCTGCATGTGGTACAGAAACACAACCAAGACTGAGGTGACTGAGGACACTGTCTCACCCAGATACGTGTACATGATCAGTCTTCTACCAGTTACTGTTCATCTCATCTCATTATCTCTCATTACAGGGTCACAGGCAAGCTGGAGCCTATCCCAGCTGACTACAGGCGAAAGGCGGGGTACAACCTGGACAAGTTGCCAGGTCATCACAGGGCCCCGTTCCAATTGGTTAGAAAGAAAAAAAACATATGCGGGCTTCCGGCTGGCATGGTGGTGTAGTTCAAGCCCAGTGGCCGGCAAGGGCCTTTCTATGTGGAGTTTGCATGTTCTCCCCGTGTCCGCGTTGGTTTCCTCTGGGCAGGGCTGGACTGGGACAAAAAAAACGGGCAGGGAATTTTTGACTTAGGCAGGCCAATATTAAGACTTTGACAGGCTCATAATTACCGGAGTACAAATGACTAGTAACCTGCCCCCCCAGAGGAGGTTTGGCCAGGTATTGCAATGACCCCGTCTGTCTGTCTGTCTGTCTGTCCCCCTGCAGTGTGTGTGTGTGTGTGTGTGTGTGTGTGTGTGTACCGTCTTTACAGGGAGCCAAACACACTGGTTGGGGCCAGGTTGCTATCTCTCATTGCACTTGTTTAAGTATGTTTTCCGTGAAGCAATGTACATTTTTTTTACGGTTGTTACATCCTGGCCAAGGGGAAATGGTGCAACATTTAAAGCAAGAATTCCCGGCCCCCCAAAAACACCAACAAATGCACAGTAACTATGCAGTCAATGATTTATTTAAAATGCTTCTTGCACACAATGGGGCATGGTTGGAAGAGAGCCCCCAATTACTCGGACAACTTCAACAACACACTCTAAGACCTGGCGCCTCCTCTTGATCTGCTCTCTGTGACCAGTGAGCTGTCTTCCCCTAAGCAGACTGTTTATGTCAGCTTCTGAACAGTTTAAGAAATAAGCTTCAGCACAGGCTCTATGTGCCATGCTTTTTTCATGCTCTATAGCTCTCTGGTGGGCACGTCTCCAGTCTGACATCCCAGTTATGAATATGCTGGAATCAGTACTCTTGCTAAAAGCCAAGCATACAAAACAGAATAAAGCATGACGTTAATTACAGTACGTCAGCCACTTCCTGCTTGTGCCATCTTTGTTAGTGAACACCCTCTTTACAATTGCGTTTGTAGCATCTTGTTTGGGATGATGCATTAAAAACGCTTGCATCCTACCAAGCTCTGATCGTGAAAAGTAATCTACTGTGTCTTCACTCTCTTCAACCTCACCTGCCACAAGAGCCTGGCTTGACTAGACAGGAAGAGAGGGATAGAATATTGCAATTTATAAACTACTCCATAAATAATGAATTCATCTCATCTCATCTCATTATCTCTAGCCGCTTTATCCTTCTACAGGGTCGCAGGCAAGCTGGAGCCTATCCCAGCTGACTACGGGCGAAAGGCGGGGTACACCCTGGACAAGTCGCCAGGTCATCACAGGGCTGACACATAGACACAGACAACCATTCACACTCACATTCACACCTACGGTCAATTTAGAGTCACCAGTTAACCTAACCTGCATGTCTTTGGACTGTGGGGGAAACCGGAGCACCCGGAGGAAACCCACGCGGACACGGGGAGAACATGCAAACTCCGCACAGAAAGGCCCTCGCCGGCCCCGGGGCTCGAACCCAGGACCTTCTTGCTGTGAGGCGACAGCGCTAACCACTACACCACCGTGCCGCCTAAATAATGAATTGATTAAATAAATCTATTTGGAACAACCTAGAAAAACTGGGCAAAAACCTTAACCATCAACACATACACTCCACTCTATTCAGTAATCTCTCAGTATTCAGTTACCCTTATGAAAAAAATGCAATGTATAACATGAAAACTGCCGTTTTTCTGTAGTGCTGTAATATTCCCACGTCTAAAATATTGCATTATGCAGTGTAATGCTGTAAAGTGCAGTATTTTTGTAGTCCAATTTTTCCGTGTGCAAAATATTGCTTTTACTGCAGAAGGCATGATAGTATACTGCAATACTACTGCAGAATAAAAACGGCAGATAGGCCTACTGCAGTACAACGCAGGGTGTTTTTCATAAGGGTACACATTTTTTAATACGCCCTAATGATAAGATAAACGTCTCATACTTGTGTACATGACACCATAGACATCCTATTACGTAGACGGAGCATCCAATGTAAATTCTAAAAGCGCTGACGAGACGCGGGGCCGCCATCTTGGAGTGGTGATACGCTGCACTCAGTGTAATGAGCTGGCAGCGCTGGCTCGCATTTTTTTGTCATACACAGAAGCGCGCACACACACACACACACACACACACACACACACACACACACACATCATTAACCTTATCATTTTAATGGCTAAATATCACATACACAGAGGTAAATTCCTGGGCAGCAAGCCATCATTCTGTGCCTTTCAGAATGAAATGAGCCAATAATATGTGTATTCTATACTGTGTTCCTCCAATTTGAAAGCTAATAGGACTATCAATGCTTGCGCTGAACTCTGTATATATATATATATATATATTTTAACTTGCCTGTAAATCTGTAACCCCCTGATAGCAATAGCAATTACAATTTTATTAATGTGCTTATTTGTAATTACTAGTAATGACATTGTCATTGATCTTTTTTGTTACTGTGTAATGTACTGCCAATTGATTTTTCTTTAATAAAAAAAAAAATTTTGTCATACATGTAGCTATGATAAAGGATAGCGGCGGGGTTATTATTCATAGTTGGCTTCACGTTAATAGAATATCCTGATATTAAGTGAACAGACGTCAGAGATTGTTGAAGTTGAGGAAACGGTGATTAATATCCTACAAAAAATGTGTGAATACTAAATACAGTAGATATAAACAGCTTAACGTTTTTCTATCGGCTACAGCCACCAATCTGTTGCAATGGATAGGGTAAATTCAGGTAAAGTGGGACACTTTTTTAAATAAAATGCGGTTTTAACAATCTAAATCCATTATAATGATTCAAATGTGTGTATGTTTTCTTTAAATAGATTGTTAAGAACATATCAAAGGGGAAATTAATCTAGTCAGTGAATTTATAAGAGCCTTTTACATCCTTCAACACAATCTGACCCCCCCTTCTGCAAAGCTGATGTGTTCAGGTTGAGTGGGGCACTTTGTTTGGTATGTAGGACAACGTGTGATGACCATATATTGACCACAAACATTTTTTTGTTTGTTTTAAAGCATATCAAAACATTTATTTATAACAAATTAATGTCAAACATAAAAAAATATAACAATGTAGTAAATGAATAAACTAGTAAATAAATAAAAAAGGTAGTATATGAATAAACATTTAATAACAATATATATAATATTAGCATACGGCATTAAAACATAACTCGTGAAACCACTTATCACACTTACAGCAGGCCACCCATTCCTCCATTGCCTTTCGGTCACTTGCATCCCCCATACACCCCCTTGCAGACAGTATAATAATAATAGGATGTCTATGATCTCGCGCTTATCTCACCACTCCAAGATGGCGACTGTATTTCTCGCGTCAGAACAGCCAACTCTTCGTCTATGTAATAATAGGATGTCTATGCATGACACCAACCAAGGTTACCAAAAAGAAAGGACTGGAGTTGGTTTCGGGCATGCTTGTACAGTAAAAACATGGTCCTCACGACCTCGCCTGTTCTGGAACTCGCATGGTGGAGCAGAAACGAAAGCAGTGGCGCCACCAGGGGGTGGCCAGGGGGGGCTGTGGCCACCCCTACAAATTTACTGGCCACCCCACTGGCCAGTATAGATTGTAGTAGCCTCAGTTATGCAGTTCATCCCAAATGCACAGCCAGCCAGGCAAGACGCTCTTGATCTTCGGTGAGTGAGGGAAGATCATCTTCCCTCACTCACAGCAGCCCCTCCCCCCCTCCGCTTTTGCGCGCTCCTACAGCAACGGCTCAGCGTGTGCGCGTGACCGCCGCTTGTACCTACACAGGTAAATAATGACCTCAAAAGGAGTTAAGAGAGAAGATGGAGAAGACTACCAGTAAGTAAATAAGTCAAAATATTCTTTAGTAAAAGAAGAGGGGGAAGTATGCGTCGTAACGTGTGCTTTTTAAGTGCTAAATAGTGCTGTTACACCTTATTCCTTATATATTCATTACACAATTAAACATAATTATTGTGGAACTCAAAATCTTAACTGTACTGTTATTAGTCTGTGCACATTAGATCATTAGTAACATTAAATATAACACAATAAACCAAAGTATATCAGTAGGCATTTCCTTAAGTCTTTCTGATAGTTTTCTACTGGCCAGTTTACTACAAAAGTATAATGATATCCTGAAATTATGGCTTTTAGTTTTGGTGTGCCACCCCAAGATTTTAAGTGTCCCCATCTGGCCACCCCTATGAAATATTTCTGGAGGCGCCACTGAACGAAAGCAAAGCACTATTTAATGCAACTGCTACGACATGTAAAAATAACAGTTGCTCATGATTCTCGTGTGATATAGAGCTAACGTTGCTTACGTCCATCACCTTAAAGTCCCTATTATCCTAAGGCCAAGTTTACATTAGACCGTATCAGTGGATCATCAGATTAACGTTTTTAAAATAATTAGTGTGCACACAGCAACACCAACACACGATTTGCGTGCACACAGCAACACCAATACACGGATACGCTCGGCTCTGCAGGCATCCTGCGCTCCAAATCACTCCGCCCTGAACAGCAAGTGCCCTCTGGAGGGTGCGCACTCCGGCCCTGCGCAGCTCACAGAGCGCGCGAGTGAAGTGCACAAGCAGTGATTCGGGACTGAGCCGCTGTGTGTGTGATCCCAGCGCATATCACTTACTACTTGCAAGTGGAAGGATGGCAAGCCTAAAGACAATCATAACTACACAATGGGCAGTATTTGCATCAGTATTTGCAGTATTTTCATACTTTTATACTCTTTAATGAAAGGTGATACAAGGCGGAAGTCCACACCGTATTTCAGCAGTCGCGTCACATGACCAACGCCAGCGAATCAGGAAGGTGGATGTCACAGTGACGTTGTCCAATGACGACGCCAGCTAGAGCTCAGCACAGCGTATCCGCGTATTCTCAATGTTTACACAGCACCGGACCAGACACGATCTGGATTGAATACGTGGACCCTGGCGGATTCTCGTTTCCCAGCGTTTCCAGGCGGTTTAATGTAAACGGACAGTGCATCCGCGAAGAAAACGAGACAGATACGGTCTAATGTAAACTTGGCCTATGTGTCAGCCCTGTGATGATCGATCTGCATGTGAGTATTGCTTTGTGTTAGTCATAGTGGGTTATGCAATGCGATGCCCAGAAGCAGTGGCTCTTCACATAGTGTTGCAAGGCAAGGCCAGTTTATTTGTATAGCACATTTCATACACAGTGGCAGTTCAATGTGCTTTACAGAAGTAAAAGCAAAACAGTAAACAATAGAAAATAAAATTACATAAAATAAATGGGGAAGAAAAATAATAAGAATTAAACAATAGTAGAAATAAAATAATAAAATGAAGTAAAAGTTCAGTTAAAAAACAACAAAAAAACAGCAGAATAAAATAGAATAAAAGTTAAGTAAAGTTTAAAACATGCAGAGACTATAAAAGTTAAGAAAGTTTAAAACATGTAAAGATGATGATATTTATCAGTTAGCAGAAAGCATCTGAAAACAACTTGGTCTTTAGTCTAGATTTGAAGCTGCCAACAGCAGGAGCATTTTTGATGTCCTCTGGCAGTTGGTTCCATAGCTGTACAGCATAGTAGCTAAAAGCTGCTTCACCACACTTTGTTTTAACAACAGGTTTTACCAGTAAATTTTGCTGCTGCGATCTGGTAGATCTGATTGGGTTAGGCCGCTGCAACATATCAGAGAGGTAATTGGGCCCTGTACCATTTAGAGATTTGTACACCAGCAGCAATGTTAAAGTCAATTCTGTAGCTTACTGGAGGCCAGTGAAGGGACCTTAGAATTGGAGTAATGTGCTCTGTTCTTTTTGTTCATGTGAGAACCCTAGCCGCTGCATTTTGAACCAGCTGAAGTCGTTTGATGGTCTTTTTTGGCAGGTCTGTGAAAAGGCCATTGCAGTAGTCAACCCTACTAGAGATGAAGGCATGTATTAGTTTTTCCAGATCATTTTTTGACATAAGTCCTCTTAGTTTGGAAATGTTTTTTAGGTGATAGTGATTGCTTTCATGTGACTGTCAAAGTTTAGCTCGCTGTCAATGAAAACACCAAGATTTTTAACCATATCTTTTGTTTTAATCCCCTTTGTGTCAAGAATAGTGGTAATCCTGAGTCTTTCATCTTTTTTTCCCAAATAGAATTACTTCTGTTTTATCTGTGTTCAGATGAAGAAAATTTTGTGACATCCAGTTGTTGATTTGGTCGATACACTGGTAGAGACATTCAAGGGGGGCATAATCATTAGGTGATAGAGCAAAATAAATGTGGGTGTCATCTGCATAGCAGTGATACAAAATTGAGTTGTTCTTGATAATTTGTCCAAGTGGGAGCATATAAAGGTTGAATAGTAATGGTCCAAGAATTGACCCCTGGGGGACACCACAGGTCAAGGACATTGATGTTGAGGTACAATTTCCCATGGTAACAAAGAAGCTTCTATCTTTTAAGTATGATTTTAACCAATCGATAACTTTACCAGTCAACCCAACCCAGTGTTCAAGTCGATATAGCAGTATGTTGTGATCAACAGTATCAAAAGCTGCACTGAGGTCCAGTAACACCAGGACCGATGTTTTGCCTGCATCAGTATTAAGACGTATGTCATTTATAACTTTAATCAGTGCTGTTTCAGTGCTATGATTGGCACGAAATCCTGACTGAAAGTTATCAAAACAGCTGTCTGATATCAAGAAGGCAGTTAATTGATTGAAGACAATTTTTTCAAGGATTTTCCTGATGAATGGTAGATTTGATATTGGCCTGTAGTTGTTTAATACTGAAGCATCCAGATTATTCTTTTTAAGTAGGGGCTTTACAACGGCTTTTTTCAGGGACACAGGAACAATGCCAGTCTCAAGGGATGTATTTATGATCTGAAGCACATCTGTAATTATAAGGTGAAGAACAGACTTAAAAAAGTTGGTGGGCAGAATGTCCAATTCAGATGTTGAGGAACTGAGATTTTGTACAGTTTTTTCAAGAGTCTCGTAATCAATTAAACAAAATTCTGACATTGTGTTGAAGTTGTCTGTCTGTGTCACTGGTGATTGCAGCTTTTCAATTATTTACAACTGAGATATATTATGAGCAATATTCTGCCGTATTTTATCAATTTTACCTTTGAAGAAGGATGCAAACTCATTGCATTTATTAACTGAGAGAAGTTCAGGTGCTAATTGTGGTGGGGGATTAGTTAGCTTCTCTACTGTTGAAAATAGCACACGGGCATTGTTCATATTCCTGTTGATGATGTTGGAGAAGAAAGACTGTCTTGCTTTACCAATTTCATAATAATATTTACAAAGCATCTCTTTATGGATTTGATAATGGATGTGTAGTTTAAATTTACGCCATTTTCTTTCAGTCTTTCTACATTCTCTCTTAAGCAATTTAACAGCTGGGTATTGCTTCCATGGTGCTTTCTGCTTGTCATTAATTCTTTTGATTTTGAATGGAGCAATATCATCCATAATTTGGGTCATATTTAAATAAAAAATTTCCAGTAAATCATCTACAGAGTCTGACATTTTGGTTGGGATCCGAGAGAGAGCTTGCAGACGCACTTGTCCGCATTATCTCCTGAGTTGGGATTCTGAAAGAAATCCTGAATGATCAAAGCACTACTCTAATGTCATGCACATGCGAATTGTATGAATTATTGCTGATTAAATTGATTCGGGTTTACCATCTGCAAATGGACAGGATGGTCGAAAGAGTTAAAGGTGAACCAAAGTCATTTTTAAACTTGCTTTATTTCTTAATTAACGTGTTATTCAATTACGTTTTCTGTTTTAGTAACCTTATATCGTGACTCGTATCGGCAACTAATTGCAATTAAATATTATACTTATCGGCCTATTCGGTTTTTAGCCGTGTTGAATTTAGTTCGTTTGGTCCACGGCAGGCGTCGCTTATCCGCACGATCTTCACGAGACTTGTGCGAGACTTCGAAATGTGAAGTGTCAGCCAGGTGTCCTCGGCATCTTGTGTCACATTTGTTCCACCAAATGAACTGTTTTCCAAATGAAATATTGCACAAAAACAAGTTTAAATGACGATTACTTCCTACTTCAAACTTTCCTGATTGCTATCAAAACAAACAAAACTCGTGTGTGTGCGTGTGTTTTAAATAAATACATTATATAATTAGTTGTGTCCTTAGCCTAGCTGTCTTTTCATGGAAAAAGTGTCACAGAAAACTGCACTGGCAAATGGGGAGAGAGAAAGGGATAGAGAGTCAGAGTAAAAGGTAATGAGGAAGAGAGGAGTGGAGAGACTTGTGCAACCAATGTTTTTGCAGATCAGAAATATGTTTAAGAGAAGTCAGAAGTGATTTGAGGCAGAAAGGCATGTGGATCTTGGATGCCATAAACAGAGATGTTTGAATTCGTGCCGATCTCAGGAAGAAGAATGTTAGCATGAAAAACGCCCCGCCGTTCTGCATTCGGACATTTTATATAGAACATGAGGCAGAATAAAGGTGTAATATTCCCGCCTTGGACAGGCCGTGGGAAAACCCCTTATACCATCACAGATGCCGGCGTTTGAACTGTGCACTGATAACAAGCCGGATGGTCCCTCTCCTCTTTAGCCTGGAGGATGTGGTGTCCATGATTTGTAAAAAGAATTTCTACTTTTGATTCATCAGAACTCGGGACAATTTTCCACTTCACCTCAGTCCATCATAAAAGAGCTCAGGCCCAGAGAAGGTGGTGGTGTTTCTGGATATTGTTTATATCTGGTGTTAACTTGCATTTGTGGATGCAGTAATGAACTGTTTTCACAGACGATGGTTTTCTGAAATGTTCCTGAGCCCATACAGTGATTTCCACTACAGACACGTGTCTGCTTTTAATGCAGTGTTGCCTGAGGGACTGAAGATCACAGGCATCCAGTGTGTTTTCAGCCTTGTCTCTTGCAGACAGAGATTTCCCCAGATTTTCTGAATCTTTTAATGATATTATGTACCATAGATGATGTGATCCCCAAATTCTTTGCAATTTTACATTGAGGAACGTTATTCTTAAATTGTTGCACTGTTTTGCCAAGCAGTCTTTCACAGAGCGGTGAACTCCTCCCCATCTTTACTTCTGAGAGACTCCGCCTGTCTGGGATGCTCTTTTTATACCAAATCATCTTACTGACCTGTTGCCAATTAACCAAATTAGTTTTTTTTAACATTACACAACTTTTTCAGTCTTTTGTTGCTCCTGTCCCAACTTTTCTGAAACGTGTTGCTGACATCAAATTAAAAAAAAAAATGGTGAGCACATTTTTCAAAGAACAATACAAGTTCTCAGTTTCAATATTTGGTATGTTGTCTTTGTACTGTTTTCAATGAATTATAGGGTTTTCATGATTCACAAATCTTCATTCTGTTTTTATATACAGTTTACACAGTATCCAAACTTTTTTCCTTTTTGGAAATGGAGCATTATTATTATTATTATTATTATTATTATTATTATTATTATTATTATAGGTTATCAAAGTTTTTGAGTGATTTGTTGACTTTTTTTTGGTAAGATGTTTGAGTTCAGAGGTAAAGCTGTAACGTTAATTTTTTTTTCATTCCTTAATAATTAAAAAAAAAGAGAGCAAACATTGGCAACTTGCTGTTGTATAAAAAGAAACCCCTGATGGTTTTTGATTTTCTGGGCCAAGAATTTATTTTGGTGCATCACTACCTCTGACCTGAGTGGAGTCTCAGTCCAAAGAGCTCACCCATGAAACACTGTCTAAGCTACTGTCTAACGCTCAGGTTTATGAGCTTCAGATATTATTTGGCCGCCACGTTTGTAGAGGATCGTAGCGTCACTCAGGAGCAGAAACGGTGGATGTTGAAGAGCGCAGCGTTTCTCTGCTGCACAATGATACAATCACTACATTAATAGTACCTAAAATAATAAGTGAAGACAAAATGAAGAAAGTTAAAATGCTGCTGTGTGTAAGTTCCCTATGCCTTATCAGATCAGGACACATGTTTGGGTATTAAGGGCTGATTATCACCCTCCACACCATATTTCATACATTCAACAGCCAGATTAGATCTTTGAGGCTTCATCTTGATTTGCTGACTGTGTATAACCGCACTAAAACCCCTGGATTGAGGATCTGCTCCAGATTTGCTTTAGCTCTGAAAGCGTTTGATTGACAGCAAATCCTCAAGCTGTTGTAATGTAATGCTAAAACACAGAGCTAAGCTACTGTATAATGTGTTCAATGGAAATACTGTAAATCTAGATTTGTGTACAGTAAATACAGGTAGGACTATTGTACAAAGAGACTAAATTAATCTTAAAAACAAGACGAGCACGACAGCTATGCGATGATATAAAAGTGTAACCTGGCATCTGTACCAGCTAGAACAGAGAACTCCTCATATCCCAGTCACATAACGCGTAGTTTTAGTTTGGTTCAGTTTCTAAACTCATTTACTCATGCGCATTCATACTTTATCCAGACTTCTTTTTTTTTTCACATCTCTTTATAAAGTCCTCATTCTCATTTCCCCCCCCCCCAGTCACATCTGTATAGCATGTAAAAAAATAAATAAATAAAATCAATAAGTTTGTTTGAAAAAAAGTCTGCTTTATTTTTTATTATTCTCTTTCTGTAGAGAGACAAAACCCAGTACAAATCACAATGCTCCTATACATGTACTGTTATGCTGCATATCAGCGATTTCCTCTTTTATTTTGGGGGAAAAAAAGGTTTAAATATATCCAGAGCTGAATCCTATTTTAGCAATCAAAAAGGGAAGAAAATGTATTAATATTTTGGCAATAAATCCTAACATGCATCACGCTGTAATCGTTTCTGGTGTGTGTGGCTTTTTTAAGGAACCTCTTGATATCCTGTGTGTCAAGATGGTAAGTGATGAGAATCAAATAGATCTGGGATTACTACTCATTTACTACTCATTCACACACTCCAGGCTTTGATTTTATTTTTTTAATTGCACTGTGTTTGAGGTTTTTTTTTTTTAATTAATCTTTTGCAATGTCTTCTGGCACATCTGGCATGGGGAGGGTTAGTTGAAAGAGTAGACGATGTTTACTGAGTTTGGGGTGGGTAGTGCTGTCAAAATTGGGCCCGCCCAGTTCGTTAATCATTAACTGTTCAAATGGTGAGTTACCAGGTTTATTACAGGGCTATATTTAACAGAAGTTGTTTTACACACAACAGATAAGTTTTATTTTGTAATGTCAGTAAGGTGGGCAGCACGGTGGTGTAGTGATTAGCGCTGTCGCCTCACAGCAAGAAGGTCTTGGGTTCGAGCCCCGGGGCCGGCGAGGGCCTTTCTG
Source organism: Neoarius graeffei (assembly GCF_027579695.1). Lineage (NCBI taxonomy): Eukaryota > Metazoa > Chordata > Actinopteri > Siluriformes > Ariidae > Neoarius > Neoarius graeffei. Next base: position 34,746,722 of record NC_083581.1, read on the forward strand.
TGTGGAGTTTGCATGTTCTCCCCGTGTCCGCGTGGGTTTCCTCCGGGTGCTCCGGTTTCCCCCCCAGTCCAAAGACATGCAGGTTAGGTTAACTGGTGACTCTAAAATTGACCGTAGGTGTGAGTGTGAATGGTTGTCTGTGTCTATGTGTCAGCCCTGTGATGACCTGGCGACTTGTCCAGGGTGTACCCCGCCTTTCGCCCGTAGTCAGCTGGGATAGGCTCCAGCTTGCCTGCGACCCTGTAGAAGGATAAAGCGGCTAGAGATAATGAGATGAGATGAGATGAGATGTCAGTAAGGTCACTGGTCACCACTGAATCAGAGACACAACACTGGACAACAAATACATTGCTCTCTGAAAAGTTCTGGGTGTATCTTTGGGCTGCTGAGCTCAAAAATCCCCCTTCAGTGCTTTCAGTATCCGGTATGACCCCCTTGTGCAGCAATAACTGCAACTAAACGTTTCCGGTAACTGTTGATCAGTCCTGCACACCGGCTTGGAGGAATTTTAGCCCATTCCTCCATACAGAACAGCTTCAACTCTGGGATGTTGGTGGGTTTCCTCACATGAACTGCTCGCTTCAGGTCCTTCCACAACATTTCGATTGGATTAAGGTCAGGCCTTTGACGTGGACATTCCAAAACATTCACTTTATTCTTCTTTAACCAGTCTTTGGTAGACCGACTTGTGTGCTTAGGGTCGTTGTCTTGCTGCATGATCCACCTTCTCTTGAGAGTCAGTTCATGGACAGATGTCCTGACATTTTCCTTTAAAATTCGCTGGTAGAATTCAGAATTCATTGTTCCATCAATGATGGCAAGCCGTCCTGGCCCAGATGCAGCAAAACAGGCCCAAACCATGATACTACTACCACCATGTTTCACAGATGAGATAAGGTTCTTATGCTGGAATGCATTGTTTTCCTTTCTCCAAACATAACGCTTCTCCTTTAAAACAAAAAGTTCTATTTTGGTCTCATCTGTCCACAAAACATTTTTCCAATAGCCTTCTGGCTTGTCCACGTGATCTTTAGCAAACTGCAGACAGGCAGCAATGTTCTTTTTGGAGAGCAGTGGCTTTCTCCTTGCAACCCTGCCATGCATACCATTTGTATTTCAGTGTTCTCCTGAGGTGCACTCAAACATTATTAGCCAATGTGAGAGAGGCCTTCAGTTGCTTAGAAGGTACCCTGGGGTCCTTTGTGACCTCGCCGACTATTGCACGCCTTGCTCTTGGAGTGATCTTTGTTGGTCGACCACTCCTGGGGAGGGTAACAATGGTCTTGAATTTCCTCCATTTGTATACAATCTGTTTGACTGTGGATTGGTGGAGTCCAAACTCTTTAGAGATGGTTTTGTAACCTTTTCCAGCCTGATGAGCATCACCAACGCTTTTTCTGAAGTCCTCAGAAATCTCCTTTGTTCGTGCCATGATACACTTCCACAAACATGTGTTGTGAAGATCAGACTTTGATAGATCCCTGTTCTTTAAATAAAACAGGGTGCCCACTCACACCTGATTGTCATCCCATTGATTGAAAACACCTGACTCTAATTTCACCTTCAAATTAACTGCTAATCCTAGAGGTTCATATACTTTTGCCACTCACAGATATGTAACATTGGATCGTTTTTCTCAATAAATAAATGACCAAGTATAATATTTTTGTCTCATTTGTTTAACTGGGTTCTCTTTATCTACTTTTAGGACTTGTGTGAAAATCTGATGTTGTTTTAGGCCATATTTATGCAGAAATATAGAAAATTCTAAAGGGTTCACAAACTTTCAAGCACAACTGTACACATGTGATCAAAGTCATGCTAACATGAGGTGAGCATAATTTTCCTGTTATTGACCTTCAGAAGCAAAACAAGACACATTAAATTAGGCCCAAGTAGACTTAATCTGTAGACCTACTTTTCAGAGTTATTAATCTACCCTATTAATGATACTGAAGTGGGAAGAAATGTCAATATATTTTCCTAAATTATGTACAAAACACGCAAAACCTGTCATTTGCATTGATATTCACCCCTATTGGAATGGAAACTCTAGATTTCTTTCTTGGTTACCAATTTGCAATCAGAAAGCAGAAATAAACGGAGCCCAGAGTTGGTTAGAGAAGTTAACTCACAGGATCATGAAGAGGAACGAGCTATCAAAACACATCCAGGACAAAATTCTATAAAAACATAATTGGCGTTCTGCAGTCCATTATAATCGACCGTAATAAGTTTACGGATAAAAACCAGATACCAGAAATACAAGTCGTGATGATTTCTTATAAGTTTTCTTCCAAAACTCCTTTGGGTGAATCTGTTGCTTTCCTGCTAGATGTACAAGTGTGATTTTGAAGATTAAATTGTATTTCTATTCACCCAAAGCAAAGATGATACAGAAATGTTTTACTGATGTCACTACAGTTAGAGAAACCTTGTTTGTAAGCGTTAAACTTTGGAATAAAATTCAACCAACTATGAGGTGTGTGTGTGTGAGTGATATATAATATTGTGTGTGGAAAGAAAAGTGAAAATATTCTTTGACATTCTAAAGATCTGAAACCAAGTCTCCAGAGTGAGAAGATTCAATTCACAAAACATCATGACTTACACCCACCTCCGGGATTTGATTAATTAAACTGCTGCAACTGATGATGTTCTGTCGTTCCCATTTCTGCAGAGTTTGGAATCACTTCCCTTTCAAATATCTCTCTCATTTCCTTACGATATTTTATGCCAAATAAACCATAAATTACTGGATTGAGGCAGCATCGGGTGTAAGCCAGAAATCGACAAATTTCCCAAGCGTAAGAGAAATGTTCCATGTTGTAGGTAATCATCTGATGATAACGTAAGATGTCTAGAAAAAGCATTATGTTAAAAGGAGCCCAAAAAATAAAGTAAGTAGCTACCAGAAAGAAGGCAAGTCCAGTAATTCTGTGTCTCTGATTTGTTGGTGACTTGAAGATGGTTTGTAGAATCCTGATGTAGCAAAAACCCATGATCAAAAATGCCCACACAACAATAATAATATGTTTATATACTAGAGCAACAATCACTGCAGCAAAGATGCTGTATGTATAGTACTGTGCATCAGGAACTATATTCAGCAGGGCTGGCAATGCTACCAAGATGCTCACCGCCCATGCACAGAGTGTGACGCAACATCCTTTTTTCCAGCTTGACTGAGAGTGCACTACAGACGTGTATCGCTGAACACTCATCAACACCAGAAAGACCAGGGTACTGTAAAATCCAACTGCGAAAATAAAGTGAGCTGCTTTCCATGCTGCTATTCTGAGAGTAAAACCCCAGATATGGTCATAGACCCAGAACACCAAATAGACAGTGAACAGCAGGTCTGACACAGCCAAGTTGCGTATGAAGAAGATGATCGGTGATTGAAGCCTCAGATAGAAGACACTGATTGCAACAACCAGGACATGACCAATGAGACTGAGGAGGATCACAATGCTGAGAATTATGGGAATCGCAATGTATGGATCTGATGCCTTGAATTCTGTGTTGTACTCTTCATATTCATAAAATAAATTTTCATATGCATCATCTTCATTGTCGAATACAGTTGTAGTCTCCATCAGTGTGCTGATTTCTGAAAAGCAAATCCATGATTTGTTAAACAAATAAATAAAACATCTTTGCCATCCTGTTTTACTCACATGAAATCCATTTGATTACTGAGTGAGCTGGACTCAAGAGTTATACAATATGGCCTGAGCCCAAATGTCATTTTGACATTTTCTACTCAATAGAGTTCCAAATTATGAACTGAATTTTTTTTCTTTTGGTGAATGTATCTGAAACGGAAGTAAACTTCTAGCATTTTAAAATCTCATTAACCGCAAAAGTGTAAAGGCAGAAAAACTGAATGTAAATATTTAATTACTTTCCACTGAATGATGCTCCACCTCCCACTACATTTGTAAAATCATCTACTTATAGCAAAACAAGCTTTCAAACAAATATTAAAGAATGATGTTTACCACAGGAAATGAAAAATAAGTTCTCGTTTTGCACCATCCACAGAATCAGCCTTTTTCCGTTTCATCATGGGTTCAAATCTGAGGTGCGTTTAATATCGTGGTCCGGTCACAAAACAAGCTCTAATTATCACTTACATTATAGCAGCAATAAACACTCAGTCTCTCACAGGCCATTTTTCACTCTTCCTCTTTCTTGAAGTGAACAAGACAAAATAAACGCAGGATGTTCTTTTATCAGTAACTCATCAATTAATTAAACACATATTTAATAAAATACAATGAATAAAACAGTTTATTATCAGGTTTAGATTATGTGGAGTGAGTGTAGTATTAGAAAGAGCACGTTCGTATAATGACTGTATTCGAACAAACACCCAGCAAACACAAAAACGTTTATATAACGTTGTATAAACGTTTGGCTAACGTTTCAGAAACGTGACAAAATAACGTTTAAAAACGAAAATTTGTGGACAATTTTTTCGTTTAATAAACGTTTGAAAAAACGTTATATAAACGTTTGAAAAACATTCTGGAACCCATCATACAACATTCTGGAAACGTTTCAGAAACGTTTTTTAAAACATTGTATAAACGTTTCTTAAAACCATTTAAAAACAATAGTAAAAGGTTTCTTTAATGTTTTAGAAACGTTATTAGAAACATGTTAATACCTGTTAAACTTATAATATAACAACACATTTTTGTTATTGCACTTAAGTTTATTTCATTCTTCTTTGCAAGTTCAACAAAACCGATTTGAGAGCAGTTTTTTTACATAGACAATATTCACATTTACATATAAAGCCCTCATGAACAGCAAAAATGATAAAGATACTAGTATTAAAAATGTATCTAAATTTATTAAAGAAGCCTTGCTACTAAGAACCAAAACATTAAAGTTAACGTAATCATAGCAAATGCGCAAAATCAGTTAAAAGTTGAAATAAAAAAGCAAATTAAATCAAATAAGTTATTTGGCCAATATGTGGCCTTCTCGATCTTGTCCCAACAGCAACACGCTCAAAATGGCGCTACTTCCAGTCCCTGCGCCTGCGCAAAGACGTAGGTCGCGCAGGCGCAGGGAACCAGCGAACAAAATGCCAGGGCCAAAAGGGCGTGTATTTTAGCAAATATAAAACGACGAATGGTCGTCTATCCAAATTATTCAAACCATACTTGATAATTACGAGACTAGAGCCACACATTTAATGATTTATCTATCCATCTACATCTAAAAAATATTTAGCTAGATCGAAGGTTTTTTTTTCAACGTTTATTAAACGTTTATACAACCACTTGTTTTCCATAAAATTATTCCCATGTTTTTTGATACTTTTTAAAAACGTCATCATGTAGTGTTTATAATCACACAATTAATTGTAGAAATTTTAATATTATCTGTTTTAGCCAGAAGTCTCCGAATATGTATAACGTTTTATAAACGTTTCATAATGAAACGTTTTATAAACGTTTTGTGTTTGCTGGGACATCAATATAAATCTGGAAGTTGAATTACAGCCAGAATTACTGTCCGAGCTGCAAAGTTAAACAACCAGTCGTTCAGATTAGACAATTTGTGTGTGTTTGTTATAAAGAAAAACACTTAAAATTAATGGCTTTGTTGTTTGTGTGTAACAAACTTATAAGAGTTTTATTCAATAATGTCAGTAAGGTTATAATTTAATAAGATAGTGATAGTAGAAATGATCACATACTGAATCAGAGACAAATATACATTCAAGTCTGTTAATAATCACTGATGAGGAAAAAAATAGTTGAAATAAGAGTTCTTACCGGTGTTCCTTTGCTGAATTATGACTTGGCTTACTGAATGAAATCAAATGTATCAGGAACTTAAGTCACTGGAGTCCTTTTATTTGTACTGAGTGTCTGTAAGATGATCAGTGTCAGTGGTGTTCTCCTTTGTCGAGCTTTTTTCACACTGTGCGTCACACACCTGCATTTGCAACTGTTAACAACAAAAAGTGTAACTACAGACACTGAAAACATGTTTGAACCAACAGCAATTTTTTGGAAGTGTGAGGTTTTGAGGTTCAAGTAACTGGAACTCAAAACCACCACCACTCCCGGTTCCTGTTAACAAGAATGCTTCTCAGTAGAATCAAGATCAGAGAAAAACAAATCCTTACAGTGCTGTACCATATATGCAAACGGATCCCAGTCTACAAAAGTATATTTTCATATGTATTCAAATCTACACATACAATATATTTGCAAATTTTCAAAATCTATGCAAGAATATCTGCATTTATACCAAAAATCTATGCAGTGATATTTGAAAAATAATTTTAATGAAGTGTATTACATTTTGAAAAAAAAAAGAAACAAAAGTTTGGGGTTAAATAATAATAATAATAATAATAATAATACCAGAAAAATTTGCTTCAAAAAGTAAGCTAAATACAGTATGTGTCAATAAAGTATAACATTTCCACAGCACTGCAGGGACCATGAGTGTTTTGTACACAGACTGTGACAGACATGACATTTCAGCTTGTGGTACAGAAACACAACCAAGACTGAGGTGACTGAGGACACTGTCTCACCCACATGATCAGTCTTCTACCCGTTCCTATTGGTTGGAAAGAAAAAAAAATATGCAGGTTTCCGGGTGGTGTAGTGGTTAGCACTGTCACCTCACAGCAAGAAGGTTCTGGGTTCAAGCCTGGTGACTGATGGGGGCCTTTCTGTGTGCACTGAAAAAAATGGCCTGTTAAATTAACACAAAAAAATCTTGTACATCGGTTGCACTTATTAAAATCATATCCACTAAGACAAATTAAGTCATGTTTGTCAAACAGAACATGGCTTAGTGGATATGATTTTAATAAGTGCAACCGATGTACAAGATTTTTTTTGTGTTAATTTAACAGGCCATTTTTTTCGGTGTGGAGTTTGCATGTCCTCCCCATGTCTGTGTGGGTTTCCTTCACAGTCCAAAGACATGCAGGTTAGGTTAATTGGTGGCTCTAAATTGACCGTGAGTGTGAATGGTTGTTTGTCTCTGTGTGTCAGCCCTGTGATGATCTCGGAGAATTAGATCAATGTTTATCATCTGCAAATGGAGGGGATGGTCGAACAATTTAATTAAACACTTAAAAATATGATTTGTAAGTTCATTCATGGGGACAATATAGTGTCCCCATGAATGAACTTACAAATCATATTTTTAACCCTTCTAACCTCTTTAGAACATTATTTAGGAACCAGCTTTTGATTTCTGTTTAATGGAAATAAATAATCATAATTATAATTAGGGTTTGGACTAATTGTTCTTTATTATATATTCACTACAACAGTAAGCAAAGTCAGTGTCACATTAATCTGATCTACCAGAAATTAAGCCATTATGTTCATTTTAAACAAATTAGTCCCCGCATGTTCATTAGTCAATTGCTGTCTAGTCAACTGCTGTCTAGGCATCATTCTCGGTGTTGTTATCATCTAGTTGAGGTCCTCCATTCTGGGTTTTATTCTGTAATAAACCAATGAAAAAATAACTGAATAACACACCAATTTATAACCAAATAACATACGAGTTAACAACTGATTTTAAAATGTTACACCACAAGGTATGCATGTTTGTATGTATGTGTCCTTTTCTTTCCCTTTTATATTATTAATTTATTTTGGGGGTTTGTTATTCACCTTTGGCGGCTTGTACTACAGGCTCACTGCCATCAAGAGAGCTGGCCGACATTCTCCTGAGAAGGTGCAGGATTTCTCCTTGGTTTTCAAGTAGAGTTTGAACCTTAATTTTCAGCTGGACGACTGCAAAGATAAAAAATATGACAGGCCACCATGTGAAATAGATGTGTTGTTCACAAGCAAATAGCACTATGGCAGAGGTGGGCAAACTATGGCCCGCGGGCCACATCCGGCCCGTTGGCGTTTTTAATCCGGCCCGCGGAAGACAATTATATAAACATGATTGAGCAGATCTATAAACTATAAGCATCAGTGTTATCACGTAGACAGGTGTTCTAGAGATCCGTCTTTCCAGTCAGTCGTATTCACGCGAGATTAAATTTGCAGAGTGGTGCAGCGCGTGCCATGGAAGTCATTCTGGCGCCCGTGCCACTGATGATCTCGAGAACACAGGATAAAACTTTACAATGAGTGGTCCTAAAAAAAGAAAAGTGGACAGTGAGTGCAGGGTGTTCAATAAAGAATGGACAACTAAATATTTTTTTGCTGAAGTCCGATCAAAGGCTGTATGCCTTATTTGCAAAGAAACCGTTGCAGTTTTATAACATCAAACGGCACTTTTCCTCCAAGCATGCTAATTATGCTAACAACCAGTCAGCGCAAGCAGGGACGAATACAGCTCAGCGGTTGCTGAGTGAATGTGAGTATTAACACTTTCTCTTTTTAAAACTATGTTGGAGCTGTAATAAGATGGTAGTCACATGTTTACAGACATAATAATATAAAAAGTATAACTCTTAGTAATTTTGGTTGTCGTGGGTGGCTGCTGTAGTGCTGGTGTTTGTTTTTAAGTACCGTGTGCTTTTGGGTGTCTGCTCCGCCCCTCATTTATGTCCCTGTCTGCTATTATAGGTGTATTACGAGCAGCTGACCTTGCTTCTGCTTATATCTGTTCCTGGACTTTTGCCTGTGGAGGTTATTCTGATCTATGAGTGGCCTTTTGGGATATGAAAACCTGTTTGGAACCTGTGTTTTGATTTTTTGAGGACTGGAAATATTTCAGTGAGTGACTTTGAACCTGAAAACCAGTTTGGAGTTTTTTGCTTTCTTGAGCCGTTTTGTTTGATTTTGTGGGCTGGATGGATCCAGTGCCAAACCACTGAACTGCAAACATGTTGGCATGGTGTGGTACCCAAACTGTTGAACTGCAAACATTTTGGCATGGTGTGGTACCTCTCCTACTAATGGTGGTTGGTTGTACTGGCAGGCTGGAAGTGGATGGTTAAAAAAAAAAACACTCAGGTGTAAATCTACGAGTTCAGTGAAATGTACAAAAATGATATGTACTTTTATGTAATTTAGTTCAATTTAATGATATGCAATTTAGTTGTATGTATAAAATGATACAAATATACTGGCATCCTACTCATCCTGGCAGCTCAAAGATGTAATTTAAGAATTAAGTGTGCTACTTTTCTTACTGTCACGTGTGTGTGTGTGTGTGTGTGTGTGTGTGTGTGTGTGTGTGTTACTTTTCTGGATGGATCCAGTGCCAATCTATTGAACTGCAAGCATTTTTCTGCTCTGTCTTTGTTGACTGAGAACTAAAATAAATGTCAATCTGATCTGCATTTGGGTCTCTGTCAGTGAAGGCCTTACAATAACACTAAAGCTTTTCCGGTTTATGTTCGATATGTATGAATTTGGTGTTGGCCCAGCCCGCCTGGCAAATTTCAAAAGTCAATGTGGCCCCTGAGCCATGGCCGTCGTAGGTGGGGGTGCTACAGGTGCTGCAGCACCCCCTACTGGCGAGAGTGAGAATTTTTTATATTATTTTATTTTCTCAATCTGTAAATGATCTGTCTGAAAACTGTAGGTATATTTTGGACAGTGATGACAGATTATAATTTAGTGATGACAGATAAATAATTTAGGTCGACTTGATATCCTGGTCGCAGAAGCGTTGCCAATGGTTACTGTTGTCAGTTTCCGGCTCGCTCTATTCTGTGTGAGAGTCCGTAGGCTACATGTAGGCTACAGATGAGAAAGGAGCTATGTCACAAAAACAAATTGTTGATTTTTTTGGGAAACCACTGCCTCTAAAGAAGAGCACCACTGCAACCATCCATGAGGAGGATAGTAGCGAGAGCAATGTGAGTAGGCCGCCGCCACCTCTGTCAGTGCCTGATCCACGGCCAGATCCAGCTCCTGCGCCCTCAACCCATCCTAGCTTGGTGGGCCTAGATAAACCCTCACAGCCAACATCAGAGTTTAAATTCCCCTCACAGTGTTGTGGAAATGAAAGTTTTTCCCGTTCTGTGAAACCGACTTGGTTTACGAGATGGCAGTAACTGCATTATGTTGAGGACAAGGATGTAATTTTCTGCTTTGTGTGCTTGAAAGCGGTCGAAAAAAAATTCGCAAAAAGAGACAAAATTAAAAAAGATAACCCCTTTATCAACACTGGATTTACAAATTGGCGCAGGGCCGCAGAAAAATTTAACGAGCATGAGAGATCCGACTTTCACCGCGAATGCGTTCAAAAGTTGGCTGCTTTGCAGGATGTCCCAGTAGATGCTCGGTTATCCCATGCGTGTGCCAAAATGCAGCTCACAGTGTGACACTGCTTGGAGCTTCTCTTCAGGACCATTCAATTCCTGGGCAGTAAAGGCATTGCCTTCAGAGGCGACACAACACGAGAAGGAATACTTTATGAATTAATGCTGGAGCGTACCTATGACCTCCCCGAAGAACGAAAATGGATTGAAGGGAGAAAAAACAGGATGTCAGCCACAATCCAAAATGAAATCATTCAAAAGTTCGCCCATGCCATCCAAAATGAAATTGTTGCCCGCTCAGCTCACTGTCGATTTTATGGTCTGACAGCTGATGGCACGACCGACATCAGCAACACAGAGCAGTTCTTCTGCAGTCTCAAGTATGTTGACAGCAGCCTTGTGCCCCACACAGCATTTTTGGGGTTTTACAACGTCCCAGACAGCACAGGAGAAACTCTGTTCAATTGCATTAAGGACATTTTCTTACGACTGAGCCTCCCTATGGAACGGATTACAGGATTTTGTTTTGATGGAGCTGCCAATATGTCTGGGCGTTTTTCAGGTGTGCAAGCTCGGCTGAAGGAGGTGAACCCACAGTCACTTTATGTACATTGTGCCAACCATTCTCTGGATTTAATTCTTCAAGAAGCCGCGCGTGAAGTTAGCCTTGTGGCTGACACCCTGAACTTTGTTCAGGGCGTCTCAGCGGTAATCAGAGAGTCATCAAAACGAAAAGATCTCTACCAGACATTTTTTGGCTGCGATGAGGTTGCTATCAATATTTTGGGCCTTTGCCCCACACGGTGGTGCATTCGTGACATGGCCATCAAACGCGTCACTGCAGCTTACCCTTCTCTGCTGTCTACACTACACGAGTTGCAGGATGACAAGAGTGTCAGGGGAGACAGCAGAGCAAAAATCGGGGGACTCTACAAACAGGCTTTAAAAGGGAGAACATACTTCGGTCGTCTTTGCTGTCATGCCTTGTTCGAGCCCTGCGAAGCAGTTGCCACAAGCCTACAGAACGCCACAGTAACTGCACAAGGTGCATTGAAATGCATACAGGTGCTGAGAGAGCAAATCACCACACTCCGGGATGACACTGTTGTGGATGAGCTGATTGGCAAGGTTGAAATCTGAGCATCACAAAACGCCCTGAAAATGCCAGACACCACCATGAGAGTCAGTAAAACCCCAGCTCGTCTTCGCCAAACTACCAACCCAGAGGCCGTAGCCAGGTGTGCACTGGTGGATTGGCGTCGTAGCTTTTTTGAGGCTGTTGATGTCATATCGACAGAGCTGGAATGACGATTTGATCAGGGCAGTATGGAACTTGCAGCGAAACGGGAGAGAGCTGTTATCAAAGCGGCAGAGGGAATGCGCGTCAATCTGGAGGAACTTGAATGAATGAATGAATTTATTTATTTCGAACATGTATAAAAATGTATGTAACTATTTGTACATACAAAAGAAAGAAAATGAAAAAAGTGACAAAAAAAAGAATAAATAAAATAACATAAAGAGCTAATACATTACAATACACCGCACATTGTTCGAAAAAGGAGTGGGAAGAAGTACAATACTTTTTTTTAAAATTTCCCACCCCTTTTTAACTACCCCGAAATCCAAACTACATTAATACACCTATAAAAATATATACCATATATACACTTCATGATTATCCATATAAATTTATAATTACAAAAATAAATATATACTACATACCATATCCATATCCATATATACACATATACATACATATATACATATGCACATATATATATATATACACATACACATATATACATTTACATACATACATACACATACATACATACATATATATATATATATATATATATATATATATATATATATACACATACATACACACATACATATATATATATATATATATATATATATATATATATATATATATATATACACATATACACACACACACACACATACATATATATATATATATATATATATATATATATATATATATATATATATATATATACATACACACATATACATACAAACACATACACTTCATAAATATCCATATAAATATATAATTACAAAAAAAATATCGACTACATACTTATCCCAGTAAATATGAAGATATCTATCCCCATAAATAATTATATACCATATACTAAGCTAGTTCTAATATAACAATCAACCCTATTCTATTTATCCCTCATCATCCTCCATTAACATACTTCCTCTGTAATATACTTGTTTAAAAATATTTTTTTGTACCTTTTTTTAAACAGATTTATATTTGCACTTTGTTTTGTTTCTGTCTCCAGTCTGTTCCATAAATTCACCCCACAGCTCGATACGCACATGCTTTTCATATTTGTTCGAACTTTTGGTTTTTTAAAATTTAGGTCTCCCCTTAGATTATATCCCCCCTGTTAGGACTAGGACTGTTTTGGCCTCTAGAGGCCGCTGTTATTTCCTTTTCATGTCGTGTTTATTTTGGCCTCTAGAGGCCGCCACTGTTCCTGTGTTTTGTGTTTGTGTTAATTGCCTAATTATCTTCACCTGTGTCCTTAATTAGTTTGTCTATTTATACCCCTGAGTTCAGTCCTCTTGTCACGGAGTCTTTGTGCTGTTATGTTTATCTCCAGTTTCCTTTGTACTGTGTTTTTTGATCTTCTTAGCTTTTGAATTTTTGCACTTTGCTTTTCTTTTGGATTATACTCTTTGGTTTTTTTTTGTCTTTTGTTTTGCCCTGTATATAGTGTATATAGTTTAAATAAACCTTTTGATTCTTTTTCTACTTCCGCCTCACGCCTCTGCATTTGAGTCATCCCCCTGGTGGCCTAGTGGGGGTTTGCTGGATTATCACACCAACGAACCAGGTTCGAATCCCAGCAAAACCCTAACAGAAAGACTCCGTCATGACCGACTCAGCAGAGGCTGCTTCAACTGTCTACCCGGCCAACCTTCAGGGAATTATGGCAGCTTTGACACGCTTCGGAGCGACCATGGACGCTCATGGACGTACGCTCACCAGCCAACGTGAGGCCCTCGCTCGCCACGAGGAACTGCTTCAGCAAATTGGGAAAACCCTGGCACAGCTGACATCTCTGCCTGCATCTCCTGCTCCTGATCCAGTTCCTGCTCCTGATCCAGCTCCCACTCCTGCTCCAGTGCCTCCTGCAATGCTGCCTTCTTCACCTTGCGAACCCAGCCTTCCTGCACCACAGAGGTATGACGGCAAGCACAGTGAGTGCCGAGAGTTCCTTACCCAGTGTCAACTCACCTTTGAGCTTCAGCCTACCACCTACACTACGGATCGCCGCAAGATTGCCTTTGTGATCACCTTATTAGCTGGTAAGGCGCGAGCCTGGGCTACTGCTATCTGGCAAAGACAGGGACCTGAGTGCTTTGATTTCCAGCTGTTTTCTGAAGAGATGCTTCGGGTCTTCGATCAGGCAGACATCAGTACCGACGCAGCCCGAAAGCTCATGTCCATCCGGCAAGGAGGAAGCGTCGCAGATTACGCCATCTCGTTCCGAACACTCGCAGCAGTAAGTGGATGGAACGAGACTGCCCTGGTGTCAGCCTTCCACCATGGTCTGTCTGACCCCATCAAGGACGGTCTGGCCTCTATTGGATGCCCAAGTGACCTCGAAACCCTCATCTCACATGCTATTCGTCTGGACAACAGGATGAGAGAACGCCACCAAGCCTTGAGCCCCCCCAGCCTCCCTACCTCTACCTGGAGACCGTCTACCTCCTTCAGTGACTGTCCAGAACCCATGCAAGTGGGTCGTACTCGCCTCTCCGCATCTGAGAGGGAGCGCAGAAGGAGGGACAAGTGCTGCATCTACTGTGGCAAGCCTGGTCACTTCCGAGCATCATGTCCCGAACTCTTGGGAAAAGGACCGCCCCGTCCAGCCGAGGGAGGGTTGTGACGGGGCCTACCCTCTCTCCCGGACTCCCTGGCCAAGGAATCTACATCCCGGTCTCCATCTCCTGGGGTGAGTCTGTCCACTCTTGTCAAGCTTTGATAGACTCAGGGGCGGCTGGGAACTTTATGGATATTCACTTCGCCCAAAGCATCAATATTCCGACTGCACCTCTTGAAGTCCCACTGTCTGTGTCTGCCCTCGATGGCCAAGCGTTAGGTGATGGAAGAGTCACCCAAGTTACTTCTCCAGTTTTCCTCCAGTCTCAAGGTCACAAGGAAGAAATATCCCTGCACCTGATTCCTTCACCTGAGTTCCCAGTTATTCTAGGCCTTCCTTGGCTTACTCGCCACAACCCTCGCATAGACTGGGTAACAAGCCAGGTTGTGGAATGGGGCCCTGCATGCCATGCCTCTTGTCTGCTCTCTAGCTCTCCTGTGTCTCCTGCCGAGCCCCCTGATCTCACCGAGTTATCTCAAGTTCCCACAGAGTACTGGGATCTCAAGGAGGTATTCAGCAAGAGCAGGGCCGCCGTTCTTCCTCCGCACCGGGCCTACGACTGTGCCATCGACTTGCTCCCTGGGACTACCCCTCCTCGTGGCAGACTGTTTTCACTCTCTCAGCCAGAACGCAAGGCCATGGAGGAATACCTCAAAGATGCCCTGGTCTCTGGGTTTATTCGACCCTCCACTTCACCTGCTGGAGCCGGCTTCTTCTTTGTCGGCAAGAAGGATGGGGGGCTCCGACCATGTATTGATTACAGGGGCCTGAATAAGATCACTGTGCGCAACCGATATCCCCTTCCGCTGATGTCCACAGCTTTCGACCTGCTCCAAGGCGCCACCGTCTTCACCAAGTTGGACCTACGGAACGCATACCACCTCATCCGTATCCGACAGGGAGACGAGTGGAAGACTGCCTTTAACACCCCGTCTGGGCACTACGAATACCAGGTGATGCCCTTCGGACTCACCAACGCACCAGCTGTTTTTCAGGCCCTAATCAACGACGTCTTAAGGGACATGATTAACCTATACGTTTTTGTCTACCTCGACGACATCCTTATCTTTTCCAAGACCGTGCAGGAGCACCGCCACCATGTCCGCCAGGTTCTCCAGAGGCTGCTACAGAACAATCTGTTCACCAAGGCCCAGAAATGCGAATTTCATGTTCCCGAGGTCTCCTTTCTGGGATTTATTGTACGGACAGGCCAACTCCAAATGGACCCTGCCAAGACCCTGGCCGTCCGGGACTGGCCTACTCCCAAGTCCGTTAAGGAGGTTCAGCGGTTCTTAGGATTCGCTAACTTCTACCGCAAGTTCATCAGGAACTTCAGTTCTGTGGCAGCACCCATGTCAGACCTCACCAAAGGGACAGGTGGATCTTATGGCTGGTCTCCTCAGGCAGGAAAGGCGTTCAAAGACCTCAAGGACCGCTTCTGCACGGCACCCATTCTGGTTCTCCCGGACACCTCCCAACCATTCATCGTGGAGGTGGACGCCTCGGACAGTGGTGTCGGCGCGGTGCTCTCTCAACGTTCGGAAGGAAAGCTGCACCCCTGCGCTTACTTCTCCCACCGCCTGAGTCCTGCTGAGTCCCGGTACGATGTGGGGGATCGAGAACTGCTAGCGGTCAAACTGGCCCTTGAGGAGTGGAGGCACTGGCTGGAGGGAGCACAACATCCATTCCTGGTTTGGACTGACCACAAGAACCTGGAGTACCTCCAGCAAGCCAAGAGACTGAACCCTCGACAGGCTAGGTGGGCCCTGTTTTTCAGTCGGTTTGACTTCACCCTCTCATACCGCCCCGGCTCCAAGAACACCAAACCTGACGCACTGTCCAGACTGTTTTCTGCCACTAACAGGGAGAATGAAGTCGGGCCTATTATCCCTGTGTCCCGGATTGTGGCCCCTGTCCGCTGGGGTATTGAGGAGGCTGTCCGACGAGCCCAACGCCAGGACCCCGGTCCTGGGACGGGGCCACCAGGCCTCTTGTACGTCCCACATCAAGCCCGGGCCAAGGTTCTCCAGTGGGGTCACTCTTCCCCTCTCACCGCCCACCCGGGAGCTCGGAGGACCCTGGACTTCCTGAAAAGACGCTTCTGGTGGCCTAACATGGAGAAGGAAGTAAGGTCATTTGTCCTGTCCTGTGAGGTTTGCACCAGAACCAAGAACCCACGACAGCGTCCCCAGGGTCTCCTGCATCCTCTGACCATTCCCCGGCGTCCCTGGTCCCACGTGGCAGTCGACTTTATCACGGGTCTCCCTGAGTCACAAGGTAACACGGTCATTTTGGTCTTAGTTGACAGATTCTCCAAGGCCTGCCGCTTCATACCACTGTGCAAACTCCCCTCTGCTCTTGAAACTGCGAAACTTTTGTTTAATCATGTCTTCCGAGTCTTTGGTCTTCCACAGGACATCGTCTCAGACCGAGGGCCCCAGTTCTCCTCCCGAGTGTGGCACGGGTTCTGCAAGGTCATCGGAGCCACTGCCAGCCTCTCCTCTGGGTTTCACCCACAGTCCAATGGTCAGACGGAGAGGCTCAACCAGGACCTGGAAACCACCCTGCGAGGCCTGGCTATGGATAACCCGACATCGTGGAGCACCTGGCTGCCATGGGCGGAGTACGCCCACAACACCCTGCAGTCATCGGCCACCAAGCTGTCGCCATTCCAGTGCCAATTCGGGTTCCAGCCACCTCTGTTCCCGGACCAGGAGGAGGACGCGGGGGTGCCCTCGGTCAACCAATATGTGAGACGGTGTCGCAAGACCTGGAGCAAGGTCAGGAAGACCCTCATACAGACCTCCAGAACCAACCAGACTCAGGCCAACCGCCATAGAAGACCTGCACACGCTTTCCGCCCTGGGCAGCGTGTTTGGCTGTCCACTAAGGACCTTCCACTGCGGGTGGAGAACCGCAAGCTTGCTCCTCGCTACATTGGCCCCTTCAAGGTGGTGCGCAGGGTGAACCCTGTCTCCTACCGGCTCCAGTTGCCCCGGACTCTGAGGATCAACCCCACTTTCCATGTTTCCCTGTTACGGCCCGTACTGACGTCTACGTATGCCCCTGCCCCTAGGAACCCCCCACCCCCCCGCATCTTCCAGGGGCAGACTGTGTTCACTGTGAATCGCCTGCTTGACTCCCGCCGGGTCCGCGGCGGGTTGCAATATCTGGTGGACTGGGAGGGCTATGGTCCTGAGGAGCGCTGCTGGGTTCCTGCTCGGGATGTCCTTGATAAAGAACTATGTCGGGACTTCCATTCGGCCCATCCGGATCGCCCTGGGAACGTCAGGAGACGCTCCTAGAGGGGGGGGTCCTGTTAGGACTAGGACTGTTTTGGCCTCTAGAGGCCGCTGTTATTTCCTTTTCATGTCGTGTTTATTTTGGCCTCTAGAGGCCGCCACTGTTCCTGTGTTTTGTGTTTGTGTTAATTGCCTAATTATCTTCACCTGTGTCCTTAATTAGTTTGTCTATTTATACCCCTGAGTTCAGTCCTCTTGTCACGGAGTCTTTGTGCTGTTATGTTTATCTCCAGTTTCCTTTGTACTGTGTTTTTTGATCTTCTTAGCTTTTGAATTTTTGCACTTTGCTTTTCTTTTGGATTATACTCTTTGGTTTTTTTTTGTCTTTTGTTTTGCCCTGTATATAGTGTATATAGTTTAAATAAACCTTTTGATTCTTTTTCTACTTCTGCCTCACGCCTCTGCATTTGAGTCATCCCCCTGGTGGCCTAGTGGGGGTTTGCTGGATTATCACACCAACGAACCAGGTTCGAATCCCAGCAAAACCCTAACACCCCCTCTCTCTCACTAAACATTCCTTGTATATTTTTCGGCAATAGATTATTTCTTGCTTTGTACATTATTTGTGCTGTTCTGAATTTGACCAGATCCATAAATTTCAACGTGTGATTTTATGAATAGTGGGTTTGTGTGATCTCTGTATCCTGTTTTATTTATTGTCCTTATTGCTCTTTTCTGTATTGTACATATCGGCTGCAGAGTGGTTTTGTAGGTGTTTCCCCAGACTTCGACACAATAAGTCAGATATGGCAAAAATAATGAGTAATATAGAGTATGCAAAGATTTACAATCAAGAATATATTTTGTTTTCCACAGAATTGCCAAGCACTTTGCCAGTTTTGCTCGTACATATCCTACATGAGGTTTCCAGCAGACTTTAGGATCCAAAATCACACCAAGAAATTTAATTTCCTGTACCATTTCTATCTTAATATTGTCTATTATCAGTTCTACATTACAACCTATTTTATGTCTCCCAAACAACATAATCTTTGTTTTGCTTAGATTTAATGATAATTTATTTTTGTCAAACCATAGTTTTAGTTTATTTATTTCAGTTGTGATTATCTCTAAAGTCTGCTGCAAATTCTCACCGGAACAAAAAATATTGGTGTCATCTGCAAACAAAACAAATTTCAGTTCTTTCGAAATTGTACATATGTCATTGATGTATATTATGAATAATTTCGGACCTAATATTGACCCCTGTGGTACCCCGCATTTAATATTCATGAAATCAGATTTATGGTCACCTATCTGCACAAACTGTTGCCTGTTTCTTAGATAGCTCGACAGCCAACTCCACCCGACTCCCCTAACACCACACTTTTCTAGTTTACTTAATAATATATTATGATCAATAGTATCGAATGCTTTTTTTAGGTCCACAAATACTCCAATTGCTATTTTTTTTATTGTCTATACATTTTGTGATTTCCTCTATTAGTTCCATTAGTGCCATCGATGTTGATCTGTCCGTTCTGAATCCATATTGACTGTCTGTAAGGAGGTTGTGTTTTTCAATGAATTTGTCCAATCTATCTGAAAAAAGTTTTTCGAGTATTTTGGAAAATTGGGGGAGTAAAGAAACAGGCCTGTAGTTTGTGAAATGGTGTCTATCTCCAGTTTTAAACAATGGTATCACTTTTGCAATTTTCATTTTGTCTGGAAATGTACCTGATTGAAAAGATAAATTGCAGATGTGGGTGAGTGGTTTCACAATTCCCTCAATAACTGTCTTTACTGTTAACATGTCTATATCATTCCAGTCTGCAGAAGTTTTGTTTTTACATTTTCTTACAATTTGGATAATTTCTTCCTCATCAGTTGCAGTTAGAAAAATTGTACTTGGATTTCTGTCCCCCATATCTTCTATGTTCCCACATTGTGTTGTCTCAGGTTCCTTTATTTTTGCCGCTAAATCTGGTCCCACATTTACAAAGAATTGGTTAAAACCATTCACCACATCCTTCATATTATTTATGGTCTTGTCATTTTCAGTGTAGTACTCCAGGTAATTTGTAGTTTTGGATCCATTTCTCACAATACCATTTAATACAGTCCATATACCTTTAATATTGTATTTATTTTTCTCCACTAATTTATTATAATAGTCTTTCTTACATATCCTCATAATATTAGTTAATTTATTTTTATATTTTTTATATTTTTCCTCTGCCTCTATAGTTTGATGCTTTAAGAATTGTCTGTATAATATATTTTTCTTTTTGCAGGCATTTTGTAGCCCCTTGGTGACCCACGGACTATTTGTATATTTATGTATATTACTGTATTTCTTTATAGGACAATTTTTATTATATAGTTCATTGAATATTATTAAAAATTCCTCATATGCTTTATCAACATCTTTTTCTTTATAAACTACATTCCAGTCCTGTATTATTAAGTCATTTTTTAGTGCAATCATGTTTTCTTCAGTTTTCACTCTTATATATTTATAATTTTTGTATCCTTTTTCT
This sequence comes from Neoarius graeffei, assembly GCF_027579695.1. Classification (NCBI taxonomy): domain Eukaryota; kingdom Metazoa; phylum Chordata; class Actinopteri; order Siluriformes; family Ariidae; genus Neoarius; species Neoarius graeffei. The sequence goes on from NC_083581.1 coordinate 34,766,670, forward strand.
TGCTATAATTACAGTAATATACATTAAAAATAGGTAGGTGGTCACTGATGTCTGTTAATAGTAGACCGCTCTCTATATTATTTTCCAGGATATTAGTAAATATATTATCTATTAAAGTGGTGCTGTGAGAAGTGATCCTGCTTGGTCTGGTAATAGTTGGATACAGTCCCATACTGAACATTGAATTAATGAACTCTTCTGTCATTTTGTGTTTCTTATGATTTAAGAGGTCGATGTTAAAATCACCACAGATGTACATGACCTTCTGAGTTGATTTTATAAACATACTTTCCATCCAATCTATAAAAACTTCTATGCTTGATCCAGGACATCTGTATATACAGCTCACTATTATATTTTTCATTTTTTCACAGCATATTTCTATTGTAATACACTCCATCCAATCATCAACAGCTACCGTCATTTTATTATTAATTTTATATTCCAAACTATTATCAACATATATTGCCACTCCCCCTCCTCTTTTGTTCTTTCTATTGATATAATTTAATTCATACCCGTTCAGCTCAAAATCTACTCCCATCTCATCATTGATCCAAGTTTCTGATATGGCTATTATATTGAATGGAGTATTGAACTGACTAAGATATTCCTTCATTTTATGGAAATTGGCATACATACTTCTGATATTGAAATGAATAATTGATATCTTATTTCCGTCTCTAATCTTTGCATTGTATTGATATTCAGTGTAATACCGGCAGCTGATATTGATGTTGCTGAAAAGATTATTTTCCGGATCAATATTATTTTCCATATCTTGTATTTTGTGCTCAGTATAATGGAAAGTGTCCAGTTCTTGTGTCCAGTGTCCAGTCCTTGTGTCATGATTGTAAATTGCTTTATTTGGCTCCCTCAGAATTTGTCCAGTTCCCCAATATCTCGGATGACCAAGATCTTGGCCTCTTCTGGAGATCCCTTCAGCTTTATGAAAATCTTGCAGTTTTGTGTCCAAGTGTTTTGGATTTTCCCCTGTTTCCTTAGTAGTCTCGCCTTTTTTGCAATGTCTGCATTTTTTTTTGTTAAGTGCTCATTTAAAAAAACATCTGAGCCTTTCAGTTTCTTCCCTTGTTTTAACAATTGCATCTTATGCTTTCTGTTGGCAAATCGCATTATTACAGCTGGTTTGCCAGTGTTGCTTCTCCGTGGGAGAGGGTGACATGCTTCAATGTTATTGCTTTTTACCTCAATCCCCTTGGAGTGCAGGAATGCTAACACCTGTTTCTCCACAGAGTTAGCATCCTCCTCATTCAGTTCCTCTCCATCTCTTCTTGCCACTGCTCCAGCATATGAGCGGGGCTGAATCTGCAGTCCGGTCACAATGATGTCATTCATCCGGGTGTACTGCTTCAGCTCCTCCACTCGGTTCTCGAGAATGGCGATCCTCTTTGCCTTCTCCGTGTTCTGCAGACTCAGAGCTTTGACCTCTTCTACCAGGTCCAGGATGGTCTTCTGCTGCATCCTGACAGCAGAGATTTCTTCACCCAGAAAGTCGAGGGATTTTTTAATATCATCTATCTCCTTGACCGTAGGCGCTTTCTTCGGGGGCATTGCATTTGTTGTTATTACGTGGCCCGTTCCCGCGCTACCTCTCGGCCTGCTCCCGCGCAGCTTCGCTCCCGCGCAACCTCTCGGCCCACTCTCGCGCAGCTTCGCTCCCGCGCAACCTCTCGGCCAGGTCTTCAACTTCAACTCCCGCAGGAGGTTGACACAGAGCGCCTTGAACTCCAGCTCAAAATGCTTGGGCCAAGCATCGCAAACCATCTCTGCCATGTCACGAAAGACAAAGGGTCTAAGGGTGTCACAGTCCAAAATGTGGCGTCGTGTTTGACCGAGCTCCAACCCCAAACAAGAGCCATGTTTTCAGAGGCAGAAAAACTGATAGAGTTATGCCTGTGCCTACCCATCTCCGTGGCATCATCTGAGCGCACTTTCTCCGCCATGCGTCTTTTGAAAACATGGATACGCAGCACCATGACCCAGAAAAGACTCACACACCTTTCTTTGATGCATGCCCACACTGCAATTCTGAACTCTTTGGACATTCGTTCCCTCATGAGAGACTTTATCTCCACAAACCCGGAGCGCACCTCGACCTTTGGACACCTGTAACCAGGCACTGATAGCAGCTCAGTTATGGTCCGCACATTTCTGTTCATGTTCACGTTAACAGTTTAATAGCCTACTAACTTGGTTGGGATGGAGAGTCTTATGGAAAGTCTTATGGAAAGGAATTTTTATAATCTTATTTTTTGTGCTTTGTGCGTGCACGATATGGAGAGCTGTTTTTTTTTTAAAGATTATTTAATTATTGTCAGAGACAAGTTTTTGCAGTAAATTTTAAATTGGCAATTTGAAGTTGTATATGTCAATAAAATGTTGAATATCAAGATATCCATTTATTTATTGGATGATTACTGAAGTGAACGGTGGTCCATTGGTGTGACTTTCAGCATACTAACTAGCTTCAAAAAGCTTGGCACTAATACATGTAGTCAATGAGGCCTGTGTCTTGGTACAGCAAACAAGAATAAGTTGGTGATGTGTGTAACTGCATCTTAATTTTCTTGAATTGGCCTCAATGGCTACACGATTATTTCTTCCAAGGCTGACATTGTGCTTTTGACAGTAATTTTATTTATTGGTGATTCTTTATGTTGCCAAATAGAGATATATTATTAAGCAAGTCTATGGGCATTAATGCATGTTTTAGATATGGCTTTGGATTGGTTATATAGCCTAGGGAATACAGATGACATTTTTGACTTACATCAGAATATTATAGATTACAGCACCCCCTGTTAAAAACTACCTCCAGCGGCCCTGCCCTGAGCCAAAAAGTTTGCCCACCCCTGTACTAGTATATGCCTATTCATGCAAGAGCCTCATGAATGTTGATTTTCCTGTGTCATCATGCTCTACTCTGATAGCATGCATGGTCAAGCGTTCTGCAGAAACAATTCTCATGTGTGCATTTCTCCTATGCACACTATACACCCCAATGATGCGAGAATCACATGGCTCAGTGAAGATGGCTTCAGAATGTTCGTACACTCGACACATGAAAGAGTCCTCAGGCATGTTGACAGCATGAATCACCTCGCAGCATGAATGATTAGGCAGTACAAAGGCATTGTTTGGTGACTTTGTTGATACTGTTGGGTTGACCTTCACTGCTAGTTCTGGCTTTGTACTCCTTTCACTTAGTCTTTTGACAATTTGTGCCATTGGCCTTCTTCCTGATCTTACAAGCTTTTTGAGCTCATGCATGTAGTTTTCAAACGGAAAAGCTGAACAGGATTCTAAATATCCATGCTCTTCACTTCATCAGCTAGATGAAGCAGAGAGTGCACATTGTATACAAGGAACTCGTTGCCATGTAACTTGCGGTCCTGTGAAACGAAGTGCACAAGCAGTTCGTTGGCATAGCCTCTGTGCGTTTGAGCAAGCTCAGGACTCACAAGGTTGGTCATGAGTCATGAAATGATCATACAAGTCCTGCCTAAGAATTCGATGCAAGGCTATTTTCCCTGTATAGAGCAGGAATTGTCTATATTCTGTGGCTTTCCACCAGTCCACATCTGTCAACGGGCGTGGTTTCCGTGCGAAGGTAGAGGGGATACATTTTTTCATTCCCTCCAGCCGGAGACTTATCTGATGGATCTGGTCTGCTGAATGCCTCACATCTCGTCTACCTCGCATCCATATAAGTAACAGCCTCTTCATGCAACCCAAACACACTTGATGCATATAGTCTATAGGGAACAATTTCACCATATCAATGGGTAGCAAAGATAGGAGAGATTCCCCATGGTGATGTTCTTCGTTCGAGTGGTTCCGAAATGATGAATCTGTACGAAGATCTAGGTTTTCTACTTCTGGGTAGGTTATCCGTCCGAACCACTGACCTTGCTGAGCACATTTGTCACATCCAAAATACCCAGTAAATGACTTTGTCATTTTAACCATGGCCCTTGCAGGTGCATCACAGACCATTCATGTCATCTGAGGGTGACATGAATGGTTTCCTCGCCATCTTGCAGACCATGCTGAAGAATCATCTTCACATCTTGAATGGTATCATTTAAGAAATCCAAATCAGTGGGCTTGGATTTTCCGCAGGTCAAGGCTACAGGGAAGACTGTCGTTGGCTTTATATTCACTATAGCACATAGTACTGGCCACAATGACAAAGTTGAGCTTCTAAACAATGGCAGGCCATCAATGTTCAATGAAAGTTCTACTCTATCCACTTCTGCTCTTTTATGCAGTGGATACATCTTCAAATGTTTCACCAGCTCACTAGCCAATCCAAAATAATAATAGTCCATTCCAGATTTGACTTCAGTTTCCACCTGGCTAGCAGTGTGCAGCAAAGTACGAGCTGTACTCAGTAGATCAGGATGGCCAGATGTCTTGAGTACTTTTAGAGGACTGTCCACAGCATTTTGTTTTACTTGGTACTCTGTCACCCAGGATGATAATTTGTCCTCAAAACTATCACTTTCGCTTTCTGAATCTGCATCTGATGACACTGTTTCATGTTCGTCAATGTAGTCCCATCCACCATCAGAATGATCATCATGATCTGGAAGCTCAGAGTAACCATCGGAAACAGCATCTTCAAATTCTGATTCACTGGTAGCCGTAGAACCTTCGTTTGTAGTTGTTGTCCTGGTTTCTGCCTGTACTTGTAATGCTGGTAGTGGTGGACGTGATTCTCCATTATTATTCAGGTCTATGCACTCTTCGTCAGATGATTTGTCACTTTCGTCAGTTTCCACAAATGTGTCTCTGCATGGCTTCTTCAAAGTTCTAGTGGCTGCAGCCCACCTACATTTGTATTCCTGCTGTCGAATTTTCTTCATGGTGGATGGAACGAGTATTCTCTGGAAAGCAATCAATGAAAATAAAAAAATATATATAGCATGCAGACATGCACCTGTACCAATGAAATATGTATTTTAGAACCTTGACTGTTCAAGACTGGTCAGTATTTTAATCTAGTTTAGATATGGATGCAACTGAAGGTCCAGAGATTTCTATATATATTAGTCTTTATTAAAAATTAAACATGAATAAATAATATTTTCAGGGATGTAGCCTAGGGAATCTAGCACTAAAATGGGCGGACCTAGAAAAAAATTTCTTTTTACATGACTGGTGTATATATATATATATATATATATATATATATATATATATATATATATATATATATATCCTAGTACTCCAGAAAAAAAATCTAAAGAAATCTAGGTGGGGGAACATGTTTAAATATTTACGTTTCTTACCCCCTACGCCCTGTAGGGTTGCGGATGGACGTTTCAAGATGTAGGCATATATTTATGTAGTGTATGTGATTTTTATCATCAATTACTGGTCTCCTCCCATGACGAGATATGGCAGCATGTTTATGCTGCAAAAATACCCGTTTTAAACTTTTTAAACAGTATTTGGAAACGGAAAATGTAAAAAATTGCATATTTTCACTGGGAACAAAGTCAAACATAATAAAATATCATAAAATATTATTTTAACTGACTGGTGTGAATTGTTATACTGGTTGAGTAGAAGTATGAATCTAGTCTAGATTCATATATTTTATTAAGTCTGTTCCCAGTGAAAATAATTTTTTTTTACATTTTCTGTAAATTAATAGTGTTTAAAAGTGCAAATTGGGTATTTTTGCAGCATAAACATGCTGCCATATCTCTAGCCATGGGAGGAGACCAGTAATTGATGATAAAAAACACACACTACATAAATATAATACCTACATCTTGAAACTTCCATCTGTGCCCTCCTGGACAAATTTTACCAGGCACATTTACATTATGGGAATGTTCTGGGTCTAATTTAGACTGGTCTAGAAAAAGCCTGAAAGCGCACTTTCAAGGCATTTCGCGAACACCAGACCCCATGTGCTCTCTACAGGACCAGTTTCTAAAGACTTAGAAACTGTGCAGAAATGTTTTCTGTGCAGAAATGTTCCTCGTACCTCCTTATTCCACCTTACTTACGTTTGGTTGACGATGGAACGATAACCCGCAAAACAGATGGATTTTTCTTAATAACTCTTCGATGATTCAAATCCCTCCTTGCACGCAGCGGGAGATATGCAGTGTGCATGCGCATGGCCTTGACCTAATCGGTTGGAAACTCCGAATGTTCGTTCCACGTTCCCCTGACGTTCATGCGCAATGTTCTTTAAACATTTATGGTAAACATTTCTAAGAACCTTCAAAGAATGTTCATGGAATGTTTTCATTTAACAGAACCAAAATAGAACTTCTGTGGAATGTTAGTTTAATGTTTGGTGCTAGCTGGGTAGAAACTGGGATAAGTGGCTAGACCCTCTGTTGTTTGCAGTGCACAAGGTCCCACAAGCCTCCACCAGGTTTCCCCATTTTAATTGCTGTATGGGCGCAAGCCCCATGACGGCTTAGACGTCATTAAAGAAAATTGGGAGGAGGGACCTTCACAAAGCCGAAAAGAAATTCAGTATGTTCTTGACCTGAGAGCAGGAGAATCTGCTACAGGTGCAAGAACATCAAACCCACCTGTCCAACAGAGGGACACAGCTAAGATAATTTGCACCAGGAGATAAAGTGCTCATATAAAGTGCTCATTTTACTGCCCACGTCGAGCTCACAATTAATCGCCAAGTGGCAAGGGCCCTTTGAGGTCACATGGCAAATTGGGGAAGTCGACTATGAGGTCAGGCACTCAGATGGAGGTGATGCATGTCAAATTTACCACCTCAATCTCCTGAAACCGTGGAGAGAGGAGGTTCCTGTGGCTCTGGTGATGGTAGTTCTGGAGAGGGCAGAGCTGGGACCGGAGGTAAGTCTAAAAGGTGTAACCCAATCCACCCTGTCCCCTGTGGAAACCACCTCTCACTGTCCCAGAGAGCACAGGTCATTAGGTTGCAGGAGGAGTTCTACAACGTGTTCTCGCCCCTCCCTGGTTGCACTAACCTCATAGAGCACCACAATGAGACTCCCCCAGGCGTGGTGGTGCACACCTGCCTGTATCAGCTCCCCGAGCACAAGAAAAATGTGGTTCAAGATGAACTCAAGGTGATGCTTGATACGGGAGTAACTGAAGAGTCACACAGCGACTGGAGCAGTCTGGTGGTCTTGGTTTCCAAGACCAGTGGGACGGTTTGGTTCTGTGTGGACTATAGAAAAGTCAATATGGTGTCCGATGCCTCGCATTGATGAACTGCTCTATTGGTTAGATGCGGCTCACTTTTATTTGACACTGGATTTAACAAAGGGATATTGGCAGATCCCCTTGACTCCAATATCCTGTGGGAAAAATGGCCGTTTCCACTCTGTCTGGGTTACGCCAATTTGTCACCCTTCCTTTTGGGTTGTTTGGGGCCCCAGTGACATTTCAGCATCTCATGGACTAAATCCTCTGTCCCCACAATACGTATGCCACTGTCTATTTTGACAACATTATTATTTATAGTAATGATTAGCAGTGGAATTTACAACATCTAAAGGCTGTCCTGAGGTCACTGAGGCTCACTGGGCTCACAGCAAACCTGAAAAAGTGTAAAATTGGATGGGTGGAAGTACGGTATCTGGGCTTCCAATTGGGGCATGGGCAGGTGTATCCCCAAATTAATAAGACTGCAGCAATTGCAGCCTGCCCAAGACCTAAGACCAAATAGAGGTGAGGCAGTTCCTGGGGCTGGCTGGCTATTATAGGTGGTTCATTCCTAACTGTTCAGACATCACCAGCCTGCTGACTGACCTCACTAAAAAGGGGGCACCAGATCTGGTCAAGTGAATGGAGCTGTGCAAACTGGCTTTTGCTCATGTTAAAGCGGTTTTGTGTGGGGGCCCGCTGTTACATTCTCCTGATTTTTCTCTCCCTTTTGTTTTGCAGACTGATGCATCGAACAGAGCTTTCTTTTTATGTATAATATATAGTGGGCAACATGGGCCTTTCTATGTGGAGTTTGCATGTTCTCCCTGTGTCTGCATGGGTTTCCTCTGGGTGCTCCGGTTTCCCCCACAGTTCAAAGACATACAGGTTGGGTAAAAAATACCCAGCCACTGGGGTTACACAAGCCAGTGCATACTTAGTGCCAGTCCCAAGCCCAGATAGATTGGAGAAGGTTGTGTCAGGAAGGGCATCCGGTGTAAAAACCTATGCCAAATCAAATATCTGGATCATAATGATCTGCTGTGGTGACCCCTAATGGGAGCAGCTGGAAGAAGAAGAAGACTGGATTGAGGCAGTATTGGGTGAAAGCCATAAGTTGGCAGATGTGGCTGGCACATTGCAGACATAAGACTTTACACTGTGTGATCAACTTGATTTCTTGATGTGAAGAAAACTCATACTGTTATAAGTAGCCCAACAAGTAAAGAACATAGCTAGAAGGAAAATTACAACTTTATACACCACATCTCCAAAACTCCAAGCCCAGAAACATTCACAGAACCAGAACAGCAGTCCGACAGTGGAGAGCATTATCTGACAGGGACAAGCTGAGGATGAAGATGTTGGTCAGTGATCATAGATTCATAAAGAATACACTGACCACAACAACCAGGATTGCTACCAATGAGAATGATGATGATTACAAAGCAGAGTGTTCTTGCAATGGCAATTGTAATGTGTCAAAATTCAGCCTCAGCTCCTTTGTTACATAGAATAATAAAACAAATCATTATGCAGAAATGCACATGGAGTCTCTGTCAGTGTGCCAATTTCTAGAAAGCAAAGTGCTTTTCCTTCCTGTTTTTCTCACATTAAATCCACTAAATTTCAGTGAATCTTGCTCTGGCTGTGAAAGACAGTATCTGATCACTAATTGAATTGATTAGGGATAGAAATTAGCCTAAATAAAACTATTTCCAAGTAATTTTGTAAAAAAAATGTTTGCATGTGGCGGCACGGTGGTGTAGTGGTTAGCGCTGTCGCCTCACAGCAAGAAGGTCCTGGGTTCGAGCCCCATGGCCGACGAGGGCCTTTCTGTGTGGAGTTTGCATGTTCTCCCCGTGTCCGCGTGGGTTTCCTCCGGGTGCTCCGGTTTCCCCCACAGTCCAAAGACATGCAGGTTAGGTTAACTGGTGACTCTAAATTGACCGTAGGTGTGAATGTGAGTGTGAATGGTTGTCTGTGTCTATGTGTCAGCCCTGTGATGACCTGGCGACTTGTCCAGGGTGTACCCCGCCTTTCGCCCGTAGTCAGCTGGGATAGGCTCCAGCTCGCCTGCGACCCTGTAGAACAGTATAAAGCGGCTAGAGATAATGAGATGAGATGAGATGTTTGCATGTGGGTGGCACAGTGGTGTAGTGGTTAGCACCCTCACCTCACAGCAAGAAGACCCGGGTTTGAGCCCCGTGGCTGGCAAGGGCCTTTCTGTGTGGAATTTGCATGTTCTCCTTGTGTCTATGTGGGTTTCCTCTGGTTTCCCCCAAAGACATGCAGGTTAGGTTAACTGGTGACTCTAAATTGCCTGTAGGTGTGAAAGGTTGTCTGTGTCTATGTGTCAGCCCTGTGATGACCTGGTGACTTGTCCAGGGTGTACCCTGCCTTTTGCCCGTAGTCAGCTGGGATAGGCTCCAGCTTGCCTGCGACCCTGTAGAACAGGATAAAGCGGCTAGAGAGAATGAGATGTTTGTATGTTTTTTCAATAAAAATGTGGCAGAAAAACCTTATTCTTGGCTGTTTTAGAAAATTTACCCCAGACCACAACACAATTCTAAACACATTTTCAACTCTGGGTGGCACAGTGGTGTAGCAGTTAGCACTGTCGCCTCACAGCAAGATGGTTCTGGGTTGGTGCCCAGCGACCGTTTGCATGTTCTCCCCGTGTCTGTGTGGGTTTCCTCTGGGTGCTCCAGTTTCCCCCACAGTCCAATGACATGCAGGTTAGGCTAATTGGTGGCTCTAAACTGACCGTAGGTGTGAATGTGAGTGTGAATGGTTGTTTTGTCTCTATGTGTCAGCCCCGCGATGACCTAGCGACTTGTCCAGGGTGTACCCCCCCCCCGCCCATAGTCAGCTGGGATAGGCTTCAGCTTGCCCACGACCCTGCACATGATAAGTGGTTACGGATAATGGATGGATGGATTTTCAACTGTGAAAAATTCTAGGTGAATTAAGGGTTCTTCCCATTTTCCTTTCCAGAGAAATGGCATAGCTTTGACTCACTGACTTCATGCTTTTACTTCCTGTTTATTACAGTGACTGGAGGACCAACCACACTTAATTTAGACTTCCTTGGTAGATCACAATGTTGGACTTTCCCTTCCCCTTCTTCACAGGCTTCATAAACCTGCTTTTATACTGGCATTCTGAGAAAACCAAGAAGTTTAACTGTGAGATATCTGCTGTAAATATGCCAAGACATATCAACCTGCAAAAGGAAGTTTTTAAGAGTAGTGGAGTGGGGTAAGCTGTCACACTGTTCATACCCAGAGGCAACTCAAAAAAAAAAAAAATAGCTGACTTGATGTTCTGAACAATGTTTCCTGTTATTTACAGTGGTGCTTGAAAGTTTGTGAACCCTTTAGAATTTTCTATATTTCTGCATAAATATGACCTAAAACATCATCAGATTTTAACACAAGTCCGAAAAGTAGATAAAGAGAACCCAGTTAAACAAATGAGACAAAAATATTATACTTGGTCATTTATTTATTGAGGAAAATGATCCAATATTACATATCTGTGAGTGGCAAAAGTATGTGAACCTCTAGGATTAGCAGTTAATTTGAAGGTGAAATTAGAGTCAGGTGTTTTCAGTCAATGGGATGACAATCAGGTGTGAGTGGGCACCTCGTTTTATTTAAAGAACAGGGCTCTATCAAAGTCTGATCTTCACAACACATGTTTGTGGAAGTGTATCATGGCACGAACAAAGGAGATTTCTGAGGACCTCAGAAAAAGTGTTGTTGATGCTCATCAGGCTGGAAAAGGTTACAAAACCATCTCTAAAGAGTTTGGACTCCACCAATCCACAGTCAGACAGATTGTGTACAAATGGAGGAAATTCAAGACCATTGTTACCCTCCCCAGGAGTGGTCCACCAACAAAGATCACGCCAAGAGCAAGGCGCGTAATAGTCTGCGAGATCACAAAGGACCCCAGGGTAACTTCTAAGCAACTGAAGGCCTCTCTCACATTGGCTAATGTTAATGTTCATGAGTCCACCATCAGGAGAACACTGAACAACAATTGTGTGCATGGCAGGGTTGCAAGGAGAAAGCCACTGCTCTCCAAAAAGAACATTGCTGCTCATCTGCAGTTTGCTAAAGATCACATGGACAAGCCAGAAGGCTACTGGAAAAATGTTTTGTGGACGGATGAGATCAAAATAGAACTTTTTGGTTTAAATGAGAAGCATTATATTTGGAGAAAGGAAAACACTGCATTCCAGCATAAGAACCTTATCCCATCTGTGAAACATGGTGGTGGTAGTATCATGGTTTGGGCCTGTTTTGCTGCATCTGGGCCAGGACGACCTGCCATCATTGATGGAACAATGAATTCTGAATTATACCAGCAAATTCTAAAGGAAAATGTCAGGACATCTGTCCATGAACTGAATCTCAAGAGAAGGTGGGTCATGCAGCAAGACAACGACCCTAAGCACACAAGTTGTTCTACCAAAGAATGGTTAAAGAAGAATAAAGTTAATGTTTTGGAATGGCCAAGTCAAAGTCCTGACCTTAATCCAATGGAAATGTTGTGGAAGGACCTGAAGCGAGCAGTTCATGTGAGGAAACCCACCAACATCCCAGAGTTGAAGCTGTTCTGTACAGAGGAATGGGCTAAAATTCCTCCAAGCCGGTGTGCAGGACTGATCAACAGTTACCAGAAATGTTTAGCTGCAGTCATTGCTGCACAAGGGGGTCACACCAGATACTGAAAGCAAAGGTTCACATACTTTTGCCACTCACAGATATGTAATATTGGATCATTTTCCTCAATAAATAAATGACCAAGTATAATATTTTTGTCTCATTTGTTTAACTGGGTTCTCTTTATCTACTTTTAGGACTTGTGTGAAAATCTAATGATGTTTTAGGTCATATTTATGCAGAAATATAGAAAATTCTAAAGGTTTCACAAACTTTCAAGCACCACTGTATGTCCTTACTGAGCAAAACCTATTTCTGGGAAAAGTACAGTGGTGCTTGAAAGTTTGTGAACCCTTTAGAATTTTCTATATTTCTGCATAAATATGACCAAAAACATCATCAGATTTTCACAACCGAGTTAAACAAATGAGACAAAAATATTATACTTGGTCATTTATTTATTGAGGAAAATTATCCAATATTACATATCTGTGAGTGGCAAAAGTATGTGAACCCCTAGGATTAGCAGTTAATTTGAAGGTGAAATTAGAGTCAGGTGTTTTCAATCAATGGGATGATAATCAGGTGTGAGTGGGCACCCTGTTTTATTTAAAGAACAGGGATCTATCAAAGTCTGATCTTCACAACACATGTTTGTGGAAGTGTATCATGGCACGAACAAAGGAGATTTCTGAGGACCTCAGAAAAAGCATTGTTGATGCTCATCAGGCTGGATAAGGTTACAAAACCATCTCGAAAGAGTTTGGACTCCACCAATCCACAGTCAGACAGGTTGTGTACAAATGGAGGAAATTCAAGACCATTGTTACCCTCCCCAGGAGTGGTCGACCAACAAAGATCACTCCAAGAGCACGGGCGCAGATAGAGGGGGGGACGGGGGGGATTCGTCCCACCCAGATTTAAATTCACCTCGTTCGGTCCCCCCCACTTATAGGGAGGAAAAAACGTCTATGCTGTCTTATTTCTTTGCATAAGGCAAACCTCACGGAAAAATCAAAAGACTGATTACCATTCGGTTTATTGAGGTGCACAGCAGTACAGACATAGCTGCACCTGCGCAGACTGCACAGAAGCTCGAGCTTGGTTGCTATGGTTACAAGTTTGACAGGCATATCAGGGACAGCGCCTCCTAGTTCAGGACCCCAACACGGCATGATGAAGGGTGCCAAAAGGCAGAAAACGATTGCATCGTTTTTAAAAAAAAAAAAACGACTGTAAGTAAACTGTGCCTTACTTTATCATATCACCTTGCAATTTTTTGATAGTCTGTTCAAAGTAATGTCGTAGTGAAAGTAAAATCGTACGGAGTAGAGATGCCTTTCTGGTAGTCTCCTTCTTTCGGTGGCAGCCTGTAGATACAGTGCTCAGAAGGCAGTTTTAATGTTTAATCTGGCGTTCCCTGCCATAATTTCAGCGAGCATACTGTTTCATAAGGAAACTTTGCGAAGAGTTGTTGACTGACTGCCGCTCACGCAACACACAGGCATAGTTAGAAAGTCAGGATGCACTGGTTTACACTTTACACACACACACACATAGCCCAGCCTCTCGCTATGGTTAACAGTTGGAACTTAGCAGTTTTAAAACTAGTTTTGCAATTTCTGTGCGTGATGATAATGTGTAAACTTTGGATTTCCATAGGCTATGTTAAAATGTTATCATTGTCCTGGCCTGCAGGTAGTTCCTGGTGATGGCAGTGAGGGAGGTGAAATAACATGTATATACACTACCGTTCAAAAGTTTGGGGTCACCCAGACAATTTTGTGTTTTCCATGAAAAGTCACACTTTTATTTCCCACCATAAGTTGTAAAATGAATAGAAAATATAGTCAAGACATTTTTCTGGCCATTTTGAGCATTTAATCGACCCCACAAATGTGATGCTCCAGAAACTCAATCTGCTCAAAGGAAGGTCAGTTTTATAGCTTCTCTAAAGAGCTCAACTGTTTTCAGCTGTGCTAACATGATTGTACAAGGGTTTTCTAATCATCCATTAGCCTTCTGAGGCAATGAGCAAACACATTGTACCATTAGAACACTGGAGTGATAGTTGCTGGAAATGGGCCTCTATACACCTATGGAGATATTGCACCAAAAACCAGACATTTGCAGCTAGAATAGTCATTTGCCACATTAGCAATGTATAGAGTGGATTTCTGATTAGTTTAAAGTGATCTTCATTGAAAAGAACAGTGCTTTTCTTTCAAAAAATAAGGACATTTCAAAGTGACCCCAAACTTTTGAACGGTAGTATATATATATATATATATATATATACACATATATACACAAAATGGAATCATTTGCTGACAACTCATTCCCCCCCAGTTCAAAAATCCTATCTGCGCCCCTGTCCAAGAGCAAGGCGTGTAATAGTCAGCGAGGTCACAAAGGACCCCAGGGTAACTTCTAAGTAACTGAAGACCTCTCTCACATTGGCTAATGTTAATGTTCATGAGTCCACCATCAGGAGAACACTGAACAGCAATGGTGTGCATGGCAGGGTTGCAAGGAGAAAGCCACTGCTCTCCAAAAAGAACATTGCTGCTCGTCTGCAGTTTGCTAAAGATCACGACAAGCCAGAAAGACTATTGGAAAAATGTTTTGTGGACAGATGAGACCAAAATAGAACTTTTTGGTTTAAATAAGAAGCATTATGTTTGGAGAAAGGAAAACACTGCATTCCAGGATAAGAACCTTATCTCATCTGTGAAACATGGTGGTGGTAGTATCATGGTTTGGGCCTGTTTTGCTGCATCTGGGCCAGGACGGTTTGCCATCATTGATGGAACAATGAATTCTGAATTTTACCAGCAAATTCTAAAGGAAAATGTCAGGATATCTGTCCATGAACTGAATTTCAAGAGAAGGTGGGTCATGCAGCAAGACAATGACCGTAAGCACACAAGTTGTTCTAAAGAATGGTTAAAGAAGAATAAAGTTCATGTTTTGGAATGACCAAGTTAAAGTCCTGACCTTAATCCAATCGAAATGTTGTGGAAGGACCTGAAGCGAGCAGTTCATGTGAGGAAACCCACCAACATCCCAGAGTTGAAGCTGTTCTGTATGGAGGAATGGGCTAAAATTCCTCCAAGCCGGTGTGCAGGACTTATCAACAGTTACCGGAAACGTTTAGTTGCAGCTATTGCTGCACAAGGGGGTCACACCAGATACTGAAAGCAAAGGTTCACATACTTTTGCCACTCACAAGTATGTAATATTCGATCATTTTCCTGGATAAATAAATGACCAAGTATAATATTTTTGTCTCATTTGTTTAACTGGGTTCTCTTTATCTACTTTTAGGACTTGTGTGAACACCTGATGATGTTTAGGTCATATTTATGCAGAAATATAGAAAATTCTAAAGGGTTCACAAACTTTCAAGCACCACTGTATGCTCTTATCCCATATTTATCTCATGGTTATGGGTCTTGCTCAAGGACCCAACAGTAGCAGCTTGTCAGTGTTGGTGGTTTGATCTCATGACCTACCAATCAGTAGGCCAAAGTCTTCAGGTTCATTTGAAAAGAAACCCCTTACGAGCTGCACAGATTGGGGCTACTCTACCCCCTGAATGGTTACCGTTAACCACCCAGCTTGGGAAAACAACTTCTGGCAACAAGATTTAATGGGTGATTGTCAGAGGTGTTGAATAATTAAAAGGTCTTAATTTGCGACGATTACAGATAACTTGCTAAGCATACAGACATTGTAGCTAGTTACATTCAGGTGGGGTTTACATTAGACCATATCAGCGGATCATCAGATTAATGTTTTTAAAATGATTAGTGTGCACACAGCAACACCAATACACGATTTGCGTGCACACAGCAACACCAATACACGGATACGCTCGGCTCCGCAGGCATCCTGCGCTCCAAATCACTCCGCCCTGAACAGCGAGTGCCCTCTGGAGGGTGCGCACTCTGGCCCTGCGCAGCTCACAGAGCACGCGAGTGTAGTGCACAAGCAGTGATTCGGGACTGAGCCGCTGTGTGTGTGATCCCAGCGCATATCACTTACCACTTGCAAGTGGAAGGATGGCAAGCCTAAAGACAATCATAACTACACAATGGGCAGTATTTGCATCAGTATTTGCAGTATTTTCATACTTTTATACTCTTTAATGAAAGGTGATACAAGGCGGAAGTCCGCGCCGTTTTTCAGCAGTCGTGTCACATGACCAACGCCAGCGAATCAGGAAGGTGGATGTCACAGTGACGTTGTCCAGTGACGATGCCAGCTAGAGCTCAGCACAGCGTATCCGCGTATTCTCAATGTTTACACAGCACCGGAGCTGACATGATCTGGATTGAATACGTGGACCCTGGCGGATTCCCGTTTCCCGGCATTTCCAGGCGGTTTAATGTAAACGGACAGTGCATCCGTGAAGAAAACGAGACAGATACGGTCTAATGTAAACTTGGCCTCAGTGTTTTTTTTTTTTTGAAAAGTCAGATTCCTTCAAAAAGTGGTTCACACTCTCTTTGTATGGGCAATGGTAGCTCATTAGACTTATGGGTAGCTCATTAGACTTTGGCCTACTGATTGGTTGGTCATGAGATCAAACCACCAACAGTGACAAGCTGCCACTGTTGGTCCCTTGAGCAAGATCCATAACTGTTAGATACAGTGGAGCAAAAAAGTATTTAGTCAGCCACCAGTTGTGCAAGTTCTCCCACTTAAAAAGATGAGAGAGGCCTGTAATTTTCGTCATAGGTACACTTCAACTATGAGAGACAAAATGGGGGGAAAGAATCCAGGAAATCACATTGTAGGATTTTTAATGAATTAATTGGTAAATTCCTCGGTAAAATAAGTATTTGGTCACCTACAAACAAGCAAGGTTTCTGGCTCTCACAGACCTGTAACAACTTCTTTAAGGGGCTCCTCTGTCCTCCACTCGTTACCTGTATTAATGGCACCTGTTTGAACTCATTATCAGTATAAAAGACACCTGTCCACAACCTCAAACAGTCACACTCCAAACTCCACTATGGCCAAGACCAAAGAGCTGTCAAAGGACACCAGAAACAAAATTGTAGACCTGCACCTGGCTGGGAAGACTGAATCTGCAATAGGTAAGCAGCTTGGTGTGAAGAAATCAACTGTGGGAGCAATTATTAGAAAATGGAAGACATACAAGACCACTGATAATCTCCCTCGATCTGGGGCTCCACGCAAGATCTCACCCCGTGGGGTCAAAATGATCACAAGAATAGTGAGCAAAAATCCCAGAACCACATGGGGGGACCTAGTGAATGACCTGCAGAGAGCTGGAACCAGAGTAAAAAAGGCTACCATCAGTAACACACTACGCTGCCAGGGACTCAAATCCTGCAGTGCCAGACGTGTCCCCATGCTTAAGCCAGTACATGTCTAGGCCCGTCTGAAGTTTGCTAGAGAGCATTTGGATGATCCAGAAGAGGATTGGGAGAATGTCATATGGTCAGATGAAACCAAAATAGAACTTTTTGGTAAAAACTCAACTTGTCATGTTTGGAGGAGAAAGAATGCTGAGTTGCATCCAAAGAACACCATACCTACTGTGAAGCATGGGGGTGGAAACATCATGCTTTGGGGCTGTTTTTCTGCAAAGGGACCAGGACGACTGATCCATGTAAAGGAAAGAATGAATGGGGCCATGTATCGTGAGATTTTGAGTGAAAACCTCCTTCCATCAGCAAGGGCATTGAAGATGAAACATGGCTGGGTCTTTCAGCATGACAATGATCCCAAACACACCGCCCGGGCAATGAAGGAGTGGCTTCGTAAGAAACATTTCAAGGTCCTGGAGTGGCCTAGCCAGTCTCCAGATCTCAACCCCATAGAAAATCTTTGGAGGGAGTTGAAAGTCCGTGTTGCCCAGCGACAGCCCCAAAACATCACTGCTCTAGAGGAGATCTGCATGGAGGAATGGGCCAAAATACCAGCAACAGTGTGTGAAAGCCTTGTGAAGACTTACAGAAAGCGTTTGACCTCTGTCATTGCCAACAAAGGGTATATAACAAAGTATTGAGATGAACTTTTGTTATTGACCAAATATTTATTTTCCACCATAATTTGCAAATAAATTCTTTAAAAATCCTACAATGTGATTTCCTGGATCCTTCCCCCCATTTTGTCTCTCATAGTTGAAGTGTACCTGTGATGAAAATTACAGGCCTCTCTCATCTTTTTAAGTGGGAGAACTTGCACAATTGGTGACTGACTAAATACTTTTTTGCCCCACTGTATATAAATGTGATACATACCGTATAAGTATGGGATAAGGGCAAGTGCCTTCAGTGTAAATGTGGTCACCTGACCATCACACCCATGTGTCCTTTTTGAACATCCCAGTTGAGATTTTGGAGCGTGGCTGTGTGTTCATTCGGCCACAAGAGCATTAGTGAGATCAGATACTGATGTCAGGTGAGAAGGTCTGGGGTGCAGTCACTGTTCCAGTTCATCCCAAAGGTGTTCAGTAAGGTTGAGGTCAAGGCTCTGTGCAGTTGCAGTGCTTGCACTCCAATCATAGCAAATTATGTCTTTATAGAGCTTGCTTTGTACACAGGAGCGTTGTCATGCTGGAACAGGTTTGAGCCTCTTTGTGCCAGTGAAGGGAAACTGTAATGCTGCATCAAATAAAGACATTCAAGACAATTTTGTTCTTTCAAATGTGTAGTGAAAATTTGGGCAAGAACCATATGGATGTGATGGTCAGGTGTTCACATACGTTTGCCTATATACTGTATCCAACAGGCAGCATTTTTGTGAAATAGAATAATTTGAGCGTTCTTTATGGTAAAACTCTTCCTTCCAAAACCCCTTTCGTGAATCTACTTCTTTCTGGCAGGATGTACTACAGAACTCATTTGGAACACAAGATTATCCAGAAATAATTTATTGAAGTGTTGTTACAGTTTGAGGAATAGTAAAAGTGTGTGGCACCCAAACCTTATGTGTATACATATGAAACTGTGCCCCCCGCAATGTTTACAACAATCAACATTACATAAAGCATATAGCTGATGTCACTAGAGTTATTAGGTGATATCAACTGCAAAATATTTAAGACATATAATTTTAGATATTTCCTTATACATAAATGTAGCCTTAGCTTTAATTTACTTTAATTATTAACCCAATAATCTAGATAACGATCTGTCACATACTGGTTAGTTTGTCATTCTCCAATATAGCAAGCTGCAGCATGTCTACCTTTATAAAATACAACCAACTATTTGAGATTTATGTTACAGTGGTGCTTGAAAGTTTGTGAACCATTTAGAATTTTCTATATTTCTGCATAAATATGACCTAAAACATCATCAGATTTTCACACAAGTCCTAAAAGTAGATCAAGAGAACCCGGTTAAACAAATGAGACAAAAAATTTATACTTGGTCATTTATTTACTGAGGAAAATTATCCAATATTACATATCTGTGAGTGGCAAAAGTATGTGAACCTTTGCTTTCAGTATCTGGTGTGACCCCCTTGTGCAGCAATAACTGCAACTAAATGTTTCCAGTAACTGTTGATCAGTCCTGCACACCGGCTTGGAGGAATTTTAGCCCATTCCTCCGTACAGAACAGCTTCTGGGATGTTGGTGGGATTCCTCACATGAACTGCTTGCTTCAGGTCCTTCCACAACATTTTGATTGGATTAAGGTCAGGACTTTGACTTGCCCATTGCAAAACATTTAATTTTATTCTTTTTTAACCGTTCTTTGGTAGGACGACTTGTATGCATCTTTAGAGATGGTTTTGTAATCTTTTCCAGCCTGATGAGCATCAACAATGCTTTTTCTGAGGTCCTCAGAAATCTCCTTTGTTCGTGCCATGATACACTTCCACAAACATGTGTTGTGAAGATCAGACTTTGATAGATCCCTGTTCTTTAAATAAAACAGGGTGCCCACTCACACCTGATTGTCATCCCATTGATTGAAAACACCTGACTCTAATTTCACCTTCAAATTAACTGCTTATCCTAGAGGTTCACATACTTTTGCCACTCACAAGTATGTAATATTCAATCATTTTCCTGGATAAATAAATGACCAAGTATAATATTTTTGTCTCATTTGTTTAACTGGGTTCTCTTTATCTACTTTTAGGACTTGTGTGAAAACCTGATGATGTTTTAGGTCATATTTATGCAGAAATATAGAAAATTCTAAAGGGTTCACAAATTTTCAAGCACCACTGTATGTCTCATCTCATCTCATTATCTCATCTCATCTCATTATCTGTAGCCGCTTTATCCTGTTCTACAGGGTCGCAGGCAAGCTGGAGCCTATCCCAACTGACTACGGGCGAAAGGCGGGGTACACCCTGGACAAGTCGCCAGGTCATCACAGGGCTGACACATAGACACAGACAACCATTCACACTCACATTCACACCTACGGTCAATTTAGAGCCACCAGTTAACCTAACCTGCATGTCTTTGGACTGTGGGGGAAACTGGAGCACCCGGAGGAAACCCATGCGGACACGGGGAGAACATGCAAACTCCACACAGAAAGGCCCTCGCCAGCCACGGGGCTCGAACCCGGACCTTCTTGCTGTGAGGCGACAGTGCTAACCACTGTATGTATTATTTGTATTTACAAGAATGTAATGGAAGATCAAGTAGCTCGACATAGGAAATGCAAACTCAGCAAGAGAAATCATGAGCTGCAGTTCATAACTGTGGTTGAAAAAACTGCTGATGATGAGTGTTTAGTTCCCGTTTGACCATTGATACTAATACAGGAAGTTCAAAAATCCTGATACAGTAAAAAAGAAGCAACACACATTTTTAATTTCATAAGATGAGATAAAACTTTATTCATCTTGAGAGAAATTCTTGTGCCAGAAGTCGCTCCATAACAATACAGTACAAGTTAAAATACAACAATACAAGCTGGAAGGGAGGGAAAAAAAAGTCTGCAATAAGAACTGTGCAAGAAATAAATGCCTAAAAAACAGTGTTTTTCATCAGTATCTTCTGACTCCATGTTTATTTGAGCAGATCAGGAGCAATCACATAGAAAGACGTTGTTCCCAGAGCTTCGCCTTGTTGATTTATTCATGTTTAAATGGAATTAGATTTAATCAGATTTGGTCAAATCAACCCGTTTTGTGTTAAAGAATCAGAAACTCAAGACAAAGTGCTCCATCAGTATCTTTACACTCCTATAACAAGTCAGTGCTGTAGTTCACACAGTCACACAAAATCAGGTACCAGGATGATTGCTAGCCCTGCAGACACAGCAAACATTTTCTTTGATTTTTTTTTTATTTAAAGATTACTAAAATCACGATTTACATCCAGGTCTGGGACTTGATTATTTAAACTGTCACAAGAGGTAGAATGAAGTTCTTCCATCCTCATTTGGGCAGAATTGAACATAGCTCGCCTTTGCAAAATCTCCCGCACTGTTGTACGGAATTTTACACAAAATAAACCATAAATTACAGGATTGAGGCAGCATCGGATGTGAGCCAAAATGTGACAAACTAAGAAGGCATAATAGTAATGTACGTAGTTGTGAAAATGTGTTATCTGATAATAAAGTAAGAAGGTTATAAAAAGCATTATGTTAAAAGGAGCCCAACAAATAAAGTAAGTAGCTACCAGAAAGAAGGCAAGTCCAGTAATTCTGTGTCTCTGGTTTGTTGGTGACTTGAAGATGGTTTGCAGGATCCTGATGAAGCAACAACCCATGATCAAAAATGCGCACACAAAACCAATGTTGTGTTCATACATAAAACCAACCATTGCAGTCAAGCTACTGTATGTACAGTGTCGCATATACACTTCGACATACACTGCGTTTGGCACTGCTGCCAAGGTGCTCCCGCCCCACGCACTGATAAGAACGAGTGTGAAACAACGTCCTTTTTTCCAGCTTGAGCGAGGGCGCACTACAGACATGTAGCGCTGAACACTCATCAACACCAGGAACACCAGGTTACTGTAAAATCCAGCTGCGAAAATAAAGTGAACTGCTTTGCACGCTGCATTTCCGAGAGTAAAACCCCAGACAACTGCATGGATCTGGAACATCAATCCGATAGTGAACAGCAGGTCTGACACAGCCAAGTTGAGTATGAAGATGATGGTCAGTGACTGAAGTCTCAAATAGAAGACACTGATCACAACAACCAGGATGTTACCAATGAGACTGAGGAGGCTCACAATGCTGAGAATTATGGGAATTGCAATGTGTGCCTCTTCAGACATGGATTCTTCATTGTGCATATCATAATCAGGAAATGAATAATTATGCACAGATCCATTTTGATCTAGGGTCTCCATCAATGCGCTGTTTTCTTGAAAGCAAAGCAAAGCAAAGGTTAGTGAAAAATAAATAAAAACAAAAACATATTTGCCACTAAAACACACTTGGGTGCATGTTTAACACCTATAATTTATTAACAACTATAATTCTTACCTATTCTCCTTTCCTGAGTTGACCTTGCTCACCGACTGAAGTAAAGTGAATCAGTAACTTAAATCACTGAAGGTCCTTTCCTTTGTTTGGAACGAGTATATATAGGATGATTCACATTGCTTGGGCTTTTTTTCCCCAGATCACATGGTGGAGTTCCCCTTTGTCTTCCTTTTCCCACACTGTCAGTGGCGTGCACTTTTGAATTTTTTTTTTTTTACAGTTTACTGAGGCCAATGTCGACATGATCTTTTAGAAAAGCCGCGGCATTAAAAGCGTGTGTGAAAATAATGTCCCAATGTGTGCCCCCTCCGCACACACACCGGACCTCTGTCTCTCTTGCTCTGTCACGTGAACAAGCGTGCAGTGCATTCAATGTGAGGTTGCAGCAGCATAGCGTCCTGGAAGCCACGGCCTTGTCGTAGCGCAGACAACACATCGGGCAGTCAGTCAGCTCTTCCCCTGCCCCACCAGCCAGGTAACACATGAATCGAGTGAAAATGTATTGTTTGCCCTCTAAGCCCAAGCTGTAATTATTTTGTCGTGAAGTAGCCCGTCGCATACAGAAACAACTGCACATGGCAGCCTTTGCCAGCTTATTTGCTCCCTTTCCATATGGAGAAACAAACTGAACAACATTTTAAATGTAGCCTAAACCATTGAGGCAACCCCACTCTCCATCAATTCCGACCTGTTTTTATAACTTGATTAAGAATATCACGTTATGCTAGTATGCACGCCGTTATGCAAATAAAGGAGAGCTCCATTGAGCCCATTGAGTGTGTATATTTCGTTACAAATTTTAAGATGATCTCACGGAAATCTGTGAATAAACACAGTCTTGAGACTCAAGTCAGTGACGGGAAGATCAGACTTTCAGACTTTATCAGACTTTTTAAAGATGGAACTACAGAAAAATACCCAAAACTTTGATATGATTATGAACACAAGAGGAGGGTTAAATCTCAGACTTTTATAATGAGGTGTTCCACATGCGCAAAAAAGTGCCCTTTTTCCCCCCAGAGCACTTGCCCCCCAAAATGTCTGTGCACGCCACTGCACACTGTGCTTCATCAAATCAAAAGGCTGAACCACAGACATGTTGTTAATGTGCATCAATTTATTTTTTATTTTTCTGCAATGTGAGGGTTTGAGAGTCAAGTACTTGAGGTTTCAGATGTTCGATTTCCATGAACAGTTCAAGTACAGAGTGAAAATTTTCCATAATCATAGATCCAGGGGTTGAACCACTCCACCAAGGCAGGTGGAGATCTGGCTTCATTTTACTAACAAAACCAGCCAAATGAGCATTATATATAAATCATGAACGGTTAGAGAAAACATAACCAAAGAAATCGAGCTGGTGAGGAAGAAATGCAGAAAAGGGAATGTAATATTTCTGAATGGGATGGGGAAAAAAAGAAATTTAAAATAAAAAAATATATACATCATATTCTAAACAAGCGTGATGTACATACTTGTCAAAATAAACTAAACACCATTTTAATGGTCATCTGGGACTCGCATTTTTTTAGGCCTTTAATCTTGAATGAGCAGTCGGATGCTTATTCAGTATCAGTTATTCAAAATTTCAAGAGCAGGATTAGAAAAAAACCTTTCCAGATGAATCATTAACATATTCTAATATTGTATGAGTACAGCTGAGTAAATAAATTGATTACATTTTTTTAGCCTGAGAAACATTTTATAAACTAATACATTTCTTTCAGGGTGGCACGGTGGTGTAGTGGTTAGCACTGTCACCTCACAGCAAGAAGGTTCTGGGTTCAAGCCCAGTGGCCTTTCTGTGTAGAGTTTACATGTTCTCCCCGTGTCTGTGTGGGTTTCCTCCGGGTGCTCCAGTTTCCCCCAAAATCATTAGACTAATTGGTGGCTCTAAAGTGAATGTGAATTATGTGTCAGTCCTGTGATGATCTGGAGACTTGTCCAGGGTATACCCCACCTTTTCTCCATAGTCAGTTGGGATAGGCTCCAGCTTGCCCACGACCCTGCACAGGATAAGCGGTTATGGATAATGGATGGATGCATGGACATTTCTTTCATTTATGATAATAACAGAGTTGAGAAATGTTTAATATTAATTTATAACCAATTTAATCAGATTAAATAAAAGTCACAGTACATCATCACCACTACATTGGCCAAAGCATGTCATCAGCAGATGGACGATGTTGGTGTACAACCTCTCCTGGCTACCAGAGCTACAGCTGGACCCCACTCAGATTTTGACCAAGGACAATATCATTCATTCTCCTAGAAAGAAAAATGGTATAAATAGTAATAATATATCTCATCTCATCTCATTACCTCATCTCATTATCTGTAGCCAATTTATCCTGTTCTACAGGGTCGCAGGCAAGCTGGAGCCTATCCCAGCTGACTACGGGCGAAAGGCGGGGTACACCCTGGACAAGTCGCCAGGTCATCACAGGGCTGACACATAGACACAGACAACCATTCACACTCACATTCACACCTACGGTCAATTTAGAGTCACCAGTTAACCTAACCTGCATGTCTTTGGACTGTGGGGGAAACCGGAGCACCCGGAGGAAACCCACGCGGACACGGGGAGAACATGCAAACTCCGCACAGAAAGGCCCTCGCCGGCCACGGGGCTCGAACCCGGACCTTCTTGCTGTGAGGCGACAGCGCTAACCACTACACCACCATGCCGCCCCATAATAATAATAATATATAGTAAATAAATAAACAGATATGCAAATGCACCATATTATTTGGATCTATTCCCAAACACCAGAGTCCTAATATATGCTAAATGAACAAACATTTGCATTACTGGGATTTAGTAGATGCTCTTATCCAGAGTGATGTACAACACATCCAGAGCAGCCTGGAGAGCAATTGGGGGTTAGGTATCTTTCTCAAGGGCAGTTCAGTCATTCCTGCTGGTCCAGGGAATTGAACCAAGGACCTTTTAGTCCCAAAGCTGCTTTACTAACCATTAGGCCATGGCTTCCCCCATTTAAAACTAGAAGGACACTTGGTAGGGTGAATCCTTGACTTGCAAGTGACGTCAAAGCAAAACAGAAGCCCGGAGGTCAGACATGTTGGTGGATATACAAAGGCAGGGTCAAGCGAAATTCCCTACAAAACAGTCACACGGGCGCGACTCTCTTTGTTTTTCCACTGCTTTAAGCGTTCTTTTAGCTATGCCATATCTTTGTGCTGTATATGGTTGTGGTCACAACAGTGACTGTGGCATGTTCCAATTTTTTAGAATTCCATCCGTGATTTGGAAAGAGGGCAAGGAAACTGAGACTTACTGTAGTACGGAGAGGTGACGAGGGGATCAGGACACTTTGTCCAATGACCATTTAGTCCAAAGCCTTTTTCATACACACTATCAATTATTTTATATTTCAGGCATTCCGGTGTTTGCGAACAAAAGCCCCCATGAGAGCGCTGCTCTGCACCTAATTTAACATGATCCAGCTAGGTTTAAAAATTAATAACTCGGCCAGGGGAGCTCGCAGCAAAGCCAAATTTTATAGGCACCTCCCTCTAAGCCGCCCCCTTCGAAAGAGCATGGTCTTGGGTCAGTAGGACCGTGCCTTAGGCCGGGATTCACGAATGAAAGCCCCGCAAGAGCGCTGCTCGGCACCTAAAGATTTAATATGATCCATACTATGGCATTCATTTGCTTTACAAAAATGTTCTGCATCGATCAGATTCAATTGAGATTTCCTCTTTTTTTTTTTGGACAAACAAATACCTCATCTCATCTCATTATCTGTAGCCGCTTTATCCTGTTCTACAGGGTCGCAGGCAAGCTGGAGCCTATCCCAGCTGACTATGGGCGAAAGGCGGGGTACACCCTGGACAAGTCGCCAGGTCATCACAGGGCTGACACATAGACACAGACAACCATTCACACTCACATTCACACCTACGGTCAATTTAGAGTCACCAGTTAACCTAACCTGCATGTCTTTGGACTGTGGGGGAAACCGGAGCACCCGGAGGAAACCCACGCGGACACGGGGAGAACATGCAAACTCCACACAGAAAGGCCCTCGCCGGCCCCGGGGCTCGAACCCAGGACCTTCTTGCTGTGAGGCGACAGCGCTAACCACTACACCACTGTGCCGCCCCCCTTCGAGATTATTAACCTTTTTTTTTTTACCCTCAGCCAAGATAATGAAGTATTAATTGTGTTCATTTTTGTATATACAATAAGTTTGGTGTGAGTGAGGAGCTGCTGAGTAAGTTGTTGCTTAGGACTCCCAAATGTTCAGACACACTCCTGTTAGATTGTGTTGGATTTAATTTGGGCTGGATGTCGGGCTACAAATGGTACTGCAGCCAGCCAATAGAGGGCGTCTGAGAGTTAGTTTATGTACGGACAGTGGTGCTTGAAAGTTTGTGAACCCTTTAGAATTTTCTATATTTCTGCATAAATATGACCTAAAACATCATCAGATTTTCACACAAGTCCTAAAAGTAGATAAAGAGAACCCAGTTAAACAAATGATACAAAAATATTATACTTGGTCATTTATTTACTGAGGAAAATTATCCAATATTACATATCTGTGAGTGGCAAAAGTATGTGAACCTTTGCTTTAAGTATCTGGTGTGACCCCCTTGTGCAGCAATAACTGCAACTAAACGTTTCTGGTAACTGTTGATCAGTCCTGCACACCGGCTTGGAGGAATTTTAGCCCATTCCTCCGTACAGAACAGCTTCAACTCTGGGATGTTGGTGGGTTTCCTCACATGAACTGCTTGCTTCAGGCCCTTACACAGCATTTCAATTGGATTAAGGTCAGGACTTTGACTTGGCCATTCCAGAACATTAACTTTATTCTTCTTTAACCATTCTTTGGTAGAACGACTTGTGTGCTTAGGGTCGTTGTCTTGCTGCATGACCCACACCTTCTCTTGAGATTCAGTTCATGGACAGATGTCCTGACATTTTCCTTTAGAATTCGCTGGTATAATTCAGAATTCATTGTTCCATCAATGATGGCAAGCCGTTCTGGCCCAGATGCAGCAACACAGGCCCAAACCATGATACTGCCACCACCATGTTTCACAGATGGGATAAGGTTCTTATGCTGGAATGCAGTGTTTTCCTTTCTCCAAACATAATGTTTCTCATTTAAACCAAAAAGTTCTATTTTGGTCTCATCTGTCCACAAAACATTTTTCCAATAGCCTTCTGGCTTGTCCATATGATCTTTAGCAAACTGCAGATGAGCAGCAATGTTCTTTTTGGAGAGCAGTGGCTTTCTCCTTGCAACCCTGCCATGCACACCATTGTTGTTCAGTGTTCTCCTGATGGTGGACTCATGAACATTAACATTAGCCAATGTGAGAGAGGCCTTCAGTTGCTTAGAAGTTACCCTGGGGTCCTTTGTGACCTTGCCGACTATTACACGCCTTGCTCTTGGCGTGATCTTTGTTGGTTGACCACTCCTGGGGAGGGTAACAATGGTCTTGAATTTCCTCTATTTGTACACAATCTGTCTGACTGTGGATTGGTGGAGTCCAAACTCTTTAGAGATGGTTTTGTAACCTTTTCCAGCTTGATGAGCATCAACAAGGCTTTTTCTGAGGTCCTCAGAAATCTCCTTTGTCTGTGCCATGATACACTTCCACAAACATGTGTTATGAAGATCAGACTTTGATAGATCCCTGTTCTTTAAATAAAACAGGGTGCCCACTCACACCTGATTGTCATCCCATTGATTGAAAACACCTGACTCTAATTTCACCTTCAAATTAACTGCTTATCCTAGAGGTTCACATACTTTTGCCACTCACAGATATGTAATATTGGATCATTTTCCTCAATAAATAAATGACCAAATATAATATTTTTGTCTCATTTGTTTAACTGGGTTCTCTTTATCTACTTTTAGGACTTGTGTGAAAATCTGATGATGTTTTAGGTCATATTTATGCAGAAATATTGACAATTCTAAAGGGTTCACAAACTTTCAAGCACCACTGTACATCATGACAAATAATTTGTTGAAATTAATATCCAACATTCAGCACGTGCAAAATTTATTTTTTATTTCCAGTGGCTCATGTGAATTCACACATTTTACATTATTTTGTATCTTATAAATGCATAAGCTACTGTATTTAGCAATATATCTAACTATCTATTTTGGGTGTAACAGTTACAGTGAATATTTAGATTTATATTTGGCATTTAGATTCATATTTAATAAATAGGGGCGGCACGGTGGTGTAGTGGTTAGCGCTGTTGCCTCACAGCAAGAAGGTCCTGGGTTCAAGCCCCGGGGCTGGCGAGGGCCTTTCTGTGCGGAGTTTGCATGTTCTCCCCGTGTCCGCGTGGGTTTCCTCCGGGTGCTCCGGTTTCCCCCACAGTCCAAAGACATGCAGGTTAGGTTAACTGGTGACTCTAAATTGACCGTAGGTGTGAATGTGAGTGTGAATGGTTGTCTGTGTCTATGTGTCAGCCCTGTGATGACCTGGCGACTTGTCCAGGGTGTACCCCGCCTTTCGCCCGTAGTCAGCTGGGATAGGCTCCAGCTTGCCTGCGACCCTGTAGAAGGATAAAGCGGCTAGAGATAATGAGATGAGAGATGAGATTTAATAAATAAATAATCTGCATGTATTTACATTATTTATGTAACTTTCTTAACATTATGTACATCAAATCAAACTGGCTTCAATTATTAAAATAAAAAGTCAGATTGTGCATTAAATGGTCTAAATTTGGTCCTCTAAATTTAAAACTCTCAGGTCACCTTCCATAAAATTAAAAAAAAAACTTAAATAAAAATTTCCTTACAGATATCTTCACCATATCAATGACTGTACGTTTTTGTGAAATAATGGTATGTTTTTGAAAATTGTTGTGTTATTATTTTTTCATTAATATAAATCTGTCATTTGAATTACAGCTGTTGTCAGAGCTGCTGTTATAGAAAATTAATCAACACCTTCTCACCACTCAGTATGGAGCATTCAGCAGCTTTTTGGTATAAATACTGTATATTAAAAGGTAGACTGCCTTTCGGATTTTTCAAGTTTAGATCATAAAAAGAATTTCCCCTGACACCAAATAATTTTTGTTCGGTCCCGAAAGCTACTGAATTCGAATCACAGACTTCCAATTTTATTAGTTTTTTTTTAAACAGAACAATTAATGAATTTAGAGCCACATGGCCCTAAATTCTCTGCTATTTTCTCCTGCTTCACCGTGATCCAATTCAAGACACAATGTCATGCATCACATGGTGGGCTTTCCCTGTTCGCACAAGGCATTGTGGGATACGAATTTGAAACAGGAGAGAACAATGAAGGACGTGAATTTAACATGAAAGACTATAGTAACGGAAAGCGAAAAGAAAAAGACACTGTATTGCGAAGGAAAGGAAATGCAGAACCAAACTAATAAATATTGGTGATCAGCGGAGACAGTGGGATGATCAAAGGTAAACTTACGCATGCACACATGCACTTCCTCTGTTTGCTTGACTGCACGAACCATGCGATCTCACGCACATTATTTGCTATGGAATCCCCTCAAATTAGATATGTTCCCAGTAACAGAATTGCCTGATCTTTTGTAAGATATTAGAGAAATAAACATACATAATTCTGACCAAGTTTCAGAGACAACTACATTTTATTGATTTTATTAAATTGAAAGGATGTCTTCCTTTAAATTGTTGCATTGTTTCCTCATGCAGTCTTTCACAGAGCGGTGAACGCCTTTCCATCTTTACTTCTGAGAGACTCCGCCCCTCTGGAATGCTCTTTTTATACCCAATCATCTTACTGACCTGTTGCCAATTAATCACATTAGTTTTTTTTTTTAGCATTACACAACTTTTTTGTTGCCCCGTCCCTACTTCTCTGAAACGTGTTGCTGATATCAAATTCAAAATGAGCAAATATTTTTCAAAAAACAATAAAATTTCTGTTTCAACATTTGATATGTTGTTGTTGTACTATTTTCAATTAAATATAGGGTTCCCGTGATTTGCAAATCTTCGCATTCTGATTTATTTATGTTTTACACAGTGTCCCAACTTTTTTTTTTTGGAATCGGGGTTGTAAACAGACAAGTGATAGCTTGATGTGTTCCCAAAAAACTAAAGTCCTTACATATTCTAAAAACTCACATATTTAACACGAGAAAAACCCTGCACTAGAGCAATTCTTTTCCTTTGGCTATGTCTTCTTCATACTGGAAGGTCGTAAGACGCGTTACTAACACTTGCAAGTCAGAATGACAAAAGACTTTACTGTAATTATTGTCTGGAAAAAAGAAAAGTCTCTCAAAAAACCTTGAGGTGGACGGGCTACAGCAGCAGATGCACCGATGCACCATTGTATTGCACTCTTATACATTATATAGGAGAGTTTTTCTATTTAGCAAAACTCGATTTGAAACTGGACACTGACTCTTGCTGTACTTGTGTAATGACAAAAGCATTTGTAGTTATTTATATACAACCCTAAACCAGAACATTTTTGGACCGTATGGAAAGAAAGCAGAGATTTCCAAATTTACTTTGATATTTCAACAAGACAATGCAAAACCACATTCTGCACACATTACAAAGGCATGGCTGGGGAAGAAGAGGGTGCCTGTCCCCGCTGTCCCCAATAGGGAATGTGTGGAGAGTTTTGAAACAAAAAAATACAACAATGACGACCCCGTCATATTGCAGTGGGACAAAATAACACCTGAAATGTTTCATCACTTGGTGTCTTCAGTCCCTAAACATTTTTAAAGTGTTGTGAGAAGGAATAGCAACACTGCAAAATTATAAAGTGGCAAATTCTCCCAACTTTTTTGAAAAAATATTTTAATATAAAAATCAAAACGTGTTTATTAAAAAAAAAAAACCAACAAAATTCATGAGGTAAAACATCAAATAATGTGTTGTTGTATTGTTTTGAGTGTAAGACAGGTCAAATGTTATTTACAAATCATTGTTTTCAGTTTTAATTTCAACTTCAACATGCCGTCCCAACTTTTTCTGATTTGGGGTTGAACAATCTGAGCCATGTTAGTATTCTTTCCCTCTTTTTTTTATTTTAAAGCTTTGCTCCAGGACTGATTTGCATAACGTATGCACCACTGTATGAAAAACAGCCAGCCAAGCGGAAATAACTTCAAAAAGAAACATCTGGAACTACTGACCCCTTCTGAGTTAGTACAGAAACAAAAACAGTCACAGGTGTTAAAAAAATATATATATATATATATAGTACCAGGCTTGTAGTACTCAAGTCCAACTCGTGCCCTAATTTTCAAGAGTTGTGACTCGACTTGGACTTGAGCACTGATGACTCAGACTCGGACTCGTGCATTAACTGCATTCGGACTCGTAAATTGGAGACGAGGACTGAGATTTTTTCTTTATTTTTTGTAACATGCCATAATAATTTGGCATAAGATACAACCCTGATTCCAAAAAAGTTGGGACAAAGTACAAATTGTAAATAAAAACGGAATGCAATAATTTACAAATCTCAAAAACTGATATTGTATTCACAATAGAACATAGACAACATATCAAATGTCGAAAATGAGACATTTTGAAATTTCATGCCAAATATTGGCTCATTTGAAATTTCATGACAGCAACACATCTCAAAAAAGTTGGGACGGGGCAATAAGAGGCTGGAAAAGTTAAAGGTACAAAAAAGGAACAGCTGGAGGACCAAATTGCAACTCATTAGGTCAATTGGCAATAGGTCATTAACATGACTGGGTATAAAAAGAGCATCTTGGAGTGGCAGCGGCTCTCAGAAGTAAAGATGGGAAAAGGATCACCAATCCTGCGCCGACAAATAGTGGAACAATATCAGAAAGGAGTTCGACAGTGTAAAATTGCAAAGAGTTTGAACATATCATCATCTACAGTGCATAATATCATCAAAAGATTCAGAGAATCTGGAAGAATCTCTGTGTGTAAGGGTCAAGGCCAGAAAACCATACTGGGTGCTCGTGATCTTCGGGCCCTTAGACGGCACTGCATCACATACAGGCATGCTTCTGTATTGGAAATCACAAAATGGGCTCAGGAATATTTCCAGAGAACATTATCTGTGAACACAGTTCACCGTGCCATCCACCGTTGCCAGCTAAAACTCTATAGTTCAAAGAAGAAGCCGTATCTAAACATGATCCAGAAGCGCAGACGTCTTCTCTGGGCCAAGGCTCATTTAAAATGGACCGTGGCAAAGTGGAAAACTGACCTGTGGTCAGATGAATCAAAATTTGAAGTTCTTTATGGAAATCAGGGACGCTGTGTCATTAGGATTAAAGAGGAGAAGGACAACCCAAGTTGTTATCAGTGCTCAGTTCAGAAGCCTGCATCTCTGATGGTATAGGGTTGCATTAGTGCATGTGGCATGGGCAGCTTACACATCTGGAAAGACACCATCAATGCTGAAAGGTATATCCAGGTTCTAGAGCAACATATGCTCCCATCCAGACGACATCTCTTTCAGGGAAGACCTTGCATTTTCTAACATGACAATGCCAAACCACATACTGCATCAATTACAGCATCATGGCTACGTAGAAGAAGGGTCCGGGTACTGAACTGGCCAGCCTGCAGTCCAGATCTTTCACCCATAGAAAACATTTAGCTCATCATAAAACGGAAGATACGACAAAAAAGGCCTAAGACAGTTGAGCAACTAGAATCCTACATTAGACAAGAATGGGTTAACGTTCCTATCCCTAAACTTGAGCAACTTGTCTCCTCAGTCCCCAGACGTTTACAGACTGTTGTAAAGAGAAAAGGGGATGTCTCACAGTGGTAAACATGGCCTTGTCCCAACTTTTTTGAGATGTGTTGTTGTCATGAAATTTAAAATCACCTAATTTTTCTCTTTAAATGATACATTTTCTCAGTTTAAACATTTGATATGTCATCTATGTTCTATTCTGAATAAAATATGGAATTTTGAAACTTCCACATCATTGCATTCCGTTTTTATTTACAATTTGTACTTTGTCCCAACTTTTTTGGAATTGGGGTTGTATTTATATCTACATTAATTTTTGTACTAATTTTGTGCAAGAGTGTCACACCTGTGTGCCTTGGCGCATGCATCAGATAGATTCTCGGGCGCGCTCCGGACAGCGCGTGCGCCAAGCGGACTCTCACGTACGCACTGTGAAAACACACTTACTTTGCGAAGTATTGAGTTGCATTGCTGACACATTACCAAGCCTTATTTCCTTGTTTGGTTTCCTGATCCCTGATTTCCTGTTTCTCATCTTTGATTCTGCCGAGTCTATGATAGCCTGTTTGTGCCTCGCTCGACCTATTGCCTGTTTCACTGTTTTATGATTTTGGATTGTTTACCGTCTTCACTTGTATTAATAAACACACCGTCTGCACTTACATCTGTCTCCCAACCATCTCTGACAGAATATTTCACACTCCCTGACAAAGAGAAGTACATTCACCTGTTCGTACGTCATGTTCAGGAACAAACTAATGTTAATGGTGCTAAAGCAGCCACCGACAAATGGTCCAGTTGGAGTCTTGGACTTGACTCGAAATTTTTTGAATGACTTGGACTTGACTCGAATTTGAACATTGCCCTTACAGAAAAAACACATGAACCTCACATGTGATTTCTCACATGTGAAATATGTGGAAAATGTGTTTTGCACATGGGAAACATATTATTTGCACATGGGAAACATGTGGTTTTGGCCCAATTTTATGTGAATCACATGTGGGAATGTTTTACACATGTGGTAACATGTTTTCCACATGTGCTCTACATGGTAACACATGTTACAAAATCTGATACCATGTATTCCACATGTGATCACATGTGAAATACATGTGAAGTTCATGTGGTTTTTCTGTAAGGGTGGGGACTCGAGACTGGACTCGGACTCGAGGTTTAGTGACTTGACTACAATACTGTGTAGTACACTTAGTACCGCTTGTATCGACATTCATTCTACTATACAGGTGAGCAATTGCTAACTGTAGCCCATTTGTTGCTGTTTACAAAGAGGCCATTAGAGGACTGTCTCTGAACAGATATATTTGGGAGGTTGCACGTTCTCAGCACAGCAGTGACACTGACATGGGTGTGTGTAATGCACGGCTATGAATGCATCATTCTTACCTGCTTTATCCATCCTTTAATCCGTGTCATTTTCTGACCACGGGACTGCTATTGGTTGGATATTTTTGGTTGAAGGACTTTTTCTCAACCTGACAGTGACACAAATGGTTACAAATTCCAGCAATGCCACACAATATATTTTTTTCATTCTCAGATCATTCTATAATACTGAGCCGATGGCAATAACAGGTGGTTGGCACACAACCCATGTTACCAAATGTTCTTGCAGTAGTGCTTTCCTTCCAGACAGTATGGACAATGAAATCACTTTAAAGAAAGAGAACTATATAAGAAGACATGAGCACTTGTAGAAATGTGTGATTTCTGTTCATTGATTCATTCATGCTTGCGTTAAGGAAAATGTGGGCAAATTATTAGAGAATATTTATCACCTATTACATTTTTATACTTCGTCTCTGATTTTTGTGTTGCCTTCTTCACTTTATTCAAATTGTCTACAAATGTTTCCACTGAAATGTGCAACAATTCAAAAACATTTTTAAATTTTATTTTATTTTTCATTAAATTCTGGGCATCACCTAAGGACATGCTGCTTCAGGAAAATAATCAATGATAAGGTTGTAGTGTGCAGCCCTAAGCAAAGCAGAGTTACTGTTACTACCCTGAATATAATTATTTTCCAGTCTCTTTGTATCGAATCTTCGCTCGACCGTTCAAATCGTGGTACTATTGAGAAAATTCAGCACTGTTTACAGACACGCTTTCAATGGCTGCCATCCTAGTTGCTTTCAGTGACGGCTCCTGAATTTTTTTTGCAGGGGGGGCAATTTTCCCCCGTTATGTCTACACGGCCCGTAAATGTCCACAGGACTGAAGTAAATTGACCTAGGTAGCAAATCAATTGGCCGAACTTGTTTTTGCCTGGTAAATTCAGATATCAATATAGACAATCTCTTCTCTCCACTAGGTGGCAACACTAAACAAGTTCATCTCATCTCATCTCATTATCTCTAGCCGCTTTATCCTGTTCTACAGGGTCGCGGACAAGCTGGAGCCTATCCCAGCTGACTACGGGCGAAAGGCGGGGTACACCCTGGACAAGTCGCCAGGTCATCACAGGGCTGACACATAGACACAGACAACCATTCACACTCACATTCACACCTACGGTCAATTTAGAGTCACCAGTTAACCTAACCTGCATGTCTTTGGACTGTGGGGGAAACCGGAGCACCCGGAGGAAACCCACGCGGACACGGGGAGAACATGCAAACTCCGCACAGAAAGGCCCTCGCCGGCCCCGGGGCTCAAACCCAGGACCTTCTTGCTGTGAGGCGCCAGCGCTAACCACTACACCACTGTGCCACCCACGAAACAAGTTAAAGGTGGCAAACTAAGGTAGCCTAGTAAACTAGACCCACTCGCATAGTGGCCAAAAATATTTTTGCCTACGAGTGGCAAATATTCACATTTAGTCTGGCTTGCCAGGCTAAAACTAAGGAAGATTCATTGTGAAGCCTTCAAAGCAAAACATTTGGCGTCACAATCAATTAATATTACATTACTCATTTTCTCATATTTTTCCAGTATTCTATAATAAGTAGACAAATTCTTAATTACAAACATATTCTAATTTCTTCATTCTAAAGAATGCAATTAAAGTGGCAGGATATAAATCCAAAACAAGTGTTTATTTAAGTTTTGAAAAAGATGAAGAAAAGCATAACCATCAAACAAACATGTGCAGCTTAATTATGTGTTTTTTTTATATGGAATTGCACCATTTTAACAACAAATAATAATTCTAAATAAATTCTGCAGTTTTTTTTCCCAAGAATTCCTCCAGAAAGCCATGCCTTAAAAGGAAATTTAAAGTATTACAAGCATGTCAATGAACACAAAAGTCTTTAGTTATTTAGCTATATACACACAAGGTTACACAAGGTTTTGTAGTCAGTGAACTTGGCTTAACAAGTTGGAAAAAAGGTAAGGTGCTACTGGCTCCAATGAACATGGATATACTGTACAATATATAAAAACTGAAAATATGCTTAATTTACACCAAGTCAGAGAGAACTTGAGGCTACTGAAATATTCCAAGCATGGCAATGTTAAACTGCCATTGGTAAAACAAAAACATGGCAATGTTAAACTGCCATTGGTAACACACACACACAAAAACAACTTTTGCCTAGTAAATTCAAATATCAGATATCACTGTACCGTCTGCTGTGCTACTTCCAGGGTGGAAGAGAACGCAAGGGTAGCAAAAAAGAGCATTGACTACATCACAGCCAGCTAGCCAAGTTTTCCGGTGGTACCAGTTCTTGTTAAAACCTCTTGAGTAGGTCTTCTCCCCCTTCGTAGACACTTGCTTGATGTTTAAATTCGGTCAAGGAGGTCCTAGCTGTTTGATTGCCGTTTTCTCCTCATTGGTACGACGACTAAAGGGAACTTCTTTCAGAGCCGCTATCGTATTGTTGCACTCAACACTTGCCATCTTCTTCATAGAATGTTCACACATTTCCCGCGCAAGTTGCGTTTTCCAGCCCAAAGTTATGTTCAAAGCCCGCTAAAATGCACTTAAAACCCACCAATCTGGCAACACTTGCGCTGCACAACAGGAGTATGACGTAAGCACGCTGCTTGTGCGAGCACATAAAACCCAATAGAAAATGCATTGGGAGCAGGATTTTAAAAAAAAAACGTACGTACCATTAGTGTCAATGGGAGATTTTGGGGCAAATCTGAACCTGATAGAAATCGCCCCAAAAGGGCGTGGCTACACCAGGTGCGACCTTAACCTGATTGGACAATGACATTACTGTTGCCGTGGTAGTAGGAGTAGATAAAAAAAAAATCTCCCTCCCTGTTTGGGAGTGCATCGCCCAAATCGCCCCCATTAACGAGCTGCCAGTGGTTGCTTTGTATATCCACCATCATGGCAGACGCTCATGACGTAGCACATTTTGATCACATGGTTGCAAGTCGTCTATACCACTCAACGTATTTATTTTTTGCAAAAAAAAAAGTCCCCACAGCTAGATAGAGCACACAGACTGACTGACAGCCTGGAGTAAGTGTAGTAATGGTTTCAGCATTACAAGATAATTTATTAGTAGTAATGTTTGCTATCAACAATTCTTCTGAAACACATTGTAGACTATTACCATTAAGCTCTGGTTGCGAAGAAACAAGGGCGGCACGGTGGTGTAGTGGTTAGCGCTGTCGCCTCACAGTAAGAAGGTTCTGGGTTCGAGCCCAGTGCCCGGCAAGGGCCTTTCTGTGTGGAGTTTGCATGTTCTCCCCGCGTCTGCGTGGGTTTCCTCCGGGTGCTCCGGTTTCCCCCACAGTCCAAAGACATGCAGGTTAGGCTAATTGGTGGCTCTAAATGTAGGTGTGAATGGTTGTTTGTCTCTGTGTCAGCCCTGTGATGATCTGGTGACTTGTCCAGGGTGTACCCCGCCTCTCACCCTTGGCTGCGACCCTGCACAGGATAAGTGGCTACAGATAATGGATGGATGCTAAGAAACATAACACGCAAAGATTAGTGCATTCGATGGATAACACACCTGTTTACCTGTAAGCATATTAATACATAATTATTGTGATGCGGTCTCAGGTGTGAATATTTTGCTGATTTAGAACCAACCCTATCCGTGTTATATAAATAATATATAATTCAGTGCTCAGTATAATTGGTGTAAGTATGCATTTTAGGTGTTGGAAAAGATGTACAAACTCACTTAGTCAGAGGTGGACAAAGCACCCAGCTTCATTACTTAAGTCAAAGTACGGATCCCACTGGTCAAATGTTACTCCGATACAAGTCAAACTTGTCCAGTCAAATTTTTATTTAAGTTAAAGTACTGAAGTACTTGCTTTTAAAAATACTTAAGTATTAAAAGTACATTTTCTGTCAACGCATCGTTGTATTATTGCCACAATGCTTACAAAACCTAACGCCACTACCAAAGACAGAAATGTGAATTCACAAAATGAACACATGCTGTGCCATCATGGTGGTTTAACATTAATCTAGCTAATCAGTGAAGCGCCACCTGACATGCTAGCAAACTCTTTTCAAACTCCAAATCATATCGGGTAACTAACGTTACAAGAAAAGAAAGATTTCTACATTATGTTTGTTATAGTAAAAGATATTTCTGAAAGCACTTCAGATAAGTTGACGTTATTCATGTTCGCGTAACTCCGTGTTTACATGCTAACTAACAGCGTCCAAGTTAACTAGCCATGTGTAAATGTTAGCCGTGGACAAGGTGACAGCACCTTGGTGGGCAAATCCATAGAAAGTCATTTGACTAACCAGACTGCATAGCTATTGCAACATTATCGCTAGCTCTAAAAGCACAGACAACTTCATTACAAGCTTTCTCTTGGAATAAAACGTTTACATCCCTCAATATGCTTCTGCAGGTTGCACAGAGAGTTTTTGTAGGCCATGATGTGGTTCGTTTTTGGCAAACAAAGCAAACAATTACAACAAAATGAATCTTTAATCCTTTCAGAAAACTGAAACATGGGTTCATGGGCCATGAGTGCGTTCATTCTCCAGAAGAACCGCTTCCTTCCATTCTACCAACAACTGATAGTGTTCAAATAATGTTGATGAGAAATCACTGAACTTGATTTTATCCAGTCTATGGACATGACGTGACCCGAGTGCTTACTGATAGACTGTCTCAGTGTCACCTGTGAAAAAACCAATCACATTTTAGATTCAAAGATTCAAAGATTTTTTATCAATTCACTATATATCCAGGACATATAGGAGAATTGAAATGTCGTTTCTCTCTCACCTTATTTGTAAAATCAGATTTAAAAAAAAAATTATATTAAGAAAAAATAAATAAATATATATATATATATATATATATATATATATATATATATATATATATATATATTTTTTTTTTAAATTTATTAATGCTCCGGTTTCCCCCACAGTCCAATGCGATGAGGTTAATATGGGATGGCCTTGGGCTGAGGTGCCCTTGAGCTCCCTGGGCACTGTTAGCATGGCTGCCCACTGCTCTGGGTATGTGTGTGTGCACACGTGTGTGTTCACTGCTTCAGATGCGTTAAATGCAGAGAGGAATTTCACAAGTGTGTGATGAATAAAGTTGTGTTTTCTTCTTTATATATATATATATATATATATATATATATATATATATATATGAGAGAGATAGATAGTGGTGCTTGAAAGTTTGTGAACCCTTTAGAATTCTCTATATTCCTGCATAAATATGATCTAAAACATCATCAGATTTTCACACAAGTCCTAAACGTAGATAAAGAGAACCCAGTTCAACAAATGAAACAAAAATATTATACTTGGTCATTTATTTGTTGAGGAAAATGATCCAATATTACATATGTGAGTGGCAAAAGTATGTGAACCTTTGCTTTCAGTATCTGGCGTGATCCCCTTGTGCAGCAATAACTGCAACTAAACGTTTCCGGTAACTGTTGATCAGTCCTGCACACCGGCTTGGAGGAATTTTAGCCCATTCCTCCGTACAGAACAGCTTCAACTCGGGGATGTTGGTGAGTTTCCTCACATGAACTGGTCGCTTCAGGCCCTTACACAACATTTCGATTGGATTAAGGTCAGGACTTTGACTTGGCCATTCCAAAGCATTAACTTTATTTTTCTTTAACCATTCTTTGGTAGAACGACTTGTGTGCTTAGGGTCGTTGTCTTGCTGCATGACCCACCTTCTCTTGAGATTCAGTTCATGGACAGATGTCCTGACATTTTCCTTTAGAATTCACTGGTATAATTCAGAATTTGTTGTTTCATCAATGATGGCAAGCCGTCCTGGCCCAGATGCAGCAAAACAGGCCCAAACCATGATACTACCACCACCATGTTTCACAGATGGGATAAGGCTCTTATGCTGGCATGCAGTGTTTTCTTTCTGCAAACATAATGCTTCTCATTTAAACCAAAAAGTTCTATTTTGGCCTCATCCGTTCACAAAACATTTTTCCAATAACCTTCTGGCTTGTCCATGTGATCTTTAACAAACTGCAGACAAGCAGCAATGTTCTTTCTGGAGAGCAGTGGCTTTCTCCTCGCAATGCTGCCATGCACATCATTGTTGTTCAGTGTTCTCCTGATGGTGGACTCATGAACATTGGTTAATGTTAATGTGAGAGAGGCCTTCAGTTGCTTAGAAGGTACCCTGGGGTCCTTTGTGACCTCGCTGTCTATTACACGCCTTGCTCTTGGAGTGATCTTTGTTGGTCGACCACTCCTGGGGAGGGGAACAATGGTCTTGAATTTCCTCCATTTGTACACAATCTGTCTGTCTGTGGATTGGTGGAGTCCAAACTCTTTAGAGATGGTTTTGTAATCTTTTCCAGCCTGATGAGCATCAACAATGCTTTTTCTGAGGTCCTCAGAAATCTCCTTTGTTCGTGCCATGATACACTTCCACAAAAATGTGTTGTGAAGATCAGACTTTGATAGATCCCTGTTCCTTAAATAAAACAGGTTGCCCACTCACACCTGATTGTCATCCCATTGATTGAAAACATCTGACTCTAATTTCACCTTCAAATTAACTGCTAATCCTAGAGGTTCACATACTTTTACCACTCACAGAGATGTAATATTGTATCATTTTCCTCAATAAATAAATGACCAATTAGGACTTGTGTGAAAATCTGATGATGTTTTAGGTCATATTTATGCAGAAATATAGAAAATATTCAAACACCACTGTGTCTATACAATATATATATACACCCAGAGGAAACCCACGCAGACACGGGGAGAACATGCAAACTCCACACAGAAAGGCCCTTGCCGGGTACTGGGCTCGAACCCAGAACCTTCTTGCTGTGAGGCGACAGCACTAACCACTACACCACCGTGCCGCCCTTGTTTCTTTGCAACCAGAGCTTAATGGTAATAGTCTACAATGTGTTTCAGAAGAATTGTTGATAGCAAACATTACTACTAATAAATTATCTTGTAATGCTGAAACCATTACTACACTTACTCCGGGCTGTCAGTCAGTCTGTGTGCTCTATCTAGCTGTGGGGACTTTTTTTTTTTGCAAAAAATAAACACCTTGAGTGGTATAGACGACTTGCAACCATGTGATCAAAATGTGCTACGTCATGAGCGTCTGCCATGATGGTGGACATACAAAGCAACTAGGATGGCAGCCATTGAAAGCGTGTCTGTAAACAGTGCTGAATTTTCTCAGTAGTACCACGATTTGAACGGTCGAGCGAAGATTCGATACA
Source organism: Neoarius graeffei (assembly GCF_027579695.1). Classification (NCBI taxonomy): domain Eukaryota; kingdom Metazoa; phylum Chordata; class Actinopteri; order Siluriformes; family Ariidae; genus Neoarius; species Neoarius graeffei. Next base: position 34,808,369 of record NC_083581.1, read on the forward strand.
AAGAGACTGGAAAATAATTATATTCAGGGTAGTAACAGTAACTCTGCTTTGCTTAGGGCTGCACACTACAACCTTATCATTGATTATTTTCCTGTAGCAGCATGTCCTTAGGTGATGCCCAGAATTTAATGAAAAATAAAATAAAATAAAATTTAAAAATGTTTGTGAATTGTTGCACATTTCAGTGGAAACATTTGTAGACAATTTGAATATAGTGAAGAAGGCAACACAAAAATCAGAGATGAAGTATAAAAATGTAATAGGTGATAAATATTCTCTAATAATTTGCCCACATTTTCCTTAACGCAAGCATGAATGAATCAATGAACAGAAATCACACATTTCTACAAGTGCTCATGTCTTCTTATATAGTTCTCTTTCTTTAAAGTGATTTCATTGTCCATACTGTCTAGAAGGAAAGCACTACTGCAAGAACATTTGGTAACATGGGTTGTGTGCCAACCACCTGTTATTGCCATCGGCTCAGTATTATAGAATGATCTGAGAATGAAAAAAATATATTGTGTGGCATTGCTGGAATTTGTAACCATTTGTGTCACTGTCAGGTTGAGAAAGAGTCCTTCAACCAAAAATATCCAACCAATAGCAGTCCTGTGGTCAGAAAATGACACGGATTAAAGGATGGATAAAGCAGGTAAGAATGATGTATTCATAGCCGTGCATTACACACACCCATGTCAGTGTCACTGCTGTGCTGAGAACATGCAACCTCCCAAATATATCTGTTCAGAGACAGTCCTCTAATGGCCTCTTTGTAAACAGCAACAAATGGGCTACAGTTAGCAATTGCTCACCTGTATAGTAGAATGAATGTCGATACAAGCGGTACTAAGTGTACTACACCCGGAGGAAACCCACGCGGGCAACATGTAAACTCCGCACAGAAAGGCCCTCGCCGGCCGCAGGGCTCAAACCCGGACCTTCTTGCTGTGAGGTGACAGTGCTAACCACTACACCACCGTGCCGCCCGTACAGTACTCAAGTAAATGTATTTCATTTCTGTCCACCTCTGGCTATAGTGTTGATAAGTTAGTATTTGGCAGTGGCAGCTAGTGAAAAAAATTCTTGGTGGGGCTGGTGTGCCAGTAGATTTCCCTGCCTAGTCCAGTATAAGCATTCAAATGAAGAGTCAGAAAATGACAACAATTCCACAATAATAATTTAATTTCCTTCTCAAAATCAGCAGTTTCACAGATAAAGTAAATTAACAATTTACAGCTATATTCGGCTCCATTTATGCTTTGGAAAGTAACGGTTTCAAATACAATACAATACTCAAGTTCTTGAGAGAAGTTTACAGCAAGGGTATGATTTCAACTGAATCTATACAAATCAACAGTGTGTGTGTGTGAGAGAGAGAGAGAGAGAGAGAGAGAGAGTGTGTGGGACTGAGTGATTGTATTAAAAGAGAGAGAGAGAGAGAGAGAGAGGTGGTGTGTGTATGTGTCTGATTCTAGGGTGAGTGTAAGATTTCTGTGTGAGAGAGTGACTATGAAATGAGGTGTGTGCGTGTGTGTGTGTGTTCTGAGCTAGGTGTATTTCTGTGAAACAAGAGAGAGAGAGAGAGGGGGAGCGAAACACAGTGTTGATACTCTTGTTGTGAATACAAACTATGACAAGAAAGATGTGTGATTATTGTCCAGTATGAACCAAAAGTCTGGTTTTGAACATCACCTCTAACCAAATACAGACAGAGAGAGAGAGAGAGAGAGATGCATTTTCTGTAGCAGGGGTGAAATTTCCAGCACCCCAAAACTGTAAATTCGGTGATACTGATGGGCCAAATATTTATTATTTTTCCCTAGCAACCATACACAATTGGCTATTTCGCTGCACTTCTGGGGCGCTTTGCCGAGCGCCCAAGAAGAGAAATGATAGGAGTCTGTCGGTGGAAATTCACTGTTGAATGAGAGTCTCATCTCATCTCATTATCTCTAGCCGCTTTATCCTGTTCTACAGGGTCGCAGGCAAGCTGGAGCCTATCCCAGCTGACTACGGGCGAGAGGCGGGGTACACCCTGGACAAGTCGCCAGGTCATCACAGGGCTGACACATAGACACAGACAACCATTCACACTCACATTCACACCTACGATCAATTTAGAGTCACCAGTTAACCTAACCTGCATGTCTTTGGACTGTGGGGGAAACCGGAGCACCCGGAGGAAACCCACGCGGACACAGGGAGAACATGCAAACTCCGCACAGAAAGGCCCTCGTCGGCCACGGGGCTCGAACCCGGACCTTCTTGCTGTGAGGTGACAGCACTAACTACTATACCACCATGCCGCCCCATTTCGTGTCAATTAAATCTTATTAATAGTAACAGATCTAGATAAGGGCGGCACGGTGGTGTAGTGGTTAGCGCTGTCGCCTCACAGCAAGAAGGTCCTGGGTTCGAGCCCCGGGGCCGGCGAGGGCCTTTCTGTGTGGAGTTTGCATGTTCTCCCCGTGTCCGCGTGGGTTTCCTCCGGGTGCTCTGGTTTCCCCCACAGTCCAAAGATATGCAGGTTAGGTTGACTGGTGACTCTAAATTGACCGTAGGTGTGAATGTGAGTGTGAATGGTTGTCTGTGTCTATGTGTCAGCCCTGTGATGACCTGGCGACTTGTCCAGGGTGTACCCCGCCTTTCGCCCGTAGTCAGCTGGGATAGGCTCCAGCTTGCCTGCGACCCTGTAGAAGGATAAAGCGGCTAGAGATAATGAGATGAGATGAGATCTAGATAAATCCAGTGACTATAGACCAAACTTTAATATGCCTAAAGTCAATGTTAATGTCAATAATGACTATTATAAATTGCCAATGGTAGACCCTCTGATGATAATGTTCTTCTAATAATATTCTAAGTTAGTAAAAGTCAGACAAAACAAGTCAGACAAGCTCGTTAGAATCTAACGTCTGTTCTGGTGATCTAGCCCTGTCAGATATCGGGTTGTCTTGCTGCCGTCCAAAATAGTCCGCCATTCGTCCCTGGCGACCATCGTGATGGGCGATCTGAACTTTATCTTGGTGATTTTCTGATATTTTTTCTTCGTAGTTTGGCTTTCGCCATTTCCACCAGTGGAACTTCGTTTCATTATCTCATTCAAGAGAACATAAAGTTAAAGCCGAGCAGGCGATAAATGCAGACGAAATGCAGACGCGAAAAAACAAACAAAATGGTTGAGTGTCGCAGGTTTTCTCGTTCTCTTGCGTGTATCATTAATAGCGCCATCTGTATGCTTTATCAGTAACTGCGAAGACATTGGGTGGCTCAGTGTGACCCTGCGGTGTACCGAATTCCGCTCGATTCATATGCGCGCTTGATCTGCGCGCGCGCATGTCTCCGGCATTCACTCCAATCCCCCCGTTACGCCAGTCAGTGTACCGACCGGGGAATCGGCATATACTGCGAGGTACACACTTGAGTCCACCCATACAATGTCAGACAAGCGGAAAGTCAACTATTAATTTTCGTCAACATAAACGTATCAAGTTATATATTTTTTTAACTAATCATGTAGTAAGGACGGGCGGGCGGGCGGGCGGATGGGAGATTTTTATGTTGTCAGCAAGAGGTCGGGAGGATTTTCTAAATGTTCCCTAAAGCCTAGGTCACAACCGGCCATACATGCTCCTACTGCCGGTCTATGTGCAAAAAACACAAGAAACACACGGATGGAGCGTGTGAAACGCACGGAGGGCGCGCATGTGACGTGCTGATTTTCGAGCCGTAGACTGGCTGCAGACCGGCCGCAGAGGTTCTTTGCGATGTCAAACAAACTTTACGGGCGCTTATGTTTTTTTTCAGGTTGCAAGACAAACTTACGGCCAACGTGCGTCTTTCTCCATGAACAAAAAAAAACGCAGCGATTTGGGAAATGCCAAAAATCGCACGGCCAAAAAATCGTACATCCGGTTGTGACCTAGGCTTTAAGCAGGAGATCTCCTGCCCATGGCGGGAAAGTTGGAGCCTCTATATATAGATATATATTATATTATATTTTGTCCCGGGCGGCACAGTGGTGTAGTGGTTAGCGCTGTCGCCTCACAGCGAGAAGGTCCGGGTTCGAGCCCCGTGGCCGGCGAGGGCCTTTCTGTGTGGAGTTTGCATGTTGTCCGCGTGGGTTTGCTCCGGGTGCTCTGGTTTCCCCCAGAGTCCAAAGACATGCAGGTTAGGTTAACTGGTGACTCTAAATTGATCGATAATGAGATGAGATTTTTTTCCCCTCCCGAGCGCCCCCTATGGGCCAGCCGCCACTGGTATTTGGGTTGGGGTTTTTTTTCCTTCATGTTTTTCAGTCACTGTGCTGTTGCTATGAGACATGCAGGCTACTGCTTTGCGGCGCTGTGATTGGTTATCACGATGGCCCGCCTAAACCAATCAGCGTGAAGCCCGCTTACCGTCCATTTAATGTCTGTTTTACAGTTTGTCTGTCCTCTTATTATTATTATTATTATTATTATTAGAGAGGCCTTTCTGGGTTTTGTTTGTTTGTTTTGACGCTTATCGCGTTGCAGGCGCTGCCGGTTTGGCCGTGAGTCCACCGCGGGCGCCATGTTGGTGCAGACGCGGGCAGTAATGGCGCCTCGGGTCCATGGCGAGGCGCAGCTTCGGGTCCGGGAGGATGGAGACTCGAGCCGGAACTAGAGACGTCAGGCGGCGCAGCTTCGAGGCTCGGACTGGGTCGGAAGGGCACTCGTCTCCGCTCGGGCCGGTGCGTGAGCGGGTTTTCCTCCGTTTCCTCCCTGACCGGGATGAGACGCGGCTCGCGCGCTGAGCGGCCATGAGACCCATCGGCTCCACCGCGGCTCGCGCTCGGCTCGCGCTCACTCCCAGGCCTCGGATACAGCACTTGTTATTTTGCACGCGCAGTGTTTGCTGTGCAGATCTTTTGATCATTGTGCTTGTTGTTGTTGTTGTTGTTTGTTGTGCGCTTGCCTTTGATGTGCGTGTGTTGTGTGTAGATGATCAGAACAGATCACGGCTCACTGACATTTGAAACACAGACGCACCAACAGTTAATAATAATAATAATAATAATAATAATAATAATCTAAACACGTCTGTTTTATTGCGCTGCCCTTCACAGAACGTTCTACACGTGCACAAGTCCTCAATTCTCACTTCTTAACAGGTTCCTATTTTGTGCACTGGACCCTCTAACAGGTCTTGCATGATCGTTACTGAATTTCTTGTTTGTTTTTTTCATATAGATGGCTGTCCCAGAACATATAAAGAGCAGCATCCTTGACCAGGTAGGATAACTCTTTCTTCTTAAGTCCAGATAAATGTCTGCTTTATTTCTTAGACATGCATCAGCTCCGAGGAGCTCAGGTTAGTAACCGAATCATCAAGTTCAGCTCACCGGATCATCCTGCGATCGAAACTTGATCAATAATCACTGCAGATTATGTTGAGTGAGATTATTAATCACGGTATTCGGCCTACATCTAGGACTGGGTGTGATGCACTGGTTGAAGGCAGAAATGTGAATCTTTTTTCACTCCCTGTCTTTGCTGATAGGACATGTTTCCATCCAATAATCAATATCGCTCGCAAGCAATAAGCATGTATGCAAAGTATGTAGTTCTAACGTTGATGTGTACTTTTATGCATGTTAGTTTATTCCTGGGTGGCACGGTGGTGTAGTGGTTAGCGCTGTCGCCTCACAGCGAGAAGGTCCGGGTTCGAGCCCCGTGGCCGGCGAGGGCCTTTCTGTGCGGAGTTTGCATGTTCTCCGCGTGGGTTTCCTCCGGGTGCTCTGGTTTCCCCCACAGTCCAAAGACATGCAGGTTAGGTTAACTGGTGACTCTAAATTGAGCGTAGGTGTGAATGTGAGTGTGAATGGTTGTCTGTGTCTATGTGTCAGCCCTGTGATGACCTGGCGACTTGTCCAGGGTGTACCCCGCCTTTCGCCCGTAGTCAGCTGGGATAGGCTCCAGCTTGCCTGCGACCCTGTAGAACAGGATAAAGCGGCTAGAGATAATGAGAATGAGATGATGAGTTTATTCCTCAATCTGGGGGGGGAAAGTGCAGAAATGCTTAGATTTGGATTTGTCATGGCGTCATAGTTTGCACGAGGATAAAAGATTTTGAAATTCTTACGTTGCAGAACTTCAACCACAAATCAGTCAGTTAGTATAGGTAATCGTATGGGGCCGAGTAAAATAATTAAGGATTAATTTCAATTTTCAAAACTTTGAAATCACTCGTGAAATTGATCCTTAATTTTACGAGGAACCATACGATTACTTGTTTATAATATATAGGGCCAAATTCATACTTCGGAAGCCATTCAAGTTCACATCATTTGTCATTCACGTTTTCTGAACCAATCAGAGCGCAAGACTATCTTGCACGTTTGAATCAGTTTCTAAAGCGTCTTTCATCATGACACAAAAAACTGCGATAACACCTTGTCTAACTCGCAGCATTCATATGCCACTAGAGAGTCGTTTATTTGTCTTTCTGTGTCCCATTTCTTAAACACGGAAAGCCAAAAATTCATACTTTTTTTTTTTTTTTGTATTTTCATTTTCGCTTGCAGCTTTCAATTGGTTTATCATTTCTTCATCAAATATAGCGAAACGTGGCATTGCTAAGTCAGCAGAGTCAGCCATTTTGTTGACAGAATTTGCTAATTTTTGTAACCGTAACCAAGCAACAAACTAGCTAATAGCATTTCAGAAATACAGCCCCGTGTTAAGGGAAAAAAGTCCTCCTTGATTGACCAATCAGAATTGAGTAATTTGGCCCTATGTATTATAAAAATAGTAATAAAATAAATAAAATGTTTTGTGTACAGTGCCTAATATGAACAATTCATAGTAGAACTCTGTATGCGAGTATGATGTACAAATCCTTGTATATAGAAGAAGATTGTTTCTGCGATTATAACAGAGTAGTTCAATTGGTTTGTGTATCCGATGATCCTCCAGGTCCTCCTCAGGCATCTTCTTCTTCTGGTGTAAATGTCCTGGAGGACTGGATTCTCGCCCAGTAAGGCGCTGGGCAGTTAGTACTGCTGTGTAGATTTTTTACACTCGCAGCAGGTTAGGATGCAGCTCCAGGACAACGTGAGGATTCTGGAGCTCAGAGAAACTATTGTACCTTCCTTATGACAGCTGTTTACGCAAGTGAAATCCTCTGTGATATGGATACCAAGGAATTTAAAGCTGGTGACCGTCTCTACTGCAGCTCCGTTTATGGTGCTACCTGTGTCCTGTAGTCCACGGTCATGTCGATATTCAGGGAGAAACGCATTTCCGAATTTCCAGTTACCAACTCGTGGAACCAGAATGAAAAATGGATGCGAAAGAGGTCCGTGTACTTTTTCGTTCATTCATTATTCTATTTTGGAAGTCACGTGAGAAATGAAAAAGGACTCGTTTATGAATTTTTACACTTGTGTATGACTTGTGAAATGGAATCCAGAGCCATGTTTTGATGTATTTTTAGTTATTGAAAATGAGTCATTGAACAGCAGAAAAAGGGAAAAAGCAATTATGAAAAATGCCGTTCTGAATTGCGTTTTAGTTTATTTAGAACTTAGGTTTTGGGTGACCTGGAAGCCTAAGCTTGTGGGCGGGTTGGGAGCGTTATGGTTTGTTTATTCTCATCCGCATGACATGGCGAAAAATAGTTGCAATTTTGTGTGTTGACATGTCTTCTTCACGTAGATTCACCCGTTTAGGGCCTTTGAAGAGCATGTACTGCATAGCATCCATGATCCATGAACTCCCTGGAGGTCGATCTATCGTTGTCGTCATGTGTTGTAAGTGAGACATGAGTGAGCACGAGCCAGGCGCTGTAATTTACTTCCGGGTGAAATATAGGATCAGTCAAATGAAATTCAATAAAGGAATAAATGAATATTACAAAATAAGAAAACGATCAGAAATGTTGTCCACTTTTCTAATACTACTATTTGATGATGGCAATACATTTCGAAAACACAGTAGAGCCATTTCTGCTTGTATTGTTTTAAATAAAACACCAAGCTGCACCCTTTTTTAAATTTCATCTTTCATTCCAAAATAGAATAATGAATGAACAAAAAAGTACACGGACCGAAAGAGAATCATTAGCTGAACATTCTTTATTTTTATTTATTTTTTTCCTTTCATGCAAGAAATTCTAAAAAAAAAAAAAAAAAGGACAAAGAGGAAATGTTTTTTTTTTTTTTTTTATTTAACCTTATCAGCTTAAGGTTTGATCAACTTCAACCATCCGTTATTAAACTACACAGTTAATTACACTATGTACACTAGTGCTCACATTCCATAAATAATTGAACTCAAACTTGCTCATTTATTTTTGTGTGTGAAAATAAAAACAAAAATTATAGCATTATTAAGTCAGCAGACAGAAATGCTCTTAACAATTATTCACTGATATTTACTGAGCCTTAGACAGATAATTGTTTTAGTATAAATACACAAGTGGTTTTTGTATTTTATTTTTTTAAATACAATCTTTAAAAAATCAATCATTTTTTAAACGCAGCATGCTAATGTAATGACGGCACGGCACGGACTTGTCACTTATCTATGCCGGCTCGCGTAAAATACTTTTGTTTTGAAATCGATAAAATAAATCTCAATTCCACCTTACATTTGAACAGTTTTAAATAAAACTTCATAGCATCTTTAGTGCTTTTAGGAACAGCAGTTTCTTTCATAATTTTCTAATCCTTCCTCACTTACAGTGACAAAGTGACTGGCCGCCATTTTGCCGAGTCGCTCGAGGTGATTATCAAGAAATAGTCTGAATCTCTTGACCAATCAGTGCGCACTATTTTCTACAATCGCCTCCATATTTATACTAAAATATGATATTCCTGGGCTGCTCTGAGTTGTGAGTTCTCGTAATCCTAGAATTGAGGTTTTTCACCTGACGTCACAGGGTCACGTGACGCCCCGGTGTCCGCCATTTTGAAGGTCAAGCTAGCTAATGTCAACAACAGTAGCTAGTATGTTACTGTAGCAATGTTTACGTTCAGTCATTTGGATGTAGGGGTGGGTATTGGCAAAGAAGTCACGATTCAATTCGAATCACGATTCACATGCTACGATGCGATACTATCACGATGCATCACGATTCTTGAATTATTGCGATGCATTGCGATATGTTCAACATACTTCAGTGAAAATGTAAAAAAAAAAAAAAAAAGAGCATAATTACCAGTGGCTGTGTACGATCTGGATAGTGTCTCCAATTGATGCATAACTCAGAGCAACTCAGTTCATAACTGAATTTATTGAAACGACTTTGGAGGTAGTTGCCATTAAAATGAATATTACTGTTTCCATACTTAACAAGTGGACACACTAATGACAAAAATTGCATAGGATTTATAAAACTAAAAATAATAAAAGAAAACTAATAGCAGCAGTTTTCAATTTCTTTGCAGCACCTGCAGTATGGGAGGACAAGGCAATAATAAATATCAAAATATATATACTATATTACTCAGTGCATTAAATTATCATCATCATTATATTATTTGTTACATTACTTTACATTATATTTAAATGCCTTATGCATTTATAGTTTGTGGAGCATCCTCAAATTAGGAAACAATACACTCACTAAGCATATTTCTTTTAGCATGTTGTAGTACCGCAGCAGTTATGTCAGACTCGGTGAGTGTGCAGATGTCCTTCTCAGATTTACGTATTTCTGCAGACAGGAGTGCAGCGTGGATGGCAGGCTGTTGCTCTAAAAAGCGCTCAAGCATGTCGTGCGCGCTGTTCCAGCGAGATTTGTAAACAGAGTCGCAGTCGCATATGATGTCTATGCAGAATGTCTAGGTCGCAGTAGCCCGCCGCTGGAAATGCCACTGGCATGAAGGCAGCGGGCGTCAAAAACTCCACGGCGACATCTACAGGACTGGAAGTTGTATTCTACTTGTTTTTAGCTGATGTTCGCCAACCATTCATACAATTTTATTTATTCATTTTTTAAAATTAATAATCGATATTTGGCGTCAAGAATCGATGCAGTATATCGTGAAAGTTAGTATCGCGATGCATTGTCATGACGATTATTTTGCACACCCCTATTTGGATGACTGTTAAAACCTTTCAGTCTCAAGTTTTTCCTTTACTGTATTTACTAGTTTACTGTAATTATGATCCGGCAGCTATTTACACCGGATCCAGTGTAAATAGCTGCCGGAGCCGACGTCCCAGCCTGCCCGAGTGCGCTAGCTCCCAGCCTGCCCGAGTGCGCTAGCTCCCAGCCTGCCCGAGCGCGCTAGCTCCCAGCCTGCCCGAGCGCGCGTTCCGGCAAGCTCGGACGTCGGCTCCGGCAGCTATTTACACTGGATCTGGTGTAAATACCTGCCGGATCATAATTACAGTAAACTAGTAAATACAGTAAAGGAAAAACTTGAGACTGAAAGGTTTTAACAGTCATCCAAATGACTGAACGTAAACATTGCTACAGTAACATACCAGCTACTGTTGTTGACATTAGCTAGTGCTAACAGCTAGCTGCTAGTACACTGCTACAACACAGACACCGACCCTCATAATACAGTTCTTGGTCATTGCCTGGTAACAGCAAATTTATAACGGGCCATGTCTCAACAGACTAAGAAGTTATTTCACTGACATTTAATAACATTTTGTTTATCCTGAGGACCGAAAGTAAATGAAAATGTGAACAAACCTTAGCTGTAATAAGATGGCGACCACCGGCTCCAGGGACGACCCGCTGATGTAGGCATGTTACCCAGCCTGACACAAAATATTTGTAGGCATCCAAACTCTTATACGCTTTCAGATCAATACCTGTGTATGGCGATGGGTTTTTAACGACATAGGTATACAGATCATGTGGGCCGAAGTCAGGTAAAGACGAGGGCTTCGTGTACTTCCGTACGTCATTGAACAATCCTGGTGGAAGCAGGTAAACGTCGTTCTCTAAGCCTGCTAACCTCAATTTTTGCAAATACCTCTCCCTCTGCTCGCCCTGTAAATGCCCTACGTCGCTGGATAGTGAAGGTGTTTTCTGCATCTCGCTCCTTTTTCTTTTATGTTTTTCGTTTGTCGCCTTCCTCGCATTCAAACTGATTCGAACCGTCACGTCCAAAATGGCAGCATCACATGACTTGGTCACATGGGTGAAAAACCTCAATAGTGTCAGGTCAGAATTGGGCATTTTTATGTACGTCATACTTCAGCTCATTTCTTAACTTCAGGCCTGAAATAAGTCAGAGTACGGAGTGGCTGGAAGGAGCCGACAGCCAATCAGGGCAGAGAAATGGTAAATGAGCGAGAGTGTAAAAGAATTGGGTTTGTTATCTGTTGTGAAGTTCTTTAGTTAGAGAAGTCATGGTAGCTGGTAAGTGTAGGTGTTTGTGTGTTTTTTTTTTTTTTTAATATTTAAAAAGTCATATTGGCGAGAGAGAGATTATTTACTGCTCCAACAGTAATGTTGATCATGTGCACAAAAAAGTTTATATTTTTCCTCATAATGCTTTTGTAATCCTGAGGAAACAGTAGTACATTATTATATCCCTCACATGGACTGCATCCAAAACCGCGTACTACCGAGCTAAATAGTTCATAATATGCAGTTTCTGTCATCATATGTCATAATATGTCAGTTTCTGTGTGCGTTATGTATTTTGGGACACAGCCATGAATACTCTCTGAATGTATATTACTTGGCACTTGTATCCATGAGATTAGTCTGTGCAGTGCAGCAAAACTTGCGCTCCAAAACATCCTTCCAGAAGAAGCTTTTTTAATTATTATTTTTTTTTAATAGCAGACGAGGCAAAATTCCAAAATCTTACAACCAGCAACTTGAGTGAGCCTAGAACAGGACGTCATCATCAATCGAGCTTAAAATGCTGCCGCAATACTAAATAATAGGTCAGTATAGTAGGTGTTTCCAAATTGGAGCTTACCATGACGCATGGCCACTTTGTCATAAGTACAATATTGACATACGGTTTAAAATACAGTGGTGCTTGAAAGTTTGTGAACCCTTTAGAGTTTCCTATATTTCTGCATAAATGTGGCCTAAAACATCATCAGATTTTCACACAAGTCCTAAAAGTAGATAAAGAGAACCGAGTTAAACAAATGAGACAAAAATATTAAACTTGGTCATTTATTTATGGAGGAAAATGATCCAATATTACATATCTGTGAGTGGCAAAAGTATGTGAACCTCTAGGATTTGAAGGTGAAATTAGAGTCAGGTGTTTTCAATCAATGGGATGACAATCAGGTGTGAGTGGGCACCCTGTTTTATTTAAAGAACAGGGATCTATCAAAGTCTGATCTTCACAACACATGTTTGTGGAAGTGTATCATGGCACGAACAAAGGAGATTTCTGAGGACCTCAGAAAAAGCGTTGTTGATGCTCATCAGGCTGGAAAAGGTTACAAAACCATCTCTAAAGAGTTTGGACTCCACCAATCCACATTTGTACACAGATTGTGTACAAATGGAGGAAATTCAAGACCATTGTTACCCTCCCCAGGAGTGGTCGACCAACAAAGATCACTCCAAGAGCAAGGCGTGTAATAATCGGCGAGGTCACAAAGGACCCCAGGGTAACTTCTAAACAACTGAAGGCCTCTCTCACATTGGCTAATGTTAATGTTCATGAGTCCACCATCAGGAGAACACTGAACAACAATGGTGTGCATGGCAGGGTTGCCAGGAGAAAGCCACTGCTCTCCAAAAAGAACATTGCTGCTCATCTGCAGTTTGCTAAAGATCACGTGGACAAGCCAGAAGGCTTTTGGAAAAATGTTTTGTGGACGGATGAGACCAAAATAGAACTTTTAGGTTTAAAGGAGAAGCGTTATGTTTGGAGAAAGGAAAACACTGTGTTCCAGCCTAAGAACCTTATCCCATCTGTGAAACATGGTGGTGGTAGTATCATGGTTTGGGCCTGTGTTGCTGCATCTGGGCCAGGACGGCTTGCCATCATTGATGGAACAATGAATTCTGAATTATACCAGCAAATTCTAAAGGAAAATGTCAGGACATCTGTCCATGAACTGAATCTCAAGAGAAGGTGGGTCATGCAGCAAGACAACGACCCTAAGCACACAAGTCATTCTACCAAAGAATGGTTAAAGAAGAACAAAGTTAATGTTTTGGAATGGCCAAGTCAAAGTCCTGACCTTAATCCAGTCAAAATGTTGTGGAAGGACCTGAAGCGAGCAGTTCATATGAGGAAACCCACCAACATCCCAGAGTTGAAGCTGTTCTGTACGGAGGAATGGACTAAAATTCCTCCAAGCGGGTGTGCAGGACTGATCAACAGTTACCGGAAACGTTTAGTTGCAGTTATTGCTGCACAAGGGGGTCACACCTAGTCTGGTTAACACCAGACCTTATCACAAGTGAAATATGGTCTGGAATCCACCTATTGAATTTCTCGTAGGGGAGGTGTGGTTTACGATTGTCAACGGCCGTTTATTGGACATTGCGAATGTCTATCATTTGGCGTATACGTAGCCCATGGCCAATCATGGCAGTTGTACCCGGTGACATAGTTAGAGCGACAAAGAGGCGAAGAAGAGAAGGAAAGAGAAAGAGAAGGCAAAACAAAAATAGGAAAACAATGGCACCGAATGATTACTGCCGTTTGTGCAAGACAAAGCTTTATCGAAAGTTTGGTTTGTATCGCTCGCCGCCATGTTAAATGTGATCCGTAAACAGTCCCAAATAAACTACAAGCTTCTGTTTGTCGAGTAGTACGCGTCACCATCTTTCCACCCCTCCCCACTCTCTGATTGGTTCCCTAACTCAGGCGAGCCTTTAGACCATAGTTTCCATGCTGTCTTTTCAGATCGGAACGATTTGTGCAAAGCAGCATGGGATTTCCCAGGCTAGGTCACACCAGATACTGAAAGCAAAGGTTCACATACTTTTGCCACTCACAGATATGTAATATTGGATCATTTTTCTCAATAAATAAATGACCAAATGCCAATATATTTGTCTCATTTATTTAACTGGGTTCTCTTTATCTACTTTTAGGACTTGTGTGAAAATCTGATGATGTTTTAGGTCATATTTATGCAGAAATATAGAAAATTCTAAAGGGTTCACAAACTTGCAAGCACCACTGTATGAGGAGTAACATTTCATCTTGTACGTCTGAGTCTGTTTAAGGTGCGTATTGCTGTAGGGACGAAGCTGTGATTGAGTCCGTTAGTCTGAGTTTTGATTGATCTGTATCACTCTTTCGTACAGGATGGCACAGGTTCCCAAGCCTGGTGCTGGAATTTTTAGCAAGGCTATTAATTAGCTGATTAGTTGAATCATGTGGGCCAAGCATGCAGTCAGATATGAAGCTTATAGCACAAATAAAGACCAATGCATTTGCAGTAACTACCTACTAGAAATAAAACCAACAAAATGTGTTAGAAAATAGAACATAAAATGATGAGCTGAGGCTGAGGAACTGCTAGAGCCAGAGTTCACATCCAGGGCATAGTGGCAGGTAACTAGGAAGAAAGAAAGCTGAGACCACACCCATTTGAGGTTTAAAATTCGAATCTGGATATTTACAGCACTATAAACGGACACAGATAATCCCGTTCTGCTACACTCCAAATAAAAAAAATCGGCATTCCAATCAGTAATTTGTTAAAAAAGAAAAAAGCGATATTTGGCTTGGCTTTCACATGCGGACATTCAAACATGACCATGGAGACTATTTGTGAGATCACTGTGTGATTGAAGAGTCCTCTTGTCTTTTTATTTCCCTTTCTCCTTTGTCTCTCAGACGTCCTGATTGCAAGGAGGCTCTTTGGCCCCTGTTGCCACGGCAGCGGTCGTGGAGGAAGAGAAGGAGCGGCTCTTGCGGTGGCGCCACGCTCTGCTGGAGGGGATGGAGTACCACAGCACGGGAACCCTGCCGCTCCTGGGCAGCCCGCGTTACTGTCCCGGTGCCAACAGTGCCAGCGGGTACCTCTGCCAGACAGGCCACTGCTGTGGGGAGACCGGCTGCTGCACCTATTACTACGAGTTGTGGTGTGAGTGCAGTTTATATTAACACTTCACACAGATTAGATTCAGCCTGCCATCGTTCATCAATCAGCGAACTACACGCCAGTTCACGGGGCTCCCAGATGGAGCCCTATTTTTGGTGAACGTCCTCCCTCGTGAAACATGAAAATGCATTTCGAGCACGATGACTTGCGTGGATAAATACGTCAGCGAATAAATCCGTAAATATAAATGCGCAAGTTGTATTTATATGGTTCCAGCCTCCTCAAATTCTGTCACTGTTTAGTTTTTTTGAGATACAAAGCACAAATTATCCACTGACACGTTTTTGTGAAATGTTTGTTTGGGCTGTTTTAATAACAAAGCCATAATCGACCCACTCTCAATGAGTGCTTGCCTTTTGTACAGAGTGAAAAGGTCTTCATCATCGAGCTTTCATTCATTACTCATCATCAAAAGTGACAAATTGTTTGGTTAAAGGAAAAATCCACCCTGAATGACTTGCGTATGAATCTTTATCATTAACTTTAACAGCACCCAAGATGAAATTTTGTAATTGAAACTTGTTTCACTGACGTGGTTCAGTTTTCACCTTCTTAATGCTTTTCTATATTACCCACAATGCCATTCGACTACCTGCTGATAGTGGTGCCTGTGGGATTTAGCCCTCACTTTAGATAGCAATGCGGCAGCGCTTTAATCCTTTAGTCTGTCCAGCTCTCTCACACTCTGCTCAAACGGTTCGGCTTCCAAAGCTTCAACAATCTTGTAGATCGCTAACTAGCCAAGCCGAGTCTCTGCATAACTGCGTCGTATAGCCGCACTGCATTCTGGGACTTTGAGACTATTGTTTGTACCAGTAACTCCACTATTTTATTGTTGGATTTCTCATTAATATGATGTTGAACATCAAATGCTCTTTTGTTTTTAGGAGCGAACAGAGAAACCAAATCATGCTTTTGTCTAAACCGTGGAACAGGGACACTGCGCCCTCTTGCTCTCGGCGTGCGCCCTCTTACCGAAATGCCGATTGAACCCCAAGTCACACTTAGGCCATGCACTTATATGCTACTGCACAACATGCAGTCTTTCTCAAAACGATCTTTTCTCCGTGAAAACATCCCAGCAACACCACGTGACAATGTGTCTGATCATCAAATACGTTATAATTACTCCAGAAATATTCCAATCATAGTAGATACACCGTCAGACGGTGCAAAAACGATCTGAATTGGCGTTTTCCAGACCGAGGCGCCATGGTGTTTAGTTGTTTACTTGTCGCAGCTGCTCTCGCGAGATTTGGCATACAGTGGTGCTTGAAAGTTTGTGAACCCTTTAGAATTTTCTATATTTCTGCATAAATATGACCTAAAACATCATCGGATTTTCACACAAGTCCTAAAAGTAGATCAAGAGAACCCAGTTAAACAAATGAGACAAAAATATTATACTTGGTCATTTATTTATTGTGGAAAATGATCCAATATTACATATCTGTGAGTGGCAAAAGTATGTGAACCTCTAGGATTAGCAGTTAATTTGAAGGTGAAATTAGAGTCAGATGTTTTCAATCAATGGGATGACAATCAGGTGTGAGTGGGCACCCTGTTTTATTTAAAGAACAGGGATCTATCAAAGTCTGATCTTCACAACACATGTTTGTGGAAGTGTATCATGGCACGAACAAAGGAGATTTCTGAGGACCTCAGAAAAAGCATTGTTGATGCTCAACAAGCTGGAAAAGGTTACAAAACCATCTCTAAAGAGTTTGGACTCCACCAATCCACAGTCAGACAGATTGTGTACAAATGGAGGAAATTCAAGACCATTGTTACCCTCCCCAGGAGTGGTCAACCAACAAAGATCACTCCAAGAGCAAGGCGTGTAATAGTCGGCGAGGTCACAAAGGACCCCAGGGTAACTTCTAAGCAACTGAAGGCCTCTCTCACATTGGCTTATGTTAATGTTCATGAGTCCACCATCAGGAGAACACTGAACAACAATGGTGTGCATGGCAGGGTTTCAAGGAGAAAGCCACTGCTCTCCAAAAAGAACATTGCTGCTCATCTGCAGTTTGCTAAAGATCATGTGGACAAGCCAGAAGGTTATTGGAAAGATGTTTTGTGGACGGACGAGACCAAAATAGAACTTTTTGGTTTAAATGAGAAGCGTTATGTTTGGAGAAAGGAAACCACTGCATTCTAGGACTTGTGTGAAAATCTGATGATGTTTTAGATCATATTTATGCAGAAATATAGAAAATTCTAAAGGGTTCACAAACTTTCAAGCACCACTGTAGGTTACATACAAGGTCAGCTGACTTGTAGAGCGAGATTTCTCGAGACTGAATGACCTTTCACCCACCGGCACAGGAGCTTTTGACAGCAGTAGTTCGCGAGTTGTTTTTGTTGACACTTGGGCATTTAAAGAGGTCATCCCGCGGCACGAAACGGAAGAAAGCCAAAGACTGTCCGGGGCAGAAGAAGATTACTTCTTTTTCTGTCACAAAGCGGATGAAGATGTTTCCGATGGCGAGATTGTGACAATCGAGGGATCGGTCCGTGCCGCCAATTGAAGCCGTAGCTCTCATTGAAGGACGCGCCAACCGAGCACAGTGACAGTGGCGTCGCGGAATCCATGACGAACGAAGACCAGATGTCTTCCTCTGATGAAGGCACCGAGTGTTCAGTGGAAAAGCAAAATGAGAAAAAGGCTGAGTTCCAGGAAAAGTCCCCCTTTTTTTTTTTTTTTTTTAAAAAGTGTGCTTACATTTTTTGCATGGTTTCAAACTTTGTGATTTGGGCTGGATTCCAACTTTACAGTGTTTTACTTTTTTAGTTTCCTTTTAAAGAAAATAATTTTGCTCTGGAATTATTCATTCATTCATTTTCATTTTGAACAACTAACTCTACCTCCTAGTATAAGAAAACAACAGATTTCTCTGGTGAATGTTTAATACTTTGTAAGTTTGATTCACTTGAATTTGAATTATACATTTCAATTTGAATCATGAGGAATTAGTATTATGTGTAATTTGAATTATGAGATATTAGAATTTGAATTAAGCGTTGTTTGTGACAGTTTTATTTTCTTTTTCAATGTTGACAATTTATTACAATTTCCCTCTCAGATAGCCTCAGAACATCCCATTGTAGCCTCAGTTTTTCAAAGGCTTCGCACGGCGGGGGGGGGAGACACACCCTGCTTGATTGCTTTGCTCCCTCGCCATGGTGAGCGCCCTCATACTAAATTTTTCTAGAAAAATCCCTGCAAATCACTATCCCTTAGGTTTGAGACAGGAGAACGATCTACAATTGAAAACTTGAGTTGAGTGAAGTCTCTCCATCAAAGTCTTGGCCCTGGATGCTAACGTTTTGTTAACAGTTAAAGTTATTGCTGTGCTTTAGCAGTTAGAGCATATTTATTTGATATTGAGACCTTTTAAATGCGGTGGATAGATTTTTTTTTTTTCCTTTCACAATTAGCTAGGTTGTTTTGTGTACCTTCTTTTGCTTAAAACTAGACGGCTTTTCGATTTCATAAAATCGGTGGAATTTAGTTCTCTCTGAAATTTGGTCATTGTGATAAGTTTATTTCTGTAATATCTTTAAAAAAAAACAGGCCATTCTGTGGCTGGGAAGTTATTTAATTTGAGGGGATTAAAGCAAATAATGTGCATGAAATCGCTTGCTTCGCGCAGTCAAGCAGACAGAGGAAGTCCGTGTTCGCATGTGCACGCTTTACCTTCTTTTTCACTACGTTCACACTGCAAGGCTTAATGCTCAATTCCGATTTTTTTGTGAAATCCGATTTTTTTGTGAGGTCGTTCACATTAACAAATATATGCGACTTGTATGTGATCCTCAGTATGAACGAAAAGCGACCTAAAAGTGTTCCGCATGCGCATTGCAGGATACGACGACGTCACACGCAGTGAGCATGGCCAGTGTTTACGGAAGTAAAACCACCCGGTTGCGGTATGACTCATCCAATCTAGCTTGAATAGCTGCATCCCCCCAAATGGAAATCAGCTCCCTAACCTCTGCGTCCTTCCATTGAGAAGATTCAGAACCTTCACAGCCCGAAGCGTCCCTCGCATTGATGTCATGCGCAGGGGCGCAGATACGGTTTTTGAACTGGGAGGGACAAAAAACTGGGGGGGACAAAGCTGCCAGCAAACCAACCCCAACCCCGATATGCCTGTCAAACTTGTTGTTAGTAACCATAGCAACCAAGCTCGAGCTCGCAACCTGTGCAGTCTGCGCAGCTCAACCAACCGAATATCAGTCTTTGTTTTGTTTTATGTGAGTTGTTGCAACTATGTATACACTGCTGTGCACCTCAATAAACCGAATGGTAATTAGTCTTTTGATTTTTCCGTGAGGTTTGCCTTATGCAAAGAAAGACAGCATAGACGTTTTTTCCTCCCTATAAGTGGGGGGGACCGAACGAGGTGAATTTAAATATGACTCGTCCCACCCTCTATCTGCGCCCGTGATTATGCGCCATGTTGTTGTAACTTTTTTGAGAGACCCGCCGCCTACTTCAGCGCAGAATAGTGACGTTTGTGGCTTGTTGATGACGTGTAAGTTGGATGAATGCGACCTGGCGGTTCAGACTGAAGTCGCATATGAAAAGAGCGGATAGGAATCGGAATTAGGACCACATATCCAAACAGCCTGGGTCGGATTTGAAAAAATCGGATCTGTGTCGTTCATATTGTCAATAAAAGATCGGATACAGGTCACATATGGGCGAAAAGATTGGATTTGAGTCACTTCAGCCTGCAGTGTGAACGTAGCCTTTCTTTTGGGTTTTCCAGCAGCTGGCATCCACAGTGTTGCATTACTGCCATCTACAGGTTTACCTTGACGGTGCACTGACAGTTCCATCATTCTGTCACTAAACGAACAGCTGATCACACCGAAGTGCTCGCTGACCGCCGATATTTATTAGTTTGGTCCTGCGTTTCCTTTCCTTCGCAACATAACATCTTTTCTTCTCGCTTTCCATTACTGTAGTCGGTCTTTGACGTTTCATTCGTGTCCTCCATTTTTCTCTCGTGTTTCAAATTTGTATCCCACAATGCCTTGCGTGAACGGGGAAAACCCACCACATGATGCATGACGTAGTATCTTGTATTGCGTCATGGTGAAGCAGGAAAAAATAGCAGAGGATTTCGGGCCACGTGGCCCTAAAGTCATTAGTTGTTCTGTTTAAAATAATAATAAAATTGGAAGTCTGTGATTCGAATTCAGGAGCTTTTGGTCCACTAAACAAAAACAATTGGGTGTTGGGGGAAAAATTTTTATTTATTTATTTATTTTTAAATGACCTACACTTGAAAAATCTGAAAGGCAGTCTACCTTTAAATTTTAGAGTAGTGCTGCTCAGGTTAGTCACTAATAATGATGATTTTCACAGTTGCTAGCACAGTGTTGAGGCAAATACAACGTTAGCTTGATAAATAGTAAGAAAAGTAGATCATCAGTGAGCAGGGCGTGCGGTGAAACGCTATGTCTGGAGAAGTCTAAACCTTAAAGCCGTTCATTTCCAGACCTGCAAACTCTGGAAATTCAGAAGTAGAGTTTTAGAAGTATGAAAGTAAGGAATAAAACAATTGGGGCGTGTTATACGAAAAAAAAAAAATCAACAATGTGGTTGATGAAATGATTATACAGTACCAGTCAAAAGTTTGGACACACCTAATTCAGTGTCTTTTCTAATTGTCCTTCGGGGATAAATAAAGTTTTGTCTAAGTCTCTTTTCTTTATTGTTATAAAATAAGTCACTTCATGTCTTAAAGTAATAATGGATGTCGTTTCTCTTTAATTAGTTGAGCGGTTTCTTGATATAATATGGATTAATACAGTTGTGGAATAGGGCTGTTTACTCTAATTTTATTATTTACTGTTTGATCTCAAACTCATTAAGAAAGCAAGAAATTGCACTAATTAACTTTTGACGAGGGTGGCACGGTGGTGTAGTGGTTAGCGCTGTCGCCTCACAGCAAGAAGGTCCGGGTTCGAGCCCTGTGGCCGGCGAGGGCCTTTCTGTGCAGAGTTTGCATGTTCTCCCCGTGTCCGCGTGGGTTTCCTCCGGGTGCTCCGGTTTCCCCCACAGTCCAAAGACATGCAGGTTAGGTTAACTGGTGACTCTAAATTGAGCGTAGGTGTGAATGTGAGTGTGAATGGTTGTCTGTGTCTATGTGTCAGCCCTGTGATGACCTGGCGACTTGTCCAGGGTGTACCCCGCCTTTCGCCCGTAGTCAGCTGGGATAGGCTCCAGCTTGCCTGCGACCCTGTAGAACAGGATAAAGCGGCTACAGATAATGAGATTAACTTTTGACGAGGCACCTGTTAATTGAAAAGCATTCCAGGTGGCTACTTCATGAAGCTGGTTAAGATAATGCCAGTAGCGTGCAAAGCGTCATCAAGGTAAACGCTGGATACACTGAAGAATCTAAAATACGAAACTTTTTGTTTTTAACGCTTTAAGTTTACCGCATAATTCCATATTTGTTCCATGTGTTATTTCATAGTATAGTTGTCTTCAGTGTTGTTCTGCAATATAGAAAATGGTCACAATACAGAAAAATGGGTACCCTGATTAGGCTACTGATTATAAATAAAAATTTTCTGATCCCATGTCCATACAGTAAATATAGCATATATATTTACTCTGAGGCAGTAGCCATGAAAATGAAGCGTAATCCAAAAAATGAGCAATTTAAAAATCACAGAAGTAAAATATACCAAGTGTCTGTACTTTATATTATTCTACTCTTACCTCTTACAGTTTTCGAAACTGAAACCTCTGAACCAAGGCTGACATACACACACTGTCGCCATGACCCAAACTCTTATTTCCCGGAAAAGGCCTGGCGCTAGAGCTCAGCGGTCTCAATACTCTTTTCGACAACTTCCCGTAACAACTCGGAAGCGCGTCACATCTCCATCACACGTGGGACCACTGGCCGAAGAAGGCAAGGAAAAGGGGAAAGGAGTATATTTTAAAATAGGAACGGACTTTCTCTCGGTAATAAGCATAAACATGCCTGAAAGTGATTTCTTTCGTCTAGTCCATTTACTTCAAACGGTGAACCGAATTGTATACACTCACTGGTCATTTAAATAGGAACACCTGTATGCACAGTGCGCGATTGTTACATTCTTACAACACGATGGCGGAGTGGTTACAGTCTATACATACTACCGTTCAAAAGTTTGGGGTCACTTTGAAATGTCCTTATTTTTGAAAGAAAAGCACTGTTCTTTTCAATGAAGATCACTTTAAACTAATCAGAAATCCACTCTATACATTGCTAATGTGGTAAATGACTATTCTAGCTGCAAATGTCTGGTTTTTGGTGCAATATCTCCATAGGTGTATAGAGGCCCATTTCCAGCAACTCTCACTCCAGTGTTCTAATGGTACAATGTGTTTGCTCATTGCGTCAGAAGGCTAATGGATGATTAGAAAACCCTTGTACAATCATGTTAGCACAGCTGAAAACAGTTGAGCTCTTTACACTACGTTCAGACTGCAACCTGAAACGACCCATATCCGATTTGTTGTGAAATCCGATTTTTTTGTTAGGCCGTTCACATTGCCAATTATATGAGACTTGTATGCGATCTCCAATATGAACGGAAAACGACCCAAAAGTGTCCCGCATGCGCAAATTGACACGTAATAAGCACATCTACGTAATACGTAAAAAAAAAAAAAAGCGCACTCTTCATGTTTAATGATTTTTTTTGTTTGTTTGTTTAATTATCTGGTTAGTGTTAAAGTGTGAGGTCTCGTGTGTGTTTTTGTTTCTGAACTGAAATGAAAACGTGTAGCCTGGTAATGAGGGTTGACTTCTAAATGTCTCTCTAATTTCTATATAAGTGCACTACATGTTACTAGGAAGTAATGGATTTTTAAACTCTATATAGTGCACTCGAGCTTCAGTAGGCAGTCATTTGGGATACAGCCGCTGTATTACCAAACTCGTAATTCAGGCTTAATAATTTGCACATATTTATTTCGTCATATTAATAAACTTTTTCTACATTTTTATAAATATTTATTTAGATTGTTTATAGCCAGCTGAATTCTGCAGCTTCTCTCAGCGCTGGCTCAAGGTGCATAAACACCAGTGCAGTTTGCTATGGAGATGAGGCGAGACCTGGCGATGTGGTTTTTGTAGCGGCGGCGGAACTCACACAATAATCTGATTAATGTGGGCAGCAGACTAATGAGACCGAAGGTGTCAAATTGTTCTGGAAATTTCCAGTAATCTTATAATCTTGTAATACAGGATGGTTTAAGTTATAAATCAGTTATAGAAACTGTTTTATTTAATCAGGCTAACAGATCAACATCCAGGTCTCTACCAAATCCACCATTAGCTTGATCAATTCTATAAAAGTCTATTTAAATTCTGAAAACTGTACAAATGTTGTTGTTTTCCACCAAAGAGGCGGGATTAGCCAACGCAGAATAGTGACATTTGTCTCTTGTTGATGACGTGTAGGTCGCATGAATGCGACCTGTCCGGTCAGACTGCAGTCGCATGTGAAAATAACGGATATGCATCGGAATTAGGACCACATATCCAAGCGACCTGGGTCGCATGTGAAAAAATCGGATCTGTGTCGTTCAGATTGTCAATAACAAATCGGATACAGGTCGCATATGGGCAAAAAAATCGGATATGGGTCGTTTCAGGGTGCAGTCTGAATGTAGTCTTGGAGAAGCTATAAAACTGACCTTCCT
The DNA here is from genome assembly GCF_027579695.1 of Neoarius graeffei. Taxonomy (NCBI): domain Eukaryota; kingdom Metazoa; phylum Chordata; class Actinopteri; order Siluriformes; family Ariidae; genus Neoarius; species Neoarius graeffei. The sequence goes on from NC_083581.1 coordinate 34,832,129, forward strand.
TTGAGCAGATTGAGTTTTTGGAGCATCACATTTGTGGGGTCGATTAAATGCTCAAAATGGCCAGAAAAATGTCTTGACTATATTTTCTATTCATTTTACAACTTATGGTGGTAAATAAAAGTGTACCTTTTCATGGAAAACACAAAATTGTCTGGGTGACCCCAAACTTTTGAACGGTAGTGTATGAGGCAGTAGAGACAAAAAAAAAATACTATGAATGAGTAGGGGCGTACAAACTTTTGACTGGTACCGGATGTCTTTTGTTCTGTAACAACACGTTTTCTTAACCCACGTATTAAACTTGGATTATGTAGAGTCCACCATACAAGTCCCAGATATTTGTTACTATAGAAACAATAACCTATCAGAATGTATTGAATTCTATTCGAGTATAAACCTATGATTCAAATTACAGCTGACGCGATTGACGGAGCTGCCGTTATGCAATGAATCACCTTCTGAATGAATAATTGGAATTTTTCTTACAGATATGGCAGAATCCCTGTAATATCACACCGTGTAGGTACGCTACGTAATTCAGTTATGGCACTGTACGTGTAAAACAATCCACTTCTGGCATTCTGTTGGATGGAATAAAACCCCGTGTTCTAACAAATAGCAGCGCAAATTTTGTGGCAAATATAATCGCTGTTTACTCGAAATCTGCAGGATGCATTTTTTAGTTTGCGAGTGTCATCATCTGTCCGTGTATGTAATATCTGCTGTGTGTCTCACAGGGTTTTGGCTCTTATGGAGTGTATTGATCCTGTTCAGCTGCTGCTGTGCGTATCGACACCGCCAGGCTAAACAGAGAGTGCAGCAGCAGCAGAGGCAGAGAGAGATCAACCTGATGGCCTACCACGGAGCCTGCAGCTACCCGTCCTCCATGCTGGACCTCAGTACACGCGCCTCTCTTTCACTTTAGTGGGCTCTGTCTCAAACGCTAGACCTCGTGTGTAACTAATAAGTGTCCGTACTAAATACAACACGACGGTCGCTGGTCAGCATTCTGTGTATTTTTCATATATAAATTGATGTTGCTGTTGCATTTATTTCCAAAATAATCCTCATTTGCAAATAATTTTTGATATGGATTCCAAAAATGAAACGACACAAACGCTGGCATTTGGGACTCGCCCTTTTTTTGCGTCATCTCTCTGTCTGTGTCTACTTTCATTAAGTGATTCTACACATCTGCCTGTGTTGTTGTTGTTGTTTATTGGCAGGTTTCCTCGCATCACTCAAACTGCCATCCTATGAGGAAGTAGCAGCGCAGCCCAGCACCCCGCCCCCTCCCTACAGCTCGGTGGCTTACCCACGAGGCTCCGCCCATCCTGGTCCAAGTCACATGCTGTCCTCGCAGAGCTCTGACAACTACACCAGCTGCTCATGCGACTCCTGCTGCCCATCTTCGCCCTGTAGCTCCTCCCCTTCCTCCGTCCAGCTCACAGACGAGACCGACACTAGCCACACCTCCACGCCTTCTCGCAGCGAAGCGGTACCCATTAACTCAGTTTCTGGGCATGCCACAGAGCGACAGGCTGAGACTCTTTCAACTGCGCCTCTTAACGAACTCGGCCCCACTTCCTCAGCCGAAGTGATGGAGGTGGACTTGCCAGACTCCGTCTCCCTCGACTGTAATGGCAACAGGACTGTTAAAACAGTCACTAATCCAGCAGTTAGTGTGATCAGTGACGCTGAAGAAAGTGCTAACTCGAATGAAACTAATAACGTGACTCAAATTAGTAACTCAGATGATGTTAATAACCACGGCATCACTGAAAGCTCTAATGTGCCTCAGTGTAACAATAGTAATGATATTAGCAGCAAGGGTCACATGTCCAACCTCAGTCCTACCAGAGACGATGAAACCACTGACTTCGACCTCTTTCATCCACCCAGCAATATGACCCAGAATCCATCTTATCCCCCAATCGCCATCCCCTCATCCTCTCCTCCATCCTGTTCTCCTTTGTCTCCGTCCTCCCCTCCCCTCCCTCCTCCCTTATCCCCGATCTCTGACCCTCTAGGTGCCATCTCTGAGCAGCAGAGCTCTCCTGTGCAGTGGGCGGAGCCAACACATACACACCATTCGGCCCCTCACCCGCAGTCTCCGCCCAAACCTGTGGTCTTTTCACCTGATTTCCTGGAGCCTGAGCGGCGCGACTCGGCAGTGTGCGATCTTGAGGTGGATCAAACGCACTTTCAGCAGCGACGCCTAACCGGAGACTCGGGCATCGAGGTCTGCCGCTGTCAGATTGACCATGAGGAAGAGGAAGATGATGAGGATGAAGAGACGGATCATTTAGAGGACAAACCCAGCACTGTTCCAAGCAGCGGCGACCTCCACGACAGCGCCGACTGCTCCGTCCGTGCCCAGCTGTCCCCTTCTGAGCTCGGAGACGCATGCGGGTCTGGCTCAGCCACACCAGTGCGCAACGATGCAGTCGTTATAGCCATGGAAACCGTTTGATGGACAGGTGGGCTGTTGAAATCCAGAGTACAAGGGCTGTGAGTCAGCGGTGCTGAGAGAGAGCCTTCGGCTGTGCAAAGTGAATTGCCGTTTAGTCCGAGTCTAAACTAGCCGTGCTGTTGCGTTAGGACCGACATCCTAGAGTGGTGAAAAGTGAAATTCTAACTTAATAGTATAGTGTGGGAAGGTCTCTCTATCTTTCAAGCTTTCTCTCTCTCTCTCTCTCTCTCTGTTGTAGGATAAATGTCCTCGGTTATCCAGCGCCTGTTTTTGTGCTGACAGAGAGACTGATGTTAGCCACAGACTCTGCTCTAACACACACACACACACACACACACACTTGCACACACGGTAACCTTTATGTATGACCCCGTGTCCCTCTGTGAACACTTCTGTACTCAGTAGCACATGCAACATCCATCCCTCCTCCCCTCCTTTTTCTGTCTCTATCTCTCTCACCCCTCCTCCACCCCCCACACCGCGGCTTGCATCGTAGCCTCTGATGCAGAATCAGTGATGTAGTCTACTGTCACAGCATTGTACACATAGATAGACTATGAAGCTGCTTGAACCATTTGGTTTAGACGCTGCCAACAGTAAAGATGCAATAACACGCTAACACACACACCTACACACCTGTCCTGTGTACCTCTGGGTAATGTAGTTCACACCAGGTCAGGCACCCATTTTGTGCTTGATGTTCACTGGAGCTTATCAGTTTAGTGGAGGTTCTTCACTGGTTCTCGCAAAGCAACTCTCTCTCTCTCTCTCTCGCAAACACGCATCCAAAATCGCCGGACTGCATTCTTCTTGTTTTCCCAGAGTTTCAGAACACCAGCTTGGCCAAACAAATGCTGCACCTCAACCATGGAAGAAGAAAAAAGTAAAACCTCAGGACATTGTTTTTTTTTTTTCCTTAATTTTTATTAGCTTTTTTTTTTTACGTCTAAATGTAGAAACACAGAAACCGCATTGCTCATTGGCGAAACAAAAGCAGCCTAAAGAGACTCCGAACTGCTGTCCAACAAAGACAAATATCAATATGAGAACTACACAAATAAATATATATGTAGGTGCAGATTATATATATATATAAATATATATGTGCTCTCTGTGAAATGATATATTTTCTAAGCATGCCATGTCATTCGGAGTGCAGCGCTAGAAGCCGGTGTAAAAATGTAATCGGCTGAGAGATTGTGTGTCGATTCTAGTGTTACTATGGCATCAGTACCGAGTTACACTTACATTACTATGGCGTTCCCATGGTGCTGCCGTGCTGTTACTATGACAACCTTCTTTAGTCTGAGCAATAGAGTATGTTTGATGTCCCTGTGAGATTGTGAAAGGTGTGAAATTGTTATTCTAAACGACTTTACCACTAAACAAGTCAACTGAAACCTCTGTCTTGTCATTTGTGTGCGCGCGCATGCAGTACTCTTGCATCTTAAAGTAATTATCTATTGCACATACGATAGAGTAGTATATGTGATGACCACAGGCAAGAATTTTGAGACTTTATTTTTCCAGAAAGCTCATTTACTATAATACCTACATTTTTTTTTTTATTACACCAATAAATGTTTAATATTTGCCAATTTATAACATTATGTAGTTTTTCCAGCTCTCCGAAATTAAATCTGGTAAACAAATAATTTCCGCTTGCTAAGAATTTGTGGTGAGAGAGAATGAGCTCCTCTGAAAGTTTTCGAGCCTAGTTTACAAAAAAATACTTTTACAAAAATACCTTGCATGTAACTGTTTTTATCAGTGGAATTGAACGACTGAAATGAACAATTTTGCAAAATTGTTTGTGCTCATCCCAGTGGATGGAAACTACTGTAATTTGAAAAACAGTGATGTCCTTTAATTGGTTAAACTCCCAGTTTATTCATTCCAGCACTTGTTCATCTGAAAGCAAATTTATAGATTAATAATTCCCTAATGATGTCATATACACTCACTGGCCACTTTATTAGGAACACCCATCCACCTGCTCTCTGTTTTATGCAGTTCTCTAATCAGCCGATCCCCTGACAGCAGCACGATGCATCAAATCATACAGCTACAAATCAAGAGCTTCAGTTAATGTTTATTTCAAACATCAGAATGGGCAAAATTGTGATCTTTTTTGACTTTCACTGTGCCATGGGGGTTGGTTTGAGCCAGATGGACTGGTTTGAGTATTTCAGAACCTGCTGATCTCCTGGGGTTTTCACACACAACAGTCTCTAGAGTTTACACAGAATGGTGCAAAAAAACATTGAGTTGAGTGAGTGACAGTTCTGTGGGTGGAAACAAACACCTTGTTGATAAGAGAGGTCAGAGGAAAATGGCCAGATTGGTTCGAGCTTCCAGGAAGGATATAGCAACTCTTTACAACCGTGGTGAACAGAAAAGCATCTCAGCATCCAACAGCAGAAGACCACATTGGGTTCCACTCCTGCAGCCAAGAACAGGAATCTTAGGCTCCAGAACAAATTCCTATGAAAGTGGCCAGGGAGTGTAATTTAAACAAACTGTTTAATGTTCTAAAGAACAATTGATTAAAAAAACATGCCACAGAAAACACTTTTTCAAGCTTGGCAAACCTCTTGATAAGTCAGTAAATACAGTTTAAAAGTATCTGTACTTTCTACTTATCTTTTCAAATCAGGCTTGTTACTTTAGTTTTAATGCATTTGAGAGCAATTATTGATGATTATTATTTTTTAAATTTTGCATTATTACGCACTTTCCCACTATCAAGACTGACTTCTACCTAAATGGCTGGTACATTAACATCTAGAAAACACAACACTGATGAATGTTTGTGTAAACTTTCCAAATTGTTTGACTGAAATACACACTTTAGCTGTGTGATGTACAGTGGTGCTTGAAAGTTTGTGAACCCTTTAGAATTTTCGATATTTCTGCATAAATAGGACCTAAAACATCAACAGATTTTCACACAAGTCCTAAAAGTAGATTAAGAGAACCCAGTTAAACAAATGAGACAAAAATATTATACTTGGTTATTTATTTATTGAGGAAAATAATCCAATATTACATATCTGTAAGTGGCAAAAGTATGTGAACCTCTAAGATTAGCAGTTAATTTGAAGGTGAAATTAAAGTCAGGTGTTTTCAATCAATGGGATGACAATCAGGTGTGACTGGGCACCCTGTTTTATTTCAAGAACAGGGATCTATCAAAGGCTGATCTTCACAACACGCATTTGTGGAAGTGTATCATGGCACGAACAAAGGAGATTCCTGAGGACCTCAGAAAAAGCGTTGTTGATGCTCATCAGGCTGGAAAAGGTTACAAAACCATCTCTAAAGAGTTTGGACTCCACCAATCCACAGTCAGACAGATTGTGTACAAATGGAGGAAGTTCAAGACTATTGTTACCCTCCCCAGGAGTGGTCGACCAACAAAGATCACTCCAAGAGCAAGGCGTGTCATAGTCGGCGAGGTCACAAAGGACCCCAGGGTAACTTCTAAGCAACTGAAGGCCTCTCTCACATTGGCTAATGTTAATGTTCATGAGTCCACCATCAGGAGAACACTGAACAACAATGGTGCGCATGGCAGGGTTGCAAGGAGAAAGCCACTGCTCTCCAAAAAGAACATTGCTGCTCGTCTGCAGTTTGCTAAAGATCACGTTGACAAGCCAGAAGGCTATTGGAAAAATGTTTTGTGGATGGATGAGACCAAAATAGAACTTTTTGGTTTAAATGAGAAGCGTTGTGTTTGGAGAAAGGAAAACACTGCATTCCAGCATAAGAACCTTATCCCATCTGTGAAACATGGTGGTAGTAGTATCATGGTTTGGGCCTGTTTTGCTGCATCTGGGCCAGAACGGCTTGCCATCATTGATGGAACAATGAATTCTGAATTATACCAGCGAATTCTAAAGGGAAATGTCAGGACATTTGTCCATGAACTGAATCTCAAGAGAAGGTCTGGGTCATGCAGCAAGACAACGACCCTAAGCACACAAGTCGTTCTACCAAAGAATGGTTAAAGAAGAATAAAGTTGATGTTTTGGAATGGCCAAGTCAAAGTCCTGACCTTAATCCAATCGAAATGTTGTGGAAGGGCCTGAAGCGAGCAGTTCATGTGAGGAAACCCACCAACATCCCAGAGTTGAAGCTGTTCTGTACGGAGGAACGGGCTAAAATTCCTCCAAGCCGGTGTGCAGGACTGATCAACAGTTACCGGAAACATTTTGTAGCAGTTATTGCTGCACAAGGGGGTCACACCAGATACTGAAAGCAAAGGTTCACATACTTTTGCCACTCACAGATATGTAATATTGGATCCTTTTCCTCAATAAATAAATGACCGAGTATAATATTTTTGTCTCATTTGTTTAACTGGGTTCTCTTTATCTACTTTTAGGACTTGTGTGAAAATCTGATGATGTTTTGGTCATATTTATGCAGAAATGTAGAAAATTCTAAAGGGTTCACAAACTTTCAAGCACCACTGTATACTCTTCAAACTCTTAAAATAAGTTATTAGCAAACATGTAAGGAGCCTAGTAAAGTAAGTATAGCTGAAAGTTACTAAAATATACAGCTGGGTCGTTGAGGTTGGCACGCTGTACATAGCTAATAAATATCAACTGTACATGCATTATTCATTTGTCGGAAAATACTTGGCAATTATATATTTGTAGTGGAGCACCTTATATATGGTGTTATTTAATAATTAATGTAATTTAAGAATGCATGGGTTTACCTCGTTCCATGCACACACACTGACCCCCAAATATATAATATCCATCACCACTAATCCTGTGCAGGGTCGCAAGCAAGCTAGAGCCTATCCCAGCTGACTATGGGCAAGAGGCAGGGTACACCCTGGACAAGTCACATAGAGATAAACAACCATTCACGGTCAATTTAGAGTCACCAATTAGCCTAACCTGCATGTCTTTGGGGGGAAACCCACGCAGAGACAGGGAGAACATGCAAACTCCACACAGAAAGGCCCTCGCCGGCCACGGGGCTCGAACCCGGACCTTCTTGCTGTGAGGCGACAGTGCTAACCACTACACCACCGTGCCACTCCATTCACACTCATGGAAATCTAAAATGTTGTTTTAACTGACCCAATAATATAGAAGCAGTAAAATGGGCATGAGTAGACCTACATGCCTTTGGACTGTGTGAGGAAACCAGAGGAACCGATAAAGGCACAGGGAGAATATGCACACTCCATTCAGAAAGGCCCTGGTCTACCATGTGGTTTGAACCCAGAACCTGCTTGTAGTGCCAGGACGGCACTAACCACTGCACCACAATGCCTCCTGATATATTTGATTTTCTTTTACCGATGCCTTGAGTATCAGCTGAAAACTGAGTATCACTTCACAGACAAACTCTTTAAAACCCACAATCACTTACATTGTAAATACAATAAGTACAAATAACAAAAAAACAGTCAACTTTCTTCATAGCATGTAAACATTTCCAGTTTCCAAAAATAAATTTATTTTCCAGGGCAGCACGGTGGTGTAGTGGTTAGCACTGTCGCCTCACAGCAAGAAGGTCTGGGTTTGAGCCCCGTGGCCGGCGAGGGCCTTTCTGTGTGGAGTTTGCATGTTCTCCCTGTGTCCGCGTGGGTTTCCTCCGGGTGCTCCGTTTTCCCCCAAAGTCATGCAGGTTAGGTTAACTGGTGACTCTAAATTGACCGTAGGTGTGAATGGTTGTCTGTGTCTATGTGTCAGCCCTGTGATGACCTGGCGACTTGTCCAGGGTGTACCCTGCCTTTCGCCCGTAGTCAGCTGGGATAGGCTCCAGCTTGCCTGCAACCCTGTAGAACAGGATAAAGCACCTAGAGATAATGAGATGAATTTCTATTCCAATTTTGGTCATTTCTTACATCATCCGATATCTGATATTTCTCCAGAATTCAATCTACCAGTTTTTTTTCCCTGATATCTCTAGAAATGTTGTTTTAACGCTTTATTTTATGGCTTCTGCATTATTGGGTCAATTAATACAACACTTTAGATTTTCAAACATTAGTTTTCCAACAAAAAAATGTAATGGTACAAAAAAAAATTGCTGGAAATAAAATAATATTACACAACAGAAAAAAAAAAATTAAAGGTCCTGACTGCAAAGTCATCTAAAATTTTTTATTTTTTTTAATGTCCCGCAAGAACAATATCATGCAGATGAGATGTGATCATTTTGATGTGCTGAGGATCGCTTTTCTCCATTTTAGGGACCGTTTCCCTCCCTCTTGAGTAGTATGGCCCTACGGAAATAGCTGAAATAAAGGAGCTTGAACTAATTAGCATAATTATGGAACTGGGTCACACTAAGATGTTGACGTGCGGAAAACATCGTGACTCTGCATCAAGCTCATCGAGTTTTGAGTCGCAGGGATGTAATTTGTGGTTTCCATCGCTTTTCTGGTGCGCTTTCTAGCTGATTTGCTTTCATATTTTCCTTTTCTTTTCTGCTGGCGTTTAACTGGCGGGAAAGCGGAATCCGCCATGTTTGTCCATGCTGACTTGTTTTGGTTAAAAGTAGCTCAAACACGCCCCACGGTGGTCACGTGATATTGTTGCTCACTTGCTTTGGCAATCTCCGGAATCATAAAATGTGGGACGCTTTTTATCTCGGCAAAACATTTACACATCAGGTACACGGTGTGTGCAGGAGTGAAACATCTCGAAACTCCAACAGCTATAGACATAGAACATTTTGCCCAGAATTCAACTTTGCAGTCAGAACTGTTAAGGCCTTCAGATTTTATCTGTAAGTTATACTGACTTGTTAAAAGGATTGCTGTTAGCCTTACATTTTTTCATTGATGTTTTCATCTTGTGGCATACTGAATGAACAGGCTGGACTTAGAATTAATGTTAATGTTGTTAATATTGTTATATTGTCACTGGCTATGCTCAGTGACGCAGTTTTACTGTGACTGTGTAGCGTTGTGGTTGAAGCACGACTCCAGAGCGCCCCCTCAGGTCAGGCAGGGAAGTGCCACCGGGGACACTGAAATGGAACCTCTGCAGAAGACAGCTGAGGAACAGGAAGAGTTCAATCCGGGCCAACGATTCACCCACACACACTCTGGGCCCCGCCCCAAAGGGAAGGTAACTGGGTGGAGTTATCCTCTTACCCATACCATCCAGGAATCTGTCTGTAATTGGGGAAGGAGAAAAGAAGAGGGAATTAATATGCTATAAATACAGTATATGTCATACTTTTGAAAGCAGCAATGGAGTATTTTGAGGAGTTTTCCTCATGTAAGATCCCATACTGCTGGATTCAGTATAATAAACTGTTGTGGTTTTAATATTTAGTAATGTGTTTGTGGTGTAACAGTGTGTGAGAGGTGTGTACCTGGCCTGAATTGGTCAGGTTTTTCCCAGTGTTTGGGGTCATGGTGGATTGCCCAGATGTTCACCAAGACTCTTGTTCCCTTCGGAACATCATGACCTCCTAAACTGTAAAGAGCAAGAGATTTGGCTGTCTCAGGGGAGATGTGAAGATAATGTTTCACCTGGAAGAACAGAATATCACAGCAAAATATCTCTTTCGGGCGGCATGGTGGTGTAGTGGTTAGCGCTGTCGCCTCACAGCAAGAAGGTCCGGGTTCGAGCCCCGTGGCCAGCGAGGGCCTTTCTGTGCGGAGTTTGCATGTTCTCCCCGTGTCCGCGTGGGTTTCCTCCGGGTGCTCCGGTTTCCCCCACAGTCCAAAGACATGCAGGTTAGGTTAACTGGTGACTCCAAATTGACCGTAGGTGTGAATGTGAGTGTGAATGGTTGTCTGTGTCTATGTGTCAGCCCTGTGATGACCTGGCGACTTGTCCAGGGTGTACCCTGCCTTTCGCCCGTAGTCAGCTGGGATAGGCTCCAGCTTGCCTGCGACCCTGTAGAACAGGATAAAGCAGCTAGAGATAATGAGATGAGATGAAATATCTCTTTTCTACAATAGCAAATGTTCTCAACATCTATTCCATCCATCCATTATCTGTAACCACTTATCCTGTACAGGGTCGCAGGCAAGCTGGAGCCTATCCCAGCTGACTATGGGCGAGAGGTGGGGTACACCTTGGACAAGTCACCAGGTCATCTCATACAGTAGAGGCAAACAACCATTCACACTCACATCTATGGTCAATTTAGAGCCACCAATTAACCTAACCTGCATGTCTTTGGACTGTGGAGGAAACCAGAGCACTCGGAGGAAACCCACGCAGACACGGGGAGAACATGCAAACTCCACACAGAAAGGCCCTCGCCGGCCACTGGGCTCAAACCCAGAACCTCCTTGCTGTGAGGCGACAATGCTAACCACTGCACCACCATGCCACCCCGTTCTCAACATCTAGCAAATGATAATCTCAAACTGTTTGCATACAACATTGTAAAAAGTCTAATCAATTAAATAATATAATTTATAGCTCTGTATTATTGCAAACAAGGCAAAAAACATACATATGAAAATCAATCCCACAATTTTTCAGGAAAAGCCAGTATCCAGTAATTTCCTCGAAACAACCAAAGCTTTACAGGATCCGCCACAACAAACATACTGGGAAAGTATGGGAAAGTAAACTGGGAAAGTAAAATTTAGCTCTGTTATATAACTGTATGTCATTTTACTTTTAATGTTGGTGGTTGGATTTGCATTCCTGTCTTATCTGTATCTGTGCATCACCATGGCGACCAGAAGTTTTTCCTTTTTGGTGGCACAAGTGATCTCTGCGGCATTGCCATGGTTACCTGGTGTCGTGCATAGCAACATGGGGGATGAGGATAGGACTGGCAGGGCGAATTCTCATAACCTCACACAACACGCTCTCCAGGAATGGCAGACTGGTCCTGTCACTCAAAGAAGGGTGTCGATTCCTGCCCACACACTCGTCCAACTCGGTGTGAAGATGTTCTTGCACCTTCAGCAGGACAGTAAGAATGCAGTGGCCTTAGGATAAACATTTACACATTGCGCTTGTAAGCTGTGTGCATGTGCATTTTATACTTCTGGATAGTGTAGTAAGAACGCTATAGTCCAGAGTAATGTGGTAGATGTGGTCTCCACTCCAGCTCCAAATGCTTCAGCTGCTGTCATCAAAATGTGATCATCTGTGACACCGCCTTCACCACCTGACCCACTCAGGAGAGCATCTAGGAGGTCTCGTGGTTCCCCAGGTGTAAGGGTCAACTGCCAGGATTAATACAATTGAATTTAAGACATATGCATCCTAAATATGGTTTGTGCTTGGATACCAGAAAAAAGTTACATTTCTAATAAAAACTTTAAACAAGCTAGCAGAAATCTGCGGGGTCCAATCAGATTTGCAAACAGCGCCCATAAACAGCCAGTTCTTGCCAAGTTACACAGAACATTAAGAGACCACACCCTTATCAAAAAGAAGTATACTTCAAGTTCATTTTAGTAAATATACTTAAGTAAAGTATATTTCCTTAAGTATACTTTTGTGTACCAAGTATAGTGATATCAATGTACTTACAGTATATTCGTAAGTAAACTAATCTAATACTTCTTGGGACTAAAGTGGCCCACTTTTATTTTATAAAAAGTATACTTTAAGTCTAAGAGAAGTAAATTTTGAGTATACAACTAGTATTTTTTTAAAACTTTGTACTGCAAGTATATTACAAGTAAACTTATATACTAATAGTTTACTAGTTCGATACTTGTAGTCCATTCTAGTTTACAAAAGCATACTTCATAGTATACTGGAGTTTACTTGTTTTATACTTCTAATCCACTTTTTAGTTTCCTAAAGTATACTTTGTAGTATACTGGAAATATACTATTGGTTTACTCGTTACACACTTCTAGTACACTTTTTAGTTTATAAAAGTATACTTTATAGTATACTGGAAATACTGGTTATATACTGGTTATATAAATCTAGTCCACTTTTTAGTTTTGAAGTATACTGCAATTACCCTTCTAGGTATACTATTAGTTTTCTAGCCCTAACCCTTACCTCATGCACACTACCAGTAGACAACTTAAGTGTTTTGTACCTTAAGTTACAATGAAGTTATAAAGATCAGAATTTATAAAATAACAACAGATACTCAGGATTAAGAACATATTCATTTTCTTTAAAAATCAAAATTTAAAGCAGCATTGTATTAAATGCCAAAGTATAAAAACATGGCAATGACAACTAAAATTGACATCCAAGCTCTAAAGAAAAAGAAATTAAAAAAAATTTTTGAATTATCCCACTCAGGAGAAATTAAAAAAAAAAAAAAAACTTATATGGAACCACAGACAAACCTAAGCGTCAGCAATGCTGAAGCACAACTACAGGGCAAGTACACTTAAACATAAGGCACAAATATTTTAATACTTTATTACACTTTTGTTAAGTATATCTTGATCAAAAGTTGAAGTTTAAGTATAAGCTTAATGTACTTAGACTTTTCTGTATACTTTTCAGTATAAACCAAGTATATTTATGTATAACTTAAGTATATCTCTGATAAGTAAATAAAAAGTAAACTGAAAGCATACTCTATCATTTTTAGTTTAAAAGAAGTATAATAGAAGCATACTTGAATAAACTTCTTTTTTTTTGTAAGGGTAGGTAAACCTTATGTTGAATATACTCTTCTTGTTTCCAGATGTTATCGCAATTCTAACCCTGTGAACTGTTTTAATGTCTGAGGAGGTAAATAAATATACATCAGTCATCACATTTAGCTGGATCGATTGTTGCTAATGAAAGACAAACATGGAGGCCATAAATTTATCACCCTAGGCCTTCTCGAAGGCCATTGCTAGCTTAATGGTTCCACTATTGTTTTTTGCCCACGTTGTAGAGGTTGGAAAAGATAGAAATTCCTAGTTCCAACTTCCCAGTTAAGTTGAGCACAGCACCAGTAATCATTAGAAATCTTACAGATTGGTGCAAGGATGCAGTAAACCAAATTTCAGCTAGATTGGTCTTGCAGTTTTTTAGAAGCAGCTGTTTAATGGATGACCACATCCCAAACTTTGTAGACTTCCACAGAATCTTGCCCTGAAAATGCCTTTCAAGTTTCATGCAAACTCATGAATTACAGCTGTTCGAATAACGTAGGCTTGTAGGAGGGAAATGTCTAACAGTCGAGAAAAAAACATCTCTAATTACTTAAATGTGTGGGTGACAATTTGTGCTTTACCTTGTGCTCTTCTAGTTTTGTGGTCAGTAATTTGTCTCTGATATACACACACTCTCTCAGCCTGGCCAAGTCTTTGTTGGGAAAAATCTGTGAAAGTATGTACAAAATGTACATTTTGATAGCACTTTAATATATTCAACATATACAAAGGATGTCAATGGCAAAAAAATAGTCCAGAAAATACAATTACATAAAAACCTAAAATAAAAAGTCCTGATTTTTGTCAGAAAAAAATGTTTTAAAAACAGCTCCACTAATTTCCCCAAAGAGCTCTATATTCAAGTGAGTTAAACGTAAATGCTATAGGTGTGTGACTTTGATGACAGTTTTAGCTCCGAACCTGTAACCAAGGAAAAATATCCACCAGGCTTCCACGTGCGATCGTCTGGACAATACCGTCATTATAGTCTATGACCTGCTGGAGCTCGGGGTCGTGGGGGTCATAGGTCGACCCGAAAACCAGTCTGCACACCACATTGGTGACGGCTCTCATAAGGATTGGAGCCATATCCACAGACTGCCCCCTGCAGGCCTGCAGGTCCGAGCACAGGGTATCTGCAGCATCTAATACTGCAAACACAAAAACACATGTATAAAGCTAATGTACAGCTGAGGGGAACCGTCAGGGCCTTCTAGGCCTTCAGACAAGGCCCAAACATTTCAAATGTTATCTTTAATTTCTTTCATAATTTAATTATAATTATTCTCTTCTAATTTTAATTTGGCCTCATTTTCTATCAACTTTGCTTCAGAAATGAAAGGGTTACTGTCCAGAAAACAGTAAAATATAGTTATCCAATTAATTTTTTTGTTTGTTGTCTCTAGGCGGAGAAGAGTTTAGAGCTGGCTCACTCATTAGGACTTCATTGCCAGGACAGAAGGCTATGGCAGTGTATGTTTATGTAGGAAGTGACAGATGAATTAACCAATCAGATATTGATTTATAGTGGGAGGGACCATAAATTTATCACCCTAGGCCTTCTCAAAGGCCAGTGCTAGCTTAATGGTTCCACTATTGTTTCTGATGGGGCATTAGTTAGTGTAACACACCTGTGGACATTATAGTGCTTGGGAAGTCTGGAAAGGGGTAAACTGGCTTCATGAATCCTGCATGGACAATATTCATTAATACAGTTGTGACAGCTCCTATGTATGGGCGGAGCACAGAAGATGGCAGGACAGAGTTCAGGTTGGTAAAGCGGGTTTTTATTGCCACACTTTTCAGTGAACATACACACACACTCAACCGGCGTCTGGTTCGGGGAAGAGCTCCCTCTGCTCTCACTCTCCCTCCTTAAGTAGGGCGCGGTCACTGGGAAGACATACAAACAGGTTAATTGCTCTCAGGTGTAGTGATTCTGCCACTTACCTTCCCTGACTCCACCCTCCTGTCACAGACCGGTGCTTGACCATGCCCCCGCTGCCACATACCCCCACCGCCCGACTCAGGCCGGGCGACTGTCCGGCCTGCAGCCGACTCCCCCCCCCCCCCTTGACGGGAGAGGAAGTCCGCCACTACCATCTGTGCCCCCGGCCTGTGGACCACCTTGAAATTAAAGGGTTGGAGTGCCAGATACCAATGGGTGATCTGCGCGTTGGCATCCTTCATGCGGTGGAGCCACTGGAGGGGCGCGTGGTCCAAACAGAGGGTGAAAGGGCACCCCAGCAGGTAGTACCGGTGGGCGAGGACCACCCACTTGATGGCCAGACACTCTTTCTCTATGGTGCTGTAGCGCCCCTCACGCACTGACAGCTTCCTGCTGATGTACAGGACAGGGCGGTCCTCCTCCTCCACCTCCTGGGACAAAACTGCCCCCAGCCCTCTGTCCGACGCATCGGTCTACAACATAAAGGGGAGAGAAAAGTCAGGGGAGTGTAAAAGTGGCCCCCCACACAGTGCAGCCTTTACCTCAGAAAAAGCCCGCTGGCATTGCTCCATCCACTGGATCGGATCTGGTGCCCCCTTTTTAGTGAGATCAGTCAGCGGGCTGGTGACGTCCAAATAATTAGGTATAAACCTACGATAATAGCCAGCCAGCCCCAGGAACTGTCTCACCCCCTTTTTGGTCTTGGGCCTCGGACAGGCCGCAATTGCTGTGGTCTTGTTAATTTGGGGACGCACCTGCCCGTTGCCCAAGTGGAAGCCCAGATACCGTACTTCCACCCACCCAATCGCACACTTCTTCGGGTTGGCTGTGAGGCCCGCTCACCTCAGCGACCTAAGTACAGCCCTTAGATGTTCAAGGTGCCTCGGCCAGTCATTACTATATATGATGATGTCGTCAAGGTAGGCGGCCACATAGGTGGCATGGGGGCGGAGGAACCTGTCCATCAGTTGCTGAAATGTAGCGGGCGCCCCAAACAGAAGTGTGACGAATTGGTGTAAACCAAACAGTGTGGAAAAGGCAGTTTTTTCTCGGGATAGTGGAGTCAAGGGGATCTGCCAATATCCCTTCGTCAAATCCAGTGTCGAATAAAAGCGAGCCGTGCCAAGTCAATCGAGCAACTCATCAATACGAGGCATTGGGTACGCGTCGAATTTAGACACCGCGTTGACTTTTTTCTATAGTCCACACAGAACCGGACCGATCCGTCGGCCTTGGGTACCAAGACCACTGGGCTGCTCCAGTCACTGTGGGACTCCTCGATGATGCCCATTTCGAGCATGGTCTCAAGTTGTTCCCGAACCACCTTTTTTTTGTGTTCGGGTAGCCTGTAAGGGCGGCTACGCACTACCACCCCCGGGGGCATCTCTATGTGGTGTTCTATGAGGTTAGTGCGACCGGGCAGGGGTGAGAACACATCCGAAAACTCGGTCTGCAACCAGGCGACCTCTGTGAGTTGGGTCGGGGAGAGGTGGTCTTCACAGGGGACCAGAGAGGTACGTGATGCTAATGCCCCTTTTTGAACCTCCGGCCCCAGCTCCGCCTTCTCCGGAACCACCAACGCCACGGGGACCTCCTCATTCCAGAGTTTAAGCAGATTGAGGTGTTAAATCTGTAGCGCCCCACCCCTGTCCGTTCGCCTCACCTCATAGTCGACGTCCCCGACTCGCCGTGTGACCTCAAAGGGTCCTTGCCACTTGGCGATCAATTTGGAGCTCAACGTGAGCAACAGTACGAGTACCTTATCTCCCGGTGTGAACTCCCTAAGGCGCGTACCCTTGTTGTACAGGGGCTTACCGTTCTTGGGCCTGCCGCAAAATCCCCTGGGTTAGGTGGGTGAGGGTGTGGAGTTTTGCGCGCAGGTCCATAACGTATTGAATTTCATTTTTGCTTTGTGAAGGTCCCTCCTCCCAATTTTCCCGCAGCACATCTAGAATGCCGCGCGGCTTACGCCCATATAATAATTCGAACAGGGAGAACCCCGTGGAGGCTTGGGGGACCTCTCGCACTGAAAACAGCAAGGGCTCAAGCCACTTATTCCAATTACGTGCGTCCTCACTTACAAATTTTTTAATTATATTCTTGAGGGTGCGATTGAACCGTTCCACTAAACCGTCCGTTTGTGGGTGATACACGCTGGTGCAGATTGGCTTAATCCCCAATAACCCATACAATTCGCGCAGTGTCCGTGACATAAACGTGGTGCCTTGATCAGTTATAATCTCTTTCGGGATTCCATCTCTGGAGATAATGCGGAAGAGTGCCTCCGCAATACTACGTGCTGAGATATTGCGCAGAGGCACTGCTTCCGGGAATCGCGTTGCATAGTCCACCAGAACTAATATAAAGCGGTACCCTCGTGCTGACCGATCTAATGGCCCGACGAGATCCATCCCAACTCTTTCAAACGGGGTCTCGATTAATGGAAGAGGGTGCAAAGGCGCTTTTGGAATGGCCACTGGATTCACTAACTGGCATTCGCGGCACGCCGTACACCACCTACGGACATCCCCGCGAATCCCCAGCCAATAGAATTGGGCCATTATTCGGGCTAGTGTCTTATCCTGCCCTAGGTGTCCAACCATGGGATTAAAGTGAGCCGCCTGGAATACCAATTCCCGGCGGCTCTTTGGAATTAAAAGCTGCATGACTCGCTCTTTAGTTTGAGTGTCCTGCGTCACTCGGTATAACCTATCCTTCATAATCGCGAATAGGGGAAGGACGGGGTGGCGTTCGGCTGGAGCGTTTGACCATCGATTACTCCCACTTGGTCAAACGCATGTCGCAGAGTCTCGTCTCGCGACTGCTCTAATGGGAAATCCGCGAGGGATTCCCCAATAGAGAGAGGAGGGGCCGGCGGCTCCTCATTCTGACGCGGAGATGACGTAGACGGCTCTGTGACAGCTGCTCCCGCCAAAGCGACACCGGGACCTCCCCCTGTTAAATGGCAGGACCTACTCTCTACTAAGCGTGTCATTAAACCCTGAAATCCCAGCCAATCAGTCCCCAAAATTAAAGAGTGGGTAAGGCGAGGATTAACCGCCGCCTTCACTATAAATTTTTCCCCTCGGAAAAAAATGTGGACTGACACCAATGGGTAGCTGTGAACATCCCCGTGCACACACAACACCTTCACCCCCTGTGCACCCCCCAATGCCTCGTGTTGCACCAGGCTTTGGTGAATTGAGGTCTGATTACAACCAGAATCCACCAACACCTGATATGTATCCCCTTGGATACTCACCGGTATGCGATACGCACTGGCCCGATCGAGGGTGGCTTCTGGCACGTCAGGGATCCAAACCACCGCGCCCACCTCCCTTGCCATGCACTGCTGTTGGAGGTGGCCCGGTTCCCCGCAGCGCCAGCAAACCAATCCGGGCTTCCTCTCTGCACCGGTGTTCTGGGGCTCAATCACCTGAGGGGGGGGGGAGAGACAGACACAGAAGGGCGAAACGGGAGGGCACCGCGGGTGCGGTGGGCCGGCTGGGGTGGTGCCGGCCCCCGCCTCTGCGGTGGGGGGATGGGGCGAGGACAGGACACAGAAGGAGGGGGAGAGAAAGAGAGAGAGAAGAGGAGAGAAGAGAAGAGACTGTCTGCTGTCCTGCCACCGGAACAGCCGCCAAATGGTCCTCCGCCAGCTTGATGGCCTGATCCAGCGACGCCGGGCGGTGGCACTGGACCCACTCCGCGGTTCCTGTGGGCAAGCGTGTGACGAACTGCTCCAGCACCACCTGATCGACGATCTCCTCGGCGTCGCGGTTGTTGGCCCTCAGCCACCGCCAGCAGGCGTCCCAGATTTGCTGGCCAAACGTGAACGGGCGGCCGACTTCCTCCAAGCGCAGAGCGCGGAAGTGCTGGTGCTGCTGTTCGGCGGTGCGCCCCACACGCTGGAGGATGGCCCAGCGAAGGTCTGCGTAGGCCAGCCGGCAGTTGGCGGGGAGCTGTAGCAAGGCCAGCTGCGCCTCCCCCTTTAGCAGGGGAAGGAGGCGCGCCGCGCGCTGATCCATCGGCCACCCCGAGGTCTCCGCGACTTGCTCAAAGAGCGTGATGAAAGCCTCGGGGTCATCCTGCGGGCCCATCTTTGTCAGGGTGAGGGGGGATGGGCCCGCGGTGGAAGCGTCGATTGTCCCCGCCGACGCGAGGAGGTGCCGGAACGCCTGTTGGTCCTCTTGCTGGGCCAACACCAGGGCCTCGAAGCGCTGCTCCTGCTCCTTACGGAGTGTGACGAGCGCCTGGTGCTGGCTTTGCTGGGCCGTGGCGAGGGCGTGGACCAGGTCGGCGAACGGGGAAGACTCCATGGGGCGGTTCAGCATTCTGTGCTCCAGATCCCAGGTTTCAGCACCACTGTGACAGCTCCTATGTATGGGCGGAGCACAGAAGACGGCAGGACAGAGTTCAGGTTGGTAAAGCGGGTTTTTATTGTCACACTTTTCAGTGAACATATACACACACTCAACCAGCGTCTGGTTCAGGGAAGAGCTCCCTCTGCTCTCGCTCTCCCTCCTTAAGTAGGGCACGGTCACTGGGAAGACACACAAACAGGTTAATTGCTCTCAGGTGTAGTGATTCTGCCACTTACCTTCCCTGACTCCGCCCTCCTGTCACAGACCAGCGCTTGACCACGCCCCCGCTGCCACAACAGTATATATATATTTTTATTTTTCCCCAAGATATGATGTTTACTTTTTGATGTAATAATGTTTTGTCACACATCCACTGTTTGTATCGGATCAAATATGTAAATTAGCGTCATAAAATTCCATGTGAAAAGTCAAGTGTTTATCTGAGTAGCCATTTGGCCGGGTGCTCACTGGTGTATTATGTTGTAGGGATGCCAGAATTCTTTCCCCTGTCTCCATGTGTTGATAGCCCTATCATTCATTGTTTTCCAGGTATGTTTGCCTGACTATGTTAAGAAAACTCTTAAGATCTGGCCAATATTTTATTCATTACTGTATGGTTTATTTAATTTATTGTACATTGTAAACTACACTAGAGTAGTGGCTACAATTATCGACACCTTAATGATCTTTTGGCCACTGCAAAAGTAGAAAAGACTTTCAATACATAAATTGTGCATGAATAATTACTCAAACTTCCACTGGAAAAAAAAGGAGTTGATTCCTGATTACTTAGAGTGTCAGATCACGTGACACCATCCCACAATTATTGACACCTTTGTCCACAGTTATCTACACCGTTCCAATATTATCAACATCCAGATGATCATTTATAAAAAAAATAATAATCGGTATGTGGTATTAAGTTAACAAAATAGTTTTTATTTAAAATTTGTTTTACATAGACTTATATTCAGTACAAAATATATTTTATATAAATATATGGATGTCGGTGCTGACATAAATGAGGAAGTCATTCTAATGTTTGTAAACAAATGAACTGATAATGTTTGATTATGATAATGTTCCACTTTCTACCCACTTTCTAAGTATTTTCATAGATCACATTTTGTTAATCATTCGTTGTTGTTTGTATTAATTTCTAGTTTTGTAGTTTAACAAGAAATGCCAACAGGCAATTGATATTGTAACCACATGAAAATCCAGGTCAAAGGTTGCATGTCATTCCTCGAACCAAAATATAAAATGTCTACTGATATTGTAATATGTGGTAGATATTTACAACAAACTGCAAAAAATAAAAATAAAAAATCTGAATGGAATAGAAAAATCTGAATATTTCAAGCATGTAATTTTTTATATGCTATGAATTTAATTCTGGTCTAATTCTATTTATTGCAATCGGATTCCAAATACTCCATAAACATTCCATTCTGTTATGAATCAGAAAAAAAATTATAAATCACAGCACTTTTATTTTTTTAAAGTACTTCATCTACTTCAGCAATGTTACACAAAGATCGATCCATGACAGTTGTAAATGTCACTTAATTCCACAGGGTGTCGATAATGGTGGACACCGGTGAAAGTGATCACTATTATCGACACCTCACGTGACTTCTCAAACACGCATTTAGATACAAAATGGCGACTGTCAAATGACAGAGTAGGTTTTGACAAGGAGATCATGAAATATCGGTGAATTTGATCAGTAAAAACATGTCCATGATCTTTCCACCATGCTTACCTGTGATGATAACGTCCAGGTTTTCCACAAATTGCTGATCGTGCTCAAAAAAATTCCATCTCAGGTAACGAGCTGCGTCATCAGACGACAAGATCAAAGGGTGAGGCGGGTCTTCTGGTTGATTAATTAACCAGTAATAACTGTTGTAACTGAAACTCACCTTTGTAAAATTGTTTTTTATTGGTAAATCTGAAAGTGTCGATAATTGTAGCCGCTGCTCTATATGATCAATATTAAGTGCACGACTATTAGAGTCTGTTTCATTGATTATTTTCCTGTCACCATTGACTTATTTTATTTATTTATATTATTTTATTTATTGATTTTATTTAACTGGCTCATCATGCTTTATTCCTTTCATAATACTGTACTATTAATGAATAAATGATCAATATATCGGGGCGGCACGGTGGTGTAGTGGTTAGCGCTGTCGCCTCACAGCAAGAAGGTCCTGGGTTCGAGCCCCGGGGCCGGCGAGGGCCTTTCTGTGTGGAGTTTGCATGTTCTCCCCGTGTCCGCGTGGGTTTCCTCTGGGTGCTCCGGTTTCCCCCACAGTCCAAAGACATGCAGGTTAGGTTGACTGGTGACTCTAAATTGACCGTAGGTGTGAATGTGAGTGTGAATGGTTGTCTGTGTCTATGTGTCAGCCCTGTGATGACCTGGCGACTTGTCCAGGGTGTACCCCGCCTTTCGCCCGTAGTCAGCTGGGATAGGCTCCAGCTTGCCTGCGACCCTGTAGAAGGATAAAGCGGCTAGAGATAATGAGATGAGATGAGATGAGATGATCAATATATCAATATTACAAGTGATGATTACATCCATGTGCCCTTATCTTCCCCCCCTTTGTGTGTGTGTGTGTGTGTGTGTGCGTGTGTGTGTGTGTGAGTGTGTGTTTCTACCAATGGTCTGGAGCTTGCTGGAGCCCTCCCCAAACAGTGCGAAGGAGGACTGCACTAGTCTGCGATGACTCCTCCACAGTGTGTTGTAGTCTGCAAACGCAATGTCTTTCCCTCCGCGAGTCAACATGTCAGTTGTAACCTTGACAAATTACAGAGGACAAGGTTTCAAAGGATGATCGAGCAGTGTGTGTGTTTGTGTTCGTGATGTTATATTTATGGAGAGAGGAGGGCAGTGTTTATTTGGTGGTGAAAAATGCAGAACTAAGGTCATTTTTGTATTTCACATTGGAAGTGTTCAAAGCAAGAAGGCCAAATGAAGATACTGAATGTATTCAGACTGGCACAGAACTGGTCAATGTCATCTAAACCAGAGATCTTGTTTGTCTATTGTGTAAAGTCTAATAGAAATAGTATTTTCAAATATTCGGCAATATAACAAATATAACAAACTCAGTAATACATACTTTATGACCTACATTATGTTTCATGTTTTTTTTCTGTACTATAAAGATCCATGTGCATCTAAAATGCATTCTCGTCTCAAGCTTGTGAACACTTTTTTTTTACAAAGATTGGATGCTGTGTAAAACGTAAATTAAAAACAGAATGCAATGATTTACAGATCCTGTCTTACCTATATTCAGTTGAGTACAATACAAAGACAAGATATTTACTGTCCAAACTGATAAACTGTATTGTTTTTTGTAAATATGTATGCATTAGGAATTTGAAGCCTGCAACACATTCCAAAAAAGTTGAGACAGGTGCATGTTTACCAATCTGTTACATCAGCTTTTCTTTAACAACACTCGGTAAGTGTTGGGGAACTGAGGACACTAACTGTTGAAGTTTTTAATGTGAAATTCTTTCCCATTCTTGTTTGATATATGACTTCAGTTGCTTAACAGTCCAGGGCCTCTGTTGTCGTATTTTATGCTTCATAATGTGGCACACATTTTCAGTGTAACTGGCAGGCCAGTTTAGCACCTGCACTCTTTTACTATTAAGCCACACTGTTGAAACACATGTGGTTTGGAATTGTCTTGCTGGAATAAGCAGGGCTGTCCCTGAAGAAGATGTTGTCTGCATGGTGGCATATTTTGCTCCAAAACCTGTATGTACCTTTCAGTATGTACCTTAATGATGCCTTCACAGATGTACAGGCTACCCATGCCATGGGCACTAACACACCCCCATACCATGCTGGATCAGATGGATGCTGGATTTTGAACTTTGTGCTGGTAACAATCTAGATGTTCCTTTTCCTCTTTAGCCCGGAGGACACAACGTCCATGATTTCCAAAAACAATTCAGAAAATGGACTCATTAGACCACAGCACACATTTCCACTTTGCGTTAGTCCATCTCAGATGAGCTCAGACCCAGACAATTTGGTGACATTTCTGGATGTTGTTAATATTTGGCTTTCACTTTGCATGGTAGATACAATGACAAACTGTGTTTATTGACAACGGTTTTCCAAAGTGTTCCTGAGTCCATGTAGTAATGTCCTTTATACAATCATGTGAATGAGAGTCCTGGGATAAGCCCGGGACAGTTTATTATTACAGCAGCAGTTCCCATCGGCGTCGCCAGGGGTATTTTACTGGGGCACGTGCCCCAGTATAGATCTGTAGTGCCCCAGTAAAAAAAATCCAGTGACGAAACGCTCTGAATTTTAAACTTGGGAATAGCTGCAATTTAATTAATTCATAACGTGGGGTAGGCTAACCGATGCGCGAAGAAGACCATCTACAATGCTTTTACATTGGTAGTTTTGGCTGGCCTCGCGCACACTAAGCAATGTGAAAAAAGTGTGCGCGTGACATGAGTAACATCTTGGTTGCTATGGGGACTGAGGCCCAACTTTATCTGTGTTTTTGTACTACAACTACACACAAACACACACACACACACACACACACACAGTGGTGCTTTTAGAGGCTTTTGGATTGTGTTTAGAGATGTTCAATGCTGAAAATGCGTGTGCTTACAAAGATATGTTTGGTGATTTAAAAGGTATCAAGTGTGAATACTGTTGGCCATTAAGTACTCTTGGTTGAGTTTAAAAACTCGGCGGTGTTGTATTGTATGTTAATATGTTCTTTTACAATATTACCAACAGTATAAGTATTACATTGCTATTATCACAAATGTTGCAAATATTCATACTGTTATTATTAAATGATTGACCTGGATTCAGTGTCCTCGTAATCATTTTGAGTTTTACAGCTCTAGTGACTAGTTTTAAGCAGGCCGTTTCTAAATATAAATATCAATATATAAATATATATTACATAAAATATAATATATATTACATAAAATGTAATATATATTATATAAAAAATATAAATATAAATATAGTGCAAAATTTTTAGCTCGCGCGCTTCGCGCGCTCGCATACATTTCCTGTGCCCCTTTTGTGCCCCAGTATGGTCTTGGGTCTAGTGACGCCCCTGGCAGTTCCTGAGTACTAACTTACAGTATCCAGGTGAGATTATTAACAGAAAAAAAAGTGATATTAGGCATAAACTGTTTTCAGGACATGAAATCTTTAGCATATTTCTATGGAGCCATCCACAGCTGCAGAAGGTGAGGTACAAGTCAAGAAAGCTTCAAGCTTTAAGAAGAGCTTCTTCCGTCTCTCATTAGGATCTGAGAGTGAACATTGTTCTATTTTATTTAGGAAACTTTTAACCAGCACTTTATCACTGAAAAAAAAAGTTAGTTATTGTGTATGGTATAATATCTCAAAACTCTCTTGTGCCAACACAAATGCGTCCCTAATAAAGTCATTTTGTGATCTGAAAAACAGCTCGAAGTGATATCCAAGCAGCAATAGTTTGTACTCACCATCTTGGGCCGTCCAGCGAAATCTTTGCCCCTGTGCAGCAGCACCTCTCTGGCCAGCGCCACCTCGCTCACCACCAGCGTGTAGTGCGGCCCCAAGTACAGACTGAAGAGCGGCCCGTGTCTGTTGGCCAGCTTGGAAAAGAGCAGATGTGGAGGAAGACACGAGCGCAGGTGTAGCAGGCTGCCTAGTACAGGCACACTTGGCAAACACGGCAGCGCTGTAACACCTCTGGAGGACTGGCGCCGTCCCAGCAGGCTTTTCAGCACAAACAGAAGCAATAAAGCAACAATGCAGTAGAGTGTTAGAGTCTCAGGGGAGAAAACTAGAGTGATGTCCATGATGAATGTGTGTATGTGTTGATCAAGTCACTGTTGGTGTATATGAAATGTGTGGTGAATGTGTGTATAGGTGTGTGGGAATGAAGAAACCAAGGCTCCAGCTCAGAGCATTTAAACTGGGAGGCAGGATATTCACAGTCTTCGTCAGAGATTAACGGTCATGGAGACCCAGAGGGTCATGGAAATGATAATAAACCAGCTGATGTGGTCATCATCTGCATCTCTCTATACCTATTTGGAAAAATCTGTGAACTATTCAGAGTAAAAAATGCTTTCTAATACATACAGTATACAAATACAAGATGTGTATATATACTCTATTAGTCAAAGACCAAGATACATACACACACACACACACACACACACACACACACACAGAGTTGTGGTCAGAAGTTTACATACAGTGACATGAATGTCATCTTGGATATGAAGGTCATGGCAATATTTGGGCTTTCAGTCATTTCTTTGAACTGTTCTTTTTCTGTGGCAGAATGTACAGCATACATCTTTAATTAAAAAAGCACTAGAATTTGGTGCACAAGTTTTAATTTTCTTTGGGTTTTCTGAAATCAACACAGGGTCAAAATTATACATACAGGGTCAAAAATGTACTTACGCTCACTTAGATGATTAATTCAGAGGTGCTGAAACTTCCAAAATGTCTCTTATCTTCCCAAGGCCAAGGTCTTTTAACTTCCTGTTAGTGATCATGATTGACTACAGCTGGTAGCTTCTCTGTGCCTTCGTAAAAAAGGGTTTGTTTACAGCACTCATTGGATTGACCAACACAGTAAAATGGGAAAGTCCAAGGAGCTCAGTGCAGATCTGAGAAAGAGGATCACAGATATACACAACTCCGGAATGTCTCTTGGAGCCATTTCTAAAC
Organism: Neoarius graeffei; assembly: GCF_027579695.1. Taxonomy (NCBI): domain Eukaryota; kingdom Metazoa; phylum Chordata; class Actinopteri; order Siluriformes; family Ariidae; genus Neoarius; species Neoarius graeffei. The sequence goes on from NC_083581.1 coordinate 34,858,238, forward strand.
AACTGCAAATTCCAAGATCAGTTCAAACAATTGTATCCAAGTTATTGTGAGGTGTCACTTTGCCAAGCCACTTTGCTTCAAGAAAACCCAAACTGTCACCCTCAGCTGAAAGGAAATTGGTTTGGATGGTCAGGAACAACCTGGAAACCACCATTGCACAGCCCTGCCATGAACTGGAAGCTGATGGATCATTGCACAAGGTGGATGGAATAAGGAAGAAGGAGGACTACCTCAGAATTCTTCAGCATAAACCATCAGAAACTTGAACACGACTTGGGACTTACAACAGGACAATGAACCCAAACCCACATCAGAGCTGGTTGTGGAGGATAAAGTAAGGTAACATTAAGCTTATAGACTGCTAATTGGCCTAGTGGTTAGCATGTCCGCCTCTCGATCGGGAGATCGGGAGTTCTACTCACTGTCAGGTCATACCAAAGACTATCATAAAAATGGTACCTACTGCTGTCTCGCAAGGCATGCTGCAATACAGATGTGAGTGGGGAATCAAACTCTCACTGTTACCAGAGGACTAGCCCCCCACTGTAACTCTAGCTATGTAATAGGTGAAAGGCCGAGGGCTACGAAACGGAGATCGGTGCCACCCTATGCTCCACATGGTGTGGGAAGGGACTTTGACTTTAACATTAAGCTTAAAACAAGTCCTGACTTCAACCCTATTGAAAATATATGGACCGTGCTTATAAGTCGAGTCCACCCCAAGAAAAAAAATTTATTGAATTCTACCAATTCTACCATGAAGAGTCGTGAAATATCCAATCAAAATTCTGCCAGAAGGTTGTTCATGGTGAACAAAAATGTTTGTTCAAGGTGAATCTTGTGAAGAGACATTTTACCCAAATATTAGGTGTGCTGTATGTATATTTTGACCCAGTATGAATAATTTTGACACTGTGTTGATTTCAGAAAACCCAAAGAAAATTAAAACTTGTGCACCAAATTCTAGTGGGTTTTTTTTAATTAAAGAGAATGCTGTACATTCTGCCACAGATAAAGAACAGTTCAAAGAAATGACTGAAAGCCCAAATATTGCCATGACATCCAAGATGACATTCATGTCACTGTATGTAAACTTCTGACAACAATTGTGTGTGTGTGTGTGTGTGTGTGTGTGTGTGTGTGTGTGTATATATATATATATATATATATATATATATATATATATATATATATATATATATAAACATCTCAAAAAAGGACAATAATCCATAATTCTATTCTATGAATCCATTTGCATATATATATATTTGCTCTATCAAGGGCGGCATGGTGGTGTAGTGGTTAGCGCTGTCACCTCACAGCAAGAAGGTCCGGGTTCGAGCCCCGTGGCCGGCGAGGGCCTTTCTGTGTGGAGTTTGCATGTTCTCCCCGTGTCGGCGTGGGTTTCCTCCGGGTGCTCCGGTTTCCCCCACAGTCCAAAGACATGCAGGTTAGGTTAACTGGTGACTCTAAATTGACTGTAGGTGTGAATGTGAGTGTGAATGGTTGTCTGTGTCTATGTGTCAGCCCTGTGATGACCTGGCAACTTGTCCAGGGTGTACCCTGCCTTTCGCCCGTAGTCAGCTGGGATAGGCTCCAGCTTGCCTGTGACCCTGTAGAACAGGATAAAGCGGCTACAGATAATGGATGGATGGATGGATATTTGCTCTATCAATTTTTTTAAATCTGAAACCGATTCTGAATCTGATCCATTACAGGCACATTGTGCATATCTGCTTTAAACCAATCATTCCAATGTGAGTGCACAAAGACTTTACACAAATAAAAAATTATATAAAGGGTTATAAAATGTAGAGATGTGGCAATTCAGTTTTTCCACAATTCAATTTGAATCACAATTCACATTTTTTGTCCTCTATTTTACAACCCCGATTCCAAAAAAGTTGGGACAAAGTACAAATTGTAAATAAAAACGAAATGCAATGATGTGGAAGTTTCAAAATTCCATATTTTATTCAGAATAGAACATAGATGACATATCAAATGTTTAAACTGAGAAAATGTATCATTTAAAGAGAAAAATTAGGTGATTTTAAATTTCATGACAACAACACATCTCAAAAAAGTTGGGACAAGGCCATGTTTACCACTGTGAGACATCCCCTTTTCTCTTTACAACAGTCTGTAAACGTCTGGGGACTGAGGAGACAAGTTGCTCAAGTTTAGGGATAGGAATGTTAACCCATTCTTGTCTAATGTAGGATTCTAGTTGCTCAACTGTCTTAGGTCTTTTTTTGTCGTATCTTCCATTTTATGATACGCCAAATGTTTTCTATGGGTGAAAGATCTGGACTGCAGGCTGGCCAGTTCAGTACCCGGACCCTTCTTCTACGCAGCCATGATGCTGTAATTGATGCAGTATGTGGTTTGGCATTGTCATGTTGGAAAATGCAAAGTCTTCCCTGAAAGAGACGTCGTCTGGATGGGAGCATATGTTGCTCTAGAACCTGGATATACCTTTCAGTATTGATGGTGTCTTTCCAGATGTGTAAGCTGCCCATGCCACACGCACTAATGCAACCCCATACCATCAGAGATGCAGGCTTCTGAACTGAGCGCTGATAACAACTCGGGTCGTCCTTCTCCTCTTTAATCCGAATGACACGGCGTCCCTGATTTCCATAAAGAACTTCAAATTTTGATTCGTCTGACCACAGAACAGTTTTCCACTTTGCCACAGTCCATTTTAAATGAGCCTTGGCCCAGAGAAGACGTCTGCGCTTCTGGATCATGTTTAGATATGGCTTCTTCTTTGAACTATAGAGTTTTAGCTGGCAACGGCAGATGGCACGGTGAATTGTGTTCACAGATAATGTTCTCTGGAAATATTCCTGAGCCCATTTTGTGATTTCCAATACAGAAGCATGCCTGTATGTGATGCAGTGCCGTCTAAGGGCCCGAAGATCACGGGCACCCTTTATGGTTTTCCGGCCTTGTCCCTTACGCACAGAGATTCTTCCAGATTCTCTGAATCTTTTGATGATATTATGCACTGTAGATGATGATATGTTCAAACTCTTTGCAATTTTACACTGTCAAACTCCTTTCTGATATTGCTCCACTATTTGTCAGCGCAGAATTAGGGGGATTGCTGACCCTCTTCCCATCTTTACTTCTGAGAGCCGCTGCCACTCCAAGATGCTCTTTTTATACCCAGTCATGTTAATGACCTATTGCCAATTGACCTAATGAGTTGCAATTTGGTCCTCCAGCTGTTCCTTTTTTGTACCTTTAACTTTTCCAGCCTCTTATTGCCCCGTCCCAACTTTTATTGAGATGATGTGTTGCTGTCATGAAATTTCAAATGAGCCAATATTTGGCATGAAATTTCAAAATGTCTCACTTTCGACACTTGATATGTTGTCTATGTTCTATTGTGAATACAATATCAGTTTTTGAGATTTGTAAATTATTGCATTCTGTTTTTATTTACAATTTGTACTTTGTCCCAAATTTTTTGGAATCGGGGTTGTATATGCTGATGCAAATCATTGTCAATATTCTGTTAACTGTCAGCCTACAAATGTAGAGCAATAAAAACCAAACAAGTCGTGTTGCCTTTGTAGTCTTTATTCAGACTCCAGTCACTCCAACTTTGAATGTAACTATGAATGTCTCACACTTTAGTCATTTTTGGCACATTTTAATTTTCAAACCGCAAAACACTAAGAAACAAAAAAAGCAATGAAAACTTCATGACTTTTGTCTCAATCTTTTAAAGCACAAAAATACAGTCACTTGTGTTAAAGTGAATATCACCTCTTGAGACACAACTTTCATTGTCCAGAGAGTGCAGAAGGCACTGAGATTGTAAGAAATGCCACCAAACTGGGCTTTTCAAAGCCGGTGGCTTCAGGAATTCCGAGTCGTCCACCATGTTCACAAAGCAATGTGTGATCTTGCAAGATTGCTATAGCAACCACAAACATGGCTGTGCCTACGTACAGCTCCGGATACCAAATCAAATTTTTAATATCAAAATTATGCCATTTGTCAAAATTTGTTATGCATCTAGTTATCGGGATGAACTTAGGTATTGTTAGTGAATCATCAGTGAATCATGATTATTAAATTTTAATCGATTTTTGAATCATAGATTGAAAAGGATCGATAGATCAGGGATTGATTAATCGTAACACCTCTAATAAAATCCCACTGCAATCCATAGAATAGATTCTTTCTTTCAGTTTTTTAATAACTTTTCCCATCCCATCTTCTCAGCCTTGAGAAATTTTCTTCCTTAAAGGTCTTTTTTTTGTAGCATGAAGATGTGTCCAGATGTTATTCCTCTTCATGGAAACGTGCACATATTGGAAGGTAAGAGAAAGGTATAGAATAACCTATATTTAATCTATGTTTTCTGCTTAATGAGTTTCATCTTTTTGAAATATCTTTTTTTTTGTCTTTCTGTCGCCTCTTCCTCCATCTGCTTCATATAAGAAACTCTTCAGTCTCTGGTGTGTGAACAGTGTGGAGTTTTGACGCATATTATGACTATAAATGCATTTGTGCCAGACTTTCTTAGTCAAGGTCATGTACATCTCCTAGCCAAGGACACACACACACACACACACACACACACACACACACACACACACACACTGTGGACAGATAGAAAAACAGATCTGTAAGATGAATGTTTCAGCTCTAAATATAACCAAGTGTGTGTCAGAGATACTCAGATAGCAAGGAGGACAGTGTCTCTTTATGCGCTCACATTCTTCTAGCAGCATGAAACTGAGCTATGATCAGCTTTTGTTGCTCTAAACTCTAATTCTGCCCATTAATGACTAATCTCAGATATAATATTCAAGATGGACCAGTGTTGAACCATACTTGCACCTTCATCTGGTTCACACAGAGCAAACTTGTTTGGCTATAGCTGCCAGAATAAGATATGGACCTGAAGCTATGTTACAAAATGAAATTCTTCAAAATCATTAAATATAGATGGTTGCATCATTTCTGGCCCAGAACCCAACTTTAAATGCAGCTGCATATCCACTCTAACAATAGCTAGAATATAAAAAATGACCCAATTTAGGTAAATTTGGAAACCAAGCAAGTTTTTAACCCAACTTGTCAGTAAAAATGATTACATCATTGGTCTGTAGACATCAGTGCTATCTAATAATCAAAGATAATGTTTCAAAGAAATGTGAGGTAATTTTTGAATAGAAGTAACGTTATCATTAATATCATTTAGCAGCTCAAAATTTTGTTAACTATAAATATAAATTATGTAAGAACAGACTCTAATCTGGGTGGCATGGTGGTGTAGTGGTTAGCGCTGTCACCTCACAGCAAGAAGGTCCGGGTTCGAGCCCCGTAGCCGGCGAGGGCCTTTCTGTGTGGAGTTTGCATGTTGTCCACGTGGGTTTCCTCTGGATGCTCCGGTTTCCCCCACAGTCCAAAGACATGCAGGTTAGGTTAACTGGTGACTCTAAATTGAGCGTAGGTGTGAATGTGAGTGTGAATGGTTGTCTGTGTCTATGTGTCAGCCCTGTGATGACCTGGCGACTTGTCCAGGGTGTACCCCGCCTTTCGCCCGTAGTCAGCTGGGATAGGCTCCGGCTTGCCTGCGACCCTGTAGAACAGGATAAAGTGGCTAGAGATAATGAGATGAGACTCTAATCTTTAAAAGTTGTAAAACTCTTTTTAGAATGTGCATGTCCCACAAATGATTTGCCATCATTGCCATAACAGTCCTTTATTTCTCTAAACTCAACAATATTTTATGTGGTTTATCACCTAAAATTAGTATCTTTCAATGTATTTTAAAAATAGTGGGTTATTTATACAACTTAGTTACTGGGTTTAGCTTGTTGGATAAGGTAGTTGGGTTCATGTTACTCAAAGTGGATTGATAATGGATAACTCTACATGCTGGCATGTGAATGTGGACCTGAAAGGGAATGGGCACACTGCTATGGAAGCGTATTGCTGCCACACTAAAAAAAAAATTAGCTTAGTATCAAGTAATTACGTGAAAACTTTGTTATAACAATATCTTATCACGTTTTTACAATATATTTATCATGTAATAACATGATATTATCACATAACTTCATGATATGAAATTATCACGTTATTTCATGATAAATTATCACGTTATTTCATGATATTTTCATGTAATAACGTGAAAACACCTTATCAAGAAATAACGTGAAAGTATGGTTTAACGTCATAGACTAGGCTACTTCCATTAAAAGCAGACATCCTAGCCTAACCTACTGTATAACTTTGGTCGAGCAAAAACATGGCTGAATCCTGAATGACTCAGTTTTGTATAAATAGGGGACTACTTAGGTGGCAAAATGTAGTGTTTTTCCTGCCATGGAAGTGCACTTGTATACTGAGGAGGAAGGGAAAACTGAGCCGAGGCGCCATTTTGAATCCTCATTTCACGGCTGTAATGCAAATTGCTTCCTCCTCAGTATACAAGTGCACTTCCATGGCAGGAAAAACACTACATTTTGTGGCCTACAGTGGTTCTTGAAAGTTTGTGAACCCTTTAGAATTTTCTATATTTCTGCATAAATATGACCTAAAACATCATCAGATTTTCACACAAGTCCTAAAAGTAGATAAAGAGAACCCAGTTAAACAAATGAGACAAAAATATTATACTTGGTCATTTATTTATTGAGGAAAAGGATCCAGTATTACATATCTGTGAGTGGCAAAAGTATGCGAACCTTTGCTTTCAGTAGGTGGTATGACCCCCTTGTGCAGCAATAACTGCAACTAAACATTTCCGGTAACTGTTGTTCAGTCCTGCACACTGGCTTGGAGGAATTTTAGCCCATTCCTCCATACAGAACGGCTTCAACTCTGGGATGTTGGTGGGTTTCCTCACATGAACTGCTCGCTTCAGGTCCTTCCACAACATTTCGATTGGATTAAGGTCAGGACTTTGACTTGGCCATTCCAAAACATTAACTTTTGTTCTTCTTTGACCATTCTTTGGTAGAATTACTTGTGTGCTTAGGGTCGTTGTCTTGCTGCATGACCCACCTTCTCTTGAAATTCAGTTCATGGACAGATGTCCTGACATTTTCCTTTAGAAATTGCTGATCTAATTCAGAATTCATTGTTCCATCAATGATGGCAAGCCGTCCTGGCCCAGATGCGGCAAAACAGGCCCAAACCATGATACTACCACCACCATGTTTCACAGATGGGAGAAGGTTCTTATGCTGGAATGCAGTGTTTTCCTTTCTCCAAACATAACGCTTCTCATTTAAACCAAAAAGTTCTATTTTGGTCTCATCCATCCACAAAACATTTTTCCAATAGCCTTCTGGCTTGTCAACGTGATCTTTAGCAAACTGCAGACGAGCAGCAATGTTCTTTTTGGAGAGCAGTGGCTTTCTCCTTGCAACCCTGCCATGCGCACCATTGTTGTTCAGTGTTCTCCTGATGGTGGACTCATGAACATTAACATTAGCCAATGTGAGAGAGGCCTTCAGTTGCTTAGAAGTTACCCTGGGGTCCTTTGTGACCTCGCCGACTATTACACGCCTTGCTCTTGGAGTGATCTTTGTTGGTTGACCACTCCTGGGGAGGGTAACAATGGTCTTGAATTTCCTCCATTTGTACACAATCTGTCTGACTGTGGATTGGTGGAGTCCAAACTCTTTAGAGATGGTTTTGTAACCTTTTCCAGCCTGATGAGCATCAACAACGCTTTTTCTGAGGTCCTCAGAAATCTCCTTTGCTCATGCTATGATACACTTCCACAAACATGTGTTGTGAAGATCAGACTTTGATAGATCCCTGTTCTTTAAATAAAACAGGGTGCCAACTCACACCTGATTGTCATCCCATTGATTGAAAACACCTGACTCTAATTTCACCTCCAAATTAACTGCTAATCCTAGAGATTCACATACTTTTGCCACTCACAGATATGTAATATTGGATCATTTTCCTCAATAAATAAATGACCAAGTATAATATTTTTGTCTCATTTGTTTAACTGGGTTCTCTTTATCTACTTTTAAGACTTGTGTGAAAATCTGATGATGTTTTAGGTCATATTTATGTAGAAATATAGAAAATTATAAAGGATTCACAAACTTTCAAGTACCACTGTATGTAGTCCCCTGTTTATACAAAACTGAGTCATTCAGGATTCAGCCATGTTTTTGCTCGGTGTTTTTGCTCGACCAAAGTTATACAGTAGGCTAGGCTAAGCCGTCTGCTTTTAATGGAAGTAGCCTAGCCTATGACATTAAACCATACTTTCACGTTATTTCTTGATAAGGTGTTTTCACGTTATTACATGAAAATATCATGAAATAACGTGATAATTTATCATGAAACAACATGATAATTTCGTATCATGAAATTACGTGATAATATCATGTGATTACATGATAAATATATTGTAAAAACATGATAAGATATTGTTATAACAATAAAGTTTTCACGTAATTACTTGATACTAAGCCAATTTTTTTTTTGAGTGTGGCAGCAATACGCTTCCGTATCCGTACAAAACATAGTGAATGGATTTTGATAAAATTTTGAGGAAAAGTAACAAGGCCAAGTAACAGTTAATGAGATTTTCATATAAATCCAGATATGTATATAAACATAGCAAATATCTGGATATTCTAATATTTGGCTTGGCAGAGGTATGCAGTCTACTGAGTTCCCTTCTAGTTAATTTAGAATTTAGCTGACATTTTAAAAATTGTGCCTGTTGTAATTATGCATTATGTCTAAAATATCTTTTTTAAGTTAGTTTGACTTGTTAGCCTGCTAAAAGAAAGACTACTAGCTAATGTTATTTGAAAGGAAAATATGGTTCAAGTTGACTTGTAATAAATAAGGCAAACTGGTATTTGTAAGAAAATTTTGGGGATTAGATCTTCTTCTTCCTATAGCCTGCAAGGGCACCACTGATGACATTGTAACAGCCCATTGTTGGTGTGTCTTGAGCATTTAAACTTGGCAGAGCCCATTCCTCTCCAAGCTTGATCAATGGACAATTTAGAGTAGCCAGTTAGCTGAACTGCATGTCTTTAGACTGTGGGGGAAACCAGAGCAAACCCACGCAGACCATTCAAACTCCACACAGAAAGGCCCCCATTGGCCACTGGACTCGAACCCAGAACCTTCTCTCTGTGAGGCAACTGTGATAACCACTGCACTGCTCCAGGGATTAGATAAAATTCTTAAATAGATATATTTGCAGTGAACATTACCTAATTTCAGATTGCTGCATAGCCCAAGGATCAACAAGTTGGGTTCAAACTCAAACTAGCATGCTAAATCAACATCCTAACATTCCTAGTTGCCTCGCTGTAGATTGACAGGTGCAGTGGAAACTTCCAGAAAATGAATCAAGCTACAGGGTGGCACAGTGGTGTAGTGGTTAGCACTGTTGCCTCACAGCAAGAAGGTCCTGGGTTCAAGCCCAGAGGCTGGCAAGGGCCTTTTTGTGTGGAGTTTGCATGTTCTCCCTGTGTCTGTGTGGGTTTCCCCACAGCCCAAAGACATGCAGGTTAGGTTAATTGGTGGCTCTAAATTGACCATGAATGGTTGTTTGTTTGTCTCTATGTCAGCCCTGCGATAACCTGCTGACTTGTCCAGGATGTACAAGTACTCTCGCCCATAGTCAGCTGGGATAGGCTCCAGCTTGCCTTCGACCCTGTAGAACAGGATAAGCAGCTACAGATAATGGATGGATGGATGGATGGACTCTACATGCAGCAGTGTGCCCATTCCCTTTCAGGTCCACATTCATATGCCAGCATGTAGAGTTATCCATTATCAATCCACTTTGAGTCAACATCCTATTATTGTTATTATTAGTTTTATTATTATTTTTTGTATTACTTTATTATTATTTATAGTTTGGGTAACTACTTAGCATAGTAACCATGGCTGTCTGTGATAAGTCTCTGGGACCACAATGGAAACAAGTATTCACGCTTTTTTTCAGAGGTGGACAGTAACGAAGTACATTTACTTGAGTACTGTACTTAAATACACTTTTTGAGTATCTGTACTTGAGTATTTTTTTTTAAACTTATGACTTTATCTTCACTACATTTGAAAGACAAATATTCGTAGTTTTCACTCCACTACATTTCTATAAAGGTCCTCGTTACTCATTACTATGAAGCAGCTTTGAAAGTGGATGTTTTTTTCTTTTCTAAAATGTGATTGTTTTTTTCACAGGTGACACTGAGACAGCCGATCAGTAATCACTAGGGTCACATCACGTCTATAGACTGGATAAAATCAAGATCAATTTCTCAGCAGCATTATTTGAACATGCTCAGATGATGGCAGAATGGAAGGAGGCAGTTCTTCTGGGGGATGCACACACCCATGACTATAGCTAGAACCCATGTTTCAGTTTTCTGAAAGGATTAAAGATTCATTTCGTTTTAAACGTTTGCTTTGTTTACTGAAAATGAACCACATCACGGCCTACAAAAACTTGCCATCCAACCTGCGGAAGCATATTGAGGTATATAAACGGTTTATTCCAAGAGAAAGCTTGTAATGAAGTTGTCTGTGCTTTTAGAGCTAGTGATAATGTCGCAATAGCTATGCAGTTTGGTTAGTCAAATGACTTTCTATGGATTTGCCTGTCAAGTTGCCGTAGCCTTGTTCATGGCTAACATTAACACATAGCTAGTTAACTTGGACACTGTTAGTTAGCATGTAAAAACGGAGTTATGCTAACATGAATAACGTTAACTTATCTGAAGTCCATCCATCCATCCATTATCTGTAGCCGCTTATCCTGTCCTACAGGGTCGCAGGCAAGCCTGTCCCAGCTGACTGTGGGTGAGAGGCAGGGTACACCCTGGACAAGTTGCCAGGTCATCACAGGGCTGACACACAGAGACAAACAACCATTCACACCTATGGTCAATTTAGAGCCACCAGTTAGCCTAACCTGCATGTCTTTGGGGGAAACCGGAGCACCCAGAGGAAACCCACACAGACATGAGGAGAACATGCAAACTCCACACAGAAAGGCCCTCATTGGCTGCTGGGCTCGAACCCAGAACCTTCTTGCTGTGAGGCGACAGTGCTAACCACGACATCACCGTGCCACCCCCTTATCTGAAGTCTTTTCAGAAATATGTTTTAGCATAATCTTGCCAAATAAACAGAATGTAGAAATCTTTCTTTTCTAGTAACGTTAGCTACCCAATATGATTTGGAGTTTGAAAAGAGTTTGCTAGCATGTCAGGTGGAGTTTCACTGACTAGCTAGCTTAACGGTAAACCACCATGATGGCACAGCATGTGTTCATTTTGTGAATTCACATTTCTGTCTTTGGTAACGGCATTAGGTTTTGTAAGCATTGTGGCAATAATATAACGATCAGAGTGCGAATTACCCCACCATAATTGGGGGGTACCATCACGGTCCACTATCATATCAATCACCCCCCCGGTCCTGTCCCGTCTCGTCTATGGAAGTCGGTGTCAGTAACTCAACACAATAACTCTGAACAATAATTTTTAATGTCATTAAGAAGCATGACAAACCATACAGTACTACCACAGAAGAAAAACAGCAGTACAACCTGATAACCTTCTTTGTCAGAACAAACTGGGTATCAACACTACAAATGAGTCACATACAGTATATACACAGAACAGTCCTGCTGAATGTCTTACTCTCTTTCGTCCTGCTGTGCCTCTCCTGTCTGCTGGGAACCCATTTTCTTTATTCACATGAACAGTGTATAAAACCTAACTGCACCTACACTTGTACTGTAATTGTCTGTAGATATTAGTGCTAAAATTTACTACTTACTCTTTTAGCACCAAAAAAAATGCCTGATGTCTGGCCCTTTTTTTTTCCTCATGTTTGGCCTACTGACTCTGTGAATAAACTCAAACAGGGTACTCAGATGAAACTATGACTATCTTAAAAATAATACAAAAGGAATGTAAGTAAAAACAATAGAAAACATCCATGTACTAGGCTATTTTGCCTAGGCTAGCCTACTACCTGGCTCTTTTTATGTTGCCCCCAGTCCCCAGAGGTTCTGATTGTAATTTTACATAGGCTTAGCTAGGCCTACACCAGAACTTCTTGTGACTAATCACACACACAGGATGGGCCTATGTGCCAAATGAATTTCAGAAGGGCACAATTTATTCATGATAAAATGAGAATGGAAACATATGGAGTTCTTCTCCTTTGAAATGAGAATCGTTTCTATACCACACTGTAATAAGCTTGATTTAAATAAAGACTTGCTAACTAACGTTGGTAACTAACGTTAATGTCCGTCCACTGTAGCCTTCTGGCCTCAGTGGGTAAGTAATTCAATGTATAAAGATGTGACATGAGCTGAAAGAACAAATCACTTTAATAAATGAAAGTTGTAAAATAACACATTTTCAACAGGCTAAAAGTTGGTTAGCAACTAACATTACCAATGCACGTCTTCTGCTGCAAACCACAGACTGTATAAATTGCTGCAAACCCATGGACTGTATCTGATGAATCAACTGAATACGGTGTGGACTAGAAGCTATTGCTTCTAGCGCAGGGCTTTTCAAAGTGTGGGGCGCGTCTCCCCTAGGGGGCGCCAGAGTTCTTCGGGGGGGCGCAACGTGAGGAAAAATAAACCAGAATAAATTACTATTGCGGACATTTAGCGAACTTCAGCTAGCCTTTGCCAGAGACAAAATGGATCGATTTTTAGTACCTAAAGCTACAGTGAGTGAGGAGACAGAGTCTGGGCCAAGCAAAAAAAGAAGGAAGTATGACCACGATTATTTAAAGTTTGGATTTTCATGGACTGGATCTGAAGATGCTCCACTGCCACAGTGTGTTGTCTGCCAAGAGGTGCTAGCTAACGATGCTATGAGATGTTTAAAATGTGTAAAACAAGATGTTTAAAAAAAGCACAGATGTTTAAATTATGTAAAAAAAAGAGGCTTTCAAAAAGCACAGATGTTTAAAATGTGTAAAAAAAAAAGATGTTTTCAAAAAGCACAGATGTTTAAAATGTGTAAAAGAAAAAAATAAAAATGTGTACAACACCCATTTTTTTTAAATACGAATGGAACATTAAGTATAGCAACAACAAAAATTGTAGGGGGGGCGCTGTTGTTTATTTGCTCTCTGCGGGGGGGAGGGGGGGGCTGACTCTCCCACACTTTGAAAGCCCCTGCTCTAGCGCGTTCTAGCGCTGCGGTGACTAAAAATGGTACAGTCCACAGGTGTCTGTCTGAAATCAATTTACATTAAAATGTTCCTACAATAAGAATGCCGAATGGGAGTTGGTTTGAATTATATATTCCTTTTCACAATATCAGAAAAAATATCGGATCCCCCAAAAACTTATATTTTTGTGTCTTTGGGGGGTACTGGGTCTTCATTGGGGGGTATAGTACCCCCCAGTACCCCCCGTAATTCGAACTATGATAACGATGCGTTGACAGAAAATGTACTTTTAATACTTGGGTATTTTTAAAAGCAAGCACTTCAGTACTTTAAGGGTTGTTTTACAATCAGGGTACAAAGTTTGTGTCACAGGGGTCCAAAATTCAAATTGATTCAAACTGGTTCTTGTACCAGTTTTTAAGTGAAGGACAAGTTAAAGAACAGATTTCAGGTAATTTTTTGACATATGTGTATGGTAGTTTTGTGTATTCTACCAAATCGCAGTGACGTACTTCCGGTTAACATGAGATGCACACGAGAAACAAATGAAGTGATTCTCGGAGAGGACATTTTTTTTTTTTTGACAATTCAGAATCCACTACTTCCATAGTGCTTTTAAATATAAGGCTGTAAGCTTTGTGTTAGTTGTTTCTAATATTTATGTCCCAATATCTTGACCACATTTTAGGATGAAAATAATCATTTTAGATATGTTATTTTATATTGAAAAATTAGCTGTCTCGGAGAGGACATTTTTTTGACACAATTACATACTAATTTGATCAAAATAGTCTGAAAACTTACTGGCATTCAACATTAAAACTTAACTATGTTTCCAATGATATGGAACCAAATATGTGTTTTATGGTATAAAGAATGATTTAAGTGCATCCCTTTTGGAGCTACCTGTGGCCAAAAAAGCACTTTTTCTAAATGACACGAGTAATTTTGCTATGACACATATTGCCATACAATCACCAAAAATAACGTTATCATCAAAAAAATTTTTTTTGCATGGTAAATAGAGCTATCACAGGGCTACAATAAACAACCAAGTTTATTTAGTCAAGCCTTTTGATACTGAAGTGTTAAATGTGATTTTTAGCTTGCGTACCCTGATTGTAAAACAACCCTTAACTTAAGTAAAAATTTAACTGGACAACTTTCACTTGTATTGGAGTCACATTTGATCAGTGGGATCCGTACTTTGACTTAAGTAATGAAGTTGGGTCAGCCCTGTGATGACCTGGCGACTTGTCCAGGGTGTACCCCGCCTTTCGCCCGTAGTCAGCTGGGATAGGCTCCAGCTTGCCTGCGACCCTGTAGAACAGGATAAAGCGGCTACAGATAATGAGATGAGATGAGATGAGATGAAGTTGAGTACTTTGTCCACCTCTGCTTTTTTTGTGTAATTCTGGTTTTTATGCCATGTTCATACTGTATGTACTGCATTTTAACCTAATTTAAAAAAAACAACAACAACAACAACCTGTGTTGGATTAGTCCATACTGAATCCATAGCTGGATTTCCAAATGGACCAAACATTGGGTTATTTCAGCCCAAGCCTCAGTTATTTGACAGTAAAGACACAGCTGTGTTTCAGTGTATTGTGCATACATGGTATAAATACATGAGCTCTTTTCTTAACCACTCTTGTCACTGATTTTGCATATAAATTCACCTGAAACACAACAACTACTTAAAGATTATTGTTGTGTTCCTCCTTACATTCTTTAGCATGACTAATACATGCACACAACGTGTGTATTTCTGCTGTGAGAAAGACAACATGTCTGCAGTGAGCTAACAGTCCTCGCTAGCAGGCTAACACAGAGGCGCGCGCACTTCCCTCACTGCCACTTCCGCTTCTGGAGGAACAGATAGACAGGCGGGCGCGCGCGCGCTCTGTGGGCGGGACTATTTTGGGAAGTGGGGCGCGGAAAAGCCGCCTCGCGCTGACAGCTCGCGCTGTAAGTAGACGGGAGCGGGTGGCCCCGGTGATCTCCCACGCGCGCGGACTCACACGAGGGAAATATCCTCAACAAAAACATCTGAAACACTGAATCACGGACCTCTCTATTTATGTAGGGAACAATACCATTTATGGTCAACATATCCGGAAAACAGAAAAATATATTTTAAAACGTTTCAAATCTCATCTCCTGTAGCCGCTTTATCCTGTTCTACAGGGTCGCAGGCAAGCTGGAGCCTATCCCAGCTGACTACGGGCGAAAGGCGGGGTACACCCTGGACAAGTCGCCAGGTCATCACAGGGCTGACACATAGACACAGACAACCATTCACACTCACATTCACACCTACGGTCAATTTAGAGTCACCAGTTAACCTAACCTGCATGTCTTTGGACTGTGGGGGAAACCGGAGCACCCGGAGGAAACCCACGCGGACAACATGCAAACTCCACACAGAAAGGCCCTCGCCGGCCACGGGGCTCGAACCCGGACCTTCTTGCTGTGAGGCGACAGTGCTAACCACTACACCACCGTGCCGCCCGCAGGAGAGATATTGCACATTATATTGCACATTGTCCAGTATTGCTTGTTAGCATAGACGTCGCCAGACCCATTTTAGGGTAGCTCCAGCCACCCTATCTTATGGCAAAGCCACCCTATATTTTTTGCCCTTTTTTAAATTATTTATATTTTTATTTTTTTTTCCCAAAAAAAACAAAGGCAGTAAAGCACTGAACATGAGCCATCAACAACGCAAGTTAATCCGAACAACAGTTTCTGCTTGCTTATTTATTGTTTAATGCAATATTATTAATATCGTTATGATTCCTCCTCATTGGCTCTGTGGCAAGCGTCACGTCGAGTGGTAGGCTAGTAGGACTTAAAAAACTACGCGGGCATTCTGCAGCAGGCGCGGTGCGGGCTTCGTTTGCGCAGGAATGCATGACACCTACCATTGTTTTTTTCACATTTTTGTAGTTTAGCTGGTGAAGTTGCTTCAGCAAGCAATTAAATGATGAAAGCAATTTTAAAATAGAATAGAAATGGTGGGAAGTGTGTCCCCAAGGTGTGATGCTCTTGAAATAATGAATTGATTGACAGCCTTAGTAGGTGCTCTGAAAAATGTTCGGCGCGCGCACAATACCTTTTCTCCTCTGGGTGCTAAGCTACCCCTGTCTCTCAAACCTAGTGACGTCCCTGCTTGTTAGGCTAGGCTACTGCTCCTTCCCGTCCTCTGCCCCAGAAAGGAGTTGTACAGTAGGATGGCGTGAGGGACAAAGGAAAATTAACCATGGTTTTACTATGAAAACTAACCATGGTTTTACCATGGTGTATAGTTATTCATGGTTTTCATGGGTTTTTTTGGGTAACCATGAAAACCATGGTTCATGACTATGGTTTAACCATGATTTAACCATGGTGTCACTAGGGTTAGGGCAGGGGTCGGCAACCCGCGGTTCCGGAGCCGCATGCGGCTCTTTCATCCTTATGCTGCGGCTCTGTGCGGCTTGGGGAAGTAAATTTTATAAGTATCCAATTAAAGTGCATTTTATTTTTGTTAGTTCGTTTGTTATTGTAGTTCTAAATTGGAACATTATAGTGATCTTGAAATATTAAAATAAAATTATATAATTTTTTTCGTCTCTCAGTATATGCGTCACTCGCGGAAGCCGGTAGCCTATATACCCGCCAAAACGCTGTGCATCTATCGAGACTTTCAACCCCAGGTAGGCTAAGCAGGGCTCGAAATTCATATTTTTTCACCAGCCAGCCGGACTAGTTACCTTCCAAAGCAACTCGCCAAAATTTGTTCATGTATGAATTTTACTTCTGTCAGAAATAACACAAAAGAGAGTAGTTACCATTGTTCATGACTAATGTGCATTTATTTCAAGACCCGAGTATTTTGATACTGGTTTTTTGCACACTTTACAAACTGGCATTTGCTGTTCCATGTCCTCCTCGCGATATCCCAAAAAAAAATGCCAGATGACTGACCCCTTACTAGTTCTTTTAGGAACCAATTCGTCCGCTTCCATTTTTAATTTGTCACTGAAATTGACTGAGCTTACACCATAGTTCGAATTACGGGGGGTACTGGGGGGTACTATACCCCCCAATGAAGACCCAGTACCCCCCAAAGACACAAAAATATAAGTTTTGGGGGGGTCCGATATTTTTTCTGATATTGTGAAAAGGAATATATAATTCAAACCAACTCCCATTCGGTATTCTTATTGTAGGAACATTTTAATGTAAATTGATTTCAGACAGACACCCCTATTGTGGACCGTACCAATTTTAGTCACCGCAGCGCTAGAACGCGCTAGAGCAGGGGCTTTCAAAGTGTGGGAGAGTCAGCCCCCCCCCCCCCCCCCCCCCCCCCCCCCCCCCCCCCGCCCCGCCCCGCCCCGCAGAGAGCAAATAAACAACAGCCCCCCCCGGCGGCACGGTGGTGTAGTGGTTAGCGCTGTCGCCTCACAGCAAGAAGGTCCTGGGTTCGAGCCCCGGGGCCGGCGAGGGCCTTTCTGTGTGGAGTTTGCATGTTCTCCCCGTGTCCGCGTGGGTTTCCTCCGGGTGCTCCGGTTTCCCCCACAGTCCAAAGACATGCAGGTTAGGTTAACTGGTGACTCTAAATTGACCGTAGGTGTGAATGGTTGTCTGTGTCTATGTGTCAGCCCTGTGATGACCTGGCGACTTGTCCAGGGTGTACCCCGCCTTTCGCCCGTAGTCAGCCGGGATAGGCTCCAGCTTGCCTGAGACCCTGTAGAAGGATAAAGCGGCTAGAGATGATGAGATGAGATGAGATGCCCCCCCCCCCCCATTTTTATTTTTTTCTTTTACACATTTTAAACATCTGTGCTTTTTGAGAGCATCTTTTTTTTACACAGTTAAAACATATGAGCTTTATTAAAACATATTTTTTTTTACACATTTTAAACATCTGTGCTTTTTGAAAACCTCTTTTTTTACACATTTTAAACATCTGTGCTTTTTTTAAACATCTTGTTTTACACATTTTAAACATCTCATAGCATCATTAGCTAGCACCTCTTGGCAGACAACACACTGTGGCAGTGGAGCATCTTCAGATCCAGTCCATGAAAATCCAAACTTTAAATAATCATTCCTAGATAAATAATAAATAATCACTTCCTTCTTTTTTTGCTTGGCCCAGATTCTGTCTCCTCACTCACTGTAGCTTTAGGTACTAAAAATCAATCCATTTTTTCTCTGGTAAAGGCTAGCTGAAGTTCACTGATGCCGCTTTTCCACTACCAACGCGGCTGAGTTGGGCTGAGCCGTGCCGTGCTGAGTCGGGCTGAGTCGAGCTGAGTGGGGCTGTTGGAGTTGCGTTTCGACTACAACCGCGCTGAACCGTGCTGGCTGGAAGTGGGTGGACACATTGGGTGGAGTTAGCGAAAGTGGGTGGACGTCACGTGATGTCGTTAGGCGGCGCAAACAGTGACATCAGTGACCTTTTAAGCGGTAGTCTCACGACCCGGATAGTAAACAATAAACATGGAGGACATGGAGTCGTTAGTGTTGCTGGTCTTGGTGCTGTGGCTTGTTGTCACCGACAACGCCAACAGATACTGGCAAGAGCGTATAGATGAGGCGAGGCGCATAAGGCTTCATAATTCTCGTAATTCGTAATTCTCCTTCTTCCGGGTTTACAGTGTTTACAGATCCCAGCGCGCTCGCGGGGCGTGTGTGGGCATGTGAGGACACTTCTCCTCACCAATCAGTGCACAGGGGAGTGTCTCCTCACGCCCCTAGCCCCACTCGGCTCGGTTTGGCTCGCTTCAGCCCTACTCCAAAACCATGCAAGTTTTGGGGGCTGAGCAGGGCTGAAGCGAGCTGAGTCGTGCTGTTCTTAGATAGTCGAAACGCGAGCCGTGTCGGGCTGAAGTGAGCTGAAGTGAGCTGAAAAAGGGTAGTGGAAAAGGGCCATAAATGTCCGCAATAGTAACTTATTCTGGTTTATTTTTCCTCACGTTGCGCCCCCCTGAAGAACTCTGGCGCCCCCTAGGGGAGACGCGCCCCACACTTTGAAAAGCCCTGCGCTAGAAGCAATAGCTTCTAGTCCACACCGTATTCAGTTGATTCATCAGATACAGTCCATGGGTTTGCAGCAATTTATACAGTCTGTGGTTTGCAGCAGAAGACGTGCATTGGTAATGTTAGTTGCTAACCAACTTTTAGCCTGTTGAAAATGTGTTATTTTACAATTTTCATTTATTAAAGTGATTTGTTCTTTCAGCTCATGTCACATCTTTATACATTGAATTACTTACCCACTGAGGCCAGAAGGCTACAGTGGACGGACGTTAACGTTAGTTACCAACGTTAGTTAGCAAGATAAGCTAAGTCTCTATTTAAATCAAGCTTATTACAGTGTGGTATAGAAACGATTCTCATTTCAAAGGAGAAGAACTCCATATGTTTCCATTCTCATTTTATCATGAATAAATTGTGCCCTTCTGAAATTCATTTGGCACATAGGCCAATCCTGTGTGTGTGATTAGGCACAAGAAGTTCTGATGTAGGCCTGGCTAAGCCTATGTAAAATTACAATCAGAACCTCTGGGGACTGGGGCAACATAAAAAGAGCCAGGTAGTAGGCTAGCCTAGGCAAAATAGCCTAGTACATATGCTAGTATTTGAATTCGT
The DNA here is from genome assembly GCF_027579695.1 of Neoarius graeffei. Taxonomy (NCBI): domain Eukaryota; kingdom Metazoa; phylum Chordata; class Actinopteri; order Siluriformes; family Ariidae; genus Neoarius; species Neoarius graeffei. Next base: position 34,878,068 of record NC_083581.1, read on the forward strand.
TTTCTATTGTTTTTACTTACATTCCTTTTGTATTATTTTTAAGATAGTCATAGTTTCATCTGACTACCCTGTTTGAGTTTATTCACAGAGACAGTAGGCCAAACATGAGGAAAATAAAAGGGCCAGACATCAGGCATTTTTTTGGTGCTAAAAGAGTAAGTAGTAAATATTAGCACTAATATCTACAGACAATTACAGTACAAGTGTAGGTGCAGTTAGGTTTTATACACTGTTCATGTGAATAAAGAAAATGGGTTCCCAGCAGACAGGAGAGGCACAGCAGGACGAAAGAGAGTAAGACATTCAGCAGGACTGTTCTGCATGTGTGTATAAACTGTATGTGACTCATTTGTAGTGTTGATACCCAGTTTGTTCTGACAAAGAAGGTTATCAGGTTGTACTGCTGTTTTTCTTCTGTGGTAGTACTGTATGGTTTGTCATGCTTCTTAATGACATTAAAAATTATTGTTCAGAGTTATTGTGTTGAGTTACTGACACCGACTTCCATAGACGAGACGGGACAGGACCGGGGGGGGGGGGGGATTGATATGATAGTGGACCATGATGGTATCCCCCAATTATGGTGGGGTAATTCGCACTCTGGCTTACACGATAGCCTATGCAACACCAGCGATTGCGCGAACTGAGTCAGCGCTGTGTTGCCAGATACTGCTGACGTTTTCCAGCCCAAAATATGTTCAAAACCCGCCAAAAGGCACTTGAAACCGCCCAATCTGGCAACACGTTCCTTTCAGCACCGAGCTGTCGCCCGGGATTGGTTGGCGAGTGCGTGACGTTATTATTATTATTATTATTATTATTTTTAACCCTTAGGCAGCCTCTCACGTTACTGCCTGAGGTTCAGGGAGAAAACCACCGGAAAAGGTTTTAAACAAACGCAACAAGCACAAAACAAACGCAAGTCAGCAGATGGCCATAAAATACTCGATAGTTACGATATAATAATTATATGTATCTCACACAGAATTTTCGGAGATATATCGAGTATATTCGATATATCGCACAGCCCTAGTCTTAATCTTCGCTTCATATATATTTTTTATTTTCAACTAGCCAGCCGGGCTGCCTAGTGACAGGAATTACCCGCCAAATGACAAATTAAGTCGCCTCGGGCGACTGGACCACCACGAATTTCGAGCCCTGCTAAGTATGGAGAAATGTAATCCCCGACACCTACATAAACATGAAGAAATATGCATTTGGAGTCCTGTCGATCTTCGGATCCACATACGTATGTGAGCAGCTATTCTCCACCATGAACTTTGTTAAAAACAAACACCGCTCACGCCTCCCACACTCACGCGCTTACAGTCCTGCGGAAAGATGAAAGTGACTTCCTACAGCCCTGATTTGCAGACACTGTGCACAGAGGTTCAGGAGCAGAAGTCCCATTAACCAGGTAAAAGAAATATTTATGCAGATATTTTGCAAATATTTAATTTTCATTGTTCAGTGAAAGTGCTCTTTTTTTTCCAATTTATTTTTTAAATTCAGGTCAAGGCTCCGATACACACCCCAAAAGCCCAAAGGTGATATGAGGATGACGGCTCACGGCATTTTTTTGTTTGCTACATGTATAATTTAAGTTCAACTTTTTAATTCATTTGAAAGAGACCCTTAACTTGGTGTTTTTTTTTAATTAGTTTTTTTAAGAGTCCAAAATGTCTTGATTACATGAATAAAATTCAATTTTCTCTGTAGCACTTCATGGATTTCATAAGCAACACACTATACTTGTTTATACAAAGCGTAAAGGTAAAATAATAATAATAATAATAATAATAATAACAAAAGCTTACATATACACACACACACACACACAGTGTTATTTGCGGCTCTCAGTGTTTTCTTTTCCGTGGAAACCGGGTCCAAATGGCTCTTTGAGTTTTAAAGGTTGCCGACCCCTGGCCTAACCCTAACCCTCACAATAAAACTCTAAAAAACAGGTCTGTTGTTTCGTCCGTCACTCAATACAACTTCATCTCATCTCATTATCTCTAGCCGCTTTATCCTTCTACAGGGTCGCAGGCAAGCTGGAGCCTATCCCAGCTGACTACGGGCGAAAGGCGGGGTACACCCTGGACAAGTCGCCAGGTCATCACAGGGCTGACACATAGACACAGACAACCATTCACACTCACATTCACACCTACGGTCAATTTAGAGTCACCAGTTAGCCTAACCTGCATGTCTTTGGACTGTGGGGGAAACCGGAGCACCCGGAGGAAACCCACGCGGACACGGGGAGAACATGCAAACTCCACACAGAAAGGCCCTCGCCGGCCACGGGGCTCGAACCCAGACCTTCTTGCTGTGAGGCGACAGCGCTAACCACTACACCACCGTGCCGCCCTCAGTACAACTTCTTTAACTATATTTATTTATTTATTTATTTATTTAAATCTTAGTGACCTGAAAGGCGCCATGTAAAAAACACGTTCTTGTTGTTGTAGGCTAATTTATTATTATTACTATTATAGTCTTACATTTACAATTTTTCCTACATTTTAGTTTAAAATTACATGCAGGAAATTGCTTTAAAACATACTACTTTGCATTAATGTAGTGTCACTATAATTTAGTAATATGGGAATATATTAAAGTACACACTAAAAAAAACTATTCATTTAAATGTTGAGTTGAAAAAACACTGACCCAACAATTATGTAACATTAGCCTAACAGTATAGTTAAAATAACAAGTCTTTATGTTAAATCGTCAACCCAACTCTTAGGTTGATTGCACCCAATCGTTTCAACCCAATTGTTTGGGCTAAGATAACCTAGTGTTGAGTTCGTGCAATATTAGCCCAGTGATTGGGTTAAAGTTGAGTTATTTTTGACCCAGTATTTTTAGAGTGTATTATTATTGTTGTTGTTGTTGTTGTTGTTGTTTAGGGTGTACTATATGCATTTTACCTCAATGTTCACTTAAATTTTTAGGTTCTAAGTAAATGTTAATGTATCTGGGCTGTTAATCAAGATCCTTCTCTACAGCATTGACTGTTAATTGGACGAAAGCATGGTAATACTACAGTTAGTGCATCCTTTTAAAAACCATACCTCCTCCTCACTTTACGCTTTATAACTCTGTCTTGTGGCGGCACGGTGGTGTAGTGGTTAGCGCTGTCGCCTCACAGCAAGAAGGTCCGGGTTCGAGCCCCGTGGCCGGCGAGGGCCTTTCTGTGCTGAGTTTGCATGTTCTCCCCGTGTCCGCATGGGTTTCCTCCGGGTGCTCCGGTTTCCCCCACAGTCCAAAGACATGCAGGTTAGGTTAACTGGTGATTCTAAATTGACCATAGGTGTGAATGGGAGTGTGAATGGTTGTCTGTGTCTATGTGTCAGCCCTGTGATGACCTGGTGACTTGTCCAGGGTGTACCCCGCCTTTCGCCCGTAGTCAGCTGGGATAGGCTCCAGCTTGCCTGCGACCCTGTAGAAGGATAAAGCGGCTAGAGATAATGAGATGATATGAGATGAGATGCTATGGTTGGTTCATAGTACTTAGAATCACCATGAAATACCATAGTAGAACCATGGTTACTACCATGGATAAACCATAGTAATATTATGGTTGGTTCATAGTACTTAGAATCACCATGAAATACCATAGTATGGTACATACTATGTACATAGTACATGGTTCATCCATGGTTACTACCATGGATGAACCATAGTAATACTATGGTTGGTTCATAGTACTTAGAATCACCATGAAATACCATAGTAGAACCATGGTTACTACCATGGATAAACCATAGTAATATTATGGTTGGTTCATAGTACTTAGAATCACCATGAAATACCATAGTATGGTACATACTATGTACATAGTACATGGTTCATCCATGGTTACTACCATGGATGAACCATAGTAATACTATGGTTGGTTCATAGTACTTAGAATCACCATGAAATACCATAGTAGAACCATGGTTACTACCATGGATAAACCATAGTAATATTATGGTTGGTTCATAGTACTTAGAATCACCATGAAATACCATAGTATGGTACATACTATGTACATAGTACATGGTTCATCCATGGTTACTACCATGGATGAACCATAGTAATACTATGGTTGGTTCATAGTACTTAGAATCACCATGAAATACCATAGTAGAACCATGGTTACTACCATGGATAAACCATAGTAATATTATGGTTGGTTCATAGTACTTAGAATCACCATGAAATACCATAGTATGGTACATACTATGTACATAGTACATGGTTCATCCATGGTTACTACCATGGATGAACCATAGTTATACTATGGTTGGTTCATAGTACTTAGAATAACCATGAGATACCATGGTAGAATCATGGTTACTACATAAAAACCATAGTATAACCATGGTTACTACATAAAAACCATGGTAAAACCATAGTAAACCATGGTAGATTTTTGTAAGGGGTTTTTAAGTCTGTTCGTCCTGACTTAAAAACTCCTTTGTTCCTCACGCCATCAGACATGTTAATTACCTCCGCCAAGGATGTTTTCGGTAGCGTTGGTTTGTTACCTCCGCCAAAGGTTATGTTTTCGGTAGGGTTTGTTTGTTTGTTAGCAACATTACGGAAAAAGTAATGAACGGATTGCTCTGAATTTTTTTCCAGAGGTGTGACTGGACACAATTAACAATCCATTAAATTTTGGCGGTGATCTGGATCACCTTCTGGATCCTGGATTTTTTTTAAGGATTAATTTTTCCCCCATTGAAATGAATGGGTGCGCAACACACAAAAACAGATTTTTCCTTCTGTAGGCCAAACCATAAGGTGTAAAGTCATGAAACTTGGTACACTGATAGAGGAGTGGACCCTGATTGATTTCATCAAGTTTCATGTTGGTACGTCTCACGATCTAGCGCCACCAACTGATCACAGTCTTACATGCATTCATGCACGTAACTTTTGATCTGTATGTCCGATTTTCATAAGTCTGGTGCCGTTGGAATCCTTGGAGCTAGACGATTCCAACGCACCATATGACGTCATTCTCCGCCTCATTAGATTTTCCGCCATTTTGAATTTTGTCCAAAGTGAAGGTAGAGTGACCCTGGCTGCAAGTTTTGTCCGATCATCACGAAACTTGGCACACATGATCTCCAGTCCATGCCTAATGAATTACATTTGCTTTGCTCTCATATGTTGAAGCGTTCGCCCGTGGCAGCCAATCAAAATTCGTTGGTGAAGCCACCAAACAGGAAGTGAGCTCATGTCACAGAAACGCTTTGACGTATCAAGACCGTATTTAGTGGCAAAACTTTGGACACCATCCAAACTTCTCTCATCAAATATGGTGTCATTTGGCCACTAGGGGGCGTCACAATTAGCAAAAACGTATTTTGGCTTATATCTCTGAAACGCTTTGACATATCAAGACCATATTTGTTGAGATGACTTTTGGCACCAGTTCATGTACTCTCATCAAATTTGGTGTCATTTGGCCACTAGTGGGCGCCACAATGAGCAAAAACGTGTTTTGGGTCATATCTCTTTACGGATTTAGAATCACATCTACATTTTCATGTTAGTGATGCTCTGGGATGTCCCTGTAAAGACCCTTGCCAACCTGTCATCTCCGTATGAGAATCTGCCTTGTGTCTTGGCCAAACTTTCGCGTGTTGACATAAAACTTGTTGTGTGGGCGTGCGGTCGCCTTTCTTGCTGGGTCGCAATGGCAGCACACCTGAGCAAGCACACTTTCGCATTTTCTCCGGAAATGCATTCTAGTTATTATTATTACCTCCACCAAGGAGGTTATGTTTTCGGTAGCATTTGTTTGTTTGTTTGTTTGTTTGTTTGTCTGTTAGCAACATGACGGAAAAAGTAATGAATGGATTACTCTGAAATTTTTTCCAGAGGTGTGACTGGGCACAAGTAACAATCCATTAAATTTTGGCAGTGATCCGGATCACCTTCTGGATCCCGGATTTTTTTAAAGGATTCTTGGCAAAGCTCTGCGCTCTCCGAGTGCTTTTTTCTCCTCTGCTATCTGCGCTTCTGACTCTGGCCATTAAAGGGCGCGTCATCCGGAAACTGCTTCAGTATTGAAGGGAACAATGGATGTGCTGGTCTTTTTTTTACCTCCGCCAAGGAGGTTATGTTTTCGGTAGCGTTGGTTTCTTTGTTGGTTTGTCTGTTAGCAACATTACGGAAAAAGTTATGAACGGATTGCCTTGGCGGAGGTCTGCACTCTCCGAGTGCTTTTCTAGTATTATTAATATTTTTAAGCTATTATTAGGGCTGCATGGTGGTGTAGTGGTTAGCACTGTTGCCTCACAGCAAGAAGGTTCTGGGTTTGAGCCCAGTGGCTGATGGGGACCTTTCTGTGTGGAGTTTGCATGTTGTATGTGTGGGTTTCCTCCGGGTGCTCCGGTTTCCCCCAGAGTCCAAAGACATGCAGGTTAGGCTAATTGGTGGCTCTAAATTGACCATAGGTGTGAATGTGAGTGTGAATGGTTGTCTGTGTCTATGTGTCAGCCCTGCGATGACCTGGCAACTTGTCCAGGGTGTACCCTGCAGGCATGCCTCTCGCCCATAGTCAGCTGGGATAGGCTCCAGCTTGCCTGCAACCCTCTAGGACAGGATAAAGCGGCTAGAGATAATGGATGGATGGAATAATAATAATAATAATAATACAACCCCAATTCCAAAAAGTTGGGAAAAAGAACAAATTGTAAATAAAAACTGAATGCAATAATTTACAAATCTCAAAAACTGATATTGTATTCACAATAGAACATAGACAACATATCAAATGTCGAAGGTGAGACATTTTGAAATTTCATGCCAAATATTGGCTCATTTGAAATTTCATGACAGCAACACATCTCAAAAAAGTTGGGACAGGGGTAATAAGAGGCTGGAAAAGTTAAAGGTACAAAAAAGGAACAGCTGGAGGACCAAATTGCAACTCATTAGCTCAATTGGCAATAGGTCATTAACATGACTGGGTATAAAAAGAGCATCTTGGAGTGGCAGCGGCTCTCAGAAGTAAAGATGGGAAGAGGATCACCAATCCCCCTAATTCTGCGCCGACAAATAGTGGAGCAATATCAGAAAGGAGTTCGACAGTGTAAAATTGCAAAGAATTTGAACATATCATCATCTACAGTGCATAATATCATCAAAAGATTCAGATAATCTGGAAGAATCTCTGTGCGTAAGGGTCAAGGCCAGAAAACCATACAGGGTGCCTGTGATCTTCGGGCCCTTAGACGGCACTGCATCACATACAGGCATGCTTCTGTATTGGAAATCACAAAATGGGCTCAGGAATATTTCCAGAGAACATTATCTGTGAACACAATTCACCGTGCCATCCGCCGTTGCCAGCTAAAACTCTATAGTTCAAAGAAGAAGCCGTATCTAAACATGATCCAGAAGTGCAGACGTCTTCTCTGGGCCAAGGCTCATTTAAAATGGACTGTGGCAAAGTGGAAAACTGTTCTGTGGTCAGACGAATCAAAATTTGAAGTTCTTTATGGAAATCAGGGACGCCGTGTCATTCGGACTAAAGAGGAGAAGGACGACCCAAGTTGTTATCAGCGCTCAGTTCAGAAGCCTGCATCTTTGATGGTATGGGGTTGCATTAGTGCATGTGGCATGGGCAGCTTACACATCTGGAAAGACACCATCAATGCTGAAAGGTATATCCAGGTTCTAGAGCAATATGCTCCCATCCAGACAACGTCTCTTTCAGGGAAGACCTTGCATTTTCCAACATGACAATGCCAAACCACATACTGCATCAATTACAGCATCATGGCTGCGTAGAAGAAGGGTCCGGGTACTGAACTGGCCAGCCTGCAGTCCAGATCTTTCACCCATAGAAAACATTTGGCACATCATAAAACGGAAGATACGACAAAAAAGACTTAAGACAGTTGAGCAACTAGAATCCTACATTAGAGAAGAATGGGTTAACGTTCCTATCCCTAAACTTGAGCAACTTGTCTCCTCAGTCCCCAGACGTTTACAGACTGTTGTAAAGAGAAAAGGGGATGTCTCACAGTGGTAAACATGGCCTTGTCCCAACTTTTTTGAGATGTGTTGTTGTCATGAAATTTAAAATCACCTAATTTTTCTCTTTAAATGATACATTTTCTCAGTTTAAGCATTTGATATGTCATCTATGTTCTATTCTGAATAAAATATGGAATTTTGAAACTTCCACATCACTGCATTCCGTTTTTACTTACAATTTGTACTTTGTCCCAACTTTTTTGGAATTGGAGCTGTAAGAAGAAGAAGAAGAAGAAGAAGAAGAAGAAGTTACACTTACAAACCATAAAGACATGTTAATATTATTAATATTTTTAAGTTATTATTAGGGCAGTATGGTGGTGTAGTGGTTAGCACTGTCGCCTCACAGCAAGAAGGTTCTGGGTTCTAGCCCAGTGGCTGACGGGGGCCTTTCTGTATGGAGTTTGCATGCTGTCTGTGTGGGTTTCCTCTGGGTGTTCCGGTTTCCCCCACAGTCCAAAGACATGCAGGTTAGGCTAATTGGTGGCTCTAAATTGACCTTGAGTGTGAATGGTTGTTTGTCTCTATGTGTCAGCCCTGAAATAACCTGCCAACTTGTCCAGGGTGTACCCCACCTCTCACCCATAGTCAGCTGGGATAGGCTCCAGCTTGCCCGTGACCCTGTAGAACGGGATAAGCAGCTACAGATAATGGATAGATGGATGGAAGTTATTATTAATAATGTCAACTTGAATTATAGTAATGTTTAAGTTTAAACTTCACAAACTACAAAAAGTGTTGTTTATATATACATATTTTTCAATATACAATTTTTAACACAGTGTAGCCTGGCATATGTTGGTTCTACAAATAGTTAATGGTCTGTATTTGCCTAATGAGCCTAATATTCAATTAATTACATTATATCTAAACTATCTTGCCCCCCCCCCCCAAAAAAAAAAGCCGTAAGGGCATCTGAACTGAAAGATTCACAGCTGAAAATAAAAATGTGCAGTGAATATGGTGTACATTTGAAAAACATTTCAGCTACATACTTGATCCATATCAACTCTGTATCCTGAGCTCAGGTTACTGTCTGTGTGCACATCCTCCATGTGTCTGCATATGGGTTTCCTCCACGTTCTCTGATTTCCTCCCAACTTCCCGAAAGACACAGGCTACTTGTAGATGGCTTGACTTTGAGACACTCTCCATAAGTGTGTGAATTTGTGTGTGTATGGTGTACTGTGATGGACTGTATATTCCATCTCACACCTACTGTTCCCATGATAAGGGTCTGGATCCCCTGGACTCTGACCGGGCCAAAGCTAAAAGTGAGTGAGTGAATTGGGACATAATTTGCTTTTAATGTCAAGCTTTAAAAAAGTATATTACATATTAAACATGAATATTACTACTACTACTACTACTAATAATAATAATAATAATAATAATAATAATAATAGCGGTATTCTAGAGTTATGAATGACATTTGAACTCATATGATCCTATAAAATGCCTTACTGTTTGTCACTGATGCTGAACATGTGCAAAGTGTCCATGATTAAATTTTCAGAGACAACGCAGACCAATATTCAAAAGTGAGAAATTTAGCCTATTTATATTGCAGATACAGAAAAAGCAGTTTGTCAGCGTTATTAATGTGACATATCATGGATGGACAGAGGTTTTTTTTTGTAAGACTAGATCTGCACATTATTTTAAACAAACGTTGTGTAGTGTAAGCGTTATGGACGTGACAAAGTAACATGTCTGAAACTATAGAGCTCACACGGCTTCGTGGTAATTAAAGTACGTTGGGGAACAGCTTTATGACGCATTTCATGCAGTCTGCCATGAATCTGGATGGTGTAGTAAGCTGTTACACTGTTATACCGATGTCTGCTTGATTCCTCACAGTGTAAAATCATGCGTTACATAACACGCATTAAAACGGCGCCATGCTCCATTAATCTGATTTCATGCACACAGGTCTGCATGGCTGCAGTAGAGATTTCACCAGCTGCTTTTCAGACATTAGCCTATGCTTTTCAGCAAGAATGTGGTCTAGCAAGTGATTTTGTCATAAATTGCAATAGTTTTGACCTAAATCTGAGAGGGTGGTTACTGGTTAGGGATGAAAGATGAGAGCGCGCGTGTCGGATCCTGCAGCCGCAGGGTTGTGGTCGCTGTCCACGGTTCTGAAAGTGTGCTCGCTGTCCGCGGTGCTGAAGGCTGCATACAACCCAAGCTTCTGCTGCAAACGAGTATAACTTGTGGATCTTCGAGCAGCCCGCTGTCCTTTGCATTAATACTGTTTTGTAAGAAGAAATACATACCGGTTTTACTTCAGCGAGCAAGGAAAAGCAATCACGCCCTGTAATGCAAAAACACCCAAACAGGAGCCATTAAACATCTATGCAGAACATGGATGAAAAAAAAGAGTAGGCTGTTACATTAAACAGTGTTGGAAGGGTTTATTTGCAATAATTTGTCATATTAGGTTGATAAAATCACTCTAGACGCACATTCAACAGTGAAGACATTATAGCACTTTTAATGGCGGATTAATATAGTGATAAAATGAGATGCTTGGTTGTTCAATAGACAATATCCCCCCCCCAAAAAAAAAAAAAAAACGATATTCAGCATTAGTGATTATCGCAAACAGCTCAGTCTCCTGTTCAGTCTGTTTTACCGCATCGGTCTTCAGGACAATCGCCTCTGCGTCACATTCCCCCGTGCCCATTTTCGGAGGGGAAACCCCGTCACATCCTCTGCCCATATATGGGCAGCAGCGGACCGAAGTCGGTACACGGCGGGGAATCCTCGCGCCGACGTAGATGAGCAAGAGGCGGGGTCCCGGTTAAGCCGACCGGTATAAAAGAGGGACGAGGGATTCCGGTAAACGTAGCGACGGCGAGGAGCAACCGAAGATCCACCGAGCGCCTAACGGGAACGCACAGGGAATCCCGAAACCCAAACCGGAGATTGATTACTTCTCACTCACACGCTGGTGGAATTGATCGTTTGATCCGTGACTTGTGGATTTTCACCGCACTTTTGAATTTTGCGACGGGATTCACAACCAAGGGAACACTATGATCAGTACAGTGGACTTCAGCGCGCTGGACTTTCTCTGCGCAGCGACGGAAAACGGCGCTCAGACCGAGCGTGATGCCGGTAAGTCCGTAGCATGCATTCCACCAAGCCTTGCATACACATTTAACGCAAAATTTTTATTTTGACAACGCCATTTCTTAAGATTTGTTAAACAAAAATAGTCAAATTGATGCATATCTGTAGCCTAATCTATTGATCCAGGCTAATTGATGCACTGATTTTATTAGACCCAAAGCGGTGAGTCATATAGTCTATGCATCAGTAGGTGCAAGCTTATGTAATGACACCTCTCTCTCTCTCTCTCTCTCTCTCTCTCTCCCACCCTCGCAGGCTTTGAGGGGCTTCTGAAGCCTAAACTTGAGCAGCCGGATCCCGCTTTCCTCCCAGACCTGAGTGAAAGCTCGGCTGACGGGCTGCCTCCTTCCCCGCTGACATACACCGGCACCCTCCACACCGAGACAGCCGCGTGCAGCGCGGACGCGCTCCTCAACATGATCACGGAGATTGTGGGCATCTGCACAAATTCCATCTATGACAGCCACCGCGATGACTTCTCGCAGTCGGTGGCGGGCGCGAGCTCCCGCGGCGGCGCGCTCTACAGACAGGGCTCGGTGGGCTCCACGGGCAGCTCCACGCCTTCGCTGGGATCCCCCGAGTCGCTCTGCAACGACCCCTCAGATGATTTAATGGATGTGGCGGGCCTGCAGCAGCTGTTCCCGGTGACTGTTAAAAAGGAGCGCGAGGAGGACTGCCGCGGCTGCGACTTCTTTGATGAGTTGAGTGTGTCAGACACCCGTCTCTCAGATCAGGATGCAGACCTGGACGACATCATCGACCTGCTTTCCCCACTCTGCCCTGAGACTGACTCTTTGGACACTCCTGCTTTGGACACTTGGATAAAACAGGAGCCGGTTTGCGTGGAACAGTGCTCACACAGCGCTCCTCTGAGCGCCTCGTCTATCCAAACTCCTGCCACTACTCCATCCACTCTTACCGGAAACGCGTTCTACAGAACAGCTTTCACTAACAGCCAGGTGTTTGATCTGAACTGCTCTTCAATGCTGGACTCTCTGCTCTTCTCTAACTCTTCAACCACCAGAAGCCGAGGTCAAGCGACTAAAACGGGCACCAGGAAAACCCCGCGTGAAAAGCCCTTTTCCTGCCCCGTGGAAAACTGCGATCGTCGCTTCTCTCGCTCCGATGAGCTCAACCGCCATGTGCGCATCCACACGGGCCACAAGCCATTCCAGTGCCGGGTGTGTCTGCGGTGCTTCAGCCGCAGCGACCACCTGACCACGCACATGCGCACGCACACCGGTGAGAAGCCCTTCTCGTGCGACGTGTGCGGGCGCCGCTTCGCCAGGAGCGACGAGAGAAAGAGGCACTGGCGGGTGCACATCAAGCAGAGGGAGAGGATGCAGCAGAAAGCCGAGCTTCTGGCCGCGCGCGCTTTCGCCTTACCGGGACTCGTGTGAGCGCGCGCTGTTCAGACTTCCACTTTGTGTTCACCCACACTGAAGGAAAGCATCCGGTTTAAAGTAAAGCACAGTTCACCTGCGCGAGACGGTTCTCCAGATGGAAGCGTGAAGCTGAAAGTTGTAATCACGCAAACTTGCGGACTGAGTGAAAAGAAAAGTGGCGCGAATTTTAACCACTTCCGGTGGACTTCCGGTGCGCATGCACCGCGCTGTCCCCGTTTTGACGAGGTCATAAACAAGAGTGCACATTACTTTGACTCTCCATCGAGTGTCGTATTATTATTATTATTATTATTATTATTATTATATTTTTTGCCGTTAATGAAAATGCATGCTTTGTTGAATATGTTATTAAAACTGTTTGGCACTGCTAGACCATGTCAGCATGCACATGATCCAACTTTCTATGGTCTCTGTGTTGTATTTTGATACTTCATTGTGTATAAATCCGAAACTAAAGAAGCCTATATATTTGTATATTTTCGATGGTTATTTTTCTACTGAACAAAATGAGAGAAGAATATCTTCTTATAGATTTTATCAGATTGTTGTATTCAACTTTTGACACTGGAGCGCGCTTGACTGGTTCCCTGCGAACCAAAAGCAGATGAAGACATCAACATAGTAGTTGAGTTTAAGTAGCACACTTAGTTGTGCAGATATCTTTTTTTGTCTATTTGCCTTGGGGGGGGATATATTACTGTGCAATGCCACGCTGTTTAAAGCCTAATGGGTATTCCAAATAATTTATGAAATGAAATAAAATGGACTATTTATTGATTATATTTGTTGCATTTGATTCACTCACACACACACACACACACACACACACACACACACACACACACACACACAGACAAGTTTTACAGCAAGTTTTGAAGTTCACTTCCACTTCATAATGATATATTTCCACAGCGCCCTCTGCTGTTAAACAACCTGAATCTTCATTTCTTTTCATCTCTCGAGCTGAAAATGTATGCCCCGCCCTTTTCCAGAAACATCTGTTCCATTCCCTTTCTAATTCCATGTCATTGTGATAATGAACATGCATTATCCTGATCAATGTCCCAGCACGGTATATTTTTATCCATTATTAGTAACACATTTCAACTTCCAAAACAAGGGACTCTTATGGCTAATATATTAGTGATAACACATTGTTAGTATTTTGTTGGCTCTTCTACGTCTACTATATTACAATAGGTTATTATTTGATATTTCGGTCTAACACTCCAGTCCTTAACATGCGCGCTCTCCACATGCGCGCTCTCGTCCAACGTGAAGTGACGTCAGAAATCCAGATGAGCGCTCGCTTGCTAATAAGAGTCCCGGGGCTCTCGCACCGCCTGTTCTTGGTCTGAAAAAAAGAGGTCAGATACAAAGATGGGTGCGGGAAGGATGTGTAAAAGGTTTGGGAGCCATTACAGCTGCAACTGATGCGCTACGGTGCGTGAGTGAGGCGCAATGTGCGGGAGAGACACGCAGGGAAACTGAGTAAGTAGCCTTATGGATTTGTTTATCCGTTTTAAGCTGGAGGTTGAAGAAATCGTCATTACAGTCTGCCATGTTTGCATTTTAATGAAGTACAGAAGAAGAAAATGGGCTGGGTCGCATTGAACTGTACTGGCATCATTAATACTGAATATAAATCCAGATGTGCCGTGATTATTGCTCATTCTAGAGACAATAGTGACTGAATAATTTATACTGTATATAATTTAATAGCGGCGGCACGGTGGTGTAGTGGTTAGCGCTGTCGCCTCACAGCAAGAAGGTCCTGGGTTCGAGCCCCGGGGCCGGCGAGGGCCTTTCTGTGCGGAGTTTGCATGTTCTCCCCGTGTCCGCGTGGGTTTCCTCCGGGTGCTCCGGTTTCCCCCACAGTCCAAAGACATGCAGGTTAGGTTAACTGGTGGCTCTAAATTGACCGTAGGTGTGAATGGGAGTGTGAATGGTTGTCTGTGTCTATGTGTCAGCCCTGTGATGACCTGGCGACTTGTCCAGGGTGTACCCCGCCTTTCGCCCGTAGTCAGCTGGGATAGGCTCCAGCTTGCCTGCGACCCTGTAGAAGGATAAAGTGGCTAGAGATAATGAGATGAGATAATTTAATAGTATTTTACATTCATTCAAATTATATATGTAAATGGTATGATGGTGCAGTGGTTAGCACTGTCGCCTCACAGTAAGAAGGTTCTAGGTTCGAGCCCAGTGGGCGACAGGGGCCTTTCTGTGTCGAGTTTTCATGTTGTCTGTGTGGGTTTCCTCTGGGTGTTCCGGTTTCCCCCAAAGTCATGCAGTTAGGCTAACTGGCTACTCTAAATTGTCCATTGATCGAGCTTGGAGAGGGATGGGCACCTGCCATGTTTAAATGCTCTTGCCACACCATTGATGAGTCATCAGTGATGCCCTTGCTGGCTATAGGACGAAGAAGATATGTGCAAAAGGATCTGAAAACACAAAAACAATGCCTTATCTATAATGGACAATTTGCAATTTACACTTCGTAGTCTTACAGTAAATTCATTGAAAAGTTACCAAAGCTATTGTGGAGTTTTCTTATTCTTATTGTACATGTATTGTACAGGTTTCTTCTGAGTTTGGGGGTTTACCCAGTTTTGTGGCATCATAATGTACCTGGAAATATTAGCAGCTTTGTTTTTCAACAAATAACCAGAAAATCTCTCTCTCTGACACACACACAAGACATGAATAAATAAGATGGACTGTGTATATGTTTAGCAGATACTCTTATCCAGAGCAACATACAGCATATCCAGAGCAGCCTGGGGAGCAGTTGGGTGTTAGGTGCCTTGCTCAAGGGCACTTCAGCCATTACTGGGGGTCCAGGGAATTAAACCAGCAGCCTTTTGGTCCCAAAGCTGCTTCTCTAACCCTTAGGCCATGGCTTACACAGAAGGAACAGGAAATGTGAGCAGGATAGAGAGGCAATACTGTAAAACTCTAGGAATTTTTTTCAGGGTAACATATGCTCAAAACTCACTAGACATCATCAAAGAATTAACATTTTCGTTCTACATCATGATATCTTGCATATCAAAACATCTCATTATCTCTAGCCGCTTTATCCTTCTACAGGGTCGCAGGCAAGCTGGAGCCTATCCCAGCTGACTACGGGTGAAAGGCGGGGTACACCCTGGACAAGTCGCCAGGTCATCACAGGGCTGACACATAGACACAGACAACCATTCACACTCACGGTCAATTTAGAGTCACCAGTTAACCTAACCTGCATGTCTTTGGGCTGTGGGGGAAACCGGAGCACCCGGAGGAAACCCACGCGGACACGGGGAGAACATGCAAACTCCACACAGAAAGGCCCTCGCCGGCCCCGGGGCTCGAACCCAGGACCTTCTTGCTGTGAGGCGACAGCGCTAACCACTACACCAATATCAAAACATGCTCCATTAAAAAGGAAGGCAAATGTAGGACAGTCACTAATGTCTACAAAAGGGTGTTTGTGAAAAAGAAATCATTTACGTGACTAATCATTTATAACGAGTTTATATAATTATATAGTTGCAACACTGACCACATTCAAGTAAATGAAGACCCTTCTTGGGTAGTAAAATGAATCTTTCAAAATAAAACAAATGTGTAATTCAGATAAGATTAACTAGCTGGGCGTAATACATATTTGAGTACTAAATCAGATTTGTAACTGGCTCAGCATTGGGCTTGGTCTTACACATTGCTCACACACTGTACTCCATATATAGTGCACACGCACAAAGAGAACAAGGTTGTGTGTTGTATGCTCATTTATTATTTCACACCCACTCTTAAGATGAAGCACTGCCGCCATACTGTGCTAAACCAAAGACATCGTCTGACCTATTTACTCTTCCGCTCTTCCTCCACTGAAAGTAGATGCATGGGGGTTAGGCAATATGGCAAAGGAGAGGGGATGCAGGAAATAGAGGGTGGATGTATGTATGTTAGGAAGCGCATTACAAAATGCAACAGCTGCAACATGTCATGTCCTGGCCGAGATATTTCACTTCCAGTAGTGAGGTATTGATCAAAAAAGAGCTCCCTCTGGTGAGACCACTAGCGGCATGATACAAGTGTTGTACAAGTGTGGTCAAAAGCATTTGCTATATCATGGATAGATTGAGTGTTAAGCTGCCAAAATTATGCCTTGAAATGTGCTCAGAGAATTCTGCCTGGAATTTACTACTCTGTGGTCCACAACTTCTGCTCTGCCTCCTTCTCCCCTAATTGCTGGGTTTCACATGACGTCACATCCACCTCATTAGTTATTCCAAACTTTAGCTGGTGGTCTACCAAAGCTCAGTCGACAAAGCATTTGTACGGAGAAGGTACATTATTCGCATGAAAAATGCCTTACGCTTGCGTTGTTTTAGGTTGTTCAAATTGATCAAACCATGAAACTGATAAAAGTTTCTTCAGGGTTTTCCGTGAACTAATAAAAAAGGGTGAACAAACACAGGATTTCACAAAAAGATGTCGAGAAAGGTGGCTTTTGAACCTCTCACTGAAATCGAAGGGAGCCGAGTCGAAGCATGCTCGAGTTCGCAGTGATCACTTGGTGAAAGGTTTGTAGTTCCCTCTCAGCTGTCCTAAGTGTTTTCCAAGTACTTTTCTTGCTATGTGTCATTATTTTATGGTACTTTTTTTTTAGCCACGAAGCACTAAAGTCCCCAGCTGTTTCTTTGTTTACTCCTCACAAAGTCCATATGCATGAAGGTCACAACAAAATTCGTACCCAGCCATACAGTTACAATGCGCCGTGATCACTTCTCCGTCTTGTTTAACTAAGATCCAGGTCTTTAAAGGGGTTTCTGATGATCTTTATGAATGATTTACCTGAGAGAGAAGAGCCAACACAAGTGAGAATCAAGCCAACTGTTGTTTGTTTGTACTTCGACTTGCAACGCTTTGTTGTAAAGATGCAAATGAAAAGGTTTAAAAAAAATATACAGTACTTACACGAGCAGGCGGCATGGTGGTGTAGTGGTTAGCGCAGTCGCCTCACAGCGAGAAGGTCCGGGTTCGAGCCCCATGGCCGACAAGGGCCTTTCTGTGTGGAGTTTGCATGTTCTCCCCGTGTCCGCGTGGGTTTCCTCCAGGTGCTCCGGTTTCCCCCACAGTCCAAAGACATGCAGGTTAGGTTAACTGGTGACTCTAAATTGACCGTGAGTCTGAATGGTTGTCTGTGTCTATGTGTCAGCCCTGTGATGACCTGGCGACTTGTCCAGGGTGTACCCCGCCTTTCGCCCGTAGTCAGCGGGGATAGGCTCCAGCTTGCCTGCGACCCTGTAGAACAGGATAAAGCAGCTAGAGATAATGAGATGAGAATAAGACTTACACGAGCAAAAACAATACAGGATTCATTGGGCAGTGACTTGATACCGAGGTCCTTTACCCAGCCACATACAGTACAAAAAAGTTGTAAGCCTCCACACTCTTCCACGCTTTCATCTGTTTTGCAGTGTAGAAGGATGTCTGCAACACCAGATAGTTTGAGATGTCGGGGAACTCAACTGAAGGGTAGTTTTCAGGATCATATGACAAATCCTTCTTTCCCAGACTGTAGGGGTCCATTTCATTACAAGCATACTCTGATAAGTTATTGCCAGTTGTTTGCACTACAGCAGCTGTTTAGACCACCAGCTATTTCACTTCTGGTAAAACCGCTCAGAAAAAAGTTACATGACTGAAACCCAGCAATAGGCAATTCTTACAGCATGAATAGCTTTAAGAGGGTTGTTTGGATGAAATGTGAGAGCTTGTCAATGTTTTGCCATTGTGATACACCTTGCAGGCACACAAGGATGTCTACTGCTGCAGAGCAGCCAAAGCACTGCCCTGACTGTGGAGAGCTATGCGGTTTTGGGGATGTGCTGAAGAACCACACGTGCCAAATGATCTGTTTGACTCCAAGACGGAAATCTGAAGGGGCCCTGATGGCTCTTCCTGCTCAGACACAAAGCTCTGCCTCCCTGGAAAACAGTGAGCTCAGCCAGCCCTTACATCTGGAGCTCGTGGATGCACTGAGCCTGGCTCCTTCAGCCCCTGCTCCTCTTGCTCAACTGCTTGTCCACCAGTGCACTCCCTCACTCCTGTCCTCCTCTGTCTCTCCCTCACTCTCTCCATTCTCCAGGCCCGAGCAAGCACTACCCCAGATGAGCACACCATGGCTGGCCAGGTTAGCCATAGAGGCTGGGCTCCAGCAGCTGACCCTGGAGGTTCAGGAGGATGTGTCTATGCAGCTGGGGTCCTTGCAAGAAGCGGTGAAGAGGAGGAGTGCAGAGGTGCACAGGGTTCGGAGGGAAAGTGAGAGAATGGAGAAGGAAAAGCAGGAAGTGGAGGAAAAGGCAGCTGAGTTGGAGTGCCAGGTGGCAGTTTCTGTGGAGATGCTGGCCAGCCTGAGGCAGGAGCTGATGGAACGGGAGGAGGAGCTCAGCCTCAAACAACAGTAAGTGTGTGAGGGTTTATCTATATTCAAGATGGAACGGTATAAAATGTTATGGGATGATAAACAACTCAGCATCAAGATCAAGGTGTTTTTGGCTTACAACTCTTTGGATTTTTGATATTTGAAGGATGATATTAAGTGAAGTGGGAGCATCTGATGACGAATCTCTAACCATACTAGAATATTTGTTTAATTTATACATTAAGGGTGTTAATAGAGGAATGGAGGAAGTTATAAGCGTGTGGGTGTTTTTACTGCTATTGCAATTCACTCATGCTCATATCCAAAAGAAAAAAAAACTTTGAGGTGTTTTGGATAAATATAATTTAGGTAAAATTCAATTCAGTCCTACCTGGCGACTTGTCCAGGGTGTACCCCGCCTTTCGCCCGTAGTCAGCTGGGATAGGCTCCAGCTTGCCTGCGACCCTGTAGAAGGATAAAGCGGCTAGAGATAATGAGATGAGATGATGAGAATTCAGTCCTATAGTCAGGTCAGTGAGGGAGAAGGATCTTGCTCAAGAGCTTAATAGCAGCTCTCTGGCAGTCCACAGCATCAAACTCACAATTCTCCCAGAAAAACGATAGAACCTTAACCACCAATCTGCCACTTTACCACTCTATTAGCCACTTTTTACCTGACAATAACATTGGTTAATAAAGGGTGATAGCATCACCAGAATTGCCCTGAAGGTCTTGGAAAGCCATAAGGGAAAGGAAGATGTCAAACATTTAGACTATCCATTGCTAAAGGGGAGAAAAGAAAGAATGGCAAGCTTAAAGCAGCTAAAAAGATTGTTTTAAATCAAATTCAGATCAAAAGTTGATGTTAATATGTTAAGATTAAGATGGCAGTTAGTGGCTCTTGATTATTTCTGTCTCATTTCTCCTCAGTTTTCTCACCGTATGTCTGAAACAGCACAAGCCACCATCTCTGCAGCCTGTAAAATTGCATGGTGCTGGAATTAACATCTTGTTGCCATGGCAGCTTTTCTCAGGGCTTTACTTGTTTTTGTGGGTGTCCACCTCACTGCCTCTAGAAATGCAGTTCGACAGGGCAGATGGGCAGAACTGTAGGACGCTGTGTCATGGCTTGACATGCTCTGCATGTGTGTCTGTGTAAACAGGTCACTGAGTTCACAGCGTCTGTTCTTTTTATGGAAATAGGTTGGCAATTAATCAACACAGACAGCCATATATACTAGTGCATCTTAGAATATCTTGAAAAAGTTCAATATTTTCAATCAGTTATTTAAGAAAGTGAAAATTTAATATATCCTAGACTCATTATATGTGAACTAAAATGTTTCAAGCATTTTTCTATTTTAATTTTGATAATTATGGCCTACAGCACAAAAATATCTCAAAATAGTAGAATATTTCATTTCGAGTTTGAGTAAAACAGTATAAATACCAGTGTACCTCTCGGTCTAGTTCAGTACACGCAATCACAATCATGGGGAAGACTGCTGACTTAACAGTTGTTCAGAAGACGATCATCGACACCTTCCACAAGCAGGGTAAGCCACAGAAGGTCATTGCTGAAAAGGCTGGCTGGAAAAGGTGCACAAGCAACAGGGATGACCGCAGCCTTGAGAGGATTGTTAAGAAAAGTCAATTAAAGAACTTGGGAGAGCTTCACAAGGGGTGGACTGAGGCTGGTGTCAGTGCATCAAGAGCCACCACACACAGACATCTTCAGGAAAGGGGCTACAACTGTTACATTCCTAATATCAAGACACTCCTGAACCACAGACAGCATCAGAAGTGTCTTACCTGGGCTAAGGAGAGAAAGAACTGGACTGTTGCTCAGTGGTCCAAAGTCCTCTTTTCAGATGAAAGTCTCATCTCATTATCTGTTGCCACTTTATCCTGTTCTACAGGGTCACAGGCAAGCTGGAGCCTATCCCAGCAGACTACGGGCGAAAGGCGGGGTACACCCTGGACAAGTCGCCAGGTCATCACAGGGCTGACACATAGACACAGACAACCATTCACACCTACGGTCAATTTAGAGTCACCAGTTAATCTAACCTGCATGTCTTTGGACTGTGGGGGAAACCGGAGCACCCAGAGGAAACCCACGCGGACACGGGGAGAACATGCAAACTCCGCACAGAAAGACCCTTGCCGGCCACGGGGCTCGAACCCGGACCTTCTTGCTATGAGGCGACAGCACTAACCACTACACCACTGTACCGCCCTCAGATGAAAGTAAATTTTGCATTTCATTTGGAAATCAAGGTCCTAGAGTCTGGAGGAAGAGTGGAGAGGCACGGAATCCAAGGGGTTTGAAGTCCAGTGTGAAGTTTCAACAGTCTGTGACGATTTGGGGTGCCATGTCATCTGCTGGTGTTGGTCCACTGTGTTTTATCGAGTCCAAAGTCAACACAGCCGTCTACCAGGAGATTTTAGAGCACTTCATGCTTCCATCTGCTAACGAGCTTTATGGAGATGTCGATTTCCTTTTCCAGTAGAACTTTGCACACTGCCCAAAACTACTACCAGATGGTTTGCTGACCATGATATTACTGTGCTTGATTGGCCAGCCAACTCGCCTGACCTGAACCCCAGAGAGAATCTATGGGGTATTGTCAAGAGGAAGATGAGAAGCATCTGCCCCAAAAATACAGATGAGCTGAAGGCTGCTATCAAAGCAACCTGGGCTTCAATAACACCTCAGCAGTGCCACAGACTGATTGCCTCCATGCCATGCCGCACTGATGCAGTAATTTGTGGTAAAGGAGCCCCAACCGAGTATTGAGTGTATAAATGAACATACTTTTCAGAAGTTGGATATTTCTGTATTGTAAATCCTTTTTTGATTGCTCTGAGGAAACATTCTGATAATTTGAGAGACTGGATTTCTGATTTTCATGAGCTATAAGCCATAATCATCAAAATTAAAACAAAAAAAGGCGAGAAATGTTTTACTTTACATGTAATGAATATAGAATATATGAAAGTTTACCTTTTTATTTAAATTATGAAAAAACCCCAACTTTTTCATGATATTCTAATTGTTTGAGATGCACTAGTATTACTAAAGGCACAACATACAAAAGCTTTCTGCTTTGAGAAGCCTCATTTAGCTGATAGTGAGTGTGACTGTAGTCGTGATTGTATATGAACAAATTAAATATAAACCGGTTCTAATTGGTTGTGCGTAAGGAATATGACTACTTGAAAAGAGTTGGAAAATAGTTGCTCTAACCACCATGAAGTCACTATTTTTCCTTTAACAGCACACCCCAGTGTGTGTGTTTAATCCTTTTATACCAGAGCAATTTGCCAATAAGGTGTATTATTTTATTGATTAAAGATGACATCATATTTTTTATTCATTTATAGTTACACTTAATGTACACGTTAATAGAAAAGTTAGTTCCTGTTATCATTTACATTTTTGCAGCTAAACAGCCTTTCTCTCACTAGCCTTAAGCAGAATGCACTCTATCCTGAGGACATGTCAGAAAGCGTAGTTACATCAACATACATATATGTAAGAACACTTACAAAACTGCTTTTAGTAAAAGCAGAAAGGCGTCAGAGTGTGTGCTTCGTCACACATATACCCAAGTTAAGAAAATACCTATTAATAGAAATGAACACCCAAGCTAATGTTAGCCTGAACACTAGGACTTTATTGTAAGATTTAATAAAAAAAAAAAAAAACAAGCAAACAAACATTCGAGGTTGCTATTTTGCTGTTCTGTCAAATATAAGCAATGTTCCTGGCGTTGCAAGATTCATGCTATTTCAAGACGGAAGTACGTCACATTGCAAGGTCTTAGCATGCCTTTTTTCATGTATAGTACTTCCTGGTTTTGACCCTCACTCGTGTTTCCCCTTTTCCCTATATTTGTGATATTGTTTGCCTGTGTTTTGACTCCTAACATAGACTTTGACTGTGGTTTTTACACCCTGCCTGAACATACCACATATTAATTTATAATTATCATCTATTCAGCTGGGCATATAGTCCTGTGCAGAAGTCTGAGGCACATGAAAAGAAATGCTGTAGATCAAAAATGGCTTTAAAAAATAATGAAATTAAATGTTTCAGCATTAAAAAATACTATAAACAGTAATCATCTCATCTCATCTCATTATCTCTAGCCGCTTTATCCTTCTACAGGGTCGCAGGCAAGCTGGAGCCTATCCCAGCTGACTATGGGCGAAAGGCGGGGTACACCCTGGACAAGTCACCAGGTCACAGTAATCAGTAAACCATAATAAATGAAACAAAGGCAATATTTGGTGAGACGACTCTTTGCTTAAAAAAAAATAGTAGTCTGAGGTACAGTGAGTGCAGTTTGATGCGGAAATGAGCTGTAGGTTTTACTGAGCATCTTACAGAACCAGCCACAGTTCTTCTGGGCACTTTGACTGTCACACTCGCTTCATTTCGCACCAAAATCCCAGCAGCCTTCATTATGATTTCATTTTTAATCCTGAAAAGTGCTGTCTTACTGTATGTAATATGCTGCTCAAACTTTTTTTTTTTCCCTGTAACATTTAATTTTGTGCTGGAAAATGAACGTTTGGATTCTAAAATGTTTTTGTATTGACTCGATAATGTAGAAGTCATAAAATAGAACTCTATAAAGTTTGTATGAAAGAAAAATAGGGGGCCTAAGACTTTTGCACAGTACTGTAAGTCAATTCAACTTTCTAAGATAACATGAGGGGGGGGGGGAAACTTTCGTGTGTGTGTGTGTGTGTGTGTGTGTCAGACAGGTTTGTGATTTGGACAGGTTTGTCCAAGAGACCGCTCTAAGGGAAGCGAGTGCTAAAAGTCGCCTGCAGAGCTTCATCGAGAATCTGCTGGAGAGAGCAGAAAGAGCAGAGCGGCGGCTGCAGGAGCTGCACACACCCTCACACACACACGCCGACATCACATCACCTGACAGATCCTTCACAGCTGCCGGAGCAGCATTACACCGGGTAGGAGGGCTCACATCTAGCTTGTTTTGCTTAACAGAAAAGTGTTTAATTAGCCACTAGGTCTATGATACTCGGTTTTTGCTTTGCATTTGGATGGAAAAGCAATCCAGTGATATATTTATTTTCTATTCCATGAAAAATTCCATATTCTTGTGAAAATTTAATATCATCAGAAGGCTACTTTCAGCTTATAGAAAGTTGCATTGAGTGCAGATTTGTTCTCACCTTTATATTAATGCAGCTTTTTGTGCTCTCTTCTAGAGGAGCTGCAGTCAATCAGGGATTTCCAGGTGCTGCTATTCACCATGTGATCACACAGGAAGTCCAGTTCACAGGTAAGAATAGCATCCTGTGCAGAGCGTGCATGCTTTTTGTGTGTGTTAAACATTTTTGTGTTTGAACGAGTATTCGGGTCTGTACTTGCCCTGTATTGTATCTTGTGTGTTGAAGCACTGTGGATGAACTTGACTTTCTTTAAGTATAAATATAAATCTGATGAGAAGTTTGCTCATATTGGGTGGCATGGTGGTGTAGTGGTTAGTGCTGTCGCCTCACAGCAAGAAGGTTCTGGGTTCGAGCCCAGTGGCCGGCGAGGGCCTTTCTGTGTGGAGTTTGCATGTTCTCATGGTGTCTATGTGGGTGTGCTCCGGTTTCCCCCACAGTCCAAAGACATGCAGTTAGGTTAACGTGGGGCGGCCTTGGGCTGAAGTGCCCTTAAACAAGGTGTTTAACCCCGGGTGCTGTAGTGTGGCTGCCCACTGCTGTGTGTGTTCACTGCTTCAGATGGGTTAAATGCAGAGGATGAATTGAAGTGTGCATGTGACAAATAAAGGTTTCTTCTTCTATTGTAGAAACAAAGATAAATAAATCTCATTTCACATACTGTGTGTGTGTGTGTGTAATCAGCACGGGGGTGTGTGAGGTGCTTTGTGATGAACAATGCTACCAAAGGAACCCTTCAGACATGGAAGCTGATTCAGACAGCTGGTCTGTCTATAGCACCGAGACACAGGAGGGTCTGCAGCAGCATTACAGGACATACAGCAAAACAGGTAACACTAATACACACTCACTCTCTCTCTCTCTCTCTCTCTCGTGCACACACACACACACTTATTACTAGGTGTGTAATATTCAGTCTTACCGCAATACGTTTTGATGTTGATTCATAAGGCAGCAATGCAATATTTGACATTATTATACATACGGGCCACTTTTTCCATGGAATAAAAACATGTATTCTATTCCCTTCTAGTGGGTTTATTGATGGCATGCAATATTGTTATCATATCGCTTATCCTCCGTGTATTATGCCACTCTCCCCAATGGAGAATGGGCATGCAGTATTGTTATAATATTTCATGTTGTCAAGACAACATAACATCACACATCTGAGCGCATGCAAAGATCCAGTGACAAAACTTTTCTGCTGCTCATGCATGCAGTCATTTCTTTGTTGGCCGAGAAAGAGAGAGGATCCAGTACTAGGTTTAAGCACTAAATAAATAAACTGAAAACTGAAACTAAAGACATGCTGAACACCCGAAAGGCTACCAAAACTTCATTATACATTCTTCACGCATATTTACAAGAGAAAAACATACCAACGGATATCGAAAAACTGGAAAAGAGACACGTCGGAGATGTAAAACTTCCGTGCTAGCGAGTGACTGACAGTTTGTACACAAACATGGCTGCGAGGTTTTCTTCATTAAAAGTGGAAGATTTAGAGAAAATTTTGAAAGAGGAAGACGCGCTGAACACCAGAAAGGCTACCAAAACTTCACTGGATATTCTTCACGCATTTAATCTTCTGCATTAAATATATGGAAAAGCTGGAAAAGAGACACGTCAGAGATGTAAAACTTCCGCACGAGCAAGTGACTGTGACAGTTTGTACACAAACATGGCCACAAGGTTTGCTTTATTAAAAGTGGAAGATATATTTTGAAAGAATAAGACGCGCTGAACACCCGAAAAGCTACCAAAACTTCACTATATATTCTTCACACATATTTACAAGAAAAAAAAAAACATACCAACGGACATCAAAAAACTGGAAAAAAGAGAGCAATAGTGGAAATATTGTCAAAGTTCTACTAGTGCATCTCAAAAAATTAGAATTTTGTGAAAAAGTTCAATATTTCCATCAGTTATTTAAGAAAGTGAAACTGTTATATATTATAGACTCATTACACATAAACTAAAATGTTTCAAGCATTTTTCTATTTTAATCAGTATGGCACACAGTACAAAAACAAAAAAACCCATCTCAAAATATTAGAATATTTCATTTCGAGTTTTAGTAAAACAGTATGAACACAGTGTATCTCTCGGTCTAGTTCAGTACACACAACCACAATCACGGGGAAGACTGCTGACTTAACTGTTGTCCAGAAGATGATCACTGATGCGCTCCACAAGGAGGGTAAGCCACAAAAGGTCATTGCTGAAAAGGGTGGCTGAAAAAGGTGCGCAAGAAACAGGGATGGCCGCAGCCTTGAGAGGATTGTCAAGAAAAGTTGATTCAAGAACTTGGGAGAGCTTCACAAGGAGTGGACTGAGGCTGGTGTCAGTGTATCAAGACCCATCACGAACAGACATCTTCAAGAAAGGGGATACAACTTTCGCATTCCTAATATCAAGCTACTCCTGAGCCAGAGACAATGTCAGAAGTGTCTTATCTGGGCTAAGGAGAGAAAGAAATGGACTGTTGCTCAGTGGTCCAAAGTCCTCTTTTCAGATTAAAGTACATTTTGCATTTAATTTGGAAATCACAGATCTAGAGTCTGGAGGAAGAGTAGAGCACAGAATCCAAGGTGTTTGAAGCCCAGTGTGAAGTTTCCACAGTCTGTGATGATTTGGGGTGCCATGTCATCTGCTGGTGTTGGTCCACTGTATTTTATCAAGTCCAACGTCAACACAGCCATCTACCAGGAGATTTTAGAGCACTTCATGCTTCCATCTGCTGACGAGCTTTTTGGAGATGCTGACTTCCTTTTCCAGCAGGACTTAGCACCTACCCACAGTGCCAAAACTACTACCAAATGGTTTGCTGACCATGATATTACTGTGTTTGATTGGCCAGCCAACTTGCCTGACCTGAACCCCATAGAGAATCTATGGGGTATTGTCAAGAGGAAGATGAGAAACACCCGACCCAAAAATACAGATACGCTGAAGGCCACTATCAAAGCAACCTGGGCTTCAGTAACGCCTCAGCAGTGCCACAGACTGATCACCTCCATGCCACACCGCATTGATACAGTAATTCATGGTAAAGGAGCCCCAACCAAGTATTGAGTGTATAAATGAATATACTTTTCAGAAGTTGGACATTTCTGTATTGTAAATCCTTTTTTTGATTGAGCTTAGGGAATATTCTAATAATTTGAGATACTGGATTTCTGATTTTCATGAGCTATAAGCCATAATCATCAAAATTAAAACAAAAAAGGCTTTAAATATTTCACTTTACATGTAATGAATATAGAATATATGAAAGTTTACCTTTTTGAATTAAATTATGAAAAAAAGGAACTTTTATATGGTATTCTAATTTTTTGAGATGCACTAGTACTTGGAGGTGAGGAAAAGTAATGGAGACTTTTACAAGAGGACTTCACTCGTGGACTTCACTCACCAAAGCCCTTTTGTTTTGAATAACTGCAATGTAACAATTAACTCTGACCAAAAGTAACTGTGAACTTGAACTGTCAACCTGTATAGAGCTTGTATATAAGTTGGGTTGTTGTTCAGACTTTTTGAACTTGTACCATTTTTGGATCAATGGATCGACAGAACATTGAATTACATTCGATCAGAATCAGCATTGAATATTGATAGGTTACCTCCCTGTTCTTAACTTTCTGTAAAATTTATAATTGTTCCATTGACTCTTTTTAATTGATTGATTACTCTTCAACTCGTTCAATATCATGCTAGCTGAATGGAATATATCCGATATATCACGAAAAAAAAGCCAGCCAATTTTATTTAAATATCATTGAATCTGATACGATCCATTATGATTCTGATTCATAAGGGAAGGTTTTGATTTTTAACAATACCACTCATACATGTCAACCTTTGGTCAATCAAACCTGTATAACCAACCTCCAAAATCCGTATTTCCCTTATAAAATCCTTATAAGATGCAAATTAAAATAATTTACCTAAAATTTGAATGATAATTAACAATGATATATCCCAGTTACTTTTTATTCAATATTAATAACAATAAATCTTCAGAATGAATACAAAGCTCCAATGTTTGACAAAAACACAAAAGTGTCACTCTAATGTTCTGAATTGTACTCCATGACAGCTTTTTTAGCAGTCTGCACCAATACCTCACTAGGCTGCATGTCACAGCAAGTGTCTGTGTTGATCTTGCCGGAATGCCCATTCAGAATCTTTTCAGTCGCTAGTGAAAGTCACTCAGGTGGAAATACGTGTTTCAAACAAAATGTTACTTCCCGGTTGGCGGGATTCTCGCAATGCGGTGTGCGCATGATCAAAAGTGGAATGAAGTCTCGCTACCACAAGATAACGCGCGATTTCATAAGACTCTTTATTGGCTGTCTGTGCTTTCTGTGGTGTACAGTACGTTTGTAAACGTTATGCACTCTTTTATCATCATGGGAATTGATTATAGCTCTAAATAAATATTGAAGTTTTTTTTTAAAGAATCCGTATAACTTTATTTGTACGTCCGTATACTACGTTTATTGAATCAAATCCGTATAAAATACGGACATTCCGTATCGGTTGACATGTATGACCACTGAATCTGCTATGATACGACAGAAGTTTGCTTCATAATGCAACAAGTTAATACTTGACGATACCACTGAATCTGATTCAATACGATTGCGATTCATGAAACAAGGATTTGATATTGATCATAGCAAAGAATCTGCCACAATAAGATTTTGATTCATAAGACAACAATTTTATTTTTGAAGATACCAAAGAATCTGCTATGATACATTACATTACATGGCATTTAGCAGATGCTCTTATCCAGAGCGACGTACAATGAGTGCAAAAGTCAGGTACACAAAGTGCTGAACTTCTAGACGAGAAAGTTCTAGTGCCAACTGAACAAGTAACAGCAATACCTAGTGCAATATTCTGTTGAAGTACCAATACTCAAACAGCCAAGGAAACAAACCAACCATATAAAGTATAACTAAATAAAGAACTCAAAACAGCTAACCCCAGGCTAGACAGCACGAGGTGTGTCAGAAAAGTAATAGGACTTAGTGTGCTGTGTGAGTTATGAGTGGGGTAGGGATTAGCGGGTTGCATCACCGTGTGAAGTAATATCTGGGGAGTATATAACTGCGCTCTCAGCAGCCATTGTATGTTTTTTCACATGCTTTTGTTAGCAGCTCCTCAATTTTAGGTCATCAAGCAATGGGCACAGAGCAACAAACCAACCGGAAGTTTCTGGTCCGACTGGGGAAAACTCCATCAGAAGCACTCTGACTACTGCAGCAAGTGTACAGACATGAGATAATGTTGCGCTCACGGGTTTTTGAGTGGCATAAGAGGTTCAAAGAGGGACGTGAAAGTCAACCCCATGAGCAGAAGGTCTTCAATGAGCAGGACTGAGGCCAACGTTGAGAGCATAAGGCAGGTTCCTTGCTGAGAAGAACATTGCCGTGCTGGAGCAACCTCACTACTCACCTGACCTGGTTCCATATGATTTTTTTCCTTTTCCCCAAGCTCAATGGGGTCATCAAGGGGATTCGTTTTCCAGACGTGGAAGCCATCAAGAGGGCCGTGATGACGGCGCTGCGGAGAATCCCGGGAGAATCCTTCCAGGAGTGCATGGAGGAGAAGAATGGGAAAGTGCGTTAGGCTCAAGGGGAATTATTTCAAAGGGGAAAACTTGTAGTTTGGATTTGACAAATTTTTTGTGACCCCAGTCCTATTTCTTTTCTGACACACCTTGTACACAGCTTGGGTTGGTCTAAACCGAAACGCAGTTATACAGTGAGCAGGGAAGAAGGGGAGAGGTGCAGCCTGAAGAGGTGAGTCTTCAGTCTGCACTTGAAGATGGTCAGGGAGTCAGTAGTTCTGACCTCAATGGGAAGGTCATTCCACCAACAGGGAACCAGGACAGACAGCAGTCTTGAGCGGACTGGGCAGGAGCGGAGAGGAGGAGAAGCCTGGCGACCAGTAGTTGTGGAATACGATACAAATCAGATTCATGTGGCAACGGTTCAATATTTGATGATACCACTGAATCTGCTACTATATGACTCCAATTCATAATGCAGTGATTCATTGAAATAGCTGACACAATACAATACGATTCCGATTCATAAGGAAGTGATTCAACATTTGATGATACCGTGATGAAGACATGAAAGAAAATTTACACATTCATCTACACCTAAATAAATGTAGACACATCTGTAGAATCTAATTTTATTCATTAATACTGCTCAGAGAACCTACTTGTCACCACTTCACTTATTACCGAAAGGCCATACTTTTTATTCATATGGCCAAGAAAGCAGAAAGTGCAACATTCTGTTCTGGTGTTGAAGTTACTGTCTGTTACAAAACACTGACACTGGAGACTCCAAACATAAATAACAAACATTAAATTACACAAAAACATCACTGTATCAGTGAGCAGATGTTTTATTTGCCTGTGTTATTGGATGTGCACAGATAACTCCGCCTTCCACTGCCACTCCCTCCATCATGGCAACAGTCCTGACCAATCAGTAATGTGTTCAAAGCGAATGAGGAGGAGGGCGTGGCTTTTCTGCATCTTTCCTTATCTGGACACACACTCGCTACTCATTGCTGCACAGGTGTGTGTTGCAACCTTCTACTTTTTACAGTTTATGTGAGTAAGAAAAAGGAAATGATTTTATATGAATCCTAAAGACATTGGTGGTTCCAAGACATCTTTTAAGAAAGTGGCGTGTGTATGTTGTAGGTGTGCAAGGATTGGTGGAGTGTTGCCCGTCACCCTGCAGTGTGGACCAGAGTAACACTAGAAAATGACCGCATTTCATCAAAGGTATGACAACTCTCTATAAAACACACACACACACACACACACACACACACACACACTTCTATATATAATTGATTCGAAAATAAATCAATTTAAGTTCTGTTGTCAGTGTTTTACCTTCTGTTTATTGTTATAATTTTTTGTGTGTGTGTGTAGTTTATGGTGACTATTGCTCAGTGGTGTAGTCAGATGAACACGCTCATTCTACGTAACCTAAAACCTCGTTCTCGTGCCAAGAAAGAGAGTAAAGAGGAGTATCTGAAGAACACAAGGTACACACACACACACACACACACAAATGATTCTTAACACAAGGCACATGAACAATACAGACACGCACACACACGCATACATATTGTTTTTCCTTGTTCTTTTTTTTTTTTTAAATAGAGGGTGTCTGGAGGAGGGGTTGGAGGCGGTGCTAAGATCAGCAGGGCGGAGTCTTGTGTCTTTGACCATCTCTCATTGCCCAAACATTTTGACAGACAGGACACTGTGGCTTATCAGCTGCCACTGCAGAGCTCTGCAAACACTTACTTACAGGTGAGTATCAAAACACACATACATATTTGCATATCAAACACTATCAGATTACTGTGTGTGTGTGTGTGGTCTTATTTTTGTTTTTAGGAGCTCATCAGATCCTGCGGGTCAGGAGGTGATCTGGGCTTTAGGGGCAGGATGCAGAGACATCACCAGCTTGAACATCGCACCACTACAGCCATGGTGAGTGTTCTTCATCATTATTATCACCAACCTGAACATCAAACCACTACAGCCTTGGTGAGTTCTTCTTCTTCTTCATCATCATCATCAATCTGTACATCAAACCACTACAGCCTTGGTGAGTTCTTCATCATCATCATCATCAATCTGTACATCAAACCACTACAGCCTTGGTGAGTTCTTCATCATCATCATCAATCTGTACATCAAACCACTACAGCCTTGGTGAGTTCTTCATCATCATCATCATCATCAATCTGTACATCAAACCACTACAGCCATGGTGTGTTCATCATCATCACCACCACTAACCTGAACATCAAACCACTACAGCCATGGTGTGTTTTTCATCATCATCAATCTGAACAGCAGACCACTACAGCCATGATGTGGTGTTGTTCTTCTTCTTCATCATCAATCTGAACATCAAACCACTACAGCCATGGCGTGTTCATCATCATCATCACCACTAACCTGAACATCAAACCACTACAGCCATGGTGTGTTTTTCATCATCATCAATCTGAACAGCAGACCACTACAGCCATGATGTGGTGTTGTTCTTCTTCTTCATCATCAATCTGAACATCAAACCACTACAGCCATGGCGTGTTCATCATCATCATCACCACTAACCTGAACATCAAACCACTACAGCCATGGTGTGTTTTTCATCATCATCAATCTGAACATCAAACCACTACAGCCATGATGTGTTGTTGTTGTTCTTCTTCTTCATCATCAATCTGAACATCATACCACTACAGCCATAGTGAGTGTTCATCATCATCATCATCTTCATTAGCCTGGGCAGAGAGTCACTAATAATATGGATATAATCCATGGATACAAACTTTGTTTCTTCTCTCAGCCAGCAGCCCAGTCGCTTTAGTAACCGCTGCTTGCAGACGATTGGCCGATGTTGGCCTCGCCTGTATCAGGTGGGAGTGGGTGGAGCCAGCTGTGGTCTTCAGGGATTAGCCTCTTTGGGTGAGTGATGGGAAAGGTGATATTTAGATGTTAAATGCATATTTAAAGGCAACAACCCCCCCACCCCACACACACTTCTCTGTTACCCATATTCCCTTTCACTCCTCTGTCCACAGTGAGGAACTGCTCCGCTGTGTGTGTGTTGGAGTTGGACCACATGAGTGAAATGAGCCAGCAGGGGGCAGTAGAGCTGTGCAGGGAAGGACTACAGCAGTTACACACACTCATCTTCAACTGCACACCTGTTACTGCCAAAGCCATCCTGCATTTTCATAGTGAGTAGTGTGTACACACACACACACACACACGACTTTTACAGTTGCATTTTCCACATTACTCTATTTCCAGGTGTGTGTATGAGGCTGAAGTCCATCGTAGTGCTCATGAGTTCTGCAGATTACTTTGACGACCCTGAGAGTGAAGAAGCAAAGAGAATTTTTAATGAGATGGTCAGCAGCCTGCAGGTCAAACAGATGTTTCTTTTTTTTCCCCTGAATGTTCTGTGTTATGGATTAATTGATGATTTTTTTCTGACTGATTCTTTTTGTCTTCTTCTTTAGGCACTGAGGAAGAGACCAGGCTTGTCAGACATCCTTCAGGTCAGAGTGGACCAGTGTGACATTCTACCTGGCTCTTAAAGAAACCAAATACACACACACACACACACACACACACCACATTTTTAGACTTTATGCTCCACACACAGATACACACCTACACCTGTGCGCACACAAACTGCTGCCACAAAATCAGAAGCACACAATTGTATAGAATGTCTTTGTATGCTGTAATATTACATTTCCCCTTTACTGGAATGAAGAGACCCAAACCTGTTCCAGCAGGACAATGCCCCTGTGCACAAAGCAAGCTCCATGAAGACGTGTTAAGATTAGAGTAGAAGAACTCAAGTGTCCTGCACAGAGCCCTGACTGAACTCAACCCCACTGAACACCTTTGGGATGGACTGGAACACCAACTGCACCCCAGACCTCCTCACCCGACATCATTAATGCTCTTGTGGCTGAATGAGCACAAATCCCCACAGCTGCACTTCAAAATCTAGTGGAAAGCCTTCCCAGAAGAGTGGAGCTTATTCTAAGAGCAAAGAGGGAATAAATGTAGAATGGGATGTTCAGCAAGGTACATGGTCTGATGGTTAGGTGTCCACAAACTTTTGACCATATTGTGTGCACAATGCACGTTTTTAGCTCTTCCTACACAGGTACACTCCTACACCTCTGCACTCATCCCCCCCCCAAACATTTATCTACCCACACAAACACAAAAGAGAAATACACACACACACACACTGCACTTTATTTCCCCAAACTCAGATACACACCTTTACCTATGCACCCCCCCCCCCCACACACAAGCATGCTAAGCATTTTTCAATTTTCTTCTCCACACAAAGATACATACCTATACATCCACACGTAAAAAAACACACTGCACATTTTAAGACTTTATTCTCCATGCATACATACACAACGCCTATTCACTCATATATAAACTATACACACAGGCTTCACATTTTTTTTTCCCCACTTGCGCTGTTTTATGCACAGATTGGAGATATTACAGTCTACAGTTTGAGTACCGAAAACACTACTCTCAACTGATAGGATAAGAGAAATGTATAATATGTCATGTAAACAAAATGTACAGTTGTGGTCAGAAGTTTACATACAGTAACGAATGTCATGGCAATATTTGTGCCTTCAGTCATTTCTTTGAACTGTTCTTTTTCTGTGGCAGAATTACTGTACAGCATACATCTTTAATAAAAAAAAAAGCACTAGAATTTGGTGCACAAGTTTTAATTTTCTTTGGGTTTTCTGAAATCAACCCAGGGTCAAAATTATACATACAGTGTCAAACATTTACATACGCTCACTTAGATTATTAATTCGGAGGTGCCAAAACTTCCAAAATGTCTGCCAAGGCCGAGGTCTCTTAACTTCCTGTTAGTGATCATGATTGACTCCAGCTGGTAGCTTCTCTGTGCCTTCATAAAAAGGGTTTGTTTACAGCACTTATTGGATTGGCCAACACACAGTAAAATGGGAAAGTCCAAGGAGCTCAGTGCAGATCTGAGAAAGAGGATTCCAGACATACACAACTCTGGAAAGTCTCTTGGAGCCATTTCTAAACAACTGCAAATTCCAAGATCAGTTCAAACAATTGTATCCAAGTTACTGTGAGGTGTAGTCACTTTGCCAAGCCACTTTGCTTTAAGAAAACCCAAACTGTCACAATCAGCTGAAAGGAAGTTGGTTTGGATGGTCAGGAACAACCTGGAAACCACCATGCCACAGCCCTGCCATGAACTGGAAGCTGATAGATCACTGTCTACAGTTCAGATCACCATGGACTAAGAGGCTGCTATCCAAGACACAACCCCCTACTCCAAAATTGACACCTTCAAGCTTAAAGTTTGAAGCTGACCACACAGACAAAGAAAAAGCCTTCTGGAGGATAGCTGTATGGTCAGATAAAACAAAGATTGAGTTGTTTGGCCACAATGACCACCATGAACAGAGGAACGCTGTACCAGCTGGTGGTGGTGGTAGGATCATCATGCTCTGGGGCTGTTTTGCTGCCAGTGGAACTGGTTCATTGCACAAAGTGGATGGAATAATGAAGGAGGAGGACTACCTCAGAATTCTTCAGCAATCCATCAGAAACTTGAACACGACTTGGGACTTACAACAGGACAATGAACCCAAACACGCATCAGAGCTGGTTGTGGAGGATAAAGCAGGCTAACGGTAAGCTTAAAACAAGTCCTGACTTCAACCCTATTGAAAATATATGGACCCTGCTTATAATCCGAGTCCATGCCAAGAAAAAAAATGTAATTGAATTCTACCATGAAGAGTCATGAAATATCCAACCAGGATTCTGCCAGAAGGTTGTTCATGGTGAACAAAAATGTTTGGTCAAAGTGAATCTTGTGAAGAGACATTTTACCCAAATATTAGGTGTGCTGTATGTATATTTTTGACCCGGTATTGATTTCAGAAAACCCAAAGAAAATTAAAACTTGTGCACCAAACTCTAGTTGTTTTTTTTAATTAAAGATGCAAGCTGTACAATCAGTCTGCCACAGAAAAAGAACAGTTCAAAGAAATGACTGAAAGCCCAAATATTGCCATGGCATTCATATCCAAGATGACATTCATGTCACTGTATGTAAACTTCCGACCACAACTGTATAGTGGGTCTGTTTATTTGCTTTAAGAAGTTATTTTCTTAAATCAATTTGACAATCAGATTCCTTGATATTAAACTTTTGAAGTGCTTCCAAACAACTACGACTCTTAAACAGCAAATAAGAGTGAGTCACTGCAGGACTGAACATCCAGAAGGATGAAGATAATCCTTTTTTTTGTGGACTTTTATTTACAATGTCTTCTGCTGAGCACAATTTATTAAACAAAAAAGATGACAATATGTTGAGTGATCTGTATTCAGATGTTATGATTTATAGTGTAGCTGTTGTACCTGTAAAAACATTTGTATCTCAAGCTCTTTATGTAAAGATAAAGCTTGGGGTCGGTGCTGTTATAGGAAAATAAATCAACAACGGTGGGATGAAGCTGAGCTACTGTTACCACCTCAGAGTTTATTTTCTAACACCACATCCTGAAGTATTTTATTCCTCTTATACCACAGCAAATTTCCAACAATTATACTTTTCGATTAAAGAACACGTCATACTTTCTCCATTTATCATCACATTTAAGGTTGTAGAACGTCTACAAAACAAAAGTTCCTGTTATCACTTATGTAAATAGTTGTTCCCTCACACACGCTCTAGTTTTTCCTCTCTTGAAGATAATCTCAAAAAAAAAACCACACACTTGTTACAGTGTGCTACAAAAAACTGACACTAGAGACTTGCTAGCATAGCATTCCATAAATGCTAAAAAAAAAAACATTACAAGGATTAGGCATGTTAAGTCACTTTCTACAAAGTATCCACCATACAGTCCCTGTGTTAGTTGTTACTATATAAAACAATCACATCATAGAACGAACACATTACTGTAACAAACTTTGTCGACACAAAATTGTCATAGTAGGTGAAAAAACAACTCAGAGCCAATCAGATTTGAGAATTCAGCAATGCTGCGGTACGTTAGTGCACAACAAAAGTCCGACAATAGTTCTTTAGACCAAACTGTATATGATCCCAGATAAAATACATCGTCATGTTTTCTGACTATTGTAGTGAGGCTTAGAAATAAATGTCGACACAGTCAGCATTTCTAACAGTTTTCTGAACTGTTCAGAGTCAGTTTTCTCTTAAGACTAGTTTGTTAGCAATTACACAAGTTGACATGTATAACAGCCAGCAAGTTTGAATCCTGATGCCAGAACCATCCGACCAGGAGCCAAGATTGGCTGTGCTATCTGTGTGGGAGGGGCATACTCACCTCGTCAATTAGAGGTGCACTAGCCAAGCTTTAGCCTTGTGATCTTATGTATGCAGAAGAGGGGAGATCGCACATTATGCTGCAT
This sequence comes from Neoarius graeffei, assembly GCF_027579695.1. NCBI lineage: Eukaryota > Metazoa > Chordata > Actinopteri > Siluriformes > Ariidae > Neoarius > Neoarius graeffei. The sequence continues at coordinate 34,915,350 of NC_083581.1, forward strand.
TTTGCTGGCTTCATTAGTGCATAAAATAAACATCACAATGATTCAAACTTGATACAACATGCAAAACACTACCTTCTATCCAATGGAAACATACTATATTACACACCAAAAAAAAAAAAAATTATATATATATATATATATATATTCTCCACTTTAAAGTGTTCAGTAAAACAAAACACCTGAAAAATATTTTAAAGTGAACGCAAAAATTTTTTGCATGAATCATCATTGCCTTTGACCACGTTTCTGTGGGGTATAAATACAAGGCTGCACGCAACAGGCAAAACTTTGGTCGTCTGTCCTAATGCAGAAAAAACAAGGAGACTTTAGCAACAGAGGTAGATAGTTGTTGACCTGCAGGTATTGACTAAGGTAAAATGCAATAAGTCTAGAACTGGTGAAAACTTGGCAGGAAAAGGACGCCATGTATGATAATGACTAATTACACACACACACACACACACACACCCTTCCCTCCACCCATTATCTACACCGCTTATCCAGTGTGGATCATGCCATCACAGCTGACATTAGGTGAGATATGGGGTACACTCTCGACAGGTCACCAATCTATAGCAAAGTTAACACACATACAAAACAGCCATGACTTCAAATCAACATGTCTTTGGACTGTTGGAGAAAACCAGACCACCCAGAAAGGTCCTGATGGATCAGCAAGTTCAAGCCCAGAACCTGCTTGATGGAAAGCAGTAATGCTAAATACCACCATGCTGCACTCAAGGCATTAGTTGATACATATACAGTACCCTCCACAATTATTGGCACCCCTTATAAAGATTAGCAAAATAAAGCAGTTGGGGGGACCCACCTTTTGGTGAAGTTGCTTCATCCCACACTGGGGGGGGGGGAATCTAACCTTTCAGAGTTTTATTCAGAGAAAAACAACTCCCTCAAGAAAATTGGAAAAAAAAACAAAAACAAACAAACAAAAAAACCCAAACATGCACCACTATTATTAGCACCCCTGGGAATTGCACAATACAACTGAAGTATGCCATTTCCCATTTAAAGTTACACATTTTATTGAAGTGTGTAGAAACATTCAAGCAATAATCCATGACTTGCTGATTAACTTGGCTATAAACAAGAGGTGACAGAGGACAAATTCCCATCTGTTAAGAAAGCAGGCAATAGACATGTGAAAGCTAAAGGAGAGTTTATTCAAACAAACTAGCAGACAAGTCCAAATCATGAAGTAAAGAGCATATTATACAATATATATCAATAATCAAGAATAGCACAAACAGGATACCAGAGGCAACATCAAAAAAAATCCCAAAATAAATTCAAACCAGCCCCTTACTAGAAGGCTTTAAAATCAGACACAAGGATTTATACTTACATTTCACTATGACTAGGTGCAGAGAGAGTGATTAAATAGTCTAGTGTGTTGTGGTGATTGAGTCCAGGTATGTGTAATCAGGAACCTGTGAGCAGTGAAGTGTCGGATGGATTTTGTAGTTCATTGTGGCCATATTTGAAGGCTGCTCTGAATTCTGGGAAATGGAGTCTTGAGTGCAAGCAGGCGTACACATGACACCATCAACATGGAAATGATAAAAGCACACACAAACCAAATGAGAGAGAAGTGTGTTGACCTTCATAACTCAGGGGATGGTTATAAAAGAAAAGATACTCGCCTGAAAATGTCCATTTCTGCAGTTAGGGCAATAATAAAAAAAAGTGGACACCAACTGGAACTGTTAGATACTCGCCTGGAAGAGGACCCAAGTTTATTTTCCACATACAGTGAGGAGGGTAAGAGGCAAAAAAAAAAAAAAAAATCCCAAGAATCACTGTTTGTAAATTACAAGAAAAAGTAAAATCTTGGGGTTTCCAAGTCTCCAAAACCACCATCAGATGCTACCTCCATGGCAACAGATTATTTGGAAGGTTTGTCAGAAAAAAGCCTTTTCTGTCAGTTAACCACAAATGTCAGCACCTGAAGTTTGCGAAACACTACAACAATTTTGACTGAAGGCTGTTTTCCCTCCAAAGGCCCTGGAAACCTTGTTAAGGTGCATGGCATCATGGACTCCATCTAAAATGTCCTGATATTTCATCAAAATCTGGCTCCTCTGCCAGGAAACTAAAACCGGGTCATTGGATCTTCCAGCAGGACAATGATCCGAAACATATGCCCAAATCAACACAAAAATGGTTCACTGAACACAGAATCAAGTTTCTGCCCTGGCCATCTCAGTCCCCTGACCTCAACCCCATTGAAAACCTGTGGGGTGAGCTGAAGAGCAGAGAGCACAAGAGAGGGCCAAGGACTCTGGACGCTGTGGAGAGTGTTTGTGAAGAGGAACGGTCTCAGATGCCTTGCTCTGTATCTCCAATCTTATAAAATGTTATAGGAGAGACTCGGTGCTATTTTATTGGCAAAGTATTAAATCCAGGGATGTCAATAATAGTGGCAGGTGTTTTTGTTGAATTTCTTGATGAGGGATTTGTTTCTCTGTGAATAAATTTATTTCAATTAAAGGTTGGATTTTTCTCATTTTTTCAGTGTGAGATGAAGCGACTTCATCAAAAGATAGATTATTTTCTGACCCTTTTTATGGATCTTTCCAAGCAGGACAATAATCTTGATGGGCACCATGCCCAAAAAATGGTGTTTCAAAAAATTCGATATCATTTCACAATCTAATAACTTTGCCAATTCTAGTTCAGTTGACCTCAAATTTTAACAGCATGTGTGGAAACAGGTCAAAATTTTATGTTTAATGTTTTGTGTTTTTATCTTTTTCGGTATAGAAAAGAAAAGGCGTTTTGTGTGTTAGAGTACTCTCGAACACAGTCGAACAAGACTGTACAGCATGCATTTATGAGAGAATTCTCTAAAAACGCACCAACTCCAAAGCAGATTTGGACATGGCACAAAAAGTTCAAAAAGGAAGGCTGGGTTAGGGTTAGGCACGCATATTGAAAATTTGTGAAATCGTTCATGGAATCCACATACCTTTGAGTTTCTCATTCAAATTTTGAGGAACAGATCTTTTATTGCTCAACATTAAACCTTGTTTAGTTTCATTTGCTTAGACTGTGTAGTTTCTGGGATATTTACATCTCAAATAATATCAGATTTTTTGAAACACCCTGTATCAGAGCATTTTTTAAGGATTTTCCATGAAGATCAACTGGTCTGGGCAATACAATCACAGGCCCCAGAGTCCACGCGGCTGCACCGCTGCGGCATATTCTGTGATGCAAAATGGTTCACCAGTCACCATACAGACAAACACACTACAGTGACTACATAGCTATCAAGAGCAATTACCAAGCACAAATGTTATGTCAAAGACACTCAAAGTTACACAGTAATGACATCGGATTCTGACATCAGCCATCTCAGTAACCAAATTTTAGTTTTGTTTTTCTTAACCAACATGATCTTGTGTGTATATCTTATAACATAGATCTTCGTTTTCCTTGTTAAATGTATACTTACATGGTACTTGGTTAATGAATTGCAACTGATTGAACCAAATGATAAGACATAACTTGGTTTAAAATTTGGTCTCCCAGTGAAGCTGGTTTGGCATTGACTAGGAGACCAAATAACTATGTTAAAAAATGCTCTGCCTGTATATATGGACACTGATGGCTAAGGGCCTCTGCATGCTCTTGCGACAAGGCTTTCGCAGATAGCTTTTCGCAGACAGTTGTAATTTATTGTTGAGCGGGGAGTAATAGGCGTGCGCGATGTTATTCACCGCCACAACGCAAGGGGGCGCAAAGTCACGAAATCGCTAGGAGTAGTTGGTGGGTGTGGTTAGTGGAGTGTTTATCCTCCGGTTACTTATAATTATGCTTATAATGACTAGAACTGGAGTCGTATAGATGTACGTACTTCCTCACTTCCTTGATCAACTGCTCTTCGTGCTGCTCCATCTTCGCTCGTGTTTTTAAAAATGGCGGTCGTGAAAACGAACTAAACTGGGAAAGTAAGAAAGCAGAAGTGCGTGTACAGCGGATGTAGAGTGGACCAATCAGAGCCCTCTTGTCTGCGACGCTGTCTGCGGTGGTCACAATTTTTGGGAGGTGCGCGCAGAGCGTCTGCGAAGGGGAGGGGGCTTCGCAGACGCTATATGCGACGCCATCTGCGAGGACTGGGTTGTCAGCATAAATTGGCCTTAACACACTCTTATGGGGGGGCGGCACGGTGGTGTAGTGGTTAGCGCTGTCGCCTCACAGCAAGAAGGTCCTGGGTTCGAGCCCCGGGGCCGGCGAGGGCCTTTCTGTGTGGAGTTTGCATGTTCTCCCCCTGTCCGCGTGGGTTTCCTCCGGGTGCTCCGGTTTCCCCCACAGTCCAAAGACATGCAGGTTAGGTTAACTGGTGACTCTAAATTGACCGTAGGTGTGAATGTGAGTGTGAATGGTTGTCTGTGTCTATGTGTCAGCCCTGTGATGACCTGGCGACTTGTCCAGGGTGTACCCCGCCTTTCGCCCGTAGTCAGCTGGGATAGGCTCCAGCTTGCCTGCGACCCTGTAGAACAGGATAAAGCGGCTAGAGATAATGAGATGAGATGAGATGAGATGAGATGACACTCTTATGGGTACCACTCGTGGTGCACTAAGACCCAGCGGACACCGGTCTCCAGGCAGAAGCTGATGCGCGCTCTTGACTGGTCGCTCACCTGCTGCGAGGCGCGCGCCCGGATGAGAGGAGCTGCGCGCTCCCGTGAGCGGCCATGCTTCCCCGGTCACAGACAGCGCGGCGCGCCCAGTACCTGCACGGAGCGGCATCCATCCTCCCATCTTCACGAGGAATTACAAAGGCAGTCTGATGAAGCTCGTTATTGTATTAAACTTTCATTGAAGTGCGGTGTCGGGTTCGGGGGTTTTATGATGCGATCCTCGGACTGAAACCGATAGCAGTGAACGTGGATTATTGCCGGTCACAGCAGCGGCGTTTACCGGATGATTGTACGGTCTTTTATTGTAGTGTGACCTGTTCACGGAATAAACTGCTGGAAGGAGAAGAGGTGCTGGGGATGCGCTTTTGTGCTGGGTGTAATAAGTAGATAAATCATGCTCGCGTGCCGCACGACGCCCCTCTGTCTGAGGGGGTCACCCCGCCGCCCCTCTGTCTGAGGGGGTCACCCCGCCGCCCCTCTGTCTGAGGGGGTCACCCCGCCGCCCCTCTGTCTGAGGGGGTCACCCCGCCGCCCGACTCCCCGGGATCAGGTGTGAGGGATCAGCGCGGCGTTTTGTTGGTGACAGGAAAGCGTTTTGCGCTCTAATCTCACCGCAAGACATAAATAACCAAAACGTGTCATCGCCGGTATTTAAAAAAAAAAAAATGGCTCTGAACAGGAGTATCGAGCTGGAGCACTTTGATGAACGGGACAAGGCTCGGCGCTCGACGCGCACCACCGGTTCCGGTTCTCAGTCCGGCTCCCGGGCGAGCAGCCTCGTGCCCAGCCCCGCTCAGAGCGCCAACTGCAGCTTCTACCGGACCCGCACTCTCCGCGCGCTCAGCTCCGAGAAGCGCGCGCGCAAGGTGCGCTTTTACCGCAACGGGGACCGCTACTTCAAAGGCCTCGTCTACGCCGTGTCCAACGACCGCTTCCGGTCTCTGGACGCCCTGTTGGCTGAACTGACGCGCGCGCTCGCCGACAATCTGCACCTGCCGCAGGGCGTCCGCACCATTTACACCGCGGACGGCAGCAAAAGGGTGACGAGCTTAGACGAGCTGCTGGAAGGTAAGACAAAGGAACACCTTCAGGAACACCGGATACCGGCCTGCTGGATCGGAACGGACACGACAGATGGAATTTCACTCATCTCATTACTGACAATATAATAATAATAATAATAATAATTTATTATTATTATTATTATTATTATTATTATTATTATTTTATTTTTTTTTTTATTCTTCTTTTTTTTTTTTTTACATTAGATCACTTTACAACATACCTGGCATTCACAGTGTACACTACAGTAACCGCACTAATGCCACACTCAATCATCTAAATAAGTAAATAAATAAATAAATGATCAAAACAGAACTCACTATTTCTGGCACACTGCATGGGTGGCACCCTGGGGGGGGATCATGCCACCCTGGCCTAATTGCCATCAGATCTATCGCTCATGCGATTCCTACTGCAGTTTACTGAGGCACATCAATCTCGTTCTTATTTAATAATAATAATAATAATAATAATAATAAATCATGCACTTTTATGTAACCTATAATGTCCTTATTTAGCCATTCATTCTGCAAAGGCAACCTTGTCCTCATCCTTGTCCTTGTCATCATTAGGTGCTGTAACCTTTTAAGTCTAAAATCCTGGGCACCTACAGTACTATGCGGTTTTGGAAGTAGCCAATGAGCTTCTTGGAATGGTCACCATGGTAACCTGGTGAATTCCAGCCAATAGAGAGGGAATCCAAATTTCATTCTGACAGCAGCACAAGGTTTAACTGAGGGCAGAGTAAATGTAAAACCATGGACCTGGTTGAGATTAGTGCACACACACACACAGCTCCCCCAATCCCACCTCCAGTCAGTTTGCTGACAGCAGCATGTCTGCCCTGACAGTGCTGTAAACACAGAGCCATGAGTGATGCTAATGGCCACATTGATTTTAATCATATAAATTGATTTGTCATTTCCGGAATATATGTGTGTATGTGTGTGTATGTGTGTGTATATATATATATATATATATATATATATATATATATATATATATATATATATAGTGATTCCACGCTTATGGGGACATGAACTTATTCACCTAAAACCATTTCTTTTTTTACCATCAGGTCACAAAACATGTAATCTTTAATGAATGATATGTTAAAAGATAACTTTAATTTTCTGAGATGTAATAAAAACATATTTATATGCCAAAGTCAAGCCTATGAGTTCCAAAATGATGTCTGTTACATTGCTTCTGTTACGATTGTCCATCTCGCGTCTGTTACAAATTAATTACAATCTAGCTCTATACCATGTTAATCTTATTGAAAGAATGTGTATGTTTATTCTACTACACGTTTATTAATTATATTTGCTAAAACATCACCTTCCTATGTTTCAAAAAGTAATTCTACATTGTTAAAATTGAGAATATATATGTCCACAACACTTCTGTTACGTTCTGACTTTGGCATATAAATATGTTTTTATTACATCTCAGAAAATTAAAGTTATCTTTTAACATATCATTCATTAAAGATTACATGTTTTGTGACCTGATGGTAAAAAAAGAAATGGTTTTAGGTGAATTTTTAAAAATAAGTTAATGTCCCCATTTCAGTACCCATAAGCGTGGAATCACTCATATATATAAAACAGGACTCCAGTCTATTAGCTTGCAGCCATTTGTGAGGCTTGCTGTTATGAGATAGCATCCTGTATATTAAACACAAGCAGAGAGGAAAGATTTGATGCCCTTTCTTCACTCCTGGAGTAATGATTTTTATTAGTGCCATTCATTAAATTGTACCGAGTGTGTTACAAAACTAGAGCTACCATTAATACCATTCATTTCACATTACAACACACTCTATTAACATTTCACATTCACTTTGTCTCCCCTCTGTTTCATTTTCTCTCATCTGTTTATATGCTTAGAATTGCAGAAATCTAAAATTTGACTCTGCCCCTTCTGTCTCTCTCTCAGCAATGTAGCACAAAATCCTGACCCCACACATACCCTGTGGACAGGGTGGGGGTTGCCAGTTGTTTTTGTATGTCTGTCTTGGACTTTTTTCTTGATTGTCTCTCTTGAAACCTGATTCTGTTCTTAACCACAACTTCTGCAACTGTTAGTTTATTCTTGACACCTTTCTTATACTTAAAGCAGTGTGAAGTAAAGCAGAAATAAAGACTCAAAACGTAGTCAATAATAAAATGGACAAAAAATTAATTGGCAAAAAAACCCAAATGGTATCAGGAATGGAAAAAGAGAGTTTAATAATAGAGCAAAAGTACAATAATTTCAAATACTATGAATGTAATGTGCCAAGTAAAGCAAGTTAATGCTAAAGTGAATTTTGTTTTAGTTTGTTTTTAATCATTAATAAATGGAAGCTGGCAATTTATTTTATCGTTAATGCATTCCAGATGTTTGGTGCATGAAAACGGCTGCTTCACAACTCTTTTTAAGCTTCATACCTGGAATATGGAGAAGGCTAGAAGTGTATGATCTTGAGACACAGTTTGGAGCATTGTTTTTCATGTATTCAGGGATGTATGAAGGTGCTGTATGATTTAGAAGTAAATAAGAGAGTAATAACATTTAATAGTCAATTAAAATTGGACATTCCAAGGTTTTAATGGGTTCCATCAATATTGACATCTTAGTCAGCTGCACGCCAGAGCCATCCACAGAGCATAAACATAAAGGGATTGATTTTGGCAGTTTATTACCTCAAATAGCACTCGGTGCAATCAATACTAGGGAATCCATTTACGCTGGTGTAGGATTGTCCTGTGTGAAAAAGGAAACCAATCCATACAAAAACACTAACAATCGTGGCACGAATATAAAAATCACTTTAAAGCTAGACCGCTTTTCAGATTTTTCAAGTTTAGGTCATCAAAAGAATTTTCCCTGACACCCAGTTATTTTTGTTTAGTGGACCGAAAGCTACTGGATTCAAATTACAGACTTCCGATTTTATTAGGGTTTTTTTTTTCCTAATAGAACAATTAATGAATTTAGGGCCACATGGCCCTAAAGTTTCTGCTATTTATTTATTTATTTATTTTTTCCCTGCTTCACCATGACCCAATTCGAGATACTATGTCATGCATCATGTGGGCTTTCCCTGTTCACGCAAGGCATTGTGGGATATAAATTTGAAACAGGAGAGGAAAATGGAGGACGCGAATGAAACGTCAAAGACCGACTACAGTAACAGAAAGCGAGAAGAAAAGACGTTATGTTGCCAAGGAAAGGAAATGCAGGACCAAACTAATAAATATCGGCGGTCAGCGAGCACCTCGGTGTGATCAGCTGTTCGTTTAGCGACAGAATGATGGAACTGTCAGTGCACGGTCAAGATAAACCTGTAGATGGCAGTAATGCAACACTGGATGCCAGCTGCCGTAAAACCCAAAAGAAGATGAAGGTAAACCTGCGCATGTGCACACTGGACTTCTTCTGTTTGCTTGACTGCACAAAGTGAGCGATTTCATGCACATTATTTGCTCGGGAATCCCTTCAAATTAAATAACTTCCCATCCACAGAATGGCCTGGGTTTTGTTTTTTTGGTTTTTTTAGATATCGCAGAAATAAACATATCACATTGACCAAATTTCAGAGGGAACTAAATTTTGCCACTTTTATGAAATCGAAAGGCTGTCTAGCTTTAAACGTTAATGTTCTATATTTTAGAGAAGTGATTAATTTGTCAGGTTTCTCAAGTGGAGTCCAGTCCAGTAATTGTCAAAGAAATGTTTAGTGTTTGAAGTTTGATGTGTCTGTCACTCAAAAAAAGATTCTAACAGATTGATGTCCATTTGAAATTCCAATGAAATTTGGAAAATGTTCATTGGACTTCCACTGGTTTTTGGTTTGACATCAGTTCGATGTCCATTCGAGTTCCATTCAATTTTCAGTGGATGTTCATTCATTGTCCGTTTGAGGTCAATGGAATTTCATTGGTCTTTCATTGGATTTTTATTTGATTTTTATCTGAGTTCCATTCAGTGTTCAATTGACTTTCATTTGACTTTCATTCAACTTCGAATAAATGAAGTGTACCACAGATTCTTGAACATTTTCATCCAAACGTATCCAGTTTTTTTTTATTTGAAGTTATGTCTTTCATGATGGTTACACATTTTGAAAGTGTATGAAGTTTTTTTTTTTTTTTAATATTTTTAAAAATGTTTTTGGATAGTTAGTTTTAATGAAACTTAACAAATGTAATATTACATTACGAGGCATAATTTTTTTCAACTTTCTCGCCTGCAGGTGAAAGCTACGTTTGTGCATCTAATGAGCCCTACAGGAAAGTGGACTACACTAAGAATGTGAACCCTAATTGGGGCTCTCGGCTGGCGGGGACTGGTGCAGGGGCTGGTGCAGGGGCTGGGGCAGGCCATCAGGGTTCAAGCAGGGGCCAGCGGGCCCCGGGGGAGGGAAAAGAGAGTAAAGACTTTATCAAACCTAAGCTGGTGACGGTGATCCGGAGTGGTGTGAAGCCACGCAAGGCTGTTAGAGTGCTGCTGAATAAAAAGACGGCTCATTCTTTCGAGCAGGTGCTGGCTGACATTACAGAAGCCATTAAGCTCGACTCTGGAGCCGTGAAGAAGCTGTACACGCTAGATGGGAAGCAGGTGGGTAGCACTGTACATACTTCCAGGTGACCTGTGCGAGTGTGTGCAGAATAGGAATCAGTGGTGTGTGACCACTCAGGAAATGTGTCACCATTTTGCTCTTGTCAGAAGAGCCATGTTACAACCAATGGTTTTTACCATTTTAAAAATTCCACGTTATTGAACATAACAGAGGTTTACACTTTTTGAACCCTTGCTAAGACAATATTTTAGTTAAAGCAGTGTGCTGAGATAGCGATTCACAGAAGGGGAAAGGACGGAGGAAATGAAAGAGGCATTTGCTCCTGGTAGCTGTTTCTTTTGCTTCATGATGACTGTCTTGTGAGCCAGTATAAAACAAGGTGGGACTGTGGATTTTTGGTTGGTTAAAAAAAATTGAGGCGCTGCTTATTATAAAGTAGCAATCACACCTGATTTTATTTTTTATTTTTTTGCCTTGTTGTTTTCTTGCTGTTGCTTGGCGAGAATATAGCAATCCATGCTGTATCCAGGATGTAGCGCTGCTGTCACAATTACAAACACAACAGTCATAGTTGGACAGACATTCCCAGTCACATGGCCTCTTCTCGTGAAAGCAGGCACTGAACCAATAGCTACAAATATGGATTGAAGGATTAAATGAATCTTAAGTGCTGCTACGGTAAGTTGCTTAACATGCTAGCTAATATAAACATGCTGTACTACATTTGTTTTACATGACACAGCAAATCTTTCATTCATTCATTTTCAGTAAGTGCTTTATTCTGGTCAGGGTCGCTGTGGATTCGGAGCCTACCTCAGGAATACCGGGAATGAGGCAGGAATACATCCTAGATGGGCTGCCAGTCCATATCAGCAAACCCATTCACACCAACATACCTAGGGGAAATATAATGCAGCCAGTTTGTGTACCTGCATGTTTTTAGAAGATGGGAAGAAACCAGAGAACTGGAAGGAAACTGCCATAGACATGGAGAGAACATGTGAAACTGATAGAAACAGAAAACAAGCAGAAGCCTTGGGGTCAGGATCAAAGCGTGGACCCAGGAGATGTGGGCCGGGAACGTCAATGCTACTCGTTGTACCACCTTGCCACCCCTATTCAACATTTAATGGCATGGAATTAATAATTCAAGCCTAAAAAAAAAAAAACAGGTGGCTTCAGCCTCAGCAGTCTGCACTGTGATTAATGAAATTGTGGGAATTCAAAACTGAACGCACTAACAGTATTAGACAGCATCCTACACACGAGCTAAAGGTTCTCGTTAGAACTTGAGTGTAGCGCCGGTTGTTTTATTTAACCATGCCCGGTCAGTTTGCATAGTAAAGTGGAAGATGTACATACAATGTGAAGAATGTAGAAAATCCAGAGTTTCAGCTCCTAAGAATACAGCCCCTCTTTATCAGCATGACATCTCCCATACTCGATATGCACTCCTAATCAATAGTGTAATAGCATAAGTTTAGTAAGCAGAGCGTGTGGGTGGGGGAGTGAAAGAGGGGTGGGATGGGGGAGTGCCGGAGAAGCCCAGTTTGGCTCTGGCTGCAGGCCAGTTGCCATGGTAACCATTCTCCGCTCCTCCTGGGAGAACTCCCTGAATGGCTCAGCAGAGACAGAAACCACAGTTGTGTGTGTGTGTAGAAGACCAGAGCTCATTTGTATGCCACACATTTTTCTACTGCAGGGAAGGAGGGGAATCCTTGAAAGACTTATTTGTTCTTTGGCGAGACGGAAGTGTGTGTGTGTGTGTGTGTGTGTGTGTGTGTGTGTGTGTGTGTGTACCCTCCTGTACCTTATTAGCAAAACTGCTGGTTTCTCATTGCACCTGCCTGTATGTCTTATTTGAAAATGTTTCTGCCTTACTAACGTTGTCGGAACAATTCCAATATGAGAAAGAAACCTTGAGAGGAACCAGACTCAAGAAGGTGACTTACATGTACAGAAGCCATTTTGTTTCAGGATGGTGTTGAAATATGGAGCTAAATTCAGAAATGTGATTGATCTTAATGTATGTAATACTTTAAAATGAATATACATCATGAGTAACAACCAAAATGAATTAATAAAGCAGGGGGAAAAATCTCATCTCATTATCTCTAGCCGCTTTATCCTGTTCTACAGGGTCGCAGGCAAGCTGGAGCCTATCCCAGCTGACTACGGGCGAAAGGCGGGGTACACCCTGGACAAGTCGCCAGGTTATCGCAGGGCTGATACATAGACACAGACAACCATTCACACTCACATTCACACCTACGCTCAATTTGGAGCCACCAATTAGCCTAACTTGCATGTCTTTGGACTGTGGGGGAAACCAGAGCACCCGGAGGAAACCCACGCGGACACGGGGAGAACATGCAAACTCCACACAGAAAGGCCTTCACCGGCCACGGGGCTCGAACCCGGACCTTCTTGCTGTAAGGCGACAGCGCTAACCACTACACCACCGTGCCGCCAGGGGGAAAAATAATATTAACTATTTGTTATTCTATTATCAAGCACAAAACTATCGATAAATTGCGGATCCCGGAAAAAAGCAGCCTTGCCTCAGGGCTAATCTCACATGACGTCATGCATGGAACCCCGGTTATCTGGGTTGTTCCCGTTCATCTGACTCCGAGCTTGTTTACTTGCTGAAATTGGATATTGTTGTTGGAATCTTACAAAAATAACGATGTAAAAGCACCGAGTTGTGTTTGGATGTTCAAATCCATATACAACAGGACATTTCAGTTCACGAATTTCCGAGAAATGACACTAATCTAAAGCGACAGTGGGTGAAGTTTGTGCAAACGAAGCGGGCAGATTTCGTGTCTCCTACTAATAAATCTGATTCATCAAGTGTTCACCACCACCAGAACGACTACATGGGGATTACTGGAGCAAAAAAGAAACCCCTTTATTTCATAAATGACATTTGATCTGACATTTGGACAGTTTGTTGATTCCCCTATTATCACCCATTTCATATTTTCTTTCAATAATTACACTAAGTGTACGTTTTAAAGATTATCTCATCTCATTATCTCTAGCCGCTTTATCCTGTTCTACAGGGTCGCAGGCAAGCTGGAGCCTATCCCAGCTGACTACGGGCGAAAGGCAGGGTACACCCTGGACAAGTCGCCAGGTCATCACAGGGCTGACACATAGACACAGACAACCATTCACACTCACATTCACACCTACGCTCAATTTAGAGTCACCAGTTAACCTAACCTGCATGTCTTTGGACTGTGGGGGAAACCGGAGCACCCGGAGGAAACCCACGCGGACACGGGGAGAACATGCAAACTCCACACAGAAAGGCCCTCGCCGGCCACAGGGCTCGAACCCAGACCTTCTTGCTGTGAGGCGACAGCGCTAACCACTACACCACCGTGCTGCCCCGTTTTAAAGATTATATTTCTGCATTTATTGAGGTACATGTAAATATTTTCCCTATATTTTGCAGCAGCCAGTTTAGAATAAAAATCCACAAACCAATTTATGATTCTGGCTGGCTGGTAGTGCGCTATCGGCAGTGAGTGGGACTGTCGTGAACTGGCAGTTTTTCGTCTTGGGGGCTCGAAAAGATAACTATTTACTCCAGAATATCCTTGATGATCATCTGCTGCTTCATCCGACATATAAGAATCCCAGTCACTATCAGAATTCTCTCCAAAACATGATTCCATATCGAGATTGGTCTAACCACTGCTGCGCAGTTATCAACGAAATTGATACCTGGATTGTTACACATGTGACGTCACACGCTCCTTCAGGATCGTCCGGTTCAGTCTCGGCGGACACCGTGAAAATCGGCTGATCTTATTGATTTTCCATTAATTTATGGCCTTTTGGATCAGCTCTGGTTCGAAAACACATGGTCAGTCAACATAATGATTGTTGCTTTGTACAAGAAAAAAAGTGTGGTTTAGGGGCATTACATTCACCTTAAAAATGATTTTTTGTGCTGGTGCCAAACCTTGAAACAAAATCATTTTTAACCAGAACCACCATTGAGCCTCTATTCATTCACTCCTGATAACTATGGAAGCTGAAATTGTAAAAAGTCTGTCATGTAAAGGAAGGTCAAGGGGATTTTAATGGTCCGAAAGTGATAGTGGCATAACAAGATGTGATTTGCTGTTCTGTGCTATAACAGAGTTTCTCTTTCGATGTCTCCGTAGCTGACGAGCCTGCAGGACTTTTTCGGTGATGACGACGTGTTTATTGCATGCGGTCTTGAGAAGTTCCGCTATGCTCAGGACGATGCTGCAATCGGACACGCAGGGAAAGCTTCGGCCGCTGCCTTCGTCAACGGTAAGACGCAGAAATGCACACAAACGCACAATGTCCATCTTGCATTCAAAACCACTGGCCCAAATGGAAATGCGAGAAGTGACTGCTTGATCATTTGGTGCCATCAAAGTAGATGGTGCACTTCCTCCATTATTAACGGTCACTCACCATCCTCATAGTTGAATCCAGTAAGCCGTTCTGCAAATTTCTCAACTAGCTTCCATGAATTCGCTGGGTGATGAAAGCACACCAGAGGGACCCAAACCCTCATCCGGTGGCTGGGTACACATACACACCTACGGGTAATTTAGAGTAGCCAAATGAACTAACCTGCATGTCTTTGGACTGTGGGGGAAACCGGAGCACCCGGAGGAAACCCACACAGGCATGAGGAGAACATGCAAACTCCACACAGAAAGGCCCCAGTCGGCTGCTGGGCTTAAACCCAGAACATTCTTGCTGTGAGGCGACAGTGCTAACCACTCCACCACCGTGCCGCCCCCGTTATTAAGCATAACGTGCAAGAAGTACTTGAGTTAATTTTCTTTCTTTTTTTTTTCACCATTTGACAGTTCCAGTTGCTTATCAACACAAAAAAATCCACAGTTTTCTGGAATTTGTCCATTAAAAATACAGATTTATATTCGTGTATGTATCGTGCCATACACTGACACAGTTTGCGTAACCAATCAACAAGGTACAGTGCTGCTAGCCCCGCCCCTGAGTTCCAGCTCATACCAAAACCCATACAACTATAACCTTTGGTACAGAACTACTGGCTTGTTGGAAAAAGTCCAGTTCTGGCCAAATAACTTCATTCTGAATTTTCCTACTCCTAAATATTTGTGTATTTATTGATAATCATGCTAAAAGGACAGTCCAGAGTTCTGTGTTTTGTTCATTCTGTCTTTGTCTCAGAGTGCAAGATGAAATCAAAGTCGTCAGCTCCTGTTAAGTCCATTGCCTCCAGAAGCTCTGGCATTTTCAGGTCAAAATCACCTGTGTCAGGTAATCATGAAACTTTCACACTCGCAGGAGGGATGATGGACGTGTATTGAAACTTTACTGCATGTTCTATACTTGGGTTTCACTCACGTGACTTTTCTTAGGGATTTCACTTCCAGTAAAGCAGCTGGTGGTCTAGCAAACCGAAACGGCTGCCGTAGTTCAAACAACTAGCGATAACTTATCAGAGTATGCTCGTAATCTAGAAGCCACTGCTCGCTTTAGATATATTCAGAAGATTGCTATGTGCAATGGAATCGACCCCTACAGTCTGGGAAAGAAGGATTTGTCATACGATCTCGAAAATGACCCTTCAGTCGAGTTCCCCGACATCTCGAACTATCTGGTGTTGCAGACGTCTTTCTACACCGCAAAACAGATGAAAGTGTGGAAGAGTATGGAGGCTTACAACTTTTTTTGTATGTGGCTGGGTAAAGGACCTCGCTATCAAGTCACTGCCCAATGAATCCTGTATTGTTTTTGCCCGTGTTAGTATTTTTTTTTTTTAAGCTTTTTGTTTGCGTCTTTACAACGACGCGCTGCAAGTTGAAGTGTAAACAAACAACAGTTTGCTTGATTCTCACTTATGTTGGCTCTTATCTCATCTCATCTCATCATCTCTAGCCGCTTTATCCTGTTCTACAGGGTTGCAGGCAAGCTGGAGCCTATCCCAGCTGACTACGGGCGAAAGGCGGGGTACACCCTGGACAAGTCGCCAGGTCATCACAGGGCTGACACATAGACACAGACAACCATTCACACTCACATTCACACCTACGGTCAATTTAGAGTCACCAGTTAACCTAACCTGCATGTCTTTGGACTGTGGGGGAAACCGGAGCACCCGGAGGAAACCCATGCGGACACGGGGAGAACATGCAAACTCCGCACAGAAAGGCCCTCGCCGGCCACGGGGATCAAACCTGGACCTTCTTGCTGTGAGGCGACAGCGCTAACCACTACACCACCGTGCCGCCCCGTGTTGGCTCTTATCTCTCAGGTAAATCATTCACAAAGATCATCAGAAACCCCTTTAAAGAAGATATGCAGAACCTTTTTTAAAATAAATTTCTGAGTGGATAGTATCTCCATCCTTGACTCTTGTATGCTGCATAAATGGGAATAAAAAAATAAATTTTTTTCGCGGTGTGGTTTCCATCAAATCCTGCGCTCTGATTGGCTGGCGAGCGGGTCCGTATCCTATGGTACGGACCCCAGTTACAAACCTCTGGCGACTCGCTCGTTCACAACAACAAACAACATAGTAGCATTTTTTGTCAACGTTTATCTTTTTTTTTTTTAATAAGATTTATTTATAAGATTATCAAAAATCTTATAAATTTTTGCCAGCATTTCTCAGGACAATAGCATTAACTTTACAGTATGGATAGCGATAACGACAGTCTTCACAGCAAAAGCGAGTTTTACTACCCTGAGGAAGAAGAAATAAAAGAAAACATTTCAGGAGAAAGCTAAAATCCTCTAACTTGCTAACACCGAGCAAAAACATGGCTGAATCCTGAATGACTCAATTTTGTATAAATAGGGGACTACATAGGTGGCAAAATGTAGTTTCTTTTTCCCTGCCATGGAAGTGCACTTGTATACCGAGGAGGAAGCCATTTGCATTACAGCCGTGAATGAGGATTCAAAATGGCAGCTCACCTCGGCTCAGTTTTCCCTTTCGGGCGCTCTTGTTTTCTGTTAGAATTTGGTAAAGAAAAAAATAAATATATTATTTACCAGCTTAAGGTCGGTCCGTATGGTGAAATACCGTGACCTCGGCCTTGAATACTGACCTCGGCCCAGAGGGCTTTGCTCAGTACTTTCAAGACCTCGGTCACGGTATTTCACCATACGGACCTCCCAGCTGGTAAATAACATATATATATATATATATATATATATATATTTATATATATTTTTTTTTTTTAATTTTTTTTTTTTTGAAAGTTAAAATTGACCGCAAAGTTGGCATTCAAGCTGCCCCGCTGAGCCAGCCAGCCCTGAGTGCTTGATGTCACAGCGGTAACCGGTTTTAAGGCCGAGGCCTTTGACAGCTATAGACCAAAGTCATATAAATAAAAATTGATAGTGAAAGTAAGAAATACCATCACTGACTTGCTCAACTAAGACTGATTTGACTTCATTGATTGTGGGTTGACTCTCATTAAAACAGGATAGGTGTTATAACTTATGCAACATACATGTACATGCATGCATTTTCACTGATAAAACATAAAAGGCTCATTAAATAATCAGATGAACTGAGACAATCACATTCTGAAGCAAATTAAATAATCTTATACCGGTAACTTAAACACACAATACAAGTTACATGTCTTAATCTAAATGCAGGTAAACAACCTGCTTTTTTTTTTTTTTTTATCCAAATGAGAGTCAGAGCTTACCCATCTGTGTTCTTGCTTCTTGAAGGCCGACTGTTTTGAAACAGTCTGACTTTCAGTTGTTCGTTCAGTTCTCCGTTCATTCGCTTCTTCCACGTAAGGGCGAGATGGCAGCAATATCCAGTTTGGAAATAAGACGGCTGCTCCACTCATTCTCCATTTTCTCCCTACTGTGTACTCCACCATTACTGCTCGGCTCAGGCAATTACTAAAACCCGGGACAGAACGGGACGTCACTGGTTTTAGCAACAACCACGGGGAGGTCACTGCCCGAGCGATATGTCACGTCCCATTCAATCCCAGGTTTTGCCAATAACCCTCAGCTCACAGTCCGGGAGAACTGGTGCAACTGAACTTTGCTTTTTAAAAAAATAAATAAATACTTTCCTTTTCTTGTAGTTTTATTTTTCTTTAATTGTTGGTACTGCACCCTCTTTCAATACGGGCTTATAGCCAACGCTCCTCAACAGATCAGAGGTCTCGTACGAGTCTTCAGTAAAATGTGCAGAGCAGAGGAGAGACCACTTCGTAGGCGCCCAATGTGCCCGTGAACTTCTCGCAAAACGCGTCCAAATCTTTGCAGTTTGAACATTCTTGGGCCTTGAATGCAATGTAAATCCACCTTCTTTCGTGTTGCTGGCAGGTGCAACAACACATCTACATGGCATGGCGATAAATTAGCTCAAAATGGAGGATCGGAGTTGCAGTCAGCCGTGTTTTAGTATAGCGGAAATGGCGATGAGACCAATAGACTTCCTGCTGTGACGTTACAGATGTCAAGGTCATTCACTCAGACCGCTGCCTATATAAATCACTTTAATCGTAAAAATTACTGTATTAGATTTATTGGTAATGCTTAAAACTATTCCTGTGCCATTCTTGAGGTCTCAAGGCATTTATAAACGAAAGTGAGGCCATGGCTCTGTGTATATGCTTTAAAGACCTGGATCTTAGTTAAACAAGACGGAGAAGTGATCACGGCGCATCGTAACTGTACGGCTGGGTAAGAATTTTGTTGCGACCTTCATGCATATGGACTGTGTGAGGAGTAAACAAAGAAACAGCTGGGGACTTTAGCACTTTGTGGCTAAAAAAAAAAAAGTACCATAAAATAACGACACATAGCAAGAAAAGTACTTGGAAAACACTAAGGACAGCTGAGAGGGAAATACAAACCTTTCACCAAGTGATCACTGCAAACTCAAGCATGCTTCAACTCGGCTCCCTTCGATTTCAGTGAGAGGTTCAAAAGCCACCCTTCTCAGCATCTTTTTGTGAAATCCTGTTTGTTCACCCTTTTTTATTAGTTCATGGAAAACCCTGAAGAAACTTATCAGTTTCATGGTTTGGTCGATTCAAACAACCTAAAACTACACAAGCCGTAAGGCATTTTTCATGCGAGCAATGTACCTTCTTCATACAAACACTTTGTCAACTGAGCTTTGGTAGACTGCCAGCTAAAGTTTTGAATAACTAATGAGGCGAATGTGACGTCACGTGAAACCCAAGAATTGTCCTGATGGTTGATTTGCTTGCGTTTTCTTCCCTTTCAGCCCACGAAGCGCCAAGAAGTCAGAGCCCGACTGCAAGGTCGTCGAAGTCCCCAACGAGTCCAGCAAGTCCATGCAGCCAGAAGGTAAAGGGGTGTGAGAGATACCTGATGGCTTATTTAGGCACCTTTCTGAAGCTTTCAGAAAATCAAAAGTGTTCCCCTTATCTTTGGCACTTAAATGAGGAGCAGGATTAAAAGTATGAGGGTTTTTTGTTTTGTTTTTTTTAAGAAATGCCAAATACAAAATGTGATTAACTAGCATCCATGTTAATGGTATGAGCACATTCTAACGATTTTACTTAAAATAATTTTTATTAGGCTATTTCTAATGGAGACAGTGCAGGTCTGTGTCAGCTTGCTCAAATGAGGTGACAGTACAAGTCAGTTTATTTCATTTTATTTCATAATGTGTGCTTTTACTCACTATCACTACTTCCTGTTTAATGCCACACCCCTGTCTTTGGTGGACGGCCTGCAGCTATAGGATTCATACAGTTCTAAAACACCATTTATTCCTTCAGGCTTTGAAGTCGCCTCTCATTTCCACTCGACACTTAAGCGCTACACGCCTGTAACAGCCATAATGGCCCCCCCCCCCCCCCATTTATTTATTTACTTACTTATTTATTTAGCTAGCTAGCACTGGATTTTACACCTGTAAATTTGTATGCATCATAGCAATGTTTATCCATTCTGTATAACCAGTTTTATTCTATCCACAGTCACTGGATATGAGCAATCACATGCTCTGATTGGCTACTTAACTACTAGGATATCAGCTCATATACTGTGAGTAGAGAAAAACAAAATGACGGAGCATGTTGCTGAACCAACTGGGGATGAAATAAAAACTCTACTTGAAAACAAAATCCCAAAAAATTATCAAGTATTTAAAAGAATATATTTTTTTGTTTGTTTGGTTCCCCCCCCCCAATATTTCCTGTTCCACACTCCAGCCCAGTTGGTGGCAGTAATGCATCTTTAAGTTGGTTTGCCAACCACCAACAGAACCCTAAAGAAGAAGAAGAAAGCCCCCCCCCCCAAAAAAAAAATACAAAAAAAAGTGCAACAAAATATGGAATAAAAGTATTTGATGGTAAGAACGTATCTTTTTTTTTTTTCAAGAATTATCACATTTTTCACAAATTGCTACTGTCATTTCACCGGTTTGTTTACATTCTAAGCGGAATTTTGTTGGACGTTTTGTATAAAGTTTTTATTTATTGAATTTGCAAAAAATAAACAAAAATGCTCTGCTTCTCAGAATCCAGTGAATGTGGATAGAATAAAACAGTTATTCCACTCAATCTCATCGTACATGGCTTATAGCCAACTCAGTGCTACGCCCCTCGTCAGCTATCGGCTCATGTACAACTCAGTTTGGTGGAATAACTGTTATATGTATTAACGGTCTGTATTACTGTATATAGCCAAATTCAGCACAATTCACTTTACATCTGTACATTTGTTTACACATACACTACCATTCAAAAGTTTGGGGTCACCCAGACAATTTTGTGTTTTCCATGAAAAGTCACACTTTTATTTCCCACCATAAGTTGTAAAATGAATAGAAAATATAGTCAAGACATTTTTCTGGCCATTTTGAGCATTTAATCGACCCCACAAATGTGATGCTCCAGAAACTCAATCTGCTCAAAGGAAGGTCAGTTTTATAGCTTCTCTAAAGAGCTAAACTGTTTTCAGCTGTGCTAACATGATTGTACAAGGGTTTTCTAATCATCCATTAGCCTTCTGAGGCAATGAGCAAACACATTGTACCATTAGAACACTGGAGTGAGAGTTGCTGGAAATGGGCCTCTATACACCTATGGAGATATTGCACCAAAAACCAGACATTTGCAGCTAGAATAGTCATTTACCACATTAGCAATATATAGAGTGGATTTCTGATTAGTTTAAAGTGATCTTCACTGAAAAGAACAGTGCTTTTCTTTCAAAAATAAGGACATCTCAAAGTGACCCCAAACTTTTGAACGGTAATGTGCATATATTTGGGATTTGTATAAACCTGTACATATCACTGAGCTTACTATACAGTGTGCATATGATATTTTTATTTTACTTTTTATAAAGATTTGTTCAAGATCTACTTTGACTTACTATTGTTTATTTTATATATTTAATGCACAGCCATTGGATTTAGGCGACGAAGCATTTCACTTCACATTGTACTTTGGGTAACTGTATGTGACAAAATTTGGATTGGATTGGATTGGATGACCGAGCATGAACCAAGAGTATTCCATTTGTTTATGGCTTTGCATTGTGTGTGTGTGTGATGCTTTCCCTGTCTGTGCTCTACAGATCTCTTCCCGTCATGCATCTCCCTCCCCTCCCCCCTCCAGAGAACTGAACGGAGAAGAGGATTTGAGCCCAGAAGGTGAGAGAAAGAGAGAGAGAATGAATTAATGTGTGCAGTGTAAGAGTGGGTGATGGTGATGGAAAAAAGAGAGTAATTGCTGAGTAAATGAATACGTACTGTGCGAGTGTTGGGGTGTGAAAGGCGTGCTGGCTGAGAGTGAGGCGATGTATGTAAATTAGCATTTAATTTGTTTTAGGATGAATATTTCCTATAAATCCTGAACAGTAAAGGCACTGAATAGTCAGAAACAACATACTGTATCATCTTATACCTTGTTCTTCCTCTACATTTCTCCTTCCTGTTTTATTCCCCTCATTTTTTTTATCACATCCTTCTGCCTCCCCCCCCCCCCCCACTCTTTTTCTTCATATCTTACTGCGGCTTCTCAGTAAACGGAAATAAGCCACAGTCCTCCATCATCACTGATAAATACGAAGTTGGGAAAGTCATCGGAGATGGAAATTTTGCAGTGGTCAAAGAGTGTGTAGAGCGGTATGGAACAAAACGCGCACATGCAATTATTGAGTACTGATGCTAGACATTTCACCACAAGGGCTCAGTTTTATATATATATGTGTGTGTGTGTGTAGGGCCACTGGGCAGGAGTATGCTCTGAAAATCATAGACAAGGCCAAATGCAGTGGAAAGGTGAGAAGACTCTTGTGTTTTGATTTGGAACACCTGTAAACATGGGCATTTATGCTATTATTCAATCAGCCGATCATGTAGCAGCAGCGCTATACATGAATTCATGCCAAGAAGATCAGTTGCAGTGAGTCTGTACCCACTGTAGCATCAGCTTCCTGTTCTTGGCTGACAGAAGTAAAACCCAATGTGGTTTTCTGCTGTTGTAGCCCAAATGCTTCAGTGTATACGTTGTGCATTCTGAGATGCTTTTTGTCTCACCATGGTTGTAAAGAGTGCTTATGAGTTATCGTAGCCTTCCTGTCAGCTCAAACCAGTCTGGCTATTCTCTTCCGACCTCTCATGTTAACAGACGTTTCCACTCACAGAACTGTTGCTTGCTGAACGTTTTTGCTTTTCACGCCATTCTGTGTAAACTCTCGAGATTGCCATGTATGAAAATTCCAGGAGATCAGCAGTTTCGGAAATACTCAAACCAGTCCATCTGGCACCAAAACCATGCCATAGTCATGGTTGTCATTAACCACTATTGCTTGATGCAAACATGAGCTGAAGGTCTTGACCTGAGCTGGAATGATTTTATGCATTGTGCTGTTGACACATGATTGGCTGACTGGATAATTGCATTCATGAGCAGGTGTTGCTAATTAAGTGGTTGTTGGGAGTTAGTTATACATATTTTGCTAAAGCTTCTGGTTGGTGCTCTGCCAATTACAGGAGCATCTGATAGCCAATGAGGTGGCGATATTGCGCCGGGTTCGGCATCCCAGCATAATCCTGTTAATTGAGGAGGTGGACACGCCCACAGAACTCTACCTGGTCATGGAACTTGTTAAGGTAATTTGCATCCTCAGAGACATGTGACACTGCCATTTATCTATTCGCGGATCGTATGTTGGCTAAAAACACTTGGGGGAGGACGCTCTCGTATTTGGTATAGAATAATATAACAGATTGCAGTTGGATAGTGTTGTGCAGATTGACTGGTGAAAGACAAAAACTGTCCTTCTCAGTCAAAGAGCAGGACAACTATCCTTTCCTGATCTCTTGGCATCATAGAAGTTGAACTTGTACTCAAAAGCCCAAGGCAGATGTTTTATTTTTATTGATTCAGTTAGACTGATGGCAGTAGAGGGGGTTGCATTGCTGGCTTACAGCTCCATGTTCTGGAGTTCAGTACTGAGCTCTGGTTATGTATTTATGTTTGGTTTTGCAGTGTCTCTCTGTATTTGCATGGACTTCCTAATTAAAAGCCAGAAGTAGGGAATTTACTACTTTAACCAGCGCTGTTTTTAAGTATTATGATGAAGCATAAACCCTGTCGGAGATTTTATGTATGTGATTCCTATGCAAATATGAATTTAGTTGGTGAGCTACCTTTTCTAGGATCATACAAATAGAGGAATGGTTTGATAATGGCATATTTCTACAGCTGACATGAGTCAAGGTCAGGTTCTTTTAATCAATGGTTTGATAACTGCTAATCTTATTTAAGAAAATGCATAGATAGTGAATCGAGTCCACAAGCTGACAAGTTGAGAATGAAATAATTAAAATTAATTTAGTCTTTTGGATTGGGGTAAATTATTCTTATTGTGCTACTAATGAGGAGATAGTGGACTCTACGGCAGATAGCAGTGCCAGCTCGGCTCCATGTTCCTTTCGTATGTGCGAGCGACTATGTAAACAATGTAGCTCACTTTGCTGCTTTTGCGCGCACAGTCTGTATCATGTATAAACTGGGGGTGACTTCCCCCTACGTGCATGTTTGATACCCTGCAATAAATTGGTGTCCAGTCCAGGGTGTGTTCCCTATTCACGCCCAGTGTTCCTAGGATATGTTCTGAATCCACAAAAACCCTGACCAGGAGAAAATGTTTCATGAAGATTAATGAAAAGCCAAAATTAGACTGATGTTTTGGAATTCCAGATTGTTTCGAAAATGGAAAAACACACAGTCCTTAACTGTACTAAACCTTTGTCCTCTTTATGCATAGAATTTGTGACAAATGTGTTTGTGTGCATTTCCCAGGGAGGAGATTTGTTTGATGCCATCACCTCTTCCACAAAGTACACTGAAAGAGACGCAAGTGCCATGGTGTACAACCTGACCGGAGCTCTCAAATACCTGCACCGCATGAGCATAGTGCACAGAGACATTAAACCAGAGAATCTACTGGTACACACACACACACACACACACTTGTCTTACTATCCCTTGTAGGACCTTCCATTAACAAAATTATTAATGCAGCTAATTAATGCTATGCACGCACCTAAACCTACACTCGGTAATTAAAAAATAAACTTTTTGGCTCTTATTGTTTTGTGTTAAACACACATGCACTTACACATTAAAACATGAGCTCATACACTTCAGCAAACAAGGCACTAATCCATAACACCACCAAATTCACACATTGCTGTTTATCTGTGTGTGTAGGTGTGTGAATATCCTGATGGCACCAAGTCTTTGAAGTTGGGGGATTTTGGTCTGGCCACTGTAGTGGAGGGGCCACTTTATACCGTGTGTGGAACACCCACTTACGTCGCACCTGAGATTATTGCAGAAACAGGGTGCGTGTGTGTGTGTGTGTGTGTGTGTGTGTGCGTGCATCTCAAAAAATTAGAATACCATGAAAAAGTTCCTTTTTTTTCATAATTTAATTCAAAAAGGTAAACTTTCATATATTCTATATTCATTACATGTAAAGTGAAATATTTAAATCATTTTTTGTTTTAATTTTGATGATTATGGCTTATAGCTCATGAAAATCAGAAATCCAGTATCTCAAATTATTAGAATATTCCCTAAGATCAATCAAAAAAAGGATTTACAATACAGAAATGTCCAACTTCTGAAAAATATATTCATTTATACACTCAATGCTTGGTTGGGGCTCCTTTACCATTAATTACTGTTTCAATGCGGCGTGGTATGGAGGTGATCAGTCTGTGGCACTGCTGAGGTGTTATTGAAGCCCAGGTTGCTTTGATAGTGGCCTTCAGCGTATCTGTATTTTTGGGTCGGGTGTTTCTCATCTTCCTCTTGACAATACCCCATAGATTCTCTATGGGGTTCAGGTCAGGCAAGTTGGCTGGCCAATCAAACACAGTAATATCATGGTCAGCAAACCATTTGGTAGTAGTTTTGGCACTGTGGGTAGGTGCTAAGTCCTGCTGGAAAAGGAAATCAGCATCTCCAAAAAGCTCGTCAGCAGATGGAAGCATGAAGTGCTCTAAAATCTCCTGGTAGATGGCTGTGTTGACGTTGGACTTGATAAAATACAGTGGACCAACACCAGCAGATGACATGGCACCCCAAATCATCACAGACTGTGGAAACTTCACACTGGGCTTCAAACACCTTGGATTCTGTGCTTCTTCACTCTTCCTCCAGACTCTAGAACCGTGATTTCCAAATTAAATGCAAAATGTACTTTCATCTGAAAAGAGGACTTTGGACCACTGAGCAACAGTCCATTTCTTTCTCTCCTTAGCCCAGATAAGACACTTCTGACATTGTCTCTGGCTCAGGAGTAGCTTGATATTAGGAATGCGAAAGTTGTATCCCCTTTCTTGAAGATGTCTGTTCGTGATGGGTCTTGATACACTGACACCAGCCTCAGTCCACTCCTTGTGAAGCTCTCCCAAGTTCTTGAATCAACTTTTCTTGACAATCCTCTCAAGACTGCAGCCATCCCTGTTGCTTGCGCACCTTTTCCAGCCACCCTTTTCAGCAATGACATTTTGTGGCTTACCCTCCTTGTGGAGGGCATCAGTGATCATCTTCTGGACAACAGTCAAGTCAGCAGTCTTCCCCATGATTGTGGTTGTGTGTACTGAACTAGACCGAGAGATACACTGTGTTCATACTGTTTTACTCAAACTCGAAATGAAATATTCTAATATTTTGAGATGTTTTTTTTTAATGTTTTTGTACTGTATGCCATACTGATTAAAATAGAAAAATGCTTAAAACTTTTTAGTTTGTGTAATGAGTCTATAATATATAACATTTTCACTTTCTTAAATAACTGATGGAAAATATTGAACTTTTTCACAATATTCTAATTTTTTGAGATGCACCAGTGTGTGTGTATGTATATGTGTATATTATTTATATATATATATATATATATATATATATATATATATATATATATAAAAACATTTCTTTTTTTTGTAAGATACTGTACATGGATTACAGATATAATGATGACACACTGTGTGTATGTGACAGGTATGGGTTAAAGGTGGATATCTGGGCGGCTGGTGTGATCACGTACATCCTCCTGTGTGGTTTTCCTCCATTTCGGAGTGAGAGAAACCAGCAGGAGGAGCTGTTTGAGCAGATCTTACGGGGCCGACTGGAGTTTCCCTCCCCTTACTGGGACAATATCAGTGTCAGTGCCAAGGTCTGCAGCTAACACACACCAACACAGTAGCTACACTAATGCACTAACCCAAACAAACTGTAACTCTACACCAACACAGTAATCTAAACATTAGTTCTGCACCACCATACTAGGACACACCAACAGACTAACCTACACTAATTTCATACTAACCCAGTAACTCAAACAATAATCACCAACACACTAATGCTACTCTAACACACTAAACCACACAAGCACAACAGTTAACAAATGTGGTTTTTTTTTTTGTTTTGTTTTTTTAATTAATTCTATTCATGTTTCTTCACAGGATCTGATTGGTAAGATGCTGCAGGTGAATGTGAGTTCACGTTACACAGCAGAGGAGGTTTTGTCTCACCCATGGGTCCTGGTACGAGAGACGCGCGCACATCCACACTCGCACATGAACATACCTTTGATTCTGTCCTTAATCTTGGAAGAAATGAGTCTCACAGCTTCACATAAACTATGATGTTTGCATGCTTATGCTCAGGATGACACCATGCTGGAGAACAATATGATGTGCGAGACAGTGGATAAAGTCAAAACTGAACATCCACCTGACAGTACTGCAACAGAAACGCAGGTGAGATAACGAACATAATTAAAATTTCATTTCTGCAATTTATCAGAGTTAAACACAATACCTCTCCATAACATGCTACATTTTTACTTTGTTACAGTTGGGTGAGCTACAAGGTAATGGTAGGAGCTCAAATTTTCCTCAAGATATATTACATTTCAAAGTTTATGCTGATTTTAATGTTACTGTTTTGTATGTGTTTTCTTGTAGAGCAAAACCCAAGGTAGACAACAAGAGCACCGGCAGAAGAGAAGACCTGCTCACTCAACAAAACTCAAAGGAATACTTTACCCAGAAATGCTAACATGCCTGACAGGATGCTAATTCGAGATGAGAATAATACTGTCTCTATAAGCACCTCCTAGCTTCGGTTTTCTACTTATAGGCCATATTCAGAGTTGAGTTAAACACGCATAAGACCATAATACGAAAACTGCGCATATTGATATTCAGATTTGAGCACTACTCAGATAGTCTCGATCATATCATTGTATTGGTCCTTCTTTCCTTTTTTATAAACTGTCTCTTGCTTTTGTTACATCCTATTACATTTTAACAGAAAAAAATATCTTTCCAGTCCTTATTTTCTAGCCCATTTTTCAGGGGCTTGTGTTTAAAGGAGCAGTGTCCTAAGATGCTGTTGAAAATCCTTGTTTTGGACGTTTTTACTTGAGATAAATCTGGCAGTATCAGAGGTGTGAACTACACGCAGGTGATAATTAAAATCAGAATGAGCTATACTTAAGTACGTGCATAACCCAACTCTGAATAGAAGGAACTTTCCCATCTCAGTGACTCTGAATATGGCCCAATGTGAACATTTTTGGGGTGAAATACACCTTTAAAGCTTGATGCTTGACTTTATCTAAATCCACTGAGCTGTGATTTATAACACCAGACCAGCAAGACCTCTCTCTCTCCCTCCCTCTCTCGTTCTTCTGACCCCATCTCGTTTTGTTCCATCTATTCCTCCCTTCAGCTGAACAAATGCCTTTCTCTGCCATTTGTTTTACTACTATGACCATTTTGTTTTTTGGAAGAGGTGAACCATAAGAGGACTGCAACAAAATGCACAATATGGCAAAGACCAACATAAGAGCAGAACCTGACCAGAAGCTCGTGCCTATGATGGCACCTCGTGACGTGATGGCTCGCAGATCCTCCAAACAAACCAGCAACCTCATTTATACTCCGCTGTGCCATTCTTTTCCTCTCTCTTTTTCTGTATATACAATGTCTCGATGTGAAAAATCATTGATCCGAGTCAGTAGATTAACCCATTTCTGTATGCTTAGAATTAGGGCTGGGCAACATGACAATATATTATTGATACTGTGGTAAATTACATCATGATTCACCCTTTTGAGGTAACCCAGGCTTTATGCCTTTTTAAAAAAAAAAAAAATTTATATAAATATTTTTAAATAATTTACATTTGGATTAAATTTGGTCCTGAATCTTTCAAAATGTTAATTTTATATTTAAGTATATACTGTTTAGTTTAAATAATGACATCATTGCATCAGTAGCCTTTAATTTTTTTTTTAATAATATATTGTGATACGATATTATCGTCATATCGCCCACCCCTACTTAGAACTTTCAGCCACTCCTTCGACATCTACTAGACGTATCGTTTCCGACACAAAACAAATCCGATTGCGTGTGCAGTATGAAAGGAAACATCTGGCAGATTGTGTCCTTTTGGCAACCTGATTATCAGGAAGTGTTAAATTTTGCTTTATGCCAAAATATGGCTGGCATCCAACAGACAAAGAGGACTGAAACGTAGTATTGTTGGTGTGTGTGTCCATGATTTGGCGCCTTGTAGTTTTTCCTCAAATGTAGTGATCCATTTTTTTTTTCCATCTAAAAGAGAAAAACGAGAATGCGAACGATATGGAATGATTGTCATCTGTGTAATAGTATTAACTTTTTTGTACCATGACTATTTAGGCAAAGTGTTTAATGTCTACATTGTAGGATTGTTATCTCATGTTTTACTTTGTACTGCAACAATACATCCTTCGTAACTGGAAAAGGATCGGTGTGTTCCTTGACTCCATAAACCTTTTTAGATAAGGTTGGTAAAAATACATGACCGTGACAGAGTGGAAAAGATACCAGAAACTCGAGTATCTACCTGAATTCAATGAAACATCTACACAAAGTAGATTTTAAAATGGCTAATTAAATATACAAGAGTTATTCTTCATTCTGACTGATTAAAACATGTTGAGTAATCCTCCTGAGATTATGGACTAAAATAAAAGTAGCTCTGCATTAGCCATTACTATAGAAACAATATAAACCTGTGATTTGAATTACAGCTGAAACATTTAACAGAACTGCTGTTATAGAAAATTAGGGGTGGTGGAGTGGTTAGCACTATCACCTCACAGCAAAAAGGTTCTGGGTTCAAGCCCAGTCACTGACGGGGGCCTTTCTGTGTGTTTCCCAAGCCCAGAAATGGAAGGACTGTGGCAGGAAGGGCATCTTGTGTAAAACTATACTCCAATCATAGGACGTGGACCCTGTGGTATAAATGTGACTAGTCCTTTGTGAATGTGAGCAATTAGCATCATTCATCCAAGTGCTGTGGTTACTCAGCTGGTTAATCCTCATCTACTGACTACATGGAGCTCAAGCTGAAGATGCCAGCGGCATCAGCGACTAATACACAGCATGACAGAAGAGTCCTGAAACTGCAAATCAGCCATCACTGCACAAGGATATGCACTTGGATTAAGACCAAAATCTTTTTCATCTGTACACTTGAATCAGTCAGGCAGTTCTGACTGTGATGTGCCATGTTCTTGTTAAAGCATATACGTAGAACCATGGCCTCACTTTCGTTTATAAATGCCTAGAGACCTCAAGAATGGCAGAGGAATAGTTTTAAGTGTTAACAATAAACCTAATACAGTAATTTTTACGATTAAAATAATTCATATAGGTAGCGGTCTGAGTGAATGACCTTGATGTTCATAACATCACAGCAGGAAGTCTATCGGTCTCATCGCCATTTCCGCTATACTAAAACAGAGCTGACTGCAACTCCGATCCTCCATTTTCAGCTAATTTATCATCATGCCACGTAGATGTGATGCTGACGGGTGCAGCAACGTGACAGAAGCTGGATTTATGTTGCATTCATGGCCCAAGAATGTTCAAACTGCAAAGATTTGGACGCGTTTTGCGAGAAGTTCACGGGCACATTGGGCAGCTACGAATTGGTTTCTCCTCTGCTCTGCACATTTTACTGAAGACTCGTACGAGACCTCTGATCTGTTGAGGAGCATTGGCTATAAGCCCGTATTGAAAGAGGGTGCAGTACCAACAATTAAAGAAAAAGAAAACAAGGAAAGGAAAGTATTTATAATTTTTTTAAGTGAGTTCAGTTGCACCAGTTCTCCCAGAGTGTGAGCCAAGGGCTGTTGGCAAAACCCAGGACGGAACAGGATGTGACCTATCGCTCAGGCAGTGACCTCCCCACGGTTGTTGCTAAAACCGGTGACATCCCATCCCAGGTTTTAGTAATTGCCTGAGCTGAGCAGTAATGGCGGAGTACTCAGTATGGAGAAAACAGAGAATGAGTGGAGCAGCCGTCTTATTTCTAAACTGGATATTGCTGCCATCTCACCCTCGCGTGGAAGAAGCGAATGAACGGAGAACTGAACATCAGACTGTTTCAAAACAATTGGCCACAAGCTCAGCCTTCAAGAAGCAAGAACACAGACGGGTAAGCTCCGACTCTAATTTGGATTAAAAAAAACCAACAAAAACTCGTTGTTTAGCTGCATTTAGATTAATACATGCAACTTGGTGGCGGCACGGTGGTGTAGTGGGTAGCACTGTCGCCTCACAGCAAGAAGGTCCTGGGTTCGAGCCCCGTGGCCGGCGAGGGCCTTTCTGTGCGGAGTTTGCATGTTCTCCCCGTGTCCGCGTGGGTTTCCTCCGGGTGCTCCGGTTTCCCCCACAGTCCAAAGACATGCAGGTTAGGTTAACTGGTGACTCTAAATTGAGCGTAGGTGTGAATGTGAGTGTGAATGGTTGTCTGTGTCTATGTGTCAGCCCTGTGATGACCTGGCGACTTGTCCAGGGTGTACCCCGCCTTTCGCCCGTAGTCAGCTGGGATAGGCTCCAGCTTGCCTGCGACCCTGTAGAACAGGATAAAGCGGCTAGAGATAATGAGATGAGAATGAGACATGCAACTTGTATTGTGTATTTAAGTTACCAGTATAAGATTATTTAATTTGCTTCAGAATGTGATCGTCTCAGTTCATCTGATTGTTTAATTAGCCTTTTACGGTTTATCAGTGAAAATGCATGCATGTACATGTATGTTGCATAAGTTATAACACCCATCCTGTTTTAATGAGGGTCAACTCACAATCAGTGAAGTCAAATCAGTCTTAGTTGAGCAAGTCAGTAACGGTATTTCTTACTTTCACCATAAATTTTTATTAATATGACTTTGGTCTATAACTGTAAAAGGCCTCGGCCTTAAAACCGGTTACTGCTGTGACGTCAAGCGCTCAGGGCGGGCTGGCTCAGCGGGGCAGCTTGAATGCCAACTTTGTGGTCGATTTTAACTCTCAAAAAAATATATATATATAAAATTCCCATTTATGCAGCATACAAGACTCAAGGATGGAGATACTATCCACTTAGAAATTTATTTAAAAATAAAGGTTCTGCGTATCTCCTTTAATGTCCCCTGCACATTTTTATACACTCACCCGCTCGGTCTTAAAGGTTCTCATGATTCTTTCTCCATTTAAACTTGGACTAGGACCTCCATCCTACCTTCAACACACACACACACGACTGAGGTCATATCTGGTTTTCCATTTTCCTAGATTTCTGCCACTGTCTTTTACCAGACTTTAAAAAAAAAAAAAAAATGTTCACATTTGTTGTGATTACTTTTGTGGCCTGAGCATTTAGCTAAAGACTAGGATTTTGGCGTGTGTAACAAAAACAGTAGTGTTCTGTAACACGAGTAAACCTGAATCTGTGTCAGAGGTCTGTTCTGAAAAAAGGTTTAATCACTGGGGGAGTTTAAAAATAGAGAACAGCTCACAGTGTGCACATTTGGGATTTGGGGAAGAAAAAAAAAAGGGGGGGGGGGGGGGGACGAAAAAACCCTGTAATTGATTCCAACTACATGAGGTGAATCAAGTTGATTTTTTTCCTTTTTTAGGAGTAGCTGAAAAGGTGCTTTCCACAGGACCAATGGCAGTAAATAAAGCTGGAATAACAAGACAACATGGCAGAAAAGGTGGCATTGTGTAACCTGTTCTTTGCATTCATTTGTTCACATTTAGTAAATGCTTTATCCTGGTTTGGGTCACTACAGGTTAAATTATTTAATATTTTTTCTTCGTGGATTCTGTTTCCTAAAATAAGTTCATTAGAAAATATTGATGCCAAGTACAAACAGAAGGCAAATGTCTTTTTACCTTTACTCAGAGCAGGTAGAGGAACATAAGCGTGTGTGTCGATTAACATTTTGACGATAACTTTGAGTACCACTATCGTTCCTTTTTTACTGGCTGTATACGTACTCAGTTTACACAATCTTTAATCTAACCTTAGAAGGCATACACTAGGACTGGAACAACGGGAATAGACCTCAATTTAAAATCAACCAAACATTAAATATAAGGCAGCTTTGGAACAGCCACTGGATGTCAAATTAGCCTAAAAATACAGAAAAGCTGAGGTTTTTCTGCCTATATAGCATTTTTACACCTCAAATTTAAGAAACCATAAATACATTTCCTTAAACTTTCCTCCTTTTGATTTACTTCTGGGCAGCACGGTGGTGTAGTGGTTAGCGCTGTCGCCTCACAGCAAGAAGGTCCGGGTTCGAGCCCCGTGGCCGGCGAGGGCCTTTCTGTGTGGAGTTTGCATGTTCTCCCCGTGGGTTTCCTCCGGGTGCTCCGGTTTCCCCCACAGTCCAAAGACATGCAGGTTAGGTTAACTGGTGACTCTAAATTGAGCGTAGGTGTGAATGTGAGTGTGAATGGTTGTCTGTGTCTATGTGTCGGCCCTGTGATGACCTGGCGACTTGTCCAGGGTGTACCCCGCCTTTCGCCCGTAGTCAGCTGGGATAGGCTCCAGCTCGCCTGCGACCCTGTAGAACAGGATAAAGCGGCTAGAGATAATGAGATGAGATTTACTTCTTAATCATACCGAAAGTATATTCCTGCAAAGATCATGCTGTATAAGGACAGTGTTTAAAAACAGTCAGTCTGTGACCATGTGAAGGATTTTCTCAGCAGCTACACATGATACACTGATGAGATTCATGACTCTGTGATCAATATTCAATGACACAAACCATCTTTATAATAATTCATCTGGATTTATTTTGGGTTAAGATTCCTTGACATTATTTCAGCACAAGTTAAGCAAAGTCCCAGACTTTCAAGGAGTTTGAGTGGGAGATCGCTATTCACAGTGTCATTTAGTACAGCAGATGTAACCTACATCAAAAAGTATCCTGTGCAGATTACAAAAAACATGCAAAACATTAAAAAAAAAAAAAAAACTAAAAGCTTTTTAAAAATCTAATATAGTGTTAGTCCGTCAAATCTCAAGCCCTCTTCACAATCCAGTTAGCTTATCTGCAACACAACACTACAGTATCATTTGGCTTTGGGATAAGAGTGAATAGATAAACAGAGCAGAACAGTACAGGTCAAGAGGATGAACATACAGTTATTAATAGACAAACCAGTGAGTGAGTAAGTAATGTGCTTACTACAGTGGTACATTTGATTGTGTTGGAGATTAAGTAGACGGAAGCCAATGAATACACACAGATGACAAATACTTTTTACTTCCCATATGTAAACACTTGTTGCTGTATCCATCCTGCCCGTTTTAGAGTACCTGGATGTAATTTTTGGGCACGATGCCACGTCGGCCAGCGAATTCCCCCACAAACCATTCCTCATCCACCTCCTCCAGGGAGGACACCACATCCCCAACCTGCACGCAC
Source organism: Neoarius graeffei (assembly GCF_027579695.1). Classification (NCBI taxonomy): domain Eukaryota; kingdom Metazoa; phylum Chordata; class Actinopteri; order Siluriformes; family Ariidae; genus Neoarius; species Neoarius graeffei. Next base: position 34,949,951 of record NC_083581.1, read on the forward strand.
ACAGGAAAAAGAAAAAAAACTAATTTGAAACCCAAACAAACATTCTCTTACACCAGTGTAATGACATCCGTGAAGTGCTGTGGATATCATTGCTGGCTAAGGATATGCATCACTTGATGTTGAAAAAGTTCCGTGAATAAATCCATGTCAGCACACATTTTAAAATGTTAGGGCGGCACGGTGGTGTAGTGGTTAGCGCTGTTGCCTCACAGCAAGAAGGTCCGGGTTCGAGCCCTGTGGCCGGCGAGGGCCTTTCTGTGTGGAGTTTGCATGTTCTCCCCGTGTCCGCGTGGGTTTCCTCCGGGTGCTCCGGTTTCCCCCACAGTCCAAAGACATGCAGGTTAGGTTAACTGGTGGCTCTAAATTGACCGTAGGTGTGAATGGTTGTCTGTGTCTATGTGTCAGCCCTGTGATGATCTGGCGACTTGTCCAGGGTGTACCCCGCCTTTCGCCCGTAGTCAGCTGGGATAGGCTCCAGCTTGCCTGCGACCCTGTAGAACAGGATAAAGCGGCTAGAGATAATGAGATATGAGATTTCTTAATGAATTCTATTTTCTCCAAAACTGAATCACAAATGCTGTACTATTGGGCATAATAGGCACTACATTTAACCTTCTTAAAACCTGTTACACTCTATGTAGTGAGCATATATAGTGAATTGAAAGCCATTTGGTATTCTGCCTAGCTGGAAAACAAAATATCCTAATGATGTGTCAAGTGGCTATACTGTTTTTCCAAATCTCTCAGGGAACATAAGTAGGCTATAAGAGAGTGTGTTTATAAAAAAAAAAGCTAACTATACTGAATTAAGTGTTCCCACGTGCTATAAAGGAGACTTTCATCCTACCGCATTTCGAATACTGTACTTCATTACTACTGGATATTACTAATGGTCTCTATGATAAACTTGAGAAAGCCAATTGATTTGGTCTTGGATCCATTTTCAAACTGCCTTAGGACTCTTCATACCGGTATAAAGATGCTTTAGACATAATCAATCTACAGACACTTGAACCCTGACAGTCGTCCCATTCCTCATCCTTGGTTTACCAAGCCTTAGTTTCTACCTGTGGTCCAAACTATATAAAGGAACTCTTTCAAATACAACAAAGCTGTTATAATTTAACAGGGGGTAACTTCAGACTAGCACAACCAACACCGAACAGCAAATGGACTCACAGATCATTTAGCTATCTGGTGACTCGTATGTGAAACAATCTCCCTACAAAATTGAGACATCTTGGTTCTTTAATCGTATTTAAAAGCACTATAAAGAAAACGAATCTTACTAGTGGCACATTGTGCAACTGTAATATTTGTGATCAATAGAGTTAAATTTCATTGCGTTAGTTATATTTTTGACTTAACGTAGTTCAATGCTTTTTTAAAAGCATTTTAATTTAGATCTTTTATTCGTTCGAAAGTATTTGTTACAAGCTTTTGACGCATTGTACATAGACAATAAATAAAGCCATGATTGATGAGTGACTGATGATGGGACATAAAAATACACATTTTACAACCTACTTATAATGAGGATTACATTTAAAGGGGATATATTCTGGGGGGAAAAAAAATCAATCACTTTTTCAGTGCTTGTGCACATCATTTTCCCTTTGGAGGTTGTAACACCCCTAGGGTGCTTCTGTTAGGACCTGGTCCAACAGTCGCTGAAAATCGGGTTGAGACATCATTGTCCGTCTTATCTGCTGAGCATCCGTGCCCAGCAGATTCCCAATCCTTGTCCATTTCCCTGATCGATTCTCGAACAACGGTTGCTTCTGAATACTGTTGTTCTCCATGCGGCAGATGTGCGCCAAGTATTTCAGCCTTTGTTTCCAGCAAGTGAGTCCGATTGGGGGGGGTGTTTGGGTCATCTCTTGCAGATTCCTATTGGTTAACCGGAACCCCCAGTCCACCTCTCCCTGAGCATCAGAAACTCCTGGGTCAGCAGGATTCTCTCTTTTGAAACCACCTTTGATCATACGACGCAGAAAGCCGTTCCATACAACTTCTATTTTGTTGAGATCATCGGAGGATATTTGCCATTTGACACTGTACAGCAAGGATATCTGCCATTTGACACTGTACAGCAAGCGAGATCGAACACAAGCAACAAGGAATTTCACCCTAGTTGACAGTAGAATGCGGTTCATGCTTAAGTTCATTCCACTTTTGAAATGCAGCACCAATTCTTATACTGAGTGAGAGGTATCTGTACTGGTGTTGCGGATACTGTGCCCAAGATATTTAAAATTGCGCATGTTCTTGATTTTATTACCAGCAATGGAGACAAGGCTTTCTTCTCCTTTGATATCTTGACGGACATTGAAAGCCATAGTTTCTGTTTTTACATACGACATTTGCAAACCAAAATGGGTAAACGTTTCATCGTTGATTTGGAGAATTGCTTGCAATTGCTCGATGGGTTCGGCAAAGATAGCTAGATCATCTGCGTATAACAGGTCAGTTATATGATTTTCTATCACAGGTGCCATCTTGCGTAGTTCTCTAGGTGACACTTTGTTTGGAATACAGAACTTGATTGCAAAGCCTGCTTCTGGATACACTTTTGCTATCTCATACCGTGCAACTCTGACCACAAAGTCCATATAGATATTGAAAATGAAAGGGGATTCCATTGCACCTTGTCGACATCCAACTAGAGTGTCAAACAGGTGAGTGGATCCTTTAATGTAGGCCTTTGGGCCAGTATACAAGGCATATAGGACTGCTACTACAGTCCCTGACAAAAGTCTTGTCGCTTGGGTACAAGTTGACCTTAAGTGCCCCTCAAATATATGTCTAATCAATTTTTTTTTTTTTTACAAGAAATGGCTAATTTCAATCCCAACAGCTTTTGAAATAATGTTTTGGTGCCAAACGAAACTGCTGAAAAGCATTCTAACGTTCACAGCTTGGTAAAGCCCACTGAGTCAGTTTTTGCAAAGACAAGTCTTGTCGCCTTGTCATATGATGCACCCAATCCTAGATTACAGCCTCACCTGTGATCAATAATTGATCAATCAATTAGTGGGTGTGTATAAAAAGAACCCCAGCACACCAGACCTTCACATCAACTGCAACTTGACCTCTGACAACATGCCTACGATTCACCCTGAGACCAAAGTGTTGATTATCAAGAGGCTGAAGACCAGATCCACTGCTGAGGTGGCTGACACCTTCAATGTGTCTCAGCATCAAGTACAAAGAATAAGAAAAAGATTTGAAGAGACTGGAGAGGTTTTTGACAAGCCCAGGTCTGGCAGACCCTGCAAGACAACTGCTTGGGAGGACCGTTTGTTGGCTCGAAAATCCAAGGCCAGCCCCTTTTCCACTGCAGCAGAGCTCCACCAGGCCTGGTCACCTCAAGTCCCCGTGTCAACCAGAACAGTTTGTAGAATTCTGTCTCGAAATGGCCTCCATGGTCGAATCAGTGCCCAGAAACCAGCACTAACCAAAAGGCAATTAAGAAAACGTGTGGCATTTGCCAAGGCCCACAGCCTGCTAAAAGGATGAACGCTGGAAAAGTGGCAGAAGGTGGATGTCTCAGATTAATCTTCAATTGAATTACATCACAGCCGTCGCAAATATTGCAGGAGACCTACTGGAGCCCGCATGGATCCAAGATTCAGCCAGAAAACAGTTAAGTTTGGTAGCTGAAAATCATGGTCTGGGGTTACATCCAGTATGGGGGTGTGCGAGAGATTTGCAGGGTGGAAGGCAATATCAATAGCCTAAAATATCAAGAAGTATTAGCTACCTCTTACATTCCCAACCATAAAAGGGGTCAAATTTTGCAGCAGGATGGTACTCCATCGCATACTTCCATCTCTACATCAAAGTTCCTCAAGGCGAAGAAGATCAAGGTGCTCCAGGACTGGACAGCCCAGTCACCAGACATGAACATCATTGAGCATGTCTGGGGTAGAATGAAAAAGGAAGCATGGAAGACAAAACCAAAGAATCTTGATGAACTCTGGGAGGCATGTAAGACTGCTTTCTTTGCTATTCCTGATGACTTCATCAATAAATTGTATGAATCATTGTCGAACCGCATGGATGCAGTCCTTCAAGCTCATGGAAGTCATGCAAGATATTAAATATGGATCTCACAGCACCACTACTTAATTCACTGATGTTATGCAACATATTTTTGTATTTGAAGTAAATTATTTGCTCAATTTTCACATTACTCTCTGTAGGCGACAAAACTTTTGTCTTGCCAAAATCTGACCTTTCTGTGTTCATTAAATGATCAATCTTTCTTCAGTGAAGCAAATTTATTTTAGTATATTAAACATAATTTGGGAGGGTTTTAGCTTTCATATGAGCCATTTCTAAAACCAATGGATTAATTAAAAGTCAGGTTATAAGCTGTTGTTTCTACAAAATGGATAAGTGACAAGACTCTTGTCAGGGACTGTAGTTGTGGACATCCAAAGCGAATTTCGAGGCATTTCATCAAGGCATCACGGGGTATCCAGTCATATGCTGCCTTCAAATTGACGAACGCTATAAACGATGCAGTTCTTGATTTGCTCGACTTTTCCAGGACCTGGCGCAGGACGAAGATGGCATTGACCGTTGATCTATTTGATCGAAAACCAAACCGCGATGGTAGTAGGACGTACTCATATACCTCGTGAGCTCTCTCAACGATGATTCCTGATACAACTTTAGACATGGTTGCAACAATACTTAATCTTCTGTAGTTCTCCGCACATGACCGTATGCCTTGCTTGTACAAGCAGCACGTAATGCTCGAAGTAAGCCACCTAACTGGTACTTGGAGGCAGGTCCACACAAGCCCAACCAGGACAACTAAATACTTCAATAGCCAGTCCAATTCTGCATACTTCAGGTGTTCCCCGTATACATCATCAGTTCCTCTACACTTGCCACTCTTGAGCTTCTATAGGCAGGTTTTAGTGTCTGTACGATCTGGTATTAATAATGGGTAGATCCTCAGGTGATTGGATGTATGGATACTCCTCTGAGTGTTCTAGCTCTGGGTGAGGTTCATATACACAGGGGCCCAAAGTGCTTGGAGAAGTGGTCTTCGAATTTAACTACAAGAGGCTTAAATGATCTTTCAAGCACAAGCATTCGGGTTTCTGGAGCCTGCCAACACACAAACTCTGAAATAAGACAAAACCAGTCAGTTTCTGCTTATTTCAGAAAGCATGTGCTTCAACAAGCCATTCAGATTTGGCTCCACTTTATATGTCATGAGGTGAGATCATTAGAATTATACTGTTGCCTCATCAGAGTATCTCCACTCATAGCCTGAGAATTACCTTTACCAATGAATATTCATGAGGAAAGTGCTACCTGATTGGCTGGTGGAAGGGGGTGGGGTGAGCAGTGGCTCATTATCATTTAAAGGAACAGGCCATTCTTCAAATCAGCCATTTTGAACAGGACTGTTTAGACAGGGTGAGAAGGGAGCTGTGGTGTTCTATCCTTATGGAATTTCGATCAAAGCATGTCACAGATATTTCATTAGGACCTCAGGGAACTGCGTTAACTTGTGGAAAAGGGATACAACACATCACCTTTAACATACTGACTTTACCAGAAGCACTCAGTGAAGATGTTTAAATGCTTTATGAATATGGGTTTCATGGAAATTGTTAAAGAAAATGTTACTAATTTTAATAAAATGCAAATACTGTGGGGGTGGAACAATGTATTGACATAATCGATTACATGAATGTTTGTTTGTATGTGGCACACTATATATTTTTATTCCTAATTATGGCCGCTTCTGCTCCCGGGTGTTCTAACAAGAGTGCTCTGAGAGCACAATATCCCCCGCTGGCAACTCTGCCATAACTCTGGTAAAATGTGACTAAATTGAATGAAATTGCAATAAGCGTATTACCGGCATATAAAGAATCCTGTCAAGTTTTGTGAAATTCCTCCAAAAATTGAGAGTTGATGATTTCAGAAGGGGAGTACCCTTCCTGGGACGGACAGACATCGCCAGGACATAATCGCCTTTCGGCCAGCAGGGGATAAAAATTGTGAGGGAAGTTGATTTCAGAAAGCAAGCACACCTTGGTGAAACTGCCAAAAGTACAAGTTTGTTAATAATCAAGGGCATAACTCTGGGAAAATTTGCCCAAATTAAACAAAATTTCAATATGCGTATAACCGTCATATAACAAAGCCTTTTGCCAAGTTTGGTGAAATTCCTCCACAAATTGTGAGAGGACTTGATTTCAGAAGAACGTACACTCTCATCAAATTGTCAAAGTACAAGTTATTTAATCAAGGGTTAAAACTCTGGTAAAATTTTCACAAACGAAATTAAATCGCAATCTGCGTATTACCATCATATAACAAGGCCTTTTGCCAAGCTTTGAGAAATTCATCCAAAAATTGTGAGAGGAGTTGATGTCAGAAGGCAAGCACACCTTCATGAAATTGTGAAAGTACAAGGTTGTTCATCAAGGGCCACGACTCTGGTAAAATGTGACCAAATTGAACAAAACAATATGCGTAGTACTGACATATAACCAGTGTTGGGCACGCTACTTTCAAAAAGTAATTAGTTATAGTTACTAGTTACTTTTCCCAAAAAGTAACTGAGTTAGTAACGGAGTTACTTTGTCATAAAAGTAAGTAATTACCAGGGAAAGTAATTATTCCGTTACATTTTGTGTTCCCCCCCCAAAAAAAAATCAAATTCAATTAGTGTAATCATAATAAAAGTGAATGTTAAATGTGTTTAATGACTGAAATTGGCACTTAACAGAACCAATTAATAACGTTATCTACACTATATTAATATTTTTGTGGGATAATGTGAGATAAGACATCTATCAAATTTAATATATTTTTGTAGTTATTAAAATTGTTATGTTACTAATTACTGGCCACTGACGAGGACAAACGCTTTGTTCCTCGACATAATGTGCATTGCACGTACACATTTTTGCCTTTTACTGTATTTCAAGTAATGAAAAGTCCTGGCTGTATTTCCAGTGTGAAAGCGCAGTGTTGGGCTGACCGCTCGCCATCGCTGTGTCTTCTCATTGAAAGTGTGCGCAGTAGTGCAGTAGGCGGAGCCGACCTATGTATGCTGTCCAAATCTACTCTGATTGGCTTACTATGCCGTTGTCTCGCATCTCCCCGCCCCACACTAAAGCAGAGGAAAGAAAGGCTGAACAAGCAGCGTGCCAGATGAGAACAGCTTTAATAAAGTAACGCATAGTATTTTATTGTAAGTAACGGGAACGGTGTTATAACGATGTAAAAAGTAATTAGTTAGATTACTCGTTACTAAAAAAAGTAACGCCGTTAATTTCTAACGCCGTTATTCCCATCACTGCATATAACAATGCCTTTTGCCAAGTTTTGTGAAATTCTTCCAAAAATTGAGAGAGGAGTTGATTTCAGAAGGAAAACACGCTCATGAAATTGTCAAATTATAATTTTGTTAATCAAGGGCTGTAACTCTGGTAAAACGTGACCTAATTGAATGAAATTACAATATGCGTAGTACCGACATATAACAAAGAATTCTGCCAAGTTTCATGAAATTTCTCCTAAAACTGTGAGAGGAGTTGATTTCAGGTGGTGAGTACCCTTCCCGGGACGGACATCGCCACGACATAATCCCCCTTCAGGCCTTTCGGCCAGCGGGGGATAAAAATGAGACCTGACCCCAAAAAACCTGAATCTGACCATCCAAAGTGTGGAAATTCTTTAAACAGAGACCTAATAAAATGGTGCACTGCATGCTTTGTAAGACTGAAATGGCCTCCCACAGCAGCACAACTGCTATGCACAAACATTTATGTAACCCATTAGATCAATACTTCGTTCCAGGCCTAAAATACTATAACTCCAAAAGATTAAAAATGAACACATTGTGATAAATGTACGAAACTGCTTCCTCCTGATTTTTTTTTTTGTCTGAGAGAGCAACATTTTTACTTTCTTTGGTTTATATGATACGAATATATTGAGTCTCTTTAAGTAATCAAAACTCAAACAATTTTTAAAGTCATTTCACAAGATTTACATGCACAGAGGGATTCTGTAAACCTTTTATAAACATAGATTAAGTTTAGTCTTGGACTGTATTACACAGACCATAAGGATGATTCATGTAATGATATCATGTAGAAGCTGTAATCAGATCTAGGAGGAGTCTGGAGTCTAGAAAACACAGGCAAGAACTTGCAATGTGGAAACAACACACACACAGACCTTGAGACAGAGTTCATCCTCAGACTCCGGAGTGAAATTATACAACGCTCGGCCTGTCTTCCCTTCTACACATACCTCAGATGCTACAGAAAGACAGACGACAAAAGAACAGAACACAATAGTCACTCTCGATATCCTTATTTTCCTTATAAAAGAACAGCATTTTAATAAGAAAGGAATAAAACAACATGATGCTGTTAGGAATATAATCAACAAGGACAAATGATTAAGCAGAGGGCCATTACCACCACAAAGTTGATTTTTTTTTTCTAGCAGCATGTCATGAAGTGTTTACTTGTCTTATGTCACAGCAATTACAATATTATTGACACTGTTCTAAATTGATGACACTGGAAACACTAAATCCTCACAAAAAAAAAAAAGAAAAAAGACTCTAAAGCGTTTATGTGGCGTGTCCAAAATACAAGTCCCTTCATAAGCAGTCGTATGGAAATAATTGAGTGCACCGATTATATAAATCTGACATCTTGCCTTGTCAGAGCTGCTGTTGTAGAAAAATACTCAACGATATCTGACCAATCAAGATTTGAGAATTCAGAGCTGTGGTGTACCAGACAGAAAACACAATTATATACCAGGGGGCTCAGGTGACGATTTTCTTGCTGGACTTTCCTGAACAAGCTGGACAAAATTCAAAGGGAAGAGCCCTGTGCGTCCGTTAAGGCTGCCACGCCCCCACTCTGCATCTATAGACTCCATTAGTGTGATGACATCACCGTCACGAAACGTCAGCTCACCATCCTCACCATCGAATGCAAAGTGTGCTCTATACCTGAGGAAAGAAAGAAAGAACAGATAAAGAAAGGGAAGCATGTGAGGGAGAGGCCGAGACGCAGGAGGAGGACATGCGTTAATTAGAAAGAATCATGTTCGTCAATGAGAATGTCTGAAATAGAAGAAGCATTAACACCTGACGTTGGTGTTTATCTCAGGCTGCTGCTCCTCCGTCTGTGGCTCTTTCTTCAGCTCCCGAGCTTCCTGAGAGACGGGTTCTTCTGACACCTTGACCTCATGTTGATCTTTCACACCTCCTGGGAAGCCTGGTGGACCTGCTGGTCCAGTCGTGTCATCAAGGGCAACAAACAGCTTCTCTTTCTGCAGAGGCATAAGAAAAGACTTTCACAAAGCTGATATTTACAAATGGATATGCGTCTTTGAGGTAATTACCTGAAGGTAGGATTCTTTAGGATCACTGCTAGGCGGGTTTACTTGAAGGATTTTGCTCTGCAACACACACACACACACACACACACACCATTATCAAGTCAGCTGAGTGCATCAACATGATGCAGATCTGAAATGTCTCTAGGGGTGTTCACACGGCAACTTTTACTCCGGTGTAGCACCGGGGCTGCCCCGGTAGAGCGTTCACACGGTACAAAGTTATACCGGTGTAGCCCCTGAAAGCTGCTTAAACCGGTGCAAATCTAACCCTGCTCGGGAGGTGGTTTAAGAAATTTACTCCGGAGTAAATGCTAGTTTGCGGGGCAGCACCGATATAAAATGGGACGTCTGAACGCTACGGGGTAGACTCGCTACGCGTGAGGAGAGTTGATTACATACGGGCATTGCATAATTTGCATCCTGGTATTTTGCGCTTCCAAAATGGCGAATATCAACAACAACAGAACTGCCTGTCTTCCAGTGTTGCCAGATTGGGCGGTTTTAAGTGCATTTTGGCGGATTTGAACATATTTTGGGCTGGAAACCGTCAGCAGTATCTGGCAACACTGGTGTCTTCATCCACATTGTTTTCCCGGCGGTTGGTGATGCCATGACAACAGGGAAAAGGAAGTACATTTTCACGCATGCGCATATTTCATTTCCGCATTATTACTATCGTATAGCACGGTCGCAAAAACTGCCGTGTGAACGCCAGTGGGGCTGCACCGGTGCTAACACGCTTCTCTCTAGTAAGCAGGTTTGTGACGTGTGAACGCTCCACAAAATTTACACCGGTGTAAGATATATCGCAACAAAATACATCGGTGCAGCATCGATGCAAATATGTGCCGTGTGAACACCCCTTCTCTCTCTCTGGCCATACTATCCACAATCCCATAACCTGAAGAAAAATGTTACTCGAACGACATGAAAAGAAATGCCGACAAATAGCACCACCTTTTCCAGTTTTTTTAAAAGCAGGCCTTACTGTGTTCTCTCTGTAGAGAGGATGCCCAGGCTTTGGTCTCGGTGGCAGTGGTGGTCCTCGTTTTACTCCCTTGTAACTTGAGTGCTGATTGGTTGTAGCGGGAGTCAGGGAGGAGGAACCTGCTGACTTACTCAACTTTACTGGAGGAGGACGCACAGGAAGCAGCTTACCCTCACTGGCTCTACAAAAATAAACAGTATAAGAATTTATTAAGCATTTATAATGGCAAAAATGACAAGAGTAAGGGAGTAGGAATGGTTTAAAAGGTCATAGGCAACGGTTTTCAATTTATGCACATTTGAAACTTTATACGTTAAAAAACCCTCTGTAATTTTCTTCTGGTCCCAAGAAGCATTGTTAATAAGTAATAATTAAAATAAGATAGTGCAGATCGCGGCGAATTTCTGTTCGGCGAGTTTTGTGACCACGTGGCACGTGACGTCATTCAACCGCTTGAGTTGAGTCCACTTCCGTTTACTTGCATTGCCGTTCGGCTTGAGTGCAGACGTGCGTTCAGGAATTTCCAAAGAAAAACCATGCCTTATTGTTGTGCAGTGAATTGTAACAACGGGACCGGTTCAGGAAGAAGTTTTTATACCTTTTTCCGAGAGAGGAGAAGAGGCGGAGAGAGTGGATTGGCTTTTTCCAAAAAAGAAGAGGCGGAGCGAGTGGGTTGGCTTTTCCCAAAAGAGAAGAGGCACCACAAGAGGGTTGGCTTTTTCCAAAAGAGGAGAAGAGGCAGAGTGAGAGGATTGGCTTTTTCCAAAAAAGGAGAGGAGGCAGAGAGAGTGGATTGTGCGCGTGAAGCCAGAGGGTTGTTTTTTTCCGGAAGAGGAGACGAGGCGGAGAGAGTGCATTGTGCGCATGAAACAAAATCAAGCAGTCAAAGAAGAAATGGAGCAGCAACGCTCAAGCAAAGAGGAGAAGATTGGAGGTAAACATTTTTACTTTTGCTTGCAATTGACAAGTCAAGAATCCTGAGGGATCCTGTACAATCATTGTGGAAATGAGACAAAGGGATATTTCCTCGCTTAGAGTCGGCTATAAATAGTATAATGCAGCGGATGGCAGGCTAACGTGGCCTACCGGCGCACTGTCCAGTAATCGTTACCTGTATCCACTAGGGAGGGCGGTTTAATTATTCTTCAAAAGGGCTCTTATTTAGTATTACGACGAAAGTAGGAATTTATCATAGCTACCATGATAAATTGTTTGGGCACGAGTCTTGTTGAGGTTCGGGGTCACCGCGATCAGAGACGGCCGAGTCGCCGTCCGATTCCGAGGCCGCACGGTCAAACCAGTGAGCCACATTCACCGATTGCTTTGCAATGGCCAGAGGTTCATACATATATGGTTTCACCTCTCGATATTCAATTTGGAGGCTTCCTACTTCAAAATCGTGATCGCTTTCAGACATTTTACACAACCTCTCACGACCAAAGTCCGTACACGTGTGCTCGGTTCGCAAGTAAACACAGAACTGCTCCCGGTCTGTTTGGCTTGAATGACGTCACGACGACGGTCCCCTGGTGGTGAAAGTGCGCATAAGTGAGATGTAAACAAACCTTCGGAAATTGGGCAAAACAGTATATTTTAACCATTTTATTCAATTTTAGGGTGCAAATTAGACACCAGGAAGATTGAATTCGCTTTTTGGGTTGTTCTTCTAGACAATAAAGTTGATATTCTACGTTTCACCTCCGACCCTTGCCTATGACCTTTAATGTTGAGCTGAAATGTAAACAGATGTACTTACTAATAACTGTCAGTAGACTTGGGGTGATTAGGTGAAATTCAATTATGATTACTTCTAAAGTTTAGATTACAAATCACGATTACATCACAGGTACTACAATTATGATTATTTGAGCACAATTACAGCAAATACTATGCCAAATTCTGTTATGGACAGGTGCTTTTGACCTATTTGGGGACAAATTTGGGCACTTATGAGCAATACTATTCAATGAATCAAATGATGAAAATAAAGAAAAGAAAAAAAAAAACACCCAAGAACGTTAGTTTTACTTGCAACATTTATTATAATTTTTCATTATGCATGTTTTCACATGTACAGTGCTGAGCGCAAATGTGTACACCCCCTTTGAAAAGTAACATTTTAAACAAAATTTCAGTGAACACAAACAATTTCCAAAATGTTGAAAAGGCAAAGTTTAATATAACATCTGTTTAACTTATGAATAATATAACTTGGATTACACATTTTTTCAGTTTTACTCAAATTAGGGTGGTGCAAAAATGAGTACACCCCACAACAAAAACTACTACATCTAGTACTTTGTATGGCCTCCATGATTTTTAATGACAGCACCAAGTCTTCTAGGCATGGAATGAACAAGTTGGCGACATTTTGCAACATCAATCTTTTTCCATTCTTCAACAATGACCTCTTTTAGTGACTGGATGCTGGATGGAGAGTGATGCTCAACTTGTCTCTTCAGAATTCCCCATAGGTGTTCGATTGGGTTCAGATCAGGAGACATACTTGGCCACCATTAGACACTGTTGCTCAAGGCTTACCTGCGTATAAAACTAACTTAAATCATGGCTTTAAATCCTAACAGCCACTGAATCACTTTCACCCTGTTCTTCTTCAGAAATCCAACAGTGGCCTTAGATGTGTGTTTAGGATCATTGTCATGTTGGAAAAGTGCACGACGACCAAGGACAGGGAGTGATGGTAGCATCTTCGCTTTCAGTATAGAGCAATACATCTGTGAATTCATGATGCCATCAATGAAATGCAGCCCCCCGACACCAGCAGCACTCATGCAGCCCCACATAAGGACACTGCCACCACCATGTTTCACTGTAGGCACCATGCATTTTTCTTGTATTCCTCACCTTTGCGACACCATACAGTTTTGAAGCCATCAGTTCCAAAAACATTTATATTGGTCTCATCGCTCCAGAGTATAGAGTCCCAGTAGTCTTCATCTTTGTCAGCATGGGCCCTGGCAAACTCTAGGCGGGCTTTTTTGTGCCTGGGCTTTAGGAGAGGCTTCTTTCGTGGACGGCATCCATGCATGCCATTCCTCTGCAGTGTACGCCATATTGTGTCACGGGAAATAGTCACCCCAGTTTGGCTTTCTACTTCTTTAGATAACTGCAGTGAACTTGCATGCCGATTTTCTTCAACCCTTCTCATCAGAAGACGCTCCTGTCGAGGTGTTAACTTCTGTGGATGACCTGGACATCTCTATGAGATGGTTGCAGTTCCAGCTTTCTTAAATTTTTGTCCCACTTTTGCTACAGTATTCTGACTGATAAGTAAAGCTTTGCTGATCTTCTTGTAGCCTTCACCTGTGTGGTGTAAAGGAATTATTCTCTTTGGGGAATTCTGAAGAGACTAGTTGAGCATCACTCTCCATCCAGCATCCAGTCACTAAAAGAGGTCATTGTTGAAGAATGGAAAAAGATTGATGTTGCAAAATGTCGCCAACTTGTTCATTCCATGCCTAGAAGACTTGGTGCTGTCATTAAAAACCATGGAGGCCATACAAAGTACTAGATGTAGTAGTTTTTGTTGTGGGGTGTACTCATTTTTGCACCACCCTAATTTGAGTAAAACTGAAAAATGTGTAATCTAAGTTTATATTATTAACCTTACTTTCACGTCATGAGTTAAACAGATGTTATATTAAACTCTGTCTTTTCAACATTTTGGAAATTGTTTGTGTTCATTGAGATATTGTTTAAAATGTTACTTTTCAAAGGGGGTGGACTCATTTATGCTGAGCACTAGTCTCTATTATTAACATAAAATGTAATGTAAAACTGGCCAGTGTACATTAAAGTGCAAGAGACTATGTGAAAACATACATAATTTCTTTCTTCTATTTATTATGAGCAGATCGGCTGATATGTGTGCGCTGTAGTGTATACACAGGAAAAATGACTGAGCAGTTTTTTCCAGAGTTAAAAGTATTTCTCAAAATAGTTAAAAATTTTGCTCTATTTTGAGTTTAGTGTGTACAATTTGGAGTGGGAGCAAAATGACAGAGTAATTGTGTAACAGAGTTGGTTGTGGCTCTGAACTGAGTAAAATAGTACAAGAGTTAATTTCAAGACACACTGAATCGAGTCAAATACCAAAATAAAGTCCAATACCAGATAAATGAAGATGTTGTAAAAAGCAGTTTTAGAACTGTGTTGGAATGTGTAAAAAAACAAACAAACATGACCTTACCCATTGTGATTTGACCTGATGGGATTAAGAGTTGGCAGTGGGAGAGGTTTTCACTCTTCTCATTGAATGAATGGAATTTTTTACCCTTCTCATTGAATACCCCTCCCACTGCCAACCCTTTATCCCAAAACAATAGGACATAGATTTTTGTTTTGATGGCCAGTTAATTGTCCAAATCAAATCAAAGGAGCAGATTTGTGTTTGATACATTCCTAAGATTGAACAGAATCACCTCAAGTGATCAAAACAGTTTGTCACAATGGGTAAGGTCATGTTTTTTCACACATTCCAACACAGTTCTAAACCTGCTTTTTACAACACCTTCATTTATCTGTTTTTTTTTTTAAGTAAAATCATTTTTTAAAAAGTACAAATCAATACAGACTGCATAGATATTATTGTAGCTGAACTTGTTCTGAATACAAAAAAAATATATGACTTTGAAAATACTGCTTAGATTTGCTGAAACTGACAACAAAATCAGAGCATGCCAAAATCGTTAGTGTCAGAAAATACCCTCAGACCCCAGAGGGTTAAAGTCTACTGACCTGGCAGGTAAATGGACCAAAGATGTTCAGAACAAGGTACCAATGTTCTTCACTTTTATTTTTACCATCAAGTAATTTTGTTATACTGAAATGATTACCATTATTGGTACCTATGATTACAATTACAGCATGTTTCCTGAGTAATATTACGATTACATAAAATGTAATCGATTACAATGACGATTATCCCATGTGTCAGTACATACTGTAGAAATCTGATTATCTAAAACCCACAAACATTTAAATGTAAGAGAAAAAAAAAAAGTGTTTGCTAGACTTACTGATGCGAGTGTAATGGGCCAGATTTGCGAATGTTTACAGCACTGACAGCATCCTGAAAACACACACCACTTTATCAGACATTACAGAATTGCCAACGATCAGTTATATGCTGTAGAGCAGCATTCACATCATCTTAACTGATGGTTAGCCTTTTAAATACTAGTGCATCTCAAAAAATTAGAATATTGTGAAAAAGTTCAATATTTTCCATCAGTTATTTAAGAAAGTGAAAATGTTATATATTATAGACTCATTACACATAAACTAAAATGTTTCAAGCATTTTTCTATTTTAATTTTAATCAGTATGGCATACAGTACAAAAACAAAAAAAACATCTCAAAATATTAGAATATTTCATTTCGAGTTTGAGTAAAACAGTATGAACACAGTGTATCTCTCGGTCTAGTTCAGTACACACAACCACAATCATGGGGAAGACTGCTGACTTGACTGTTGTCCAGAAGATAATCACTGATGCCCTCCACAAGGAGGATAAGCCACAAAAGGTCATTACTGAAAAGGGTGGCTGGAAAAGGTGCACAAGCAACATGGATGACCGCAGTCTTGAGAGGATTGTCAAGAAAAGTTGATTCAAGAACTTGGGAGAGCTTCACAAGGAGTGGACTGAGGCTGGTGTCAGTGTATCAAGACCCATCACGAACAGACATCTTCAAGAAAGGGGATACAACTTTCGCATTCCTAATATCAAGCTACTCCTGAACCAGAGACAATGTCAGAAGTGTCTTATCTGGGCTAAGGAGAGAAAGAAATGGACTGTTGCTCAGTGGTCCAAAGTCCTCTTTTCAGATGAAAGTACATTTTGCATTTAATTTGGAAATCACGGTTCTAGAGTCTGGAGGAAGAGTGGAGAGGCACAGAATCCAAGGTGTTTGAAGCCCAGTGTGAAGTTTCCACAGTCTGTGATGATTTGGGGTGCCATGTCATCTGCTGGTGTTGGTCCACTGTATTTTATCAAGTCCAAAGTCAACACAGCCGTCTACCAGGAGATTTTAGAGCACTTCATGCTTCCATCTGCTGACGAGCATTTTGGAGATGCTGATTTCCTTTTCCAGCAGGACTTAGCACCTACCCACAGTGCCAAAACTACTACCAAATGGTTTGCTGACCATGATATCACTGTGTTTGATTGGCCAGCCAACTTGCCTGACCTGAACCCCATAGAGAATCTATGGGGTATTGTCAAGAGGAAGATGAGAAACACCCGACCCAAAAATACAGATACGCTGAAGGCCACTATCAAAGCAACCTGGGCTTCAATAACACCTCAGCAGTGCCACAGACTGATCACCTCCATGCCACATCGCATTGATACAGTAATTCATGGTAAAGGAGCCCCAACCAAGTATTGAGTGTATAAATGAATATACTTTTCAGAAGTTGGACATTTCTGTATTGTAAATCCTTTTTTTTGATTGATCTTAGGGAATATTCTAATAATTTGAGATACTGGATTTCTGATTTTCATGAGCTATAAGCCATAATTATCAAAATTAAAACAAAAAAGGCTTTAAATATTTCACTTTACATGTAATGAATATGGAATATATGAAAGTTTACCTTTTTGAATTAAATTATGAAAAAAAATGAATTTTTCATGGTATTCTAATTTTTTGAGATGCACTAGTATAGAGATTGATAGTAGTCCATCACAAATTTAACCAATTAAAAAGTTAAAAAAAAAAAACCCACCACATCTACAGTGGTGCTTGAAAGTTTGTGAACCCTTTAGAATTTCCTATATTTCTGCATAAATATGACCTAAAACATCATCAGATTTTCACACAAGTCCTAAAAGTAGATAAAGAGAACCCAGTTAAACAAATGAGATAAAATATTATACTTGGTCATTTATTTATTGAGAAAAATGATCCAATATTACATATCTGTGAGTGGCAAAAGTATGTGAACCTCAAGGATTAGCAGTTAATTTGAAGGTGAAATTAGAGTCAGGTGCTTTCAATCAATGGGATGACAATCAGGTGTGAGTGGGCACCCTGTTTTATTTGAAGAACAGGGACAGGGATCTATCAAAGTATGATACTGAAAGCAAAGGTTCACATATCACATACACGTTTGTGGAAGTGTATCATGGCACGAACAAAGGAGATTTCTGAGGACCTCAGAAAAAGCGTTGTTGATGCTCATCAGGCTGGAAAAGGTTACAAAACCATCTCTAAAGAGTTTGGACTCCACCAATCCACAGTCAGACAGACTGTGAACAAATGGAGGAAATTCAAGACCATTGTTACCCTCCCCAGGAGTGGTCGACCAACAAAGATCACTCCAAGAGCAAGGCATGTAATAGTCGGCGAGGTCACAAAGGACCCCAGGGTACCTTCTAAGCAACTGAAGGCCTCTCTCACATTGGCTAATGTTAATGTTCATGAGTCCACCATCAGGAGAGCACTGAACAACAATGGTGTGCATGGCAGGGTTACAAGGAGAAAGCCACTGCTCTCCAAATAGAACATTGCTGCTCATCTGCAGTTTGCTAAAGATCACGTGGACAAGCCAGAAGACTTTTGGAAAAATGTTTTGTGAACAGATGAGACCAAAGTAGAACTTTTTGGTTTAAATGAGAAGCGTTATGTTTGGAGAAAGGAAAACACTGCATTCCAGCATAAGAACTTTATCCCATCTGTGAAACATGGTGATGGTAGTATCATGATTTGGGCCCGTTTTGCTGCATCTGGGCCAGGACGGCTTGCCATCATTAATGGAACAATGAATTCTGAATTATATCAGCAAATTCTAAAGGAAAATGTCAGGACATCTGTCCATGAACTGAATCTCAAGAGAAGGTGGGTCATGCAGCAAGATAATGACCCCAAGTACACAAGTCATTCTACCAAAGAATGGTTAAAGAAGAATAAAGTTAATGTTCTGGAATGGCCAAGTCAAAGGCCTGACCTTAATCCAATCAAAATGTTGTGGAAGGACCTGAAGCGAGCAGTTCATGTGAGGAAACCCACCAACATCCCAGAGTTGAAGCTGTTCTGTACGGAGGAATGGGCTAAAATTCCTCCAAGCCGGTGTGCAGGACTGATCAACAGTTACCAGGAACGTTTAGTTGCAGTTATTGTTGCACAAGGGGGTCACACCAGATACTGAAAGCAAAGGTTCACATATTTTTGCCACTCACAGACATGTAATATTGGATCAGTTTCCTCAATAAATAAATCACCAAGTATAATATTTTTGTCTCATTTGCTTAACTGGGTTCTCTTTATCTACTTTTAGGACTTGTGTGAAAATCTGATGATGTTTTAGGTCATATTTATGCAGAAATGTAGAAAATTCTAAAGGGTTCACAAACTTTCAAGCACCACTGTACAGTTCACCAATTAACCAACCTTACCTAATCTCACCAATATTACGATTGATTAAGGAATAAAAAACACTGAGGCGTGCATTTATAGGAAAATAATCAATGATACAGTGGTGCAATTTGGCC
The DNA here is from genome assembly GCF_027579695.1 of Neoarius graeffei. Taxonomy (NCBI): domain Eukaryota; kingdom Metazoa; phylum Chordata; class Actinopteri; order Siluriformes; family Ariidae; genus Neoarius; species Neoarius graeffei. The sequence goes on from NC_083581.1 coordinate 34,968,864, forward strand.
CACTTCAAGTGAAGTTAATGTTACTTGCCCAAAGTTGATTCATTTCCAATAACAGCATATCCTGAAGTGTTTTATTCCTCTTATACCACATCAATTCGCCAACAATTGGAATTTATTTTTTTTTAAGAAAATATTTTAGAATCGTTTATAGGTTCGTTTAACATCTAAAAAGATTACTAGTATTCAGTGGTTCTGAAAATGAAACAGGAAAAACGGAAATGTATACTGTTCAATGTACACTGTAATAATATTTACCTTTGCAGGTGTGTGTGTTGGGGGTGGAGGCCTCCTCTGAGACGGTGGCTTAGTTGGATCTGAGCACAGTAAATGCATGGATCAGGATTTTGTTAGTCAAATTCAGTCCAAAATAGAAGTAGCCTAGTCTGTACGAGTAGCCCAGTCAAGGGGGAAATGGATTTTTTTGTTAAAATAAAACATTTTAGACAAACCACTAGGACTCAGTAATACCTTCTAATGATGAGATTCAAGCATGATGCATGTAGACAAGCCACTTTTATCATATGGTCCTAGCTTTAAAGGAATATGCCTCTTTTTTTTTTTAACATTAATCTCTATCCACCATAGCTGTAGTGGCTGTCTGACTAACACAAATTTTTTAAAGGTGTTTCCCAGTACTGAATAAAGAAGAGAAGAAAGAAAACATCTAAGGGCAGCTGTTGGACACGGATTCATTTCAATATTGTATTTGTGTAGTACAGCCACACATTTTAAACACTTACTGACAATTCAACATCTGCCCCAACATCTGCCCCTAGACTGTTTTGTGTAAACCTTTTTTGTTTGTTTCTCAGTACATGAAAACATGTCAAAATACTAATCCATCACTTTTATGCAGAAGATGCATTACATATAGATTAGCATGAAAAACGATGGAGTATTCCTTTAATCTTCGTGTGCTCTGTTAGCAGCATAATAAACAAAGAAGCACATTCTTACACTTTCCCCTGCCTCTGCTGGAGGACGCGATTGCTACAGGCTTCCCAGAAGCAGCTGTAATTGAATCCTGACCTTCTGAACTTCTCCTTCCAGAGGGGTTAAAAGGCACTTCTGCAGGCAGAGCTCTGTCTTCCTGGGTGGGAGTGGGAGCTCCAGACTTGCGTGAAGCTAGTGGAGGTCTGGGAGGTGGCTGGAGTCGACAGAGCTCGGTTTTCTCCTCAGAGAAACTCTGCTGCTGGGACATGGATTTTTTCACCAGGGGTCTGGGAGCAGGAACTGGATGAACTGCTGACTTATTTTGTTCTGATGAAATGCTGCTCTCCTTCACACTCAGTGTTGGGTCACATGGCTTTGCAGCTATAGCTGGTTTGGGATTCTGAGTTCTTGGTCGTGGTTCTGGTCTCGTTATGGTTTCCAAAGGTTCAGATGCAGCCGTGGAAACCGGGCAGCTTTCCAAAGTGACACTTTCCTCTTCATCGCACTTCTCACTTTGGTCACTTTCGTCATGTTGGTCAGTTTGGAAGTCTTGTTTATCACAACCAAAGACATCAAACAAGTCCTGTAGATACTTATTACAAGCAAAGTCTAAAGAAGGGTCAGTAAAACCGGCAAAAACACTCTCGGTACCATCGTCTTTAAGGCGCACCAAAGTCTGAACTTTGACCTCTCTTGCTATTGGTTGATCCTGAAGCTCCTCTTTAATTACTGACTGCAGTAAAGCTTTGGAGCGAGGGCGTGGCCTGGGGCGTGCTGAACCTTCCTGTTTGATTGGGGCCTGTGACTGAGAATTGTTGGTAATGTGGGAGTCGGCAGAGATGGGAGTTAAGGGTTCACCAAGTGCATGAGTGAAGTCAGTCTGAATGCTACACTGCTTGCCACTAGGTGGGTGTGTTGGAGTGTGTGTGGAACAGGATGGATCAGGCTCATCCAGTTCAATCAAGGAGTGTGTGTGCGCAAGTACTGGCTTGGCAGGTTTAGGAGTGAGCGGGAGGGACGGACGAGGTGGTTTCGGGGGCCGGTGCACTGGAGGAAACAATTGGGGGGGGGGGGGGGGGGGGGGGAGAAGAAAGAGGAACATGTTTGGTTAAAGATTTCAGCCAAAATTAAACACTACTTGTCCTTTATCCTATATGTACTTGAGCATTGTGGCTAATGTTGCTGACAGTTACACAAAGTTTATGGCCACCAGTTTGGCATCATGCCACCTGTACACTTTATTATTTTGTGTGGTTTCTGATACTATAACATTATCTATAAATATGGACAAGTATCACTCCAACAGTATCAAGCTTATATAGGAGGTGTGTCCTAAAGTTTCTAATATTGCAGGTAGTCCATAAAACTTTATGTACCAAAGGCAGGTCTGCACCAAATGGTCTAATAAAAGTGTGTGATGACTCAGGCTTCCCTTTGTTGGTAACTCGCCAGCGCCCCCTATAACGATCCCACAATTTCCTTGCGCGCTCCACCCGGATGTGACGTGAAGTGGAACTGCTTTAACTGTATCGAGAGCGCCTCGATTCGCTCTCTCATGTTCTGACTACTGGAGTGGTCGGACGGACTGTAGGCACGCTCGCCTACAGTGTTGAGACTAACCGCTATTGTCTGAGAACAGCCTGTTCAAATTAGTTTCGGCCGAACTTTTGAACGACCCGCTAAGTTTCAGCGATATAGTGGTTTCGATTCTAAACCTTTGCAAAGTTTAACTACAGTTAAGTAGTTTTCCACGCTAAGAGGCATTTGCGGACAGCTTCGCTCCTCTCAGCCTTTTTCTCGTCGACGCATCACCGGAGGTTTCTCCTGAAGCACCGTGGGCCAGCTAGGCCTTCATCTCCCTGCTTCGTTAGCCGCGGTTGGACGCAACGCGCCGCTAACCTCCTCTCCTCGGACTGCGACCCTCAGCGCGGACATCGGAGAAAGAACTTCCATCGCATTGAGTAGGCACTTGGGCAAATTTTTAATTTGTAGCTTATTCAGATGGTTGTTAGGGTCATGTTTAAGCTTTGAGCTATTTAGCATACCCGCTCAGACACGGAAGGTGTTTGTTTGTTTTTATTGTTTGTTTGTTTGTTTTTATTGTTTGTTTTGGTTCTGTTTTTTTTCTTTGAACTTGTTAGACAGGGTATCTTGCATGATATCTTTCCTTAACTCCATTGCTAGCTTCCCTATCTGATTAGCAGCGCAGCGACAAGTTTGTTATTTTAAGCTCCGAGGCTAGACCGCTACAAGGCCTAGTTCTCTCCATCCAACACATATACACACTCTCTCACACTCTTTCTCTCTCTCTCTCGCGTTGAGTTCTTTGCCTAGATAGTCTGTTGGAAATTGTTGTTAAGTGCAGTGTTTGGATCCAGCTGTAGCGTGGTCAGATTCTCCTTAGCAACTTATTGCTAGCTACCTCAGGGTGATACGCTAGCTGGTAGGCTTGTGTTCTCGACTAGGCCTGCAGGCGCCATTTTTCCGACGCCATTTTGATACCTTCCTCATTGAGTTACCTGTGATACGACACCTAGGCACTGACCGCCATTTTGTTTAAGCATTGCCAGAGTGGCTAGCATTAGCATCTGCCCACAGATACCTACACAAAGCACACATTAGCCACAGAGCTAATCCTTTGTTCTATTTAGCTAACATTCCTTTGTTTTAGCTAACATTCCTTTGTTTTAGCTAACGACAAGCTAGGTCACACACACACACACACACACACACGCATCGGCTTGCCCTAGCCTCACACACACGCACACACAAGGGATTCTTTTCTTTTTTTTTCCTTCTATCTCTTTCTCTCTCTCTTTCCCTCAAATTTATAGTCCAGGTGTAATTGTTCCATTGTTTTGTCTTGTTATTACCTTTGCTGACATTGAATGTATTTTGAGTTTATTATTATTAGTGAGTAGTAGACAAATAAAAGCTAATAAAATTGAATTGCATTTTACTTGTTCCTGTTGTTTATTCACAAGGTCAACTATTTAGAACTCCTTTTTCCTTCAGAATTTAGCTTTTGTATACAACTGGGTTTCCCATCTAATACAGAGCTACCATTAATCTTGAGTGTAACCATTCACGGTGAGTATTAAGATTAATAATTTAAGATTTTATGAGACTGATCTTTATTTATAAATTGATTAATTTAATTATCAATTATCACATAATTTATAATTTAATTAATCCCAATTCAACCTACATTAAAGTGGTGCCCCGTGTGAGGAATAGTTTAATGACCTTGTGAATTTCTCAACAATAACTTGTAAACTGCTGTATACCCAAAATCAACTGCCAAGGTATAACACAGATGACTTTAATGGTGAATCATTAACAGTGTGTTAATCACAGAACTGAAATTCAGCTGCCAACCACAGTTAGCTGATAAACTGGTTTAATTGATTAGTACATTAGAGTAATATCTAATCCAAGTACTTAATTAATATTATTAATAATAATAATCATTATTGTTAACTAATTATTAATTGAGCTAATTAATACAAGTGAAACATTAGTGAAAACAAAGTAGCTAAGAAACCACATCAATTATTTAGCAACTTGGATTAAATTAAATTCTAACCTAATCAACCCCTAGTATTAATTTCCTTTAAGTTAATTAATACATTTCGAACAAAATGTCGCGTTCCCCATCAAGGGAGTCAGAAGGGCCCCTCCTCTCTCTCTTCGACGTTGTAGGCGATTTAGGCCAAGTCCCGGAGGATAGGAGAAATTACTTCTGTGATCTGGACCAAAAGGCTCGCTTTGATGAAATACACATAGCCGTTAGGGAACTTAAGGAGCGTACTATGACTCTTCCAGAAGGGCTACCCAAATTGTTCATGATCTACTATAAGGAAATGGAACATGTGTGTATGACCCTCGAACAAGAGAAAAGAACACTAAAACGACAACTGGCCGAAGCTCAAAGGAGAGCAGAAAGCGCGGAGAGTAGCCTCGTGGGCCTGAGAGCCACACAAGATGAACTAAAGCGCGAAATAGAATACCTCAGAGAAGAAGTGACGCAAGCACGTCGCTCAGATGAGGGATCGGCCAAACCCTCCCAAGAACAGAGTTCCGCTCTGGAGGAGGAAGAACCTGAGCTTAGAACGGTAGATCAGACACCGCACTCAAGCTCAACTCGCGTGAAAGTCGCGCGATCGCCACCTCGTGGCGCTGGGAGTTTTTACTTTACTCCCCACTACACCCCCTCGCGCTTCAATATCGCTGCAGCCTCTAGCCCGCAGAAAACGCCGCGCTACGTACCCTCAGACTCCTCTGACGGAGAGGCCGCCTACAAGCCGAAACGCAGACATAGGCGATATGAGAGCAGCTCAAATAGCGAAGACAGCGAGGACCCCTACGGGTCAAAATCAAAACGCCTCGTCGCAGAACGCAAAACTAGGATCCGCCAAATCGACGTCCTTGCGAAAGACATAGAGCGTTTTGAGCCGGAAAATCATAGACACCGAAGCGTTAATGATTATTTCCGGGAAATCGAGCATAGCCTCCTGGACCTGCCAGAGGCTACGTCGCATGAAAAGGCCAGACTAGTCTGGAAAACTTTAGGTAGTGGCGTACGAGCATTCGTTGAGACCTTACCGCAGTCAGTCCTCGACAACTACAAGAAGATACGCAAGTACTTGAAAGAGGAATACTCGTTGTACGAGGACGAGACTGCTGCGACGATGGGTGCCATTCTGATCAGACAGAAACGAAGCGAACACCCTCGCGAGTACTACCGTCGGCTCCGAGCAGCGTACTTTCAGGGCAGAAGCGAGCCCGGGCTAGAGGAAGATCGCAACTTCAAGTCCCTCTTCCTCCATAACCTTCACCCGTGCATCCGTAACCAAGTAACACTCGCGTGTCGCCAGCGCCCCCATACTATGAGAGAAATGCGTCGCACCGCACAACTAACGTGGGAGACGTTCGTCCGACCCACGGACCGCCACGAGGACGATCCCAGAGTCCTCAGCCTATATGAGCAGGAAGGTCAGTCCTTAGGCCTAGAAGGGGGTGAAGCCCCAAACCGCGGGCCCCCTTGGGCGAACCCAAACCCCGGCCACCAGACGTCGAGTCAACCCAAAGGTAACTGGAAAGTTCGACAAGCTGGAGCCAAGGGGGAACAGGGCCCCAACGCCAAAGGACAAGGTAACCGCAAACCTGGCAGTCACGGCCCTAAATCTCAGAATAGCGGACAGTCAAGGCCCCATCGCAACTCCTCTCGAAGGGAGCGGAGCCCTAAGCTAGCTACCGCTAAACAAGCCAACCAAGAGCCACTTGGGATGGCAGAACTGAGGACCGAATTAGCACGAGTTAAACAACTGCTGAGCAATAAGAACAGGAAGGGTAAGCCGAGCAAGGACAGGGACGAACCGTCAGCATGACTAGGCCGGGACCCATCCCCACCACCACCGCGTGTCTACCTCGTGGGGTGGGGAAAGGACCCCTGCCCAATAGGCAGTGATGAGTTGAAACCACCCCCTCCGTTAGTGAAGCCTGACCCGCAGGATGCACCCCTGACGCAGTTTCTTGGAGATTTGGTTAGGAAAGGCAACGCCAAGCGTATCTATACCCCAGTTGTGGTAGAAGGCAACGTTTCCCTCCAAGCTCTCTTAGATACCGGGTCAGAAATCACCCTGATGTGTTCCAAAGTCTTCGCAGAGGTTTCTGATGCGCGGCGCGCGCAAGGTAGACCCATCAGAACCGAACGTTGTGACGTCAACTTGGTTAGCTTCACCCAGAATCAAGCCCCAGTAACAACCATTGCATGGTTAGAACTCACCTTCCAGGGCATGTCCATCACTCACCCCACTTACATCTGCTCTGTTGGTGTAGAACCGTTCCTCATTGGCCAAGACCTACTAGATAGGCTAGCGCCCCTCATTGACTGTCGTCGTGGGCAACTGTGGGCCCAGGTCGCGTCCCCACAGACCCCAGATCCTCGTCGTCACGATCGAGCCTGTTGCGATGAAGTTAGCGTGGAGGCTACTCCACCGATAGCTGAGTCAGGGCAGGTCCCCGAGAACCTCGAGACCACTCCGCTCCACCCTGAGCCGAGTCAAGACGCACCAAACTCAACCGACACTCCTCTCAACCGCAACGCGCTTGATGGCCACCCGTCTTTCCTTTGCTTTCTTGGCGAATCTGCCCCAACCAGGTACTACCCCTGGATATCTGGCAACATTGCTGTCAACGGCGTCACGGCACCTGCCGTCAGGTTAGCGCTTTGGTCAGAGAAGTCAGCCATCAGCCAAACGTGGTTCGACATAGTGCGTCAGAGCACTCCTTCCGCTGTCTTTGTGCAGAAGAGCCACCGGCTACTGTCAGCCGAACAACCCCAGAGCCCCATCAAAGCCACGGGCGTCTGCGCCGTGTCGCTCGCCATCGGTCAGAGAGAATTCCTTCATTTCTTGAGTGTCGTCCCCGGACTTCCTGACCCACTGGTCATTGGGGCAGACATCTTGGTCAGACTGGGAGCCCAACTGGACCTAGTCAACCGGGTCATCTGGACCCAAGCCGACGCTGCTAAGCACCCGTTCCAAGCTGACCTGGAACAAATGCGGTCAGGACAAACGATTCCCCAAGCCTGCCATGTCGCTAGCGAATGTGACATTGTCATTCCCGCTAGGACTGCTGGTTCCCCTCTTAAGCTGGTCATCATGAAAGACCAACAGTTTCGTAGCTCCCAGGCGTTCTTCCAGCCTCTCAGATTCTTCATGGAGCTCGATTTAGCCGTGTGTGGGACTCCGCTGCTTGAAGTGAGTCATCGTTCCGCTTACCTCCTGGTTCAAAACTCCACGCGGGACGCCATCACGATCCCCGCCCGTCGGCCTTTAGGCCTTCTGATAGACCAGGCATTCCATGACTTTGAACTCACCATTCCAGTCATTGGTGAGCTGCCAACGCCGGACACTCATTCCGATCCAGTGGAACCTCCCTGGATCACTCTTCCTTTCCACATGATCCGCATCGAACCTCACATCATGCTTTGCGACGAGCGCATAGTCATGACCAAAACTGACACCCCGAAACACATGCTGGTGTACGCTCTTGCCACGCAATCGAGCAACGACACCCCTGCAACTGAGGTCGTCGATTCAGCTCTAGGTGAACCGTACCCAGGCTTTGAACGAGAAGTTCAACAACAGCTGGTGAAAGCTGACAGCCTGACCACGGACGCCCAGAGACGACAGCTCCGTGAACTGTTCTACGACTTCAAGGCGATCTGGGCGCGAGATTCCAATGACTGCGGAGTCACGGACATCCGCACCGTCCGAATCCCAACAGATCCGAACGCTCCACCGACGTTCGTGCGGCAATACAAAATCCCGTTAGCCGCATACGACTCAATACAAGAAACACTGGACACTCTGCTGGAAAAGCAGATCATTCGTGAGTGTAACTCGACTTACAACTCCCCCTTGTGGCCGGTGCTGAAACCGAACGGCAAGTGGCGTCTCACCATTGACTATAGGCAGCTGAACAAGCAAGTGCCCTTGTCAAGATGGCCCATGATCCATCTGGATCAAGAACTTGCCAAGGTGAAGGGTGCAAAGTTCTTCTCCACCGCCGACGTGGCGAGTGGATTCTGGACCATGCGCGTGGATCCAGCTGACCAGCACAAGCTGGCCTTTTCCTTTGGGAACCGCCAGCTAACTTTCAACCGATGTCCGTTCGGCTACGCGAACTCCCCCGCTGAATTCAACATCTTCTTGCATAAGGCAATGAGCGATGCCGCAGCTCGTGGCAACTTGATCTATGTCGATGACATCCTCATTAGGTCACAGACTTTTGATGCACACCTCGAAGAGATACGCCATGTTCTGTCCCAGCTGTCCAGAGCAGGAGCGAAGCTCTCTGTCACCAAAGGGCAGTGGTGTCGCACCAAAGTTGAATACGTTGGACTGTGCGTCGGGCCAGATGGCATTGAACCCCAGTCAGGGAGGGTGCGGGCTATCCAAGATATCAAAGCCCCATCCAACGTACCCGAACTCAGGAGCTTCTTAGGGGTCTGCAACTACTCCCGACAGTTCATCGAGGACTACGCGGAGATAGCACGACCGCTCACCGAGCTCCTCCGGAAGGATAAACCCTTCCAGTGGAGTGAGCCTCAAGAACTCGCGTTCAAGAGCATGAAGCAGAAGCTCTGCTCTGCTCCCTGCCTCGCGTATCCCGACAAAGACAAACCGTTCTTCTTGGAGGCTAGTTTCTCCACCCACTGCCTGAGCGCTGCACTGTCACAGCAGCATGACAAAGATCGCCGTGTCGTAGCATACGCCAGTCGGCCCCTCAGTGCTGTGGAGTTGAAATTTTCAGACTGCAAAAAAGCCCTGCTGGCCACGGTCTGGGCCGTTGAACACTTTCGCAGTTACATTGGTGGCCAGAAGGTGGTGATAGAGACCAATCATCAACCGGTCTCGTTCTTGAACAGCCAGAGGCTGAGAGAGGGAAGAGTTTCGAACAGTCGCATCGCAGCTTGGATGATGGCACTACAGGGCTACGACGTCGAGGTGAAGTACGCCCAGAACCACAAGATGGTGCTTGGCCGAGGGCTGGCGGAATGCCAGCATTGCGACTGCGAGAATAGTCCAGATCAAACCGAACTAACAACCGTACCTGCTCTCCCCTCCGACCACCACTACTATGACGAGAACGTCTGCAAAGACCTCCCCACCGCTTACATAGATGGATGCTCATTCCATCATGAATGCAAAGTGCAAGCCGGTGTCGGTATCGTATGGGCGAACGGCCCTATACAAGGGAAATACCAACACCAACTCGGGGCTAAGACTAGCCAATATGCGGAGGTAGCAGCCGTGCTCATCGTCCTGCAACAAGCTGCCCGTGAGAACATCAAGCGGTTAGTCCTCTGCTCTGATTCAAATTATGCCAGGCATAGCTTCGTCTCACACTTTCCCTCGTGGAAGGTGCAGGACATGAAAAACGCAAGGGGCAAGGAAGTGAAACACTCCGAACTCTTCGTAGCATGCGATCGACTCGTAACCGAACAGGGAATGTGCGTCTATTGGAAGAAGGTGAAGGGACATTCTCAAGTCCCAGGACCTGACAAAGTCGGTAACGATGAGGCAGATGGCCTCGCCAAAGCGGGAGCCGTAGACGGCCCCCTTTGGGAATTCCAGCCGTCCTGGCTTCCCGAGACGCCACACCATAACGTAACCGCGATTACTCGCCGACAGGCTAGAGCAGGTCAAACTGACGCAGTACCCCAAGCAGGAACCGTGCAACTCGGCCGACTGCCCCAGGACGCCGACCTGGTGTCTATGCAGGAAAGGGATCCCGTGATCCACCAAATCCGTAAGTTCCTTGCGGACCCCGTGGCGTCCCCAATTTCCCCACAAGAGTTGCAACAGTCCCGAGACTTAAATCACCTTCACAATCTCAAAAACTGCTTAAAACTCGAGAAAGGACTCCTGGTGTACACACCACGCAACCAGGGACCTCCCCGGTGGGTCGTGCCCACAGATCATAGGGGGGTCATGTTGCAGTACGCTCACGACAGCCCGTGCGGGGGCCATAGGAACGCTCAGGCGACCTACCAGACACTCCAACAGATTGTCTATTGGCCCTTCATGATTCAGGACGTTACCGAGTATGTTAAAGGGTGCTTGATTTGCTGCCAATTCCGACCAGCCCAACCGTTGAACCGCGCCCCACTGCAAAGCAAAGGCATCTCATTCCCCTGGTCTAATCTCCAGATAGACTAGGTCGGACCGGTGCCGAAATCAGCTCGAGGTAATAAGTATCTCCTGACCGTCACTTGCGCGTTCACGAAGTGGGTGGAATGCTTGCCCGCCCCAAACGAAACCGCAGAGACCACCGCTCTCCTTCTTATGAACCATGTGTTCAGCCGTTGGGGCTTGCCCCTATCCATTGATTCCGACCGAGGTACTCATTTCACCGCAGAGGTCATGAGAGTGTTGTGGGAGATGCTCGGAGTCGAGGCAAAATTCCACATCGCGTATCATCCTCAGTCTTCCGGTCAGGTCGAACGCGCCAACCAAACCATCGTGAGCATGCTTCGCAAGTATGTGAGTCACCATGGCAAAGATTGGGACATCAAACTCCCTCTGGTGCTGATGGCCATTCGGTCCACTCCTCACCGCACCACCGGAGTCACCCCGTTCAAAATGATGACTGGCCGTGAAATGGTTCTTCCCTTACACCTCCTCTACCGACCAGAGGACCTAAGCGTTGCCACTGCGTACACCGCACACCAGTACGTCACCGACTTGCAACGCCACTTGCAGGCCACGTTTGCGTGGGCCCAGGAACACCTCGAAAAGAGTGCGAAAGGACAGAAAGCTTACTACGACAGAAAGGCGACACACCGTGAGTACGAAGTAGGCGACAGAGTCCTATACTTCAATTTCACCAAACCGGTAGGAGTAGCCAGAAAATTCTTACCCCGTTGGTCCGGCCCTTTCGAAATCGTCGGTAAACTGTCCCCCGTCGCCTACCGCATCAAAACTTCGAAGCCCAGCCAGGCGCCTTCGTATAGATGGGTCCATAGCAACCAAATAAAGCTTTTTGAGCAGTCCACACTCCATAGGGGGGTGGACAAACAATAAGTTATAGCCTGCCCAACTTAGTTGCATGCCTCTCAATCCATAAGCGTGCATCTATAAGTAACCACCCTCGTTATCACTCAAATCGGAATAACAAACTCCTGTATGTTGCAGAATGGCCCCTCTCTGGATCCTCGGTATCTTCCTAGTCCTGCAGACCACATTGGCCGGTAACATAGTGGAACCAGGTCCGCCGAGTGGCATTGTTCTCCAAGATGCCCCAGGACTGCTCCTCACCAATTGCCGCGTCCATACCCAGCGCGTGTACACCCGCCTCGATCCTTGGGACGTGTACCGTAAGCATTTTAGATCGCCCACACAAACAAACCTCGAAACCGGGCCTGACTCCGAGATTGGGTCCAACATCGAACACGCCAAGCGTACCACAGTTCACATGCTCGAACAGTTACAGAAGTTCATAGTCACTGAGGAGGAACTCAGCGGCAAAACACGCCCTAAACGGTTCCTCGGAGGACTACTTACTGCTGCATCCGCCATTGGCTCTCTGTTCTCAATGGGCCTCTCTGCCGTTAACACCGTTAGCCTAACCGCGGTCAAACGAGAAATGAACATTCTTAAGGAAGAAATGCCAGAAATCCAGGGTAGACTACTAACTCAACAGGAGGAGCTGCAGGGCCTAGGCAAAACCCTGCAGGGAACCATACTAACCGTTAACATGCATTCTACATTAATCAAGAACACAGTACATGCCGTAGACAGGCTAGCGACAATCATGAGAAGCGAAGTCAAGTACGTCCGAGTAATCCGAGACCTAATGCAGGACCTGATGAGAGAAGTAAGTAGCTCTCTCAGCACCCTGAGTGGAGGTAAAATCCCACCATATTTGATACCCCTCAGCATGGTTGACAGCATACTCCGATCTACTACCACGACTAACGTTTACTCATCACAGATTCATCTGGCTTATAGTCTTGGCAGTGCTATCCCCATTTTTGTGAACCCTCAAAACCTAGAAATAGGCTTCATCCTCAATCTCCCTGTTATTGAACGGCAAAACATACAGAATCAAATCTGTCCTTAATGTAGGTTTCTGGAACAACGACGTACACGTACGTTTGCAGACACCTCCCACCATAGCCTATCACGATGACAACCCCTCTATCTACCTCGTCCCTAACTTAGACATGTGCATCTCTACCAAAGATATCCACTGGGTCTGCCCCAGCAATCCCTTTATCCGAGACACCACAGACCGTCTCTGTGGATTGACAAAAGTCCCCGATCAGAAGTGTGCAGGCAAATTGTCTATTAAAGATGAAGGAATAGGAACTAGAGTAGAAAGAGCTGGTAATCGGTGGCTAATCAACACTCCCCAAACTGAGATTCTGGTATCATATGATCAACATAACACTGCCACTAGAATGAAGATACCTAACGAAACCTCTCTCCTAAGTGTCCCACTTGGAGCCACTGTTCACGTGGGTGACATCACCCTCCATCACCTTAGCGCTGACCAGTATGAGACCGAGATAGAAATGCCCGATGCCTTCCCAGGTCACGAACTTGAGATAAACTCCACCCTCCAAGCACAACTACTGCTGGAAGGGACCAAAACCGTGCAATTCGATCTTAAGCCCACTGGCATCGCTACCACTTTCTTGAATAACCGCGCAAACCCTTCTTCCGATCAAGGATCTTTAATAAGCCGAATTGCGCTGGGATTTCTAGCTAGCGGTTGGGTTATCACAGTCTTCATAGCCATCACTCTACATAGGTACATACTGACACTACACCGCAAACTGGACAAAATGATCTACGCACCTGAGAAATTAGATCGTGGCATTGTCCGATTCTCCATCAGGCCTAAGGCCTCCACTAACTTTCTTGAAGAGTAGGCTTGCTAACACGCTAACTAACCCCTCTTTTCCATTTTCCTTTGTGGAGTTTTGATTATTTTTGTTTGCTGTGTGAAATATTGTATGTAGAAGGTAGTTAAGTAGCCATAGTGTAATTGTTTTCATGTCCAAGTGCCTATGCTTTCATGCCCAAGTGCCTATGCATCTTATGGACTGTATGAAATGAATTGAACTGTTGAACTGTGTCTGAAAGACTTTTCACAGAAAGGACCCTTGGAACTACCTCATTGTGGAACTACCTCATTGTGGAACTACCTCATTGTGGATTACTAGGGACCGTGGGTCGCAGACTAAACACCATGTGCCCATAGGGTATCACTCCTTTCAGCGCCTATGGCCAAGGGGGGAATGTTGGTAACTCGCCAGCGCCCCCTATAACGATCCCACAATTTCCTTGCGCGCTCCACCCGGATGTGACGTGAAGTGGAACTGCTTTAACTGTATCGAGAGCGCCTCGATTCGCTCTCTCATGTTCTGACTACTGGAGTGGTCGGACGGACTGTAGGCACGCTCGCCTACAGTGTTGAGACTAACCGCTATTGTCTGAGAACAGCCTGTTCAAATTAGTTTCGGCCGAACTTTTGAACGACCCGCTAAGTTTCAGCGATATAGTGGTTTCGATTCTAAACCTTTGCAAAGTTTAACTACAGTTAAGTAGTTTTCCACGCTAAGAGGCATTTGCGGACAGCTTCGCTCCTCTCAGCCTTTTTCTCGTCGACGCATCACCGGAGGTTTCTCCTGAAGCACCGTGGGCCAGCTAGGCCTTCATCTCCCTGCTTCGTTAGCCGCGGTTGGACGCAACGCGCCGCTAACCTCCTCTCCTCGGACTGCGACCCTCAGCGCGGACATCGGAGAAAGAACTTCCATCGCATTGAGTAGGCACTTGGGCAAATTTTTAATTTGTAGCTTATTCAGATGGTTGTTAGGGTCATGTTTAAGCTTTGAGCTATTTAGCATACCCGCTCAGACACGGAAGGTGTTTGTTTGTTTTTATTGTTTGTTTGTTTGTTTTTATTGTTTGTTTTGGTTCTGTTTTTTTTCTTTGAACTTGTTAGACAGGGTATCTTGCATGATATCTTTCCTTAACTCCATTGCTAGCTTCCCTATCTGATTAGCAGCGCAGCGACAAGTTTGTTATTTTAAGCTCCGAGGCTAGACCGCTACAAGGCCTAGTTCTCTCCATCCAACACATATACACACTCTCTCACACTCTTTCTCTCTCTCTCTCGCGTTGAGTTCTTTGCCTAGATAGTCTGTTGGAAATTGTTGTTAAGTGCAGTGTTTGGATCCAGCTGTAGCGTGGTCAGATTCTCCTTAGCAACTTATTGCTAGCTACCTCAGGGTGATACGCTAGCTGGTAGGCTTGTGTTCTCGACTAGGCCTGCAGGCGCCATTTTTCCGACGCCATTTTGATACCTTCCTCATTGAGTTACCTGTGATACGACACCTAGGCACTGACCGCCATTTTGTTTAAGCATTGCCAGAGTGGCTAGCATTAGCATCTGCCCACAGATACCTACACAAAGCACACATTAGCCACAGAGCTAATCCTTTGTTCTATTTAGCTAACATTCCTTTGTTTTAGCTAACATTCCTTTGTTTTAGCTAACGACAAGCTAGGTCACACACACACACACACACACACACGCATCGGCTTGCCCTAGCCTCACACACACGCACACACAAGGGATTCTTTTCTTTTTTTTTCCTTCTATCTCTTTCTCTCTCTCTTTCCCTCAAATTTATAGTCCAGGTGTAATTGTTCCATTGTTTTGTCTTGTTATTACCTTTGCTGACATTGAATGTATTTTGAGTTTATTATTATTAGTGAGTAGTAGACAAATAAAAGCTAATAAAATTGAATTGCATTTTACTTGTTCCTGTTGTTTATTCACAAGGTCAACTATTTAGAACTCCTTTTTCCTTCAGAATTTAGCTTTTGTATACAACTGGGTTTCCCATCTAATACAGAGCTACCATTAATCTTGAGTGTAACCATTCACGGTGAGTATTAAGATTAATAATTTAAGATTTTATGAGACTGATCTTTATTTATAAATTGATTAATTTAATTATCAATTATCACATAATTTATAATTTAATTAATCCCAATTCAACCTACATTAAAGTGGTGCCCCGTGTGAGGAATAGTTTAATGACCTTGTGAATTTCTCAACAATAACTTGTAAACTGCTGTATACCCAAAATCAACTGCCAAGGTATAACACAGATGACTTTAATGGTGAATCATTAACAGTGTGTTAATCACAGAACTGAAATTCAGCTGCCAACCACAGTTAGCTGATAAACTGGTTTAATTGATTAGTACATTAGAGTAATATCTAATCCAAGTACTTAATTAATATTATTAATAATAATAATAATCATTATTGTTAACTAATTATTAATTGAGCTAATTAATACAAGTGAAACATTAGTGAAAACAAAGTAGCTAAGAAACCACATCAATTATTTAGCAACTTGGATTAAATTAAATTCTAACCTAATCAACCCCT
Source organism: Neoarius graeffei (assembly GCF_027579695.1). Lineage (NCBI taxonomy): Eukaryota > Metazoa > Chordata > Actinopteri > Siluriformes > Ariidae > Neoarius > Neoarius graeffei. Next base: position 34,984,782 of record NC_083581.1, read on the forward strand.
AGTATTAATTTCCTTTAAGTTAATTAATACATTTCGAACAAAATGTCGCGTTCCCCATCAAGGGAGTCAGAAGGGCCCCTCCTCTCTCTCTTCGACGTTGTAGGCGATTTAGGCCAAGTCCCGGAGGATAGGAGAAATTACTTCTGTGATCTGGACCAAAAGGCTCGCTTTGATGAAATACACATAGCCGTTAGGGAACTTAAGGAGCGTACTATGACTCTTCCAGAAGGGCTACCCAAATTGTTCATGATCTACTATAAGGAAATGGAACATGTGTGTATGACCCTCGAACAAGAGAAAAGAACACTAAAACGACAACTGGCCGAAGCTCAAAGGAGAGCAGAAAGCGCGGAGAGTAGCCTCGTGGGCCTGAGAGCCACACAAGATGAACTAAAGCGCGAAATAGAATACCTCAGAGAAGAAGTGACGCAAGCACGTCGCTCAGATGAGGGATCGGCCAAACCCTCCCAAGAACAGAGTTCCGCTCTGGAGGAGGAAGAACCTGAGCTTAGAACGGTAGATCAGACACCGCACTCAAGCTCAACTCGCGTGAAAGTCGCGCGATCGCCACCTCGTGGCGCTGGGAGTTTTTACTTTACTCCCCACTACACCCCCTCGCGCTTCAATATCGCTGCAGCCTCTAGCCCGCAGAAAACGCCGCGCTACGTACCCTCAGACTCCTCTGACGGAGAGGCCGCCTACAAGCCGAAACGCAGACATAGGCGATATGAGAGCAGCTCAAATAGCGAAGACAGCGAGGACCCCTACGGGTCAAAATCAAAACGCCTCGTCGCAGAACGCAAAACTAGGATCCGCCAAATCGACGTCCTTGCGAAAGACATAGAGCGTTTTGAGCCGGAAAATCATAGACACCGAAGCGTTAATGATTATTTCCGGGAAATCGAGCATAGCCTCCTGGACCTGCCAGAGGCTACGTCGCATGAAAAGGCCAGACTAGTCTGGAAAACTTTAGGTAGTGGCGTACGAGCATTCGTTGAGACCTTACCGCAGTCAGTCCTCGACAACTACAAGAAGATACGCAAGTACTTGAAAGAGGAATACTCGTTGTACGAGGACGAGACTGCTGCGACGATGGGTGCCATTCTGATCAGACAGAAACGAAGCGAACACCCTCGCGAGTACTACCGTCGGCTCCGAGCAGCGTACTTTCAGGGCAGAAGCGAGCCCGGGCTAGAGGAAGATCGCAACTTCAAGTCCCTCTTCCTCCATAACCTTCACCCGTGCATCCGTAACCAAGTAACACTCGCGTGTCGCCAGCGCCCCCATACTATGAGAGAAATGCGTCGCACCGCACAACTAACGTGGGAGACGTTCGTCCGACCCACGGACCGCCACGAGGACGATCCCAGAGTCCTCAGCCTATATGAGCAGGAAGGTCAGTCCTTAGGCCTAGAAGGGGGTGAAGCCCCAAACCGCGGGCCCCCTTGGGCGAACCCAAACCCCGGCCACCAGACGTCGAGTCAACCCAAAGGTAACTGGAAAGTTCGACAAGCTGGAGCCAAGGGGGAACAGGGCCCCAACGCCAAAGGACAAGGTAACCGCAAACCTGGCAGTCACGGCCCTAAATCTCAGAATAGCGGACAGTCAAGGCCCCATCGCAACTCCTCTCGAAGGGAGCGGAGCCCTAAGCTAGCTACCGCTAAACAAGCCAACCAAGAGCCACTTGGGATGGCAGAACTGAGGACCGAATTAGCACGAGTTAAACAACTGCTGAGCAATAAGAACAGGAAGGGTAAGCCGAGCAAGGACAGGGACGAACCGTCAGCATGACTAGGCCGGGACCCATCCCCACCACCACCGCGTGTCTACCTCGTGGGGTGGGGAAAGGACCCCTGCCCAATAGGCAGTGATGAGTTGAAACCACCCCCTCCGTTAGTGAAGCCTGACCCGCAGGATGCACCCCTGACGCAGTTTCTTGGAGATTTGGTTAGGAAAGGCAACGCCAAGCGTATCTATACCCCAGTTGTGGTAGAAGGCAACGTTTCCCTCCAAGCTCTCTTAGATACCGGGTCAGAAATCACCCTGATGTGTTCCAAAGTCTTCGCAGAGGTTTCTGATGCGCGGCGCGCGCAAGGTAGACCCATCAGAACCGAACGTTGTGACGTCAACTTGGTTAGCTTCACCCAGAATCAAGCCCCAGTAACAACCATTGCATGGTTAGAACTCACCTTCCAGGGCATGTCCATCACTCACCCCACTTACATCTGCTCTGTTGGTGTAGAACCGTTCCTCATTGGCCAAGACCTACTAGATAGGCTAGCGCCCCTCATTGACTGTCGTCGTGGGCAACTGTGGGCCCAGGTCGCGTCCCCACAGACCCCAGATCCTCGTCGTCACGATCGAGCCTGTTGCGATGAAGTTAGCGTGGAGGCTACTCCACCGATAGCTGAGTCAGGGCAGGTCCCCGAGAACCTCGAGACCACTCCGCTCCACCCTGAGCCGAGTCAAGACGCACCAAACTCAACCGACACTCCTCTCAACCGCAACGCGCTTGATGGCCACCCGTCTTTCCTTTGCTTTCTTGGCGAATCTGCCCCAACCAGGTACTACCCCTGGATATCTGGCAACATTGCTGTCAACGGCGTCACGGCACCTGCCGTCAGGTTAGCGCTTTGGTCAGAGAAGTCAGCCATCAGCCAAACGTGGTTCGACATAGTGCGTCAGAGCACTCCTTCCGCTGTCTTTGTGCAGAAGAGCCACCGGCTACTGTCAGCCGAACAACCCCAGAGCCCCATCAAAGCCACGGGCGTCTGCGCCGTGTCGCTCGCCATCGGTCAGAGAGAATTCCTTCATTTCTTGAGTGTCGTCCCCGGACTTCCTGACCCACTGGTCATTGGGGCAGACATCTTGGTCAGACTGGGAGCCCAACTGGACCTAGTCAACCGGGTCATCTGGACCCAAGCCGACGCTGCTAAGCACCCGTTCCAAGCTGACCTGGAACAAATGCGGTCAGGACAAACGATTCCCCAAGCCTGCCATGTCGCTAGCGAATGTGACATTGTCATTCCCGCTAGGACTGCTGGTTCCCCTCTTAAGCTGGTCATCATGAAAGACCAACAGTTTCGTAGCTCCCAGGCGTTCTTCCAGCCTCTCAGATTCTTCATGGAGCTCGATTTAGCCGTGTGTGGGACTCCGCTGCTTGAAGTGAGTCATCGTTCCGCTTACCTCCTGGTTCAAAACTCCACGCGGGACGCCATCACGATCCCCGCCCGTCGGCCTTTAGGCCTTCTGATAGACCAGGCATTCCATGACTTTGAACTCACCATTCCAGTCATTGGTGAGCTGCCAACGCCGGACACTCATTCCGATCCAGTGGAACCTCCCTGGATCACTCTTCCTTTCCACATGATCCGCATCGAACCTCACATCATGCTTTGCGACGAGCGCATAGTCATGACCAAAACTGACACCCCGAAACACATGCTGGTGTACGCTCTTGCCACGCAATCGAGCAACGACACCCCTGCAACTGAGGTCGTCGATTCAGCTCTAGGTGAACCGTACCCAGGCTTTGAACGAGAAGTTCAACAACAGCTGGTGAAAGCTGACAGCCTGACCACGGACGCCCAGAGACGACAGCTCCGTGAACTGTTCTACGACTTCAAGGCGATCTGGGCGCGAGATTCCAATGACTGCGGAGTCACGGACATCCGCACCGTCCGAATCCCAACAGATCCGAACGCTCCACCGACGTTCGTGCGGCAATACAAAATCCCGTTAGCCGCATACGACTCAATACAAGAAACACTGGACACTCTGCTGGAAAAGCAGATCATTCGTGAGTGTAACTCGACTTACAACTCCCCCTTGTGGCCGGTGCTGAAACCGAACGGCAAGTGGCGTCTCACCATTGACTATAGGCAGCTGAACAAGCAAGTGCCCTTGTCAAGATGGCCCATGATCCATCTGGATCAAGAACTTGCCAAGGTGAAGGGTGCAAAGTTCTTCTCCACCGCCGACGTGGCGAGTGGATTCTGGACCATGCGCGTGGATCCAGCTGACCAGCACAAGCTGGCCTTTTCCTTTGGGAACCGCCAGCTAACTTTCAACCGATGTCCGTTCGGCTACGCGAACTCCCCCGCTGAATTCAACATCTTCTTGCATAAGGCAATGAGCGATGCCGCAGCTCGTGGCAACTTGATCTATGTCGATGACATCCTCATTAGGTCACAGACTTTTGATGCACACCTCGAAGAGATACGCCATGTTCTGTCCCAGCTGTCCAGAGCAGGAGCGAAGCTCTCTGTCACCAAAGGGCAGTGGTGTCGCACCAAAGTTGAATACGTTGGACTGTGCGTCGGGCCAGATGGCATTGAACCCCAGTCAGGGAGGGTGCGGGCTATCCAAGATATCAAAGCCCCATCCAACGTACCCGAACTCAGGAGCTTCTTAGGGGTCTGCAACTACTCCCGACAGTTCATCGAGGACTACGCGGAGATAGCACGACCGCTCACCGAGCTCCTCCGGAAGGATAAACCCTTCCAGTGGAGTGAGCCTCAAGAACTCGCGTTCAAGAGCATGAAGCAGAAGCTCTGCTCTGCTCCCTGCCTCGCGTATCCCGACAAAGACAAACCGTTCTTCTTGGAGGCTAGTTTCTCCACCCACTGCCTGAGCGCTGCACTGTCACAGCAGCATGACAAAGATCGCCGTGTCGTAGCATACGCCAGTCGGCCCCTCAGTGCTGTGGAGTTGAAATTTTCAGACTGCAAAAAAGCCCTGCTGGCCACGGTCTGGGCCGTTGAACACTTTCGCAGTTACATTGGTGGCCAGAAGGTGGTGATAGAGACCAATCATCAACCGGTCTCGTTCTTGAACAGCCAGAGGCTGAGAGAGGGAAGAGTTTCGAACAGTCGCATCGCAGCTTGGATGATGGCACTACAGGGCTACGACGTCGAGGTGAAGTACGCCCAGAACCACAAGATGGTGCTTGGCCGAGGGCTGGCGGAATGCCAGCATTGCGACTGCGAGAATAGTCCAGATCAAACCGAACTAACAACCGTACCTGCTCTCCCCTCCGACCACCACTACTATGACGAGAACGTCTGCAAAGACCTCCCCACCGCTTACATAGATGGATGCTCATTCCATCATGAATGCAAAGTGCAAGCCGGTGTCGGTATCGTATGGGCGAACGGCCCTATACAAGGGAAATACCAACACCAACTCGGGGCTAAGACTAGCCAATATGCGGAGGTAGCAGCCGTGCTCATCGTCCTGCAACAAGCTGCCCGTGAGAACATCAAGCGGTTAGTCCTCTGCTCTGATTCAAATTATGCCAGGCATAGCTTCGTCTCACACTTTCCCTCGTGGAAGGTGCAGGACATGAAAAACGCAAGGGGCAAGGAAGTGAAACACTCCGAACTCTTCGTAGCATGCGATCGACTCGTAACCGAACAGGGAATGTGCGTCTATTGGAAGAAGGTGAAGGGACATTCTCAAGTCCCAGGACCTGACAAAGTCGGTAACGATGAGGCAGATGGCCTCGCCAAAGCGGGAGCCGTAGACGGCCCCCTTTGGGAATTCCAGCCGTCCTGGCTTCCCGAGACGCCACACCATAACGTAACCGCGATTACTCGCCGACAGGCTAGAGCAGGTCAAACTGACGCAGTACCCCAAGCAGGAACCGTGCAACTCGGCCGACTGCCCCAGGACGCCGACCTGGTGTCTATGCAGGAAAGGGATCCCGTGATCCACCAAATCCGTAAGTTCCTTGCGGACCCCGTGGCGTCCCCAATTTCCCCACAAGAGTTGCAACAGTCCCGAGACTTAAATCACCTTCACAATCTCAAAAACTGCTTAAAACTCGAGAAAGGACTCCTGGTGTACACACCACGCAACCAGGGACCTCCCCGGTGGGTCGTGCCCACAGATCATAGGGGGGTCATGTTGCAGTACGCTCACGACAGCCCGTGCGGGGGCCATAGGAACGCTCAGGCGACCTACCAGACACTCCAACAGATTGTCTATTGGCCCTTCATGATTCAGGACGTTACCGAGTATGTTAAAGGGTGCTTGATTTGCTGCCAATTCCGACCAGCCCAACCGTTGAACCGCGCCCCACTGCAAAGCAAAGGCATCTCATTCCCCTGGTCTAATCTCCAGATAGACTAGGTCGGACCGGTGCCGAAATCAGCTCGAGGTAATAAGTATCTCCTGACCGTCACTTGCGCGTTCACGAAGTGGGTGGAATGCTTGCCCGCCCCAAACGAAACCGCAGAGACCACCGCTCTCCTTCTTATGAACCATGTGTTCAGCCGTTGGGGCTTGCCCCTATCCATTGATTCCGACCGAGGTACTCATTTCACCGCAGAGGTCATGAGAGTGTTGTGGGAGATGCTCGGAGTCGAGGCAAAATTCCACATCGCGTATCATCCTCAGTCTTCCGGTCAGGTCGAACGCGCCAACCAAACCATCGTGAGCATGCTTCGCAAGTATGTGAGTCACCATGGCAAAGATTGGGACATCAAACTCCCTCTGGTGCTGATGGCCATTCGGTCCACTCCTCACCGCACCACCGGAGTCACCCCGTTCAAAATGATGACTGGCCGTGAAATGGTTCTTCCCTTACACCTCCTCTACCGACCAGAGGACCTAAGCGTTGCCACTGCGTACACCGCACACCAGTACGTCACCGACTTGCAACGCCACTTGCAGGCCACGTTTGCGTGGGCCCAGGAACACCTCGAAAAGAGTGCGAAAGGACAGAAAGCTTACTACGACAGAAAGGCGACACACCGTGAGTACGAAGTAGGCGACAGAGTCCTATACTTCAATTTCACCAAACCGGTAGGAGTAGCCAGAAAATTCTTACCCCGTTGGTCCGGCCCTTTCGAAATCGTCGGTAAACTGTCCCCCGTCGCCTACCGCATCAAAACTTCGAAGCCCAGCCAGGCGCCTTCGTATAGATGGGTCCATAGCAACCAAATAAAGCTTTTTGAGCAGTCCACACTCCATAGGGGGGTGGACAAACAATAAGTTATAGCCTGCCCAACTTAGTTGCATGCCTCTCAATCCATAAGCGTGCATCTATAAGTAACCACCCTCGTTATCACTCAAATCGGAATAACAAACTCCTGTATGTTGCAGAATGGCCCCTCTCTGGATCCTCGGTATCTTCCTAGTCCTGCAGACCACATTGGCCGGTAACATAGTGGAACCAGGTCCGCCGAGTGGCATTGTTCTCCAAGATGCCCCAGGACTGCTCCTCACCAATTGCCGCGTCCATACCCAGCGCGTGTACACCCGCCTCGATCCTTGGGACGTGTACCGTAAGCATTTTAGATCGCCCACACAAACAAACCTCGAAACCGGGCCTGACTCCGAGATTGGGTCCAACATCGAACACGCCAAGCGTACCACAGTTCACATGCTCGAACAGTTACAGAAGTTCATAGTCACTGAGGAGGAACTCAGCGGCAAAACACGCCCTAAACGGTTCCTCGGAGGACTACTTACTGCTGCATCCGCCATTGGCTCTCTGTTCTCAATGGGCCTCTCTGCCGTTAACACCGTTAGCCTAACCGCGGTCAAACGAGAAATGAACATTCTTAAGGAAGAAATGCCAGAAATCCAGGGTAGACTACTAACTCAACAGGAGGAGCTGCAGGGCCTAGGCAAAACCCTGCAGGGAACCATACTAACCGTTAACATGCATTCTACATTAATCAAGAACACAGTACATGCCGTAGACAGGCTAGCGACAATCATGAGAAGCGAAGTCAAGTACGTCCGAGTAATCCGAGACCTAATGCAGGACCTGATGAGAGAAGTAAGTAGCTCTCTCAGCACCCTGAGTGGAGGTAAAATCCCACCATATTTGATACCCCTCAGCATGGTTGACAGCATACTCCGATCTACTACCACGACTAACGTTTACTCATCACAGATTCATCTGGCTTATAGTCTTGGCAGTGCTATCCCCATTTTTGTGAACCCTCAAAACCTAGAAATAGGCTTCATCCTCAATCTCCCTGTTATTGAACGGCAAAACATACAGAATCAAATCTGTCCTTAATGTAGGTTTCTGGAACAACGACGTACACGTACGTTTGCAGACACCTCCCACCATAGCCTATCACGATGACAACCCCTCTATCTACCTCGTCCCTAACTTAGACATGTGCATCTCTACCAAAGATATCCACTGGGTCTGCCCCAGCAATCCCTTTATCCGAGACACCACAGACCGTCTCTGTGGATTGACAAAAGTCCCCGATCAGAAGTGTGCAGGCAAATTGTCTATTAAAGATGAAGGAATAGGAACTAGAGTAGAAAGAGCTGGTAATCGGTGGCTAATCAACACTCCCCAAACTGAGATTCTGGTATCATATGATCAACATAACACTGCCACTAGAATGAAGATACCTAACGAAACCTCTCTCCTAAGTGTCCCACTTGGAGCCACTGTTCACGTGGGTGACATCACCCTCCATCACCTTAGCGCTGACCAGTATGAGACCGAGATAGAAATGCCCGATGCCTTCCCAGGTCACGAACTTGAGATAAACTCCACCCTCCAAGCACAACTACTGCTGGAAGGGACCAAAACCGTGCAATTCGATCTTAAGCCCACTGGCATCGCTACCACTTTCTTGAATAACCGCGCAAACCCTTCTTCCGATCAAGGATCTTTAATAAGCCGAATTGCGCTGGGATTTCTAGCTAGCGGTTGGGTTATCACAATCTTCATAGCCATCACTCTACATAGGTACATACTGACACTACACCGCAAACTGGACAAAATGATCTACGCACCTGAGAAATTAGATCGTGGCATTGTCCGATTCTCCATCAGGCCTAAGGCCTCCACTAACTTTCTTGAAGAGTAGGCTTGCTAACACGCTAACTAACCCCTCTTTTCCATTTTCCTTTGTGGAGTTTTGATTATTTTTGTTTGCTGTGTGAAATATTGTATGTAGAAGGTAGTTAAGTAGCCATAGTGTAATTGTTTTCATGTCCAAGTGCCTATGCTTTCATGCCCAAGTGCCTATGCATCTTATGGACTGTATGAAATGAATTGAACTGTTGAACTGTGTCTGAAAGACTTTTCACAGAAAGGACCCTTGGAACTACCTCATTGTGGAACTACCTCATTGTGGAACTACCTCATTGTGGATTACTAGGGACCGTGGGTCGCAGACTAAACACCATGTGCCCATAGGGTATCACTCCTTTCAGCGCCTATGGCCAAGGGGGGAATGTTGGTAACTCGCCAGCGCCCCCTATAACGATCCCACAATTTCCTTGCGCGCTCCACCCGGATGTGACGTGAAGTGGAACTGCTTTAACTGTATCGAGAGCGCCTCGATTCGCTCTCTCATGTTCTGACTACTGGAGTGGTCGGACGGACTGTAGGCACGCTCGCCTACAGTGTTGAGACTAACCGCTATTGTCTGAGAACAGCCTGTTCAAATTAGTTTCGGCCGAACTTTTGAACGACCCGCTAAGTTTCAGCGATATAGTGGTTTCGATTCTAAACCTTTGCAAAGTTTAACTACAGTTAAGTAGTTTTCCACGCTAAGAGGCATTTGCGGACAGCTTCGCTCCTCTCAGCCTTTTTCTCGTCGACGCATCACCGGAGGTTTCTCCTGAAGCACCGTGGGCCAGCTAGGCCTTCATCTCCCTGCTTCGTTAGCCGCGGTTGGACGCAACGCGCCGCTAACCTCCTCTCCTCGGACTGCGACCCTCAGCGCGGACATCGGAGAAAGAACTTCCATCGCATTGAGTAGGCACTTGGGCAAATTTTTAATTTGTAGCTTATTCAGATGGTTGTTAGGGTCATGTTTAAGCTTTGAGCTATTTAGCATACCCGCTCAGACACGGAAGGTGTTTGTTTGTTTTTATTGTTTGTTTGTTTGTTTTTATTGTTTGTTTTGGTTCTGTTTTTTTTCTTTGAACTTGTTAGACAGGGTATCTTGCATGATATCTTTCCTTAACTCCATTGCTAGCTTCCCTATCTGATTAGCAGCGCAGCGACAAGTTTGTTATTTTAAGCTCCGAGGCTAGACCGCTACAAGGCCTAGTTCTCTCCATCCAACACATATACACACTCTCTCACACTCTTTCTCTCTCTCTCTCGCGTTGAGTTCTTTGCCTAGATAGTCTGTTGGAAATTGTTGTTAAGTGCAGTGTTTGGATCCAGCTGTAGCGTGGTCAGATTCTCCTTAGCAACTTATTGCTAGCTACCTCAGGGTGATACGCTAGCTGGTAGGCTTGTGTTCTCGACTAGGCCTGCAGGCGCCATTTTTCCGACGCCATTTTGATACCTTCCTCATTGAGTTACCTGTGATACGACACCTAGGCACTGACCGCCATTTTGTTTAAGCATTGCCAGAGTGGCTAGCATTAGCATCTGCCCACAGATACCTACACAAAGCACACATTAGCCACAGAGCTAATCCTTTGTTCTATTTAGCTAACATTCCTTTGTTTTAGCTAACATTCCTTTGTTTTAGCTAACGACAAGCTAGGTCACACACACACACACACACACACACACGCATCGGCTTGCCCTAGCCTCACACACACGCACACACAAGGGATTCTTTTCTTTTTTTTTCCTTCTATCTCTTTCTCTCTCTCTTTCCCTCAAATTTATAGTCCAGGTGTAATTGTTCCATTGTTTTGTCTTGTTATTACCTTTGCTGACATTGAATGTATTTTGAGTTTATTATTATTAGTGAGTAGTAGACAAATAAAAGCTAATAAAATTGAATTGCATTTTACTTGTTCCTGTTGTTTATTCACAAGGTCAACTATTTAGAACTCCTTTTTCCTTCAGAATTTAGCTTTTGTATACAACTGGGTTTCCCATCTAATACAGAGCTACCATTAATCTTGAGTGTAACCATTCACGGTGAGTATTAAGATTAATAATTTAAGATTTTATGAGACTGATCTTTATTTATAAATTGATTAATTTAATTATCAATTATCACATAATTTATAATTTAATTAATCCCAATTCAACCTACACCTTCCTCCATTACAAAACCGTCCATGTTTCCACATTACATCAAGTTTTTGTGATGGTGGGGAAAACACCATTATGGTTACGGATATGTAAAACCAGACTTCTAGAACACTGGAGCACTGTAATGAGTTCAGATTTGTGGTGTGACTGTGTGCGCTCAGAGCTTCATGAAAAATGCATGTGTAGTGCCATGCTGCATCAGCTTCTCGTTTGCTGATGTCCTTTGCCAATAAGTGTGTAATAATACGGTATATAAATAATAAATCCGACAAAAGGGTGCACTTAGTGCCGACCATTTTGCAAACCGCCGTGCATGAAAGTGATGTAAGGAATTACATAACTGATCCACAGTTCAGGAAGTATTCTTCTGTGTGAAAACAAACCTGCCCCTCCCCAAAACAAGTCCAGAATCAGTCCTCAGACTCAAGTATTCGGACCAGGTGTAAAAACTACAGGGTCTTTAAATCACGCAAAGCTAGATGCCATTCAACTAATTACGTGTCTTCTGATGGCAACTACGTTCACCAGAATGAAGGTGTTTCACAGCAAGGGGGTAAAAACTTATGGAATCACAACTTCTTTACTTATAAATTCATGAATTTAATTGACCCCATCCCCTTCAATATTCATTTCCAAATACGTCAATATCAATTCCAGCATTACAAAATGCGAGATAGCTCAAGGGCGGGGTGAATACTTATGCAACTGGAAGCAGATTATTATTTGTTTGGAAGCAGATATTAATTTGCAGAAGATTGCCATGATTTGTGGGTAAAGTCTGCTTCTGAAGTCTACAATTATGTGTAGACTAAACGTGTAGAATAAATCTCAGCTGTGGTTCACAAGGCTTGTTTCGGTCGAGGACTTACTCGAGGGTCTGGTACAGCTCTGTGGCTCAGAAGTCTCTGGATCGGTCTGCGTGGCG